>NC_140948.1:61393752-63793752 GCF_014529385.1 Adiantum capillus-veneris
CTTACACCCCGACCTCCTCGCTCACCCCTTGGAGCTCCACATGAGGATGAGGACCGCGATGCGCCCGCCTCGGACGCGTGGATCTAGGTTCCTCTTTGGGGAGGACATTTCGAGGGCACCTTAACCAACTAATCCACTCGACATACCAAGATTGCTTTAAATCTTTCAAAGACCAGGACCCAGTGGACTTGATGTACATTCACACGACATTGCTCATGCGATTCCCTAATCCCAAAGTGGGAGAGTTCTCCAGGCAGTGGCTCTAGGAGTGCATCAAGAATTTATTGAAAAATAAGAAGTCCAGTGTGCGGAGGGCGGCAAAGTGAACATTTGAATCTGAGGGTCACAACTATCACCCTAGAAATGTTCACGACGAGGAGTGGGAGAAAGCCCAGGGCGAGCTGAAGGACGAGAGAGCGGTAGGTGCTAGGGCGCACACTCGGCATGTGGAGGCGAGGGCGCAGCAAACGCCCACGCATTACGGCTCGGGCGAAAAAGAAGCATGGAAAGATAAATTTGTGAGTGCGTGTATTTTTATTTGAATTGATTTAATTTGTGGTAATAAGGTTAGGTTTGTGATATTTTTGAATTGATATACAACAAAATATTACTATGACCCGCCCAAGCCGAGAGATCCAGAGATACAGAGAGAGCCACTCCGAATATCAGACATGGTACTGGCTGTATGAAAACAACAAAATCAATCGCGAAGAGTTTGAAAATGCATGTCGTACACTACAGCCTGTAAGTGTGAACTTTTTTTTAAAAATCAGTGCATGCAGAATTACGTATCCATTTGTATTAATTAGAGTTTTTGTTTTTTTTTAATTTTCCAGAGTCAAGGAGTCCCTTGAGAGGTCCTAGGATCCGAGCAGCTCAATCCTCCAAGTGTTTTTGGGCCCGCGCGTCTTCTTTTCGCCACAGTTGTACAGCCCCCATGTATCGCCTATTTGGGCAATTTTGTAATATCAAATATAATTAAACACTTGATTTTTGCCCAAAGTCTTCTTTTGGCCACAGTTGTATAGCCGCTATGCATCGCCTATTTGGGCAATTTTGTAATGAACAGTTTCTCCAATATAATTGAACATTTGATTTTGGTCCAAAGTTTTGGTGCAATGAAATTGGTTTTTTTTAATTTTTTAAATGTATAGGAGAAAAAAGGCAAATGACCATTGGGATGGGTCCTACCAAGGACCATTTGGAAGGACCATCCAAATGGTCATCTGCATTTTTTTAAAAATACTCGCGTTCGCGGTAATCATTGCGGTAATACTTGTTGAAGATGATGAAACAGGAAACAGAAGGAAGCCAGCAACTCAGATGAGCAGCAATTGCAACTAGTGATCTAACTGTGGACGCACGAGAACTAGGAGCAAAGGTTTCATCATAATCTATGCCTTTCTGTTGCGCATAGTCTTTTTCCACAAGCCTTGCTTTGTACCTGTGAACAGTACCATCTTGTTTACTTTTTACCTTAAAAACCCACTTTGTACCAATAGGCTTTTTACCTGTAGGCAAGTCCACTAGATCCCATGTATGATTCTTATGAATAGAATCAATTTCTTGCTGCTTAGCATCTTTCCACTGAACACACTCTAAAGCTTGTTCAAATGAATCAGGCTCATTTGCATCACAAAGAGTGATAAAGCAAGCCAAATCTACTTTCTCTCTGCCAAAAGTAGTACCAGCACATGTTTTTCGTGGGAACGGTGCATCCAACTTGCTATCCTGCAAAGTTTTCTGAACCCATTTAGGGAAGGTTCTTTCTTCCCTGAGAACTTCTTGCTCTTCACGCACAATTTCCTCTACATCATGAGGTGTCACATGCTGATCAAAAGATTGATCAAGATTATCAACCTGTTGTGATTCTTGATTCTCCACAAATGAAGGAAGCAAACCTTCAAATACATCATGTGTCTACATATGAGGTACATCAAAATCAACCATAGGTTGAGCAGTAGTTTGTACAAAAATTACATCACGAATTTCAAAAATCTTGTTTGTAGCAGGATTGTAAAGTCTATAACCTTTACTTCCACTATTGTACCCCACAAATATACATTTGATTTCCTTATCATCAAGCTTCCCACGTAACTACTGAGGGATGTGAGCATAAGCAAGACAACCAAAAACACGAAGATAACTGACTGAAGGTTTTCTGTCATACCAAGCTTCTTATGGAGTAATGGTCTTCAAGGCACGAGTAGGACACCTGTTCAAAACATGTGCTGCACAAGCAACTGCCTCCATCCATAGCTTATGAGGCAAACTCTTAGCCTTGAGCATACATCTAGCCGTCTCCATTAAAGACCTGTTCTTCCTTTCTACAACACCATTCTGTTGTGGTGTGTATGGCATAGTGCATTGGTGTTTAATGCCTTTCTTTCCCAAAAAATCCTTCAATGCACCTGACATGTATTCACCTCCTCGATCGGTATGAAGAGTCTGTACTTTGCAACCAGTTTCATTTTCAACCATGGCGACATAATGTTGAAAAACTGCAAACACATCTGACTTTGCTTTGAGTGGATACACCCAACAAAACCTAGAAAAGTCATCAATGAAGGTCACAAAATAAAGGCTGTTTCCCAAAGATGGCGTCCTCATAGGACCACATACATCACTGTGTACAAGCTGTAACTTTCATGTCGCTCTAACTGAACCATCCTGCGAAAATGAAAATTTGTGCATCTTTCCAAGAACGCAACCTTCACATACATGTCTTGGTGGCATCTCCAATAAAGACAAATAATGCACCATATTACGACGTTGTAAAGTCATCAAACTGCCATAACTAACATGCCCAAATCTAGCATGCCACAACTCAGCATCCTGCATGGCCTGAGTCTTTGTTTCTACAATACATACCTGAATCTGCTTTTCATAATGATCTAGCACAAATAGTCCATTTTCCAGTGTACCTGTAGTGATAAGAGAATAACCATTCTCTCGATCTTGTACAACACATCTGTCATCCTCAAAAATGACCCGAAGACCATTTTTTGCAAGAGAGGATATAGACAACAAATTCTTCTTGATCCCTGGAACATACAAGACATCTGGCAAGCATTAATCTGAACAATCTGAAATGGTAATCAAAATCTTACCAACGCCTTTGATTGGATAAGAAGTATTATTTGCGCATGTCACCTTCTTTCCTGTTGGAGCTGCATCCAATGAACAAAACAAATCCTTCCTTGAAGTAATATGCCTGGATGCACCACTATTAAAGTACCAAATCATTTGTGTCTTATCAGCACTGTAAGCAGAAAAATCTGAACATACTACGAAAGCATAAGAATCCTGCACAAAGTTTGCAGACTCTGCTTTAGCTGTAGAAGAATCACCAGAATCTGAAACAAACAAACTTGACTCTTTCTTCTTTTCTTTAGCAATTCGCTTTTTACACTCACTAATGTAGTGACCAAGTTTCTTGCAGTAGTGACATTTACCTTTCTTCTTGGACTTGTCGGAATCACCTTTAGACTTCTCTGAAGACTGTCCTGCACCAGACTTGGAGTGATGAGCACTCTCTTTACCCTTGTTTTTGTTATGTACAACAAGAGCATGATCCATACCATCCACCTGTAAAGACTTGTTCTTACTTGATTCATCCTCCTGCAATAGCAAAGCCACTAACTTTTCAAAATGAAGAGGCTCAGGATTAGCTCGCAAAGACAGAGTCAAAGAAGTCTGAAAAGTCAAATAAGATGGTGGTAGGGAATTGAGTGTTTTGGAAACCAAGTCCTTCTCTGGAATCACTTCATCAATGCTAAGCAACTGCTCTTTAAGATCCCTGATTTTTGTAAGATGCTCGACGATATCGTCACCTTCGTCCATCTGTATTTTGTCAAGTTGTTTCTTCAAAAACTCTATTCTGGCAGTGTTTCTTCCTCCAAACATAGCTTGCAGAGTGTTCCAAGCATCCTCATAAGTTCTGCAAGATCTGATATGTGGTGTGATTGTCCTCTTTATGGTTAAGGCAATCAGGGCCATAGCTTGTGCATCTTTAGTATCCCATCTCTTTTCCTCTGGAGTGACTTGTGAGGGTCCTGCACCAACAGCTGCACCACGACCAGGCATGGCACGTGCAATGCTACCTGGACGAACTTTATCTCCAGATACATAATCCCACAATCCTTTACCAACCAAAATATTTTTGGCCATAAAAGACCAAAGAGAATAGTTGGTACCATCCAATTTTTCTTCGGATGTAAACGCACCAAAAATCTCTTTCTCCGTAGATTGAGCCATACTGTGGATGCACACAAGAGAGCAAAAGAACCTCCAAGAGATTCACAAATCTCCTCTCCAATGCAAGCAAAACTCTACACAAAATCTCAGCACAAAGCTAAGACAAGCTGCTTCCCAAAAGAACTGTTTACCTGAAGAAAATGTGTCAAAAAGCACACCCTCTTGATCTAAACGCCTCCGAAAAGTAACTTCTGCTATGCTGTTCAAAACAAAATTCTGATGGCTCGAACGGCATTGACTCGAGCATTACCACCCCCGAGATTTCTTGACTTGAACTTTTCCTTTGTTTTTGTGCGTCTATTTGAGCAGTAATGTGCTCCAAATGTCATAGTGAAAGGTGGGAATGGGCTCTAGCCTTGCACAGGGTGTTGAGATGTCAAGATCAACATGTACAACTCCTATATGACTATCATGGATAGTCATCATCACTAGTGCGCCTTGGTGGATACACATATCTTTGCCAGTGATACTACAACTGTACTACAAGGAGCTTGTCTACCTACTGGAGTGATGGCACACTTTCCTACTCACCTCACTCACTAACGGATCCTACTAGATCATTGTACTAGTTCCTCTTTTATGTTGTATTTTTCCTTATGTTTTGTGGACCTCTTATCTTGAGATTGCGAAGAAGAGGACGTATAGTCTTTTGCCTCCATCTTTGTGTGTGTGTGTGTGTGCCCGCGCGCTTGCAAGAGTTCATAGTGTCACCTTCTCTATCTCTTGAAATGTTATTAGAGCCTGGTTGTAACTCAGGAGCTTGGAGTAGCAAGCATGGGCAGTCTCGGAAGCATTGCATTGCCTATGGCACTGGCACAAATACTCTTAGTGGGTATTGTGACTCAGATTGGGCAGGAGATTGTGAGTCTAGAAAGTCAGTTTTTGGATTTTGTTTCTCACTTGGTTCCGAAGTGTTTTCTTAGATCAACAAGAAGCAGCCAACCATCGCTCTTTGTTTAATGGAAGAAGAGTATAAAGCTGCTTGTTCTGCAGCTTGTGAAGCATTTTGGCTAAGGCGAGTCCTTATGGCTTAGGTATTTCTCTTCATTCAGCAAAAACACTTCAATGCGACAACCAAAGTTTCATGGCAATTGCTAAGAACCCTGTCTTCCATGCACGCACAAAGCATATTGAGGTTCAATATCATTATGTTGGAGAGCTAATTGAGGATGAAATTGTGGATCTAGAGTATTTTCTTACTGAAGATAATTGTGTAGATATCTTCACCAAAGCTCTAGGGAAAGACCAGCTACTTCGACATCTTCATCAACTTGGAGTTGGCACACAACCAACATAGAGCATCTTTGGGTGTTCATTGAGGGGGGGTGTTTGTATACTTGCAATGCCCACCTCTCTCAGTTTTTCTACTGCAATATATGTTGCACAATTTGTAAGGCCCCCATATGACGAGAAGCCCATGGTGCACATATATTTGGTGGATTCCATCTTTCCACGCTGATGAGATCTCTATTTGTGATCGTGGATGGTACAGAGAAAATTCAGGGGCAACTTTGGGGGCCTTTGCCAAAATATTCTAGAATATTCCTTTTCATGGGGATATTCCTGTTTTTGCCCTTCGCCTGAATATTTTTTTCTCCGAAATAGTTTGGTCGGATGACGGTTGAAAGACAATCGGAAAATGGCCGTCCAATGGCCAGTGGTCAGTGGCCCGTGGTCTTTGGTTGGTGGTCTTTAGCCAGTGGCCGGATTTCCTTGGCCGGTGGCCGATTTCTAGGAGGACTTGTCTACCCAAAAGTGGCTACACATGGGCACATGGGAGAGTCCTACTTGGACTTGGCTATCAAAGGGCAGTTGAAGTGGGCATTTAGAGGCTCCCTTACATCTATATAAGGAGGCATTGTCATGAGTAATTGGGTAGAATGGTGTGCACACTTGACGCACACAACACATCCTTGTGTAAGGATTGTTAATCCCTTGTATTCCTACTTGTTTTAGTTGTCTGAATCACCATCTAAGCTCTACCTTGAGAGCACATGGGTGGATGACGCCATCACTTTGAAATAGTGTGCTAATCTAAAGTTTTTTGATTTGCCACTAATCTACTTTGCATCGTATCTCTCTCTACTCTCCTTGTTGCTACTAGATCCGTATTGTATTCCACATTTCCTACATGGTATCAGAGCACTAGGTGCTTGTAGCTAAGAAAGTATGAGAAGTACTTGTATTACTTTGTAAAATCAATTATGTCGGTGTCTTCAAGTACTCTTACCAGTGCTACTCCGCTTCGCATTCATCCACCAACATTCGCCAAAGGAAAGCTTGACGGCACCAACTACACATTGTGGAAATTCAAAATTTCCCCAATTCTTGACTCATATGAATTGATGGATACGGTGTTGGGGCCAAATGCTGCAAACCCGGAGCCCACTGCAACAAATGATCCGGGATATCCAAGCGTTGTAATTCCACCACATGCTACTCTTCTATGTGCCTGGAAAAGAAGGAACGAAGATGCATTATGCACCATTTTCATGTGTGTAAGGGATTCTGACCTCACTTTGATTCAGCATATCACTAAAGCGTGGAACATATTGGCTCGCCAATATGAGGTGCACAATCACACCAGAATTCAAAATCTAGAAAACGAGCTTTTTGCTCAGAAACTTGCTTATGGAGAGAAAGTGGAGGCCTCTATCAAGCGGATTAACACTAGAATGGTAACCTAACAGGACATAAAAGTGTACTTTCAGGGTTTTGGGAAAAAATTCCAAAACCATAGTAGATCCACTCATTTTGAAAAATCCTTTCATGATCTTATAGTTCAATAACTACTACATATGGAAAAAATGAGAAACTTGTAATTTTTCTCATCCCTTGGTCACTACAAGCCTCCGAATTTGATGGACCATTTCATTTTGCCCAAAACAACAATTTCTTATGGTTGATTGCATATAAATAAGAGTGGGGATTTTTGTAGAACATGAGATAAAATGCCCCATTAACTTCAATGGGTTGGTGAGCAAAACATATGGTTGCTTTTACCTCACTAATTTCTTTTTGGGCAAAAAAAAAAGGTACAAAAGGTTGCATTTTTGCCATTCTTCGGACCTATCATCAAAGTTTCTATAGTCACGCTCAATACAAATACTATATACATGTTTTATTAGTTCCCTTTGGGCCTTTGGATTCAAAAGGAGCCATGGAGCATGTCAAAAGGATAACGGATCTCTTACAATTGGAACCTTGGGGGCAATGATAAAGTGCTAAATATAGCAAACATGAAAAAACTGGGTTTAGCATTATGACCTCTAGAAACCCATAGAAACTACTCAATATCTAGCCAAGTTTGTAGTCTATGATTAGATATGGTTACTACCTAAAAAATACACACAATTGGCCTAAGAAAATAGCAATATTGAGAAAGTTATACTTGCTACTCTAAAATGTATCATATTCTTCAGCAATCAAAAAACTCAACCATCATCATATACTATGCTATATAGCATATTAGGTCCCCCAAAACTCAAGGAAGATTAGCTTTATGTTATACATTACACTTACACAATCAAAATTGAATTTGGATATCAAGAAAGCCACAAAAAAAAATCATAAAAGTGCTAATTTTGGCAAAAAAACAGGATTATGCAATTCTTGTAAATTGGTCATAACTTTCAATTTTAACACTTAGCTCTCCCTACAAGCATCAAAACATGTTGAGAACTATGAAGGCCTAGCCTCTAGCCATCTAAACCTCACAAGCATGAAGTTTAGAGTGGTATAGTTGCCAAAAATTGAAAAAAAAACCAGAAACAGGACCCGTTTTTTCACACAGTTTAGGTTCAAAAATGTTGTGGCAGAGTAAGGTTGATGGTGAGATCGATACTCAAAAAAAAAAGCTAAGTTTTTTTCAGCTCATAAGGCAACTTTGTGGATTTATAGCACCTAGAAATTCATTTTCATACTCTTCAAATACTTCAAGAAAAGTGGTCACTTAGCAGGACACAAAAGTGTCCAAGGACATAAAAGTGTCCTGTTACCATTCTGGTGTTAATGACCTTTAAGATCAATTAGCTATTGTTGGTGTGGCTTTTTCTCCGGAAGATATAGCTCGGTGCTGCATTCGCATACTTCCGGCAAGATATGATGGACTCGTTAAGGCACTCAACACTTAGGTTCATCCAACCCCTCTTATGTTTTAAGAACTGAGTGCAATGTTGCTTGAAGAGGAGCTGCAACTCAGAACTAGGGATGGTGGAGGTGTGGTTGCCTTCACACCCAATGCAAAAGGCAAGGAGACTACGTCAAATTCTTCTAATAAGAAGCCCAAGAAGAGGAAAATTTCAGGTAGTTGTTTTTACTGTGATAAGAAGGGTCATGTTGTTAAAGACTTGAGAAACGAGAAAGCAAAAAAGAAAAATGACACCATGAAAGCTTCTTGGAAGGAAAGAGAATCCGCCCACAATGGTGAAACAGACCTTGAACTATGGGCCATCATAGAAGTGGTATGCTCATCAGCACAAACTTCACTTGTTGATGGTTCTTAGATTCTAGATAGTGGTGCATCCCGACATATGACTAGTAAGAAAGACTGGTATAGTTCCTCGAAGCCTCTACAGAAACCCATAAGTGTAATTGTTGGGAACATTGCCAAATGTCCATCAAAAGGGTCTTGGATGATTTCTGTTTTAGTAGCTACTACAGGTGAAACTAAAGAGCTCTCAAATATGTTGTACGTGCCTCAAATCAAGAAGAATTTGTTGTCCATTGCTGCAATCACCGATGGTGATCTTGAAGTCTGTTTCAAGAAAAATGGAGCGAAAATCTTGGATTCTAAAGGCAACATTGTGGGAAAGGGCGTAAGGTGCAACAACCTCTATGAACTTTTTACACTTATGGTCACTACAAAAAAAGGTACAACTCAATTTTGGCATGAGATATTTGGTCACTTAAGCATTGATGTGCTAAAAGAGATGGAAAAATATGGGATGGTGGCACACATGCCTCAAATCTCAATATGAATGAAGTTTGTGAAGCTTGCATGATGGGAAAGCAACAAAGCAAGGCGTTTCCACAAGAGATTAGTAAATAAGCTCAATCTCCTCTAGGGTTGGTACACACAGATCTTTGTGGAAAAATGTCTACATCCGCTTTGGGTGGATCTTTCTACTTTTTGTTGCTGGTGGATGAGTTTAGTAGAAAGATGTGGGTGTATTTCATTTGTGAGAAGTCTGAAGCTTTTGGAAAGTTTAAAATGTGGCAAAAGCTTGTAGAAAATGAAACAGGAAAGAAGATAAAGATGCTTCTCGCACATCGAGGAGGTGAATTCATCTTAAATGAATTCAACAATTACTCCAATGATCATGGCATAAAACGACACCTTACTACAGCTTACACACCACAACAAAATGGAGTTGTAGAGAGTCGCAATTGGACGGTTTTAGAAATGGAAAGGTGTATGCTCAAAGCCAAGGGTATGCCAGATTCCTTTTGGGCCAAAGTAGTAAATACAACAATTCACATTCTCAGTTGAAGCTACACAAAGGCTTTGAAAGGGAAAATTCCTCAAGAAGCCTATTCTGGTAAGAAACCTTCAGTCTTGCATTTCAAAACATTTGGGTGTTTTTGTTATGCACATATTCCTGTTTCACAAAGAACAAAGTTGGAAGCCAAAAGCAAGAAGTGTGTATTTCTTGGATACAGTGAAGAGTCTAAGGCTCATAGACTCTATGATCCAGAGGCAAAGAAAATAATTACCATTCAGAATGTGACATTTGAAAAAGGGCCACATACGATGGAGAAACCAAGTTTGTCCACTTTCTCATCAAATGAAGATATAACTCAACATGTGCCAGACCAAAGTCAGGTAAAAAGTCAAGAGGAGGAGTTGTTTGATTATGATTCAAATAAATCTAAACAACCTATTGCAGCATCATAGGAAAGCCACTACAAAAGTGGGGTCAACAGATTTTTGACGCTCGAAACCCTCATGAAGAGAAGGGGGGTTTGCGACGGTCAAAAAGAATAGAGGAGCAAAGGATAGCCTCGGAACATATCATCAACATGGCTCTCATGACAAAAATTGTGGGCTCTGTGAAGGAGCCAAACTCCATTGACGAGGCAATGGGTGATCCAAAGTGGAAGGAAGTGATGTAGTCTGAATACGAGAGCATCACAAAGAATCAACTTGGGAAGTAGTGGATCGGCATCCTAAGATGAAAGTCATTGGCACAAAATGGGTGTGCAAGCTGAGGCATAAATTTAATGGCTTTTTGCAAAATTACAAATCTAGGTTAGTAGCAGAAGGATTCTCTAAAGTCAAAGGGTTTGATGTTAGTGACACCTTCGCTCCCACAACTCGAATGACAACTATTCGTCTTGTGCTTGCTTCGGGGTTTGCGATGCACCATTCAAAACAGAAGGCTTGCAGATTGAAGAAGGCTTTATATGGCTTGAAACAGTCTCCAAGAGCATGGTATGTCAGAATTGATAAGTTTTTTTAAAAAACTTGGGTTTAGAAGAAGTGTTTCTAAAGCAAATCTATATGTGCTTAGAGAGAATGGAAAACAAGTCATTATTATCTTGTATGTCGATGACTTGATAATCACAGGTGCCCACAAAGATCTCATCCAACAAACTCGTGAGAGTTTGAGTTCTAAATTTGAAATGACAGACTTAGGTTTGTTGCATTACTGTTTGGGGATTGAGGTTTGGCAATCTTCAAAAGGCATTTCATCTCTCAACAAAAGTATGCAACATAGATCCTAAAAGCTTTTGGCATGATGGATTGTAAACCTGTGAGCACTCCAATGGAGGTAAATGCAAAACTCTCCATGGAAGATTCTTCTCCCTTAGTCGACACTAAAAAGTACAGAAAACTTATGGGAAGCTTAATTTTCTTGTGCAACACTAGGCCCGATACTTCTTTTGCAGTAGGTGTTTTAAGTAGGTTTTTCAACCAACCAAGAGAATCTCACTGGAAGGCAGGTATCTGAGTTCTTAAGTACATCAAAGGTACTTTCGCCCATGGCCGTTTGGTGGACGGTGGACGGTGGTCCATGGTCTTTGGCCGGTGGTCGACGACCAGTGGTCTTTGGCTGGTGGCCAGATTTCCTTGGCCGGTGGCCGATTTCTAGGAGGACTTGTCTACCCAAAAGCGGCTACCCATAGGCGCATGGGAGAGTCCTACTTGGAGCTGGCTATCTAAGGGCGACTTCACATGGGCGTTTAGAGGCTCCCTTACATCTATATAAGGAGTCCTTCTCATGAGTAACTGGGTAGAATGGTGTGTACACTTGACACACACAACACATCCTTGTGTAAGGATTGTTAGTCCCTTGTATTCCTACTTGCTCTAGTTGTTTGAATCACCATGTAAGCTCTACCTTGTGAGCGCATGGGTGGATGATGCCATCGCTTTGTAATAGTGTGCTAATCTAAATTTTTTTGATTTTCCACTAATATACTTTGCATCGTATCTCTCTCTACTCTCCTTGCTACTAGATCCTGATTGTATTCCGTATTTCTTACATGCTATCAGAGCACTAGGTGCTCGTAGCTAAGAAAGTACGAGAAGTACTTGTATTACTTTGTAAAATAAATTATGTCGGCATCTTCAAGTACTGTTGCCAGTGCTACTCCGCTTTGCATTTTCCATTAGCATTCACCAAAGGAAATCTTGACGGCACCAACTACACATTGTGGAAATTCAAAATTTCCGCAATTCTCGATTCATATGAAGTGTTGGATGCGGTGTTGGAACCAAATGGTGCAGACTCGGAGCCCACTGCAACAAATGATCCGGCAAATCCAAGCATTGTAATTCTCTCAAATGCTACTCTTCTACGTGACTGGAAAAGAAGAAAGGCAAATGAATTATGCACCATTGTCATGTGTGTATGTGATTCTGTCCTTACTTTGACTAAGCATACCACTAAAGCACATGAAGCTTGGAACATATTGGCTTGCCAATATGAGGTGCAAAATCACACCAGAATTCAAAATCTGAAAAATAAGCTTGCCGCGGAGAAACTTGCTGATGGAGAGAAACTGGAGCCCTTTATCAAACGGATTAAGGACCTCCAAGGTCAATTAGCTACTGTTGGTGTGGCTATTTCTCTGGAAGATTTACCTTGATGTTGCATTCGCATACTTACGTGAGATATGATGGTCTTTTTATGGCACTCAACACTCAAATTGTCCAACCCCTCTTATGTTTGAAGAACTGAGTGCAATGTTGCTTGAAGAGGAGCTGCAACTCAGAACCATGGATGGTGGAGGTGATGCTACAATCACAGCCAATGCAAGAGGCAAGGGGACTACATCAAATGCTTCTAAGAAGATTCCCAAGAAGAGTAAATTTTTAGGTAGCTGGTTTTACTGTGATAAGAAGGGTCATGCTGTTAAAGACTGTAGAAAGAAGAAAGAAGACAAGAAGAACGGCACCATGAAAGCTTCTTGGAAGGAAAGAGAATCCGCCAACAGTGTTTAAACAGGACTTGAACTATGGGCCGTCATAGAAGAGGTATGCTCATCAGCACAAACTTTGCTTGTTAATGGTTCTTGGATTCTAGATAGTGGTGCATCCCGACATATGACTAGTAAGAAAGACTAGTATAGTTCCTGGAAGCCTCTACAAGAACCCATAAGTGTAATTGTTGGGAATAATTGTTGGAGCTATATATGGCTCACTCTACTCAACTTGGTCTCACCTATATATTTGTATCTTGTCCTCAATATGAATCAGTCTTTGGGAGCGTATATGGTGTGTCTCTTGTCTCGTCTCTCTCTTTCTCTCTACATCTCAACATGGTATCAGAGTAGTAACGATCATGCGCCGATTCAATTCATGGTGACAAAACACTATGTGTATGCGATTTGCATGTAAGATTCAAAAATTGCTACAAATTTTATTTTTGAGCATTGATTCTTGTTAATTGTGGTTGTTTTTTGTTAAGAAGAATATGATTAGTGTTTTGTGTGACGTTTATTGCTAATCAATCTAATCGTTGATTACGTTTTCTTATTCATGACACCCTGAACTTCATCTCAATTTTTCTCGCTGTTCTGCTCAAAATTTGGAGAAACGAGAAAAGTGCAATGGAGCATAGCGCAATGGCATTTTTCATCCAAAACTTGTTCGTCTCCTCGAGCTCTTCGATTTGAGTTCTAGGTTTGCGTCAATCGGAGTTCGCAGCAGAAAGTTATGCTGTTTTTTTACTGCAATTGAGCTTGACGCAGCTTTCTTCGTCCTACTTCTTCGTGAAGCGTCCGCGATCGTTTTTCTTATTTTGGCGTTAACTTTTTCGAGAAGATTTAGCTTTTTGCTATTCATATTGTGTCCGTCAATCTTGCATCTCACGCCACTCTATTTTGAGGACTCTTTTATTATTAACGTCTCCTTTACCCTGCCGTTTTTGGGTGACGTCTCTTACATTTTGGAAGTTCCTTGAGCATCCTTCTTATGTTTATCGTTGACAGAACGCAGTCCTCATATCTCTCTCATTCTCAATTGCGGCCTTCACCATATATGGTGTGCAAATTCTGCGATCTTATCTTATACGTCTTCTCGCAACAAGATATGGCTATGAATATTCTCGTCAACGGCTTTCCTTCTGGCCAGCGTTCTGTTCCTCCTTTCCAAGGTCAAGGTTTTCCAGGCTGGAAAGCAAAGATGTTGTTAATTCTTGAAGGCGATGTTGTTAATCGTGTTTGTCCGCCTCAGCCTGTTGATACGGATAATGATAACGTGCTTATCACTGAAGGACCTATATTTGAAGATTGGAATGTTGCCTATACGGATTGGCAACGACGTGATAAAGCAGCTCGTCGGTATATTCTTTCTGCTCTTACTGATTCCCTTTTGCTTGATATGTACGAACTGCCTACTTCCCACGACGTATGGAAGTACCTTATTGCAAACTTTCAGAAGAAATCTATCACAGAAATACTTTATTTGAGAGGGTTGCTTAACAAGTTACAATATGAAGTTGGTACTGCCATGACGGGACATATTGAATCTTTCAAATCTATTATTAATCAACTTGCTGCTGCCGGTGATCCTGTTCCACAAAAGCAACTGATTACACTTCTCCTTGATACGGTGAAGGACTCTTCTTATGATAACATTGTTACTATTCTCTCTAATAAAGATGGTCTTGATTTCGACCAAGCCTGCATGTCTTTAATTGAATACTCTCAACGTCAAGAACGTCGTAATGCTAGTCATGAAACAGCTATGATTTCACATGAGGAGACTGAGTCACAACAGATGGAACGGGCTTTTTATGCTCGAAGGCGTCCATTTCAACGAGGAAACCGCAGAGGTGGCCGTCGCGGTAATATTTTCTCTCGTCTCAAATTTCCTAATAAGCAATGTTCTTACTGCAACAGAAATGGCCATACTGAAGATGATTGTTGGGCACGTCAATATGATGAAGAACACAATATTACCACAAAACAACCACGTTTATCTAGAGACTCTTCTTCTTCTTGTGAATATTGTGGACGATCTGATCATCCCACTCATATGTGCTATAAGCGTCGATTCGACACAGATCGGAATAGAGCATATGCTACTGAACATCGAAACAACATTGTACCAGAAACAAGCTGCGTCCTATGTTCAGTTGCTCCAGACAGAATACTTCATGTACGCGATGGATCACTTTTTATTGTCGATTCTGGTGCTACAGGAAATATGACATATCAGTCTAAGTGGCTTCATAACTATCATCCACTGCCAGTTCAACGTGTTGTTTATCTTGCCGATGATACTACTTGTCAAGTAAAGGGTATTGGAGACTTATATCTTGGTACCTTATCTTCTTCCACTCGAATTTTGCGAGGAGTATTACATGTACCAGATCTTCAACGTAATCTTCTTTCAGTTGCTAGACTTGTTGATCTTGGTCTGTTTGTTGGATTTGATCATACCAAATGCCGAATTGAGAAAGATGGACAGACTATAGCCACTGCTCCTCGAAATGGTAATTTGTTTGAACTCTCTCTCAACGATGCTGTAGCAAATGTTGTCACTGCTCCAGGCGATCATGATTGCAAAGTATGGCATCACCGTTTTGTTCATGCTGATTTCTCAAAACTCCTTGATCTTCAACGTCGTGATCTTGTTCATGGCATGGATCTTAAAGCCCATCCTCATATGGGAATTTGTGAATTTTGTGCTCTTGGGAAACACAATCGCAAACCCTTTCCTCTTTCAAATACAACTCATTCTCATGACATATTGGATCTTGTTCATACTGATATATGTGGACCTCTACCTTCTTCGAGATCACAATATCGCTACTTCATTACTTTCATTGATGATTTCTCAAGGTATACGACTGTATTTCTACTTAGACAAAAATCTGAAGCCTTATCTGTTTTCAAACAATTCCACAAGGCTGCGGAACTTCAAACTGGTCGTCGCCTTAAGAAGCTTCGTAGTGACAATGGAGGCGAATATGTTTCTCGAGAGTTTGTGAGTTACTGTGCTGACAGTGGAATTCATCATGAACACACTATTCCATATTCGCCTCAACAGAACGATGTTGCTGAACGAAAGAATCGCACTATTCTCAATGCTGTAAGATGTATGCTGATTCATTCTGCCTTATCTCGTGTTTTTTGGGCTGAAGCTACTTTGACAGCAGTATTTATTCAGAATCATCTTCCTACTACTGCACCCTCTGGTAAGATACCCATCACAGCATGGACAGGTGACATTCCTTCTGTATCTCATTTTCGAACCTTTGGATGTATTGCTTATATTCATGTTCCCAAAGAAACACGAACAAAGCTTGATGCTCCTGGTCTTAAAGTTATTTTTATTGAATATTCTGACACTTCCAAAGGCTACAAATTCTATGACCCTTCCTCCAAGAAAGTAATTGTGAATCGTGATGCTACTTTTAACGAACAGCTTATGGGAGGCTCATGGTCCATGGATGATTCTGATGATACTAAATCATTGCTTCAAGCTTTTCCATTTCTTTCAGAAGATGAAACTCTTCCTATAGAGAAACTTTCCTCTTCACGACCATCCATTCCGAATGTCGCCAATGATGATATTGATATTTTTGTTGATCTGCCTATTGATTTTGAACATGGCTCATGTCATGTTTATGATGACGATATTGCTGATAATGCTTTTTCTACTTCCGAAGATCCAGTTACTTATGATGAAGCTATTTCTTCACCACAAAAGGATCAATGGCAAGAGGCTATGGAAGCAGAGTACGATTCTCTTATCTCTAAAGGTACATGGATATAACTGAATTACCTCCTGGTCGTACAGCTATTAAATGTAAGTGGGTGTATAAGACAAAAGTAAAAGCAGATGGATCTTTTGACAATTTCAAGGCGCGTTTAGTTGCAAAAGGTTATTCCCAAGTAGCTGGTGTTGATTATCAAGAGACTTTTTCACCAGTTGTTCGCATTACAAGTGTTCGAGTTTTATTGGCATTTGCTGTTCAATTTGATTTAGAAGCTCATCAAATGGATGTGCGAACTGCTTTTCTTAATGGTGACTTGGAAGAGGAAATTTATATGGAACAACCAGAAGGGTTTGTTATTCTAGGTAAAGAAGACCTTGTTGCTCAACTCCATAAGGCACTATATGGTCTCAAACAAGCTTCGCGAGCCTGGTATACAAAATTTGATCTTTTTCTCACCTCTAAAGGATTCATCTCTTGCTCGTCAGACCCCAACTTATACATAAAACGCCAAGGTAGCAGTTTTGTGATTCTTGCTCTTTATGTGGATGATACCATCCTTGTTTCCAATGATTTGGGATTTCTTCAGCAAGTGAAAAAGTTATTGTCTTCTGCATTTGATATGGTGGATCTTGGAGAGATTCACTCGTGTCTTGGCATTCAAATCCAACGGAATCGTACAAAAGGTATTTTATTCCTTCGATAGTCAAAGTTTATTGCAGATACTATTCAAAAATTTGGTATGGAATCTGCACATTCAGCCAACACACCTTGTCTTGCAAGCTCTACGAAGAACACTTCTGACAATGGCGGTCAACTTGTCACAAATCAACCTTATGCTAACTTGATTGGATGTCTTCAGTTTGTTGGCATGAACACTCGTCCTGATATTTTGTTTGCTGCTAATTATCTTGGACAACATCTTGCATGTCCTTCTCTTAAGCATTGGTCTGCTGCAAAGCGTGTGTTGAAATACTTGAAAGGCACTACAGATTTTGGTTTAGTCTATCGACGACAACTCACATCGGATTCTATGCAATCTCTTTCTCTTTTGGGTTACACAGATGCAGACTGGGCAAGCTCACATTTATCTATGCGATCTACTAGTGGAAATTGCTTCTTTATAAATGGTTGTCTTGTTTCTTGGACTAGCAAGAAACAACGTTGTGTTGCAGTTTCTACGACTGAGTCAGAATATGTTGCGGCATCACTTGCAGCTCGTGAGTTGATTTGTCTTCGACAAATGCTAGTTGATATTGGTCACTCTCCTCTTTCTAGCACACCCTTGCGGTGTGACAACCAAAGTGCTATTAGTCTTGCAAAAGACTATGTTCAACATAATAAGTCAAAGCACATTGCTGTCCATTATCATTATGTCAGGTATGAAGTACGCAAAGGAACCATTATGGTTGAACACTGTCCAAGTGACCAGATGATTGCAGACATTTTGACTAAAGGCCTCAACGAGTCACGTTTCATCCTCTTGCGCTCGGAGCTTGGAGTTGCTTCGACCTCACTCTTTCTAGATTAGCTTCTTTGCTATTGTAATAGCTTTGTACATATGACATTGTAATCTTTTAGGTACCATGCACTATGCACACTCCACATTTGCACATTGTGATCTCTAAGTCACTTGAATATTTGTACATAGATGCACAATTCACTTTCACATCATCATCGCTGGTTCATATTTTCACATTGTATAGGGGCTTGGGTTTTTCCCTTGAACTCCCCAAGGGTTTTTTCATCCAAAGCTAGAGACCTTTGTTTGAGTGGGGGTGTTGGAGCTATATATGGCTCACTCTACTCAACTTGGTCTCACCTATATATTTGTATCTTGTCCTCAATATGAATCAGTCTTTGGGAGCGTATATGGTGTGTCTCTTGTCTCGTCTCTCTCTTTCTCTCTACATCTCAACAATAATGCCAAATGTCTAGACAAAGGGTGTGGGACAATTTCTTTTTTAGCAGCTACAGGTGAAACTAAAGAGCTCTCTAATGTGTTGTACGTGCCTCAAGTCAAGAAGAATTTGTTGTCCATTGCTGCAATCACTGATCGTGATCTTGAAGTCCGTTTTAAGAAAAATGGAGTAGAAATCTTGGATTCTAAAGGCAACACAGTGGGAAAGGGTGTAAGGCGCAACAACCTCTACAAACTTTCTGCACTTACGGTCACTATAGAAAAAGGTACAACTCAATTATGGCATGAGAGATATGGTCACTTAAGCATTGTTGTGCTAAAAGAGATGAAAAACTCTAGGATGGTGGCACACATGCCTCAAGTCTCAAATATGAATGAACTTTGTGAAGCTTGCATGATAAGAAAGCAAAAAAGAAAGGTATTTCCACAAGAGAGTAGTAATCGACCTCAGTCTCCTCTAGAGTTGGTACACGCAGATCTCTGTGGAAAAATGTCTACATCCACTTTGGGTGGATATTTCTACTTTTTGCTCTTATTTGATGACTTTAGTAGAAAGATGTGGGTGTATTTGATTTGTTAGAAGGCTGAAGCTTTTGGAAAGATTAAAATGTGGCAAAAGATTGTAGAAAATGAAACAGGAAAGAAGGTAAAGACGCTTCGCAGAGATCGAGGAGGAGAATTCATCTCAAATGAATTCAACAATTACTACAATGAGCATGGAATAAAATGACACCTTACTACAGCTTACACACCACAAGGAAATGGAGTTGTGGAGCGTCGCAATCGGACGGTGATAGAAATGGGAAGGTGTATGCTCAAAGCCAAGGGTATGCAAGATTCCTTTTGGGCCGAAGCAGTAAGTGCAGTAGTGTACATTCTCAATCGAAGCTACTTAAAGGCTTTGAAAGGTAAAAGGCCTCAAGAAGCCTATTCTGGTAAGAAACCTTCAGTCTTGCATTTCAAAACATTTGGGTGTTTTTGTTATGCACATATCCTTGATTCACAAAGAACAAAGTTAGAAGCCAAAACCAAGAAGTGCGTATTTCTTGGATATAGTGAAGAGTCTAAGGCTTATAGACTCTATGATCCAGAGGCAAAGAAAATACTCACCAGTCAAGATGTGGTATTTGAAGAAAGTCCAGATACGATGGAGAAATTGGGTTCGTCCACTTTCTCATCAAATGAAGAAATAACTCACCATGTGCCAGACCAAAGTCAGTTAAAAAATCAAGAGGAGGAGTTGTCTGATGATGACTCAAATAAATCTAACCAACCTGTTGCAGCATCATAGGAAAAGCCACTACAAAAGGGGACTCAACTGCTTTTTGACGCTCAAAACCCTCAAGTTCAAAACCCTTATGAAGAGGAGGGGGTTTGTTCCGGTCAAAAAGAATAGAGAAGCAAAGAAGAGCCTTGGAACATATCGCCAACATGGATCTCATGACAGAAATTGTGGGCTCTATGAAGGAGCCAACCTCCATCGATGAGAATGGCTGATCCAAAGTGGAAGGAAGCGATGTAGTTTGAGTATGACAGCATCACAAAGAATGACACTTGGGAAGTAGTGGATCGGCCTCCAAAGAAGAAAGTCATCGGCAGAAAATGGGTGTACAAGCTCAAACATAAAACTGATCCATCTTTGCAAAAGTAAAAATCCAGTTTAAAAGCATAAGGATTCTCTCAAGTCAAAGGGTTTGATGTTAGTGACACTTTCGATCCCACAGCTCGAATGCCAACTATTTGTCTTGTGCTTGCTCTTGCTGCTATCTATTTATAGATTGTTTACCAAGTGGATGTTGTGTCTGCATTTTTCAATGCGGGTGTATATTGGGCAACCACCAGGGTTTGAGACGCCCCATTCAAAACAGAAGGTTTGCAGATTGAAGAAGGATTTATATGGCCTGAAACAGTCTCCAAGAGCATTGTATGTCAGAATTGATAAGTTTTTAAAAAAACTTGGCTTTAGCAGAAGTGATTTTGAAGCGAACGTATATGTGCTTAGAGACAATGGAAAAAAGTCATTATTATCTTGTATGTCGATGACTTGATAATCAAAGGTGACCACAAAGAGATGATCCAACAAATTTGTGAGAGTTTGAGTTCTGAATTTGAAATGACAGACTTAGGTTTGTTGCATTACTATCTGGGGATTGAGGTTTGGCAATCCTGAAAAGGCATCTTCATCTGTCAACAAAAGTATGCAACAGAGATCCTAAAAGCTTTTGGCATGATGGATTGAAAACCTGTAAAAACTCCAATGGAGGTAAATGCAAAACTCTCCATGGAAGATTCCTCTCCCTTATTCGACATTAAAAAGTACAGAAAACTTGTGGGAAGCTTAATTTTCTTGTGCAACACTAGGCCGGATACTTCTTTTGCAGTAGGTGTTTTAAGAGGTTTTCGAACCAACCAAGAGAATCTCACTCGAAGGCAGGTATCTGAGTTCTTAAGTACATCAAAGGTACTTTGGGCCATGGAATTACCTATGGCACTGGCACAAAATCTCTTAGGGGGTATTGTGACTCTCATGGGGCAGGAGACTGTGACTTTAGAAAGTCAGTTTCTGGATTTTGTTTCTCACTTGGTTGCGGAGTGTTTTCTTGGATCAGCAAGAAGCAGCCAACCGTCGCTCTTTCTTCAATGCAAGCAGAGTATAAAGCTTCTTGTTTTGCAGTTTGTGAAGCATTTTGGCTAAGGCAAGTCCTCATGGACTTAGGTGTTTCTCTTCATTCAGCAAAAACGCTTCAATGCAACAACCAGAGTTGCATGGTGATTGCGAAGAACCCTGTCTTCCATGTACACACAAAGCATATTGAGGTTCAATATCATTATGTTCAAGGGGTAATTGAGGATGAAATTGTGGAGCTAGAGTATTGTCCTACTGAAGATAATTGTGGAGATATCTTCACCAAATGTATAGGGAAAGACCAGCTACTTCGACATCTTCATCAACTTGGAGTTGGCACACAGCCAACATAGAGCATCTTCGGGTGTTCATTGAGGGGGATGTTGGTATACTTGCAATGCCCACCTCTCTCAGTTTTGCCAACACAATATATGTTGCATAGTTTGTAAGGCCCCCATATGAGGAGAAGCCATTGGTGCACATATATTTGGTGGATTCCAGCTTTGCACGATGATGAGATCTCTATTTGTGATCGTGGATGATACGGAGAAAATTCAAGGGCTACTTTGGGGGCCTTCGTTGGAATATTCCAAAATATTCCTTTTAACCAAAATATTCCTTTTTGCTAGAATATCTTGGCGGGATGACGGCCGGGAAGACAATCGGAAAATGGCCGTCCTGTGGCCGGTTGGCCGGTGGTCCGTGGTCTTTGGTCAGTGGTCTCGAGTGGTCTTTGGCCGGTGGGTGGATTTCCTCGGCCGGTGGCCGATTTTTAGGAGGACTTGTCTACCCAAAAGCGGCAACACATGGGCACATGGGAGAGTCCTACTTGGAGCTGGCTATCTAAGGGCGGCTGCACATGGGCGTTTAGAGGCTCCCTTACATCTATATAAGGAGGTCTTCCCATGAGCGATTGGGTAGAATGGTGTGCACACTTGACGCACACAACACATCCTTGTGTAAGGATTTTTGGTCCCTTGTATTCCTACTTGTTCTAGTTGTCTAAATTGCCATCTAAGCTCTATCTTGAGAGCGCATGGGTGGATGACACCATCACTTTGTGATAGTGTGCTAATCTAAAGTTTTTTGATTTTCCACTAATCTACTTTGCATCGTATCTCTCTCTACTCTCCTTGCTACTAGATCCTTATTGTATTCCGCATTTCTTACAGAAAGAAGTAGCTTCTTTAGCTTTCTCATGGCTTTTGTGTGCTCTTCTTCCCATCAAAAGTTATGATTCTTTCTCAACAACCTATGTAGGGGATTTGCTATATGTGCATAATGTGGTAGCCAAATAAGATAGAAGATGCAAGCACCGAGAAATCTTTGAAAATCAGTTGTAGGAATACATGTTTGTTTTATGTTTTTGATTGCATCCATCCTTTTTGGACAAGGTCTTCTACCATAAGGACCACACATATGCCTCACAATCAACACTTCATTAACTCCAAATACAGATTTTTGCCCTCACAGGGTAAGATTAATTTCTTCTAGCCTTGACAAAATATTCTCACAATCTTTGATATGGTTTTCAACAAGCTTACGGCACCCCCTTGAATCCATAGCTTCATCTTTATCTTTGTCTTCACATCCTTTGATGGGCACATCATCAAGAAATTGCATTGTGATTTGAGGTATGAAGTCACATAGAACCTTGTTCATCCCATTCATTTTATGTGAAACTAAATTTTCTGCTCCTTGAGGTAAGGTACACATCCTTACCAGTCCCAAAAAGTTTTTTCATAGTTGTTAGATCTCTACTCTCAACATCTAGTTGAAATTGATCATACCCTGAATAAAGATCCCCTATTGAGTAAATTGAACTTCCTGCGAACGCCTCTGTAAACTCATCCACTATAGGTCCTGTACCCACATTCTTGATGGTAACCTTGTTTACAGGTTGCATATCTTGTATGAATCGTAAAGCCCCATTCTTATTAGGCATAGTCAACCACCTATTTGAATATGGTGCACAAGAAGGCTCTAAGATAACCGTGCTAATCTTTTCATTGAGTAGTTCGAATTGGGCATAGATTCCAAGGTCCAGTAGGGATAGTGAATATTACCATAGGTGCAAAAACATTAGGATCAACACAATCTATCTCATGTGGCTAGAAAGTAAAAGCCTTACTATGTTTTGAAATCATTTCTGTAAAACTCTTATTATCTTGTTCTATTAAAAACCTCCTCACAGCCAACTTTTATCTCTTTTAGGGATTCCATTGTGAGCTTGTGTTAAGTTTGTTTTGGATCCCTGAGACTCGGCTGCAAAGAAGCTTGCTCTAGCTTTTTCTTGCAATCTAATGGTAAAGGTAAGGCCACTGGCCTCACTTTCTTTGCCATCATTTTTTGCTTAGTCTCCACATGTACTTCTGGTCCTTCATTAGCATTGAAATATTTGTGATCTTCAAAATCCTCAATCACATCATACATTTCCATAGAGCATACTTCCACAACGTGCATTCCATCTTGCATGCTAGAGTTCATTATATCCTCAAGATCAAGCATAGTATCTATATGATTAACTTGTTCAGAGAAACCTGAAATGCATTTTCTATCCTCTATGAAACCATTTTCTTTCATGTATTTCTGTACATTATATACATATTGTCTTGCACTTCTTTTCATATCCTCAAGCTTCATAAAACATACTGACCCATGCTTTGTTAATCCCTGAAAACCTATAGAAAAAGTTTCTTCTCACTTTGGGTCAGGAAAGAATCTTTTTCTTCTTGTACCATTGCAATCCCACTTTACAATGGTACATGGCCAAAGTCCCTTGTCTCCTTATACTCTTTGAACTCTTTGTTCGCTTTTGGTAGAGGATACTCACGAAGACTATTGCGATTCCTCTTTTTATTCACACATACAGTAAAAAATTTCACAGCTCGCTTCCCATCTCTGCTCTTTACCCTAGCATAAGCAGAACCATCATCCAAAACCTTTGTTTCCATGCAAACGACTGTGATGTATAGCTGCCCAAGGATAAGAGGATAGGTAGACATCTTGTGCACAAAGAAGTTTTGCTCATCCTTTACACTACCAATAATCACTTTCACATTTGGACAAGCCCCATACATCTCTCCTATGAGTTATTTTCAGCTCTAATCATCCACCCATGGTCTATGTCTATCGGCCACTTACCCTTCATGTAAAGACTGTTGGACATAAGATTGATCTCAGAGCCATGATCTATCCATGCAACATATGGCTCCTCAAGATCGCCCACCTTGAATAAATTTTTTATTGTAGCTCTTTCCCAATGACTTTGGGAGTAGTGGCTTTTATAGGAGGCTTCACCATCATAATCGTCATCTGCATCTCTTCGAGAAGATTCGTAGCATCCTACCACACTTTCATCACAATAGCTCTCTTGGACATGTGTTCCATGTGCCTTAAGTGACTCCGCTTCACCCTCATACTGTGGAGGAATAGAATCAATGAGAGTTTTCCTCTTTCGTTTTATGATATGTATAATTTATTCATGAAACTCCCATTTAGCAATGCCAAGAACCTCACCCAAGTTAAACTCAACTTTGCTATTCAAAATACTTTCCTCCAATACCTGCTTCAATGTTAGATTGTAGTTTGTATGCAGGGCCTTTTGCTTTAGCTTTTCCTTGCTCTTTCTTCCTCCCTATAGATGCCTCCTCCATAGGAATCTCAGGAGGAGGAGGCACATGTGGTGAAGCCTCATAAGAAGGTCCTGGATCCTTTCTTCCTTTGGCTCTTGTAACCCTCTTTGAAGTAGAAGGACCTGCATCTCCATTCTCACGTCTATGCTTCTCTTCCACAATTGCTTCATTTAGATAGCATTTTGCAAGATAGGCATGCACTGATAAAGAGTCCACAGGGTCATTCCAACCTGTTGTATGGTGTATGTAATCAACAGCTTCATGTAATACCTATTTAGTTACCTTCTCTATTTCGGCTGAGGCTACTGCATATAGCCACAAGCTGTCAACCTTCTCAAAAGCATCTAGAGTAGACTTTAATGCTTTCTTTAAAATGATCTCTACTTTTTCCCATAGGCAGCAGCCTCCATTGCCCAAATAGCATGAGTGGTTGCTATATCTTCCACTAACTTCCACATACCCCCTTTAGCAAAGTTAGTTCCTAATGGCATACTTGTCTCTAGTAGATGGATCTTCCCATCCTTAAAAAACACAAGATCTCTTTTTAAGGCATTACTAAAATGATCTCTTTTTAATGCTTTCTTTAAAATGATCTCTACTTTTTCCCATAGGCAGCAGCCTCCATTGCTCAAATAGAATGAGTGGTTGCTATATCTTCCACTAACTTCCACATACCCCCTTTAGCAAAGTTAGTTCCTAATGGCATACTTGGCTCTAGTAGATGGATCTTCCCATCCTTAAAAAACACAAGATCTCTTTTTAAGGCATTACTAAAGCTATCACAATCCCTTCTGCCACAGTTTGTGCCATCACACCATATGCATATGTGTACAAATCCCTCTTCGGTTTGGGATTTTTGTCCTACAGCAGGTTGTCCTTTCTCTTCAAGACTTGTAAATTTTAACTTCATTTCTTGCATGCCCTTAACAAGCTCATCAAGTATTGAGTTATCACCTTTTGGACTCACAACAATAGGCTTTGGTGGAATCCTGGACGTGCTAGGAGGAGATAGTACCATTCAGCACCATCTTGTCCCTACGATGTTGCTTCTTAGCAAGCAATGAGACTGCGTCCTCAACCTCTTTCCACTCAGCCTTTAGACCTTGTTCCATATTCTTGTCTTCTTTGCACTCAGCCTTTAGACCCTGTTCTCTATTCTTGTCTTCAGGAAGTAGCTCTAGCTTTTCTTGGAGCTCATGACCTGTAGCTTGAAGCAACAATTTGGTCTTTTCACTATCCAAATTATCCCTCTATGTTCCTGACAGTTGAGCATAGCACCGCTCACAATCTCTCAAGAGTTTGGTGATGGAAAGTTCGTCTTTTAGCTTTGCAAAACATTCCAAGAAGGTCCTTTTTTTAACCCTTTCAGAGGTCCCCACGAATTATTCCTTCTTTAGGGCTAATTTGAATTGCTCCCAACCATCTCCATGCTCCTCTCTGATTCCCCTTACATGGTCTCTAATCTTGGGGATCACAACAAGCTCAAAACTATGAATCATGTCCATCTCAGGAACCCATTGTAGCTTGGCCATCTGCTTTACATAACCACGTAGAAAATTTGTGACATCTTTCCCTTCTAATCAGCCCATTTTGTTCACAATATCTTGAAGGGCTTTAGTTGATGACACCTCCCTTCTTTCTGGAACCTGTTGTTGTTGCATAAACATATAGCGAATGCTTGAAACATTTGCATTGTGCCTTGATAAAAAAACGCATGCCTTGTTTCTCTTGCTGATCCATAGCTTTAATTATTTGTAACTAAAGCTTTCAAAGCAAGTTTTTGAACCCCCACCCTAGCTGCTTCGTGTCGGGTTCACTAGAAATGTCGGAATGTGTGTTGTCTAGCTGGGATAGTGCAAAACCTCTGGCTGTGAGAGTTTGTGATGAGAGTCACTAGAACACTTTGTGAGAAGTGTTTGCAGAGAATCACCAACCCTATTTCTAAGGGTGACTAAAAATCTAAGAGCGTTCATGACAGCAAAGTCACAAACCCTCTTTCCTATCGTGCTCGGAAATTCCTTGTTTTCATAGTTGAGATTATGATGAGAGGATCACCGAATCACATTCAATTTCACTTAAAAGACCACTAAAAAACACTAAAGTTTCAGCCATAAAGCCTCAATGCTCATACAAGCATAAATCTCAATCAAACCCAAACCTCTTTCATGGTATCATGTAGCCTCGCCCCCAATTACATAGTCATAACATCAAACAGTTGAAAGGAATACTCCAGCTTCCACCTTCATGGCGAACATTTTTTGATTTTGCAAAGATTAAAGATCTTCTATATTAAAGACCAAATGTCATAAGGGGAAACCCTAAGTCACTCCCTCACAAGCTCATATACAAGATGGCGAAGAGGTGGGACTGTAGCACACATAGATTGGGTAACCATTGAAGGTATTGCACAGTAGAGAAAAATTGATGGTTTTTTTTTGTCAAAAGCATCCCTCTCTCTCTTCCCCATGAAATTTTCAGCTGATGTGTCAACTTTTAGGCCATTTTTCCACTTTGGACCAAGACTAGGCCATTTTCAGCTCATTTTTTATCCCAAAAAGTGCCATTTTTTATGCAAAAAAATCCCAAACAGAGTCAAAAAATCCCTAAATTTTTGGGATCACTTTCATAAGCATAAAAACATAGCATAAGAATCATTTTCCATAAATATACCATTATGGGTCACTTTCCATGCAATTCTACAACGATGCCTATTAGTTGCTATTTTTGGCAGTTTTGTCCCGCATCACTCTTTATATGCGAGATGAGTGTGGCACCATGAAACAATTAGACTATGTATATTGAAAAACCAAATTAAGCATCTTATTAAGTGGAAAATCACACAAATGCGCCACATCCAGGGCCACAACTCCCCATATAGGTATGTACATGATAACGACCGCAGTAGGTTGCTTCAACATATATCACAATATATACATGATTGTTTTTATTTGCATACATTGAGAAGTGTCAAGAGTGAGGCCAATGATTTACGTGCCACAACACGACAATGTTTCAACCTTTGAAGTATTGACGACCGCTTAATAATAGAGACTTTCTTGAATATTGACTAGAATAAAGTTATCGAATGTAAGAAAAGTCAAGCCATGTGGGGTTGTGAAATGAAATACACTAAACCTTCCATATCTATCTATACTATTAATAATGCAGCTAAAAATTTCAAGGACAAAGAAACCTTTGAAACCTTTCAGCCCTTAAGGTTAAAAATAAAGGGGTTGGCACTTTTCCTTCTGAGGGTACAAAGGCACGCACTTTTCCTTTTAAAAGCCAATTGAAGGGAGGCTCATCTTTGCTTTTTGTGTTGAGATGTAGAGAGAAAGAGAGAGAGAGACAAGACAAGAGACACACCATATACTCTCCCAAAGACTGATTCATATTGAGGACAAGATACAAATATACACGTGAGACCAAGTTGACTAGAGTGAGCCATATATAGCTCCAACACCCCCACTCAAACAAAGGTCTCTAGCTTTGGATGAAAAAACCCAAGCCCCTATACAATGTGAAAATATGAACCAGCGAGATGATAATGTGAAAGTGAATTGTGCATCTATGTACAAATATTCAAGTGACCCAGAGATCACAATGTGCAAATGTGGAGTGTGCATAGTGCATGGTACCTAAAAGATTACAATGTCATATGTACAAAGCTATTACAATAGCAAAGAAGCTAATCTAGAAAGAGTGAGGCCGAAGCAACTCCAAGCTCCGAGCGCAAGAGGATGAAACGTGACTCGTTGAGGGCTTTGGTCAAAATGTCTGCAATCATTTGGTCACTTTGACAGTGTTCAACCATAATGGTTTCTTTGCGTACTTCATACCTGACATAATGATAATGGACAGCAATGTGCTTTGACTTATTATGTTGAACATAGTCTTTTGCAAGACTAATAGCACTTTGGTTGCCACACCGCAAGGGTGTGCTAGAAAGAGGAGAGTGACCAATATCAACCAGCATTTGTCGAAGCCAAATCAACTCATGAGCTGAAAGTGATGCCGCAAGATATTATGACTGAGTCGTAGAAACTGCAACACAACGTTGTTTCTTCCTGGTGAAGGGAGCAAAGCAAACCCCGAACCTCGACGGCCTCTAAAACACCGGGGACCGAATGGCGCGCCTCGAGCCTGTCATGGTAAATCAAGCAGGGGGCACCACCTAGCTTCAGTGGCTAGGACGCAAACAACACACCACCATAACAAAGTCTTCATCCAAGAGAGATGGATGCTTGGGAGTAATGATGAAGAGGAAGGGAAATGAGATCAAGTGAGAGAGAGAGAGAGAGAGAGAGAGTGAGGGAGGGGGTATAGCGGCTTAGTACTTAGGCACCATAGAAGGATGGCAAATCCGCACACCCTTCACACATACACAAGCTCACTCCAAACACAAGACTAAGTGGCGATTCCGCACACCTCACATGGGCAAAACATTCCAGGAAAACATACTCACAAAACCTCAAGCTTTATTTAGGCAATAAGGCGATGAAATGGGGAGCATAGGGTAGGGGAATGAGAAGGGAGAGAGTGGTAGAGCACATGGCGGATAGGTGGAAGTTGATGGCAAAGACTCGCACGAGGGTTATGGCCATCATCCTTCATTTAGCCGCCCTTCATCTTTCGTAGCCCAAGGGTGTAGAGGTCATGCTCAAGACGAGCATGGTGATTGTGGTGATGGTGATGGTGTGGGTGTGTGTGTGTGTGCACTAGGCACACACAATGCATACTGTATTCTTTGGTGATGTTGTGTGTGTTTTTTTTTTGTCCCGGTGAGATCTCATGGCCTCCTTATATAGGGAAGGAGGAGAGGATTTAGCAATATTTCTAATTGAAGTGAGTGTCCCACTCTGGTGACTAGGAAAATGGGGTGCATGTGACTGTGGCTCCCATCTTGTCTTCTCATTATTTAAAATATCAGAGTCAATAGAGAGAGAAGAAGAAAGAATGTGGGTAGGATGTAGAGGATAGGAAATATTTACAATAGTCTAGCTTTAGCTAGACATAAGCTTATTAGGGAGAAAAGAGAGAGGTAAGAAATTTAGAAGAGAGGTTGTCGAAGGTGGATATTTGTTGATGAGGATGGATCCTCAAAAAATGGTGATAGAATCACTCTAGACTTGCCAAGACCTCATTAAAAGAGCCTTGTCTCTTGTAATCATGCTTGAAGACTTGTAGAACCATAGCCATTCTAGAGGGAAGAAAACTAGGGATGGCCTGTGTCACCATTACATGAGAAAAGTGGGGTCCACTACAAAAATCATAGCTTCGCGTTCATAACTCCAAAAATTCTGAAAAAATTTGAGCTAAAATTTGAGATCACGAGCTACATCTTTTATGTTGAACACTCTTTTAGATTCGGGGTTCTTCTTTACTTAAAAAATTCAGCCAAATAATGTATTATTTGTGGCTGCAAAAGTCTTTTGGTGGTGCCCTTTGAGTGGACTTCTCTCTTGCCTTCAAGTGTAAGCTCCTTCATGTGTATGAAAACATGACCTAGAGTTTTGAAAAGATTGGCAATCATTTAGATGGAGGTATTATTGAAATTTGAAAGTGGGGTTGAGGTTTGAAAATGAAAACTAGTGAATAAAATATTTGGTAGGGTGAAATAATATACATACATGAAAAATATATTAGAAAATACTAAAATATATAATGTAATTTAGAATATATATATTTAATATTTAAGGTCAAAAGAGAGATCAACAAAGAAAGCTTACTTATTTATGCTACATCGTGATTGATTAGCATAAGTCTTATTTATTTAATAAAGGCTAAAACGTTTGTGAAAAAGGAAGAAAAAAATCAAAAGTAACTTATATAATAGGAAATATTTTGGTAAAAGGGCAAAATATATGGGGGTTTCCCATGCATGGAAAAGCTTGCCTCATTAGCCCTTCCCCTGAGGCTAGAGACATTCATGTCTCTAGCTCTGTTTCTTCTTCCGCTTAGCTGTAGGATCCGATATCAAGTTGCCTTCTGAACTAGCCATTCCATTTGGCCATTGGTGAGATTTCTGGGATATTCATGAATCTGTAACAGGTCCGGGTGATAGCTTGTTCCTTGGAATAGTGTCGGTTGATTAAAGGGGAAGCCCATGGCTTCCAGAACTTTGTGTCAATGTCCTCCTAGATCCCAAGTGAAAAATAGGATCATTGTCTGCAGTGTCCGAACAATAAAATTTGCATGCCAAATTGGACCAAATTTGTAACCACCAGTAGCGAGAGGGGAAATGAGCATCTTGGCTCCTGCAAAGATAGAACAAAAAATTATGATTCCCAAGAGTGTGCCAAGAATCCACCATATATGGCCGCCTTGTTGGTGTGGTGAGCTCCAGTTGTTTTCAGAATCCTGCTTACTGCCATGATTGGAAAAAAATGCAAGCATATCATGCTTCTTTTGGGTGTGCTGAAACATGTCAGCTTCCTTTACTGATGCTAATAGCAAGCCACCTACCTTGCGGCTTAAATACAAGCGTAATTGACTTACCTTTCTCCAAAGAGAGGATGCACTATTTGTCAAAAATTGTACCAAATTGCGAAGGAGGTCTTCATTCTTGCATTCTATCAGGTTTTTGTCTATCCATGGCTCCTTTTCTCTTATCTCCATGCTGATCTTCTCTCTATATGTTATAGCGGCTAGCCACAGCCATAGGTCTGATGCATCCCATGCAAACACAATGCTCTGTTGTGGAGGAGTTTGGAACATCCTTAAAAGGTTGTCAACATATTGATCATAAAACTTACTATGAACATCCTCACATATACTGGAGGCATTACCCATCTCCAAGTTTATAACACCCATCAGTAGACTAGAAGCATTACCCATCTCTAAGTCTATAACACTACACAATAAAGTCTTGGTTGGCTGCCAAGCCTCTGGAGAAATATCCAACTCCAAACCTTCAGTCATACTTACCTCTTCGTTATGGTTCTCAAGTGAAACTACCTTGATGCAAGATTCCTTTAGCTTGCTACACTGTCCTAGGTCCATGCTGGTGCACAGGCTTCCGTTTTCAAAGCCCTCCCCTTTGCTTGATATGTTGTCCACCTTCTCCAAAGCCTTGCTAGCAGGCTGGTATTCCTCTTCTGTTGTATCTTTCATACCCTTTGCATTCCTCTTAATCTGACGAGGCCTAATCAACACTTTACACCTTCTTACCCTTACTGGCCAATGCTGTCGATTGATCGCTTTGGTGCCGATTTCATTCAAGGTTAAAGATGTACTCACATTTGTAACACAATTTTCTTAACTTACCTCCCCCACCTGGGTATCATCTTTTGATTCTTTAACCTCTTGTTCCACTGCTTCAGTTCTTTGAATAAAATTCTCACTTGATCCTTCTTCGGTTACCTTCATCTTGACCTCTTCTGCAAGACCAATGATACTTGGTCTGCGGGTACCAATTGATGGTGGGCGTAGGATGATTGTAACTGGTGATTGCGGCGGATGTAGAATTTGTGTTGGTGGGGCTGGTGCTCGGGGTGGGGGTGTTCTTTCTCTAGGGGATGACAATTGGTTCCTCCTACCTCCTCTATTATAGTTTTGTCGTGGTTTGGGACAGTAGTACATACCGTGACCGTCTTCTCCGCAGTTGTAGCAGTGATACTCTCTGTTTTGTCGTCGTGCTCTTCCAGGGTCTTGATCTCTTTCTTGACTCCTCCCTTGCTGTATTAAGTGGACAGACAAACTCTGCAGTTGGTCAGTAATATGGGCCAACATATCTTGTTGGTCATCTCTTACCCCAAGAGCCGGTGGTGGTGGTGGAATGGTGGTTGTCATAGTTGCTGGTCGACGCTATGTTCCTACTTCTATTGACTCGGTTTTTTTGGCTTTCATTCGCAGCTTCTTGTCCTTAAGGTGAGCAATCTCAACGGCTAACTCATACGTAGCCGGGAATCTACCTTTCACCTTCTCCTTGAGAAGCGGCCATAAGCCATGCATGAACCGATCTTTTTTTTAGAAATCGGGTGCAGCTTCCCCCCTTGCCAGTGACTCAACCCACCGTTCCCACAAATCCACAAATTTGTACTCATAGGTGGCATATTCTAAAAGACCCTCCTGCTTCAAGTCTCTCAACTTGTCCCACAACTTTTCTGAAGGGGTATTCTCCCAAAGCGCCTCTTAAAAGCAGTTTTTAAGGGTTCCCAGTCATCCTTGGTTGCTTGTGGAAGTGCATTGTACCATGATCTAGCTTCTAGCTTCATGAGATGCTTAAAGATTCTAACCCTGGATTCATCCGTATCTTTGTTGCTCACTACACATGCTACTTCAAAGTCATCTAGGAAGTCTGTTACCAAATCCTCCCCCTTCTTTCCTTTAAATGTTGGAAATGCTACACTTGCCATGATTACTGAGAGAGAGCTAGAAAGACACACTGCTTAGCTTGCAAAAGTTTTTTTTCTTCTTTACAAGGAGGCGTGTATACCCTCTTATACTAGGACATAGATTAAAACTTCAAAAGGTACATTGCCTTGTACCAAATGTAAGACAATAGGTTGATCTGATTCCAGAACCTCCAAAAATCGCTCCCCACCCGGCATGGTGTCAATGACGTGCTGGTAGTGAGCCTTCAAATCCAGTATTACCTTGATTGAGTGTACACGTGTTGGTATGTGTGATCTGTCTTGAGGTAGGTTGTATCGATTCATGTGAAGCTTAGAGGTGCTTAGTCACCGTCCAAGCTTGTGGGAGAGGATGGTGTTCTTTCCTGAAACAAACTCAGTAGATCCCTAGTTTATCTTGTGAGAGTGTGAGCCAATGATTCCGTTATCTGTGCTGCAGCATTAGGTGCGACTTGAAAACTGACTGTGATAATTACCTCGGTGACATGAGTTACCCGATTCTCAAACTAGAATAGTGTTGATTCTCTATTGTGTAGAGCTCCTTCCATTTTGTTGTTGTGGATTGGTTGTAGGTTGCGGACATGGTTTCGACCTTCTCCTTCTTCTTCTTGGAACTTGGCCTATGTATATCCACTGGTTTTGGTGTGTTGGTTGACTCTCCCACTGCAAATCGATTACCGTTACGCCTGGCACTCAAGCTTCGATGGAGATGCAGAGTTCGTCTAGTTGTGCTTGGAGCTCTTCTTCTTCTGTCATCCAATTAGCAAATCCTGCTAGCCATTCATCCATTCACAATAGTTTAGGGGTTTCAGTCTTGTAAACTGAAGGGTTTCATGAAAATTTCCTCCGTGGGGGCACCAAATAAAGGGAGCAAAGCGAACCCCGAACCCCGATGGCCTCTAAAACACCGGGGACCGAATGGCGCGCCTCGAGCCTCTCATGGTAAAGCAAACAGGGGGCACCACCTAGCTTCAACCGCTAGGACACAAACAACACACCACCATAACAAAGTTTTCATCCAAGAGAGATGGATGCTTAGGAGTAATGATGAAGAGGAAGGGAAATGAGATCAAATGAGAGAGAAAGAGAGAGAGAGAGAGAGAGAGAGAGAGAGAGAGAGAGAGAGAGTGAGGGAGGGGGTATTGTGGCTTAGTACTTAGGCACCACAAAAGGATGGCAAATCCGCACACCCCTCACACATACACAAGCTCACTCCAAACACAAGACTAGGTGGCGATTCCGCACACCTCACATGGACAAAACATTGCACGAAAACATACTCACAAAACCTCAAGCTTTATTTAGGCAATAAGGCGATGCAATGGGGAGCATAGGGTAGGGGAATGAGAAGGGAGAGAGTGGTAGAGCACATGGCTGATACGTGGGAGTTGATGGCGAAGACTCGCACGAGGGTTATGGACATCATCCTTCATTTAGCTGCCCTTCATCTTTCGTAGCCCAAGGGTGTAGAGGTCATGCTCAAGACGAGCATGGTGATTGCGGTGATGGTGATGGTGTGGGTGTTTGTGTGTGTGCACTAGGCACACACAATGCATAGTGTATTCTTTGGTGATGTTGTGTGTGTTTTTTTTTTGTCCCGGTGAGATCTCATGGCCTCCTTATATAGGGAAGGAGGAGAGGATTTAGCAATATTTCTAATTGAAGTGAGTGTCCCACTCTGGTGACTAGGAAAATGGGGTGCATGTGACTGTGGCTCCCATCTTGTCTCCTCATTATTTAAAATACCAGAGCCAATAGAGAGAGAAGAAGAGAGAATGTGGGTAGGATGTAGAGAATAGGAAATATTTACAATAGTCTAGGTTTTTCTAGACATAAGCTTATTAGGGAGAAAAGAGAGAGGTAAGAAATTTACAAGAGAGGTTGTCGAAGGTGGATATTTATGGATGAGGAGGGATCCTCCAAAAATGGTGATAGAATCACTCTAGACTTGGCAAGACCTTATTAAAAGAGCCTTGTCTCTTGTAATCATGCTTGAAGACTTGTAGAACCATAGCCATTCTAGAGGGAAGAAAAGTAGGGATGGCCTGTGTCACCATTACATGAGAAAATTGGGGTCCACTACAAAAATCATAGCTCCGTGTTCATAACTCCAAAAATTCTGAAAAAATTTGAGCGAAAAGTTGAGATCACGAGCTAGATCTTTAATGTTCAACGCTCCTTTAGATTCGGGGTTCTTCTTTACTTAAAATATTCAGCCAAATAATGTATTATTTGTGGCTGCAAAAGTCTTTTGGTGGTGCCCTTTGAGTGGACTTCTCTCTTGCCTTCAAGTGTAAGCTCCTTCATGTGTAACTTATATAATAGGAAATATTTTGTTAAAAGGGAAAAAATATATAGGGGGTTCCCATGCATGGAAAAGCTTGCCTCACTGGTCCAAGAAACAAAACAACCATTTATAAAGAAGCAATTTCCACTAGTAGATCGCATAGATAAATGTGAGCTTGTCTAGTCTGCATCTGTGTAACCCAAAAGACAAAGATATTGCATAGAATCCGATGTGAGTTGTCGTCGATAGACTAAACCAAAATCTGTAGTGCCTTTCAAGTATTTCAATACACTCATTGCAGCAGACCAATGCTTAAGAGAAGGACATGCAAGATGCTGTCCAAGATCATTAGCAGCAAACAAAATATCAGGACGAGTGTTCATGCCAACAAACTGAAGACATCCAATCAAGTTAGCATAAGGTTGATTTGTGACAAGTTGACCGCCATTGTCAGAAGAGTTCTTCGTAGAGCTCGCAAGACATGGTGTATTGGCTGAATGTGCAGATTCCATACCAAATTTTTGAATAGTATCTGCAATAAACTTTGATTGTAGAAGGAATAAAATACCTTTTGTACGGCTCCATTGGACTTGAATGCCAAGACACGAGTGAATCTCTCCAAAATCCACCATATCAAATGCAGAAGACAATAACATTTTCACTTGCTGAAGAAATCCCAAATTATTGGAAACAAGGATGGTATCATCCACATAAAGAGCAAGAATCACAAAACTGCTACCTTGGCGTTTTATGTATAAGTTGGGGTCTGAAGAGCAAGAGATGAATCCTTTAGAGGTGAGAAAAAGATCAAATTTTGTATACCAGGCTCACGAAGCTTGTTTGAGACCATATAGTGCCTTATGGCCATAAGTTGAGCAACAAGGTCTTCTTTACCTGGAATAACAAACCCTTTTGGCTGTTCCATATAAATTTCCTCTTCCAAGTCACTATTAAGAAAAGTAGTTTTCACATCCATTTGAACTCGAACACTTGTAATGCGAACAACTGGTGAAAAAGTCTCTTTATAATCAACACCGGCTACTGAGGAGTAACCTTTTGCAACTAAACGCGCCTTGAATTTGTCAAAAGATCCATATTCTTTTACTTTTGTCTTATACACCCACTTACATTTAATAGCTATATGACCAGGAGGTAATTCAGTTAGTATCCATGTACCTTTAGAGATAAGAGAATCGTACTCTGCTTCCATAGACTCTTTCCATTGATCCTTTTGTGGTGAAGAGATAGCTTCATCATAAGTGACCGGATCTTCAGAAGTAGAAATAGCATTATCAACAATATCGTCATCATAAACATGACATGAGGCATGTTCAAACTCAATAGGTAGATCAACAAAAATATCAATATCATCATTGGCAACATTCGGAATGGATGGTTGTGAAGAGGAAAGTTTCTCTATAGGAAGAGTTTCATCATCTGAAAGAAATGGAAAAGCCTGAAGCAATGATTTAGTATCATCAGAATCATCCATGGACCATGAGCCTCCCATAAGCTGTTCATTAAAAGTAGCATCACGATTCACAATTACTTTCTTGGAGGAAGGGTCATAGAATTTGTAGCCTTTGGAAGTGTTAGAATATCCAATAAAAATAACTTTAAGACCAGGAGCATCAATTTTTGTTCGTGTTTCTTTGGGAACATGAATATAAGCAATACATCCAAAGGTTCGAAAATGAGATACAGAAGGAATGTCACCTGTCCATGCTATGATGGGTATCTTACCAGAGGCTACAGTAGTAGGAAGATGATTCTGAATAAATACTACTTTCAAAGTGGCTTCAGCCGAGAAAACACGAGATAAGCCAGAATGAATCAACATACATCTTACAACATTGAGAATAGTGCGATTCTTTCGTTCAGCAACGCCGTTCTGTTATGGCGAATATGGAATAGTGTGTTAATGATGAATTCCACTGTCAACACAGTAACTCACAAACTCTCGAGAAACATATTTGCCTCCATTGTCACTACGAAGCTTCTTAAGGAGACAACCAGTTTGAAGTTCCGTAGCCTTGTGGAATTTTTTGAAAACAGATAAGGCTTCATATTTTTGTCTAAGTAGAAATACAGTCGTATACCTTGAGAAATCATCAATGAAATTAATGAACTAGCGATATTGTGATCTCGAAGAAGGTAGAGGTCCACATATATCAGTATGAACAAGATCCAATATGTCATGAGAATGAGTTGTATTTGAAAGAGGAAAGGGTTTACGATTGTGTTTCCCAAGAGCACAAAATTCACAAATTCCCATATGGGGATGGGCTTTAAGATCCATGCCATGAACAAGATCACGACGTTGAAGATCAAGGAGTTTTGAGAAATTAGCATGAACAAAACGGTGATGCCATACTTTGCAATCATGATCACCTGGAGCAGTGACAACACTTGCTACATCATCATTGAGAGAGAGTGCAAACAAATTACCGTTTCGAGGAGCAGTGGCTATAGTCTGTCCATATTTCTCAATTCGGCATTTGGTATGATCAAATCCAACAAACATACCAAGATCAACAAGTCTAGCAACTAAAAGAAGATTACATTGAAGATTTGGTACATGTAATACTCCTCGCAAAATTCAAGTAAGATCTGGTACATGTAATACTCCTCGCAAAATTTGAGTGGAAGAAGATAAGGTACCAAGATATAAGTCTCCAATACGTTGAACTGGTAGTGGATGATAGTTATGGAGCCACTTAGACTGATATGTCATATTTCCTGTAGCACCAGAATCAACTATAAAAAGTGATCCATCACGTACATGAAGTATTCTGTCTGGAGCAACTGAACATAGGATGCAGCTTGTTTTTGGTACAATGTTGTTTTGATGTTCATTAGCATATGCTCTATTACGATCTGTGTCAAATCGGCGCTTATAGCACATATGAGTGGGATGATCAGATAGTCCACAATATTCACAAGAAGAAGAAGAAGAGTCTCTAGATAAACGTGGTTGTTTCGTGGTAATATTGTGTTCTTCATCATATTTGTAAAGAATGAGGATGCAAGAGAGCTACACAAAACAAGCACAAAGCACACAGAGATGGAAAGCTTCTTCTTCTTCTTCACAGAAAAGAAAGTACAAAATGACTAAGTGCTAAAGCTGAAAAGTAGCACATATGTACATGCGGTCACTAAGTGTGAATACGCTAGAAGCGTACTAGGCTGGCACTATAAGTGTAGTCCAGCTGTAGAATCACTGGCAGAGATCCTCTGTGTCGGTCACCTAACGCGCCAGTGAGTAAATGCCGTAAGCGGCCAAGACCCGTAGTGGATGCCAGCTCAAGGTGTAGAGCTCGACATCTCAACAATATTGACGTTCCCAACAATCATCTTCACTATGGCCATTTTTGTTGCAGTAAACATTGCTTATTAGGAAATTTGAGACGAGAGAAAATATTACTGCGACGTCCACCTCTGCAGTTTCCTCGTTGAAATGGATGCCTTTGAGCATAAAAAGCACGTTCCATCTGTTGTGACTCGGTCTCCTCTTGTGAAATCATAGTTGTATCGTCACCAGCATTACGACGTTCTTGACGTTGAGAGTATTCAATTAAATACATGCAGGCTTGGTCAAGACAAGACCATCTTTATTAGAGAGAATAGTAATAATGTTATCATAAGAAGAGTCTTTCACCATATCAAGGAGAAGTGTAATCAGTTGCTTTTGTGGAACAGGATCACCGGCAGCAGCAAGTTGATTAATGATAGATTTGAAAGATTCAATAAGTCCCCTCATGGCAGTACCAACTTCATATTGTAACTTGTTAAGAAACCCTCTCAAATAAAGTATTTCTGTAATAGATTTCTTTTGAAAGTTTGCAATAAGGTACTTCCATATGTCGTGGGAAGTAGGCAGTTCATACATATCAAGCAAAAGGGAATCAGTAAGAGCAGAAAGAATATACCGACGATCTGCTTTATCACGTCATTGCCAATCCATATAGGCAACATTCTAATCTTTAAATATAGGTCCTTCAGTGATAAGCACGTTATCATTATCTGTATCAATAGGCTGAGGTGGACAAACACGATTTCCAAGAACAACATCAGAGAGTTCATCGCCTTCAAGAATTAACAACATCTTTGCTTTCCAGCCTGGAAATCCTTTGCCTTGGAAAAGAGGAACAGAACGCTGGCCAGAAGGAAAGCCATTGATGAGAATAGTCATAGCCATATCTTGTTGCGAGAAGACTTATAAGAGACGTCACCCAAAAAGGCAGGGTAAAGGAGACGTTAATCATAAAAGAGTCGTCAAAATAGAGTGGCGTGAGACGCAAGATTGACGGCCACAATACAAATAGCAAAAAGCTAAATTTTCTCAAAAAAGTTAACGCCAAAATTAGAAAAAAGATCGTGGACTCTTCATGAAGAAGTACGACAAAGAAAGCTACGTCAAGCTCAATTGCAGTAAAAACAGCATAACTTTCTGCTGCGAACTCCGATTGACGCAAACCTACAACTCAAATCGAACAGCTCAAGGAGACGAACAAGTTTTGGATGAAAAGTGCCATTGCACTACAATCCATGGCGCTTTTCTCGTTTCTCCAAATTTTGAGCAGAAGACCCCCAAAAATTGAGATGAAGTTCAGGGTGTCATCAACAAGAAAATGTAACCAACGATTAGATTGATTAGCAATAAACACCACACAAAACCCTAATCGCATACACATACTGTTTTGTCACCATGAATTGAATCGACGCGTGATCGTTACCGCTCTGATACCATGTTGAGATGTAGAGAAAAAGAGAGAGAGAGAGAGAGAGAGAGAGACAGAGAGAGACGAGACAAGAGACACACCATATACGCTCCCAAAGACTGATTCATATTGAGGACAAGATACAAATATATAGGTGAGACCAAGTTGAGTAGAGTGAGCCATATATAGCTCCAACATTTTGAAGGCCAATGGCCATAAGATTAAGGGATTGTTCGTATTTACACTAGCAAATATTTACTGATTTATTCATGGAAAACTTGAAATCTAGCCAATATTTTGCAGTTTTAGTCTGTTAAAAATACATTAAATCTTAGTTTTTATGAAACATCCTCTTTGAATAGCTCCAAAACGAAAGGATACACGTGTGTGTGTGTGTGTGTGCGTGCGTGTAAGTGAGGGGGAGAGGGAGAGGGAGAGAGGGAGAGAGAAGTCTCAAAGAAGGTACAAAATCTTTGTTCCTAATTGAAATAATTTTTAAAGACCAATGGCCATAAGAGTCCAAAATTAAGGGGTTTTCTCCTATTTCCACTAGCACAACTTACTAGTTCACTTCAAGGCAAACTTGGAATCTAGCTAGGATTTATCGAGAACCGTTTTAAAATAGCCCCAAAATGGAAGGGCACGTATGTGTGTGTGTGTGTGTGTGTGTGTGTGTGTGTGTGTGTGAGAGAGAGAGAGAGAGAGAGAGAGTGGTACCAATTCTTTTTTTCTTGATTGAATTAATTTAAAATTAAATAAGGGACACACTAAAAACTCTTTCAATTTTTTGGTTTAAATCTAAAGAATTTGATGGTATTTATACTAAAACTTACAAAATTTTGCTGGTTTTTATTAACATACGTCGGATGGTCTTCGAGTTGATATGGCACTATATGTGCCTCATGTCTCACAGCATAAGCAAGGTCTCAAACAAGGCTTGCCAAAAATATTTTTCCTAATCAAATCAATTTATTGGGCTTGCCAAAAAAAATTGTGCTCGAAGTAAAGAAGGACAAAGATACTAAACTTTCAAAGATACCACGCATCACATACTGTTGAGCTAAAACTTTGCACTTGGAAGCTCCATGTATCATTGTCCTTTTAGCGCTCATGATGTGCACATTTCACATTGTAGCTTTGCACAAAGGACAAAAGCCGGATGGCCTTGGAGTCAAACTGGCACTACATATACCTAATATGGGACAACATGAGCATGATGCGAGAGAGAGAGAGAGAGAGAGAGAGAGAGAGAGAGAGAGGTTTTGAATAGGGCTTGCTAAAAATAAATTTTCTTTTCAAATTTTTAAAAAATAAATAAGGGCACAATAAAAATCTTTTGGATTTTAGGTCAAAATTTGAAGAAAACCTCGCACTTGGTACCTCCATGTAGCATTGTCCTTTAAGCCTTAAGGATGTGCACATTGCACATTGTAGCTTTGCGCAAACGAGCAGAGTTGAATGGCCTTGAGGTCAGATTGGCACTACATATACCTAATGTGGGACAACATGAGCATGATGCGAGAGAGAGAGAGAGAGAGAGAGAGAGATAGAGATAGAGAGAGAGAGAGAGAGAGAGAGAGAGAGAGAGAGAGAGAGATAGAGATAGAGAGAGGTCTTTCTAATTTTTTTTAAAAACAAAATAGGGACACAATAAAACTCTTTTGGATTCTAGGTCAGTTTGAAGAATTGTTGGTATTTACACTAAAACTAGAAAATTTTGCTAATTTTTTTCAAGGCATGCTTGTTATCTAACCGGGGAGTTGCAATTTTAGCAATAAGATTTCACTAAAGCCTGGTTTATTGCAATAATAGGGCGTCTCAAATAGCCCCAATATGGAGGGGCATGATGGAGGTAGAAAAGTTGAATGCCCAATACATCCATGATCACTCTCTCACCACCCGGAGGACATGGTATGCCAAGAGAGGAGGGGCACACTTGTTGAACATGTGTTACACCCTTTTTTAGACCAATAAATAAGGGCACAATAAAACTCTTTTGGATTTTAGGGAAAAATTTGATGAATTGATGGTATTTACACTAAAAATTGCAATTTTTTGTCAGTTTTCTTCAAGGCATGCTTTGGAATGTAGCCAAGGCTAGCAATAAAAATACACTAGACCGTACTTTATTGCAAACATTAGGAATCTCAAACAGCCGCAAAATGGAGGGGCATGACATATGTAGAAAAAGTGAATGCCCAATATATACATGATCACTCTCTCACCACCCCAAGAACATGGTATGCCAAGAGAGGAGGGACACTATTGAAAATCTATTACACCCTCGTGTGGACACCAATGTGTGTGTGTGTGTGTGTAGCTATTTTAATTTTAATAAATAACACACCAAGGAACAAGATGTTCAAAAGACAACTGGCTAAAGATGTCTAGGCAAAGATTAGTACAGAAACAACTAAGCCTTTGATTCATAATTGTACAATAATAAGAATGGGGTATCATTCCAAATGAGTTTATACAAAGGTATTAGAACTATCCTAGTTGAATCATCAAGTGTTTTCAAAGTCGAACTGTAGTAAGCTAAACCTTTTTAAGCCAAGATAGAACAATCACCTGCATCCATATAGTCAAGACAACAGATATGTTAGACCTAGCTACGTATGGCAAGCTTCAAAGAATCTATCAATTGTTATCCATGTCAAACTTAAAAAATTATTAGACTAGCTACAGGATGAAAGCATGCCTAGGTGGACACCAAAGCTGTGTCCAGGACATTACTATCTGGCAAATTAAGAGCTGTAATATGTTTGACAAAGATAGAAGAACCCAAGGTGTGTGATATATCATTGGATAGCTCATGAAGACGAGAATCTAAAAAGCTGTTTGGCACCAAATTTAGAATTAATTTGCAAACAATTTATCGTGCATCACGTCTCATAGTACAACTATTCAAAACTAATAATCAACCCATAAAAGTGTACTACCCAATCATGCTTTCACCCTACACTCCTACATATTCAAACCTCAAGGATCATATTCTTGCAAGAGTTGCTCCAAATGTTTTAACTCCTTTTCTATAATAACCATCAAGTGTCTGTGAGAAACGTATTCTGTGTACGAGAGAGAGTGAGAGTTTATCTTGATGCTACGCGCACAATGGTGGTCGGAATAGAGTGCGGAGAAGTGCAGCGTGTTGTCCCCGAAGAGAGCTACGCGCCAACACCTACATTGCGTGTGTACGGCCCGCCAGCTTCGCGAGATTGACTCGCGAGCTATTTCTGGTGATTCGGTGAGCATATGGTGTCTCTTTTTGCATTTCAACATATCCACGCGCTCATATTGAGTAGAGATACACATTAGGCACCTTAGTTTTCAGAAACGACGACCTGCAAAAACCTATCAAATATCCTACGTGATTTTGCACCAGGTGTTTTTGGGTAGGATTTTGGGTCACGGACCTTAGGGATAGTGGCCTATTGGTGTTAATAGGATATACCTCAAGTTTCGTAGCATTTCGAGAGCATTGCATATTTGGCTCTTATGTAGGAAATCTCCTCCAGTGTACTTTTGAAGGTTGTAACTTAGACAATGGGTAGAGACCTTTGTAGGAAGTAGTTAATAGTCTGTCGAGTGTAGCTTGACACCCTATGCTTTCTTCCATGTGCCTGCGGGTCGAGCTTCATCCTTAGCTGACAAATCTTGTTAGGTGATTTCTCGTTGTGCCAACGTCCATCGCGGCGTATCCGCCAAAAATATTCCATTTGGAATATCTTGTGAAGAGATTTTGCAATGCCTACTATTTTGCATTAAACGAATAAGACAAACAAAATGATAATAATGACCACATGTCAATGTATAATATCCACTCCATCCATCAAATTCTTATAGAAAACTGGACATTGGGAAGATGAGGATGCATCTAAAGTAGACGAGGGGACCAAATCTGGATGCATGACAAGGTGGTTGATGTATGTCCCTTGTACAGGTGTTGGATTCACTCACTGTATCAGATTTTGAACATCCTTGTTTAAGTGGTGAATGATTTTCTCCACTTGTGAGGGTTGGGGTGTCTGGGTGGCTATAGAAAGCCGTGTTATTTTTGCATCTTTCTCTGCCAACTGTGTCGTGTAAATATCCTTCTCTCTCTTTAACTGTAGGTTGGCACCTTCCACTATGAATGCTAGCTCATCTCGAGTGAAAGTGACACAACAGTTATCTCCCTTCATGAGAAGTCTACTGGTCGTTGTTGCACAAAGTGAACATATAACATTTTTGCAAAATATAGCGCACAATCTGCTGGCCATAAGCTTCCAAATAAATTCTCTCAGTGTTTTCTTTGATCGCATCAATGTTGCACTTTGAAACCTTCCACCTTCCTTTCTTGATCTCTGCGTCCTCACATGGCCATATTGTCTTGATCATGTCCTTTGTCACTTCTTTATTGATCTCTTTCGATTGCATGTGGTTTGGATTTTCCCATTTTGGGAGTCGTCCAGCAGTATGTGTCGTTTGTTGTGCTAGAGACTTCATGCGCTGAAATGCATTAACAGCCGCTCGTTGTTGATCATTGGGCAATAATTGGATGCCAATATCTTATTCTTCATTGTCCATTTTCTCTTAGAGCTGCAATCAGCAGATAGACCAGTATTCAATATCAATCGCAAATATGTATTCTCACGATTCAACAGTCTCACAGGTGCACAAGATAACAACTTCTTGTTCACTACAAAAGACGTCAAAATTCACTAAATCAAACCACAAAAAATGCGACTAATTGAACCACAAGGCAAATTTGAAATACTGACACTCAACATGACAAATTTGAAATGACTAAAGATAATTGACTAAATTAGGTGAACCACTTCAAACCAGATAATACACTTCAATAAAAAATAGAATACCATGGACAAGACATATGTATATCATAGAAATATTTAAATCGGATATAATGATGGTGGGGACGTTGGATAGCCTTAGGGTCTGTCATTAAATGTACTTTGAAAAATATCAACACGTCAGAATCATTTCTTCTTTGTTCTCGATCTTTTAACTTCATCCAACAATCTACTTTAATCCGAAGATCCCTCATAACATCTTCGTCCTAGTGGTGAAAAACTTCTTCTGGAAAATAAACTTTTCTGGCTGCACTCCAAAAATCTGCCAGCACGTCGATAGATATCCCAATGCATAAATGTCACTCGCTTTTGTGTATGCATCTGTCCATCATGGATCGTATAGTTTGGGAGCAATCCACGGTCACTTAGCCATCTTGGCATTCCTTGCTCTCTCTGCCTCCAAAACTGTAGAGTCCGATTGTGCACTTGGATGCAGATAATTAATTCCTGCACGCTTAGTTGGTGTTCAAAGCATCATACCCCAATCAATGATGTTGACGCGGGGTTTATTGGCGCAAGTAAAGTCCAACATTATGTTAACAGGTACAGTTCACTGTGCACAATATCGGTCGAGTGGGCAGCCGCAACACCGTCGATTAAAGAGTGAAAAATAGCTGGCATTTGCTCGATCACTACTTTGATCCATGTCGTATCTATCTCTTGTACAAGAAGATTTACTACAGACAATGACCTCCAGCCATGTTGTAGCCTGTGCATGTGTTGTCTGAACAATCCATGAGCAAATGGTAAGCGGCACATCATGTCACCCACGGTACCCCCATTGTCGTATGGGAATATTGTGATCCAAGGAGCTTCGGTAGTAAAGCCAATGCACCTTACAATGGAGGGGTGAAACGTTTGCATTCCTTGCTCTGTCTGAAATCTGTCAAATTTTTCCTCACTCCCTCTCGTCTGGAAAAAAAAGATGCCTTTGATGGTGTACAATGTGCACACACCAAAGGAGCATGCTCCAATGCTCATACCTTCTACCAAGGCTTCATGAGGGATGCCGACAAGATGAGCGCACTTTGTATTCAAAGCCGTGCGCATGATTGTGCCGGTGCCGCTGGCATCAGATCGACCTTCCAAAGCTGCTTGCGCATTTTGGGTCATCTTCAATCTCTTCGGTAAGGCTTCTTGGTCCTGTGCTTTCACGCGCTTCATCTTTACATTCTTCTCTTCCCACAATTTATCCCAGAGCTCTAATTTTGACATGTCATAGGAATGTGGGATATCTTCCTTTAAGACTCTACAATATACTTTCATATTGCCCAACACTGTCTTAACCTTGTGGTGGGGGTCAAATTCTCGAATCCCTGCTAGAATCAACAACTCGTATTGGCCTTCAACTCGCAGCCTCTGCCCTGTGTTCTCCCATATAGCGCTAGTGAGGTCTTTGATGAAGACATCGCTTTCACTAATCTATTGTATGCAATCATCTGCACATGATGAGATTGCCAAAATACATTCTTTACAAATGGCATGCATAATACTTTTCCTTTGATCTGGCGTCATATTTTCATTGGATAATAAAAAACAGCATATCAAATACAAATTCATGGTTGCGAATGACACTAACACTCTCACACTATTTTAGGCAAACCCTTAACACCACTTGAAGACTTTAAGAAATGTGCAAGGAAATATTGATAAAAATTGAAACAATCTTCACTTAAAATTGCAATCTGCTACACGTGTAAAATGCAGATCAAACAAATGGTTTATAATAACTTAATTCAGATCAAACAATACATGTTAACAGTTTGGCACATTTCAACATATATTGAATTTTTAACTTATATTTTTCTCCATGCGCACATACTAGTTTAAACAAAGCACACACCGACTTCAAAACTTCATTAACATTTAAAACATTGAAAGTATACAAATTGGACTAGCAAATTGTGTTTACACACTTTTTTACATAGAATTTATGTAAATGTAGCAAATCAAAAAAGCGATGATAATTGATGCTCGTTAAAAAGACACAAAAGAATATTCAACATGCCAAATGTGTGCAAATTTTTTTTTAGAGAGAATTAATGTAAATGAAGCATTAAAAATAGAGATAATGCTTGAGGTCCTTTAAAAAGATAAAAAAGAATTTTTAACATGCAATTTGTGTGCAAATACTTTTTTGCATATAATTTATATAAATGGAGCATTTAAAATAGCAATGATTGATGAATAAAGTATTCTTTTGAATATGATTAGCCAGTATATAATTTAATATGGACAATTAAAAACAACAAAATCAAACAATTGATACATTTGTATATGAAATACTCTTCACAGCCGTGTTACCGACCAAGTATTTTATATTCTTAACACTTAAAAAATTAACAGCACATACACATACAAATTATATGACGTTTGTATGGCCGATTTACCAACCTAAAGAACACATTTATGCAAAAACAAAGCTTCCAACAAACGACACTCTATTAGTCACATTACCAATCGAGTGTCGCCTAAACCTAAGGAGAAATAATGGCTTGCATACGAATATCATATAGCCGCGTTACCGATCGATGCCCATATGTTTTTTGGGTAAGGGGAAGGAAAGTTGACTTACCATAAGGATACTAGATTTGCCACGTTATCAACGTAGTACCCAGAGAGTAAGCCAGTACTTACCACAATGACACCATCTTCCCCGCATCACCGAGGTGATGCCCCGGTCATAAGCACTGTTCCGTAGGACAGCTTACACACACATTCCCATTGTGTTGTAAGGTACCTTATCACTTCCATGTAATACGACAAAAGGCACACTACCACACAACGCATACACACACACAACACATACTCGGATCGTGTGGTCAGGTACTCCGCTACTGCCACACACTGCGATGAAGAGCACTCTCCCACACGACTCCCTCTCTCCTCTCTCCTCTCGACGTACTTGTAAAGGTGGTCAACAAGCTCTCTCTCTCTCTCTCTCTCTCTCTCTCTCTCTCTCTCTCTCTCTCTCTCTCTCTCTCTCTCTCTCTCTCTCTCTCTCTCTCTCTCTCTCTCTCTCTCTCTGTGTGTGTGTGTGTGTGTGTGTGTGTGTGTGTGAAGATAAAAGAAAGAAATAACACCCAGCGGGCCCGATTGGGCCTGCATATATATAATTTTGCAAGCCCGCCAAGATTTTTGATATTCCCAACGGGTCCACAAGGAGAATGGAAAAGCCCGGTGGCAATTTAGTGGGTTTGCAGGTCGCCCTTAACTGGATTCTTTGTTATCATGTTTAGTGTAATCATGTAAATTTGTCGCTAAGAACTTGTGATCACACAAAATTTAATTGTAAATACGTAAATATTAAATCCCTGCTCAACAAGCATTAGCATGGTAACAACAATAGACGTGATTAGCATGAGCTTTAAGAATGACCAACCTCAAGCACCATGAAAGGTGAGGAAAGCTGGCAGGGAGTGAGGAAGAAGAGATAAGTAGAAGTATCTCTACGAGAAAGCAATAACCCCTTGCTCATAATCACTCATAACTCTTGTAGCATAGCTTAGAATAGTGATAATGGAAATTAGAGAGATTGATAAGCAAGCATAAGCATTCTCTTGTGTTGATTTGCATCCATAGCCAACAGCTTGTTGTAGTAGACACTCAACTTCTCAAGCTTGGAGAAGGAGATGAATTTCTTGCTTCACAAGTGTGTGTGAAGAGAAGAATGAGAGAGAGAGCTTGTGGGATGCTCAAAATGAGAGAGAGAGAGAGAGAGAGAGAGAGAGAGAGAGAGAGAGAGAGGGAGAGAGAGAGAGAGAGAGAGAGGTAGCTTGGTTGACCCCCTTCCCTAGGCTTTCCTTGAAGCTCATTGGGCCATGTAACCCTCTAGCCAATAAGAGCTTGGCTCCCATTGGGGCAAGTTGTGTAGTCTCTTGATAAGTGTCCTTGTTTCCCTCTTCTGAGGTTAAGCTAGCACCCCCTTGCTTAAGAACATCCCTTGCCTGCTTGAGCAGTGTGCCTCTACACCTGACATGTGGCCCCTTTCCTCTCATGAGAGTATGGTCCCTCGGTGAGGTGCATACATGCTACTCATACACTCACCCCCTTCTTTGTAGCAAGTTATTTGAACTTGGTAAGCAGGCAGGCCCCCTGCTTAAGCAAGCTGCCCGCTTGCCTGCTTGCCTAACGTTTAAAAATTAAAGACTATGTCCTAAGGCTTTTAACACTTACCTTTGGAGGCTTTAATGAATCCAATCCTACGGTCTTTTTCTCCATTGGTTAGCCTTACTCTTTGATAGACCATTTCTCATTTGGGCCCCTTTACCATTGGCCCCGTGTTGAAATAGATCTATAAGCACATAAATATCTTAACCCTTGTTCCCATTTATTCTCCCACATTAAGTGATGAGTTTAATGTGAGAAAACCATTTGGGTTGGTTAGATATTAGATTTTATGATACCCATCATAGTTAGAAATTTAGGATGTTTGTCGGAACCTTTGTCATCGTTTCTCCCTTTGTATTTGGTAGCACGCCTTGAGCATATTGTCTCATAATCTTGACCCAATTCTTCTATATCTCCTCATCACATAGAAGCAAATGCAAGTCGGTCTTGACAAATTCCTTTTGAAGTGTTTGCTCTGTTGTCTCAACAAAGGTTTGCAAAATTGAAAATTCAAACATCAATATTTACAAGGCTCTAACTTGTGGGATTGAGACGCATAATTAATAAGTTCAAGCCTGGCTAGATTGAATTGTTTCTTAATATGCTCACATACATCTATGCTCACATACATCTATGAAAAGTTCAAAATATATGCTCACATACATCTATGCAAAGTTCAAAATATATGGGTATATTTAAGTGGGACTCAAACTTAAGTTCGAGCCTCATTTGTTAGTGCTACAGCCTCATATGCAAGTGACACTAAATCTTCAGTTAAAACCTCACTTTAAGTTCTAAATGAGCACATGGAGGTCTTGCTTGAGCCTATGATAGACTCTAGTAAACAAACAAATATTGATAAAAAAGACTCACATCCATGTTTTCAAAGAATCAAATAAGTACCTTCCAAGCCTCAAAGTCCTTCTTGCTTTGGATGACACCAGGTGGTCGCTTAGACGGACAACCATTTGCATGCCATTGTGCTTGTTCTTGCATAAGTTGGTCAAGAAATGGCTCCTTTTTCATTGGCATTGCAACAAATAGATTCGCATCTTTGGAGATTTCGCGAGGGATCTTCGGTGGGAAATTGAGAATAATCTGTGATCATCTATATTTGAATTCTTGATGCAATTGAGGGGTAACCTTTGCAACTTCTGCACCTTGCAAACGTTTTGCAGCACTAATGGAGTGCTGTCCAGAGATGATCCAATAATCAGCATTGCAAACATCCTCTTTGGCAAGTTTGTCAAGAGGATTTTTATTTGAAGGATCACAAGGCATCAAAAATTGCCTTGTCATCCTCTTGCTTTGGTTCTTGAATGAAGTCTGAAGTCAAAATCCTCACCCAATCTAGATTTAATCTTCTGTACACATAGTTTGATGGAGCAGAAAAACACCTTGTCACGTCAATGCTAAAGAATTCATTAATCCCAAAAGGATAGAATCCCTTCTTGGTTTCAAAGGAGGTCAGTGCCTTGTTATCTACGGAAGGAGTTTCCATTTCCATAAACTCCTCTTCAAAAACCTCCTTTTCTTCTACACTCTTTTTCATCTTCCTCTTTGCTAGTTTTTGTCAATCTTCCTCAAGAGTAGATTCCTTGTACATCTTGCTCTTGTGAACCTTCTTGCTCCTCTAAATTAATATTGGCAGTGATCTTCTTTGCATGTGTTGAAGCACTTGCAGGGGCACCTCTCGATGCTGCAAGTGCACTCCTAACTATGGCTTTCCATATCTTCTCCACAAATTTCTTAGATAGTACCCCTATTGGTTTCTTTGCAGGTACAATCTTCTTTGGTAAGCTCAAGACTCACTTTGCATGTTTCACTACCTTCACTAGGTCTTCCACACAGACAACACCTGAGTCTTACTGATTAGTGAAGCTGGAAATATCAATCCTAATTTGACAAGAGAATTTTATTTACCTAGTTTGCTACCATTCATGTCTGCTATATGAAAAGTGCCCAATGATAAGAAAAACTTGTTTTCCTTTGTGGTCTCTTCAATAGGTAGCACATTACATGCAAAGCATGGCATTGATGTTGTATCCACACCATCTTTGACACCCACAACAATCCCCATGTCTCCATATTTCATATCACCTTGTGACAAATATAGTTGGATGTCACCTTTGTAGTTTGCATCTGTATCGTAGGCATCCACAAACCACTTCACTCTTTCTTCTGTTTTTAATTCAAATGTCTTGTCAACCTTTATTCTTGGAGGAATAGTTTTGGTGTGAGTGGACATTCCAAGAACATCGAGTGTGAAGACTTGTGCACCCTTCTCTAGTATACTTGGTACAGTGGAAGCCTCCAATCCTGAAACAACAAAAAAGAACAATTTTAGAACCTAAACAAGGAGCACATGTTTAATTTAGATAGTACATTTTAGAACCCAAAAAAGGAGCACATGTTCAATTTTAGAACCTAAACAAGGAGCACATGTTTAATTTAGATAGTACATTTTAAAAAATATAGTAGCATGTGTAGGTGAGGCTCAAACTTAAGTTTGAGCCAAAAGATGTTGTTTTGTGCCCTTGCTAGACACAAGGATGTCATGAGAGTAGTCTTGCAAGTTAGTGATACATTAAATTTGAGCCTAAAAGTGAATCTCTATGATGTTTCTAGATAGAAGGTTTCATGAGGCTAGTCTTGCACCCTAGTGCTACATTAGCATATGGAGAGGAAGCTCAAACTTTATTTTTAGCCTAAAAGTGATTTTTTATTCTCTGACACACTTGAGGCTCGAACTTAATCTTGAGCCTAAAGGTGCTATTCTATGCCCTTGATAGCCACAAATATGTCATCAAGCTATCCTTGCATGCTAGTCCTACACTCGAATATGCAAGTGGGGATCAAACTTAAGTTTAAGCCTCTTGTCATTGATAACCAGATGGATGTCATGAGTCTAGACTTAAGTTCAATCCTAAGTGTTTTTCTATTCTTGCATGAAGCCTAAAAGGACTTTGTGAATCTAGATTTGCATGATAGTTCCATACTAACATATTCAGGGGAGGCTCGAACTTAAGCTTGAGCCTCTTTCCTCTAGTAGCCACAAGAATGTTATAAGTCTAGCCTTACACCCTAGTGCTACAATAGCATATGCGAATAAGGCTAGCTACAAGGATGTCATGAGGCAAGACTTGCATCCTAGTGCTGAAGAATATGTAGTTGAGGCTTGAACTCAAGATTGAGCCTAAAAGTTTTCTTCTATGCCCTTGGTAGAAACAAGCCCTACATGTCAGTACTACTCTAGTATATGCAAGTGAGGATCGAATTTAAGTTTGAGCCACTTGGCATTGGTAGCCACATAGACGTCACTTAAGCTCGATCCTCTTTCCCTAAGTAGCCACAAGGATGTCATTAAGCTAGACTTGCTACAATAGCATATGTAGGCGAGGCTGGAACTTAAATTTGAGCCGCTTTCCCTAAGTAGACACAAGGATGTCATTAAGTTAGACTTGCTATACTAGCATATGTAGGCAAGGTCTGAACTTAAGTTTGAGCCTCTTTCCCTAAGTAGCCACAAGGATGTCATTTAAGCTAGACTTGCTACAATAGCATATGTAGGTGAGGTTTGAACTTAAGTTTGAGCCGCTTTCCCTAAGTAGCCACAAGGATGTCATTAAGTTAGACTTTCTATACTAGCATATGTAGGCGAGGTTCAAACTTAAGTCCGAGCCTCTTTCCCTAAGTAGCCACAAGAATGTCATTAAGCTAGACTTGCTACAATAGCATATGTAGGCGAGGTTCAAACTTAAATTTGAGCCAATTTCCCTAATTATCCACAAGGATTTCATTAAGTTGGACTTTCTAGACTAGCATATGTAGGCGAGGTTCAAACTTAAGTCCGAGCCTCTTTCCCTAAGTAGCCACAAGGATGGTCCTCGGATAGCCTTACACACTAGTGCTACAATATCATATGCAATTGAGGCTCAAACTTAAGTTTGGACCTAAAGGTGTTGTTCTATTCCCTTGGTATCCACAAGGATGTCATGAAGCTAGACTTTCATGATAGTGCTATACTAGCATATGTAGGCAAGGCTCAACTTAAGTTCGAGCCTCTTGCCCTTGGTAGACACAAGGATTTCATGAGGAAATCCTTGCATCCTAGTGCTACACTAGTATATGAAAATGAGGCTTGAACTTAGGCTCAAGCCTAAGGTGCTATTCTATACCCATGGTAGCCACAAGGATGGCATCAGGCTAGCCTTGCATTCTAGTGCTACACTAGCCTATCCAAGTGAGGATCAAACTTAAGTTCAAGCCTCTTTACGCAAGAGTAAAGAATCTCACTTGTCCCGCCGTCATCAAATTCGTCACCATCTGTAGAAAAATCCAAACCTATTATAATATGGAGGGTTTCAAAAGCATTAAAAAGGCTTTAATATCTTTTTCCACCAACCCTACCAAGGTTAGATTACCAAACGCACATGTGTGGACCAAAACTAATGGTTTTAAAAATGGTTAAAAGAAGTGGAAAATAAAATTTTCATAAAAAACAGCATAACTTTCACATACGGAGTCAGATTGCAAAACATTTTTTATGAGCCTGTAGCTTGCAAGCAACTCTAAGCATTTGTGGACAAACCCTTTTTAGAAAATTTATGAGCAATTTAAAAAAATAACATTTAAGGGGTCGAAATATTCGACGAATTTAGGGGTGTCTAGAACTAGTTTTTTAAGAGTTTTTGGAAAATAATACTCACAAGTAGGACATAGTTTTGACTTCCCTTGGCTAAAACCTCTTAGGATGAATGAGTGAGGGACCCACCTCCACCAACCCTCTTGCTTAACCAATTTCTTGGCACCTTTTTGGATGTAAAATTATCCTGCTACAACACGTAACTCACCAGGACTATAATCACCAAGACTCAATTTACACATAAACAACTAAGAAAAAACCTCATTGTATTTTGAATGTCCATCAAGGCTCAATCATCATAGCATAATCTCCAAGGACACCTATACTCAAACTAATTTTCTATTCAAAAAGAAAACTATATGACTAACTAGGCTCAAACTTAAGTTTGAGCCACGCATGCAACTACTTTGAAGCCTCACCTTCTCGTAAGCTCCGATTCTTTAGATAGGTCATTCAAGGAAACTTAGGTTTTATGTAAAGCTCATCATTACCTTGGATCCACGTTACAACTCTTTAAATCTATAGTGCAGCTCAAACTTCAATTTGAGTCTCCTTACAAATTCTAGGATACTTTAACGTAGCTTGAGTTTTTTCTCACACCTCTTGTTGCTTGTAGATTTCTAACACTTGAATGTGCATCTATGCTTAAACTTGAGTTTTAGCCTTCTACCAAATTCCATGGCCGCCTCCATGTAACTTGAGCTCCATCTTGCAACCCCTGTGACAAGTATAGATTTCTAACACTTGAATGTATATTTAGGCTCAAACTTGAGATCGAGCCACCTACAAAATTCCATGCTTGGCTCTATGAAACTTTGTCTTTGTGAAACTCTTTTTAGCTAGGTATTTATAGCACCTAGATGTATATCTAAGTGCTAGAAATACTCTAAGCTCAAATTTGAGTTTGAGCCTCCTACCATTCTCCACGGGTTGATTTAAGTAACTTGGGCTCCATCTTGAAACTCTTGCTAGCTATAGATTTCTAGAACATAGATGTAAATATAGGCTCCAACATCAATTTAAACATTCCATTAAAATCCATGGGTGAATCGATGTAGCTTAGGATCCATCTTGCAGCTCTTTTCATCTTCAGCTTTCTGGCACTTAGATCTACATCTAGGCTCAAACTTGAGCTTGAGCCTCCTACCATCCTCCATGGGTTAATTCAATGTAGCTTGGGATCCATCTTGCAACTCTTGTCATCTTTAGATTTCTACCAAAAATGTACATCTAGATTCCAACATAAGTTAAGCCTCTCCTACCAAACTACATGGGTGCCTCAATGTAACTTAGGCTCCATCTTGAAACTCCTATCAACTTTAAATTTCTAGCACCTAGATGGACATATAGGCTCAAACTTGAGCTTGAGCCTCCTACCGACCTCTGTTGGCTCACTCAATATAGCTTGAGATCCATCTTGAAACTATTTTAATCTATAGATTTCTAGCACTTAGATCTACATCTAGGCTCCTGCATTGTAACTTAGGCTCCATCTTGGACCTATTTTCAACTTTAGATTTCTTGCACTTAGATGTACATTTAGGCTCAAAATTGAGCTCGAGCCTCCTACCATCCCACATGGGTTGATTGAATATAACTTGACATCCATCTTGTAACTCGTATGAGCTATATATTTCTAGCGCTTGGATGTGCATAAAGGCTCCATCCTCCTATAGAGCTCCATGGGTGCCTCTGCAATGTAACATAGTCACTATATTGCAACTCTTTTCAACTTTAGATTTCTAGCACTTAGATGTACATACAGGATCAAACTTGAGCACGAGCCTCCTACCATCCTCCATGGATTGACTTAGTGTAACTTTGTTTAATTGAATGGGATGCAAGATTTTTCCAAAATTGTGCGTGTATCTTGGGAATCCATTAAATTTTGAGTTGTATGTTCACACATACAATTTTACTAATATCTCTTGATTTTCTCAAAAATTGCAGGGTCCAAAACAAGGTGATTTAGTGTTTCTTGTTGATGGTTCCACAACGAAGGCTTGTGGGGTTATTCATTCCACTGATTCATCTCAACATTGTGGTTTTGAATTGATTGGTACAACATGTGTGGCAATACATGTACTAGAAAGTTTTGATGACACTTTTTGGATTCCATTTGTCACAATGGATGCAAGAACCATGTATCAAGCAGTTGGAAGCATCATCAAATGGCCATTGTGTTGGGGTATAAATCCCAATGTGGTTTCCCAGGTAAGTGGGCGGGCCGCCAGGTATGTACACATATTCTTTTGTTAAAACCTAAGAATAACTCACTATTCTCTACACATTACCACAGAGCGAGTTCACCATATCGGTGTGCTCTTCTTCTCGCACTCTCTCTCGCGTCGCACTTTCGCTCGTACTCCTTCAACTGGTATCAGAGCTCAGATCGAGGCTTGGGGCAGCATTGCAGGAAGCGAGAGTCACCTTCTCATATTGGAGTGAGATTCGACAGGGCACCGACCTGCTTGGTGTTCTCAAAATTTCATTCTGAGGTCATCTCGGCCACCGTTCGACTACGACAAAGTTCTGCGCAGGCCATTTTCGACTACGTGGTCTTGGCGGGTGCAGATCCGCCGACTCTACAAATTTGGGGTTTTGGCCTACGACTGCAGGTACTGAGGATATCTGCACTTCCAAAGTGCTGATTTGTGGTTGTCTACACATCAAAGGACGGCGCACAGTTCTTGGAGGCGTGTCCTATACGACATGGGCGCATCTACACACAGACAATAGGCGACATCCACTAGTTTATCAGGTAGCTTGTGTATGTTGCTTGATATTCCAGATTTCATCCTGACATTGCATGTACTTCCACATGGGATGTATTTTCAGAGATGATGTATGTCGGTTGAGGGTTTGTTGGCTGTGAGTCACGTAGCAAACAACCGCCGCAGTGGTTACAGCATACAGTGGGAAATTTGTGGATGTATGACTTTGTGGGAAGTCTATGTACTGTCAGATTTACTGCAGCCTTTGTTGAGGTTCGAGTGAGGTTTTATTGAGCTTGGGGATTCTCGAATGTTGAGATCCTTTCGGTGATACAAGTCTTGGAGCGATCCCTTGAGCACCCTTAGATAGGCAGCTAGGATGTATTGACTGTAAGTTAGCCAGTTGGGATTGCATCTTTGCTTTTCTTTCGTTAAGGCACTGTCACAGTCTATGCTTACAGGACAGTGACAAGACAGTGAGAGATAGTACAGGTGCAGGATAGGTTTACCCGCAACTTACAGTGTTAGAGACACAATGTTTTTTGAGCTGTTTTTTGTCTGTTTTTTAGTACACCAGAGCCATTTTACAAAGGAGACTTTGTCAAAAATTTTGCAGAATCTGAAGCTTTCTTGGTTCATTGAACAGGTTGATATTGATTCAGAGGTCAGTTTATAGGGGAAACTCTGCCGAATTTTTCCCAGGAAAGTAAACTACTGTGAAGCGTAGCTATGGTTGGGATCACAGGACACTGCTCTTTGCAATATCAAGAAGCTGGATGGAACCAATTTCCCACTGTGGAAGAAGCAGATTTGGCACGTGTTGGTACAAAAGAAGCAGATAAAACCTCTAAAGCTCAAGGGGATAAAGCCAGAAGATATGGACGAAGATGAATGGAGTGAAATGGATGAATTGGCACTTTCTACCATTATGCTGACTTTGGCAGAAAGCGTTTACTTCAATGTAGCATACGAGGTGTCGTCTTATGAAGCATGGACAAAGCTGAGTGATCTTTATGAGAAGCAGAGTGCAGCTTCACAGGTATACTAGCTTAAGAAGCTTGTTGACTTGAAGATGAAAGAAGGGACACCTATATCCAATCATCTAAATGAATTCAACACCATCTACAGTCAGTTGTCAGCTCAAGGTGTCAAGTTTGATGAACCTATTAGAGCTATGTTCCTGTTGATCACATTGTCGGAAAGTTGGGACACTTTTTGCACAGCTTTGAGTAATTCTGCACCTCCAAATGGTTTGACCATAGGAGGTGTAGAAGGCAATCTTCTTACAGAAGAAACCAATATAAAGACAATGGACAAAGGCAAAGGAATAGCCTTAGTTGTCAGGGGAAGGACCAAAGAAAAGGACAAAGGTGGAAAGAGGAACCAGTCTCATAGCAAGTCCCGCAATGCTAAAGGCAAGAGTGACATAGAATGCTACCATTGTGGCAAGAAGGGTCACATGAAAAGAGACTGCAGAGAATGGAAAGCAGAAAAAGGCAAAGAGAAAGCTGAAGACCATGGTGAGAAGAACAAGTCCTTAGTGAAGATTCAAGAAATAAATGTGACAAACACTGTTGCAGAGGATGACAGTCTAGTGTCAGGAGACATCTACTTCTTGAAGAATACAATGGGCTCAGCTCTTCTCACAGCATCTGATGGAAATGCACTGAGTGACTAGATTATAGACTCAAGGGCATCACTTCATGTGTCTCCAAACAAGGAGTGGTTTACCTCTTATGTGACCGCTAAAGATCATGTTCGGCTAGGCAATGGGCAGAAATGTGAGATCTTAGGTGTTGGAGATGTTCAATCGAAGTTTTGAGAATGGATCTTCTTTCACGCTGAAGAATGTGAGACATGTTCCCGCAATTACAAAGAGCTTGATCAGCACAGGTTTACTTGATGATGCTGGCTACGTCACCACTTTTGCACAGAACATGTGGAAGATATCCAAGGGTTCTATGACAGTAGAACATGGAGTAATGTGTGGAGGACTTTACATGATTTATGTATCAAATCTCTCTAAAAATGTAATCAATGTAACTGAGCAGCTGAACGTTTCTTTGTGGCATAGCCGGCTAGGACATATGTCCAAGAAGGGAATGGAAATCTTGTCTCATTCTGGTTATTTGCCTGCCTTTTCATTTTATGATTTTGAATTCTGTGAACATTGTCTGTATGGTAAGCAAACACAGTAGCCACATAAGCATAGAAGAGATATACAATTGGCACTTGTTCATAGTGATTTGTGGACCTATGCCTAACCTATCTCTAGGAGGAGCTTCTTACTTTATGACATTTATAGATGATTACTCGGGGAAATTATGGGTTAACTTTCTCAAGCACAAGGATGAAGCGTTTAGTGTTTTCAAAACGTTTGTGACACTTGTGGAGAATCAGAGTGGCAAGAATCTTAAATGCTTACGCACTGAGAATGGTGGAGAGTATGTTTCAAAGGCCTTTCACGACTTTTGTGAGTCAAAAGGTATAAAACGTGAACTTACTACTCCTTACAATCCTCCTCAAAATGGTGTTGCTGAGAGGATCAATAGGACCATACAAGAGAAGGTCAGAATTATGTTGTCTAATGCACAGCTGCCAAATGGGTTTTGGGCTGAAGCTGTATCAACAACTGTTCATCTTATAAATAGATCTCATAGCAAGGTTTTACAGAAGTATTCAGTGGCAAAGATGTTTTGGTCAGGCAAGGTGCCCTCATACAAGCATCTCAGATCTTTGGTGGTGAGGCATATACTCATGTTCCAAAGGAATTTAGGAACAAACTTGAGCCAAAGAGTAGAAAGTGCATCTTTCTAGGCTATGGTATTTCTGGTGAGATGGGGTACAGACTTTGGGATCCCGAATCCAGAAAGGTTAACTTTGGGATCCCGAATCCAGAAAGGTTAACTGGGCAATGATGTTCACTTTAATGAAGCCAAATATCATTCTAAACCAGAGAGGGTTGAGGAGATTAGAAGAGTTATCTTCCAAGAAGATGGACCTGCACATGCAAGACAAGGGAAAATCTCACACAATAGATGAGGATTTTCTTGTTGGTCAAGAAGATGGCTTGATAGATAGAGCAAGTTGGAAAGAGAAAAGAGTCATCCTTTGGGCTAAAAATAGATCTACAAAACTTTGTAATGGAGTGGTATTGGTGGTTCACCCATATGAGGCTATAAATTGTAATGAACTAGGTGAGAGTAGCTTGGGTGTCATTGTGGAAGGGTTGATGCATCCACATCAAAGTGATATTTAAAGTTTGAATTTGGTAAGCTGGCCTATTAGGCAACTCAAGTTTGAGAATGGTGAGCCCTTGATCAAAGACACGGGATCTTCTTCTACCATTGAGGGTATTCAAAATCCCCTCATGGAAGAAATGGGAGATTCCGTTGACAACTTATATGCTTCCAGTGATGAGTATGAGGATGATGGCATAGATAACAACATTGAACTGGTTTTGAAGAAGGTATCACGAGTACAGAACTAGGTCTTCTTCTTCATACTCAAAATGATAGAGAGAAATATTCCATTGCCGGTGACTATGATATCAGAGATGGGACATGTAAGAAAAGGATTTAGGTACATAGAGTTAGGTCTAGAAAAAAACTGGTAATGCTCATGCTTTCAAAAAACAATGTGATGCTAAAAACATTGTCAAAGTTGCAACAATTTATTATGGTGAGATGTGATGCTGTCATATTGGAAACAAATCCAAAATCATGCAAGCGAGGGTAGACTTTTGGGGACAAAACTACACTAGCCAATTCACATCTTCATTGGATTGTATGAGCATGGCTTATATAAAAGATCAAGAAGCAAAATCCTTTGAGTTTAATTTTGATGGAAAGAAGGTATGTAATAAATCATGGTATGTAATGCATGGAATAGTAAAGTCAACATTTTACAGGTCGTGTAAGAAATTCTTCGATGGAGCATGCAATGGAAATCATGGAAACACTGGAATAATAAGGAAGATCTTGACACATGTTGAGATGGCAAAAGCACTCATACAGGGCTTCATAGATAACAATGGAGATCAGATGCCACATAAGTCAAGGACAACCATGCATGGCACTCGGGAAACTCAACGTGTTCTACCAACGATGTACAAACAAGTGGACATTTTGCAGGAAGTAAATGACACACTTTTTACAATGGAATACAAAACATTGTCATAGCCAACATTCTCAAGGTTGTGGAATATAGTCTTCAAGACAGTCACTTTATCAAAATCAAGCACATTCTCTAGATGTGACATTTGCACATCAATAAAGGTCAAGCTAAAGTCTACCAAAAATCAAGTGGAGCGTGCTAGATACATGGCAAAGAGGAGAGCACACATGTTGCAACAAATGAGCTATAGAAATCTGTACTATGCTTGGAGAAGCTCTTCAAAAATGAATCCAACCAAGTTGTGCATTATACATGACAAGATGGACCAGAGTAAGACTGCTATACCACAAATTAAACCAGTTCCAAAATCTCTCAATGGAGTTGAGAGGCTTCCAGTATCCTTTATAGGAATGTTCACTCATGGACATGGACAAACAACTTATGGTCACTTTTCATTGGGATTATTACCGCGTGATCCCAACTTCACAATTGCATCTCTCTCCAAATGTCGATAAACACATGATTGGTGACTTGAGCTTAGAAAACTCAAGTGTAGAAGCATGAACAAATCTTTTTGATTGTGTTTTGTCTACCACTTCTCTCTAGCACTATATGAAAGTGCTTAAGGAGAAAAACCAGTATTGCAACGAATAGAGTGCTCATAATGAAGAGGTAGAGACTGATCTAATCACAAATGTGAATGTGGACACTGAGAATTTTTCATCTAGACAGAGAAAGTATTGTCCAAGGATTCAATCAATCAAGTTTGCTACTAATGCACATGTATAGGAGGATGGCAATGTATTTGGGTTCAAGAGCTTGCCAAGAGCATTGTTGTTGAAACTTGACAATTGTGTTTCAAAAAATAAGAATCAATATGTGTTTGCATACCTATCACTGTTGGTTGCACGAGGAGTATTTTTGACACAGTGCACCTTGGCTTTCTTATAGTTGGTCACACTCATGAAGACATTGATGCATTCTTCAGTCGCTTTTTGAGAAGCTTAGAAAACAAGCCATTTTTACATTTCCACATTTTATGAAGATCTTCAATGAGTTTGTTAGCATGCATCCAAAACCTTTTCTTCTACAAAAGGTGGCAGACTCTAAAGGATTTGTAAAGAAGTTCTTACATGATGGAGCAGATAGCTTAGTGGGTCATTCAAAGACATTGCAATCTAGGTTCTATATGAGTGATGGAATACCTTTGATGCAGTACAAAGTACACCCTAAAAATGTGGATTGGTTGCCCAAAAATGGTATAGAGTTATGGAAGAGAAATGACCAAGGAGGATCCAGCCTTCCTGAAGGTGTTCCAAAAGTATTACCACCCTTTGAGTATGTTAAAGATAGTGATAAAGTTATGGAAGGATTAAAGAAGTATGTTAGTTGGTGGAAAGAGCACTTGCAAGAGAAAGGAGAGGAAAGTGAGTAGGTGGATCAACGTAGTTCTTATGTACTGGGAGAATCTCATGCAAGCTATGCAAAACCCTAGAGAAAGTGGAAACACTTTATTTGATGACTTATGGCCAAGCAGTATATGTGAACATTATCATCCTCTTGAAGTTTCCATTGGAAGATGGTCTAGATGAAGTACTTGACGTAATCAAGGGCCACTATTGTGGTCCAATGCGCAACAACCCTGTTGAGGAGTTCAACCCAACTCTTGATGTGGAAAAGGGAAACTTTGTACTTGTGCAACCTTGTGATGAAAATTACCCAGTTTGGTTAGGAGTGGCAACAATAGATTATGATCAGAACAATGTCTCAGCAACCTACCTTCAAGTGAATATACAATATTGGGCACCAATTTCAAAGAAGAAGAATGCAAGTGATGTGGAGGTTTACAAGGATTGTTGGAGCAAGTATTGGAGAGACAACATCAATGATCCTCAATGCTGGGAAGACACTAGCTACATCATTTGGGCATGGAAGCCCAAGGGTGGACGAATTCCTGAGAAAATCAAGATTCCAAAGGCAATAATCCTTAATTAAGGCCAAATTGAAGAGAGTCAGTTTAAACTTGATGAACATGAGGCACTATCAAATGTCAATGAAACGAAGAGGATTGATTGCTTAGCGTTGGCCTTTCACCTTTGTAATCTTCTAGCAATGGTTCAAATTAGTCTGCCCATAGCTAAGGTCATTATCAACATTGATATTGGCATCCCACCTTTGTAATCTTCAAGAAATCTTATTCAATATGAATGGTGTTTGTTTCAATTTAGTCACTCAAGTTTTTCTTGCAGCTTACATTTTAATTGTTTTATCAAATGAAGCATGTGTTGGAAGAAAATTATGTTCTGGGTGCGTGAGTGTGTGTGTGTGTGTGTGTGTGTGTGTGTGTGTGTGTGTGTATTTGTAAACTATCATGTGCAAAAACACTCTAGTGTATAATAGGGTTGTTGAAAACGGACCATATTGGATCTTGGAGACTCATAAGCATCCATTAAAAAATTGTAGCACGGTTTTTATATATGCAACAAACTAGTACAATGCAACCTTAACTCAAGCCCATGAGACACAAATAATCGTCCCAAATTTGTGAAGTTTTCCCTATTTTCCTAAATATGTGTTGTAGAGATCTTTTGTTGGCACTTTCTTTGATGAAAGTATTGTCTTCTCCAAGGATGAGGCAGAACATAGAGAACATCTGCTACAGGTCTTTCAGGCATTGCGGGATCACAAGTTAGTGATTAATGCAAAGAAGAGTGAATTTTTCTTATCAGAGATACAATTTTTGGAACACATCATCTCAGTTACGGTTGCACTTATTCGACCAAATAATGCAATTTATACCGAATAAATCATCATTATTTGTGTATTCTCGTATAATATGTGGTATTTTTGAATAATTTCTATTCTTTTGATCGATAGCGTATCGATCAATAGTCTCAATCGAAACTATATTGATCGACACTATATCGCTTTTGATGCCGATATAGTGTCAAAAGACTATCGATCGATACAGTAGTCCATTAAAAATAAATTCTTCATTCTTTGATATGTTTTTGATCGAGATCTCTCTCTCTTTCTCTCTCTCTCTCTCTCTCTCTCTCTCTCTCTCTCTCTCTCTCTCTCTCTCTCTCTCTCTCCACGACACTGACAACTCCTACATTTTCTCGAACAAATCTTGTAGTGTGCGTACCCAATTTTGTGGCACAACAGCTACACCTCGATTTCTATGATCTTCTTCGTGCATAGCCTCCCTTGGACTCTGCCATTGAACATGGGCCATCATTTCGTAGCCCGACACACCCTAATCTATCTTCTTTTTTATATTTCTTCTCTTTGATCATGCAATCTCTAACGCACCATTGTAATTATCTGGACTCTCGAAATCAACCTTTTGTCTCACCTTAGGGTGCAGACACGCCATGAATTTGTCTAGCTTAAAGTAGTCTCCATTAGCCAATTGCATGGCTGTCGCTAATTCTTCCCAACACTCTTCAAAATGACCCAAAAACAAATTAAACTCTTTACTTACATCTTGCTTAAGCGCCTTCAGCTTCGCATCTATCTCGGCAGCTGGGGACGCCTCCTTGCAAAATTCGTGAAGAAACCTCGCTCGTAGAGCCAGTCATGCTTGCCTCGGCTCACCTTACAAATCTTCATACCATACTTTATCTTTTCCATGCATCACCAAAGGGAACATCTGCATTTTGCTATCCTCGTTTGGCATACGCAATGATAGCATATACAGCTCAAAAACCCGACATCCACTCGTCAGGGCCTTCTTCACCTTTGAAAATCAATCCATAGCTTCTTGCTGCCATGACTTCCAACGTAAAAAAATCCTTCTTTTTTATCAACTAGGAGCAATCAGTGTGCTGCTCCGTGGGGGCACCAGAAGATGGAGGGGGGGAATGGGGGAACACGCCCGGCACAAACACAAAGACCTCTCTATAGCTCAGGGTATCCAAAGCACCCCTATCCTCTCGGAAAACACCTTCAACAAACACACTTCACCCTAGCAGACCACCGCTTGCTAAATTTCCACTTCTCACACAATCCACAAGTCCAAAACACAAAGCACACCTACTACCATGATCTATCTCCACCCTTACACACACACATAGCCACTCAATCTCACTCTCTCACACAAAACACCATCGGTCTAGGGGGGCACACACATCCACACTATTGGCCGGCACCAAAGGGGAACATGAAAGAAGGAGAAAGAGAAGGGAGGAAGTGGAAACAACAACAAGACGGGGAAACAGTGGCTTGATTGCACTTCAAAAGGCATATACAAAGGCTTTTACTGCCATCTCCATGGCCATTTTCAAGAAAAATTTACAAAGGGGTTAGCTTGTCAGAGAACTCAACTTTGCAGGCTCCAAAGGGCCCTCCAAAAAAGTAGGCAAAAAAAAATCCTTTTTGGGCCATCTTCCCCCGGCTCCCATATCCTGCTCGATGGTCGAAAGCTTGAGCAGCCAAGCCATGCCAAATCTTCACCAAGTCTTTCCCAAATTGTGGAAACCTCATCATATTCAAACTCCTGTGAGCTCGCTATCCGAGGCCACCAAAAAATCAAGAAAATTACCTGCATTATCCTCCCTAGCACCTGCTGCCAATTTCAACTTGTCGTAACCTGCTGACCATGAACCTGATTGATGAGCTGTCAGTTTGTGCTAGCTCCACATAATGCACACTATCAATGAGAACCTTGTCAAGGCCAAAAAGATGCGAGATGGAGCATTCCCTGATACAGGAAAGTGGGCTCAGACCTAGCCCCCAAAATATCTTCAATTGATCATAATTTGCTATCCAGAGCTCCGATTCGCAATCCGGGAAGATAGACATGCTCCATAATTTGAGCTCTACACATGTATCTGCTGAAACATGCTTGGGTATGTCCCCAGCTACCCTACCCTTTGGGGATCTGCAACACCTTCTAGCTTTCGAGCTTCGTCCTAAGATGACAAATCTTGCTACGCGAGTTCTCGTTGTGCTGACGTCCGTCGCGGCATATCCGCCAACATTGGCACCGTTGTCAGGGACGAAAACCCTAGGTAGGTGACTGAGACTAGTCCTTGAGGATAGGGATTCTCTAGCTTAATAGAGTCTCGTTTTATATTCAAATAGGATCAGAGGGTGGAGGACTCTCTAGGTCTTAGAGGGAGTCTAGGGAGCGTGTGTCTGGCCTAGATCCTTCGATTTAGGTAGACTTCGATAGTTTTTAGGCCTTAGTTGAGTTGATAAGTAGGAGTTGGAGTGGTAGAGGCTGTGAAAGGAGAGCTTGAGAGTCCAGAGAGGCCAAGAAGCAATCGAAACACCAATATCACCATTTCACGTGATGAGTAGGAGTAGGGTAAGTAGGACATCATGATTCATGATCTAGAGCACTTCATGCATGCTATACTTGCATGAAGTAGGGTAAGTAGGACATCATGATTCATGATCTAGAGCACTTCATGCATGTTATACTTGCTGTTAGGTTCATCACAAGGTTGTAAAAGACGCAAAAGAGTGTTTGAAAGCTGAACTAAAGTTCAAAAGTTGCTGAGAGTGTTTCTGAGAGAGCTACAAAGCATCAGGAGCATTTTTGTCAGGAAAAAAATAAACTTTAAGCGAGCAGACATCCTACGCGTAGAATGTCTACATGCTGATCTAGTGGGAATTTCGAAATTTTCAGTTGACCAGTGTGTTCGGAAGGTAGGTATTACCCTAATTTCACCTAGAAAGTGGAAATTTGACCATATCTTGACAGGATAAGGCCAAATAGACAGAAATTGCCAGTCATCCTACCAAAATTGTGCCAAGGCATTATTTTAGGACCAAAACCATAGGGTGGTTGCATGCGCATGATCTTCATGATTTATTGAGTGCTTGAGAAGGGTTTCATCTCAATCGGGTGAGAAAATTGGGTTCTAAGCAGACTTTAGCATCTTTGACTGAAAAGGGCTAGAACAGCTAAAATCGGGGTCTTTTGAAATCCAAACCAAAATCTAAGCATAGCACTGGGTTGCTGACATCAACAGGAAGCTGTGGCTCAAGTCTGGGGTCAAACAGGCCAAAAAGACATCCTACGCGTAGGATGTGTTTTGTGTGATTCGGCAATCCAAACCCAGATTTGAGCATACAAAAGTGGTCAGCACCTTAAGGGGAGTCTGTGCTTTGCATTTGAAGCAATTTTGATCAGTTAGACATGCTACGCATAGAATGTCTAATGCATGAAATTGAAGCCAAAAACTGACTGTATGCATTTCAGCGTGGTGTATAGCCTGAGGCAAGCCTCCTAGTCAATTTTGGTCCAAATTGGAGTTGATTTGACTAGTCAGACCAACATCACGCTGCTGGAACACGTTTCTGATCCATTGACCAGCTTATAGGTGTCCAAATAAAAAAATAAAAACAGATGTGGACTCGGCACATCAAGGGGAGTCTATAGTGCAAAAACCAAGCAAAACAGAGCAAGAGACATCCTACGCGTAGGATGTCTACTGGGGCTTAGGGAAGTGAAAAACTAACTGAGGACATACAGTGATGTTCCAATTGACCTAAGAGTTCCAGAACTTCTTTCAGAAGTGAATTTGGACCTTGTTTGAACTTTTACCAGACCAAAGATGGAATTAAGGCTTTTCAGGTAAATTGAACAACATCCGAGGGAAGTACAGCTCCAGATTAGCAGACCTAATCAAGAACATCAAAAGTGTATAAAATACAGTAGGGGTTGAGGTTAACCCTCTAGTTATACCAATCATTACTAAAACCACCTCTAGCGGTTAAATGCTTTGATTCGATTGCCAAAATTAAACGCTTGTGTACAGGTATATTCAGCGGCAAAGCAAGAAGTTGTGCGGAAACTGATCCTTTGCCAGGTGAGTGGTTGGATTTGTGTTAAGTTGCATTGCTAAAATTGATGAATTTAAGATCAGGAAGACACATTTTTAGAGACCAAAAGGTGGCAGGAGATCAGGGTAGCTTAGTGTCCACCGAGGAGAGTGTAACTCAAGCAAGGCTAGATCTACTAGCACCGATTATTAAGGAGGGTAGTGATACTGACAGTTCATCCGATAAGTCCTTCATGATGGGTAGTCAACAGCCAAGAATTTTCCCCTATGAAGGACCAATGCCAAGGGGAAGCACCTCCCTCAATCCTTTGAACGATTCCAAGTTCACTATAATCTTCTTAGAGGGAACAAACTCGAGGGGAGCCCTAGTTTATTCTGACAATTGAGGACGCAAGTGTATTTGTATTGAAGAAAGACTTGCTCAGAGACTAGAAATAATTCGATTCTATGATGATGGAGATAGATTCCGAGATGAAAAGGGGAACCACTATTTGATAGTTAGTAACCCTGAGGATTACAATAGATATGGAGATAACGTGGCAAAAGGAAAAATGGTTTCAGAAACTCAAGAACCACCTCCAAACATTGATCGACTTGGAGCGCTTTTTATGTATGATAAGAAAAAAATCAGGGTCTCTACTCATAATGAGAACGTGGGAATTTACAAGCATGAGAGCGAGGGAATAGTCTCTTACAATGCAAAGAACACTACCCAAACGAATTAAACAAAGACAAGGTTCTGTACTTATTCTCTTATGAAATTGCTATGGGAAAAGATATTGTTTTTGTGGATAGGTACGGGCGAGAATACAAATGTATTCTCCCAGAGGAGGTAGAAAAGGCAATAGTTCCAGAAGTATCAACATATACCCCTGAAGACGTGCCAAGGGTTTCCTACACCTGTAGCAAATTGACAAATCCATTTTCAGAAGAGTACGACGCGACTTCACATTCTACCCAACAAGACATTCAACTACCAAAACCAACCAGCAACCCAACCATCATTGCATGCATGGCTTCAATAGAGTGCAACATTAGAACAAGACAGAAACCAGGATGGTTATCCAGCCTCACGAGGGCTAAGGGATTTACAAGAACCACCACTCTATTCACGGTATCAAGCCAAGAGTAAGCCAAAAACTCAAGGGTCAATAGAGCCTGGAAGACCACCCATAGAGCGAGTTCGAAGAGATGAACCATCTCTTGCAAAAACCGTTAGAAATTATGGCTTAGGAGCACCACTGGGAAAGGAACCCGCCCACTATAGAAGGCCAGAGGAGATATATAGACTCTGGCCGAGGAGATCCAATGATGAGATTTGTAGACCATCATAGAATTAGACCTTCTCAAGTGCAAAGATGGATAAACAAGAAATACACGGGAGACAGAGATCCTAGGGATCATGTAGCAGCCTTTGTGTGTGTAATTAGATCCAAAGAGGTGTTAGACTTCCCTACCCAATTTGTAGGATTTGGACTAACCCTAGAGGAGGATGCAGCCACTTGGTTTGACTCTATGGAGCGTAGAGACTTTGAGTCTATGAAGGAGGTATTTGACGAGTTTATTGAGGAATTCTCACAAAGGGGGATAGCTCATAATACAGTCTCATAAATCCATAAATCCATAAAGCCAAACACAACGAAGGGGAGTCTGTGCGAAAGGTAGCCCTACGACTAAAAAGATATGTTAAGTTCTGCCCTGTGGAAGAACTGCCAACTCAGTCCAGACTTATGCTTATATTTATCCAAGGAATGAGAAATGCAGATCTCCAGAAAGACTTATATATGAAGAGGAGCATGACGTTAAACGAGTTAACTAAGGAGTCTCTTTACCTTGTAGACAATTGTGCGATCTACAAAGAGGGTGAATTCAAGGATCTTGACGACGATTCATCCTTACAACAAAGTGAAAGCAATTCTGCTAAGACAACATGGAAAGGAGAAGTAGCTGTAAGCCAGGAGCAGCTTGTAGAGGAAGTGCTAAAAAAGATTAACCTGTACGCCAAACCTCAGGCTAAATAGCCCAAGTGTTGTGCTATTGAACAAAAATGGACAATCCATGGGATGGAGGAATGTTACTATAACAAGGGGTATGTGAGAGAACGACCTTATGATCCCGAGGCTCAGGTAGCATCTCCTCAACTTCCACCGATGCCTCGGTATCAAGCAGGAAACCTACCAGGACATGTAGGTGTAGAAAGACCACAACTAGTGTTGGGGCAACAACCACCCCTACCAGGATTACGACCAGTCGTCGGCATAAGATACATACGAACAGTAACCGAACCAAAAGAGAAGGCTTTGGTGCCTATGCATGCATAATATGAAGATCCCAATGGATATGATGCAAATCGTGCCTATTATCCACTGGAAGAACCCTCAACGCCAGAACCATGGAGCATGATAGGAACTGCAAGACCACCAACAGCTGCAGAGGCAGCAGGAGAAGGAAGATATATCTTGGATGAACGAACATTGTTGTTCATAGCCAACGGAGGCATGGGAGGGCAGAGACATGCATACCAACAAAGAGGAATTCAAGGAACACCTCAACAACCTAAGGGACCCTGCTACAAGTGTGGTGGAGACCATTGGCTAAGAGACCGTTCTCATGATGAAATCATTAGAGTCAATGCATATTGCAGCGAGTGTGGAATTACTCATTTTATTCGTGAATGCCCTAAGAACCCGAGCAAACGAGAAAAAACTACCTTGAACATGCTAGAAGTAGTGCCTTCCAGTGGAGGGTTAGAAAACGAGACAGTAATACCTATTCAGGCAGTGACACGAGCCCAAGCTCAAAGAATGACGAACGAACCCATAATTGAAGAGCCAAAAACCGATGCCCCAAGTTCAGAAGTGAAGAATCATACAAGCACTTGGAAAGCTAGAAAGGCACTGATGCATGGTTTTTAGGACCCCTTCTGAAGATGCAATAAAGGCACAGTGAGTTGTTGGGGAGATGAGGATACTCTAGTCCAAGGGATCTCGAAAGAGAAGAAAAATCTACTTCACAAGCACCAAAGAGTAAAAAGTGCCATGGACAGAAGATACGTGGGAACGAGCTCTTATGCATGCCTACAACCTATATCTTACAGAATAGCCCATTCTAGGTGTGAATTTCTAGTGAAATTTACACAAGGATGTTCGTGTGGACTCACAGCACAGCATACTCCGTTTTCACTTTTTTACCGACAGTAAATATTTTTTACCTACAGTAAATATTTTTCACCTTCATGGTAAATACAAATCACTTTTTACCTACAGTAACTTTTTTTATCCATGGTAAATATTTTTTACTGCACCGTAAGTATTTGGTAGGTAACAGTTCACTGTTACTAGAAGCAGTGATTGGGCATCAACAATGCAGTTACAGGAGGAGAAAAGGGGAAAATCTTATGGTAAAGGTGAGTCAACAGGGATAAATACTTTTGAGTTGAAAAGAGATCGACATACTGATTTTTTCAAAGAACACATGTCAAAAGAAGCCATGGTTGATGATTTTTTGAGAATTTGATATTCAGGAGGACCCAGCTGACATGTGCAGAACCTCCAGTTTCAACAGCCACCTTACCTGCTCTTAAATGCTGGTCAAGGCCTTATCCCCATGTGTCACAATCAGAAAAATCAGCATTTACCCTCCCCTCTCACATCACTCTAGAGAATATCTTGATGGTGACATATCAGGTGACCTCAATCTGTTGACCACCCTAAGCAAAAAGTAACCCCAATCAGCGGATTTAAGCATGTTTATCCCTAATCCTAAACCCTCTCAAAAACCTATATAAGGAGGCCTTCTCTCACTCAAAACCAACACTTCACCCACTTCACCAAGCAATGAAGCTATGACGACATTGCTCACAACGAGGAGCTATGGATGGAGCTCTACTCTCTCTCCCTCTCTCTCTCTCCCTCTAGTATGCTACATTACTAGCCCTAAAACCTAAATAAGGAGTCTTCTCTCATGCTCCATGGCCACCATCCTCGCCATCATTCTCTAAGGTATTGATGTGTTGCTATTAGGATCATACCTACTTGCTAGGTTGATTGTTTTTGACAAGGGATTATGCCATCCTTGGCTTGCTTCTCTATATCCTTGTTATGTATGATCAGATGCCGTTGTATTGTTAAGCTGATGTCTTGTGTATATATATGCTACATAAGGTCCCTAAGCTTCGTTTCTATGTGTTTTGCGATATGTTTTGATGCCATCATAATGCCAGAAGTCTCACTTGCATATGTGCACTATGTGTGAGGTCCCTAAACCTCTTAATTTAGGGTGGTGCCCCCTTTGTTTTGTTCTTTGCTTGTTTGCATGAGGCGTGGTTTGTGGAGTGTGCACGAGTATAGAGGCCACCCGATTGCACTCCTCTTTTTCCCGCTATAATTTTGGTACCCCCCTAGATGGTAAGATACATCAGACCCCGGTAAATGGTTGGCGATTCAAGGCCTACCAATGTCGTCTTTCACAGCCATATGCTAGTGAAATCAATGCTAAGGATGGTTCAGAGGAGAGCTCATCATATTCGAGCTCCAACTAAGGTAACAATCATGTACATAGTCGTTTCAAAAAAAAAAAAAAGAGAAGACAAAAAAAAAGGAAAAAAAGAGAAGAAAAAAAAAAAAGAGAATGCTACCAGCGAAAGCGGATATTGACAATGGATGGGGTATGGCTTTCAAGGGTCTAGGAGACCAGTTGTTAGTCATGGATGGATACAATTATTCATCGCAAAGGACTAAACAGGGTGCATTAGCCAAGAAAGCAGTAACATGGCAAATTCAATTGGTACCAGGTAGGTAAGTATTCAAGAGAACCCTATTGTAGCACAACCTACAGCTAGAGGCATCAAATACCTCTAGCTTAAGGGGGAGGGCTATATGATCCATGGTTTTTAGGACCCCTTCTGAAGATGCAATAAAGGCACAGTGAGTTTTTGGGGAGATGAGGATACTCTAGTCCAAGGGATCTCGAAAGAGAAGAAAAATCTACTTCACAAGCACCAAAGAGTAAAAAGTGCCATGGACAGAAGATACGTGGGAACGAGCTCTTATGCATGCCTACAACCTATATCTTACAGAATAGCCCATTCTAGGTGTGAATTTCTAGTGAAATTTACACGAGGATGTTCGTGTGGACTCACAGCACAGCATACTCCGTTTTCACTTTTTTATCGACAGTAAATATTTTCTACCACAGTAAATATTTTTTACCTACAGTAAATATTTTTCACCTACATGGTAAATACACATCACTTTTTACCTACAGTAACTTTTTTTACCCATGGTAAATATTTTTTACTGCACCATAAGTATTTGGTAGGTAACAGTTCACTGTTACTAGAAGCAGTGATTGGGCATCAACAATGCAGTTACAGGAGGAGAAAAGGGAAAAATCTTATGGTAAAGGTGAGTCAACAGGGATAAAGACTTTTGAGTTGAAAAGAGACATGCTGATTTTTTCAAAGAACACATGTCAAAAGAAGCCATGGTTGAGGATTTTTTGAGAATTTGATATGCAGGAGGACCTAGCTGCCACCTCCCCCCCGCAGGTCCCCCCCTGACATGTGCAGAACCTCCAGTTTCAACAGCCACCTTACCTGCTCTTAAATGCTGGTCAAGGCCTTATCCCCATGTGTCACAATCAGAAAAATCAGCATTTACCCTCCCCTCTCACATTACTCTAGAAAATATCTTAATGGTGACATATCAGGTGACCTCAATCTGTTGACCACCCTAAGCAAAAAGTAACCCCAATCAGCAGATTTAAGCATGTTTATCCCTAATCCTAAACCCTCTCAGAAACCTATATAAGGAGGCCTTCTCTCACTCAAAACCAACACTTCACCCACTTCACCAAGCAATGAAGCTATGACGACATTGCTCACAACGAGGAGCTATGGATTTAGCTCTACTCTCTCTCCCTCTCTCTCTCTCCCTCTCTCTCTCTCCCTCTAGTATGCTACATTACTAGCCCTAAAACCTAAATAAGGAGTCTTCTATCATGCTCCATGGCCACCATCCTCGCCATCATTCTCTTAGGTATTGATGTGTTGCTAGTAGGATCATACCTACTTGCTGGGTTGATTGTTTTTGACAAGGGATTATGCCATCCTTGGCTTGCTTCTCTATATCCTTGTTATGTATGATCAGATGCCATTGTATTGTTAAGCTGATGTCTTGTGTATATATATGCTACATAAGGTCCCTAAGCTTCGTTTCTATGTGTTTTGCCATATGTTTTGACGCCATCATAATGCTAGAAGTCTCACTTGCCTATGTGCACTATGTGTGAGGTCCCTAAACCTCTTAATTTAGGGTGGTGCCCCCTTTGTTTTGTTCTTTGCTTGTTTGCATGAGGCGTGGTTTGTGGAGTGTGCACGAGTACAGAGGCCACCCGATTGCACTGCTCTTTTTCCCGCTATCAGGCGCGTATGAAATCCAGGAGAGAACGAGAGAAAACGGCTCTATCCGAGGAGTTAAAACACACAAAGGATAGATTACAGCGGTTAAAGGATCTAGCTAGCCTAAGCTCACACATTGTGACAACCATAGCACCCAAGGAAATAGCAGAACCTAGAAGTGCAGGATCAGGAGGATCATTGTTGGCAGAAAAGGTAAATGAGCAGTTAGACGCACTTTCAAAAGCTTACGAAGCCAGCCTCATAAACAACCAAACCCAAGAGCAAAGGTGGATGACTTATCCATATGCAGAAATAGAAAAATAGGTTGTAAATGTGTCAAAAGATGATTGAAACAGCTCAATCCTTGATAGAAAACCCGCTTGGTAAACCTGCAAGTTTTCATGAAGTACCAGCTCCAACCCCTATCAAACCAACTTTAGAGCAACAAGTAGAAAGGAAGGGAAGAATCACGAATGTCTCTGAGTCTAGGGGAGAGCCTATCACAGTGCCAAATACAATAGATAAGACAAGTGATGGTTTCCAGCCTAAAACATTTGTCGAAATGGGTAAGCAATGTAACGGTCTAGATGATCTGTGGAAGAAAAACCGTGATGCCAACAAAGCTAGCAGGGTGAGTTACCACATGAATAGCACAAGAAAAGAGAAAAATGAGATCTTACCTCCTATTGAAGTATTTGAGGCAAGATCACAAATGAAGTGTGATATACATTCGCAAGGGGGAGACGAGGGATCAATTAGTTCAGGGCACAGCCAACCAGACTCACTAAAAACTCTACCCTCTTACCTAGGAGAGTATGAATCCAAGTCTGAGGTGAGAGCAATCCCATCCCAAATACTTTCTTCTAACAGAGTGATGGATTCACAAGGGTTGATTGAGTTGTTGTCCACCCCTGTGGCATGCACAATCACATTAGCCGAACCCTTGTGGACCACCGTAGGCAAATTCTTAGAAAAAATTATAATTTGTTACCATAATCGTGCAATGACAAAGATAAAAGTTTTTAGATATGATTTGCTAAATTAAAATGATGAATGAATAGTGTTAAGATAATATTTTAGGGAAATTCACCAATGGATATGACATTCCTGGCTACTAGGAGGTAAAGAGCGTTTGCTCAAGACAACCTAGATGAGCGATGGAGTCTCTCACATTCCACTATGTGTGTCTCTTAGAGTAGGAGCCACTACTCAAACACAACCAATCGACCCTAAAGTAAATGAGGTCTCTAATTTCTATATAAACATATAGGTAAGAGCATGATGTCGATAACATCCATGTGACTCCTAAGTACTATGCATGACTAATATTCACTAGGAGGTACGAGCTTTTGCTTGATCACAACTTAGTGACTTCTATAGGTGATCCACCATATTCACTTAGAGGTAAGAGCATAAGCTCGATAACAACCAAGTGAATCCTACTTCATACCTTAAACCTCACTTGAAAGTAAGAGAATCATCTCATAACAACCAAGAGGCACTAAGTGGAGCTATTCTATGTCTGTATGGAGGTAAGAACGTTTGTTCATGACAACCAAAGGACCCTACATGTATGTGTATATCTTATCCATACTTAGAATTAGGAGACCCTGCTCAAACAACCAAGTATAGAAGTATTACAATTTAAATAACATTTGTTAATATTTTAATTGCTCTAGCTAAGAGTATAGCCTCTAATGTTTATAAATATATATTTTCACTAAGATACTATAGCTAAGACCAATTTAGGAAAAATGGGGAGTATTCAATTCCCATTTTCTGGAATGAGATGGGAAATTGAATCCTTTTCAAGGGAATTCTTATTCTTATTGAAATTAAGAATCATGAATTAAGTACTTTGGCTTATTTGATACCATCTGATAGAGCAAACAAGTGGAATACAACCACTATGATATTGAAACAAGCACTCAAAAAATTTAGCACATATTCAAGTGTCAATATTTTTTTCACTTATCATCAAATGAGAAAGAGTTTCTCTTTTGATATAACATATTGTATATTCTTGATTTTTTCAATTGTTTTAACTTGTAAATGTAGGATGCACTTTGTGAATTGGTAGACTAAATTTCATGTTTTAAACAATAAGAATTGGTGGAAATATTAGAAACTTGATACTTATTGGTCATTTTTTATTTCTTTAGATTGTTGTTATTTGTAAATATACAACCGAAGACTCGAACTCAAGCTCAAGCCTTGTAATGGTTTCTTATCTAGTGTGGCTGGAAGTTTTAGCATTTACCTACCTTACATCACAAGGAAATTACACTATAAGAGTTTGGGCCTCCATGTCTTTACCTATGAGGACAGAGGTTCGAACTTAAGTTGGAGCCTCAATCCTTATAAGTGACTTGTCACCTAGTGTGGCTTAAGTTTGATCCCCCATTCTTAAAGGTGGTTACTTGCCTAGTGGGCCAAAGGTTTAAACTTCAAGTCGACCCCTTGAGAACCCTTATACAATGTTTCTTTCTTAGTGTCCTTATAAAGGATCTTTTGCCTCATGTGGCTTAAGGATTCAAGCCTCCATCCTTACAGGTGGTTCTCTTGTCTAGTGTTGTCGAAGGCTCAAACTTTAAATTTGAGACTCCATCCTTCCAAATGGGTTCTTTGCCCCACTGTCCTTACAGGTGGTTTCTTTCCTAGTCTGGTTGGAGGCTTGAACTTAAGTTCGAGCCTCTATTCTTATAGGTGGTCTCTTCGCTAGTATAGTTGGAGGCTCAACGAGCCTCTATTCTTATAGGTGGTCTCTTGGCTAGTATAGTCTGAAGCTCCAACTTAAGTTCGAAGCTCTTTTCTTATAGATGGTCCCTTGGCTAGTATAGTTGGAGGCTCGAACTTAAGTTCGAGCCTCTATCTTATAGGTGGTCTCTTGGCTAGTATAGTTGGAGGCTCAAACTTAAGTTTGAGCCTCTATTCTTATTGGTGGTCTCTTGGCCGATATAGTTGGATGCTCGAAGTTAAGTTTGAACCTCTATTCTTATAGGTGGTCTCTTGGCTAGTATACTTGGAGCTCATGGTTTTTCCCTCCTTGGAGGCTTAAAATTAGGTGTAAGCTTCCCCACCTTGGAAGCTCAAAACTAGGTGTAAGCCCCATGGTTTTCTCCACTAATTGGGTCCCCAACCAAAGTATGCTTTAGACATTTAGAGCAGCTTATTTTAGACATTTAGAGCAGCTTTTTTTTTCTTTATCGTATAGAAAATACCCTAATTAATGTCACTTTATATACACCTCACTCTTGCCAATCGACAACCAAAAGCACTCAACCCGCAACCTCCAGTGGGCTCATAGCCATAGTTGCCATACAAAAACCTACTCTATCCTTTCTTCCAACAAATTTAAATGTCTTCCACCCAACAAGGCACAACTGGTTAGTAGCCTTTATAAGTGCTGGCCTTATTCATACTGCAACGGGCTATACCCTCAAAACACCAAATCTTATCTTTGTATGTAGAGAAGCAATTAGCCGCTCACAAGATATATCCCAATCCCATTTAAGAAAGACACAATAGAGTGTGCGGTAGCCATACTCACAGACGTGGTAGTGATGCAAAGATCCCACCAAGCTTCTAAGGAAGAAGACCGCAGCGTGCTGGCAAAATCAAATCGTGTAGTTGAGGCTAGGTTTGCATATTGCTACATAGATCACTAGAGTTTATGCTACTTCTTGACACAAAAGTAGCTATCAAAAAACCAGATGCCGTGGGTAAGAAGGTCAAGTTTGACAGGCATAAAGCATAGGGATTGTTACAACCTTTACCCATTCCCCCCCGCCCCTAGGAAAGTATTGCTATGGATTTCATTTTTGATCTGCGAAAGACACAGAGTGGACACGATGAAATCTGGACTATTATTGACAAATTTAGCAAGCAGACTCATTTTATTCTAGTGAAGAAAAAAGTCAAGCCAGATCACTTAGCAAGAATGTTCATTGCCCAGATAATCAGATTACATGGCATGCCTGAGACAATCGTCTCTAACATAGATCCCCGATTCATGAGTTTGTTTGGGAAGGCTATTTGGGAGAACATTGGCACACAGTTACAGTTTTTGTCACCTTTCCATCCGCAAATAGATGGGCAATCTGAGATTGCAGATACAGTTGTACTGGACTTATTGAAGTCTTACAACTCCGATTTGAAGACTCAATGGGAAAGGTTTTTACCTTTGGTGGAATTTTCCTACAATAACACGATTCACTCTTCGATGGGAAAGGCGCCATTTGAGATTTTTGAAGGTGCTCCAAAGGTTCCACACTTCTTAAGCATGAAAGATAATATTTTTGAATCCAAGTAGTACACAAGGGACTTGGACACTTCTTTTTCCAAGGTTGGGAGGCTTTAGAGAAATCTCAAGAAAGACACAAGAAGACAGTAGATCGACACCGTCGTGATTTGAAATTAAAAGAAGATGATTAGGTGCTCTTACGTTGCTACGAGTTTTTTGGAAGAATTGATTGTGCATATGTACATACACATGGTGCATCAAATAAAAAATTACCCATTTTCTAGAGCCAGGTGGTTACGTGGGCCCCACATGTGTACAGGTAGGACAACATGTACATAGTACATCGATTTTCATCGTCACCAATATCATTGCGTTTTTGTATAATAATGAGGATTTGGCAGAGTGTAAAAATTCTTGAAGAATCTATCAGCGGGCCAACGCCATGAGGTAATCAGATGCATCAAGTGGCATCCAATGGCATCAAGTGGACGAATGGGATCAAGACTTGCACGTAGATAAGTGAGGACACAACGGGAGTTTTTTATTATGATCAATTATACATAAAGGTCATCATGAGAACTATATTTGGGGACCACTTCACTTGATTGCGGGATGCATTATTGAGAAAAGTTGAGTGCCAAGTGTGCGGATGGATCTAGAAGGGTAACAAAAACGCAATGCAAGACCATTTTTTGTCCTGTTCGGGGTTCGTTTGAGGTCAATCAAAAGGCCAAAGGTGTCCAAGGGATAAAGTGAAGTGTGAACACTCAAAAATGTGAGAAAAAATGAGAAAAAACGTGGAGAGAAGAGAAGGAACAGCCGCAACTCAGTGTTTGATATTTTTTAAGCTTGTTTTGGCCATAAACCGCTCATCTGAGCTTGGATTTGAGCACTTTGATATTGTAGACTTTGATATTGTAGACTAGGCTTTTTGGCCATTTTGGACGCAATGGAAATGTCCAGTTTTTCAAATCTCTCACTATTCTCCTTCTATTTTGGCTATGTAAGTTTCTCCTATGAGTGAAGCCTCTGCTCAAATTTCTGATTGTATCTAGCATATTCGATCCATATGGTGTGAGCTATTTGCACCATTGGTGTCGGCTCAAGCTCAATTGTATCTAAGCATCAGAAATATTCCTCCTTTGAGCTGATTTATGTGTGTGTGTATGTGTTGAGTGGAAAAATGGATAGTCTCTCTCCTCTCACTCCATCGGTGTGTTCCCTGTCTCGGCTAGGTGGATTTTGTAAGCCGACTGGTGTCCCATACTATGTGTGTGTGTATTATCCCAAGAGTGTCTGTCGATTGATTATAGAGGCATTGTGTGTGTTTCCATCCAGCTTACATTCTTTTCCCAATGGAGACCACGAAACGGGTGAGTCGAGTAGTGGTCAGCCCAAAGAAAAATTGAAAGTGGAGGATTTGTCTAGATTTTAAACCATTAAAATATAAGGAGTTTTTTGGAAGAAGTGATTGCGCATATATACATACACATACATGGTGCATCGAATAAAGAAATGCCCATTGTCCACAATCAGGTGGTTATGTGGGGCCTATATATGTACAGGTAGGAGACTGTGTACATAGTACATTGATTTTCATCGTCACCAGTATCACTGTTTTTTCCTATAATAATAAGGAGTTGGTAGAGCAAGAAATCTCTCGACGTAGCTATTAGGAGGCTGACACCATGAGGTGAGCAGGTGCGTCAAGTGGCATCTTGTGGCGTCAAGATGACGAATGGGATCAACACTTGCAAGTGGATAAGTGAGGACACAAAGGGAATGTTTTCTTGTGATGATTATGCACAAATGTCATCATGAGAATTACATTTGGGGACCACTTCACGTGATTGCGGGATGCATTGTTTAGAAAAGTTGAGTGCCAGGTGTGCGGATGGATATAGAAGGGTACCAAAAACGCACTGCGAGACCATCTTTAGGCTTGTTCGAGGTCTGTTTCAGGTCAATCAAACGGCCAAAGGTGCCCAAGGGATAAAGTGAAGTGCGAAAACTGAAAAACCTGAGAAGAAACCAGAAAAAACATGGAGAGAAGAGGAGGAAGAACCGCAACTCAGTTTTTGCTCTTTTTGGAGTGTGTTTTGGCCATAAATTGCTCATCCGAGGTCGGATTTGAGCACTTTGATATGATAGGCTAGGTTTTTCGCTATTCTGGATGCAATGGCACTGTCCATTTTGCCAAACTACTCACTATTTTCTTGCTATTAGGGCTGTGTAAGTTTCTTCTATGAGTGAGTCTCAACAAATTTGTGACTGTATTTGGTATATTCCATCCATATGGTGTGAGCTATTTGCCCCATTCGTGTTGTCCCAAGCTCAATTGTATCTAAGCATTAGAAATATTCCTCCTTTCAACTGATTTATGTGTCTGTGAGAGTGTGTGTGTGTATGTCTGTGTTGAGTGGGCAAATGGATAGTCTCTCTCCTCTCACTCCATCGGTGTGTTCCCTGTCTCGGCCAGGTGGATTGTGTAAGCGGAGTGGTGCCCCATAGTGTGTGTGTGTGTGTGTGTGTGTGTTATCCCAAGAGTAAGTGTCCGGTGATTATAGAGGCATTATGTTTGTTTTCATTCGGCTCACATTCTTTTGGCGCCCGCACCGAGATTCCTCTTCAAGTACCTTCAGCTTCGAGATTACAGGTTGCAGATTATAGGTTACATGTTACAGGTTACAGGTTACAGGTACAAGTACAGGTACAAATACAGGTGATTCACACAGGCACCTGTAGCTGGAGTAGAATGATATACTGGCAACAAGTGGGAGTCACTTACAGTTATTGTTGGTATGCATCAGTTGGCGTATGTTTGAGCGCATTATTTGGTATTGTATGTTACTTGTGGATACTGCCATTGTATGCCTTTGTGGAGCCATACTTTGTTTTATTTGGCAATCCTATCCATTTCTGAGACTTGGTCTGGAAGATAGTCATTTCTAAGACGACTATACGAGATTTTCATAAGCCTTCATGAGAGGGTCGTGGTGAGGTTTTATTGAGCTGGGGGATTCTCGAGTGTGAGATCCTTTCTTTGATACAGATGGTTGGAGCACCCTTTTTGTGACCTCGTCATAGGCTATGTACTAGTGATTCCTATTTGTTCTTGGAAGCCATTGTTGGCAGGTTATGCATACATATACAGTCTATATTTTGGGTTTTTACTGCTCCAAATATTTTCCAAGTTGTGATGGCTAGTTTTTTGGTCTTTTGAACCATTTATGCTGTTATGATGCTGAAATTCTGGTAAAATTAGAGGGTAATTAGTCAAGTGTGCTTTCTTGGGAGATGCATGGATGGTTTTTAATGGATAATCGTGACGGACCTAAGTTCACCCTTTTTCATTTGGCACAAAGAATCTAGATAAATGTTCATTTTACCAACAGCGCATAGTCTTTATGTTTTGGCCAAGAAGATTAAGAGAAATACTAGAATCTCCTTTGCCTATTGTTATTCCGATGATTAACTATGAAAACTCATTTGATGTGCATGTGTTCATCTTTTTCTAAAAGCTTGAGCTCCATTGAAGTTTCTAGGGATTGAGTCGGTAAAAAGTCTTGGGTTCTTGTACTTGTGTTAGAAGGGGTTTTCAAAGCATCGAAACTTGGGTAGCCATGGATTTCTCTTATCCGGAATTTCATGGAAGAAGTGATGAAGATGTGGAAGACTTTTTGGAAAAGATGGAGGTTGCCTACATTAGCAATCAAATTCATGATCCGGCACACATGTTACGTCTTTCCAGATTTGTTTGAAGAGTGATGCACGAGTTTGGTCCAAAGCATTTGAAGAGGAGTTGTGTGCGGTTGATCCACCTGTGAGATTATGTTGGGACAATCTACGGCATGGATTGGAAGTGGATTTTGTGAAAACAGAAGATCCTAAAAAAGTGTGGCAAGAAGTACAAGGTTTGGTGAGCCAGTAGATGTGTACATACGTAAGTTTTCAATGTCATGGGAGAGGATGTGCAAGGCTGGTCTTTGAGAGAATATACTTTGGAGAGTGGAGCTAAAGAAGCTTAGGACATATGAAGATGCACTAGAGGTAGCGAGGAACAAAGAGTGGAAGCTGAGAAGAATGAGTCAACTAGGAGTAGAGTCTTTTCCCAGGAGGTCTGCGTTTCATCCTATGGATTCTTTGCAAGGTCACATGTCAAGGGTTCATCATGAACTAGTGGTTTTTGTTACTCCTCAGGTTATGCCATCAGTGGTCACTACAGTAGTTCAAGATAATGGGCTAAGGCAAGACATGAGGCAAGTGGTAGAATTAATGAAGAATCTATGCCTAAACATGCTAGGTAATGTGGGAAATAATCGAGGTTGGGTAAGGTTGCAAATCAGTCAGAAGGTGAAGAAAAACCGAGGAATGGTGTTGGACAAAGCAATGGTAGGGTCTGGAGGCAGATGCCCACGTGTTATAATTGCGGAGAGTTGGGCCACATCAGCCCGCAATGTGATAAGCCACCAAGGATAGGGGGAGACATGTATCCATTTCCAAGACAGGTGCTAACTAGGTCAAATGATTATGGCATTGACATTAAGGGAGAAGAAGGAACGAGTGGATTAATCCAAGAGGAAAAGGAAAAGATAAAAGTAATAAGTGTGGTCACCTTGGAGAAGGCAGCAAAGTTGGAGGATACATTAGTGATGCCTATTGGGAAGATGACCACACACGATAAGGAAGGAAGAAGTGGTGCAAGTCCTAGTAAGAAGAAAGGAAAGAGCCATGAAGACAGGATGTCAAGGCCAAGAGGAAAAGAAGGGCTCGTCACAAGTTTCATGTTTGAGATTTTCCACTAGGATATGGGCAATTAAGCTATGACTTGAAGGAGGATATAACAAGCAGGAAAGCAGATGTTACTTCTGGGCAAATTATAGAGATGGTGCCTAAGCTATAGCGACAGTGAAAGAGGATGGTTAACCCAATGGAGAAAGAACCAGAGAGGCGATGGATGAGCAACCAGACATTTTCCCAATAGTAGATGTGTGACACAAAAGAAAAAATATGGTACAAGGTTATGTTGATGGTGGAGCCCAAATATGTGTCATAACACACTCATGCATTGTGAAGATGGGTCTTACAGTGACTAGGGTGTCAAGCTTTTGGATCAGATTGGAAAACCATCAAAAAAAGTAAAATGTTTGGGTGTTGTAAAGAGCTTCAAAGTGGAGGCGTATGATACAAAGGTGGTGGTTGATTTTCATGTGATGCTAGGAGGGCTGGGAGCATGTCCTATTATATTGGGCAGACCATGGTTAAGTGCAGTGGGAGATGTTCAAGATTGGAGACGTGGTACAATTAGCCTCTATGAAAAGATAGGTGCCAAGAAGCTATATAATATGGACACAAGGAAACTATTGGAGGAAATTTATGAAGATGATAATGAGTCTAGTGATGAAGGCTATTCCACAGTGTCTGACGAGGATAGTGATAGTACTACTTGTAGTGATGAGGATGTTGATATTGCGTTTCTTCTGATGGACACAGAAATCCATGAGTCTCATTTAGTTGCATTTGCAAATGAGATTGAAGATGAAAGTAAAGGGCCTTATGAAGTGATTGAAGGACTAATGCAAACCAAGGTTGAATTGTCAAAGAAGCACGAATCGATGAGACAAATGATTAGTGGAGACCTCTCAGCTATGAAGAAGGAGATATATTTGCACATGAAGGTCTATGCCAAAGTAACTGATGGTTTTCTTGGTGCAAGGTTGGTATATGGAATCTCTACAAGTTTTCTTGGGAACCGGGTGGAAGCTTGATTAAGCTTTTGATGCAGGGAATGCCAAGGGTTTTTTGTGTGAGATCCAAGTGGAATGAGCATCTCTTTTTACTGTTGTTGATCATGAATGATCTAGCAGGCTAGGGGATGGGAAAATTCTGTTAGAAGTTTCTTGAAAGATGTGATTGCACATATGTACATACACATGCATGGTGCATCGAACAAAGAATTGCCCATTTTCTAGAGCCAAATGGATACGTGGGGCCCACAAGTGTACAGATAGGATAGTGTGTACATAGTACATCGATTTTCATCGTCACCAGTATCAGTGTGTTTTCTTATAATAATGAGGAGTTGGTAGAGCTTAAAAATTTTTGAGGAAGCTATCAGCGGGCAGACGCCATGAGGTAAGTAGGTGCGTCAAGTCGCATCCAATGGTGTTAGGAAGACGAATGGGATCAAGACTTGTACATGGATAAGTGAGGACACAACAGGAGTGTTCTCTTGTGATCAACTATGCAGCAAGTGTGAGACCACAGGGTAGACCGACATGCGAATAACCTCCCAACCATCCTATATATAGGCCCTTGGTCCTCTTCTATATGTAGACCCCTTTACTGCATGTGGGTTTGGCACGTTGCCAGGACCGTGCCCGCCTAGTCCTACCCTTGGCATGACATTACTCTCCGCTTGGAGAAGCATTTTCGTCCTCAAAAACACAAGTGGTGGTATCTTCATAAGAACACTAATGTTTCCAACCATGGCATCCCTCATGGATCCAACGGTTCATTGGATCGGAACCCGATTTAGTGGGAGGTTCAATGCAATCAAGAATAACATCTTGAATTTTCTACATTGTTGTCCCTATGCAACCTTCTTGATTAACAGACCCATAACCAACATAGCATGGAACTCCATTTAGAACTCACTTGAGTATGATAAACGATTTATCACAACTAAAAGGTGTCTAAATGAATACCGAGGTTTCAAACTTGTTGAAGGTACTGGAACGAGCAATAAGACCTCTGCTCAACTTTCCATGAGAGTAACATGCTGATATAATTATCAACACCAACCAAGTCCTTGACTTGCTATTGTTTCTTATCAGTAACCAGCCTCATCCAAACTAATGATGAAGGTTGATAACCTAAGAATAATAGGCAGAGACTAAAACTAGTCGCAACATGCCTTTCATCATGTAAAACAAACTCCCAACCAGAAAGGTAACCGATCCAATTGTGTCGCTTTTTGCTAACGTATGCACTTAGCATATCCTTTAGCATGCTTAACTAACGTATGCGCTTAGCATATCCTTTAGGACTAAATAGAATGCTTGTAAGCTGCCCATCCAACCGTGGGATGAATAGAAGAGAATAAGAGTAAGGTGCTTTCCCCAATCAATTACAGACAGTCTTCTATGATTGATGATAACCTATGACTCACCAAGTGAGGTTCCAATCGTATACTTGATGTGATACTGACCGAAGTAAACTCATAGAGTTTAGATCATCCAATCACAAACACCAATCCTCAACCATTATCATGTATGGCCGAGTGTGAACTCATAGTAAATCTACAAGAGAGATTTCACTGGCACCTACGGACTTTGTCACACCAGTGTCAGTCCTAGAGACTCATATTCGCCACGTGGAATATGTCTCAAATAAGGATGTCAGAAAAAAGGACATCCTTCAATTACAAGGAGATGTTATTGTGTGTGGAGGTAACTGCAAACACTCTGCGGCGTCAGTGAGAGGGACCCTCATTATCATTGCTCCACATTGGCTAAACCAAACTCCTTGAGTTCCTAGACCATTTTGTATCCCATGTGAACACATGTGCCAAACATAACCATACCATGTAGGTCTGTAATTGTTTCAACAAAATTCAAACCAATCATGGTATCTTGATGAACAGGGAAGAGAGAAAATAACATTATTTTCTCAAAATGCTCTGCTCTTACATGACCTTGTCACTTGGCTAAAGAGCAAGCTAGATGAAAGCCTTCTAGCTCAAACATCCTGTTTGTAGAACTTAAGCAAAGTTAATTGGAAAGGAAAATAGATCCAAAAAACATGTACTTACCATGAGGTGGAAATTACCTGATACTTACGTGGATGTCAAGTAGATTCCTCAACCTGTAAGCTTACCATATCCAAATTTCTTTGATATGCTATTCACTAAAATTAGAGATTAGTGAAGATAAAGAAATGGAACTTGTAACCATTGGTGTTGCCTTGGCAACCCAACCCTTCGGTATATCTTGCCAAACCAACCCCCTTGCTGAAAGTTTGGAGAGCTCTTTTGACTACCCCTTGGCAGATAGTTTTCTTGAAAAATAAAGTGTGAAGGTGTCCAAAAAATGACCATCAACACATGATGAGTGATTGTGTAATCACATGTGTGGTCGTACCACCAAAACTGTTCTCCTATATGCACGCCTAGTGCTCTAGAGAAAATAGGAGATCCACGCAGTGTGGAACCCCCAGCTCTTATGAACAGCCATGCTGTTTGAAATGCTTGTTGCATCTATATGCTGTGTTATAGATCAGCCTATGCGAGTGTAAGTACATTAAAACTCAACTCAATCTTCGCACCAAAACACGTAGTGCTTATAAAATACCCAAAAACATATGTAATGGCAAGACTCTTGCTTGGCCATTAACATCGAAGGGGAGTCCACTAGGTAGATCTATTCAAGCTGGAGAACAATCAACCAATAAATGCCAATAGTTGAGTCTTACCCTGGATTTGACAACGGCTCTTAGCCAATCCGTGTGGCTCATAGCCCGTATGTCAATTAGTGTTCAATCAAAAAACCGATGAAGACTAATATGGATGGCATCTTGGCCAATTTCTTGTTGAGAGTTAGAGTATCTTGGCTCAGGTTGAGTCACAAACAGAACATTTATCAAAATCTTCTTAGAAATGGAATTAAAAAGGCAACAAATATGAGAGGGTAGCATGATGGAGCATTGGTTTGCCTATTTATGTCCACTCAAGGTGCATAGGTGGTAGCAAAAAGAGTGTCTAATGCATGCGTCCAATGGTGGGACATCCTATTTATGCATACAATGAAATGCATGGGAAACAATATGTTGTGCAAGAAATATTTTGAGGGGTAATTCAAAAAGATGGTGTAGCTATAAAAGCATATGACATGGCCTTGCAAGCTGGCATCCCTTTAAGAATGGTTTTCGTTGATGAAGATAAGTTATCTCATCTTACTGTGCACTGTGCATGAGTTTTGGACTCTACGACACTCCACCAATTGTATGTTAATAAACTTCGACTCTTATACTCATCGCATCCAGCATGAGCGACATGACTTAGATATACTCAACACTTCCATCGTGAACGTAAGCCTAATAACTATGACTCTTACCATAGAGTTTAATATGACTTGAAGCTTTGGGACTAATGCTTTGCTCATTTTATGGCTCAACAACCCAACTCTGACTATACCAAAGAGCATTTTTTGCACCTTGGCGACTTGACTTTTCACATTCTTGTGCTTACTACAAACAGGTAAAAGTAAGATTGAATCCTCAAAAGAGGATTAGTGAGGGACCAAGTTGGCATTGAAGGCTTCTTTTTCATACATGTTTCATCATCTTTGAATCTACATTTGCTTTCGGTGGGTTGTCCTTCTTTGATTGTGAGATATCCATTATCTGTTTGATTCTCCTATTAGGCTTGTTGATAGGAGTCTTTGATGTTGTTATAGGCCTCTGTTGACTGTTGATATTTGGATTTTGATTAGGAGGATTAGAAGACTTAGGAATCCAAATCTCTTGATGACCTGTGTATCTCCTTTGTTGACTTTTTTGAGCTCTAGGTCTTGTTGAGCTCCTGCGATCTTCATGCACGTCTGGTGTAGTTGCCATTGGCTTGTGGTTGAATGGTACCCAAATCTTTGTATATTATTTGTAGAATCCTTGTCCAAGAGAAAGATTCTTTGAGATCCATCTTTTTTTTGTATCCTCTTGAGAGTTGTGGTAGATTTAAGCATCTTTCATTGTTGTTCTGTTGTATACCTGCTTCACTCATATCCTAGAATATTGTTAATGTTGATACATTGTGGGCCTTCTTTCTTGGGAGGGACTTGAGGTTACTTCATATGCTCTAACCTGTCGTTTTGGCACCCATATCTATCTGTTACCTATAGTACTTCTGTTCCTTTGAGCTCCATTGTGATGCTATCCATCCCATGTGTTTATCCTTCTATGTTGATTTTCTGTCTTTAATCCAAACAGGATCATTGACTTTGACTAAATTGCTCGGAACAAACACTTGCTTGAATTTACTTTGCTTTCTTGAGTACTTTGGTTGAAATATCTTTGATTTTTTGGGTGTCTTCTTTGTGGTTTTAGTTGGGTCAGCAATTGACTTAAAGTTTTGAAATCATGACTTGCTTGAAGAAGCTGATCTATGAGGGTTATTTGATGTAGAGGCATACCATGTCACACCTTTTTTATCTAATCGGTGGAGGGTCCGCTTTAGCTTTACCTTTTTCTGCAAGATTTGTCTTTGATTCTTGTGACTTATGCAACTCTGAATCTAGCATTCATGGTACCTGTAACTACTGCTTGCTACCTCTTGGAAAAGAGAGTAATAGCATTTTATCTTCTTTGTAGGCCTTGTGTTGGTAACCACTGATGTCCATAGATGACATCTGCAAGCACTTCCTTTGAAGTCTTCACCAGAAATTTTACCTGCTATTCATGTTTTTGGATGCTAAGGATAACAAGCATTTCTTTTTGACATGTATGCAAACCTAGCATTGTTTTGCTATCATGTTTGCACGGAGTAATCTCTAGAATGCTCTGAATGTTGTGTGCAACCATATTGCAATTTGCTTCTTTATCTAGTAGAGCATTGCATGATAGTTGCTCCTTTTGTACTGCTGAGAACTATAGCTATTATTGTTGTTGGTTCTATTGAAGATCTCTGTCCATCTTTTTCCATGATCTTATCTTGATCTAATTGTGTCTCTATGGAGAGTGTCTTGGGACTTTGTTTTCTAATCTGACTTACATTAGCTGATTCAGCTGGCAATGTTTGATTGATCTTTGCACTTCTTATTGCTTCATGATTTTTTGCAACCTCATTCTTATTAACTTCTGGCTTTGGTGGCATTCTTTGCTCAATAGCTTCCGTGGTTGTTTTGTTTCCTGTTTGATATGCACTTTCTATTGCTTGACTTGCTTTAGCCTCTTCTAAAGTTCTGATTGATGGAGATGAATCATCTTCAATAAGATTTGCTTTGATACTAGTGACCATTTTAAATGTGCTTGAGGACCTTGTGCTGTCACGGGTGACCTATATTGGTTTTCATTCTTTGTTTTCTATGATGAGTGCATCTTCATTGAGCTCTGTATCTCTTGGACCTTTTGGACCATTGGCATTCCCATTATGACGTTATGTGGCATATCCTTTGCTATGATCACATGGAATTGAGTTGTGATGATCTGTGAACCTACTTCAATGGTGGTGGAGATAATTCCCCAACATTCTTCTTGTTTGTCGCGTGATATGCTCACAAATTCAGGAGCATCTTGCAGCTATTGTTGGACACATTTTTTCCAAGTGCAAAAAGACATGAGGTTCTTGTCTAACTAAAAATATAGCTTTACTTCTCTTGACAGCTTTTGTTCATTGTCACCAACAATGTTGCACTTGATTATCTCAGGATTTCTTTCTATATTGACTTCTTTTGTTGTGGCAGCGTCCTTTGGTTGATCGTTATCTGCATTTTTTATGCTTTGACCACCTACTTCTGTTGATGTCGACTCGTATGATTGTGATAGTGCACTTTTTTGCAATTTATGAGAATTATCTACCTGCATCTCAGTAACCTTTGATCTTAATAGATCCATTGTACTTTCTAGTCGAAATTGTCTCTTTAGAGGAGATTTTGGTGGTGACCTCAGTGTGGCTTTCTAGATTTTAGCTCCCATTGACTTTGACTTTTTTGTCACCTATTTTGGCAACTTGAGGCTTTGCATCATCTTCAGATAGTCTTTTAATTCAGTCGGGCCATCCGTAGAGGTTTGTACAAGGTCATGATCTTGCTGATATTCATTACCATGTGCATCTTGATATGCATATGTGAGCTTGGTCACATGTAACTATTTGAACACTATTGGATTTGCGGCTTTTGACTCTGACTTGTGGAGATCAGTTGAAACTTTTGTCCCTGATAATCTTCCTACAAGCATTTGTTTGTAGATGCTGATGGAATCTAGGTCAATTGGAAACTTCCAACAACCATATGATCTTTTAATGGTTTTTTCCTTGAAGGGGTCTGTTGGTTAAGGCTCTAGTGCTTCTAAATGGTGTAGCATTTCCTAGTACATATGCTGAGCTTGATGGATCTAGAGCTCCCCCCTTCCTAGGGTGATCACTGTAGCTTGCTTCATTGTAAGAGTTCAAAATTGTTTGGCTCTGGTTTAGTCTCACCTTTTGGGACTGTGAAGGTACACTTTGGGTAGCACTCTTGATGTTTGTCTTCTGTAAACTTTCTGCATAGTTTCCTATGTATCTCCTTGAAACGTGACAAATTATTCCCCAAGTTAAGCTGTAGATAGCATTATCTTTGCCCTGATATTGTCTATCCCATGGGTCTCCTATGATATGAGCTTCTGTGGTTTCACAACCCAAGGCATCATAGATGCTAGACTCTCATCTATATCTACGACTGTTTTGATCAAACTATATGCTCGTTGGGTTACAACATCAAAGCTTGATGTCTGATGGAGGAGAGTTTGGCTCTGAGCAGATTTCTAGTTTCACTCGAGTAATATCCTTTAACTCTAGAGAGGATGGGCTATAATAGATTCTTTCCTCTGAAATTAACCATCCTTTTTTATCTATCACTAGACGCACTTCTATGATCTAGTATGTGGGCCGTTTAAACATCGGTTGATTCATTATGGGTACAATTTCCTAGTGTGCATATGAATTATGGGTACCATATAATGCTAACATCATTCTATTTGATGTGTCCCATAGGCTCATGAATGATTCCACACTTGTGGCACTTGATGTAGAATCATTTGCAAACTTAACAATCTTTTCAACCTTCGGTGATATCTAGACACCTTGACCAAATTCATGAAGGAATTTGTTGTTCAAAGACTCAATTTTAAGTTTTTCAGGTGTCTGCCCATCTCTATGTTGATTCTGAACTTGCAGTGTTTTTACCGGTGCTTCTAATGGTAATGCAAAATCATCCGATTGCATTAAAAGTTACTAGTTAATGCACTTACATCGAGATTTGCATTTCCAATTTTCCCTTTATATTGCTTAGCAGTTGATGTGTCCTTGTTGTGGGGATTTCTTGGACAATCTTCAGAAAAATGTCCACCTTTTCGCCCAGAGTCTGAGTAATATGCCATGACTGGTGGTATTTCATTTGGCTTTGTCCAATGTCAAGCTCTTATTGAGGAGCTTCTGTTTCTATGATTGCCAAGTTGTTGGCATTTTCTTTTAAAACACTGAGCATCAAGTTATAGATTGCTCCGTCTTGACCTTTGTATTGTCGTTGGCTTGCTTTTCCAATTAGATTTTCTTCGATTGGTTGATCTCTGGGATCTTCCCTTTTTGGTTCTCGACTATATATTGATAGCCGTTTTTCGGCTCTCCATAATTGCCATACTAGATTACTCCACCCTACCAAATTCACCCAAACGCTATGGCTATCCCTACCATTTCACTGTACATAGGCGTGTGTGAGTTAGGGGGCTTTTCCCATATCTTCTTAAAAACCCTCAGCTAGCTAGTCACTGGGCTAGGTGAGCCAAAAAATAAATTAAAAAAATAAAAAAATAAAAGTATATTATGGCCTCTTTGTGTGTAAATATTTCATTGTATATATGGCCTAAATATCGGGATTTTTTATAATTATTTTGGTATTTTATTTAAATATTTCTACTTAGGTGTGTGTTTTATTAAACCTATGTACACCTTCTTTCATCCTCTTACACCATAAGTATATTTTTTGCCAATATGTACATATTCTAACCTCATTTTTTTCCTTTATACAAATCACTCCCACATTTTCACCCTCACCCTCGTGAAAACAAAAAATTGATTTCTACTCATTAGTTACGTTTATTATATTATTTACTTGCATACCTTTTCCTCTTTCACCCAAAATAATTCAAGGAGGGACCATATCATATGATTCCAATATCTTTCCATATCCATAACTCCTCCATATTTTTATTATTATTTTTACTCATTATTCTAACACCATGTGCTCATTGAGCTAAAGTCCATGAATAGTCCATACACTAGTCCCACCATGTATATATTTCTTATTTCACCAATAATCCTCCTCCATGCATGGGTCAAGGGCAACTTGAATGCTTTGTATTATAATATGACAAAGGAAGGGCTCACTCTTGGATGCATTGTACAAATTCAACAAAGGAGGGGGCCACTAAAAGACTTTTGCAGGCATAAAAAACAGGCTTTTTGGTGAGAATTTTGGCACCTATCTCCACTCCGAATTTGGAGCGGTGGTCAAAAGAGAAAATGTATCCCACGCTCTGAATAATCACCTCAAATTTTTTCATGATTTTTGGAGCTACCAGCGGTGAGCTATGATTTTTTGAGTGGACCCCAGTCTGCCCACTTTTCTCACAAGTAGCCCTTAGTCTTCTCTCACCCTTCCACACACCTACTCACTCTTACACATCCCTCCCTCTCCTTCCCTCACTCAAACCTGCAATTTCCATGGCTTCTCCCACCCTCTTCACCATTACCCTTCTCTCTCATCCCTATAGTTCTTTTATGAACCTCTACATACATACACCCTCTCCATGTCTCTCTCTATTGCTTCTATGTTACAATTTCATTTACCTCTCCTAAAATATCTAAAATTCAGCATCTTAACCATGATAACTTCTGCAAATTGAGGATTTTTCATCAACAAATCCTCTTTTCATCGTGGTGGTCAACCGTGGCGGCGGCGTAAAGAAGCGAAGAAGAAGAAGAAGACCAGCGGTCATTTTTTCCACAATCTACACAAGGGTGAGTTCAAGCTTCTTCAAAGCTTCACCATCTCAATGATTCTCTTTTAATTCACCCCTCTTCCTTCATCAAATCAACTCACTCTACCCATTGTAAATGTAACATTAACTTTCTAGTGATTACTAACGACTAACATACTAACACAAAATAGCATTGACCTAACCATAAAAGACACCTCACCTCAAGACATGTATAGTAACTCTCTCTCTCTCTCTCTCTCTCTCTCTCTCTCTCTCTCTCTCTCTCTCTCTCTTTCTCTCTCTCTCTCTCTCTCTCTCTCTCTCCCCTTCCTTAAAACTTACTTTCACCTTATCTACCATCAATAATGCTCTCTTTTGAGCCCACACCCATGACTCAAGCAGACAAAGAAGGCCCGCAATGTTTTGATATTCAAAAAAATCATAATCCTGATTTGTTAGCTTGTAAATTAGGATTTCCAATAATCTTAATATGGGGTCTCCAACCTATAAATAGGCTCCTCTCCTTCTTGTAAAACAACCTCCAACATCTCACATAGCACCCCAACACTCTATGCATGAGGAGAGACTTAGGTGTAGCAACCACTTGTGAGCTTCACTCTTGGTGTGAGAGAAGCTTTCAAGCTACACATTGCAAGTGAGAGAGCGTGAGTTCCACAAATCTCAAAACCACTATTGTATATGCTCTTTCATCATCAATAAATTGAGGTTTGGTGCATCAAAGGCGTGATTCGACGTTCAAATCTTCGGCCTTCCATTTGTGCAATACGGTTTGGTGAATTCAAGGTGACTTGTGTATTTGAGTTTTTATCGGTTGATCTTGATTTTAGAAAGTGTTTTAGTGTGTTTTCCATTGCCAGTTTTGTGTCCATTGTAAGAGGGTATTGTGGTGAGAGGTCTCCCACACCCTAAGACAGTGTGTGTGTGTTTTGGCAATGTTTAGCAATCACTAAGCATTGAGTGAGTTTTATACAAGTTCTACGATAGCATCATAACGAACCATCTCCATTTGCAAGTCACAAATAAGGTATTACGCAAGATCCTTTTCTCTCTCTCTTCCCTTTTCTCTAGCTCTCTCTGGTCCAGTTTGTGTGCGTCTTGGTGTGAGGTTGTTTGTGTGTGTTGTGTGGTGCATCTTCTTCGTTGTGCCAAAATATCTCTTGCGTCCTAGTTCGCATACCATAACTAGGTGGTGCCCCTATCTTGTTTGGGTTTGGCTGTGGGTTTGTTGTTGTGTTGTGCTTGTGGTTGCCCCAGCCCCAATTGAGCAGCACGGGAGCCTTGAGGGGTGTTTAGAGGTCGCCTCTCTTGTTGCCCGCCCCGGACCGCCTCAATATGTGACCACTATAATCCATGTACAATGATCCTGATTGCATATGCACCAAGTGTATGTTTTGCTGGCTTGTGCAGATTTCTGGATAAACACTTGGGTGAATTTTTTGAACTTCTACCTACACCTCGTCTTTGAGCTTGCAATACCTAGCTCCACTGAAGTCTATGAACATGTGGGAGTTCTCTGATTTTGGCTTTACTATGATCAATAGGATCTTGGCTCCTGTGCTGCTTTTGCTGCTCATTAAGTATTCGAAATCTCCATATAAGACTTTATCTCCATTGTAGCCATATAGCTGTAAAATCTGCTCTGTTGCACTTGTACCTGTGTTGTCACTGCTACTAGATTTCTCTGTTGTACTTGAACTCTCAACTTGAGATGAGTCCATGTCGACTGGTTCTGTAAAACTATCCCCTAGGAGATTTTGATATTGATTAGCAAAAAATTTCCTGCTCGGGTTTGATAAGACTGCTTTTGTCAAAGAACTTTTGTAGTTGACTGCTCTTCAGACTCACAAGAGTTGATTAACTCTAGCTTGGAAGTTTCAAAATTGGTTGCAGCCTTTGAAATGATTAAAATCTAGGCCTTGAATAACCTAACCGGTGGATTAGATTGTTATCCATTTTCCACTTGACTTGAATTCAACTTCTATCAAGCTCCCAATTCTTTGTCTGCAATCTGGTTCTTCAATTTGAGCTAAGTGAGTCAGCAAATGAGAATGCCAAATTCTATACTTACAAGGAGCTAAAGGACTAATCTACAACCTGAAACTGAGTTATCATGTATTAATTTGGATCGGATTGAACCCAAACTTGACCAATGGCCTTGTATTATGTTGTTCTAACACTATACAAGCTCAAAAGTTCAAAATCTTGTTTCTTGGGCTCAAAAGTAGATAATCATGATTATTTATTTTTCTCTATTTTTTTACTTTTTAGGCTTGTTTTTCCATATAATCACCTTGTTGTGGTCTCTCGACTAGTTTGGTTGAGTTTGAACAAGATTTGTCCAAGTTATCAATTGTTTACTATCCGCAGACTCTCATGCCAAGAATCTAGCTTAAGTCTCAATTTTGTGATCCAAATTTCACCAAATTTGATTTGTGGAGTCTACTTGATATGCTTGACCTTGTGGTTTACTCAAATATGCAAAATTGTCCAATTGTGTAGCAGAAGTAAATAATCATGATTATTTACTACTGAAATTTTTTTGCAACTTTTTGTCAAAATGTTGACACCCACTGGTTAAGCAACTCAAGTTAAGCTCCCTAGCCAAGTTTGGATAATTACTTCTGAATTTATCAATAGTTTTCTATCCGCAGACCGACTTTACAAATCTAGCCACAATTTTTACTTAAGAGATCCAAATCTTACCAAATTTGATATGAGTGCTCAATATAGCATGATAAAACTAGTGGTATGCTTAGTTGGTCAAAAAAGTTAAAACATAGGGTAAAAGTAAATAATCACGATTATTTACTTCTGATAAATTTTTGCATATTTTTGGTCATTTGAGCATGTACACATGTTTAACACTTCAATCTAAGCCTCTAAGTCAAGTTTCACTAAATTTGAGCAAGATTTATCAAGTCAAACTCAATTTCTAGACAATCACTACAGATTTTTTTATCAATGTTTTGGTCAGTTTGGTGATCCAAATTCTACGAGCCTTCACAAAACATGTTTGTAATCATGCATGGAGTCTCTGGTATCAACCTTGATCATTTTTTAGATAAAAGTAAATAATCATGATTATTTACTTTTGACCTAAAATAAACATTTTCAATACTCAATCTTTTTGTGACATGTTTTAAGCCTCTGAGTCAAGTTTCACCAAATTTCAACAAGGTTTATCAAGTGAGACACAATTTCTCGACAATCAATATAGATTTCAGTTTTTATCAAGTTTTTTGTCTGTTTTGTGATCCAAACTCTATGAGCCTTCACAAAAGATCTTTGTAATCATGCATAGAGTCTCTCGTATCAACCCTAGTAAGTTTTGAACTAAAAGTAAATAATCGCAATTATTTACTTTTGGCCCAAAATGAACACTTTTTTGAACTTTTTTAGTGGACAGTCTTTTTATGATCTTTTTTAAGCCTCTGATTCAAGTCAAAACTTAATTTGGCCTAAAATGTCAAAAAAAAGTAAATAATCTGAGTTTTTGCAAACTCTTGAAAATTTATCTCAAATGTATCCTTAAGCTTACCCACTACTTCATACAACTTTATGAGCATAGTCTCCAGTCGGATTCATTGGTTGACAGTTTTTTGGTGCTGTTTCAAGCTGTAGACCTGAAATTCTGCAACTTCACATAAACAACTCACAGATGATTCCTTTGGAGTGGGCAATGATTTGAGATCTCACTCCGGATTCTACTTACCCTGCTCCTAGGTCCTACTACACTGGGTTGTGGAAAGTGTCCATAAATACTCGTTTTTTTTTTTTTAATGGTTTTTTGAGCTTTGATCTAAGACTTGTCTTGTTCATCAATCATTCTCAAAATCCTAATCTAATCCTACTATCCTACAAGGTACTTAGCAAGTACAATCTACTTTCAAGCTACCTCTACACACCAAAAGACGACACTCTTAAGCTATACGGTTTTAAATCAAAAGTTTAACTCTAGGTAAACCTAAAGGAAGTTAATGGACAACCACACAAGAAGCTCCTGTTTCCCAAGTTTAGGTCTATTCGTCCCCGACAGCGGCGCCAAATGTGGGACGGGTGTATAACTTCACTCCTATCTTATTGCAGACATAGCAAGAACCACAAATATAATTGTCAATCCATGGGTCGAAACTGACTCCACTAGTGCATACAAGCTATAAGAGGTTGTCAATCTATTGGAAAACAACAAACAACTCGCATTTAATTCAAGTTACACTCAAATGACTGAAATCACCAAAAGCTAGTCGCTCATCGATAAACAAATCACATTTGTTACAGCATCAAATGACATTTAAACGTCACAAAACTTGACATGTTTATAAGACCTAAAACACATGCTTATGGTCTCAAATCTCACTTTAGGTCAAGTGCAAAAACCACGATTATTAACAGTAGTGAGTTTTGACCTAGTCGTTTTCAACCCAGAATACATCTAAATGATTGGCAATGATGCCTCAATACCCCTCCTATACTTATGCCTACCGTCATCCACATACTTACCTATTCGAGTGTCCCATACCACTATAATAATCAGTATATGTCATACCCTGATGTATCATGATATCATTGGTCATACTCATCATTCAATAAGCAATTCTCATCAATCTCAAGTCCAATTCCATAAATACTGTCGCGACAGGAAAATGTCATATACCAAGTCTAAATATCTGCCAACATAAACCCATTTCTAATCCGAATCCAAATCCAAATATCCTTCTTTTTGTATACCCACGTAACAAAATCATACCAGTTACAGTGGTGACCAACCATTACAGCATGATTTTGTGATTGGTCCTGCCTAAATTGGCGGATCTACACCAATAAGACGTGCTGCCTAAACTGGCAAATTTGCATTAATGTTGCCTAAATCGGTGAATCTGGATTTGGTATTATTATTTAAAAAATGTGAATCTGTAGTTTGTTGTTGTGCTGCCTAGATCGATGAATCTGCACCAGATGAGTATTGACATACTGCTTAAATCAGTGAATCTGTGTGCATGTGACCAATGTACTAGACAAGACATGAAGGAGAAAAAATATTTACTATGTGTTTGACACCACTGTGCACTATATCAAAGTACTTACAAATTATTGTCCAGGGTCCCAGAGCACCTTAGCTCATCGGAGTAGCGGCATAGCTTATTGACAAAGCATCTCAATAAAATTTCCAAGACGGTATCCTGTATTGCAAAGTATATATACCATTGGTGGTATATGGGGAGAGGTACAAGTACTACAAGTGGTAATTTTGTGTTAGTAATTTGCAATGAAAGAAAATAATTTCTTGTCGATCTAGAATTCGATTTAATAGGAGTGTTTGAGTACAGGTTTAAAATGTATAGTGTTGGCACCTTCACTCGACAATCAGAAAGTTAAAATTGAACTTGAACATAAATAAAAAGTTATACATAACCTTGCTGAAACTGAAATGTGAGACAACTTAGCAAGAAGAAAACCTATGCAGTTCAACTTAATAGCATAGATAAACTTGAGTCACAAATAAAGAGAGCGATTCATAAGAAAGAAAAGTTACTAATGAAGCATTTATCAAACGAGAATATTAGAGCAGGGGATTGTGTTATAGAAATTTGAAATACTCTTGCTAGATATGTATATCCAAATATTCATGCATTATATATATATACACCCTAAAAATACACTTAGTAATTAAAATGATAAAGAATTTATGAAAGCAAAGTCTGTGTAAGAATGGAGTGCATTGTGGAGAAGTAAATTTTTGTACAAAGGTAAGTAACCCAAGTAAACATTCACCAAAAAAACGCTCGCTTAATGTCAAGTCCCTAGATTAATGTAGGCCTGCTTGGATCCGATCTCCCATCTCCATGGGAGATATCACATACTACTACATGAGTGCTGCAGTACTTTTCAAGATAGTATTTAATACATTTGGCATAGCTACTAAGAAGCATTCAAAACTCATAATACAATGCCACTTTCTTGTAGATATCCTCCTATGGAAAATAAGGTCATGGACTAGGATTTGAGTTAGTAAGTGATGGGGTTAAAGTTTGAAGCCTCTGTCGGTATCTATGCTCAAAGTGGTAAAATTTCTCCAGTTTTATTTAAACTAGCTAAAATAGCAAAACATCGGCTAGATTCCAAGATTTCCTTCAAGTAAATCGGCAAAGTTTTACAATTTTTAGTGTGAATACCTAAAGATCTTTGAATTTTGACCTAAAAAACAAAAGAGGTTTAGGTGTGCCCTTAATTTCTTCAGTTAAAAAAATTGTTTTTTGGCAAGCCGTAACACGATTAACATTGCTATGATTACTTTGATCCAAAGTTTGATTTCCACCACTGCTCTCTCAAAGTGAATTTCTCGTGAAAAAATGTCGTAGGAACGACTTTCAATGGTCATTTTTGAATGGATACAACATGTAATGGAATTTGCCTATTCAATTTGAGAGTAGCGGAATTTAATGAGAGTACTTTCAAGAAATGATTTTGTGAGCATAGCGGGTAGACATAATTGAAGATAGCAACATAATTATAGCAATTATTTAACTTGGCATGGACAATACTTTTGCAAGAGAGAGAATTTAGAGAACATGACAACAGTTGAGGACCGGATTAATGTGGAGTCGGTCCCCCCTCCAATAGGCATTTGTATCATGATTTCACCCATAAAGAGAGACTTGTTACAATACATTCTTTGTGTTCCTTGTGACCTAGGTGAAGCAATGAAGATGGAAAGCTTCATGCATCACCATCGTAGCATAACCTAAACTTGAAGAAAGCTTTAACTATACCAAGCCTGAGTCCCAAGACCTCAAACACCTTCAAAGGTGGAGAGAGCTAGCAGGGAATGAGGGTAGGGAAGAGGAAGAAGAAACATTTCATACGAGAAAGAGCTAGTTCCTCACTTATCATAACTCTTGTGCTAGCATACATAATAGCATAGTAATGAAGAATAAATAGATAGCAATCTCAAGCATTGAAGCATGGCTCTTGGATGGATTTGCACTCCATAGCCAAGAGTGTTGGTGTAGGCTCTCAACCTCTACTTGCTTGGAGAAGGAGAGGGAGCTCTTGCACTTTGCATAGTACACAATGAGAGTGTTTGTGAGTGTGTGTGTGTGTGTGAGTATACCCCCTAAGCACCCCCCTAGCTTGCTTGGGTCGACCCCCCCTTGTAGCTCATGCTTGAAGCTCATTGGACCCCTCCAGGCCTAGCCAATCACAAGCAGGAGCTATTACAAGCAACATGGGTAGCCTTGGGACAAGTGTCCCCCTTTCCCCTTTGAGAGAGAGGACTTGATAAATGAAAAATCAATTAATTAAATATCCTAAATTATCATTGGACCCCTTGGGTGGCCAACCAATAGGCTTCAGGCACACCATGAGGGCAACATGGGAAGGAACTTGACAAGTGTCCTTGCTGCCTCTTCAAGCTGGGGATTCCCTTGTGTGTGTGTGTGTGTGTGTTCTGTCTCATCCCCCCCCCCCCCCTTGTAGGCTCGCCCCCCTCCTTGTAGGGATATTTTTGACTTTGGATGAGCAAGCCCCTTAGTCATCAAGCATGACTAAGCACTTGAAGTAGGGGGTGTTCCCACAAGCATCTCAGGCAAGCTTCTCAAGGAACCTCAAGAACCTTAATCATGCACCAAGTCAAGCACCTCAATCATGGAGCCAATCAAGCACCTCAAGCACGACAAGCACCTCGAGCTTGGGCCAGGTTCGCACCTCAAGCTCAGCCCTAGCTTACCTAAGGTCAAAGGACTTTTACACACATTATTGTAGGTCTTCAATGAAGCTAACCCTAAGGTCTTATGCTCCATTGGTTAGCCTTGCTCTTGATAGACCATCTCCCATTTGGGCCCCTTTACTATTGGCCCCGTGTTGAGATAGATCTATAAGCACATATCTATATCTTAACACTTGTTCCCATTTATTCTCCCACATTAAGTGATCAATTTAATATGAGAAAATCATTTGGGTTGGTTAGATATTAGATTTTATGACATTATCTCTCTCTTGAAATCATAGTCGTCCTCGACTATAAGGTAGAAGAGATAAAGCTTTAGTCATTAGTCAATCGTACTTAGCGGGTAGAGGATCCCTTTTTTACCCTACGACATCTTTCCAAAATGGATGACTAATCCATTTGGTGCTTGGGATACATAGTTGCCGCAAGCATGTCTACTCTTTAGTCCATTTCATTCTCCCAAAGTAGAGTGACAAATTTTACTTGGTGTTTGAGAGACGTCGTCATCACAAAAATGATTGTAAGCATGCATACTGGTTAAATTTGTGCACAATTAAAAAGAGGATTAGTCTTATAAGACAAAAACATGAGTCATTTAAAAGAGAGTTGTACATTTGCTTACTCTAATGTAGCATTGTAAGCATTGACAAGGTTCATACTATCCTTAAGTTGTACTCCTTGCATCCATTTATCATCTCCAAAAGGATAATTTTTGAACTTAATAAGATACCGTCGGATTATCTTACCATGTCGTAGTACCTTGTCTTCATGCCGAAGGACAGCTTCGGGTTGTAGCACCTCTTCTTGGTCTTCAACTTCGGGAGGGTCTTCAATAATTGGTTCAGTTGGTGGCTCTCCTTTATAGGGCTTAAGTAGGCTTCCATGAAAGGCATTGTGTATAAGCCAATGGCTGGGCAACTTGAGTTTATAATCCGTCTCATTGATGGGCTTCAAGATTTGGAAAGGACCACAGTATCTTTTTGCTAGTTTAGCATAATACTTTTGATGGCCCGTAGGATTTTTGCCCATCGTTTTCCTTAATCGAGCCTTAGGAAACTTGAGTAAGACCCAATCATTTTCTTTGAACATTAAGGCTCTTCTGTGCTTATCAGCAGCACTTTTTGCCTTTGTTGAGAGATGGCTATAGCCTCCCTAATCTTTTGAAAAGATTCTTGTAGGTCACGGCTATACTCATCAGTGGCGAAGATCTTCCCATGTACTTTGAGTATCAAGGGACTTTTAGGTCTTCCCTCTATGATCTCGAAAGGTGCTTTCCCCGTAGAAGCATGTACAATATTATTGTAGGCATACTCTACTAGAGGTAAATACTTTTCCCATTGTGAGCGTTGATGTACTTCGGTAACATAAGTCTTGAGTAGATCGAGTATCGTAAGATTGGCTATCTCACTTTGGCCATCCGTTTGTGGGTGATAGGCCAAAGAGAAATTCAATCTTGTTCCTAGATTTTCAAAGAGACCTTTCTAGAAATTACTGGTCATTCTAGGATCTCTATCTGACACGATGGAGTGGGTAATCCATGGTGCTTGAAAATCTGAGATATGAAGAGAGTTGCCATTTGATGTGCCTTAATAGTCTTTTTGACAGGAATAAAATGTGCTTGCTTGCTAAACCTGTCGACTATTGTCCATATTCCTATATTCCCATGGATAGACTTGGGTAATCCAAAGATGAAATCCATGGATATACTCTCCCATGGTGAATTTGGAATAGGCAATGGCTGGAGTAATCCAGGTGGCTTCCCTCTATCATACTTGGTCTTTTGGCATACTACACATTTTGAAACATACTCTTGTATGTCCACTTTCATGGTAGGCCAATAGAAATACGTCTCTACTCCTCGGAGAGTAGGTTGAATACCTCTATGCCCTGCATATGGAGGAGCATGGGATTCATACATAACCTTCTCACGAAGGGAATGGGTAACACATAGCCTATTGCCGTGGAGAAGATAACCATCCTGCAAGGTGAAAGGTTCCTCTTTCTTCCCCAAAGCAAGGGATGACATTATGTCTCTAAAGTCAGGGTCAGTAGCATACTCATCTATCATAGAGGATAGATCATTGTGAGTAGCTATAGACACCGCATTAACTTTTGGTCGTCGTGAAAGTGCATCAGCAACTTGATTGTGCTTACCAGCTATGTGAGCAATATGGAAATTAAATTGCGAAAGAAAATTTACCCACCTCATTTGTTTGTCGGGAAGTTTGGTTTGCGTCATGAAATACTTGAGACTTTGGTGGTCGGTTCATAGGATAAATGGAGTCCCCAATAGGTAGTGCTTCCATGTATCTAGGGCATGTAGAACAGCTAAAAGCTCTTTCTCATAAATTCCCAAGACTCGTTCATCACTATTGAGCCTTCGGCTCTCATATGCTATGGCATGCCCTTCTTGAAGCAAAACCGCTCCAAGGCAATCACCACAAGCATCACATTGGACCTCAAATGGTTTTGAGAGATCCGAAAGCACGAGGACTAGTTGGGAAGTAAGCTTCTCTTTGAGTTTTTCAAAAGTATTTTGCTCCTTAGCAGTCCATACAAACTTAACGTTCTTCTTTGTTAAGTCGTGTAGTGGTCCTTCTACTTGAGATAATTTTGCTATGAAGCGTCTATAGTATGCACACATACCAATAAAGCTTCTTAGCTCATGTAGATTCCTTGGGTTAGACCATGATTTTATTACCTCTAACTTTGATGGATCCATACGAATACCATCGTGAGAGATAATATGACCTAGATATTGAATCTCTTGAAGGAAGAATTCACTTTTCTTTTGGTTGAGAAAAAGTTTGTTTTCCCTCAAGGCTTGAAAAATCACTTGGAGATGTTGCTTATGTTCCTTCAAATACTTGTAGTAGATGATGATATCATCAAAGAACACTCTAGTGAATTTACGATATGGTCTAAAAATTTTCTCCATGAGACGATTGAAAGTAGCTGGTGCATTAGTCAAGCCAAAAGGCATGACTAGATATTCATAAAGACCAAATGTTGTGCGAAACGCGGTCTTTAGGATATCTTCATCCACTATCCTTATTTGATGACAGACACTCTTAAGGTCAATCCTACTGAAGTAGGTAGAGCCTTGTAGCTTATCAAACAGATCTTCTACTCGAGGCATGGGAAATCTGTTTTTGATAGTGATATGGTTTAGTGCTCGATAGTCCACACACATATGGTATGTACCATCTTTCTTTTGCACTAAAAGGACTGGAGAACAAAAGGGACAGGAACTAGGCCTCACCATCCCTTTGTCTACCAATTCCTGTACTTGCCTCATAATCTCCTCTTGTTGAGCTTGTGAGAATCGATAAGGAGGTTTGTTAGGCGGTGAGCTTCCTGGAAGGAGCTCAATACGATGGTCATCATCCCCTCGTTTTGGAGGTAGCTCCATAGGGATATCATCGATGAACACATCTTGGAATCCTTTTAGAAAAGTAGACAAGTCTAACTCTTCTTGATTCCTATCATTTTCATTTGATGAAACATTATTAGCTTTTAGAGACTCTTTGACATAAATCATGTATGCAAAAACTGAGCTCTTCATTGATTTATCAAAAGAAAGAGGATTTACAAGTGGAATAGTGTGACCACTCTCACTAGCATCTATATACATGTTCTTTCTCCTGTAGGTGAAGTAAATTCTCCTTTCAGGGAACTTCATGTTGGCAGCCATGCGATCAAACCATGGTGCCCCTAGGATAACATCCTGATGTTGGAGAGGAGAGATGAAGAAGTCTTCTTTGTCGACATAGCTTTGGACATGAAGCCTCAACTTCCCAATCAAGGGAGTAACGGAGGCTTGTTGTCCCTTGAAAGCTGCATCAACTGTTACTATATCTCCCATCTCAAAAGCTTGAATGCCCAACTTGGTGGCCAACTCTATTGATATGAAGTTGAGAGTAGAGCTAGGGTCAAATAAGATGAAGGCATCATGCTCTCTTACCTTTCCCCAAGCATAGGAGAGTGATGATCCTTTGCAATGAGCATCCTCTTTTGGAGCTTCGATGGTGGAAGCCCTAGGAGTCTCATTGCGAGTATTCTTCTTGGGGCAAGAACGATAGCCATGTCCTTGCTCCCCACACTTGAAACATTTATGGTCCTTGCGAAAAGCTTCAAGCTCTTCAGGAGAGAGTTTGTTTTTACCTTTGTAAACTCCCTTCTCCTTGGACCGATTGTTGTTGTTGTTATTGTTGTTGTTGGAAGTGCCTTGGGAATTATTTTGTGCATTGGATTTTCCCTTTGCATCATTTTTATCTTTGTTTTCCATGGGCTTGACATTAAATCTAGCCCCTTGATGGAAATTGATGCGTGAAGCAACCATGGTGTGATGGATTACTTCGATAATAGTACCAGGCCGTTGAGAGTTGATGTATTCGGCCATCTCTTCAGGTAATCCTGCACAGAATTGGTGTCTTTGCTCGGCAAAGTCTATCTTTGGAAAGACAATAGCTTTGAGATGTAAATCCCAAAACTTGTCTACATACTTGTTGATGGACTCATGAGAGAGAAGCTTCAAGCCGCGCCATTCGGTAAGAACTTTATCTTTGATATCGCTTGGAAGAAATTGCTTCATGATGGAAACTCGTAGAGTTTTCCATGTCTTTGGGGCTTCTCCATTGCCACGAAGGCTAGCCCACCATTGACGAGCTGATTTCTGGAAGTGCATAGCTACATGGCGTAGCTTGGAGGACTCTGTGAAGCCCTCGTCCCCAAAGGCCGCATCAAATTGCTGGATGAAGGCCAACACTTTGTCGGTAGCACCAAAGGTGCCATCGTAGTGATAGCCATTTTTCGGCTCTCTATAATTGCCATAGTGAGTTATCTCACCCTATCAAATCACTCAAACACTGTGGTTACCCTCACCCTTTCACTGTATATAGATGCGTGTGAGTTAGAGGACTTTTCCCATATCTCCTTACTGAAATAAAAAACCCTCAATTAGCTAGTCATTGGGCTAGTTGAGCCAAAAAAATATAAAATATAAAAAATATAAGTATATTATGGCCCATGCGTATGTAAATATTTCCTTGTATATTGGGCCTAAATAAAAGATTTTTTCATAATTATTTTGGTATTTATTTAAATATTTCTACCTAGGTGTGTGATATTTATGCTCTGTACATTGCCTCACCATTACCATAATTTTTCTTACCATTTTTCATACTCTTTATTCCATATAGAAATATTTTCATGTAAGCTTCTCTTATATTTGGTGTAACTCCACCCCAACAAAAATCCAAAAAAACTAATTTTATTTATGTGTATATTTTTTCACTATTGTGATTTTTCCCTTCCTACATCTACTTTGTTTTATTTCTAAAAAATTAGAACACCAAAAATATTTATATTTTTATGGTAGCCCCATAATGAGAGAGATTTCTTTTGACCCCTTTATATTTTTTCCACTTATATTATTTATATTTGACATGTACATATTTTTTAGACCCCTCAATATTTGATTTTCTTAGTTGTACTATTCAATTATAGACCTACCAAATAAGGTCAAGGGTAGGTGGCATGCATACATGCACTATATGGAGGGCTCACTCTTGGAGGTATTCAAAAGAATCATCCAAAGAAGGACCCCACAAGGACCTTGTGCAGTGGAAAAAAATGGTCGGTTTTGCTGAATTTTTAAAATTCACTTGCTCTCCGAATTTGAAAAGGTGATACAAACAAAAGTTGTAGCTCGTGGGCTGAACTTTTGCCTCAAAATTTTTTATAATTTTTTGAGCTACGAGCTGTGAGCTATGATTTTATTAGTGGACCCCATTTTTCCCATGCTATGCAGCCACACTCTCTCTTCCACTTTATCATTTTCCTTTTTCACACACACTTCTCCACTCATCATCCCCACCTCTCTCACCACTCCTCTCTGCACCCTACTCACCTTCTCCTCAACCTTGAAGAATAAGAGAAACCATGGTGAACTCATACCTCCCACACACAATTCCATTCCAAAATTGACCACCTAATCTCATTTTTCCTCCTCCAAATTACCCATATCTATCAAAAAAACCACAAAATTCAGCCTCTTCTCTTAAAAGACAGCATCATGGTGGTTGATTACTCAACTTCAATTACCTTGTCTCTCAAGGAAATTCAAGAGTGGAGAAAAAATGTACCGTCAAAGCTAGTGGACCGTCAACAAGCGTCAAAATTGGCCCTACTCAAGACACTTGGAGCATCAACCTTGTAAGAAATCCACCTTTTCTTACCTCTTAAGAGTTTTTCTTCCTTATTTGTATCCTACATGGATACTCCCATTGTAAATATCCAATTCCATTTGTAAATTAATACTAACTCTACTAACACTAACCCACTATGAAAAGTCCTATCACCTCCATTTCTCTCCTCTCTCTTTCCCCACCAACTTCTTGATAATTCCAAGCAAAAGAAATTAGATAAATTGCTGAAAATCTAACCCAACCATGGTTAGAGGAGTAACCCTAGCCTTCAAAATTGCTATAAAAGGAGGGTGTAGCTAGCACAAAAAAGGGGAGAGAAGAAAGAGCACTATGCTATAGCTTGAGAAGCCAAGCTCAACCTCTTGAGAAGGAGCTCTTGAGTGGAATCTCATTGGCATTAGGCATATGTATGTGTTGTATTAGGGGTGATTAGCAAGGGAACTCTATGCCATTGTAAGAGAGAGTGATCATTAAATTGAGAGTAGGAAATCTATCATTTCTCCTACTAGTGTAAGCCCAATATTTGCTGAATCAAGGAGGGTGAATTTGGACTAAGCATGGATACCTTGTCTCCCTTCCAACGTGAATTCATGGACAATAATGATCTGTAAGTGTCTTGGTATTTTATTTAAGTTCTTGATAGCTTGTCTCCGGGTATTGTTATCAATTTAGCCATAAATCCCACATACTGTAAGAGTGCGACAGGGTGGAGAGGACTCCCCTGGCCTTAAGACAGTGATTGGGGTGGCCTTTTTCTTGTGATGTGTTGTGGTGTAATTTACTCAGGCTATGTTGAACAAATACTAATCTCACTTTGATTTGTCATGACAGATTTGTAAGAAGGCATTAGTGCAACAAGCACCCCCTTCCCCCTTCTCTCTCTTTCTTACATATATATATTTATGTTTGCTTGATCATTAACGATACACTTCAAAGCAGCCCGAGCACCATCTCTCCCTCCCTCTCTCTCTCTCTCTCTCTCTCTCTCTCTCTCTCTCTCTCTCTCTCTCTCTCTCGTGTTTTAGTGTGTGAGAGTGTTCCATTGGTGTTAGGGTTAGTGTAAATTCCTTGCTTGTTTGTGGGTTGCTCTAACGATTCTCCTCTTTTGCGTCCTAGTTCGCTCTTAAACTAGGTGGTGCCCCTTGTGTAGTTGGGATGTGGCTGTGGGTTTGTTTTTTTGGTTTGTGTTGTGTTGTGCCCCAGCCCCATTGAGCAGCACGGGAGCCTTGAAGGGTGTCTAGAGGTTGCTCTTCTTGTTGCCCGCCCCGGACCGCTTCAAATTGGTGCCCCCACTGAGGAAAACAACTCGTGTATGTTTTTGTGTAGGATCAACTTTTAGCATAGTCAAGTAGTTTGCATGAATCACGAGAGTTTGTATGATCCTTTCATTCCCATTGCAAGGCAAAAGATACACATAATTGTTAGTACTAAGTTGCATGTTCAACGGGTAATTCGTAGGATTTTAGGTCCTCTTAGGTTAGCCGAGATAAACACTTCGGTAAATCCTTTTATTTTGCCTCTCATTAGGTACTATATTTTTGTGTTATTTTAAGAATTAGGACATGCATAGGCCATGGATAATGGGCCAGGAATAGAGGTTTTTCCCTTTCATTTTACTCCACACATTAGAATAAACGTTGCAATTAGTAGAAAGATCCATTTTCAACAACGAATGGTGTTCATGTTTGGTGCCCAAAGAGTAGGAGAAATTCTTGCATCACCAAACCCTGTCATTCTACCTCTCATCAACTACCACACTTCTTTTGATGTACATGTGTTCATTTTATTTTAAAATGAAGTGCAGCCCGGCAAAATAGTGTGTATGTTTGTTTTTTCTTTGTCCAAGTTGTTACAAGAAACAAAAACGATCATTTGTTCTAACAGGGAATGTGTGTGCAGTGAAAGTTCAATCCTTAGAGATCTAGCTCTATTACCAATTGAGTTGCAGGAGCAAGTAGTAAGGGCGTCTCCCGCATAACAAGAGGGTGGTGAAGTTAAGACGAAAGGTCCTACGCGTGGATTCCATTTTCCTCTTGTTCTTGGACACTAAGGAAGACCGCGCATTCATCCAACTAGTGTGTGCCCTAAGATTGGTAAATAGAGTGAAATTTGGCGTTTGGCGAGTCCATTTCACCATTGAGGAAGACTCTTCAGGAAACTTGCGGCCAGAGTTCATGCTTCATAGACTCACATTTGGTGAATTTTTCCCTCATTTGCGTCTTATTAATAGTCTTCCTTTCGCTTTCAACAAAAGAGATAGGGAGCTATTCAGAGCTTGTCTTAATAAAGAGAGCATAGAGAAGATTGCAAATTTGTATAAATTCTCATCCTTCTCTACTTTCTATGACACTTTGTTCATAGAGACATTGTAAATCTCTTTATGCTTTTGAATGATTTAACCACAATCCTAAGGAGTTTTTGTCCAGGAATTTTGTAGCACAAGTGGAGTCTTTAAATCTTGCAAACTTGATTGGACTTGATGAGGATGTTGTTTATGAAATTGTGAGAAGGTTGCCTCACTCCGACTGTGTGGAACTTGAAGGAAAGGAGCTCCTAGTCAATTGCTACTTTCTCACGGCCTTCGACGAGCATGAAGATCTAGTTTTTATACAAACCGCTTGTGTGTTGGGAATTGTAGAGCAAGTGCAATTTATCACTTGGGACGTGGTTGCTCTTTTGGATCCAGAAAATGAAGTTCTAGAGATTTCTGTTTATCGCCTTAGCTTTGAAGAATTTCAACCCTTCTTAGAGCTCATCAATAGTCTACCTTTTTGTTTTGATCAAACAAATCGAGACCTCATTGAAGCTTGGATAGCTAAAGAAGAAAACCTAGAGTGGTATTTTCTTACTTCTTCATTTGCAGGCGAGTGGTTCTAAATCTCTATTGTATCCCTTATTGTAACTCGTGTTGTAATCTTTCATAATAATGGAGAGCCAACGCCAAATGTCTGGATATCCTCTTTTCTTTGGAGAGCCTGGAGAGGATGCAGAATTATTTTTAGCAAATTTCAAGATGTCTTGCCGTATCAAGAGGATAGTAACCGATCAAGAACGTGTAGAAATGTTTGAGGTGGTCCTTAGGAAAGATGCTAGTACATGGTTTGACTCTTTGCCTGAGGAAGTTAAGGGGAATTACACAGAAGTTTTGAATCGTTTTAAGAGATACTTCTTTGATCCCCAAAACACTCAAAAACTATGTCAAGACATTGTTTCTCATAAGCAAAAAGACTTAGATGACTACTACTTGTACAAGCAAGAGTTTCTACGTCTTTGGGCTCTATGGATATGAAATGTTGCTAACCCTGGTGATGGTGCAGAATTTTTAAAGAAGGAGAGGTTCATAGCCGGACTCTTTCCTGACCTTAAGGTAAAAGTTGAGGCGGGTGCACCTGCTACTTTTGATGCAGCGGAAACTAGGGCTGCTGAGAAGTATAGGAAACTCAAGTGCTTAAGGGGAGAGGTTCCAATAGAAGGTCTTAGACCCAAAGGTAAGTCACAAGCATCAACATCTAGGGAGCTTCCTAAGGTAACGGCTGAAGTGATTGAGAAGTTAAATGAATCTTTAAGCAGCCTGTCAATTCACCTTGCACAAGCTGTAGGTCCAAAGGGACAAGCAAAGAAGTCAGAAGAGAGAGAGCCACGAACTAGGAGAGTCTTGCAATGTTGGAATTGCGGTGAGTCTGGACATGGGATGTATAATTGTCCTTGGTTCACATCAGTTGAAGGAACTAGTCAGCAACCACGGCTTATACAAAGGACAAATGGAGCAATACCACCTCCACAAGGAGTGGAAGGAGTTCCACCTTTGCCAAACCCAAACGTGCATGTGGTAGAGGTGACAAATTCAAGAGAGGTTGATATGGAAGCAAATGGCATTAAGCGTGGCCGAGGGAAAGGTAAGGAGAAAGAAGGAGTTACATCACAAAGTGACCATGGACGAGAAAAGAAGGCAAAGGAGACCAAGGAGGCTAAGAGGACTCGACGTCATATCAACCTCCAAGACTTCCCTCTTGGACGTGGAATGGCTCCATACAACCTGTTGGAAGACATGAGAGGTAAGGGTCCTGATATCTCATGGCCTCAATTTCTTGCATTATGTCCACAAGTTAGGAAGGATTTAACAAGGGCAATTAGCACTAGGAGAAAGGTGAAAGAGAGTGTGCCTGTTGTAAAAATTGCACAAGCTGAAATGAATGAGGACATTACACTGTGCTAGATTGTTACATAAAAGGGAGATTGGTTAGGAAAGGTCTAGTGGATGGGGGTGCAAAAATTTGCATCATGACAGAGAGACTCATGCAAAAACTAGGCATGCACATCCATGAGACACCTGAAATTAAGGTCAAGATGGCAAACAATAGCAAGGCTAGATGCGTAGGCATTTGTAAAAATGTTTTTGTGGAGGCCTTTGGCATTAAGAAGGCAGTGGATTTCTATGTCATGTCTACCAAAGGAAATGGTTACCCATTTATCCAAGGGAGACCATGGCTAATGAAAATGCGAGCTTTGCAGGATTGGGAGAGTGGAAAGCTAATTTGCAGGAATGACAATCATAAGAAGGTTGTCTTTGACATGAAGGAGCAACGCCAAGAGGAGCTCCATGAAGAATCATCCCAAAGTGAGACGGAAGAAGGTTGGACCGATAGCACTTCAAAAGAAGAAAGTAGCGGCAGCATTACTGAAGAGGAGTCTTCCATCGAAGTCATGGAGTTAAGGTTTAAGCCAAGAAACCAAGAGACCTCTTGTCAAGGCTTGGAGGAGGTAGATCCTCAAGAGAACGAAGGTGTTCAAGATGAAGGGATGCTGGAAGGTATGCTATCAACAACACTTACAAAGGATGAAAGAGAGGAGTTCAAATGTGTGCTAAGAAGTTTCCTAGGCTTTTTGATAAAGACTACACCGACGTGTGTGGGGTAGATGTTGTTCAACACAAGATTGAGTTAAAGCCTGAGGCCACACCTAAAGCTCAGAAGCTACGAAGGCTAGGAGTTATAAAGGAACAGGCTCTACTCAAGGAGTTAATAAAGCTTCTAACAGCATGTTTCATTTATCCAATGGAGGATTCAGAGTGGGTCTCTTCTGTTGTTGTCACTCCTAAGAAAAATGGCAAGTGGAGGGTGTGTATGGATTACCGTCCCCTCAATGAGGCAACAAAAAGAGATCACTTTCCCCTCCCATTCCAGGATGAGATACTAAATGAGGTAGCTGGTCATGAGAAGTACACTGTGTGCGATGGTTACTCAGGTTACTTTCAAATAGGGATTGCATTGGAGAATCAATTGAAAACAACCTTTATCACTCCTTGGGGTTGTTATGCTTTTAGAGTCATGCCATTTGGTCTGACAAATGCTCCTGCAACATTCCAACGTTTCATGAATATGGTGTTTCAAGCATTCTTTGGAAAGTCAATTAGGGTGTTCATTGATGATTTCTGTATTTATAGCTCAAAATCATTGCATCTACAAAGGGTAGAAGAAGGTTTAAAGAAGCTCTATGACATGGGAGGTCAACTCAACCCCGACAAGTGCCATATAGGTGAGGATGAAGTAATCTTGCTTGGTCATAAAGTTTTTTACAAAGACATTGAAGTGGATCCTTCAAAGGCAAAGGCTCTTATTGAGCTACCATCACCCAAGAGTCTTAAGGAGGTCATCTCTTTCATTCAAAAGGTGAAGTATATGTCACGCTTCATTCACTTAGCCTCGGAGTTACTTCACCCTTTGCAAAAGTTGACACAACAACTAGAATTTGCATGGTCTGATGAGCTTGAAGAGTACTTTTGTAACATTAAAGCCATTTTGTCAGAGCTACCAACACTCATGCCTCCTTGTTGGGAGTACACATTCTTTGTTAGCTCTAGTGCTGGGAAAGAAAAAATTGGTGCAGTTTTGCTACAACAAGATCCCTATAGTACCAGGATGCGGCCCATCTACTTTGCTAGTAGGGTCATGAATGCTTTAGAGAGAGGCTACACGGAGGCAGAACTCATGATGCTTTCTCTCATGTTTGCGATAAGGAAGTTTAGATCCTACTTGCTCCCAAAACCTTTTGTAATCCTCACCGCAAATAATTTGTTCCCTTGGGTGTCATCTCAAATGAATCTTAGTACTAGGATCTCAAAGTGGATTATGGAGTTGCAAGAGTTTCAATACTCTTTCAAGGTAGAAGATAGTGTGCGTGCACAATTGGCAGGGATTCTCACTTATAGGGTGCATGAAAAGGAGATTAAGGTGCCTGAAGTAAAGACCCTACCATTGCCACCACCAAAAAGTATTCCTAATTCTTTTACCTTGTTCTTTGATGGAGCTTTTCGTCGAGCCACAGGAAAAGCAGGGGGAGGGCTAGTGTTGCTCAACCCAAGTGGAGAGGTGGTCATGAAAGAGAAGTTCAATCTACCAAGTTCAGCTAGCAACAATGAAGCAGAATATGACACACTACTTCATGGTTTAAAAATATGCATTGGCCATGGTATACAACGTCTCATGGTAAAAGGGGATGCACTTCTCATTGTGAAGCAGATTTTAGGCATTTGGGCACGCAAAAATGAAAGACTAAGGGCCAAAGTTCATACCATCCGTAGGCTATTTAATCAATTATATCATATTCCTAGGAAACAAAATGAAGATGCTGATTTACTTGCACAACAAGCCGTTGCATGTGTAAAGAAAGAAGTGCAGGTCATCATGGTGGCGGCTGCTGTGAAGCAACCGAGGTACCAGGGATTGGAGTCATTGGCTCCCATCATTGGCTACATTTTGGAGGGTGAGTTTCCACCAGACTTCACAAAAGCTCAGAAGAGGAGACTCATGAAGAAGGCAAGCATGTATCTCTTCCTAGAAGGCTCCCTCTATCAAAGAGGGAAGGATAAAGTGTGCAGAAGAGTACCAACTATCGCGGAAATTCCAGCCATTCTAAAAGGTTTGCATGAAGAGGCATGTGGTGGTCATTTTTCCCAAGAATTAACTGTGAAGAAGATTTTGCTTGCGGGGTATGTTTGGCCAAGTCTGCATGTGGATGTCCAACATTGGTGTAAAAGTTGTCACAATTGTCAGGTAAATGGGAATAGAAGATTGATTTATGGTCCAAGGCAAATTGTGCTTGCAAATGGACCCTTTGAAAAGTGGGGCATTGATGCTATGGGTCCTCTGCCTAGGACAAAAAATGGTAAACTCTACATTCTAGTGGCTGTAGACTATATGACTAGGTGGGTGGAATCACAAAGTGTGGCAAAGGTAAATGAGAGGACAGTGAGCAAATTCGTCTACACTCACATTTGTTGTAGATTTGGCACACCTTTGGAGATTGTTTCTGATAATGGTCTAGGGTTTAGAAAGGGATTGCTCACAGAAGTCTGTGAAGAACTTCGCATTCTACATCATCACAGTACACCCTACTATCCCCAATCAAATGGTTTGGTAGAAAAAGCTAATGGTGTCATTGCAGGCATCATTAGAAAGATGGTGAAAAACAAGACAAAGTTGTGGGATGACTTCTTGGATGGTGCCTTGTGGGCGTATCGAACCACATATAGGGAAGCCACGGAGTTCACACCATTTCACTTGGTCTATGGTCAAGAGGCTTTACAGCCAATTGAACTAAACATTCCAACAATGCGACTTCATGGCAAATCAGCACAAGATGATCAAGAATCATGGATGGATCGACTTCTTACCTTAGCTGAGCTTGAGTGGAATCGAGAAGCAGTATATGAGTGCTACAAGAGGAAAGCCACACAAGCGAAAGAAACGCACGACAAGAAACTGAAGGACAAAGGCATCAAGGAAGGAGAGCTTGTGCTAAGGTATGACAATCGACTCGATAATCGTTTTGATGACAAATTTGAAACAAGATGGCAGGGGCCATACATAGTCAAGAAGGCTTTCAATTCAAGTTACTATCAACTTATGGACTTGAATGGGAAAGAGCACTCCAGGAAGGTAAACGGCTATCGCTTGAAGCCTTACTTGAGTCGCCTTCTACCAAAGGATCTACCAGAGCAAAAGGCAACTATCCCATGTAAGTATTGTTCCATGAAGCATGAGTGTAACACAAACCAAAATTCCAAGGGGCCAAACAATGAAGATCTTGTCAAGGACTCTGAAGCAGTCTCTTTGGAAAAGATTCTATATGATGGTAAATGAATATACCATCATCCTGGGGGAGGGCTAATGATAGCCGTTTTTCGGCTCTCTATAATTGCCATAGTGAGTTATCTCACCCTATCAAATCACTCAAACACTGTGGTTACCCTCACCCTTTCACTGTATATAGGTGCGTGTGAATTAGAGGACTTTTCCCATATCTCCTTACTGAAATAAAAAACCCTCAATTAGCTAGTCATTGGGCTAGTTGAGCCAAAAAAATAAAAAATATAAGTATATTATGGCCCATGCGTATGTAAATATTTCTTTGTATATAGGGCCTAAATAAAAGATTTTTTCATAATTATTTTGGTATTTATTTAAATATTTCTACCTAAGTGTGTGTTATTTATGCTCTGTACATTGCCTCACCATTACCACAATTTTTCTTACCATTTTTCATACTCTTTATTCCATATAGAAATATTTTTATGTAAGCTTCTCTTATATTTGGTGTAACTCCACCCCAACAAAAATCCAAAAAAAGTAGTTTTATTTATGTGTATATTTTTTCACTATTGTGATTTTCCCCTTCATACATCTATTTTGTTTTTTTTCTAAAAAATAAGAACACCAAATATATTTATCTTTTTATGGTAGCCCCATAATGAGAGAGATTTCTTTTGACCCCTTTATATTTTTTCCACTTATATTATTTATATTTGACATGTACATATTTTTTAGACCCCTCAATATTTGATTTTCTTAGTTGTACTATTCACTTATATCATGATCTCAACAATATCTTCAATTATAGACCTACCAAATAAGATCAAGGGTAGGTGGCATGCATACATACACTATGGAGGGCTCACTCTTGGAGGTATTCAAAAGAATCATCCAAAGAAGGACCCCACAAGGACCTTGTGCAGTGGAAAAAACGGTCGGTTTTGCTGAATTTTTAAAGCTTACTTGCTCTCTAAATTTGAAAAGGTTATACAAACATAAGTTGTAGCTCGTGGGCTGAACTTTTGCCTCAAAATTTTTCATATTTTTTTGAGCTACGAGCTGTGAGCTATGATTTTATTAGTGGACCCCAGTTTTCCCATGCTATGCAGCCACACTCTCTCTTCCACTTTATCATTTTCCTTTTTCACACACACTTCTCCACTCATCATCCCCACCTCTCTCACCACTCCTCTCTGCACCCTATTCACCTTCTCCTAAACCTTGAAGAATAAGAGAAACCATGGTGAACTCATACCTCCCACACACAATTCCATTCCAAAATTGACCACCTAATCTCATTTTTCCTCCTCCAAATTACCCATATCTATCAAAAAAACCACAAAATTCAGCCTCTTCTCTTAAAAGATAGCATCATGGTGGTTGATTACTCAGCTTCAATTACCTTGTCTCTCAAGGAAGGTCAAGAGTGGAGAAAAAATGTACCGTCAAAGCTAGTGGACCGTCAACAAGCGTCAAAATTGGCCCTACTCAAGACACTTAGAGCAACAACCTTGTAAGAAATCCACCTTTTCTTACCTCTTAAGAGTTTTTCTTCCTTATTTGTATCCTACATGGATACTCCCATTGTAAATATCCAATTCCATTTGTAAATTAATACTAACTCTACTAACACTAACCCACTATGAAAAGTCCTATCACCTCCATTTCTCTCCTCTCTCTTTCCCCACCAACTTCTTGATAATTCCAAGCAAAAGAAATTAGATAAATTGCTGAAAATCTAACCCAACCATGGTTAGAGGAGTAACCCTAGCCTTCAAAATTGCTATAAAAGGAGGGTGTAGCTAGCACAAAAAAGGGGGGAGAAGAAAGAGCACTATGCTATAGCTTGAGAAGCCAAGCTCAACCTCTTGAGAAGGAGCTCTTGAGTGGAATCTCATTGGCACTAGGCATATGTATGTGTTGTATTAGGGGTGATTAGCAAGGGAACTCTATGCCATTGTAAGAGAGAGTGATCATTAAATTGAGAGTAGGAAATCTATCATTTCTCCTACTAGTGTAAGCCCAATATTTGCTGAATCAAGGAGGGTGAATTTGGACTAAGCATGGATACCTTGTCTCCCTTCCAACGTGAATTCATGGACAATAATGATCTGTAAGTGTCTTGGTATTTTATTTAAGTTCTTGATAGCTTGTCTCCGGGTATTGTTATCAATTTAGCCATAAATCCCACATGCTGTAAGAGTGCGACAGGGTGGAGAGGACTCCCCTGGCCTTAAGACAGTGATTGGGGTGGCCTTTTTCTTGTGATGTGTTGTGGTGTAATTTACTCAGGCTATGTTGAACAAATACTAATCTCACTTTGATTTGTCATGACAGATTTGTAAGAAGGCATTAGTGCAACAAGCACCCCCTTCCCCCTTCTCTCTCTTTCTTACATATATATATTTATGTTTGCTTGATCATTAACGATACACTTCAAAGCAGCCCGAGCACCATCTCTCCCTCCCTCTCTCTCTCTCTCTCTCTCTCTCTCTCTCTCTCTCTCTCTCTCTCTCTCTCTCTCGTGTTTTAGTGTGTGAGAGTGTTCCATTGGTGTTAGGGTTAGTGTAAATTCCTTGCTTGTTTGTGGGTTGCTCTAATGATTCTCCTCTTTTGCGTCCTAGTTCGCTCTTAAACTAGGTGGTGCCCCTTGTGTAGTTGGGATGTGGCTGTGGGTTTGTTGTTTTGGTTTGTGTTGTGTTGTGCCCCAGCCCCATTGAGCAGCACGGGAGCCTTGAAGGGTGTCTAGAGGTTGCTCTTCTTGTTGCCCGCCCCGGACCGCTTCAGTAGGTGAGGAAAGAGATACTCTTTCCTCCCTCCTTGAACTTCTTTAGCTTTTGTGACCTTCGCCATGAAGGAAATGATTTGCGATGTCCTCCCCTCTTGTATTCTCTAGGAGAATAGCCATAACTTTCATCGGAAGTGGAGGAAGGTGAAGAAGAAGGAGAAGAGGGTGACCTCTTCCTAGCTCTTTTCTTCCTTTGTTTCCTCTCTTGACTTTCAGAGTGATGAGGAGAAGGACTATAGGTTTCCCCTTGTGTAGTTGGGATGTGGCTGTGGGTTTGTTGTTTTGGTTTGTGTTGTGTTGTGCCCCAGCCCCATTGAGCAGCACGGGAGCCTTGAAGGGTGTCTAGAGGTTGCTCTTCTTGTTGCCCGCCCCGGACCGCTTCAGTAGGTGAGGAAAGAGATACTCTTTCCTCCCTCCTTGAACTTCTTTAGCTTTTGTGACCTTCGCCATGAAGGAAATGATTTGCGATGTCCTCCCCTCTTGTATTCTCTAGGAGAATAGCCATAACTTTCATCAGAAGTGGAGGAAGGTGAAGAAGAAGGAGAAGAGGGTGACCTCTTCCTAGCTCTTTTCTTCCTTTGTTTCCTCTCTTGACTTTCAGAGTGATGAGGAGAAGGACTATAGGTTTCTCTTTTTCTATTGGGAAGAGTAGGCGATCGTCTAGACCGCCGTCTTTGTGGAGCCACCTCTTCAGAAGAACTTAGACTTTCATTGCTTTCTTTCTCTTTGGATTCCTCCTCTCGAATGGGAGAGAGCCTTCTTTTGGGGGTCTCTTCAAGAGGCCTCCTAAGCTCTCTCTCCTCTGGAAGAGGAAGGGAAATTCCATAAGCACGAAGTTGTTGAGTAACTTCGGCTTGCAAAGCAGGGTTGCATATAGCTTGCTGCAACCTAGCGACGAGATAATTCACAAACATGGGAGCATCATCATTAGCACCTTCATGTGCAAAATCAAAGCTATCAATGTTCATTCTACTCTCTTGATTATTGTCAGCCATGTTAACAAAATTTATGTTTATACTTAGTGTATGCTTTGGCAGTTCAAAACCTTAGTTGCCACTCCTCTTAGCCTTTGAAAATCGGCTCTTAAGTATCTACACCCACGGCTCAAAGTGGTTAATTATAGAAAGTAGAGGAGTAGGTTTAACATAGCAGAGTTGCCAAGGGCTAGCTCCTTTCGGACTTCTTATGGCTCAATAATGGTAAAGCCGTAGGCAAGTCTAAAAAGACTCCATTAGTAAGTCCAAAGCTCCCGAGGTGTGCACCATCCCCCACATAGTGGGCTTAACAAAACCGATATTAGATCCCATTTCCACTTAGTCTATTATAATTAACAACATCAACCATTTATAGGCTACCTAAGGACCTCTCTTCTTAAGCAAGAAAAGAGAAACCAAATGCTCTGATACCAATGTAATGGAATTTGCCTATTCAATTTGAGAGTAGCGGAATTTAATGAGAGTACTTTCAAGAAATGATTTTGTGAGCATAGCGGGTCGACATAATTGAAGATAGCAACATAATTATAGCAATTAGTTAACTTGGCATGGACAATACTTTTGCAAGAGAGAGAATTTAGAGAACATGACAACAGTTGAGGACCGGATTAATGTGGAGACGGTCCCCCCTCCAATAGGCATTTGTATTATGATTTCTCCCATAAAGAGAGACTTGTTACAATACATTCTTTGTGTTCCTTGTGACCTAGGTGAAGCAACGAAGATGGAAAGCTTCATGCATCACCATCATAGCATAACCTAAACTTGAAGAAAGCTTTAACTATACCAAGCCTCAGTCCCAAGACCTCAAACACCTTCGAAGGTGGAGAGAGCTAGCAGGGAATGAGGGTAGGAAAGAGGAAGAAGAAACATTTCATACGAGAAAGAGCTAGTTCCTCACTTATCATAACTCTTGTGATAGCATACATAATAGCATAGTAATGAAGAAGAAATAGATGGCAATCTCAAGCATTGAAGCATGGCTCTTGGATGGATTTTCACTCCATAGCCAAGAGTGTTGGTGTAGGCTCTCAACCTCTACTTGCTTGGAGAAGGAGAGGGAGCTCTTGCACTTTGCATAGTACACAATGAGAGTGTTTGTGAGTGTGTGTGGGTGAGTATACCCCCGAAGCACCCCCCTAGCTTGCTTGGGTCGACCCCCCCTTGTAGCTCATGCTTGAAGCTCATTGGACCCCTCCAAGCCTAGCCAATCACAAGCAGGAGCCATTACAAGCAACATGGGTAGCCTTGGGACAAGTGTCCCCCTTTCCCCTTTGAGAGAGAGGACTTGATAAATACAAAATCAATTAATTAAATATCCTAAATTATCATTGGACCCCTTGGGTGGCCAACCAATAGGTTTCAGGCACACCATGAGGGCAACATGGGAAGGAACTTGACAAGTGTCCTTGCTGCCTCTTGAAGCTGGTGCTTCCCTTGTGTGCGTGTGTGTGTGTGTGTGTATGTGTGTGTGTGTTCTGTCTCATCCCCCCCCCTTGTAGGCTCGCCCCCCTCCTTGTAGAGATATTTTTGACTTTGGATGAGCAAGCCCCTTAGTCATCAAGCATGACTAAGCACTTGAAGTAGGGGGTGTTCCCACAAGCATCTCAGGCAAGGTTCTCAAGGAACCTCAAGAACCTTAATCATGCACCAAGTCAAGCACCTCAATCATAGAGCCAGTCAAGCACCTCAAGCATCTTAATCAAGCACCTCAAGCATGACAAGCACCTCAATCACGACAAGCACCTCGAGCTTGGGCCGGGTTCCCACCTCAAGCTCAGCCCTAGCTTACCTAAGGTCAAAGGACTTTTACACACATTATTGAAGGCCTTCAATGGAGCTAACCCTAAGGTCTTATGCTCCATTGGTTAGCCTTGCTCTTGATAGACCATCTCCCATTTGGACCCCTTTACTATTGGCCCCGTGTTGAGATAGATCTATAAGCACATATCTATATCTTAACACTTGTTCCCATTTATTCTCCCACATTAAGTAATCAATTTAATATGAGAAAATCATTTGGGTTGGTTAGATATTAGATTTTATGACATTACCTCTCTCTTGAAATCATAGTCGTCCTCGACTATGAGGTAGAAGAGATAAAGCCTTAGTCATTAGTCAATCGTACTTAGCGGGTAGAGGATCCCTTTTTTACCTTACGACATCTTTCCAAGATGGATGGCTAATCCATTTGGTGCTTGGGAGACATAGCTGCCGCAAGCATGTCTGCTCTTTACTCCATTTCATTCTCCCAAAGTAGAGTGACAAATTTTACTTGGTGTTTGAGAGACGTCGTCATCACAAAAATGATTCTAAGGATGCATACTAGTTAAATTTGTGCACAATTAAAAAGAGGATTAGTCTTATAATACAAAAACATGAGTCATTTAAAAGAGAGTTGTACATTTGCTTACTCTAATGTAGCATTGTAAGCATTGACAAGGTTCATACTATCCTTAAGTTGTACTCCTTGCATCCATTTAGCATCTTCAAAAGGATAATTTTTGAACTTAATAAGATACCGTCGGATTATCTTACCATGTCGTAGTACCTTGTCTTCATGCCAAAGGACAGCTTCGGGTTGTAGCACCTCTTCTTGGTCTTCAACTTCGGGAGGGTCTTCAATAATTGGTTCAGTTGGTGGCTCTCCTTTACAGGGCCAATGGTTGGGCAACTTGAGTTGATAAGCCGTCTCATTGATGGGCTTCAAGATTTGGGTCACTAATAAGGGTCTGGTCTTGCGTACCCTCTTTGTAAGAAGTCTACTTATCACAGAAAATGGGGTCACTTGGAAGAATATTCAAAAGAATGTGTTGCATTCAAGACTTGTTAAGTCCATCAAAGTATGAGGTTTTTTTTGCACCATGATCAAGTTACATGCCTCATTTTTGGAGCGAAAAATTGGACTTTTCCATGCGAGGCCATGTTTCGGAGGCAGATTATGCCCATATTATGCATCTTTTGGACCAAAGAACCGTGTCGGGGGGTGTTTCGGTACTCTAGGGGTCCTGACCAGCCTCCGTGCACCACAGTGTAGAGAAGCCCTGGTTGAAACCGCACCGGGGGGTGTTTCGGTACTTGAGGGGTCCGGACCAAGATCCATGCGCCACGGTATGGAGAATCCCTGGTCAATCATTGCTTCACTCTGTGTGTGCCTCTTTACTTTGTAATGAATCGTTATGCATAGAATCAAATGGCTTTTGGTTATAAAGTGGTAATTTTTGAGGTACCAACCTATTTATTGTTTTCGTCTATTATAAGGTCTCTTTTGCTTTCTTGATGGATTAATACCCATATTTAACCAGGGCTTCTCCATGCCATGGTGCACGGAGCTTGGTCCGGACCCCTCCAGTACTGAAACACCCCTCGGCGCGGTTCTTTGGTGCAAAAGATGCTTGATTTTCCCATAATCTGCATGTTAAACATGGCTTTTGCGTGTCGTGGTACACGGATCTTGGTCCAGACCCCTCGGGTATCGAAACACCCCCCGATGCAGTTCTTTGGTGTAAAAGATGCCTGATCTAGCCATAATCTACCCCTGAAACATGGCCTCGCATGGAAAACTCCAAATTTTTGACAACAATCGGGCCAATATATTTTGGCAAAAGAGAATATTTCAGAGAACCCCAATCTCGAGAAAAGCTCAAGACTAGGGATTGATTTTTGGTTTTTCGGCAAGTGATTTAGTTTTTCGGCGAGTGATTTTTCTCATGTACAATGGAATTTTCTTATTATGAAGTCTTAAAAATGTGTTTTTCTAAAATAAGAATTACAAAAAGTAAATCAAGCTCTATACTTAACGCATTTCCATGTCCATATTTAACAGAATAATTTGTCAAATCACAAGAATTTTCACTATCATTAATCTTGGTTAGATATTTCTGAAGTTGGCTCAAACGTTCTTGAAAATTCCATTTTAGGTATGTTATATAGTTGTGAAGCTTCTACGACACCATCTTCATTGCATCACCTAGGTTACAAGGAACACAAAGATTGTATTGTACCAAGTCTCTCTTGATGGGAGAAACTATAATACAATTGCCTATTGGAGGGGGGACCGGCTCCATATGAATCCGGTCCTCAACTATTGTCATGTTCTCTAAACTCTCTCTCTTGCAAAAGTATTATTCATGCTAACTTAACTAAGTACCATGTTTATGTTGCTACCATCAATTAAGTTCAACCGCTATGCTCACAAAGAATCTCTCAAAAGTGCTTCACCTAATTTCCTAATTCCGCTACTCAAATAAATTTTTTGGAGGCACTAGTACCAATTTTCAATGTTGTTGAATATAGGAGAATCTGCTAAAACAAGAGACAATTAATAAAGAATCCTTCTAATTTCAAAGAAAAAAGAGCTCCAATAAGTTATTCATGAAAAAAATACATTGATCGCACATGTTTTGCAGGAACTAACACTTACCTTAGGATCCTTTGCCAACACTGAAAACTTGTGACCCTTCATAAGCCTTACATACACCCCTCGCATTCTGCTACATTGGCACCATGTATAGTAGATCTCTATTGCATTGTAATCCTTTGCTAGGTAGCTATGAGCAAGTACATTCTTGCTAGAAATTACTTGACACACACATACACACAGTAAAGAAGGAGATGTTGCAGCAAATGTGAAAAGGTTTTTGAAAAGAGATAGGGAGCAAGAGTAGGAAAGTTGATGTTGCACGTCAAGAAAGAGGTTATGAACTTGAAAGAGAGATAAAAGCTTGGGAAGAGAGTGAAAGTGGACTGGGAACCTAGAAGTTGGAGCTATGGAGATAGAAGTTGCATATCTAGAATGAGATGTTGGAGCTATGAAGGAAGAGGTTGCAGATCTAGAAGAGAAGATGTTGGAGATATGGAGAAAGAGGTTGCAAATCTGGAAGGAAATGTTGGAGCTATGGAGAAATAAGTTGCAGATATAGAAGGAGATGTTGTAGTTATGGAGAAAGAGGTTGCATGTTTACAAGGAGATGCTGTAGCAATGGAGTTGTTGAGATGTAGAGAGAAAGAGAGAGAGACGAGACAAGAGACACACCATATACGCTCCCAAAGACTGATTCATATTGAGGACAAGATACAAATATATAGGTGAGACCAAGTTCAATAGAGTGAGCCATATATAGCTCCAACACCCCCACTCAAACAAAGGTCTCTAGCTTTGGATGAAAAAACCCTTGGGGAGTTCAAGGGAAAAACCCAATCCCCTATACAATGTGAAAATATGAACCAGCGGTGATGATGTGAAAGTGAATTGTACATCTATGTACATATATTCAAGTGACTTAGATATCACAATGTGCAAATGTGAAGTGTGCATAGTGCATGATACCTAAAAGATTACAATGTCATATATACAAAGCTATTACAATAGCAAAGAAGCTAATCTAGAAAGCGTGAGGCCGAAGCAACTCCAAGCTCCGAGCGCAAGAGGATGAAATGTGACTCATTGAGGCCTTTGGTCAAAATGTCTACAATCATCTGGTCACTTGGACAGTGTTCAACCGTAATGGTTCCTTTGCGTACTTCATACCTGACATAATGATAATGGACAACAATGTGCTTTGACTTATTATGTTGAACATAGTCCTTTGCAAGACTAATAGCACTTTGGTTGTCACACCACAAGGGTGTGCTAGAAAGAGGAGAGTGACCAATATCAACCAGCATTTGTCGAAGCCAAATCAACTCACGAGCTGCAAGTGATGCCGCAACATATTTTGACTCAGTCGTAGAAACTGCAACACAACGTTGTTTCTTGCTGGTCCAAGAAACAAGACAACCATTTATAAAGAAGCAATTTCCACTAGTAGATCGCATAGATAAATGTGAGCTTGCCCAGTCTGCATCTGTGTAACCCAAAAGAGAAAGAGATTGCATAGAATCCGATGTGAGTTGTCGTCGATAGACTAAACCAATATCTGTAGTGCCTTTCAAGTATTTCAATACACGCTTTGCAGCAGAACAATGCTTGAGAGAAGGACATGCAAGATGTTGTCCAAGATAATTAGCAGCAAACAGAATATCAGGACGAGTGTTCATGCCAACAAACTGAAGACATCCAATCAAGTTAGCATAAGGTTGATTTGTGACAAGTTGACCGCCATTGTCAGAAGTGTTCTTCGTAGAGCTCGCAAGACAAGGTGTGCTGGCTGAATGTGCAAATTCCATACCAAATTTTTGAATAGTATCTGCATTAAACTTTGACTGTCGAAGGAATAAAATACCTTTTTTACGGTTCCGTTGGATTTGAATGCCAAGACTAGAGTGAATCTCTCCAAGATCCACCATATCAAATGCAGAAGACAATAACTTTTTCACTTGCTGAAGAAATCCCAAATCATTGGAAACAAGGATCGTATCATCCACATAAAGAGCAAGAATCACAAAACTGCTACCTTGGCGTTCTATGTATAAGTTGGGGTGTGACGAACAAGAGATGAATCCTTTAGAGGTGAGAAAAAGATCAAATTTTGTATAGCAGGCTCGCGAAGCTTGTTTGAGACCATACAGTGCCTTATGGAGTTGAGCAACAAGGTCTTCTTTACCTGGAATAACAAACCCTTCTGGTTGTTCCATATAAATTTCCTCTTCCAAGTCACCATTAAGAAAAGCAGTTCGCACATCCATTTGATGAGCTTCTAAATCAAATTGAACAGCAAATACCAATAAAACTCGAACACTTGTAATGCGAACAACTAGTGAAAAAGTCTCTTGATAATCAACACCAGCTACTTGGGAGTAAAATTTTACAACTAAACGCGCCTTGAACTTGTCAAAAGATCCATCTGCTTTTACTTTTGTCTTATACACCCACTTACATTTAATTGCTGTATGACCAGGAGGTAATTCAGTTAGTATCCATGTACCTTTAGAGATAAGAGAATCGTACTCTGCTTCCATAGCCTCTTGCCATTGATCCTTTTGTGGTGAAGAGGTAGCTTCATCATAAGTAACGGGATCTTCAGAAGTAGAAAAAGCATTATCAGCAATATCGTCATCATAAACATGACATGAGCCATGTTCAAAATCAATAGGCAGATCAACAAAAATATCAATATCATCATTGGCAACATTTGGAATGGATGGTTGTGAAGAGGAAAGTTGCTCTATAGGAAGAGTTTCATCTTCTGAAAGAAATGGAAAAGACTGAAGCAATGATTTAGTATCATCAGAATCATCCATGGACCATGAGCCTCCCATAAGCTGTTCGTTAAAAGTAGCATCACGATTCACAATTACTTTCTTGGAGGAAGGGTCATAGAATTTTTAGCCTTTGGAAGTGTCAGAATATCCAATAAAAATAACTTTAAGACCAGGAGCATCAAGCTTTGTTTGTGTTTCTTTGGGAACATGAATATAAGCAATACATCAAAAGGTTCGAAAATGAGATATAGAAGGAATGTCACCTGTCCATGCTGTGATGGGTATCTTACCAGAGGGTGCAGTAGTAGGAAGATGATTCTGAATAAATACTGATGTCAAAGTAGCTTCAGCCCAAAAAACACGAGATAAGCCAGAATGAATCAGCATACATCTTACAGCATTGAGAATAGTGCGATTCTTTCGTTCAGCAACACCATTCTGTTGAGGCGAATATGGAATAGTGTGTTCATGATGAATTCCATTGTCAGCACAGTAACTCACAAACTCTCGAGAAACATATTCCCCTCCATTGTCACTACGAAGCTTCTTAAGGCGATGACCAGTTTGAAGTTCCGCAGCCTTGTGGAATTGTTTGAAAACAGATAAGGCTTCAGATTTTTGTCTAAGAAGAAATACAGTCGTATACCTTGAGAAATCATCAATGAAAGTAATGAAGTAGCGATATTGTGATCTCGAAGAAGGTAGAGGTCCACATATATCAGTATGAACAAGATCCAAGATGTCATAAGAATGAGTTGTATTTGAAAGAGGAAAGGGTTTATGATTGTGTTTCCCAAGAGCACAAAATTCACAAATTCCCATATGGGGATGCGCTTTAAGATCCATGTCATGAACAAGATCACGACGTTGAAGATCAAGGAGTTTTGAGAAATCAGCATGAACAAAACGGTGATGCCATACTTTGCAATCATGATCACATGGAGCAGTGACAATATTTGCTACAGCATCGTTGAGAGAGAGTTTAAACAAATTACCATTTCAATAAGCAGTGGCTATAGTCTGTCCATCTTTCTCAATTCGACATTTGGTATGATCAAATCCAACAAACAGACCAAGATCAACAAGTCTAGCAACTGAAAGAGGATTACGTTGAAGGTTTGGTATATGTAATACTCCTCGCAAAATTCGAGTGGAAGAAGATAAGGTACGAAGATATAAGTCTCCAATACCCTTTACTTGACAAGTAGTATCATCAGCAAGATAAACAACACGTTGAACTGGCAGTGGATGATAGTTATGGAGCCACTTAGACTGATATGTCATATTTCCTGTAGCACCAGAATCAACAATAAAAAGTGATCCATCACGTACATGAAGTATTCTGTCTGGAGCAATTGAACATAGGATGCAGCTTGTTTCTAGTACAATGTTGTTTCGATGTTCAGTAGCATATACTCTATTCCGATCTGTGTCAAATGGACGCTTATAGCACATATGAGTGGGATGATCAGATCGTCCACAATATTCACAACAAGAAGAAGAAGAGTCTCTAGATAAACGTGGTTGTTTTGTGGTAATATTGTGTTCTTCATCATATTGACGTGCCCAACAATCATCTTCAGTATGGCCATTTCTGTTACAGTAAGAACATTGCTTATTAAGAATTTGGGACAAGAGAAAATATTACCGTGACGGCCACCTCTGCGGTTTCTTCGAAGAAAATAAGCAAAAGTATTTTTATATAAGCATGTCTAAGCTGTCTACCCCACCATTACAACCCTTGATCAAAACTTTATTAAGTTTTAAATATTTCCTTAAACTGCCAAATAAAGAAGCCCTCCTATATCCTATTTCCTTCCTAATGTGTAATTTTTTGAGCTTTAAGCAATTCAAGCTCAACTGAGCACTTAAAAAAAGAAGAAACAATTGAATGCCAATGCCACACTTCCCTTGAAACAATAGCGCAAGTTAAATAAATAAGATTTGTCATGATGGTCAACCCCTCTGATGTTTTTTTCCTAGAAAACCATGTGCAAAGGATACGCCAAGGCTCTTTGTAGCTTTTTTAAGTTTAAATTTATTCAAGCTCGATTAAGTACTTTAAATAAAATAAAAAAATTTGAATGATAAAAACTCTTATACTCTTACTTTCGATGCCTTTACTTGTGCATGCGCACATTCGCACGCACATCCCCCCCAAAAAAAACACACACACATACACATTTTTCCTTGCTGAAGCCAGACTAAAGAGTAAGATACATCCAATTCAAACTACAAAAAAGCACAAACGACCTTTTAATAGCAATTTGTGTGGTTTCTTTATTAGTGCTTCTATGTTTGATTTTGAGGTCCACGAAGAAAGAAATGTGATAACGACTAACTTTTTTTTTTTTTTTTAAAAAGCAAAACTCACAATTGTGAGTGGATTATATTGAGTAGTCCACCCTTGGTCAAAACTTTATTAAGTTTTAAATATTTTTTAAACTTAAATTGTCAAATAAAAAAGCCCTCCTGTATCTTATTCCCTTCTATATCCTATTCCCTTCCAAATGTGTAATCTTTTGAGCTTGAAGCAATTCAAGCTCAACTGAGCACTTTTTCCAAAAAAAAAAAAGAAACAATTGAATGTCACACTTCCTTGAAACAATAGCGCAAGTTAAATAAATAAGATTTGTCACGATGGTCAACCCCTCTCATGTTTTTTTCCTTGGAAAACCATCTACAAAGGATACGCCAAGGCTCTTTGTGACTTTCTAAGTTTAAAGTAATTCAAGCTCAATTAAGTAGTTAAAAAAAATAAAAAAAATTGAATGATAAAAACTCTTATACTCTTGCTTATGATGCCTTTACTTGTGCCTACGCACCCACCCCCCCCCCCCCCCCCCCCCCCCCAAAACCAAAAAAAAAAAACCCACGACAAAAAAAAAAAACACACACACACACAAACATTTTTCCTTGCTTAGGCCCAGACTAAAGAGTAAGATGCGTCCAATTCAAACTACAAAAAAGCACAAACGACCTTTTAATAGCATAATAGCAATTTGTGTGGTTTCTTTATTAGTGCTTCTATGTTTGATTTTGAGGTCCACGAAGAAAGAAATGTGATAACAACGACTAACTTCTTAATCAAATTGTAGAACTTTGAGTGTGCAACTAACTACAATGCCATCTAGAAGAAGAAAAATGTGCGTGTACCTATAAAGGCCAAGCACAAAGGTATTAAAGGCACAAACAAACAAGGGAGTTTCCAATGGTCCTCTTTCCTCAAAGCTTCAATGATCAGGATTCACGGCAACAAGGTGCAGCTTTTTGGCGACAAAGAATCACGTGCAATGTGGAGAATTTGTAGACCTTAGAAATTTTGGGAATGACAAGTGTCCTATAACAATAGTATTATAATCCTTTTGATAAAGACTTGACTCGGAGAAGTTGGAAGCCTCCAAACTCAAATCACGTGCAATGTGGAGAATTTGTAGACCTTAGAAATTTTGGGAATGACAAGTGTCCTATAATAATACTATTAAAATCCTTTTCAACGAGAGCTAGCTCAGTTGGTAGAGCAAGTGCCCCTTGTGTCAAAGGTCTTGGGTTCAAACCCTCTTGATAGCTCATATGACATGTAGACCTTAGGGGCTGTTCCCCTAGTCCAAATGATGGATTGGCCACCCTAACACGGCTGGGATGACTTTTGAGAAAAGAGTTGCCATCTTCATTGTTCACCTCTCCTCTATTGTAGAACCGGACAGCCAGAGTTTGAGAAAAACTTATCTCAACTTTTGCAGACCGTTCGTACTCTCGATAATGCACCGCCAGGTTGTCCTGATCATCGGATTGCGAGTTTATATACACTCACTATTGTGAGTTTGGGAAAAAAATATATCTCAACTTACATTTGTGTGTGTTAGAAATCCATTAGAAACCCATTAGCACAAGAGAAGGTAGAAAATCCTCCTACAATTTCCATTGCATAGAGTAAAAATATGAGAAATTAGCTAAATTTTGTAATATTTATTTATAGGTACGCCACAAAGACGATCAATGTATGTTTAGAAAAATATTTTTTCTAAAAACATCAGGACATTGGAGGTTGAAATCGGCCATTGCTTATGCATACTTCAGAGATTCCTCTGGAGATTCCTTACCACCACCCTTAGTACTCACACTCTTCCTCTAAAGTGGGAAGATCAGATTCGAACAGGTGCTGGTCGTGGTGGAAGATGTAGTGGCAGTTTTTGTGAACCATTCCATCGCTTAGATGATGATGATGCAGAGGTCAACCCCTAATGTAAAAAAAAACCTTGAACAATCTGCACCGTGGCCTTCGCAGTCAGCTCCAATCACCAAGGCACTCTTCCTCGCTCGTTTGGCTTGTCGCATCCCTCCACTGCTCGCGAGAGGCCTATGCAAGCTGCAGCATGTTCCATCGCCCAACTTCACCCTCTGCTTCGAGGGCCTCACGTGGCATCACCAAAGATTCTTCATTCCTTTATATTATGAAATCGTTACATACTTTTGCTTGTAGTAAAAGCTGCAACATGGAGAAAAACTTGCAAAAGGGTTTGCCTTAGAAACCTCTCTACATGTGTGTATGCCAATACCAATGTTCAACAAAAACTCGGGGTTTGGTGCAATTTTCACTAGCTAAAATTGCAAGATCCTAGCTAGATTCCAAGCTTGCTTTGAAGAAAACTCGTAAAACTTGACAAGATTTAATTTAACTACAGGCAAGTATTTCGAATTTAGACCCAAGTTTCGGAACAGTTTTAAGTGCACCCTTATTTTTGTGTTTATTCTATGTAATGAATGGCTAGCCTGCTTGCACCCCGAATGGTGCTCCCCCCTTCCTCGTGCCCTATCCTCTACGAGCCACTCTGTTGCTATTGCAGCAAGGGAGTACCTGTTGTACTTGGGCATGATCTGCAGCACTGTACTAGTACGAGATAGAGAGCACAGCTTGTGCACACGTTGTACTCCTCTGTTGATTGGGCCTCGCGGATGCAGGTTCGCCTTGTTGCGCTCATTTCCACCTGCGCCCTTATGGTGCCGTTGATTCCATCCACCCGAGCATTTTCGTCATGCTTTTACTTCACGACAACACACATACACAAGAGAGCCTGTGTGTGTGTGTGTGTGTGTGTGTGTGTGTGTCTGTGAGAGAGAGAGAGAGAGAGAAGAGAAAAAGAAGAAGAAGAGAGTTTTAACGCCGAGGAAACTATCCCAAGAGACAAATATCTGGAGATATTACAGGTGGAAAGCAAGAGGTTTTTTTTTTTTTGCCTTGCCTTTTCCTCTTGAGCCCCAAGCCAAGGCATCTCTCTACATTCCATCTAATCCAAACGTTTGGACTACGTATTGACTTTGTATACGTATATACATATATGTGTATTTGCACATTATGTATAAGGATCTTCATCCTAGCTCTACTACTCCACTCTGATATTTTATTCTGACTTTCAAGAGATTCCTCCCAACCATCCTTATGTCCCACTCTCAGTCTTCGTCAACCTTTGCACTCACTTGATTTCTCTAAAAGGGAGAAGTTAGATTTGAACATGCACAGCTATGGCTATTGTAGCCAACCCACCATCGAGCCTGAGGCTGCTGAAAAACGTAAGCCATATATTAAAAAGAAATATCTTGAGCATGGTTTGTGCACTCGACAATCAACTGAGAATCGCAAACTCTGCTCGTCTGTCTCCTGCCTTGACGGGCGTCTCGCAACCGTTCTTGGTTTGTCCAGTGCTTCAATGAGCGGGACCCCTCACGGCCCTTTCCCTGTTAAATTGACCTCCTCACATCAACTCAGATTCCCTTGTTTTATTGATTTTACCCCAGCTGGTACCCTCTACTTGCACACATGTATGTATGCATGGGCATGTATACATATGTGTTTTATGTTCATGTATAGCACATGTATGTATGCATGTGGATGTGCATGTGTATGTGTATGTATATATGTGTATAACACACGCACACATACACCATCGGCAAAAAAGACACAGGTAGTAATTGAAGGGATCGATGATTAGGAGTGCCCATGAGAGCCGGGGAGGATCCCCGGGGGATTCACTTATACTTACAAGGAGATGTCACCTACGTGCAAGCATATAGGAAAAACCCCCTATTTACTGATCCTATAGCACTAACCTAGCCCTCTATCTACAAACGCTAAAGCAATCATCTACCCCCTTTTCTACGATGTTTGTATAGTCAACTTGACGCCCTATGTAATATATATATGGGATTTAAATCTCTCTATTATATTTCTGTTTTGTCTACTCGCTTTGCTCTTTGCTTTTCAGAGCTTGAGAAATGGATCATGTAGTGACAAGTGAATATAAGCAAAGCTTGCCTACTTAGCACAACCTAGATCTACTAGGTAGTAGATTTCAACAATGGTGGAAGATCCCTCTACAATGTTAAATTGCAAAGCAACCACCACTTTCCTTGTTCCTAAAGGTGCTATGTCAAAAATTAGTGTCTATGTTTCACTAGGAAGGACACTATAAACTAGGAGTATAATTAGCCCTCAAGCAATGGCACCCAACTCCTTCATCCTCTCTTAAAAGATCTGGCATGCTATATCAATTTCTTCTCATTTTGTTTATCACCTTCTAGCTCAATTAAATATATCTACATAATAGTAATAAATTCAACATCTAAATAGTCATTGTTTGGTTGCTTTGAATACAAAATCTCAACAACAAGAAATGTTGCATACTTTCCCATCACGAGAAACCAACATTTACATTTTTTTCTCATATTAGTTGTTATGATTTAGATAAGTGAAACTCAATGCTACTTTTATGGTCCATCTTTGACACATGAAAAAGTCATGAGGTGTAGTGTAGGCTACCACACACAGTGAGGGGAACCCAATCATCAACTTGTATGCTCTAAGAGAAGGTTTTTGATATCCTACTTGTCCACACATGATTAGGTTCAACGCATAGCTGAGTGGGTTAAAGGGTTGTTGGGTAGAAGAAAAAAATAATAATGATTGCCTAAGATTCGCAGAGAAGCTTTAAGATATGAGGTAACATTACCTTGTGTGGGCTATCATTGAAGGATAGGGCAAGCAAGAGTTATTCACTGAAGGATAGCTACAAGTTGAAGGAGGCCATTGTAAAATACAAACCTCAAAAAATATCAAGCCCTAGATGGAAAAAGGGCATGCTTTGGATGTCAATATGCTATTGAAGAGTGTGAGAAAGAGCCTTGCTGGAAAGGATTTGAAGCGGTAATGGATGAGAGACACTTGCAAGAGAGTAGAATGCAAAACAAGGGACACAACATTGAGAGGAGACAAAAGGGGTGTATTGTGAACCCTTAAGACGATTAATCTGTGTTGAAGCTAACAATTTTGCTATGCCCCATCTTGGTTCTCACAACATCCGCTCGTTGAATGACCTTGTGGGGCGGGGGGGGGGGGGGGGGGGGGGGGGGGGGGAGAGAGGAGAGAGAGAGAGAGAGAGAGCATGATGTCAAGGACTAGCAAAAGGGGAAGGCTTGAGGGTGCTTGCTGGTCCGAGCACACTGAGATATCATGTCCACATGAGGAAAGGTATGTAGCAGGTTGTGCATTGATCAAATAGTGAAGGCAACTGGAAATTAGAGGGGGACACAAAGTTGTCCTACTGATAATGGGAGGGAATTTGTTTTTCGGAAATTTTTATAATAGAAAAGGCATATTTTCCTACTCCTAAGGTTTCCAAGAGATATCTTGAGATTGTAGCCGGCTACTTCCCTTTTGTCTTTGCTAAGGGTGGCAGTTTTCCTTCTGTGTTGTTTTCATCGATTGTATTTCCCATTTAAATTACATTAAAATTGTCTTTGAGATAAAAATATTACGAGCTTGAAAACATTCACTACCAACTTTACATCTATCATGCACATCAAAGTGTTATGTGACAGCAAATTTTTTTAATCCAAAGAACCACAAATATTACCTTTGAAGCCATTCAAAAGCTCTTCGCTGTTGGAATTCAAATTGGCTACTACCCCTCAAATAACGCAAATACTAACATCACTTTACTACATGCACACTCACATTAAGATTGCAATTAGCCAATGTTCAAACATACTCTCTAGAAAGCTGGAAGAGTTGGAAGGTCGCATATTTGAAGACTTGAGGCAGTGGGAGGGAAGTGTTGTTGCCACTGAGATGCAAAGGTAAAGGTGACAATTGAGTTATGTGGGAGGTAAATGTCATTGCCACTGAGATCTGAAGGTAAAGCTGCGAATTTGGGGTACTGGTGTTATCGCCTATTTCACTATGCTGGAGGGCTGGCCGTTGGAAGCTCTGTGTTGGAGAGGGAAGGGAGGCAACATACCAAGTGCACTACTGAGTGCACATCTGTCATAGGTCCCAGGCTGTTGATGGAGAGAGAGGGTGAGTGCACACTGCACACCCCTCACAAGCTTCCTACAGCCTCAACAAGCTGGAAGCGACCCCCAAATTACAAGGGCAAACTTGATAATATTGCAGGTGTTGGCAGGTTTTCTACATTTGGTGGACTCTATCTGCAACCCAAGCAAGATGTGAGGTGGGATGCGGTGAGGCTTGACTCTTGCTCTTGAGCTTGAGCTCGCCAAGTTGGGCAGACCATCAAACACCCTGGGACATTGCAGCGGCTAGCCTCACTACACTCTCAGTGCATGCTTGGTACTTGATGCCAAGTGCTCGCCCTCTCGAGGCTCATTACTTAGTGGTCACTGTAGGGCTCATTATCGAGTGCAGCGGCTAGCCTCACTGCACTATTAGTGGATGCTTTGTACTTGGTGCCGAACGAGTGCTCCCCCTCTTGAGGCTCATTACTTGGTGCTCACTGCCCTCTCTGACATCCTAATTTGCCCAACTCCTACGTACCTATAAAGAAGCACTTTGGGCGCCAAATTCCAATTTTCTACGGTAAAGATTCCAGCTAGCTTGCAACACACACACCATTAAAGTCTTGAGGACTCCTGGATATTGGAATTTGGATCCACCAACCATCTTGCCAGACACTCGTTTGTGTGTGTGTGTGTGTACACATTCATTTCCCTTTATCTTTGACATAACCGTCTAAAGTCCTTTTATAATTCATTACAATTGGCAAAATCTCCCTCTTATCTCTATCTAAACCTTCTCATTTCCTTTTGGATCAAGTTCTCTCCTCCACCACCTTCCCTTTCAACCTCAAGCCAAAGTGCAAGTGGTCGATCCTTGCCGGCTCAAGGCTAAGATGAGGCACACTTTTTCCGAACACTGGTTCCAAAGCAAAATTTTGCCGCTCACTTGTGTTTTTGGAGATTCAATGGAGTCGCTTGATTTAAAATGGGTGCCACTTAGTCTTAGTCTTAGACTGGGTTGAGATGGAGCAGTGGCAAAACATCAAGTAGGGGCATCAAGCTTATGCGGTGTGAAGGTATTGGCTGAAAGTTCACAATATCTCTTTGGACCCACCTTGGAAATAGACGGCATCTCTCCTCGAAAGAACATCTTGGGCACCCTCCTATCAGCATGAAAATGAGTGTTGATCACGGGCCAATGCGTAAGTCCACTGCTCTGCAAACCAACACGTCAAGCTTGATTCGGTACTAATTTTCCAGTGAATGGGCCTTACCAAAAAGTTTTTTCTTGACTAGAGATATGGAAGACGCACTTAAAACTCTCCTAGTCTTTGGATCAAATGTGAAAGATTTGCCCAATTTTGCAGTAACGATTGTAGAATTTTACTATTTTTCTTCAAGGCAAGGTCAAAATCTAGCTAGGATTCGTAGTTTTAGCCAACTAAAATTTAAAATAAACTCAAGTCTTGCGAGACTACATGGAATAAATCCAATTGGCAAGAAAAGGAAATTATGGGCCTTGTAGCTGTGATATATGTAACCTCCTAAACTAGCACATCTACCTTAACAATGATGTTAAATACATTAAAGGTAGGAAATTTTACCATTGAGGGGCATAAGGTAGAGTGCTCATACCTTAGAATGGAGCATCAATCTTCCATTGAAGAGATGCAAAAAAATATCGCATAAAGAGATGTTGGCATTACAAAAAGTAGTTGGAGAAGTTCTAGAGAATTTTGGAAGTATCGATTAACATTTGCCAAATTTGAGAGGTATTTAGGGGCCTTTTGAGATTTGACACTTGTCCCCATCGACCCACCCCCACCCCCTTTTTACCTACGATAAGTATAAAAAATAAATGGGGGTTACCCCTATTGTATACGCTTATGGTACTCGTATTAAAAATCCCTCTTCCTTACACTCACGTGATACCATACGGAATTATATAGTGAATCCCCCGGGGGAGGATCCAAGACGTTGAATAGTAGCACCATGAGGAGATAAGGCCTGGTTCAAATGAGCCCGACAATAGTTTTTATGCTTTTCTTTTACCACGGGCTCCTCTGTTTATACAAGACTAAAGAAGATTTTTTAATAAAAAGATGCAACAACAATGCATCCAACATGTGTAGCTCACGTGGTGAGGGAGCTGACTCACAACCCAATGGCGTGAGTCTTACCCTCGCAGTCCGTGTTGAAAAAGTACCTGAAAGCCGAGCTCTTCTAAGAGAAGCGGGAGGGGGGGCCTCAGGATTATTTGACACCATGTGTGTTAGGTGGGATTGACGAATTAATCCCCAAGTGATCGTCATGTGATCACAATCGAAGTGAACCCCAAGGAAACTCAATGTGAACATCAAGTGATCCCCATGTGGTTCCCAATTGAGATGTGATCACCCTATGAACCTACCTATTCCAAAGTGATCATCGTGTGACCCCAACCATTCTTAAGTGATCTCCGAGTGGTCACCGTGTGCCAACCATTCCAAAGTGATCTCCAAGTGAACACCGTATGATTCGCACCCTGTCACTTTTGCCATATCATACTATGTTCTCACCCTCTTTTCAAGTGGCGCACGAAAGCTTAATAGGAGAGCCGACGTCTTTAGTGTGGGAGGTGGTGGGTTCAAATCGTGGGGGTAGGCCGGCTGAAATCTTTCAGAGATCCTAGACCGCCGAGGGGGGGGGGGGGGGGTACTCGCCAATTTTTTGGTGGGTCCAAAAATGCTGCTCTTTTCTTCATCTCAATTGGTGTGTACCACAAGGTCCCTTGTTCTTTCCTTGGCGACGACCCATTTGAACCAGGCCATCTTTTACTTGCCAATTCATACTGCCATGTGGCTGCCTTGAGCGCCGTGGATTAGCTGTGTCACTTATAGGCGTAGACGAGGCACATACATGTGCATAAAGGTACATGAAGAAGCTGCATGGTGACGGTGCGTGTAGTGCTGGGGACAAATTCACAAGAACTTCGTAACACTTTTCTTGATGAATTTTCTACACGGAGGAAACTTTCCATCATCGTTTCCATGAAAGAAAATCATTCTCATCATGGAATACATGTTTTTTTAATTTGAGAATAAATATTACCTTTTGAGAATTGTATTTGTTCCATCTGGAGAACATTTTTCTCACATGAGAATGTTTTATTCAAAAGAAAATCAATATGGAAAATTTTCCCGATTCCAAAAACAATTTTCAAGTAAGAAAAACTTCATTTCCCACATGGAAATTCACACGGAATTTTTTCCTACCTAGGAATTAATGCAATCTATTTTGGGAAAAGAACCCACGTTAAAAATTCGACGACAAAACATCATTTCCACATGGAAATGTATGATAAAATGTTCAATTTCCGTATGATATGATATGTACGGTATGGTGTTATTTTTTGCGCAAAGAATTTTAGAGTTCTCCATCTTTTAGAAATTAGAGATAAAGGATGCTTGCAACACTTCAACTAATAAGATCATTTTACTAAGCTATCCTTTCCATAATTAATACTGTCCAAATTTGTTATTCACGCAAGTTTAATGGCTGAACATGATATAACTAAGCTCACACATATTTCATTGTCTATAGTGACTTTGACAAAAGATTGATGATAATTGGTTTATGGGAAAATTACCGGAACACCCCTCTAATTAGAAAAAAAATCCTTAAAGGCTTCTCAAATTTTAAAAATTCCCAAAATACACTTGTATCTATTTTGGTTCAACTATCCAAGATTTTTAATCTTTATTCCTTTTCGACAATTGAGGTCTGTTTTTACATTCTTAGCATGTTATTGTCACAAATCACCTCATAAATAAAGCACCTATGTCTACAAATATTAAAGCAATTCATCTCCAGAACTCCATAGCCAACGCTACATCTTTTTATATCTTTGGAGAAATTTAATTCACAACCAGGAGTATTTTGAGGTTTTATAAATTTGAGTGGTATTTTCCATAAATTAGAGGGCTATTTTGATAATATTCACTTGGTTTAAGTTTTTTAGCTATATTTTAATATTGGTTTCTTCAAAAAGCACAACGTTCCTTTAAAATTCTTAATGAGACGAAATAAGCAAGTATGTCGTAATGTTGTTTCTAATTTGAATGGAAAGAGTTGTATGCACCATGAGAAAACCTCAAGTGCTCAAGTCATTAAGATGGATCTTTTTCATCTTCTAAAAGATGAGGAAATTGATGATGGCAATCAAAAGTTTTTGTTTTAGATAGCAAGAAATGAGTTAATATGAATTAAAATGAATCAAACTTGCCATCTAGAAGAATGTTGGATGGTCTGAAAAGGATGAGGGTATACACTGCTAATTTTTGCCAGACAAACAGTAGCAGATCTCTTAAGTTCCATAAGGAAAGAAAAGCTTGGAAATTCCTTAAGACTGCTTCATCCCTTTGCTTCTTAAAGTCACTTAATTACTAGATAGCTTGCAATAAAATCATGTGAACAAAACACACAAAACTGATGACATGAGAAACCCATGAGACCTTACACCTTTAGAAATCTTGTTGAGATTCAACATACACACATATTGGCTCAAAATAGTCTGTTTCAACCATCAAAATAACATGATTCAAGTACAAGTAGTAGGTGTCAATAAACAAAGCAATGTCAATCCAAAAGCATTAACTAACTCCCACATTGACCTAACTATGTAAATGCCTGCAGACCGATCTCGGTTCCAATAGTTCGTAACAACAATCAATTCACCACTCAAGCTGCATACCTGAATACACAATAAACTCATTAAGAAGAAACATTTAAAGAAGGGATTCTTAAAACTGAGAAAAAATCACAAATAACTCACTTATGTGTTTCCTTGTTGCTCATGGGCATCCTCTTTGCTAGGAGTGACAACTAGTCACTAAAGGGACATGGAGGCTATTGTCAATGCCAAGACATAATTGTAGGCTGTCGGGATAGCTGCAAATGCAGTAGTGTTTGAGGGATTGAACAGCCCAAAAGTCGGAAAAGCAAAGCTAAGCAGAACTGCAGGTGGGTAAGAAGGGTTGGGCATGGCGCTGTAGCACACAGCCTTATGCTAGGAAAATTGGGGTCGTGTGGGTGTGCAAGGTGGAACAACGTGCAAGGAAGCTGCACAGCTTTCTCTCTCTCTCTCTCATTTGCAAATGTGGCCGCCAGTAAATGGGATAATTAAGTCATTTTTTAGCACATGATAGTGATAGACATTTAGTTTTTGCCATACGTTTCTAATCCGTTAATGAAGGCTAATTAGCTACAGCTAATTAATCTGACTACAGCTAATATATAATCGAAAGATACATTCAGGCAAATAGTGCACTTGCATGCAAATTAAAGCAAACCAATGAGAAAGGACCCCAACCAATTAGATCAGCAGCTGATCATGGAGAACGATAACGAGCAGCCAAAGGGAATGTCGATCTTCAGTAGCTTGCAGCACGAGCGTCTTCACTGTCCATGGAGGGGAGATGGAGCTGAAGCTAAGCAATATGGCCTGTACTAAGCAGTACGAGAGAGAGAGAGAGAGAGAGAGAGAGAGAGAGAGAGAGAGAGAGAGAGAGAGAGAGAGAGAGAGAGAGGGGGGGGGGGGGGGGGGGGAGGGGTGGAGAGCAGATTTCCATGTCTACAGATGCGCGCAATTACCCCTTGCTGCTAGCTAGAGAGAGAGAGAGAGAGGGAGGAGGGAGAGGGGGTCTGGACTCTGGCGCAATGGAAACGGCTCGTCAGGATGTATTCATGGTTAGCGTCAGAGCTCCAGCTAGTAATGCTTTGTCGTGCTCGTTGAGGCAGGTCTCGCCGCCTCGGCCTTCGGGCCAGCTGTAGGGTGGGAGCAAGAAAATCTACTAACATACTATGGCGGAGAGGGGTGCACTTTACATGTGGTGCAAACTGCGACGTTCCAAAAGAGGGAGAGAGAAAGAGAGAGAGAGAGGTGCCCTCAGGCACGAGTGTGCTCTGCATCAACACTGTGTATGTGTGTGTGTGTGTGAGTGAGAGAGAGAGAGAGAGAGAGAGAGAGAGAGAGAGAGAGAGAGAGAGAGAGAGAGAGAGAGAGAGAGAGAGAGAGAGAAACACGATTCAAAGTTCAACGGTTGAGTGCTCTTTTGTCACTACGGCGGAGCCTCTGCACCATCTTCCTCGCTATCAATGTTGCTGCTTGCCCACCCCACATGGAGAAGGTCACCCCCTCTTCCCTGTGCCACCATGGTACAGCTCATCAACCCCACCCAAAAAGCTCCTCGCTTTCTTCACAGCTCTAATGCGGATGTCTCCTCTTCTATCCGAGCTCATACCTCCAATAGCTCCCTTCTCTCCTCGTAGGATCATCAAAGCTCATCTCTCCGACGATGAAAAATCCTCCTCCCTGATTGGTAAAGCTCATCTCTCCGACGACGATACCCGCCCTCCCTCCACCAAACTTCACAGCTCCAATGGAGAGCTCAGATGAAGAAGTGGGGTACTTTGAATTGATGATCAAGGTGTGCTTCAAGGTAGTTTATTCCATGTTTCCAGATGACAGCTTGATGTCTCAGCATTTGGATTCATTTGAAGTGGGGGTAGGTGCTGTGGATGTGAAGGGGCCATTGGGACACATTGATGAATACATGGGAAGTGTGCAATACCATATTGAAGGGAAACCCTACTATATGAGGAAATGTGCAATGGTGGCAGGAGCGATAGGCATTGCCCCCATGTACCTGCTCATAAGAGCCATATTGAAGAACCTCGACAACCAAATGGAAGTGCATTTGTTGTTTGCGAACAGAACGGAGGAGGATAAAATGTTGAGGAAGGAGCTAGATGAGTGGGCAGCTATGCACAAAAGATTGTAATAAGTTGTCTATACTATACAGTGCAAGGGGATTACTTCATTATTGTCAAGCATGTAAGGCATGTTCACCTATATGTAGTTCCGATCCCTCTTCTTCCTGAGCTTACCTGTGTGAGTGCAATGCGATGGCTAGAAGAGTTGCTGACATGAAGGAGTACCCCAATTCACAGCTGGCCTCAAATCCTCAGACATTAAGGTGATTGTGGAGAGTGGAAATCTGTTGCTACTCTCATGGGAGCGGAAGGACGAGGAGCAACCAGCAGATGTGAAGGTAAAGTACTTATTGCTGGAGTGAAAAACTCTCAAATACATGAGGAAATTCAATTTTCCAAGTAATACAAATGTGGAGAACATCTCATGTGCATGCCCGCTCTCAAGGGAGTGGAAGGAGGAGGAGGAAGCAGCATATGTGAAGGTGAAGTACTTATCGATGAAGCGGAGAACTCTCAAATTCATGAGGAAATTCACTTTGCCAAGTGATGAAAATGTGGAGAACATCTCAGCTTTGTGCCAGGATGGAATCCTCACAATGATGAATGCCCCTAAAATCCTTCCACCTGCTCCACGAGTCATCTCTATCAGTGTCAAGTAGTAGTTGTCTGGCGGCCTCCTTTTATCAGCTTAAACACCTAGAAGATGGCGTTTGTCTAGGCCTTTCAACTTTGTGGGTTCCTTTCACCAATGTTGTCTGGGCTGTTTTCAACTGATGCAAAGCGAGGGTGTCTCTCTAGATGCAACATTGTCTGATGGAGTGCATTGATTGGCAGATATTTCCAGCAGGGTCAGGTCAAGAAGAGAGTCCTTTTCAGCTGATGCAAAGCGAGGTGTCTCTCTAGATGCAATGGAACATCTGCCAATGGGATCCTAGGACGTAGCTACATTCATGTGCGGACCACCTCCGTTGATTCAGTTTGCATGCTTGCCCAATCTCGACAAGATGAGCTCAGATCAAGAGGTGGGGTGCTGTGAACTGCTAATCAATGTGTAATATAGTGAAAAAAGCTCCAGAGAATTGGAAGTATAGGGTTGGATTTATAACAGAGAGCATTTTGAGGGAACATTTACCAATGGGATTGCCGGACGTAGCTGCATTCATGTGTTGACCACCTCCGATGATTAAGTTTGCATGCTTACCCAATCTCGACAAGAATGTTATGACAAGAGCCGATGCTATTAGTTTTGAGAATTTTTTTTGCCAAATTTCTAGACGATAGATTGGGGCTTCCAGATTCTTGACTTGCAATTTTAAGAGCTCTAGATTATAATAGAGACTGTGTATGTGGAATACGCTCATGTGGACCTTGCACTTATAGCCATGTGTGATGATATGGTCTCTTACAGTGTATGCACAAAAGACTGCAATAAGTTGTCTATATTAGACAGTGCAAGGGAATTACTTCATTATTGTCAAGCACGTGAGGCATGGCCGCCTATATGTAGTTCCGATCCCTCTCCTGCCCGAGCTTACCTACGTGAGCGCAATGTGATGGCTAGCATAGCTGTTGACATGAATGAGTACCCCAATTCATAGCTGGCCTCAGATCCTCATACATTAAGGTGACTGTGGAGAGTGGAAATGTGTTGCTGCTCTCCTGCGAGCAGAAGGATGAGGAGGAACCAGCTGATGTGAAGGTGAAGTACTTATTGCTGGAGCAAAGAACTCTCAAATACATGAGGAAATGCAATTTGCCAAGTAATGAAAAGATGGATAACATCTGAGGTGCATGTCTTCTCTCAAGGGAGCGGAAGGAGGAGGAAGAAGCAGCAGATGTGAAGGTGAAGTACTTATCGATGGAGCGGAAAACTCTCAAATTCATGAGGAAATTCACTTTGCTAGCGATGCAAATGTGGAGAACATCTCAAATGTGTGCCAGGATGGAGTCCTCAGGATGACTGTCCCTAAAATCCCTCCACTTGCTTCACGAGTCATCTTTATTAATGTCAAGTAGTAGTTGTCTGACGGCCTCTTTCATTAGCTTAAACACCTAGAAGCTGGCGTTTTGTCTGGGCCTTTCAACGTTGTGGGTTCCTTTCACCAAAGTCGTCTAGATGCAACCACATATGCTCTAGGCTGTTTTCAGCTGATGCAAAGCGAGGGTGTCTCTCTAGATGCAAAGTTGTCTCATGGAGTGCGTTTATTGGCAGATATGTCGAACAGGGTCAAGTCAGGAAGAGAGTTGTTTTCAGTTGATGCAAAGAGAGGTGTCTCTCCAGTTGAAATGGAACATCTGCCAATGGGATCCTAGGACGTAGCTCCATTCATGTGCGGACCACATACATTGACTCAGCTTACATGCTTGCGCAATGTCGACAAGATGTCGAGCTCAGATCAAGAGGTGGGGTGCTTTGAACTGCAGGAGCGACAGGTATTGCCCCTATGTTCTTGAAAGAACGTTGTGCTTGGCTCTACCTTGCTGTACATGTATGCTATATGTGGGAACTTCTTTAAGTACAAAAGTGTTTGAGGAGCTCCTGTCCGGGGTGTGGTCTCTTGGAATGCACTGATTGTGAATATGCCCAACTTGGGAAGGGCCAAGAATCTCTGGGCTGTTTTTGGTGGATGCAAAGCGAGTATGTCTCTCCAAATGCAATCACATACACTTGCATCATGAAGGCATTAGGGTGAGGAAGCTCTAGACTGTTTTCAACAGATGCAAAGTGAGGGCATCTCTTAAAGCAATCACGTACACTTGCAATTCTGTCCGAGATGTCGTCTAATGCACTGATTGGGGGTGGTGCCCAAGATGCTGATGTGGCCAAAAGGATTCATGATAATATTGTAAGCCAGTGGTTGTTGAAAAAAAACGTTGTGCTTGGCATTGTCTAGGTCGACATGTATGCCAGATGTGGTGCATTTCATAAAGCACAAAAAGTACTCGAGTAGCTTCTTGTCCCAGGTGTTGTCTCTTGGAATGCACTGATTGCGAGACATGCCCAACTTGGTAGTTCCAAGAAGCTTTGCGTTGTTTCGGTAGGTGAAAAGCAAGGATGTCTCTCCAGATGAGATTACATAAGCTTGACACTGCCTTGGTCGACATTTACGCCAAATGTGGTGCACTTCATAAAGCGCAAAAAGTGCTTGAGGAGCTCTCTGTCCGGGATGTCGTCTCTTGGAATGTGTTGATTGTGGGATATGTTCAACTTGGGCAGGGCCAAGAAACTCTGGTTTGTTTTCGACGGATGCGAAGCGAGGCTTTTCACTCCAGCAAGATGTATGGGTTGAGCCACCAAGGGATGTTTGTAAACAATCAGTCATTGGAATGAGAACCATAATGTAATAGCATTCGTGGCTTGCCGTGGTTATACTGCCTTTATGCATACTCAAAACACATGAGCATGTGTTGTGTGTGTGTGTGTGTGTGTGTGTGTGTGAGAGAGAGAGAGAGAGAGAGAAAGAGAGAGAGGCATGGTTCTTGACCTAAGTGGTCTAAGCCATGACCTGAGTGGTCTAAGCCACTAGCTTCATCCAAGGAACTTTAGTGCATATGTCCTAAAGTCCACCACTTACCCGACCATTCTAGCATTTGGTCAAAGACTCATTAAGTTTTAAGTACTTACTTAAACATCCAAATAAGAGCCCCTCCTATATCCCATCTCTTCCTAATTTCTATAAAGGCTAATTGTACTATTAGCAACTATATGTTTCATGCTCACATTTTAGATTTAAATGTCCTTTATTTAGAAATACGAATAATGAGCTTTCCTTTGTTTTATGGTGCCTTGTGACTATCCTTTCACTAGCCACTATTGATATCCAATTATGTACAAGGATGTGTCAACTACAAACATTCTTGGCTAACTTGGTTCTCGACACAACTTTTTGTGGGGCCAGAAAATGAGAGAAACAATAGTATTTCAAGACAAGTGCACACAATTAACCTGAACGATAACATAAAGTAACTTCAAAACAATGACAAAGTTCACTTCAAGTAAAGAGATGACACAATAAGATGGTAAAGGTTGTATTGCATTAATCAATTACATCAGCCCACTGACTTCGCATATGAGTTGTGTACTTAAGTGTTCCGTACATGAGAACAAAGCTAGGCTCTCTCTCTCTCTCTCTCTCTCTCTCTCTCTCTCTCTCTCTCTCTCTCTACCACTCTGTTGCTCCGACATTTGGCCCCTTTGTCTTGCCTTCCATTTGCAACACCTTTCTTTGCAGTTGTAAGTTTACCAGACAATTTCAACCGATTCTTGGTTGTTGAGATTTGGTTCCACACTAGAATGTCCATCTTGGCTTGGATGATTCTTGGTCTGCAATTGAGCCACAAAGTGACTAATTATATTTCCCTAGGGCTTGAGTATTCAAATATTACAGGCATGAAATTCCACGTTGTTAACTTTTGCGATACACCTTCTGCAGATAAAACCTAAACACATACATCTACAATATCAGAAGCTAAATACAATGTGCGTTTTTTAAATCCATAACTGAATTTGATTGCAATATAAACATTCAAAACTTTACCTCTTCCAAGAGAAAGTATTTGAACATTGTTGAATTTGGACCAACCCATATTGTGGCCTAGATTGCTGAAATGCATTGGAGTCAAGTTTCCCAACCATTGACCAGCAGCTTTCAAATAATTTTTTTGGAGGCACTAGTACTAATTTTCAATGTTGTTGAATATAGGAGAATCTGCTAAAACAAGAGACAATTAATATAGAATCCTTCTAATTTCAAAGAAAAAAGAGCTCCAATAAGTTATTCATGAAAAAAATACACTGATCACACATGTTTTGCAGGAACTAACACTTACCTCAGGATCCTTTGCCAACACTGAAAACTTGTGACCCTTCATAAGCCTTACATACACCCTTTGCATTCTGCTACATTGGCACCATGTATAGTAGATCTCTATTGCATTGTAATCCTTTGCCAGGTAGCTATGAGCAAGTACACTCTTGCTAGAAATTACTTGCATAGTGCATAGTTCACACACACACACACATACACACAATAAAGAAAGAGATGTTGCAGCAAATGTGAAAAGGTTTTTGAAAAGAGATAGGGAGCCAGAGTAGGAAAGTTGATATTGCTCATCAAGAAAGAGGTTATGAAACTCGAAAGAGAGATGAAAGCTTGGGAAGAGAGTGAAAGTGGATTGGGAACCTAGAAGTTGGAGCTATGGAGATAGAAGTTGCATATCTAGAATGAGATGTTGGAGCTATGGAGAAAGAGGTTGCAGATCCATTATGGCCAATTGGATGAAAAAAGGGCTGTGTAAGGATCTAAAAAGAGACAACCTGAAAAAGACCACGAAGATCTTACCAAAACTATTCAACATGGGTACTCATTGGATAGAGCTCTTCAAGCGCCACCCATGGACCATTTGAGCAGTAAATTTGGAGTTTATGTGCAAGAGTTATGGCTAAAATAATGCAAAATATTCCAAAATCAAGTGAAGGAGATCTTGACACGTGTACAAAAGTGCCATACTTTCGGAAATGTGGCTCCTCCTTGACCCTTAGATTAAGAATAGAGAAACCCTAAACAACCCTTATCTCATCCAAATTGGCTCTAATGCTAGAAGAGAAGATGTTGGAGATATGGAGAAAGAGGTTGCAAATTTGGAAGGAAATGTTGGAGCTACGGAGAAAGAGGTTGCAAATCTAGAAGGAGATGTTGTAGTTATGGAGAAAGAGGTTGCATGTTACAAGGAGATACTGTGGCAATGGAGCAAGAGGTTGCAGATTTAGAAGGAGATGGTGTAGCTATGGAGGAAGAGGTTGCAAATCTAGAAGCAGATGTTACAGAGGTAGAATGATGTGTGGTAGGCTACTTTACAAAAAGATGTCCTAGCATGAGAAGAGAAGGAGAGAGAGATGTCAGGGCATTTTAGAGAGAGAGTGGAATAGATTACATATATGCACTTTTCAATTGTTGAAGAGAGAGAAAGAGAGCTTTGGGAAACTTTTGGAGGGGGAGAAACAAGAAGAGAGAGAAGACAAAGAGGGAACAAGAGAGGGAAACTTTTAATATTTAAAAATTGAAAAAGTGCTTTTAGGAGGAGAGTAACTCCAACCAGACCTAGTAAGGTCTGTATATATTCTCCAAGAAAATAAGCAAAAGTATTTTTATATAAACATGTATAAGCTATCTACCCACCATTCTAGCCCTTGGTCAAAACCATATTAAGTTTTAAATATTTCTTTAAACTGCCAAATAAAGAAGCCCTCCTATACCTCATTCCCTGATGTGTAATTTTTTGAGCTTTAAGCAATTCAAGCTCAACCTCAACTGAGCACTTAAAAAATAAATAAAAAATTTTGAATGTCACACTTTCCTTGAAACAATAGCGCAAGTTAAATAAATAAGATTTGTCACGATGGTCGACCCCTCTGATGTTTTTTTCCTAGAAAACCATGTGCAAAGGCTCTTTGTAGCTTTCTAAGTTTAAAGTAATCCGAGCTCAATTAAGTACTAAAAAAAAATTGAATGACAAAAACTCTTATACTCTTACTTTCGATGCCTTTACTTGTGCCTGCGCATGCGCGTGCCCCCCCCCCCCCCCCCCCCCCCCCCCCCCCCCCCAAAAAAAAAAAAAAAAAAAAAAAACACACACACACTCTTGTCCTTGCTTAGGCCAGACTAAAGAGTAAGATGCGTCCAATTCAAACTACAAAAATGCACAAACGACCTTTTAATAGCAATTTGTGTGGTTTCTTTATTAGTGCTTCTATGTTTGATTTTGAGGTCCACGAAGAAAGAAATGTGATAACAACGACTAACTTCTTAATCAAATTGTAGGACTTTGAGTGTGCAACTAACTACAATGCTATGTAGAAGAAGAAAAATGTGCGTGTATAAAGGCCGAGGACCAAGGTATGAAAGGCACAAACAAAAAAGGGAGTTTCCAATGGTCCTCAATATTCCTCAAAGCTTCAATGATTAGGGCCAAAGCCAAACAAAATGCAGCTTTTTGGCGACAAAGAATGACTCGGAGAAGTTGGAAGCCTCCAAACTCAAATCACGTGCAATGTGCAGAGTTTGTAGACCTTAGAAATTTTGGGAATGACAAGTGTCCTATAACAATACTATTATAATCCTTTTGATAAAGACTTGACTTTTGAAAAAAGAGTTGCCATCTTCATTGTTCACCTCTCCTCTATTGTAGAACCAGACAGCCAGAGTTTGAGAAAAACTTATCTCAACTTTTGCAGATGGTCAGTACTCCCGATAATGGACCTCCCAATAATGCACCTCCAGGTTGTCCTGATCATCGGATTGCGAGTTTATATACACTCACTATTGTGAGTTTGGGAAAAAAAAAATATCTCAACTTACATTTGTGTGGTTTAGAAATCATTAGAAACCCATTAGCACAAGAGAAGGCAGAAAATCCTCCTACAATTTCCATTGCATAGAGTAAAAATATGAGAAATAAGCTGAATTTTGTGATATTTATTTATAGGTACGGCACAAAGACGATTAATGTATGTTTAGAAAAATAACTTTTCTACAAAAATCAGGACATTGGAGGTTGAAATCGGCCATTGCTTGTGCATACTTCTCCTTACCACCACCCTTAGAACTCACTCTCTTCCTCTAAAATGGGAAGATCAAATTCGAACACACGCTGGTCGTGGTGGAAGATGTAGTGGCAGTTTTTGTGAACCAACCAACCGCTTAGATGATGACACTGCAAAGGTCAACCCCTAATGTAAAAAAAAACCTTGAACAATCTGCGTCGTGGTCTTCTCAGTTAGCTCCAATCACCAAGGCACCCTTTCTCGCTTGTTTGGCCTGTCGCATCCCTCCACTGCCCGCGCGAGGCCTACGCAAGTTGGAGCCTATTCCATCGCTTGTTTGGCCTATCGCATCCCTCCACTACCCGCGAGAGGCCTACGCAAGTTGGAGCCTATTCCATCGCCCAACTTCACCCTCTGCTTCGAGGGCCTCGCGTGGCATCACCAAAGATTCTTCATTTCTTTCTTTTCTGAAATCGTTAACACATACTTTTGCTTGTAGTAAAAGTTGCAACATGGAAAAAAACTTCCAAAAGGGTTTGCCTTAGAAACCTCTATGCATGTGTATGCCAATACCAATGTTCACCAAAAACTAGCACTAGCTAAAATTGCAAGATCCTAGCTAGATTCCAAGCTTGCTTTGGAGAAAACTCGTAAAATTTGACAAGATTTAATTTAACTACAGGCAAGTATTTCGAATTTAGACCCAAAGTTTCGGGACAGTTTTAAGTGCACCCTTATTTTGGTGTTTATTCTATGTAATGAATGGCTTTGTATATGTATCTTCATCCTGGCTCTACTACGACTCCACTTTGATATTTTATTCAGACTTTGAGGAGATTCCTTCAAACCATCCTTACGTCCCACTCTGAGCCTTCGTCAACCTTTCCACTCGCTTGATTTCTCTAAAAGGGAGAAGTTAGATTCGAACACGCATAGATATGGCTATTGTAGCCAACCCACCATCGAGCATGAGGCTTCTGCAAAACGTAAGCCACATATTAAAAAGAAATATCCTGAGCATGGTTTGTGCACTCGACAATCAACTGAGAATCGCAAACTCTGCTCGTTTGTCTCCTGCCTCAACGGGCATCTCGCAGCCGTTCTTCATTTGTCCACTGCTTCAATGAGCGCGACGCCTCACGGCCCTTTTCATGTCAAATTGACATCCTCACATCAACTCAAATTCCCTTGTTTCATCGATTTTACCCCATCTGGTACCCCCTACTTGCACACATGTATGTATGCATGGACATGTGTACATATGTGTTTTGTGTTCATGTATAGCGCATGTATGTATGCATGTATATGTGTATGTATATATGTCACACACCATCTGCAAAAAAGACACAGGTAGTAATTGAAGGGATCGATGATTAGGGGTGCCCATGAGGGCCAGGAAGGATCCAAGACGTTGAATAGTAGCACCATGGGGAGATAAGGCTAGGTTCAAACGAGTCCGGCAATAGTCAGGCTAGACGGAAAAAGGTTTTTAATTAAAATGATGCAACAACAATGCACCCAACATGTGTTGCTCACGTGGTGAGGGAGCTGACTCACAACCCAATGGCGTGAGTCTTACCCTCGCAGTCTGTGTTTCGTGCTGAAAAAGTGCATTGAAGCAGAGCTCTTCCGAGAGAAGGGGGAGGGGGAGCCTCATGATTATTTGACACCACGTGTGTCACATGGGATCAATGGTGGCTATTAATTGGGGATGGCGGGATTGGTTTTGCGCCGTCTGAGGTAGGCTCACCCTGTGAGCCTACCTACTCCAAAATGATCACCCTGTGACCCCAACCATTCCACGTGATCTCAAGTGATCATCGTGTGACCCCAACCATTCTAAAGTGATCTCCAAGTGAACACCGTATGATCCGCACCCCGTCACTTTTGCCATATTTTACTATGTTCTCACCCTCTTTTCAGGTGGCGTGTGATAGCTTAATGGGAGATCCGACGTCTTTAGTGTGGGAGGTGGTGGGTTCAAATCGTGGGGGTAGACCGGTCGAAATCTTTTTATTCTTGGGAATAAACGTACGGTGTCCACATCTTTCAGAGATAAATGCTCCGCTTTTCTTCAGCTCATGTCCCTTGTTCTTTCTTTGTCTACGACACGTTTGAACCGGGCCAGCTAATTACTCTTTTACTTGCCAATTCATACTGCCATGTGGCTGCATCGAGCGCCGTGGATCAGCCCATGTCACTTATAGGCCTAAAGGTACACGAAGAGAAAAACAAGCTGCATGTATCCGTGCGTGTAGTGCTGGGAACAAAGGCAAGGAATGTGAAAAGCGTAGTAAACAATATTTATAAGATTTTAAGCTAGGAAAAAAGACAGGGACTCTTCTAAAGTCTGTGCCGTGCAGCAGCTAAATGACTGCATAGATATCTATATAGCTGACAAGACGTAGTACTTCGACTTTCTGTTGTAACTATAACTACTAACTAGTAACGTCGTTGAGCGGAAGAGAAATCTAGAAATGCAGCACGATGCAACACCTGCTACGTCGTCCCCTCTGCTGCATCAGCTGGATGTGGACAACAATATATTCAACAGCCTTCTAGCTCCACTGCCCTTCGAAGAAATGAATCTTTCTCACAGGTAATGGCACCGGCAACGCTGCGAATACTGAGCCTGTCCGAAAGAGAGAGAGAGAGAGAGAGAGAGAGAGAGAGAGAGAGAGAGTACTAATGGGGAGAAGAGTTAATATGCAAATTAAGTAATAATGCTAAATTTAGTGAAAACCCAATGCCCATGATGGGCAATAATATAACCCATGCAGGTAAGGTTTGAACTTTACTAATCCCTTGCACAAGATATTCAGCTTAGGCCATTGTAACATCCCACACAAAAGCCTATATCATGATACTGCAACAGCTAGATTGATCACATGAATATTTGCAGGGTTGTATTTGCGCCCGTCACCCGATGCCGCGCCCGCAATTATTGTCCACAAGAGGCTCATGCAGTCTACTACAGCCAAAGGGCATCTGAAGGCGGTTTGCTCATCACTGAGGCCGTCGCCATTTCCCAAGAAGGCATTGGGTAAGCATCAGCTGCATGCTCTCCATAGAACCTAATTCTTATTGTAAGCTTTCCTTAATTGGAGAAACATATGCCATCTTTAGTGTGCTTCTCTCAAATTGATCAATGGATGAACCAATCTTAGGTTTCCTCATTCTCCTGGCATCTGGACCAAAGCGCAAGTGGAGCGATGGTGTAATGTCGTCCGTGCCGTACATGATGAAGGAGGCTACATTTTTTGTCAGATATGGCATGTTGGTCGGGCGTCCCATACACGTATGTTTTGTATGTGTATGTAATGTATATGCTCACCATATATATTGTGCAGGAATGCACGTCTGCTTACACCACGCCCCTATTTCAGATTCACTAGCACAATAATAATAGCCTTGTCTTGGCTTTAATACATTATCCCAATAAGTGAGGTTTTGGGCCTCTTTGTTGGTGCAGATTACCAGCCAGATTCAGAGGGGCTCCCATGCAGCCCAGTATCTTCAACAGCACAGAGAATTCCTAAACAATGGTTGATAAGGCTCCCTGAAGGAGTTAGGGCTGAGTACTCTCAGCCGCGAGCTTTGCGCACACATGAGATTCCCTTTGTGGTGGACCAGTTCCGGCGTGCAGCACAAAATGCAATACAAGCAGGTATGACACTACAATATGCAGATCTTATACTCCAATACCAAGCATTTATGATTGGCAGGATTGTCAGTTAACAATAACTAGATCATCCAAAATTTTCCATATAGGGTTTGATGGTGTTGAGATTCATGGTGCACATGGCTACCTCATAGACCAGTTTCTAAAGGATGCCATAAATGACCGGGAGGATGAGTATGGAGGCTCGGTAGAGAATCGCTGCCGTTTTGCATTAGAGGTCATGTCGGCCGTGGTATTGGAAATAGGTGGACAGAAGACAGCAATGCGCATCTCGCCCATCATAGATCACCTTGGAGCACATGACTCTGATCCAATCCAGCTCGGACTGCATCTCATCTCCCGCCTTAACGACATGAAACTCGCCTACCTCCACATCACGGAGCCTCGCATGACGAACAAGGGGCTCAAATCATTAGCAATTACGAATGCAGGCAGGTGTACAAGCATCCATCATGAATCCTCCTCTGGTCTATCTTTGATAAACACATGGATTGAGACCTTCATTTATTTACTTACATAAATAAAAAAGAATTATAAAAAGGAAGGCTACCCACTAACATATTGATGGTGATCCTTATTGACATGCAGGCCATGTTGAAGATGAAAGCCTTCAGCTATTCAGGAAAGCCTTCAAGGGGAGGGTGATGCTGAGTGGAGGGTATACAAGGGAGACAGGGATGGATGCGATCCGGAGAGGCGCAGCAGACATGATTTCGTTTGGGAGGCTCTTCATAGCGAATCCAGACCTGCCGCTGCGGTTCGCAATCGGAGCAGAGGTGAATGAGGGTGACGAGTCCACGTACTACACGCACGATCAGGTGAAGGGATACCTGGACTACCCCATGCTCACGCCTTTGCAGGTCGAGCAGGGATACATGAATCGAGCAGGCACAATACATAATCTCGACCATGTTAGGAAGAGAGTTCTGCAGCTCATGAAGAAGAACAAGAAGCTCCATGACCTGTAGCTGCACCTGCGTGTTGACGAGCAGCCCGCATATATCGTTCTCCCTTAATGTCACGTATGTCCATCCAAGGGACCATTTCCCGTTTGAGGTTGAAATTAGGGTTCAAACTTCAAAAGCAAGCCAATGGTAGGGCATTTGCTTGACGTGTTAATGATCAGTTCGCTAGATCAAACCATAGACAATATGATACACCATAACACTATGTCGTGGTAGTGTGTGTAGCTACATACATACAAACATATATGCATGCAACACATAGTCATCGATAGTCTAGAGATGATAGGGATGCAACTAGGGTGAAAATTGTGATCCTTGATATCAATCACCCTAAAGAGTGCACACATTTTTTCTAACCCATGTCACATTGCTTTTAGGGTTATTCATCTTTTGCTCCAACATGTTGCTCCACCAATCTATATATGTATGTATTTATGTGTGAATCATAACATGAATATTCATGTCTACATCATATTGTCATAGTGCCTCTTTGCAATGTGGAGAGCTAGCGCTCCTCTTAGTCAAGTATAGACAAGTCCAAACCCCATGAGTTTACTCTTCCATTTCGAGTGATTTGATGTTCTTCACGAAGGCCTATCAATGCACAAGCTATGTACTATCTTGGGATGAGTTGATGAATGAAATAATCAACTCTTATTGGCAATCGTGTAGCTTTTTATGGTTAAGGTACCACTCTATACTACCTTTCATAACCACCTTTCATACGATGCCACTTACACGTGGTATATAAAAGCAACTTAGGATTAACATAATGTCTTTTTTTAGCTTATGGATCCTTAGATTTTCGTATGCTAGAATCACAACTTACATGTGTCGTAGCTTAGTGGTTCATATAATTTTCTATAAGGAGTTACAATAGTATTAATAAGAAGTCAGTGATAATCTCAACAACCAAGATTAATAAAGCCCAAAACAATGAAAACTTTTGATTTTTGACAAAAGTATATAAGATAAGTGCTTGTTTGCTAACAATTCTCTTGATGGAATGCAAATTAGAACTCAAGTGAGATGCCTCAAGGTGAACTTTCCTACATCCCTAATGCACAATTCATGCTCCACTATCTAGTACATAGTAGTGACCAAATTGTTTTTTGGGAAAATTACCAAAATACCCCTCTAATTTGTGGAAATTCCCAAAATACCCCTCAAATTTCAAAAATTCCCAGAATACCCTTGTATCTATTTTAGCTGGATTTTTCACAATTTCCTTATCTTTATTCTTTTTTGACAATGTTTATCCATTTTTTAGTGCTTAGCATGTAATTTGTCACAAATTACCTCCCAAAAAAAGACAATTACGTCTAAAAATAATGAAGCAATTCATCTCCAAAGCCTACATAACCAGATCAAATTCTAGTTTTAGTATCTTCTATTCATAGACAATCAGTCTTCTTATGAAAGGCTACAATTTTTTCAATCTTTGGATAAATTTACTCTCACACCAGGGGTATTTTGGAAAATTTGAAGGCCATCTTGGGAAATTATGACAAAATATGAGGGGTATATTCGGAATTTTGAAATTTGAAGGGTATTTTGGGAATTTCCACAAATGAGAGGGGTATTTTGGTAATTTTCCCTTGTTTTTTTCATCCCTATACAAGCAAATCGATATCAATTCTTCTTAGCGATAGAACTTGCACTATAAGAAGAAATTGTAACTTGAAAGAAGTAAGATTACAACTCTTGCTACTATAATTCAATCTTTAGAAAGATCAGATCCCTAGTTATTTAAAAACGAGAACACATAAAGTAAAATCATTCGTCGCTTGTGCTAGTATTTGAGTTGTTAGTTGTTTCTAAACAACAATGCATGGTTCATTGAGTCATGCAATCTCATGCTTCAATCACAATGATTGAAGCTCCACACCGAGAGCTAGGTATCTTGCTATGCTCTTCTATCCTTCATGGCAACTTCATTAATAATTGATAGAAATAATATTAAGAATTATCTTTTAGGTCAATACTCTTGATCTATATGCATGAAATGCAACATGGCTTGATTATTGTCTTTGTCGAGTCCAGTCTTTATTTTTACTCTATATCCAAATGGGGAAAGAAGCCTTGATAACTTTAAGGGCATAGGTTCGAATTCATGCTAGGTAAAGACTAGGGAGAGGAAGGACCTACAGAGTAACAGTAACATGGAAAGATTTGAAAAAGGTGTGAAAGGCTACTTCAAGCTAGATCCAAGAACTCTAGACTATCATTAAAAATTTATTTCTTTCGTATAATGCTTTAAAAGAGGAGAAGACTTAGCTAGCCTAGTCAACATAATCGATTATATATGCACATAATTTATTGATATTGAGTGCTAGATTTAGGGTAAGACAAAGTTTTTTGGTATCTTGAAGACCCTTGTAGAGGGTAAATGTTCTAATAAAATTTTGAATTTATCATTGTACTCAAGGATAAGGAGACCCCCCCCCAACACACACACACACACACACACAAGCCTTCTCTCTCTCTTGCACGTCCATTTTACACACACCAAACATTCCACACAATAACACACACAGATGTCATTCACACATAAATACAGATGCAGGTAGATCATTTCGACAATAGGATTTGAGGTGGATAGGGTACTCTTTGGAGTGCTCTACATACACTACAAAAGAAAGTTATTGGTGAATTTGTACAAAAACAAATCAAAAGTATGGATGATCACAATATGTGTTTTCCCTTTTGACACTGTGTAAATAGAAAGAAAAACTGGAACAAATTTAATACGAATGATCAAGTTGAAATAAACTTCACACTTTACAAGTAGACTAGAAGTGGCTAATGGAAACTAAATATATCGATCATCAATGTGTATGTGTGTGGGCATGTATATATATATATATATACACGCACGCGCGCGCACACACACACACACACACACACACACACACACACACACACACACACACACACACACACACTCAATGTCAATATGTGTACATGATCAGTTTGTCAACATGTGTACATAAACTTGACACTTTACAAGTAGACTAGAAGTGGCTAATGGAATTTGAATATATCGATCATCAAGGTGTATGTGTGTGTGCATGTATATGTATACGTGTTTGTGCATGTATATCTATATGTGTGTATATATATGCGTGTACATGTGTGTCTGTGTGTGTGGTGTGTGCACGCATGCGCGCGCGCACACACACACACACACACTTAATGTCAATATGTGTACATGATTAGTTTGTCAAAAATACAACAAAATAGCACAATCCGCTATGCATCAGTATCAAACTCATCGCCCTAGTGTGTCTCTTTGGTGACAAGATCGAGATCTCTCTTGGTATGAGTTCTTTGCATCAATAAGAGTTATATTAGAGTGCTTGTCAATCAAAAAATATTTTGAAAATCATTTTAGATTAAATAGATAATTCAAAGTTACAAATACTCACAAAAGGCCAATATGCTGATGGAGGCATGCCTTGTAGGGTCTTGTATCCCTGGTTGTTTTAATGGTCATCCTAGTTTTTTCTACTGTTGGGGCCCAATCGTAATCTTTGGTCTATACAAAAATATATCCAAAGCTTAGGGTTGTTCTCATTCACATCACCCTAAAAGCTATGCTATGAAAACCTATAAGTATGTACCTACAAAAGTGTCTATGAATCCGTGTATCTGCCCATACAACCCAAGTGGGATTTGTGACTACTGCCCATCCAATCTCTACTACCTACTGCATTGGTTTTAAAAAATGATATTAAAGCTATGTGAGATGCGAACACATGAAAGTAATTTAATATGACAATCAAATTATGAGATAAGATACTTTTTACTGTAAAAATGCTACCAATAACCGCATCTCATATCTAAACTTTGTCTACAACTCCTGATGGAGTCCTGTAGGTATCTTATTTTTAGAGACTTTACAATACTTACTATTTGTATTCACAGTAAGAGGAAACAATGTAACATGTAAGTTTTATATAAATTAAATTTTTTATATATATAAAAAGACACAATATACTATGTTAGTGTTATATTAATTAACACTTTATGCAAATTAGGTTTATCTCTTTTTTTGGTTGTACAAATTCAAATTTCTCTCATACACCATCTCCTCAGTATTACAACCATGGAGGTCACACTCTTAGAATGGACGATGGAGAAGAGTCCTTTGTATCTACAAAGAGCTCCAACTCATGTGAATATGAGCCTTTGTCTCATTATGAAGATAGAGGATACGATGTTGGTATGATGGGTGCCATGGATTACATTCAAGTGTGCAACACCAATGTCATTCACATGAGTTGGACTCGGGGTGTTTATGCTCATGCACCAATATGTGCACACCTAGACCAACCTATGTTAGTTCTCTTGACTCCAATTTTTATTTGCTTAGATTCTTATGCCTTCGTATGTCAATGATAGAGGTCATGTTTTACATGTAGGGATATGGATCTCTAATTGATAACGAGGATGCCATCTATGGTCAAGGTGGGTGTCATTTTGAAAACGGCATGGTCATGCAATCTAAGAACTACGAATAATATATATTTTGTTTTATCCTTTGCCTCCCCCTGCCTTGAGAGTGAGACTCGTGCGACTATATTGCCCAATCATCTACACTTTCTAGTATAGACTTACAACAACAGACATTATGGGAGATGCGATAGAAGATCTCTAAGAGTCGTAGAGATGGAGAGGCTTTTAGCTTTTGTGATGCTTATTACATGATAGCTCTTCGAACCTATTCATTGCATAGAAGCTACAAATTCCACCCCATCCAAAGATAAGTCTTATGTAAGGTCTTGCCTTTTCAAAATATAAAGAATTTCCTAGTAGATCTACATCCGAACTGAGTCTTGATTAATGTAGTATGTATGTTCAATTCAAAAGTCTAGGTTTTTCCAAAAAATAAATTGTCCTTTGTTTTTACTATATTGTGTACGTTTTCGAGATAGAGAGAGCCCAACATTGTCATCTGCACTCTGGACTCCCTATGCATAAAATTTTATTCCTAGATTCTCACTTTTGAATTAGAGTTCCAAAAATAGTAGGTTTTTGGGCTAGTGGTTGTGCCACATGGATAGAGCTTGACTTGTTTTTTTTATGCTTGGTTTTTGTCAAAAGCCATACTTCGTTAGACATTCAACCCAAATTTAGCAGGTTCATGCATTGTTGTACCCATCATAGGCTCCTCAATCTATTAGTGTGGTATCGTGTGTGTGAGTATGTGCACACAATCACCTTAAATTCTTAATCCCTAGGTCAATTATTTCATATTTCAAGCCTAAGGATAAATGAGTATGGTATACATGGCCATTGGTATGCCCATGAGGCATGACCCATGAAGTGGCACCATGCTACATCAACTAGCTGCCTAGCAAGATGACAAGTGTTTGGTAACTACTCCTGGTCCCATTTAGCAATCTTGGGTTCCCAAGAAGACCCTGGGGCGAGTTTAAAGAGCTAGAGACTCCACTCTTGGGTACATTTTAAGTACAACGTACACTCTCCCACTCAAAGCACGGAGGAGACCCTTAACCGAAAAGCTTTGTGGAAGGAAGTATTGTGTCATCATGCCTTTTGAGATCATTAATTGAAAATGGAATTAAATTATATTACGATGCTTACTTATTTATATCATGTTGCAATCACCATTATGTCACTTATTTAGCCTATGTTGTATCTAATATACTTTGAATATTTAACTAAAATAATTATAGAGAGAGACTAAGGTTTCTTTAACATTAAGTTTGTTAAGATACATTACATCTATCAAATTGCATCCATGCATGATATTATGCTTGAAATAAATATATTAATGAAGAAATATTAACATGTTTTAGCATGCATAATCTCTACACCTTGTTAATCTAGAGAGAGAAAAAATATTCTACCTACACAAATTAAGATAGTTTCAATGTCTAATGCACAAATCTCATTTTCTATCCAATTGTATAAACCATAGAGTGAATTAATATTAGAGCTTAGGCTCTATAATTATTGTTATTCATCGCTCAAATTAAATATAAGCTAATGTATATCTAGCTCTAGTGAGAGAATACTAGTAAAATATTAGATAGATGGACCATTGTTTAGATTTAGCATGGTAGAAAATTAGGAATTAGCTAATAATGAATAAACGAATACTTACTTGATACATTCAATATTTAAAATTAAGTAGAAAGCCTAGTCTAGAGAAAGGTAGCTAGTAGGCAACACTATGAATAAAATTTCACTAAGAAAAATTTCTATAGAATTCTTTACACCCTTATTTTACTTTTTTTGAATTTTAATTGAGTTCTTTATAGATAAAATTTTAAAAATAATACTAAAATCAATTTTCAATATTGTTAAAGACTTAAAACTAGGATATAATTACCAAAAATAAAAACCGATTCTCTAAAAAATTACAAAAAATAAAATCTAATGGTATTCAAGCTATGATACAATTTCTATTATTTTAATATTTGAATTATTATTTTTTCAATTTTTATGCTAAAATCTGGAAATTTTATATCCTTAGATAATAAAAAGGCTATAAAGGTGCCTAAAATTCACAAAAGAACATCTTATAATCATTATTCTTTACAATTTAAATGAATTGCACAATTGAAATTTAAAATTTTACTTAGAGTAGAACATGACTTTTACTCATAGTTTTACTTGTTGTGATCTCACAATAGAATTTTGTGTAAATAATGTAAGTATGTATAAGTTAAGTTAGCCAAAGCACAAAATGGGATCAAAGAGAACCCAAGCTAGCAAAGTTCATGATGAATAGGCTAGCACTAGTAGGGCCAACGATAAAGAAAAAGGAATTGTTATGGAGGACATGCAACGTTTTCACTAGGCAACTCTCACAAGATCAAAAGAGTTTAATTAAGTATTGCTCTTATTGCATAGATGATAGTATAGGGTGAAGAGAACACACTCCCAAGTGGAACTTAAATACGTGACACGCATATGTTTTCATAATATTCTTTTATCTTAGAAAAAGATTATTTGAAAGTAGATTCCTTGAAAGAATTGTCTACATATTCAAAAACTGTCGAACCTTCTTCTTTCAAACTCCAATACTAACTTATTCAAAAGTCCCTTTTGATATCCAAGGAGGAGGGTTTAGAAGAGTGAGCATTGAAGCACTGCATATGGGTTCACATATCTTGTAGGCTTATGACAAAATTATAAGATAGTCCTTACGAGTTTGTGTCCATATTACAAGACAGTTTGGTTGTATGGGAAGACAAAGTTGCTGGGTGTATTAAATGCTTGCCAAAAGGAGTGAATTCTTGGGATTTGGATTCTTTAATGAAGAAGAGTCATACGTCTATTTTTTAACTAGGAAAGAATGTTTGGGTGTCGATTGCTCATCGATTGTTATTGCTTGAAAGGCTGTCAAAAGGAAATTGTGTCAAGGAACTATAAAAGGAACCCTCGTAGCTGAACAACATGTGGTAGTAGTCAAATACCAGGGAAATTAGTGTGTGACACGGGGTTGAATGTGCGAATCATCTCGGTTGTCAATCATGGATGGGAGAACCCAGTTAGTATCATAACCTCTTTGCTTTCTACACTACTATGAATAGAGATTATTTCCCCTTCGGGTAAAGGTATTCTTCAATGGTTGTACATAGAAAAACGCATTAGAGGATTCTTTTCTTAGAGAAGGAAAAATGGTCACGTATTATAATAGACACTTTCTCCAGAAGACAAGACTAGGAATCATTTTAGTAGTTCAAGCTAAAGCTACCTGATGATGATATCCTATTTGCTAGATTAACTATGTTTATGTTGGGCTAGGTCCTAGAGACATGTGAGGGGTAATCCGATTACTCGAAATAAATAAAAGGGTGGGGACCTCACACTAGTATCAGATCCTAGATTATGGTATTTCTATTTGCTTAAAGAAATGTGTTTTTTCTTATTTACATGTAGGGTAGTCTAACGTGAAATGTATACTCTAAGAGGATCCTATTGTCAAATACAAGAAGCTCCAAGTATTCCAACTGATGTATTCTACAACTTGTAAGTCACCTGAATATATGTTCAGAGGGAAGTAGTGATATTGCTTGATGAAGGATTTTTTAGCACCTTCCTAAAGGATTTCTAGAGGATGGGAGGCAACTTGGAATGATGATGATGGAATTCTAAACATATGTGCTACAAAGATCACATCTTAAGATTGAGCTCAAGAAAATGCGATGGCATGGGCGGAGGAGTTGTGAGTGGTCCAATTATATTATTTTGTGGTAATCATAGGAAAATTGTTCATTGGTGAGCATGTAGTCACTCAAAACAAGTGGGTCTACAATAAATTTATCAAATTGTCTTGCTACAGCGAGTGAAGATATTCTCACTCATCAGGAATTTTCTTATAATCACAAGTGGACTTATAATTTATGAATCTACAAACGATATATATAAAGATTACCATACTAGTAAATTGTTCAATGGTGCGTACAAATGATAAAACCCCATTAGCTATGAATTTGTCTCCAATAAAAGGGACCCTTTTCCTATTCAATTTTTATTTCTTTTTCAAAACATTTTTCAACACCCTTTTGTATGTCAAAATGTGAAAAAATATAGAATAAAATAATCCCCAATGTTGAGCCCATGTGATAGGCATTTTTACCATTGTAGTGACCCCCTCAAGATGAGGACAACCTAATCAAAGAATCTTGTACCTTATTATGACAAGTAAACCCTTGCAAATAATTTACAAAAACAATAAAAGATTTTGGTTCTCTTCACATCGTGTCTTGCATTTTTTCCTTGAGGGGTTGAAAGTAAATTTCCTTGAACAAAATTGTGTCGAGTAATAAATCAAGCCATTGATAAGTGTAATATTGTGTACGTACCATGTGCTCCCTTGTACACCATTATATAGGAGAAAAATATTCTTTTGAAACAAGCCCAATCTTCCACATTTAAAGGAGAACGAAACCATGTTGAGTGCTCATTAGGAAGAGAATGGGGTCTAGGAGGGCCTCTTTATTTGGCAGTTTAAGGAAGTCAAACCTTTAATATTAAGAAAGTAATCAAAGTATAGCTTTTGAATTCAAACAGGCAAAATGGCTAGTTTATTTGAATTCAAAGTTTCCCCCCAAAATGGAATGTAAAATCTAGCGGGTAAAACCATATCATGTAGCATATCTATAGAAAGAGCTCAATGCGTAGATTGAAGATCTATGATCTCCGCTCAAATTGGATATCATATGTGGGAGTTATGGAAGACCAAAAATCATAAAATTATCCACCTCCTTTTAGGGAAAAATTTGCATCCTTTGACCACTCTTGCCCATCTCTTACACACCCACCATTCTTGCACACATGGTGTACACCTATTCGTCAAAATGTTAATTACCTCCATAAGCTCATGGCAAATAAGAGGCCCTCCTACAACCCATCCTCTTACTAATGATGCAAAAGCTTGGATCAAGGCTATGGAAGACTACTTTGGAGGTACTAGAACCTAGCCTAAAAATCAGACTATACTTGTACTTTTCTTGCCTCGCTAGTGATGCAAAGATATGGTGGATGTGGCATTTCAAGGACTTGGGAATCTCATGACCTTTCCAATCTTGGGAGGTTATTAAAAAGGATTAACTGCATGGAGCGATACCTTCCACTAGCTGCTACAAACGGGAGCGCGAAGAGCCCTGCAAAGTACGATCGAAATAGCACATAGCAAGCCATAAATCGACAAAACTTATACTTGGCAAACATCATTGCACATACTCCGAGCCGTATACAATACGAGAGAGTCAAAGAGAGGGAGAGGGCAAGAGAGCGCGTGCAGGCGCAGCTCCTAGAGTGGAGTGTATGCCAGCACGGCGAGAGAGTAGAGAGGAGAGGGGAGAAGAATACACAGACACTGGGTGCAATCTCCCCCCGTGCAAGAGTGACCATTTTCCTCTTGCATTTGTTTTATAGATTTCTTGAATGGTCAAATTGGTTACAAACTGGCCGGTCGGTCATAAATGGCCAAAGCTCATAAAAGAGCACTTGAATAATAAAATGTACAGTGTATATATTTTCATTCGCATAGGCCTATCTCGGTCCAGTCTTTTCCATCTGTCACTGATGCAATAAATAATAAAATGTCAATTCCATAGCATACCTTTGCGTTGGAAAGCAACTATCCTCAGTAGCAAAGATAAAAATCTGCAAACAATACTTGTCAAAAACAATGATTAGTATGTTGTGTCAAAAACATCACATAAATAAAAGAAAAAATTATGAAACTAAACAACATTAGCTTATGCCTGCCGTCATCCACATACTACCTATTCTAGTGTCCCATACCACTAGAATAAGCAGTATATGTCATACCCTGATGAATCAGGATATCATTGGTCACACTCATCATTCAATAATCATTTCTCATCAAACTCAAATACTGTCATGATAGAAAAGCATCGACATATACCAATTCCCAATCCAAATCCAAATCCAAAATATCTTTCATTTTCTATACCCGGGTAACAAAATCATACCAGTTGCAGTGGTGGCTGGCCACCACTACAGCATGATTTTGTGATTGGTGTTGCCTAAATCGGCGATTCTACACCAATAAGACGTGCTGCCTAAATTGGCAAATCTGCACTAATGCTGCCTAAATCGGCGAATTTGCATTTGGTATAAGTTTAAAAATCATGAATCTACAATTTATTAATGTGCTGCCCAGATCGACGGATCTGCACCAAGATGAGTATCTACGCACTGCCTAGATCGGCGAATCTATGTGCTGTGACCAATGGACTAGACAAGACATAAAAGGCAAAAGTATTTACTATGTGTGTGACACTATTTTGGAGTATAGCAAGGTACTTACAAATTGTGGGTCACTATCCAGAGCACCTTAGCTCACATGAGTAGCTGCATAGCTTATTGACAAATCATCTCAATAAACATTTCTTTCAATACAATCAGAAGCCGTGACCTTAACAGTATTTGAGCATTCTGCTTAGAACACAATGAAAAGAAATAAAATAGGAAGAGAGGAGTGATGTATTTGATGTACATACCAAGAGGGTGTACTGTATTTGAAAATATATATACCATTGTTGGCAGATGGGGAGAGGTACAAGTGCTGCAACTAGCATTTTATATCAAAGTATAGTTAACAAATCCAAAATCTCATAATTTGGTGTTAGTAATTTGCAATGAAATAAAAGGATATCCTGCCTATCTAGAACTCAATTCGATATTAGTGTTTGATTGCACTTTTAGAATGTACAATATTGGCACCTTGACTCGACAATCAAAAAGTTAAAACTTAATTGGAATACGAATAAAAAGTTATACATAATCTTGCTAAGACTGAAATGTGAGACAAGTTTAGCAAGAAGAAAAACTCTGCAATTCAACTTAATAGCATACATGAACTTGAGTCACAAATAAACAAAGCAATTTTTAAGTGCAATGTTAATGAAGCATTTATCAAACGAGAATATTGGAGCGGGGGATTGTGTTACAAAAATTTGAAATACTCTTGCTAGCTATGTATATCCAAATATTAAAAACATTATATATATATATACCCTAAAAATACACTTAGTAATTAAACTGATAAGGAATTTATGAAAGCAAAGTCTATGTATGAATGGAGTGCGACGAGGGAAAATAATATATATATATATTTTTTGTACAAAGGTAAGTAACCCAAGTATATATTCGCAACAAGGTTCAAAATGATCGCTTAATTTCAAGTCCCTAGATTAATGGAGGTCTTGGATCCCATCTCCCATGTCCATGGGAGATATCACGTACTACTACATGTCCCATGTCCATGGGAGATATCACGTACTACTACATGAGTGCTACACTAGCGTTGAGGATAACACTCAATACATTTGTCATAGCGAGTAAGAAGAAGTGATAATACAATGCTACTTTCTAGTAGATATCCTCCTATGGAAAATAATGTCATGGACTAGGATTCGAGCTAGTACGGGTTGGGTTTAAAATTTGAATCCTCTATCGGTATTTATGATCAAACTTGTAAAAGTGCACCGTTGTTACGTAAACTAGCTAAAACTGCAAAACATCGGCTAGATTCCAAGCGTTCCTTCAGGTAAAAAAACAAAAGAGCTTTAGGTGTGCCCTTATTTTCTTCAATTACAAAAATTGTTTTTTTTTTGGCAAATCAAACTTGATCAACAAACATTGTGATGATTAGTTTTATCCAAACTTTGATTGCTAGCATTGCACTCTCAAGGAGAACTTCTCGTGAAAAAACTTTGTAGGAACTACTTTTGATGGTCATCTTTGAATGGATACAACAAACATATATTGAAATACGAAGAGACATAGGAGCACTTATCTCCACCTTAAATATAGACACACAAACCTCGAATCCAAAAATAGGCACAGAGCGGCAAGGTTGAAAACGGCAAACCCTTGCCACCTGGGGAAAGTGTGTCTCAACTTACAATCATTCTACGTGAAAATTCAATAACGCCCCTTGAGAGTAGGCGGAAAAAGAATCATTCCGCTTGAAATTTAATAGAAATACTGTAAAAAGAAGAAAAATCAAGTCAGTCTTCTAAACGTTCCTTGTTTTGTGTATGGTTAGGAAAGTGATTTGTCTCGAACACTGCTTCCCATCACAAGCATGGCACCTCTCAAGGTGCTCAACAAGCAATTTCTCTAGGAAAAGAACCCTGCCCAATGAAGGGTTCATCTTTTGGAAGCCCTTCAAATATTAACTCAAATTTTATAAATGGATAATGGTGATATAGTCATGTGGACGACTACAATGCGTCTGAAAAAAGCAAGCCCTAAAACTAGTGTAGATTAGAAGTACAGGCGAGCTGCAAGCTGGCAGATTTCACAAGTAGTGATAGAATGCTCCTCTGATGTTACAAGCAAAAGAAAAAAATGTGATCATGCTATTGGGCAACAATTTGTGAAGCCATAGAAGGCTTACTCTGTGCCAGTGTGCTTCAAGATCTGGCACCGCTCCTTGCTCCTCAAACGCCAGCTTACTGAGAGATGCGCCAACACTCACCTGCACCTTGGACCACACCTACTGGGGTAGGGCCTGCTTATTTTAAGACGTCAATGCTGCAACGAAGGCGAGAATGACCTCCATGGTGTCAATCAAGCGTAGGATGAAGTAGGAGCCTTGAGGAGCACATGCAAAGCATGAGAGGAGAGCATGATCAGGATATGGGGAAACATAAGTGTGAGGAGGAATCCCAAGGAGGGTTGTTCGGCATAGACGAGAGAGAGGATTTATAGAGTAGGCAGCCGCCTTCTGCACGGTGTGGGCTCATTCTAAATGGAAGGTGTGTGTGTGTGTGTGTGTGTAATGAATAAGGAAGAGAAGAGACAGATGAAGGAAGAACTAAAGTCGCCATGCAGTAGTGGATGCCTTGCAGCTATAGTAGGTGGTTGGGGAGGGTGCGCGATGCCAGTATGCCGAAACAGGTGGGAGGTTGGTGGTTTGTGACTTGTAAATGATGCAAATAATGCATGATGAAAATAGTGGCAGCGAATTGAGAGCCATGCACGCTACAGTGAGTTTGAAGGGAGTATGAATGGTTGTACATGAGCGCCCGCGTTTTCAGTGGAAGTCAAAGATGGCGGGCCGGATTGGTCCTCAACCAAGACCACAGGACATGGGGGGTTGGGATGGACAGTGGTCGGCTGTGTTGTGCGCCACAAACAACTGGTGGTCTGTGGAGTGGCGAGCGGCTGAGGGGGAGAGAGAGAAAGAGAGAAAGAGGGTGCCATGCATGGCAAGCGGGTTGTTGAAAATAAGAGAGAGAGAGAGAGAGAGAGAGAGAGAGAGAGAGAGAGAGAGAGAGAGAGAGAGATAAAGAGATCTTCCAATGTGTGGTGGCTGCTATGCAGTGGTTGGGAAAGGTGGCGGGGCTGTGGTGCAGTATGACAAGGGGTTTGCAGCACGATCATCACCAGTGATTGGTAGAGAGAGAAAGCTGAGTGCGGCTCATAGTTTCAGCATCCACTGGTTGAGGACGGCTGTGTAGAGCTACTTGTTGATGAGGGAGAGTGAGAAATACACTGTGTGTGTGAGGCTGGGGGACTTGGAGTCAAAATGAACCATGCGCATGACAAGATTGTAGCTGCTGCAGCGTGAGTGGATGTCGACAACACTCATGCATGCAATACATGACACATCTGCATGTTATTGACTTTGTCGGGTGGCAAGCCAACACTAATCCAGAGATTTCATGGACGTCCGTGGGCCATTATCACCATTCTGTGTGCCTTCACACACACTTCATTTGAATGATCTCGAAACCTCCCTCCCTGATAAATTCTAATAACTTCCGATGCCATTATTTTGGGCTGCACACCAGGGTTGGTCGGTCTGCAGTACGACAACTAGGGGTTTTCTTTTTTGAACCTCTTGAAATTGTTTCCTTGTACAATTGAATCTCAACGACAACTTCTCCCGAAATTTCTCAAGAACACTTAGGATTGTGTCATGGTCAATTTTTCCTAAATTTCTTCTGCTACTTCTATTGATTCATTGCTTGAGTCCCCATTCTCTCACGCTTTTGAAGAGGGGATCTTGTTTGCCTCTTGCACAATTTCGATGACATTAAAACTACTATTCAAATGCAAACTTTTCCATAACATGCTCCAGCATTCTAAGAAAAATATACACATAAGTTACTTAATGTATTCCCACGAAGATCATTGGTAATCAAGATGAGTAATTAATTGGAAAGTACTAGCTCCGAATGTGTTACAGAAACCATTTCTACGATCCATATCTTGCTAGGAGCGATGACCTACGCTCTAATACCACTACTGCAAACGGGAGCGCGGAGAGCCCTGCAAAATATGATCGAAATAGCACATAGCAATCCATAAATCAACAAAAATTATACCTGGCAAACATCATTGCACATACTCCGAGCCATACGCAATACGAGAGAGACAAATAGTGGGAGAGGGCAGGAGAGCACGTGCAGGCGCACCTCCTAGAGTGGAGTGCTACGCCAGCACGGCGAGAGAGTAGAGAGGAGAGGGGAGAAGAATACACAGACACTGGGTGCAATCTCCCCCCGTGCAAGAGTGATCATTTTCCTCTTGCACGTATTTGTTTTATAGATTTCTTGAATGGTCAAATTGGTTACAAACTGGCCGGCGGGTCATAAATGGCCAAGGCTCATAAAAGAGCACTTGAATAATAAAATGTACAATGTATATATTTTCATTCGCATAGGCCTATCTCGGTCCAGTATTTTCCACCTGTCACTGCTGCAATAAATAATAAAATTTCAATTCCATAACAAGCTAATGGGTCCATTAAGATGAATGAGCTCTTTTCTCCAAAACAGCTATACTTTTTTGTGGAGACAAATTACTCTAAATTTGTAACATTACACAGATATGCACCCAAGATGTCCATCAAAAAGCAAGTAGATAGACTTTGTCTTGGACTAAGTTAGCCTTTGGATACCTCTCTTAAGCAATGAGACCTATATCACTCTAGGATGCTATCTTAAGAGTAACACCTCTGGCTAAGGAAGTGATCGTGAATCAAGGGAGATTAAACTTAGAAACTAGAGAGGAAAAGCCAAAAATTGGTACTATAGACATTTTAATCGAGCTTATCAATTTTTCCCTATAGTAGTAGGAACTACAAAAACTCAATCCTAGCATCCAAATGTTTTTGCTATGAGTGTAACAAGCTAGGTCACTTTAGGAACCATTGTCATAGAGGAAATGTAGGAGCATCTAGAATTGAAATTCACTTCGTATAACACATAATGGTAGAGGTAAAACGGTCCATTGTGGAGGGAGGAATGTAAGAAGAGTCCATGGGAGAGGAGTTGTAGCTAGAGCTCATGTTGCTACTATGAAAGACCTAACAGTAGGAGACCAAGCTAATGAGAGAAACACTATGCATTCCATATTCAACAATCCCATGACAAGACAACAATACTAATCTAAGACCCAAGGGCTTGCCAAGGTGAACAAGTTGAATTCTTAACTGATTGTGGAAGCACACACTCATTTCCCTCTCCAAAATGTATGAGAAATCTAAAGCTAACCTAGTAACTTAAAAAAAGATTAATTGTAGTGATAGAAAATGAAAAAGAAGTCCTAACTCGACATACAGTAGAATGGGTAGAGTTTAAACTAGGGGGATACTCTACTTTTGAACATTTTTTCACTTTATCTCTAGGGGTTTATGATGGGATATTGAAAATGGATAAGTTGAGACAAAACCAAGCTTAATTACATTCGATCACTATGCGAAAAAAATTGCACCTTTATAGATGACCTTCAGAATGAGGTTTTAATTCAAGGAAAGAATGGGAAACAAAAAGCTCACTTAGTTAAAGCTAGGAGACTTATGAAGGGTCTCCAAAGGAAAGGTCATTAGATTTATGTTTTTAAACGCAAAAATTGGATGAATCGTACTCTAAATTTTGATGCAAATGGTTTAAAGAATACTTAGATGTGTTCCCTAAAGCCCTCACAAATCTTCCACCTAATAGAGAAGTTGATCATGAGATTGAGACTATCTTATAAGATTGTTGCATCCCATTTCAAAGAGACCTTATAAGAATTTTTCTTGAAGCTATTGAGCTCAAATAGCTTATTGAGTAGGGATTCATATGAATTAGTACTTCACCTTTTGGGTGCTTGAGTTCCTTTCCAGAAAGAAGGATTGTTCACCCTGTCTTTGCATCAATTATCGTGGGCTAAATCAAGTCATAGTTTTTGGGCTCAAGACCATTTGAGAACGTGTCTTGTTCAAACATGTACACACCCCGCTCATTTTGTGATTCATGTGTGCAAATTGATATGGATAATTTTATTCCATCTATATACATGTAAAAGGATTATCATAGCAAGAGTCTTTGGTTGATTATATCTCTCTTTGCTCGTCCTTTTTTGTTTTTTCTTGCCCTCCCTTCATGAAAATTATTTGTTTTGACCCACCATAGCCAACCAACTCCCAACCTTAGTATTAGATTCAAGCTTGAGGTTGGAAAAGGCATTCTAAAACACTAGGGAGGGACTTTTCCACACGGCATTTCAAAATGCTGTCATCCTTCCTCCAGGGCTCTTCTTTGTCTACACGTGCCATAGTTAACCAATTCCCAACAACATTAAATAACAAGTACCCTATTCCAGGGATTGGTGAGCTATTGGATATATTGCATGGAATAAAAATGTTCCCCAAGATCTATCTTCAATCCATACATGCACAATAAAATTTTTTAGTGATGTCTTTTGGGCTCACTAATGCTCTTACCTCTTTCAATAGTCTAATGTAGGACATATTTAGACCATATTTGAATAATTTTGTCATACTTTTCTTTGACCACATTTAGATCTATTGAAAGGTAGAGGAAGATCATGAGGGTCATGTTAGTCAACACTGACTTTATGTTTAGGAAAGAAAGTATACCTTCCTTTCTCTACAAGTCAGTTATCTTGGCTTTATCATTTCAGTAGATGATCAAGGATATTGTTGATTAACCCCAACCAAATTTTGTCAAAAAAATCAAATAATCTCTTGGTATTACAAGGGGTTATGGGTCTTTGTTGAGTACTATGCATGCATTGCATCACCCTTCATAGATCTATAAAAGGAAGGACGTAGGGTTGATTGACAAGATGAACATCAGTCCATTTTTAACAAACTTAAGGAACACCTTGTAACTCCACCAACCCTCAAGCTCCCAATTGATGTCATGGAAGAAGTTGAGGTGGTCATCAATTTCAGTAACCTTGCTTTAGACAAAGCTTTAACCCAAGAAGGTAGAATTGCGGCTTAAACTTCTCGAAAGCTAAGAATTCACGAAGAGAAAATATCCTACTCATGATTTAAAACCACTAGTGGTTATCATGCACTAAAGCTATTGATGCGTTATCTCTTAGGATGAAACTTTCAAATGGCCACTAATCACAAGCTCACACAAGTCAAATCATCAAAATGAAATGTTTAGAGAGAGCATATGTACCTATACATGCTCATCTTGAGGAGATTATCATTGTCTAAGTTGCATTATACAAAAAAGGTTAAACGTATATGCATTTAATGGTCGTATAATATATTTGGCCCAAAACCCAGCCGTATAATACAGTGACAAGTCACTAAAATGGACCTCCCGTAGTACCTCTTTGCACTTCAAACGAAGTTTTCTTCGATTGACGAAAACTTAGATTCAAGTTTTCTACGATTGAGGAATCATATGATCAAATGATTCCTAGTATATAAGGGGCCACCCCATGCTCTCCCAACACCATTTGACATAAACAACGACTGTTTTATTTTGACAAGGGGATCCTCTCTCTCTTTCCATTAGAAGTTTGAAAAAATAAACTAATTTAAAAAATGTAAATATATGCATATGGTGTGATAGTACTGACCATGCAAGGAGGGATTGTGAAAGTTTTAAAGACTCTTTGACAAAGGAGCTTGTTTTCAAAGATGGTAAGATTAACTTAACTGAAACAGGTAATCTCTTGGAGACAAACTTTCAAAAGTTCAGGATGAAGAAGCTAGTTGAGGACATGGTTACTCGCCATGCCATCTCAATGGTTGAGGCAGCCGCCTATGGGTTGAAGGTGGATCCTATTAAGAAAAAAGGATCAGTTAAGGTTGTGGAAGAGGAGTCTAATGGTATTGGAGAGCTACAGCCATGTGCTATATAATCTTCTATGAATGGTAAAATGACTATAGAGGTTTTACATGAAGCTGGAGATTGCATTCGGCTAGAAACAGGTTGGAATGACCTGGTGGACTCTTTGTCAGTGCATGCATACATTGCCAAAAACGTCAATACAATGAGGCCATTGTCAAAGAGAAACATAGGTGTGAGAATGGGGATGAAGGGCCTTCAAAACGGGTGACAAGGAGTGGAGGCAGAAATGACACAGTGCCTCCTAGATCACCTTCCTCGCAACATATGCCTGTCCCTGAAGTGCCTATGTAGGAAGCTTCTAAAGCAAAGAAGAAGGATGCAACAAAATCTAAAGAAAAGGGTCTGGCCTACAAACTCCAATTTGACATAGAGGCGGCAACCGATCTCAAAAAGGTTTTGAAAGAGAGGATTTTAAGTAGTAAGGTGGAATTAAATCTAAAAAAAGCTAGTCCATTGAACATAAATCTAGATCTAATTTAATCTTAAACTCAAAATAAACCAAAATCTAATCTAATCTAACATAAATCTAAATCTAACGTAAATAAACCTAAATCTAATTTAACGTAAATCTAACTCAAAATAAACCTAAATCTAATCTAACATAAATCTATATCTAAACTAATCTTAAACTCAACATAAACATAAATCTAAATGTAGTCTAACCTTATCTAGTTTAAATTCTAACATAATCTCTTTCTCTCTTTGTTTTCTCCCCTTACCTCTCTCTTTCGTCTTCTCCCCCACTCTCTCTCTCTCTCTTTGGTTTTTTATTCTCTCTCTCTTTCTCTTTGTTCAAGAAGTCTTGAGTTCAACTCCTTGTCGGCTAGATCTTTAAGGTCTCTTGGGATAGTTTCCTACAACGTTAAAACTCTCTTCTTCTCGGGTGTGTGTGTGTGTGTGTGTGTGTGCGCGCCACTAAAAAGAGGAAAATGGTATAACCTTTCTATCACCCAAGTGTGGTAGATTGGTTATGCCATTTCCCTCTTGAATAAAAGTCTTGAGTTCAACTCCTCGTCGGCTAGATCTTCAAGGTCTCTTGGGATAGTTTCCTACGACGTTAAAACTCTTTTCTTCTTCTTCTCTCTTCTCTCTCTCTCTCTCTTTGTTTTATCTCTCTCTCTCTCTCTCACTCTCTTTTCCTTTCTCAATGTGTGTGTGTATTCTTTTTTTATGCATATGTGTGTGTGTGTGTGTTTTGTTTATGCATGTGCTCTCTCTCTCTCTCTCTCTCTCAAAAACACAATGTGTGTGTGAGAGAGAGAGAGAGAGGGAGAGAGAGAGAGAAAGAGGGGAAGGGAACATGAGAGAGAGGAGAGGGAAGGAGCATACCTGGCACTCCTTCCTCTCCTCGTGTATGTGTGTGTGTGTGTGTGTGTGTGTGTGTGGAGAAGAAAGAGAGAGAGAGGGAGAGCGCGGGTTACCTCTTTCTTGCTTGAGCACCGAAAACTCAGATCTGAGATCTGAGTTTTCAGGCGCTCTCAGTTTATTTTTTACCCAAGTCGACGTCTCTATGGACGTCTCTATGAGTGTCGCTGTGTTACAAATAAACTAGTGATGCCCATAGCGGCGCCCATAGCGATGCCATGAATTTTCACTTCTAAGCGTCGCACTGCGAGTGTCGCTAATGTGAAGTACCTCTTGTAGTGGTTCTAAGATTTTGTTACATGGAATTTTAATGGGCTCCTATCATCATACTTACTTTTCTTTTCACTCTCCTAACTTTTCTTTGATTGACCTATGCATGATTAGTACGTAGATTTTATGTAGGAGGTCTGAGATCTTCACACTTCCTCATTTAGTTTTCATCTAGATTTCAAAGACCATACCCTACTGAACAAGATGTTTTCTCCTAGCAAAACCCCAGTACATATAAGGTGTGTTGTGACATTGATACTTATTTGAAAAGTCTAGCTAGGGTGGTACTACTTAAATCACTCTTTCTATTATATAAAAAATGGGTAAGAGATGTTCCTTTTATCCGTACGTGTGATATTGAAAAAAATGACCATTTAAGGTCTAAATTAAAATTTTTGTTGAAAAAATAATAAATTTGATTTTAATATATTTTGCTCGCCCAATTTTTAAATTTAGATTCATTTTCTCACCAAAAACATGAGTAATATTTCAAGGTCGGCGTCCAAAAATATACACTGATTGAACTACAGAGTTTTTCTTCTTGCTAAGTTGTCTCACATTTTAGTTTCAACAAAGTTATGTATAACGTTTTATTTGTGTTCCAATTCAATTTTAACTTTCCAATTGTCGAGTCAGGGTGCAAACATTGTACATTTTAAATGTGTAATCAAACACTCCTATTAAATCGAATTCTAGATCGACATGAAATTCCTTTTCTTTCATTGCAAATTACTAACACAAAATTACCAGTTGTAGTACTTGTACCTCTCCCCATATACAACCAATGGTATATATACTTTCTAATACAGGATACCCTCTTGGAAATTTTATTGAGATGCTTTGTCAGTAAGCTATGCTGCTACTGCAGTGAGCTAAGGTGCTCTAGGATCCTGAACAATAATTTGTAAGTACTTTGATATACTGCACAGTGGTGTCAAACACATAGTAAATTTTTTTTCTCCTTTATGTCTTCTCTAGTCCATTGGTCATATGCACACACATTTGCCGATTTAGGCAGTGTGTCAATACTCATCCGGTGCAGATTCACTAATCTAGGCAGCACAACAACAAACTATAGATTCACGTTTTTTTAAAACAATGCCAAATGTAAATTCACCGATTTAGGTAGCATTAGTGCAAATTCGCCAGTTTAGGCAGCACGTCTCATTGGTGTAGATCCGCCAATTTAGGCAACACCAATCACAAAAACAAAATCATGCTGCAGTGGTTGGTTAACACTGTAACTGATATGATTTTGTTACTTGGGTATACAAAAAGAAGGATATTTGGATTTGGATTTGGATTTGAAATGGGTATATGTTGGCAGATATTTGGACTTGGTATTTGACATTTTCCTGTCGCGACAGTATTTATGGAATTGGTCAAAAACTCACTACTATTAATAATCGCTATTTTTGCACTTGACCTAAAGTGAGATTTAAGACCATAAGCATGTGTGCTTAGGTCTTATAAACATGTCAAGTTTTGTAACGTTTGGATGTCGTTTGATGCTGTAACGGATGTGATTTGTTTGCTGATGAGCGACTAGCTTTTGGTGATTTCAGTCATTTGAGTGTAGCCTGAGTTAGATGCGAGTTATTTGTTGTTTTCCAAGAGATTGAAAATCTCTTGTAGCCTCTCTACACTAGTGGAGTCAACTTCGTCCCATGGATTGATAATTATATTTGTGGTTCTCTCTATGTTTGCAATAAGATAGGAGTGAAGTTAGACACCGCTGTCGAGGACGAATAGACCTAAACTAGGGAAAAAGGGAGCGTCTTGTGTATTTGTCCATTAACTTCCTCTAGGTTTACCCAGAGTAAAACTTTTTATTTTCAATGTTTTTTTCTATAATAATGAGGAGTTGGTAGAGCATGAAAGTTCTTGAGGAAGCTATCAGCGGGCTGATGCCATGAGGTCCGCAGGTGCGTCAAGTGGCATCTTGTGGCGTGAGGATGACGAATGGGATCAACACTTGCACGTAGATAAGTGAGAACACAAAGGGAATGTTTTCTTGTGATGATTATGCAGAAAGGTCATCATGAAAACTATATTTGGGGACCACTTCACGTGATTGCGGGATGCATTATCTAGAAAAGTTGAGTGCCAGGTGTGCGGATAGATATAGAAGGGTAACAAAAATGCATTGCGAGTCCATTTTTTGGCTTGTTTGGGGTCTGTTTGAGGTCCATCAAAAGTCCAAAGGTTCCCAAGGGATAACGTGAAGTGTGGACACTAAAAAACTTGAGAAAAAACCAGCAAAAATGTGGAGAGAAGAGGAGGAGCAACCGCAACTCATTTTTTGCTGTTTTGGCCATGAACTGCTCATCCGAGCTCGGATATGAGCACTTTGATATTATAGGCTGGGGTTTTTGGCCGTTCCAGATGCAATGGCATTGTCCATTTTTCCAAACTAATCACTATTTTCTTGTTGGTTTGGTTGTGTAAGTTTCTCCTGTGAGTGAAGCCTCAACTCAAGTTTGTGACTGTATCTGGCATATTCCATCCATATGGTGTGAGCTATTTGCCCCATGTTGGCCCAAGCTCAATTGTATGTAAGCATGAGAAATATTCCTCAATTGAGATGATTTATGTGTGTGTGTGTGTGTATGTCTGTGTTTAGTGGGCAAATGGATAGTCTCTCTCCTCTCACTCCATCCGTGTGTTCCCTGTCTCGCCCAGGTGGATTGTGTAAGCGGAGTGGTGCCCCATAGTCTGTGTGTGTATTATCCCAAGAGTAAGTGTCCGGTGATTATAGAGGCGTTGTGTGTGTTTCCATTCCACTCACATTCTTTTGGCACCCCACCGAGGATCTTCTTCGAGTACCTTCAGCTTCAAGATTACAGGTTGCAGATTACAGGTTACAAGTACAGGTGACTCACATAGGCACATGTAGCTAGAGTAGAATGATATATTGGCAAGTGAGAGTCATTTGCCGTTATTGTTGGTATGCATCATTTGGTGCCTGTTTGAGCGCATTGTTTGGTATTGTACGTTACTTGTGGATACTGCCATTGTACGCCTGTGTGGAGCCATACTTGGTTTTATTTGGCACTCCCAGCCATTTCTAAGACTTGGTCTAGAAGATAGTCATTTTTGAGACGACTATACGAGATTTTCATAAGCCTTCGTGAGAGGGTCATGGTGAGGTTTTATTGAGCCGGGGGATTCTTGAGTATGAGATCCTTTCGGTGATACAGGTGTCTGGTGTACCCTTTTTGTGACCTCGTCATAGGCTATGACTAGTTATTCCTACTTGATGCTTGGATGCCATTGTTGGCAGGTTATGCATACATATACAGTCTATCTTTTGGGTTTTTACTGCTCCAAAAAATTTCCAAGTTGTGATGGTTGGTTTTTTGGTCTTTTGAGCGATTAATACTGTTATGTTGCAGAAATTCTGGTAAAATCAGAGGGTAATTAGTCAAGTGTGATTTCTTGGGAGATGCATGGATGGTTTTTAATGGATAATCGTGACGGACCTAAGTTCACTGTTTTTCATTTTGCACAAAGAATCTAGATAAATGTTCATTTTACCAACATCGCATAGTCTTTATGTTTTGGCCAAGAAGATTAAGAGAGATACTGGAATCTCCCTTGTTTGTTGTTATTCCGATGATTAACTATGAAAACTCATTTGATGTGCATGTGTTCATCTTTTTCTAAAATCTTGAGCTCCATTGAAGTTTCTAGGGATTGAGTTAGTAAAACGTTTTTGGTTCTTGTACCTGTGTTAGAAGGGGTTCTCAAAGCATCGAAACTTGGGTAGCCATGGATTTCTCTTATCGGGAATTTCATGGAAGAAGTGATGAAGACGTGGAAGACTTTTTGGAAAAGATGGAGGTTGCTTGCATTAGCAATCAGATTCATGATCTGACGCACATGTTACATCTTCTCCAGATTTGTTTGAAGAGTGATGCACGAGTTTGGTCCAAAGCATTTGAAGAGGAGTTGTGTGTGGCTGATCCACTTGTGAGATTATGTTGGGACAATCTATGGCATGGATTGGAAGTGGAGTTTGTGAAGACACAAGATCCTGACAAAGTGTGGCAAGAAGTACAGGGTTTGGTGAGCCAGTAGATGTATACATACGCAAGTTTTCAATGGCATGGGAGAGGATGTGCAAGGCCTTGGCACCATAGGTGCCCCCACCTGACATGATGAAGAAGGACAGGTTCTTGGCTGGTCTTTGGGAGAATATACATTGGAGAGTGGAGCTAAAGAAGACTAGGACATATGAGTGGAAGCTGAGAAGAATGAGTCAGCTAGGAGTAGAGTTTTTGCCCAGGGGGTCTGAGTTTCAGCCTATGGATTATTTGCAAGGTCGCATGCCAAGGGTTCATCATGAACAAGTGGTTTTTGTTACTCCTCAGGTTATGCCAGCAGTGGTCACTACAATAGTGCAAGATAATGGGCTAAGGCAAGATATGAGGCAAGTGGTAGATTCAATGAAGAATCTTAGCCTAAACATGCTAGGCACTCTAGGAAATAATCAAGGTTGGATAAGGCTTGCAAATCAGCCAAGAGGTGAAGAAAAATCCAAGAATGGCGTTGGACAAAGCAATTGTAGGGTCTGGAGGCAGACGCCCACGTGTTATAATTGTGGAGAGTTGGGCCACATTAGCCCGTAATGTGATAAGACACCAATGATAGGGGGAGACATGTATCCATTTCCAAGACAGGTGCTAACTAGGTCAAATGATTATGGCATTGAGATTAAGGGAGAAGAAGGAACCAGTGGATTAACCCAAGAAGAAAAGGAAACAACAAAAGTGATAAGCGTGGTCACCTTGGAGAAGGCAGCAAAGTTGGAGGATACATTAGTGATGCCTATTGGGAAGATGACCACACAAGATAAGGAAGGAAGAAGTGGTGCAGGTCCTAGTAAGAAGAAATCAAAGATCCATGAAGACAGGATGTCAAGGCCAATAGGAAAAGAAGGGCTCGTTGCAAGTTTCATGTTTGAGATTTTCCACTAGGAGATGGGCAATTAAGCTATGACTTGAAGGAGGATCTAACAAGCAAGAAAGCAGATGTTGCTTTTGGGCAACTTATAGAGATGGTGCCTAAGCTAAAGCGACAATGGAAGAGTACGGTTAACCCAATGGAGAAAGAACCAGAGAGGGGATGGATGAGCTACCAGACATTTGCCCAATAGTAGATGTATGGCACAAAAAAGAAAATGGGACAAGGTTATGTTGATGGTGGAGCCCAAATATGTGTCATAACACACTCATGCGTTGAGAAGATGGGTCTTACAGTGAGACTGGGATGTCAGGCTTTTGGATTAGATTGGAAAACCATCAGAAAAAGTAAAATGTTTGGATGTTGTAAAGGGCTTATAAGTGGAGGCGTATGATGCAAAGGTGGTGGTTGATTTTCATGTGATGCGAGCAGGGTTGGGAGCATATCCTATTGTACTGGGCAGACCATGGTTATGTGCAGTGGAAGTTGTTCAAGATTGGAGATGTGATATGAATAGACTCTATGGAAAGACAAGTGCCAAGAAGCTATATAATATGGACACAAGGAAACTATTGGAGGAACTTTATGAAGATGAGAATGAGTCTAGGGATGAAGGATATTTCACAGTGTCTGAAGAGGATAGTGATAGTACTACCAGCAGTGATGAGGATGTTGATATTGCGTTTCTTCTGATGGACAAAGAAATCCATGAGTCTGGTTTAGTTGCATTTGCAAATGAGACTGAAGATGAAACTGAAGGGCCTTATGAAGTGATTGAAGGGCTGATGCAAACCAAAGTTGAATTGTCAAAGAAGCACGAATTGATGAGACAAATGATTAGTGGAGACCTCTCAGCTATGGAGAAGGATATATATTTGCACATGAAGGTCTATGCCAAAGTAATTGATGGTTTTCTTGGTACAAGGTTGATATATGGAATCTCTACAAGTTTTTCTTGGGAGCCGGGTGGAAGTTTTATTAAGCTTTTGATGCAAGAAATGCCAGGTGTTTTTGTGTGAGATCAAAGTGGAATGAGCATCTCCTTTTGCTGCTGTTGACCATGAATGATCTAGCAGGCTAGGGGATGGGCAAATTTTGTTAGAATTTTATTGAAAGAAGTGATTGTGCATATGTACACACACATGCATGGTGCATCAAATAAAGAATTGCCCATTTTCTAGAGCCAGGTGGTTAGGTGGGTCCCACATGTGTACAGATAGGACAACGTGTACATAGTACATCGATTTTCATCATCAGCAGTATTAGTGTGTTTTTCTATAATAATGAGAAGTTGGTAGAGCTTAAAATTTTTCGAGGAAGCTATCAGCGGGCGGAGGCCATGAGGAAAGCAGGTGCGTCAAGTCGCATCCAATTGCATCGGGAGGACGAATGGGATCAAGAATTGTACGTGGATAAGTGAGGACACAACGGGAGGGTTTTCTTGTGATCAACTATGCAGAATGCGTGAGACTACAGGGTAGATCAACATGCAAATAACCTCCCAACTATCCTATATATAGGCCCTTGGACCTCTTCCATATATAGAACCCTTTACTGCATGTGTGTCCGGTACGTTGCCAGGGCCATGCCCGCCTAGTCCTACCCTTGGCATGACATTACTCTCCCCTTGGAGAAGCGTTTTGGTCCTCAAAAACACAAGTGGTGGTATCTTCATAAAAACACTAATGTTTTCCACCATGGAATCCCTCATGGATCCAACAATTCATTGGACTAGAACCCGGTTCAGTGGGAGGTTCAATGAAATCAAGAATAACATCTTGATTTTTCTACATTGTTGTCCCTGTGCAACCATCTTGATTAACGGACCCATAACCAACATAGCGTGGAACTCCATTTAGAACTCACTTGAGTATGCTAAACGAGGTATCTTCATAAGAACACTAATGTTTTCCACCATGGCATCCCTCATGGACCCAACGGTTCATTGGACCGGAACCCGGTTCAGTGGGAGGTTCAATGAAATCAAGAATAACATATTGATTTTTCTACGTTGTTGTCCCTCTGCAGTTGTCTTGATTAACGGACCCATAACCAACATAGCGTGGAACTCCATTTAGAACTCACTTGAGTATGCTAAAGGAGTTATCACAACTAAAAGGTGTCTAAATGCATACCCAAGTTTCAAACTTTCTGAAGGTACTGGAACATGGAATATGACCTTTGCTCAACTTTCCATGAAAGTGACATGCTGATATACTTATCAACACCAACCAAGTCCTTGACTTGCTATTGTTTCTTGTTAGTAACCAACCTCATCCAAAATGATGTTGAAGGTTGATAACCTGAGAAAAATAGGCAGAGACTAAAACTAGTCGCAACATGCCTTTCATCACGTGAAACAAACTCCCAACCAGAAAGGTATTCGATCTGATTGTGTCGCTTCTTGCTAACGTATGCACTTAGCATATCCTTTAGCATGGTTGACTAACGTGTGCACTTAGCACATCCTTTAGGACTAAATAAAATGCTTGTAAGCTACCCATCCAATCGTAGGATGAATAGTAGAGAATAAGAGTAAGGTGCTTTCCCCAATCAATTACAGGGAGTCTTCCATGTTTGATGGTAACCTACGACTCACCAAGTGAGGTTCCAACTGTATACTTGATGTGATACTGACTGAAGTAAACTCATAAAGTTTAGATCATCCAATCACAAACACCCATACTAAACCATTATCGTGTATGACCGGGTGTAAACTCAAAGTAAATCTGCAAGAGAGATTACATTTGTAGTGCAAAATGGTGCAGAAAGAATAAAGTCCATGAATTTTCATGATGCTCCAAATAAATATGTGTTAAACACTAGGGCCCATAACACATAGCGTGCAAGCATTTAACACAAACATAGTACCGCAACTCCATGACGAGACTTTCCATGGTACGTACATGAAAGCCTTGCAACGAAATCTGAACCATAACAAAATGTGAAAACTCAGTCACACCTAGGTACCAACCGTGAGACATTCCCATTAATATAGCACACTTGGCTATTTGTAGAAACAACCAGCCGTTACCTGGTGGTTTCACAGCACTTGTAATCGCAAAAAGTCTGTACTTAGTACCCGACAATTTCTGGCCCACTGAAATTGTTTCTGATATTGTGTGCTCCAAATGGTCTAACAAACGGATGTGACCAGCACCTAGGGACTTCCTCGTGACTCATCATTAGGAATTAGGTGCCAATGTTAGTCCCAAAGACTCATATTCTCCACATGTGGAATATGTCTCAAATAAGGATGTCGAAAAAAAGGACATCCTTTCAAGTACGAGGAGATGTACTTGTGTGTGGAGGTAACTCCAAACACTCTGCGACATGAGTGAGAGGGACCCTCATTATCATTGCTCCACACTGGCTAAACCAAAACTCCTTGAGTTCCTAGACCATTTTGTATCCCATGTGACCACATGTGCCAAATAGAACCATACCATGTAGGTCTGTAATTGTTTCAACAAAAGTCAAACCCATCACGGTATGTTGATGAACATGGAAGAGACAAATAACATTATTTTCTCAGAATGCTATGCTCTTACATGACCTTGTCACTTGGCTAAACAGCAAGCTACATGAAAGCCTTCTAGCTCAAACAACCCGTTTATAGAACTTAAGCAAACTTAATTGGAAAGGAAAATAGATCCAAAAAACATGTACTTACCATGAGGTGGAAACTATCTGATACTTACCCGGAAGTCAAGTATATCCCTCAACCTATAAGCTTATCATATCAAAATCTATGTGATATGCTATTCACTAAAATTAGAGATTAGTGAAGATAAAGAAATGGAACTCGTAACCCTTGGTGTTGCCTCGGCAATCCAACCCTTGGGTATATCTTGCCAAACCAACCCCCTTGGTGAAGGGTTTGCGAAGCTCTTTTGACTACCCCTTGGCAAATAGTTTTCTTGAAAAATATAGTGTGAAGGTGTCCAAAAAATGACCATCAACACATACTGAGTGATTGCGAAATCACATGTGTGGTCATACCACCAAAATTGTGCTCCTATATGCACTCCTAGTGCTATAGAGAAAATAGGAGATCCACGCAGGGTGGAACCCCTAGATCTTATGAACAACCATGCTGTTTGAAATGCTTGTTGCATCTATACGCCATGTTATAGATCAGCCTATGCGAGTGTAAGTTTACCAAAACTCAACTCAATCTTCACACAAAAACATGTAGTGCTTACAAAATACCCCAAAACATATGTAATGGCAAGACTCTTTCTTGGCCATTAACATCGAGGGGGGGTCCACTAGGTACTTCTGCTCAAGCTGAAGAACAATCCCCCAAGAAATGTCAATAGTTGGGTCTTACCTTGGATCTGACAACGGCTCTTAGCCAGTCTGTGTGGCTCATAGCCCGTATGTCAATTAGTGCTCAATCGATGAACCGATGAAGAATAACTTGGATGGCATCTTGGCCAATTCTACTTGAGAGTTAGAGTACCTTGTTGTCTCAGGCTGACTCACAAGAAAAACATTTATCAAAATCTTCTTAGAAAGTTTTCATTATTCTTTGGGAGAAGTAAGAGAGAGAGACAGAGAGCATGCTGAGCTAAGGAACTTTCCTTAAACGACTATGACGTGTATATCTGATTGCCATGCTATTGTGCATCGTATGCCTAATCTGCAACTTATCCTATAAGCATGGAAAAGTTTTTTGCTATGACTCTCTCATCGAGAAAGGTAACAGAAAAACACAAACAAGTTAGAGACTGACCCACCTACCGTGTATGTGGTTGTGACGACACCAGTGTGACTTAATGATAGCTCTTTGCCTTTGAATTAAGTCCGAGTTTTAGGTTCTTTTTAGTGTTTTTGTGTTTGGATAACAACAACCCAAAAATCATGTTAAACAATCCATAACTTATCTTGTCCTTGACAAAGTGTCTAGTGTTATAGCGGAAGCATAACCAAAAAGTGGTGGAGGCCATTTCACCTGTCTAGCATGCCTATGTGAGATCGCATAGTAGGCTGACATGCAAATAACCTCCCAACCATCCTATATATAGGCCCTTGGCCCTCTTCCATATATAGACCCCTTTACTGCATGTGTGTTCGGCACGTTGCCAGGGCCGGGCCCCGCCTAGTCCTACCCTTGGCATGACAAAAAGTTCATCATGAGAACTATATTTGGCCGTTTTGAACGCAATGGTGCTTCCATTTTCCCAAATTCCTCACTATTTTCCTACTATTTTGGCTATGTAAGTTTCTCCTATGAGTATCAAATATGTGATTGTATCTTGCATATTCTCTGCATATGGTGTGAGCTATTTGCCCCATTGGTGTCGGCCCAAGCTCAATTGTATCTAAGCATAGAAAATATTCCTCCTTTGAGATGATTTATATATGTATGTGTGTGTGTGTATGTGTGTGTGTCGAGTGGGCAAGTGGATAGTCTCTGTCCTCTCACTCCATCAGTGTGTTCCCTGTCTTGGCCAGGTGGACTGTGTAAGCCGAGTGGTGCCCCATAGTGTGTGTGTGTGTGTGTGTGTTATCCCTAGAGTGTGTGCCGGGTGATTATAGAGGCGTTGTGTGTGTTTCCATCCCGCTCACAACGTTTTGAGAAGGCACGCCTGAGAAAGAAAAAGGGAAAGGAGTGGCTTTTCCCAAATATTAGCATGAGATACTATGGACCTTTCCAAATAAAAGAAAAGATACATGACGTCTCCTTTAGATTGAAGTTGCCTAATACTTGGAGAATTCACAATGCTTTTTGTGTGAGTTTATTGAAGCCTTTTAAAGTCGATGTGCCCAATGATGGGAAGCTAGATGAGCAACCCAAAGTGGAGGAAAGCGAGGAGATACTCATTCCATAACAGATACTAGAACATAAAGATAGAAAGATAAAAGGACTCAGTGATAACGTGGTTCATGGTTAAATTCAAGAACTATCCCTCATTGGATGCGAAGTGGATGGAGGATTGGGGATGTCTAAAAATGAGAGAATTCATGGGCGCGATCTGCAAGAGGGTGTATATTTGGGAATCCCCTTCTTTAAGTGCGACCTTGGTATGTGCTCTAGGTCCATTGATGATTAATTGGGTCTTATGAGTGACATCTACATTGTAAGAGCCATGGTTTTAAGGACTGTTTGGAAGTCCACTAATGCGTTACTATTTCAATTCAAGGGAAGGACGAGCCCTTGGACTCAAATGTTGTTCTAGAAATGTGCTCGTGGGGCAAATACATTGTAGTAAAATCATCAAGCTAAAGTTGTAAGAAGGCCAGTCAGATCCCCCCTCTCATGTATTATTTCTTATTAACCATGTGAAAAGGATATGCCAAGGATCTTCATTAGGAAGGGAATGGGGTATATAAGGGCCTCTTTAATTTCCGTGGGACTAAAAATGAGATTAAGGAATGAGAAAATGGGGGACTGCTATGTGGACTGAAATGGTGGGTGTGGCAAGCTCTAAAACTGAGTGGTCAAACTTATGGGCCTAGAAGTGGAGGTGTCTTTGGTGTCTTTTCTTTATTAATAAAATGAGAAACTAAGAAAATTTGAAGATTTTTCTATAAAGCTCGGGTAAAAAACCACTCTTTCTCTCTCTAGAGGCTATTGACTCCTCCCTCCCCCCCTAAAAATGGGTCTTTCAAAAAACGTGCCAACATTCTCTCTCTCCTCTTCACTCTCTCTAAGGCTGCTACTTCTACTCTCTCTCCCCTTTAGCTATGAGCCTACATCTCCTTCTTCAAGCCCACTTTTCCGCCCAAATACCTCTTGCAACAGAGGTTTGAAATCTCCCTTCTCCATTGATCACTCATCCTTACCTTCACACCTCTACAAAAAGCTGCAAATCTAAGAAAGCTGTATATCTACAACATTGGATACTTCTAAGGTATCTTTATCAATACCTCCCTTCTCCATTGATCACTCAGTCTCAGCTTCACACCTCTATGGAAAGCTATAGATCTGCATCACGATTGATTCTAGAGTATCTTTATCAACACCTTCTTTGGTTCTTCTTCCTCATCTAGGTGTGAAGGTGAGATTAATCACTCCACCTCACCTTCAAACCTCTACATGAAGGTATATATCTGAAGCAGTAGCTGCTTCTTGAGTATCTTCATCAACACCTTCCTCGGTCCTTGTTTCTCATCTAGATCTGGAATGATCTCCCCTCATTCATCCACATCATTTTGGAGGTTTGGCATAGGAACATTGTTCGGTGAGTTTATTAGGCTTCTTCAGCATATATGTTGGTAAGAACAATAAGATTCATTCCTATTTCCAATGTTCTCGTATCTTTGTTCACTCACCATGCTGGGTTTTTTTTCCATCTTGCATGTAGAGATATGTAGCAGTGCCATTGTCTGTCTTTGTATACATCTTAGAATTTCTTATTATGCCACACTAATAAAAATTGTGTATATGAACTACTCTTCATTTTGTCAAGACCTGAGCACACATGCTTATGGTCTCAAATCTCACTTTAGGTCAAGTGCAAAAATTGTGATTATTAACAGTAGTGAGTTTTTGACCTAGTTATTTTCGACCCAGAATGCCTCTAAATTCTTGGCAATGATGTCTCAATACCCCGCCTATACTTATTTTATGATTGTGAAGCTTAAATTCATACTTATGATGAAATTAGGCCGCGGGTCAGCGACGCCAAAAGCTATGGATTACCATGAAATACTTATGTCAATGCGTAGAGCTCTTACCTGCAGTTGGAACGCAATAGACGACACTGCAATGTGACACCCGGGAAGGGAGTAGTAAGCACGAGAAGGAGAGAAATGAGCGGTGTTAGCTCACGTTGTGTTTCTATTATCCAAAACTTAATAATAAACTTTACAAAGTTGGCTTTTATACCTTAACCAAGGTCTAAAATGTGTAATGTCCGGTGCCCAAGACCTTTGAGGCTCCACACTTAATGTATCTGCAACCCACGTACACTAAGTGACCTATGCTTTACATGTTGGAACTCTTATTGAGCCCGTAGCACGTTACAATTATCACAATGGCTAAATAAATGGGGAAACTACAGTACATGGCCATTTTGAAACAATGTGAAAAGTGTGTAAATCCAATCTTCACTGCTTCTTCATATTCATCTTTTCGATGTGCATTCATAAGGCTTCGATTTTTAGCAGCTCCTGTTAACTGACATCCACTCAATTAACATTCCACCCTTTCGATTTTAGTGTCCTTCCTCGGGCATTGTTGAAAAGTGTTTGTGGAGGCTGTGGAAGGTTTTGATTGGTTGTTGATGGGCTGGTCATCTTCATTTGTCGTTGAATTTGTTGATGTGGTTTAATTTGCTGCATCATCTTTATTGGTTCGATTATGTCGGATGTGAGAGATGATGTTGCATTTGTCCGTTGTAATAGCATAATGATGAGGCTGCTATTTGTTTATGAAAAGTATATACAAGAGAAGTAAATTTATGAGGATCTAAATTAGGGTCTAATACCTGGATGACCAAAGGGAAAAAACCCAGTGGGAAAAAGTTCCTTTGGGATAAGCGCATTATTGGAGTACTTACTTGCATGGGAAATATTAATAAAGTGCTCAAGGGATTATTTGCTGATAGATATGGAATTAAAAAGGCACCAAATATGAGAGGGTAGCATGATGGAACATTGGTTTGCCTGTTTAAGTCCACTCAAGGTGCATTGGTGGTAGCAAAGAGAGTGTCTAATGTATATGTCCAATGGTGGGACATCCTATTTATGCATACACAGAAATGCATGGGAAACAATATGCTGTGCAAGAAATATTGTGAGGGGTAATTCAAAAATATGGTGTAGCTATAAAAGCATATGACATGGCCTTGCAAGCTCGCACCCCTTTAAGAATGGTTTTTGTTGATGAGGATAAGTGCTCTCATCTTACTGTGCATTGTGCGTGAATGTTGGACTCTACGACACTCCACCAATTGTAAGTTAATAGACTTCGACTCTTATGCTCACCTCATCCAGCATGAGCGACATGATTTAGATATCCTCAACACTTCAAAACTTGAATGTAAGCCTAATAACTATGACTCTTAGCATAGAGTTTAATATAACTTGAAGCTTTGGGATCAACGCTTTGCTCATTTTATGGCTCAATAGCCCAACTCTGACTATGCCAAAGAGCGTTTTTTTGCACCTTGGCGACTTGAATTTTCACATTCTTGTGCTTACTGCAAACATTTCTTCAGGTAAAAGTAAGCTTGAATCCTCAAAAAGGGGATTAGTGAGGAACCAAGTTGGCATTGAAGGTTTCCTTTTGCATACATGTTTCATCATCTTTGAATGTGCATTCGCGTTGGTTGGGTTGTCCTTCTTTGACTGTGAGGACTCCAATATCTATTTGATTCTCCAATTAGGCCTGTTGATAGGAGTATTTGATGTTGTTATAGGCCTCTATTGACTGTTGATATTTGGATTTTGATTAGGAGCATTAGAAGACTTAGGAATCCAAATCTCTTGATGACCTCTGTATCTCCTTTTTTGAGTTTGTTGAGCTCTAGGTCTTGTTGAGCTCTTGAGATCTTCATGCAGGTCTGGTGTAGTTGCAATGGTTGAATGGTAGCCAAATCTTTGTATATCCTTTGTATAATCCTTGTCCAAGAGGAAGATTCTTTGAGATCTATCTTTGTTTTGTATCCTCTTTAGAGTTGTGGTAGACTTTAGCATCTTTCATTGTTGTTCTATAGTATACCTGCTTCTTAGGTATCTTAGAATATTGTTGATGTTGATACCTTGTGGGACTTATTTCTTGGGAGGGACTTCACGTTACTTCATATGCTTTAACCTGCCATTTTGGCACCCATATCTGTCTGTTACCTCTATAGTACTCGTGTTCCTTTAAGCTCCATTGTGATGCTATCCATCCCATGTGTTTATCCTTCTGTGTTGATTTCCCGTCTTTAATCCAAATCGGATCATTGACTTTGACTAAATTGCTTGGAACAAACACTTGCTTTACTTTCCTTTGCTTTCTTGAGTACTTTGGTTGAAATATCTTTGCTTTTTTGGGTGTCTCCTTTGTGGTTTTAGTTGGGTCAGCAATTGACTTGAAGTTTTGAAAGCCTGACTTGCTTGAAGAAGCTGATCCATGAGGGTTCTTTGATGTAGAGGCATACATTGTCACACCTTTTTTATCTAATCGGTGGAGGGTTGAGTTTAGGTTTTTCTTTGTCTGCAAGATTTGTCTTTGATTCTTGTGACTTCTGCAAATCTGAATCTAGCATTGATGGTACATGTAACTATTGCTTGCTACCTCTTGGAAAAGAGAGAAATAGCATTGATGGTACATGTAACTATTGCTTGCTACCTCTTGGAAAAGAGAGAAATAGCATTTTATTTTCTTTGTAGGCCTTGTTCTAGTCTAGCCACTGATGTCCAATGATGACATCTACAAGAATTTCCTTTGAAGGCTTCACGTGAAATTTTACTTGCTATTCATGTTTTTGGATGCTAAGGATAGCAACCATTCCTTTTTGACATGTATGCAAACCTAGCTTTGTTCTGCTATCATGTTTGCATGGAGTAATCTCTAGAATGCTCTGAATGTTGTCTGCAACCATATTGCAATTTGCTTCTTTATCTAGTAGAGCATTGCATGACACTTTCTCCTTTTGTACTGTTTGAGAACTATAGCTATTCTTGTTGTTGGTTCTATTGAAGATCTCTGTCCAGCTTTTGCCATGATCTTATCTTGATCTAATTGTGTCTCTATGGAGAGTGGCTTGAGACTTTGTTTTCCAATCTTACGTACATTAGCTGATTCAGCTGACAATGTCTGATTGATCTTTGGACTTCTTATTGCTCCCTGATTTTTTGCAACCTCATTCTTATTAACTTCTGGCTTTGGTGGAATTCTTTGCTCAATAGCTTCCGTGGTTGATTTTTTTTGTGTTTGATCTGCACTTGCTATTCCTTGATTTGCTTTAATCTCTTCCAGAGTTCTGATTGAAGGAGATGAATCATCTTCAATAAGATCCGCTTTGATATTAGTCACCATTTTAAATGTGCTTGAGGACCTTGTGCTCTCGTCGCGGGTGACCAACCTTGGTCTTCATTCTTTGTTTTTTGTGATGAGTGCATCTTCATTGAGCTCTGTATCTGTAGGACCTTTTGGACCATTGGCATTCCCATTATGACATCATCTGGCATATCCTTGGTTGTGATAACGTGGAATTGAGTTGTGATGATCTATGAATCTACTTCAATGGTGGTGGAGATGATTCCCCAACATTCTTCTTGTTTGTCTCCTGATATGCTCACAAATTCAGGAGCATCTTCAAGCTGTTGTTGGCCACATTTTTTCCAAGTGCAAAAAGACATGACGTTCTTGTCTAACTAAAAATCTAGCTTTACTTCTCTTGACAACTTTTCTTTGTTTTCACCAACAATGTTGAACTTGATTATGTCAGGATTTCTTTCTGTATTGATTGCTTTTGTTGTGTTAGATTCCTTTGGTTATGCTTTATCTATATTTTTCTTTTTGACCACCTGATGTCGACTTGTATGATTGTGATAGTGCACGATTTTGCAATTGATGAGAATTATCTACCTGCATCTGAGTAACCTTTGATCTTAATAGATCCACTGTACTTTTTGGTAAAATTTATCTCTTCGGAGGAGATTTTGGTGGTGAACTTTGTGTAGCTTTCTAGATTTTAGCTCCCATTGACTTTGACTTTTTTGTCACCTGTTCTGGCAACTTGAGGCTTTGCATCATCTTCAGATAGTCTTTGACTTTAGTTGGGCCATCCATAGGGGTTTGTACAAGGTCATGAGCTTGCTGATATTCGTTATCATGTGCATCTTGATATGCATATGTGAGCTTGGTCACATGTAACTGTTTGAACACTATTGGATTTGTCAGCTTTTGACTGTGACTTGTGGAGATCAGCTGAAACTTTTGTCCCTGATAATCTTCATATAAGAATTTGTTTGTAGCCTCTGATGGGATCTAGGTCATATGGAAACTTCCAACAACCATATGATCTTTCAATGGTTTTTGCCTTGAAGGAGTCTGCTGGTTAAAGGCTCTAGGGATTCTAATTGGTGTAGCATCTTCTAGTAAATAAGCTCAGCTTGATGGATCTACAACTCCCCCCTTCCTGGGGTGATCACTGTAGCCTGCTTCATTGTAAGAGTTCAAATTTTTTTTGGCTCTGTTTTAGTCTCACCTTTTGAGACTGTGAAGGTACCCTTTGGGTAGCACTCTTGATGTTTGGCTTCTGTAAACTTTCTGCATAGTTTCCTATGTATCTCCTTGAAACATGACAAATTATTCCCCAAGTCAAGCTGTAGATAGCATTATCTTTGACTTGATATTGTCTATCCCATGGGTCTCCTATGATATGAGCTTTTGTGGTTTCAGGACCCAAGGCATCATAGATGCTAGACTCTCATCTATATATATGACTATTTTGATCAAAGTATATGCTCGTTGGGCTACAATATCGAAGCTTGATTTTTGATGGAGGAGAGTTTGGCTCTGAATAGATTTCTAGGTTCACTCGAGTAATATCCTTCAACTCTAGAGAGGATGGGCTATAATAGATTCTTCCCTCTGAAATGAACTATCTTTTCTGATCTATCACTGGACGCACTTCTATGAGATGGTATGTGGGCCGTTTAAACACTAGTTGATCCTTTTTGTACAATTTCCCTTTTTGGTCTACATAGTGTGCATATGAATTATGGGTGCCGTACAATGCTAACATCATTCTGTTTGATGTGTCCCATAGACTCATGAATGATTGCACACTTGTGGTAGTGGATGAAGAATCATTTGCAAACTTAACAGTCTTTTCAACCTTCAGTGATATCTGGACACCTTGACCAAATTCATGTAGGAATTTTTTGCTCAAAGAATCAACTTAAGCTTTTCAAGTGTCTATGCATCTCTATACTGATTCTGAACTTGCTGTGTATTTATTGGTGCTTCTAATGGTAATGCAAAATCATCCGATTGCATTAAAAGTGATGAGTTAAATGCACTTACATCGAGATTCACATTTCCAATTTTCTATGAATCTTGCTTGGCGGTTGATGTGTCCTTGTTCTCGGGATTTTCTAGACAATCTTCAAAAAAAAAGTCCACCTTCTCGTTGGCAGTCTGAGCAATACACCAGGACTGGTGGTATTTCATTTGGCTTTCTCCAATGTCAAGCTCTTTTTGAGGAGCTTCTATTTCTATGATTGCCAAGTTGTTGGAATTTTATTCTAAAACATTGAGCATCAAGTTTTAGATTGCTTTGTCTTTACCTTTGTACTGTCTTTGGCTTGGCTTTCCAATTAGATTTGCTTCTATTGGTTGATCTGTTGGATCTTTAATTTTTGATTCTCGACTATAGATTTGACCACTATAATCCATGTACAATGACCCTGATTGCATATGCACCAATTGTATGTTTTGCTAGCTTGTGCAGATTTCTGGATAAACACTTGGGTTAATTTTTTGAATTTCTATCTGCACCTTGTCTTTGAGCTTGCAATACCTAGCTCCACTGAAGTTTGTGAGCATGTGGGAGTTCTCTAATTCTGGCTTTACTCTTATCAATAGGATCTTGGGTCCTTTGCTGCTTTTGCTGCTCATTAAGTATCTATGGCCTTCAGAATCTCCATATAAGACTTTATCTCCATTGTAGCCATATAGCTGTAAAATATGCTCTGTTGCACTTGTACCTGTGTTGTCAGTGCTACTAGCTTTCTCTATTGTACTTGAACTCTCAGCTTGCGATGAGTCCATGTCGACTGGTTTTGTAAAAACTGTCGAGACTGTTGTACTTGAACTCTCAGCTTGAGATGAGTCCATGTCGACTGGTTTTGTAAAAACTATCTCCTAGCAGATTTTGGTATTGATTAGCAAAAAATTTTCCTGCTCGGGTTTGATAAGACTCCTTTTGTCAAAGCACTTTTGTAGTTGATTGCACTTCAGACTCACAAGAGTTGATTAACTCTAGCTTGAAAGTTTCAAAATTGATTGCAGCCTTTCAAATGATGAAGATCTAGGTCTTGAATAACCTAACCGATGGATTATATTGTTATCCATTTTTCCACTTGACTTGAATTCAACTCCTTTCAAGCTTCTAATTCTTTGTCTGCAACCTGGTTCTTAAATTTGAGCTAAGTGAGTCAGCAAATGCGAATGCCAAATTCTGTCCTTACAAGGAGCTAAAGGACTAATCTGCTACCTAAAACTGAGTTATCATGTATTAATTTGGATGGGTTTGAACCCAAACTTAACCAGTGGCCTTGTATTATGTTGTTCTAACAGTGTACAAGCTCAAAAGTCCAAAATCTTGTTTTTGGGGCTCAAAAGTAAATAATTGTGATTATTTACTTTTCTCTATTTTTTTACTTTTTAAGCTTGTTTTTCCATATAATCACCTTGTTGTGGTCCCTCAATTAGTTTGGTTAAGTTTTAACAAGATTTGTCCAAGTTATCAATTGTTTACTATCCGTAGACTCTCATTCCAAGAATCTGGCTTAAGTCTCAATTTTGTGATCCAAATTTCACCAAATTTGATTTGTGGAGTCTACTTGATATGCTTGACCTTGTGGTATACTCAAATATGCAAAATTGTCCAATTTGGTAGCAGAAGTAAATAATCGCAATTATTTACTACTGGAATTTTTTTGCAACTTTTTGTCAAAATGTTGATACCCACTGGTTAAGAAACTCGCGTTAAGCTCCCCAGCTAAGTTTCACCAAGTTTAGATATTTATTGCTCAATTTATTAATAGTTTTCTGTCCGCAAACCGACTTTACAAATCTAGCCACAATTTTTACTTAAGAGATCCAAATCTTACAAAATTTGATATGAGTGCTCAATATAACATGATAAAACTGGTGGTATGCTTAGTTGGTCAAAAAAGTTAAAAAATAGGGCAAAAGTTAATATCACGATTATTTACTTCTGATAATTTTTTTCATATTTTTGGTCATTTGGACATATACACATGTTTAACACTTCAATCTAAGCCTCTGCGTCAAGTTTCACTAAATTTGAGCAAGATTTATCAAGTCAAACTCAATTTCTAGACAATCACTACAGATTTTAGTTTTTATCAAGGTTTTGGTCAATTTGGTGCCATTGAGGAATACTTAGGACGCGAGGGTGGTCCATAGTGAGTTAACTACTAATTGACACTCCGAGGGATCCAAATTCTACGAGCCTCCACAAAAGATGTTTGTAATCATGCATGGAGTCTCTGGTATCAAACTTGATCATTTTTTAGCTAAAAGTAAATAATCATGATTATTTACTTCGGACCTAAAAATGAACATTTTCTGCATTTTTTTCAATACTCAATCTTTTTGTGACATATTTTAAGTCTCCGAGTCAAGTTTCACCAAATTTCAACAAGATTTATCAAGTCAGACACAATTTCTCGACAATCAATATAGATTTCACTTTTTTATCAAAGTTTTGGTCTGTTTTGTGATCCAAACTCTATGAGCCTTCACAAAAGATGTTTGTAATCATGCATAGAGTCTCTGGTATCAACCCTGGTTAGTTTTGAGCTAAAAGTGAATAATCATGGTTATTTGCTTTTGGTCCAAAATGAACACTTTTTTTATGATCTATTTTAAGTATCTGAGTCAAGTCAAAACTTAATTTGGCCTAAAATATAAAGAAAAAGTAAATAATATGGGTTTTTGCAAACTCTTGAAAATTTATCTCAAATGCATCCTTAAGCTTACCCACTAGTTCATATAACTTTATGAGCATAATCTCCAGCCGGATTCACTGGTTGACAGTCTTTTGGTGTTGTTTCAAGCTAGACTTGAAATTTTGCAACTTCACATAAACAACTCACAGATGATTCCTTTGGAGTGAGCAATGATTTGAGATCTCACCTCGGATTCTACTTACCCTACTCCTAGGTTCTACTACACCGGGTTGTGAAAAGTGTCCACAAACACTGGTTTTCTTTTTTTTAATGGTTTTTTGAGCTTTGATCTAAAGACTTGTCTTGTCCATCAATCTTTCTCAAAATCCTAATCTAATCCTACAATCCTACAAGGTACTTAGCAAGTACAATCTACTTCCAAGCTACCTCTACATATCAAAAGACGACACTTTTAAGCTATACGGTTTTTACTAGTGACGATCAAAATCGATGTACTATGTACACATTGTCCTACATGTACACATAAAGGCCCCACAAAACCACCTGGCTCTGGACAATGGGCAATTCTTTATTTGATGCACCATGCATGTGCATGTACATATGCACAATCACTTCTTCCAATAAATCCCTTACATTTGAAAGGTTTAAAATCTAAACAAATCCTCCACTTTCCATTTTTCTTTGGACTGACCACTACTGGACTCACCCATTTTGTGGTCTCCACTGGAAAAGAATCTGAGCGGGATGTAAACACACAGAACATGCGTCTATAATCAATCGACACACACTCTTGGGATAATACACACACAGACTATGGGGCACCACTCGGCTTACAAAATCCACCTAGCCGAGATAGGGAACACACCGATCGAGTGATAGGAGAGAGACTATCCATTTGCCTACTCAACACAGACACACACACATAAGTTAGATCAAAGGAGAAATATTTCTGATGCCTAGATACAATTGAGCTTGGGCCGACACCAATGGTACAAATAGCTCACACCATATGGATCGAATATGCCAAATACAGTCAAAAATTGAGCAGAGGCTTCACTCACAGGAGAAACTTACACAACCAAAATAACAGGAAAATAGTGAGGAATTCAAAAAAACGGACATTGTCATTGTTCCAAAGTGGCCAAAAACGCCAGTCTACAATATCAAAGTGCTCAAATCCAAGCTCTGATGAACAGTTTATGGCCAAAACAAGCTCCAAAAATAGCAGAGACTAAGTTGCAGCCGTTCCTTCTCTTATCTCCATGTTTTTTCTTAGGTTTTTTAGTGTCCACACTCCACTTTATCCCTTGGGCACCTTTGGCCTTTTGATTGACCTCAAGCGAACCCCGAACAGGCCAAAAAATGGCCTCGCAGTGCGTTTTTGTTACCCTTCTACATCCATCCGCACACCTCGCACTCAAATTTTCTCAATAATGCATCCCTCAATCATGTGAAGTGGTCCCCTAATATAGTTCTCATGATCACCTTTATGCATAATTGATCACAGGAAAACACTCACGTTGTGTCCTTACTTATCCACGTGAAAGTCTTGATCCCATTCGTCCTCTTGACGCCATTGGATGCAACTTGATGCACCTGCTTACCTCATGGCATTGGCCCGTTGATAGCTTCCCCGATAATTTTTACGCTCTACCAAATCCTCATTATTATAGAAAAACACATTGATATTGGTGACGATGAAAATCGATGTACTATGTACACGTTGTCCTACCTGTACACATGTGGGCCCCACGTAACCACCTGGCTCTGGAAAATGGGTAATTATTTATTTGATGCACCATGCATATGTATGTACATATGTGCAATCACTTCTTCCAAAAAACTTCTAACAACGTAAGAGCACCCAATCATCTTCTTTTAATTTCAAATCACGACAGTGTCGATCTACTGTCTTCTTGTGTCTTTCTTGAGCTTTGTCTAAAGCCTCCCGAACCTTGGAAAAAGAAGTGTCCAAGTCCCTCGTGTACTGGTCGGCTTCAAAAATCTTATCTTTCATGCTTAAGAAGTGCAAAACCCTTGGAGCACCTTGAAAAATCTCAAATGGTGCCTTTCCCATCGAATAGTGAATTGTGTTATTGTAGGCAAATTCCACCAAAAGTAAAAACCTTTCCCATTGAGTCTTCAAATCCAAGATGTAAGACTTCAATAAATCCATTACAACTATATCTGCAATCTCAGATTGCCCATCTGTCTACGAGTGGAAAGATGACAAAAACTGCAACTGTGTGCCAATGTTCTCCCAAATATCCTTCCAAAACAAACTCGTGAATCGGGGATCTCTGTCAGAGACAATTTTCTCAGGCATGCCATGTAATCTGAATATCTGTGCAATGAACATTGTTGCTAAATGATTCGGCTTGACTATTTTCTTCACTAGAATAAAATGAGCCTGCTTGCTAAATTTTTCAATAACAGTCCAGATTTCATTGTGTCCACTCCGTGTCTTTGGGAGATCAAAAATGAAATCCATAGCAATACTTTCCTAGAGGCAGGGGGGAATGGGTAAAGATTGTAACAATCCCTGCGCTTTATGTCTATCAAACTTGACCTTCTGGCATACCATGCAACTACGTAGAAAATTATCCACATCCTTCTTGAGTCTTGGCCAAAAGAAGTATCTCTCCACACCTTTCAAGGTGGTACCAATGCCGCGGTGACCCGCAAATGGTGGACAGTGGCATTCGGTTAGAACCTTTTTCCTCAACAATTGTGTAACGCACAACATCGTTTTCTCCATCAAGTGGCTATCCCGAATGGAATATCCGGCTACTACCTCCCCATTCTGTATTCAACCGAATACATCTACAAAATCTAGATCTGTGGCGTATTGATTGACCATGTCCTTGAAGCTTTTATGATGTATCGCGGAAATAGACAAGACCAACGGCTTTCGAGACAAAGCATCTGCCACCAAGTTCTTCTATCCATGCACATGGTTAATCTGGAAGTGAAATTGTGACAAGATGTGCGCCCACCGCATCTGCTTTTCCGATAGGTACTTTGGTGTCAAGAAGTATCGTAAACTCTAGTGATCTATGAAGACCATAAAATCAGCTCCGAGTAGGTAATGTTGCCACTGAGTAAGAGCATGGATAACCGCCAAAAGCTCTTTTTCATATATATGTGTTGTCAATTTTGGCCTTGAAAACAATCATCTCCCGTAGGCAATGACATGGCCTTCTTGCATTAAGACAGCACGCAGACTACGACCACAAGCATCATAATATACTTCGAATGACTTTTGAAAATCCGGCAAAGTCAAAATTGATCCTGTAGTCAACTTCTCTTTCAATGTCTGAAAGACAGTCACTTTTGTGGGTTCCCATGCATCAAAAAAGGACTCCTTTTTGTGTCAAGATATGCAAAGAGGAGGCAATCTTTGCAAATTTTCTTAGCCGCCGGTAGTAAGAACATAAGCCCAAGAAGCTCCTAACTTCATGGACATTCTTCAACTCGGGCCATTCATGTATAGTCTCAATGTTGGCCGGGTCCATATGCACTTCTACTGCTGAGATCAGGGTTGCATGATTCGTTACTGGACATTCGTTTTATTTGTGAATAATGGCCGATTAATATGTTTCAAAGATTTATTTGTCCGTATTATTGGTTGTCACGTTGTTGCAACCAAAGTTGGTCAAAGGTAGGAGATGGTCTATGCTAGGCAGTGGCAGCAGGCAAGTGCAGTGCAGAAGGCTAGGGCAAGTGCCAAGGATCCGGGCAGCCAAAGGGTAGCGGAAAAGTATGTCTAAAGCGGCTTCTTAGGCCAAAAGTGCTACGGGATGGTCCAGATGGATGGCAGATGAAGGTGTCCAAAATGCAAAGTTAGGGCTCTAGAATGTAGTGTTTAGTATGATCTAGAAGCCAATCCAGATGGCTCGTCAAATGGAGCCCCGATGTGCAAGATACTGAAGTTTAAAGGCAGAGTGTGTAGCAGATTCCCGATGGAAAGGGCAACTGGGACAGGTGGCCCAGGTAGGTGTCAATGGATACATGCGTAGAGCTTGAGTTGTGGAGCATGCTTGTCTTCTCGGATTGCAGATCGGAGCTCTGATTAGCAAGTTATGGAGGAAAAAAGGGCCGGGGTGGCCAAGAAATTAGGCACCAAAGGAGCAGACAATGAGCATGGAGAGAGAGAGGGAGGCAGAGCCCGAGGGCGGCCAAGTGGGCCAAGCAAAGAGCAAAAGGGCCAATAGAGGCCGGACAAACCAAAGCAACGGGCAAGGTTGAGGCCGAACCAAAGAGGGGCCAAATGGAGAGAGAAAAAGAAGAGAGAGGTGATCGAGGAGTCAGATAGAGAGAGAGAGTCAAAGTCAAGCCAATAGAGCAGTGCAAGGCTAAGCCCACAAAGGGGTAAAAAATGAAAGATAAAAATAAAAATGAAAGAAAATCCTAGGGGGCAATAGCAACATCGCTAATCCCCCCCCCAAGTGCAAAAGAGAGAAGAAGAGAGCAGATAGAGAAGGCGGTGCCCCCTTTCCCAAAAATGCCAATTCCAGGTACCAAGTGGACCAATTAAAGTGTAAATTTCCAAATTAAAGGCCCCCCTTATAAAAGTAAAAATTAGATCAAATTAGGGGTTTGTTTCCTGGCCTTTTGGGTGCCGTTTGAAGCCTGCAAAGTGGAATTCTCTGGCAAGCTAGCATGGACCGATTTTTGCGTTGGAAGTCATGGAAGCTAGAAGCTATGGACCGATTTTCACAGGTGAAGAGAGCCCTGACGAGTGGATGTTGGATTTAGAGCTTTATATTCTATCGTTGCATATACCGAACGAGGATAGAAAAATGCTGACTTTGCTTTTGGTGATGTGTGGTAGAGCTAAAGCACGGTACGAAGCATTAGAAGGCGAGACGAAGCAAGCATGGCCGGCTCTACATGCGAGGTTTCTTCACGACTTTCGCAAGAAGGCGTCCCCGGTCGAGATGGATGCAAAGATGAAGGCACTTAAGCAAGATGTAAGTGAAGAGTTAAATCTGTTTTTGGGTCATTTTGAAGGGTGTTGGGCAGAGCTAGTGGCAGCCATGCAATTGGCTAATGGAGACCACTTCAAGCTAGACAAGTTCATGGCGTGTTTGCACCCCAAGGTGGGAGAAAAAGTTGATTTCGAGAGTCCAAAGAATTACAATGGTGTGGTAGCGATTGCCCAATCAAAGAGAAGAAAGAAAAAGAAGAAGATAGAGCAGGGTGTGTCAGGCTACGAGAGGATGGCCCATGTTCAACCGTAGAGTCCGAGGGAGGCTGTACACGAAGAAAATCATGGAAATTGAGGAGTATATGTTGTGCCGCAAAATTGAGTGCGCACGGTGCAAGATTTTTTTGAGAAAATGCAGGAGTTGCGGCCCAGTATCATGGATAGAGGACAACCAAGAGGAGCAAGGGGCAGGGCAAGGCCACTGCCAGGTAGATGTTACAATTGCGGAGAAGAAGGGCACTATGCACCCGATTGTCCTCAACCAAAGAGACAAAGAGGAGGTATGTACCCTCTTTTTGGTAGAGGTGGAGGTCAAGGACAATTCAAGAGAGCAAGCGGTGGAGAATCCTGTGCAGCCAGCTCCGCCAAATGGAGGTGAAGTCCCAAGAGTGAATATTATCAGGGTGGATAAGCAGGATGTCAAAGTTTTGGCCAATAAGAGAGCAAGAGCTGAGAGGGAGACAGAGACAGAGCGGGAAACCAGAGCTCGCAAAGGCAAAGAGAAGGTGTACGAAGGTAGAGAGCAGCCCGAGCCTAGTAAAAGGAGGAGGCGTCACAAAATCAAACAGGTGGATTTCCAGCTACGGCGTGGCTATCCCGAGTACAATCTGGTGAGTGATGTTCAAAATCAAAAGGCAAATATTACTTTTGGTCAGCTGTTAGCTTTAAATCCAAAGCTAAGGAGGCAGTGGTCTACAACTGTTAGCACTAGGCTGCCAAGAGTTAAGGGGAATGTGCAAGCGGTGCAAAAAATATCTTTGAGGGTAAGTATCCCCACTGATGTTGTTCCGTTGGTGGATGCGATTATAGAGAAGAGAATGCAGGTACATGCCTACATAGACGGTGGAGTGCAGGTTTGTGTCATGACGGAAGCAGCCATGAAAGAGACGGGAATCAAGGCAGTAGTCAAGTTGAATGTGCACATGAGGATGGCTAACCATACTAAAGCCAGGTGTCTGGCTGTGGCTCAGGATATGAAGGTCAAGGTGATGGGGATAGAGTGCCTGATCGATTTTTTTGTGATGAAGGCAAAGGATAATGATTATCCAATTATTTTGGGTAGGCCATGGCTTTTGGCAATAGGAGCAAAGCAGGATTGGGAGAGCAAAGTATTTACTTTGCCTGACAAAGAGAAAGGCAGACATATTGTGATTGATTTGAAGACCAAGGAGAGCAGTTCTCATCCTATGGCAGTTAAAGATGAGGGCGATACGACGATCTATGAGTACGAGATAGAGATGGGCTATGATGAAGGCTATACTAGCACATAGGAAGAGGAGAGCGAGGATGACTTGCTGAAGATAGATGCAGACTTATTCAGGGTCACCATAGATGACTCCCCATCTAAAGAAGAAGATGTGCAGCCTCAAGATCGTGGTTTAAGCATAGAGGAGGTTTCAAGCATTTTGAGTGAAGATTTAACCAAGGGTGAAAAAGAAGGCTATGTTCAATTGTGTGAGTTCTATCCAAATCTATTTGCGATGGAGTACAAGCATTTCTGAGGTGCAAAGGGGGTGGAGCACAAGATTGTTCTTAAGGAGGGACATAAGGCTAAAGCACAGAAGCTGAGAAGTCTAGGGGAAATCCAAAAGGAAGCCCTTTGGCAGGAGATCATTAAGCTGCTAGATGCTGGCATCATATTCCCTGTGAAAGAGTCAGAGTGGGTCTCGCCAGTGGTCATAACCCCTAAAAAGAATGGGATATGGAGAGTGTGTGTCGACTATAGGCCACTGAATGCAACGACCAAGAGGAATCACTATCCATTGCAATTTCAAGATGAAATCCTCAACCAGGTGGCTGGGCATGAGAGATACTCGATTATGCATGGCTTTTTGGGGTACTTTCAGATAGGGATTGCGCTTGAAGACCAATTGAAGACCACATTCATAACTCCATGGGGTTGTTTTTATTACCATAGGATGCCATAAGGATTGGTGAACGCGTATGCCACCTTCCAAGATTGGATGAACAGGGTATTTGGTCCATACTTGGGCAAGTTTTATTAGGTTCTTCATGGATGATATCGGCTTCTACAGTTTAAGGTTGGAGCACCTATCAAAGCTACATTTATGCTTTCAAACGCTTGATGAAGAAGGAGGTCAACTGAATCCCAAGAAGTGCAAGCTAGCAGAACCTCGAGTGCAGATGTTAGGTCATGTGGTGTCTCAAAACGGTATAGAGGCTGATCCCGAGAAGGTGAAGGCATTGGTGTTGATGGAGCCACCATCAGATGCTCAAGGTTTGGCTTTGTTTCTTCATAAGCTGAAGTATCTATCACATTTCTTTTGGATGTTGTCGCAATATGTGCATCCTCTTCAAAAGAGGGCTCAGCAGGTGCATGGTTATGAGTGGGATGGGGAAGCTCAGGAGGCTTTTGATAGAGTCAAGGAGATTTTGTGTCAGTTGCCCGCAGTATGTCCTCCCAATCGAGAGGACGACTTCTATGTGTCTATGAGAGTGGGCACAGTTTCTATTGAAGCGGTTTTACTACAAAAGGTAGGGAGAAGCTACAAGCTGATATACTTCAGGAGGAGGATGATTAGCCCAGAAGAGGCTACCTACATCGAGGCAGAGCAATGGGTGATGTCTCTGGTGGGGTTTGGATGCTATAGGCCCTCTCCCAAAGTCTACTAGTGGTAAGAAGTACGTGGTGGTATCCGTTGACTACCTTACAAGGTGGGTCGAGGCCAAAGCAGTGAAAGAAGTAAATGCTAATGTGGTGTCTTAGTTTGTGTTTGATAGCATCTGTTGCTGTTTTGATGTTCCATGGGTGTTAGTTTCTGATAGTGGTTAGGGGTTTAGAAGTAAGCTTATGAGTGCATTAGTGGAGAAGTTAAAGATTCTGTATCGGTTTTCGTCACCCTATCACCCCCAATGCAATGGTCTAGTCGAAAGTGCTAATGGTCAAATCATCAAGATGTTAACAAAGTACGTGTATAAGCAGGAAGACGAGTGGAAAGCAAATCTAGAGAAGTGTCTGTGGGCATATAGAACGTCCTATAAAGTGGCTATAGACTTCACTCCATTCGAGCTAGTTTATGGTAAGGAGGCTGTGTTGCCGGTGCATGCACATATAAGTGCTTTAAAGGATATGTGGCGTGTCAATGCCACTTAACAAGGGGTTCTACAGGATTGGATAGCTAGTTTGGAGGCTTTGTAGATGGACAGAGATGCAACGGGGCAGACTACTATGTGAAGCAGAGAGAGAAGCGGTGTCAGGAGTTTTTTGGACCAAGGGATTGCGCATATGTATATACACATGCATGGTGCATCAAATAAAGGATTGCCCATTTTCCAAAGCTAGGTGGTTATGTAGGGCCCACATGTGTACACGTGTACATAGTGCATCGATTTTCACTATTAACAGTACCAGTGTGTTTTTTCTATAATAATGAGGAGTTGGTAGCACGTAAAACTTCTCGAGGAAGCTATCCACGGGCCGACGACATGAGGTAAGCAGGTGCATCAGATGGAATCTAGTGGTGTCAGGAGATCGAATGGGGTCAATATTTGCACGTGGATGAGTACGGACACGACATGGATGTTTTCTTGTGATAATTATGCAGAAAGGTCACCATGAGGACCATATTTAGGGGCCACTTCATGTGGTTGTGGGATGCATTATTGGAAAAATTTGGGTCCCAGGTGTGCGGATGGATGGAGTAGGGTGACAACTATGCACTGCGAGGCCAGTTTTTGGCATGTTCGGGGTCTGTTTGAGGTCAACTAAAAGGCCAAAGGTGCCCAAGTAATAAAGCTAAGTGTGGGAACTGAAAAACCGGAGGGAAGACCAGAAAAAACGTGGAGAGAAGAGGAGCAACAACCGCAACTGTGTTTTTACTGTTTTTGGAGCCTATTTTGGCCCGTAAACTGCTCATCCGAGGTCGCGATGGCGCTGTCCATTTTGAAAAATTCCTCACTATTTTTCTATTGTTTTGGCTGTGTAAGTTTCTCCTATGAGCGAAGCTTCTGCTCCAGTTTGTGATTGTATTTGGCATATTTTACTGATATTGTGTGAGCTATTTTCCCCATTGGTGTTGCCCCAAGCTCAATTGTATCTAAATATAAGAAATTCTCCTCTTTTGAGCTGAGTTTTTTGGGTATGTATGTGTGTGTGTGTCTCTGTCTGGAGTGGGTAAATGGATAGTCTCTCTCCTCTCACTCGATAGGTGTGTTCCCTGACTCGGCCAGGTGGGTACCTTCTGCTTCGAGCTTTAAGATTCTAGATTCGGGATTACAGGTTACAGGGATAGATACAGGTACAGGTAATTCACACAGGTACAGGTAGCTGGAGTACAATGATATACTAGCAGTGGTGTCACATGTAGTTGCCATGGGTATGCATCATTTGGCGCATGCTTGAGCGCATTGTCTGCTGGTATTGTACGTTACTTGTGAAAACTGCCATTGTACGCCTTTGTGGAGCCATACTTGATTTTATTTCGCAGTTCTAGCCATTTCTAACACTTGGTCTGGAAGATAGTCATTTTTGAGACTTGACTATACGAGATTTGCATAAGCCTTCGTGTGAGGATCGATAGCGTGAGGTTTTATTGAGCTGGGGGATTCTCAAATGTGGAGATCCTTTTCATGATACAGGTAGCTCGAGCACCCTTTTCACGATCTCGCCATAGGCTATGTACTAGTGATTCCTAATTGATGCTCGGGTTCTATTGTTGGCAGTTTATGCATACATATACAGTCTATATTTTGGGTTCTCACTGTTCTACTTCTGGGGAAACTCTATCAAAAATTTTCCAAGTTATGATGGCTAGTTTTTTGGTCTTTTAAGCCATTTATACTGTTATGCTGCTGAAAATTTGGCAAAATCAGAGGATAAGACCCGGGGCAGTCACTTATCAAAAGACCCCTATATCACGTGCGTTCAAGAGGTAATTAATAATACCCCAATATACATACTATACTTACACTGTGAGCCTATTTTTAAAAACCCCACCCCCCTCTGTATGTATACATTTTTATACATTTTGGTCTTTTAATAATCCTCTCTGATTAACTCACGTGATATCATACACATTCTAAAAAGTGACCGCCCCGGGGGATAAGACAGGTGTGCTTTCTTGGGAGCTGCATGGTTGACTTTAATGGATGATCAAAATGGCCCTCAATTCACCCCTTTTCATTTAACTCAAAGAATCCAGATAAATGTTCATGTGTCCAAGAAGATTTTTTTCTAGCAACGCATAGGCTTTATGTTCGGGCCAAGAAGATTAAGAGAGATCCTGGAATGTCCTTTGCCTGTTGTAATTCCGATGATTAACTATGAAAACTCATTTGATGTGCATGTGTTTGTCCTTATCTAAAGTTGAGCTCCATTGAAGTTTCTGGGAATTGAGTCAGTCAAAAGTTTTGGGTTCTTGCACGTGTGTCCGAAGGGGTTCTCAAAGCATCGTAAATTGGGTAGCCATGGCTTTCTCTTATCCGGAGTTTCATGGAAGAAGTGATGAAGATGTGCAAGAATTTTTGGAAAAGATGGAGGTTGTCTGCATTAGCAACCAGATTCATGACCCTGCGCAGATGTTACGTCTTCTCCAAATTTGTTTGAAGAGTGATGCCCGAGTTTGGTCCAAAGCATTTGAAGAGGAGTTGTGTGTGGCTGATCCACCTGTAAGATTGAGTTGGGACAATCTAAGGCATGGATTGGAAGTGGAGTTTGTGAAGATAGAAGATCCTGACAAAGCGTGGCAAGAAGTACAAGGTTTGGTGCAGAAGGAAGGTGAGCCAGTAGATGCGTACATACGTAAGTTCTCATTGGCATGGGAGAGGATGTGCAAGGCCTTAGCACCACAAGTACCCCCGCCTGACATGATGAAGAAGGACAGGTTCTTGGCTGGTCTTTGGGAGAATATACGTTGGAGAGTGGAGCTAAAGAAGCCTAGGACATATGAAGATGCACTAGAGGTGGAAAGGAACAAAGAGCGAAAGCTGAGGAAAATGAGCCAGTTAGGGTTGGAGTCTTTGCCCATGAGGTCTGAATTTCAGCCTATGGATTCTTCGCAAGGTCGCATGCCAGGGGTTCATCATGAACCAGTGGTTGTTGTTACTCCTCAAGTTATGCCAACAGTGGTAACTACATCGGTGCAAGATGATGGTCTAAGGCAAGACATGAGGCAAGTGGTAGATTTAATGAAGAATCTCAACCTAAACATGCTAGGTCAAGTGGGAAATAATCAAGGTCGAGGGAGGTTTGCAAATCAGCCACAGGAGGTGAAGAAAGACCTAGGAATGGTGTTGGACAAAGCAATGGTAGGTTCTGGAGGCAGATGCCCACATGTTATAATTGTGGAGAGTTGGGCCACATTAGCCCGCAATGTGATAAGCCACCGAGGATAGGGGGAGACATATATCCATTGCCAAGATAGGTGCTAACTAGGTCAAATGGTTATGGCATCGAAATTAAGGGAGAAGAAGGAACCAGTGGATTAACCCAGGAGGAAAAGGAAAAGACAAAAGTGCTAAGTGTAGTCACCTTGGAGAAGGCATCAAAGCTAGAGCATACATTAGTGATGCCTATTGGGAAGAGGACCACAGAGGACAAGGAAGGGATAAGTGCCCCAGGTCCTAGTAAGAAGAAGGCAAAGAGCCATGAAGGCGAGGATGTCAAGGCCAAGAGAAAAAGGAGGGCTCGTCGCAAGTTTCATGTTTCAGATTTTCCACTAGGGGATGGGCAATTAAGCTATGACTTGAAGGAGGATTTGACAAGCAGGAAGGCAGATGTTCCTTTTGGGCAGCTTGTAGAGATGGTTCCTAAGCTAAAGCGACAGTGGAAGAGGATGGTTAACCCAATGGAGAAAGAGCCAGACAGAGGTTCAGTAAAGGTGTTGGCGATGGATGAGCTACCACACATTTGTCCAATAGTAGATGTGTGGCATAAAAGAAAAAATATGGGACAAGGTTATGTGGATGGTGGAGCCCAAATATGTGTCATAACACAGTCATGTGTTGAGAACATGGGTCTTACAGTGACTAGGGTGTCAGGCTTCCGGATCAGATTGGCAAACCATCAAAAAGTAAAATGTTTGGGTGTTGTAAAGAGCTTAGAAGTGGAGGCATATGATGCAAAGGCAGTGGTTGATTTTCATGTGATGTCAGCAACGTTGGGAGCATATCCTATTATTCTAGGCAGACCATGATTACGTGCAGTGGGAGCTCTTCAAGATTGGAGACGTGGTACGATTAGCCTCTATGGAAAGACAGGTACCAAGAAGCTATACAATATGGACACAAGGAAACAATTGGAGGAGCTTTATGAAGATGAGAATGAGTCTAGTGATGAAGACTATTCCACAGTGACTGATGAGGATAGTGATAGTACTACTAGAAGTGATGATGATGCTAATGTTGCATTTCTTTTGATGGACAAAGAAATCCAGGATTTTGGTTTAGTTGCATTTGCGAATGAGGTTGAAGATGAAAGTGAAGGGCCTTATGGAGTGATTGAAGGGCTAATGAAAACCAAGGTTGAATTGACAAAGAAGCAAGAAATGATGACACAAGTGATCAGTGGAGACCTCTCAGCTATGGAGAAGGAGATATATTTGCACATGCTGTCTAGTTTTCGTGATTTGTTCATTACTTCATATGAAGAGATCAAAGGATTCAAGGGCGAAGAGATGCATATAGATCTGAAAGAAGGTGCTAAACCAATGCGGCAAAGGCTAAGATGGATGGGTCAGGAGCAGCTGGAAGCCTTGAGGGAAGAGGTGGACAAGTTATTGAAGGCAGGGTTCATAGTCCCAGTGGAAACCACAGAATGGGTGAGTCCAGTAGTAGTCAGTCCAAAGAAGGATGGAAAGTGGAGGATTTGTGTAGATTTTAAACCCTTAAATGCAGCCACTAAGAAGAACCCATATCCTCTTCCGTTCCTTCATCAAATCTTGGATTTAGTGGCAGGTTATGAAAGGTATACTGTGTGTGATGGTTTTTCAGGCTATTTTCAATTGAAGATTGCTCTTAAAGACTGCACAAAGACAAATTTTATTATGCCATGGGGCTGTTATTGCTACACGGTATTGCCATTTGGGTTGTCAAATGGACCATCTTTCTATCAAGAGAGAGAAAATTGGGTATTGGAACCTTTCATTGGTAGTTGTGTTAAAGCTTTTATGGATGACTTCTGTGTCTACAGCAGTAGGGCTGAGCACCATGAGAAGCTGCAGATGGTATTGGCTCGATATGGTGAATGTGGACAACTAAATCCAAAGAAATGTCATTTAGCACAACTAAGGGTGAAGTTATTGGGCCATATGGTGTCAGAAAATGGCATTGACGCTGATCCAGACAACGTTAAGTCTATTATTCTTCTTCTATCATCTACGAGTACAAAGCAATTGGCAACCTTTATACACAAAGTGAAGTACATGGCGCGGTTTATCCTATTGTCTTCAGAACTTCTTTATCCATTACAACAAGTGGAAAATCATGATCCATTGCAATGGGATGACAAGTGTGAAGAGGTGTTTCAAGAGGTCAAAGAGGTGTTAGGGGGGTTGTCAGCTATGCAGGCTCCTGATTGGGAGAAAGTGTTTTATGTAAATCCATCAGTAGGGGATGATGCCATTGGAGCCATGCTAAGGAGAAGGGTAGCCATTATATGAGGCCAGTGTATTGTGCAAGCCGAGTGAAGTTGGTAGCAGAGAGAAAGTTCTCAGAAGTAGAGCTAGTGATGGCCAGTGTAATATTTGCTTGTCGATGATTTCATCATTACTTACTACCACGACCTTTTGTTTTCTTGACGAGTTATGCCTTTTTGCCACAATTAAGTAACGGCACTAACATGTCAAATGTGGTGAAGAAATGGGTAATGGAGCTGCAAGAGTTTGAGTTCTCTTTTCTAGTGGAAGACAGTACAAGAGCTACCCTAGCTGATTTGTTGACTTACAAGGATAATCCCCTTCTTGTTAAGGAGGAGGTGGTGAGAAAGGTAGTTGAAGAAGTGCCACATATCAGCAATGCACATGTGTTGTTCTTTGATGGCTCATACAGGAAGAGCCATGATGCGGCTTCAGGGGGTATAGTAGCTTATGATCTAGAGGGGAAGCTAGTATGCAAGAGAGGGTTCAAATTGGATGCGCATAGTAACAATGAGGTTGAATATGCTACATTGGAAGCCGGATTACACATTTGTTTGAAGCATGGGATTAGAAGGTTGAGCTTAAAAGGTGATGCCTTGTTAGTTGTGAAGCCAGTGCTCGGTGTGTGGAAGAGCAAGAACACGTCATTGAAGGAAATGTGTTTTAGAAAAAAAGGCACTACACATCAACGAGCATATCATTTGTCAAGGATTGTTTCAGAGGAATCACCTAAAGGGGTAGACAATGATCTACCAGATGCCTATTTGTTCTCCGTGGAAATGATACCTAGATGGTCGGAAAACATTGTGTCATTGATGACAATAGCTCAAGTGGATCCACAAATACCACTTCCTATCACAATCAATTTAATCAAGCAATCGGCTACATATCAATTACTAGCTGGAAGGCTATACAAAAGAAATTGGGACGGGATATTGCTTTTATGCATTAAACCCTGAAGAAAAAGAACAATACCTAAGTCAAGCACATGTTACCACAGTAGGACTTCGCTTTCCGGAAGACCAAACTATGCCTATTAAAAAAGTTTGAAGCATGGAGCATCAAAATCATTGAACGTGCTCTAAATGGAGAGGCACATGAAGCAGCTCAAAGTATGATTGGGGAGCTATTTGTGTTGAGGACCAATTTACCTCTTTATCATGGCCGGGAAGGTTTGGCTCAAGAAGAGGAGATTTTGTTAACAGGAATCATTCCAAAGAACATTCCGAAGTCTAAGAAGTATGGTTTTGTGCGTAGAGCATACAGGTACAAATTGATTGGTGATTTCTTGTACATGAAAGGGGCTGATCTCGTGTTGAAACGTGTACCTTGGTGGGAGGAGCTTTATAGATTTTTGGAAGACAATCATGAAGGCGCATGTGGCGGCCATTTTGCTCTAAAGATCACCTTGCATAAGATCTTGCAAGAGGGGTATGTAGTATGGCCTAGTTTGTACGAGGATGTTCACCATTGGTGTAGGTCTTGCAATAGGTGTCAAGCATTTGGGAAGAGAGTGTTGAAGCCAGAGCTATGAAAAACCATTATGGCATTTGATGTGTTTGAAAAGTGGGGGATTGATGCAATAGGCCCGTTACCTACCACAAGGAGGGGCAAAAGCTATATTTTGACTGCAGTGGACTATCTCTCTAGATGGGCAGAGGCTATAGCAGTAAAACAAATCACTGCAAAGGATGTGGCAAAATTTGTGTATGATAGAATATGTTGCAAGTTTGGGGTGTCACTAAAGCTACTTTCAGATAAGGGGCCAGGATTTAGAGCTAAATTGCTAGATTTTTTATGCGCAAAGATGAAGATTAGGCACCAGCATACCACGCCTTATTACCCGCAGTGTAATGGCTTAAATGAAAGATTCAATGGTGAGTTGGTATAAATTCTTTCAAAAGTGACAGAACACCAAGGAAAGAATTGGGATTTTGAATTGCCTAGTGCATTATGGGCTTACCGTACTTCTGTGAAGACAGGTACAAGGTTTACTCCATTTCATTTGGTGTATGGAAAGGAAGCACTATTGCCTGTGGAGGTATAGTTGCCTTCAGTCAAGATGTTACAGAAGCTGCTTGGGCCGCCTAGTGATGCATTCAAAGAGAGGCTCTTATAGTTACAAGAGGTTCAACTGGATAGGATGAGCGCATTAGAACATTATGGGCAGATGCAGGATAAGCCTTTGGCAAAGATAAATGAAAAGGTCAGGAGTAAGGGTATAAAGAAGCATGACTTGGTTTTGCGCTACAAAAATAAGCTGGACAACACCTTCCAAAAGAAGTTTCAAATTAAGTGGGAAGGTCCTTTCAAGGTAGTGGAGTGTTTTCCGAATGGGACATATGAATTGGCTAACCTGGATGGGATTCTACATAAGTCAAGGGTAAATGGATTTCGTTTTAAATTGTATCATGCCAGGTTAATGATGGTGGAGCAAGATGAGATGTCTGTGGAGCAAGTAATGTTGGTGAGGGATGAGGAGACCTGTGACGCGGCGAGTCTCATATCTCTTTTTGCTGCTGCTGATCATGAATGATCTAGCAGGCTAGGGGATGGGCAAATTATGTCAGGAGTTTTTTGGAGAAAGGGATTGTGCATATGTATATACACATGCATGGTGCATCAAATAAAGGATTTCCCATTTTCCAAAGCTAGGTGGTTCCGTGGGGCCCACATGTGTACAGGTAGGACAGGGTATATATAGTGCATCGATTTTCACTATTACCAGTACCAGTGTGTTTTTTCTATAATAATGAAGAGTTGGTAGCACGTAAAACTTCTCGAGGAAGCTATCCACGGGCCGATGACATGAGGTAAGCAGGTGCACCAGATGGCATCTAGTGGTGTCAGGAGGTCGAATGGGGTCAATATTTGCATGTGGATGAGTACGAACAGGACGTGGATGTTTTCTTGTGATAATTATGCAGAAAGGTCACCATGAGGACCATATTTAGGGGCCACTTCACGTGGTTGTGGGATGCATTATTGGAAAAAGTTGGGTGCCAGGTGTGCGGATGGATGCAGTAGGGTGACAACTATGCACTGTGAGGCCAGTTTTTGGCTTGTTCGGGGTCTGTTTGAGGTCAACTAAAAGGCCAAAGCTGCCCAAGTAATAAAGCTAAGTGTGGGAACTGAAAAACTAGAGAGAAGACCAGAAAAAAAGTGGAGAGAAGAGGAGGAACAACCGCAACTGTGTTTTTACTGTTTTTGGAGCCTGTTTTGGCCGTAAACTGCTCATCTGAGGTCGGATTTGAGCACTTTGACATTGTAAATTGGGGTTTTAGGCCGTTCCAGACATGATGGCGCTGTCCATTTTGCCAAATTAATCACAGTTTTTTTGTTGTTTTTGCTGTGTAAGTTTCTCCTATGAGCAAAGGTTCTGCTCCAGTTTGTGATTGTATGTGGCATATTTTACTTATATTGCGTGAGCTATTTGCCCCATTGGTGTTGCCCCAAGATCAATTGTATCTAAACATCAGAAATTCTCATCTTTTGAGCTGAGTTTTTTGGGCGTGTGTGTCTGTGTCTCTCTCTGTCTAGAGTGGGTAAATGGATAGTCTCTCTCCTCTCACTCCATAGGTGTGTTCCCTGTCTCGGCCAGGTGGGTTGTGTAAGCCGAGTGGTGCCCCATAGTGTGTGTGTGTGCGTGTGTATCATCCCAAGAGTGTGTGTCGGGTCATTATAGAGGTGCTCTGTGTGTTTCCATCTCGCTCACAGCGGGTTGCCAAGTTCAATCAAAACCTACCAGACAAGAAGATAGAGGAAGGAGACCTGGTCATGAATTACGAAATCTACCTCGATTTCACATTCCAGAAGAAGTGGATAGGTCCATATAAAGTGTGGAAGGCCTTTTCGAATGGGACATATCAACTTGTAAGAGAAAATGGCAAGCTTCTTAGGAGCAGGGTGAACGGTGTGCGGCTCAAACTGTACTTTGAGAGGGATTTAGTGCCAGAGGTGCAACAAATTGTAGTCAAGGAGGGTGGGCAACCCACCTAGAGCATTCCGTGTGCAACAAAAATCAGATGAAGCTTTTGTACATTGCTTGTACATACAATTATGGTTTTGTGAGTGCTTTTAATCGTCAAATGGTATGCCAGTTTCAAAGTTGTGTACATATGCTTTTGGTCGAACATAATTATTCAACAAGGGGGTTGGGCAATGATGGTGCATCCAATGTTGGTAAAAGCTAGGAGATGGTCTATGGTAGGCACTGGCAATAGGCAAGTGCAATGTAGAAGCCTAGGGCAAGTGCCAAGGACCTCGACAACCAAAGGGTAGTGGAAAAGTATGTCTAAAGCGGCTTTTTAGGCCAAAAGTCCTGCGGGATGGTCCAAATGGGATGCAGATGAAGGTGTCCAAAATGCAAAGTCAGAGCTCTAGAATGTAGTGTTTAGTGTGCTCTAGAAGCTGGTCGAGACGGCTCCTCAAACGGAGCCCCGGTGTGCAAGATACTGAAGTTTAAAGGCAGAGTGTATAGCAGATCCCCGACAGGCAGGGTAGTTGGGGGTGTCCCATGTAGGTGTCAATGGATACATGTGTAGAGCTCGAGTTGCAAAGCATGCTTGTCTTCTCAGATTGCCGACCAGAGCTCTGGTTAGCAAGTTATGGTCGATTCAAATATTTCCCGGGGATCCGATCTGAGCCCATTTCACCGCGTTGGAGGATGTGCCATCTGGCATCTTTTGGGCCTAGCCAAAGTTCTCGGTGATAAGGTGCATCATGTGGAGCTAGTCGGAGTCGATGGCATGTGAATCTGATGTCAGAGAGCGGAGAAATGACCGATCGAAGTTGGCAGTTTGGGGTGAATGTGAGGGCTAGATGTTTTTTTTTCGGTTTGGGGTGGCCTGTTCAAGGCCAGGACGAAGTCGGTTTGTGGATCCGGTATGTACGCTCCAAGTCTAGAATGTGGGGTTTCGGTGGACCTTTACCGGGTGACCATGGGGCCCTTTAGCACTCGATGACAGTCGATCAAGCATGTTCAAAAAAACATGAAGCTTTTGGTGAAAAAATGAGGACCTTTTTGTGGGCTTAAGAGGCCTTTTGACTAGCAGCTACCACATGCTAGAGGGGCAAACCCATATGCATTACCATGAGGCAGTGGCATAGGGTATAAGGGCTGCAAAGGGGCACCATTTGGATGTATTGAGGCGAGAAATGAGCTCCATGAGCTGCTGGCTGTGGCGAGAAGGTAGGCGGTGCTGTGCACGTGCAGTAGAGTAGCACAGCCGGCGTTTTTGGCCGTGTGGGACGGCGCAGTGGCACGCTTGCATGAGAAAGGGGGTCGACAGTCCATTCATGACGTTGCAGGCCGAATGGGCGTGTTCCCGCGGCCTTAAAAGGTTTTTTTGAAAGCAGAGAGGGGGGGGGGAGCATTAGCGATATCGCTAATGCCTCCCTGGGGTCTATTAGGAGGAGCATCCCACGGAGGGACAGTGAGCAAAAGGAGGAAAAAAGGGATGGGGTGGACAAGAAATAGGCACTGAAGGAGCGGACAATGAGCATGGAGAGAGAGAGGGAGGCAGAGCCCGAGGGCGGCCAAGTGGGCCAAGCAAAGAGAAAAAGGGTCAGTAGAGGACGGACAAACCAAAGCAAAGGGCAAGGTTGAAGGCAGAGACCAAAGAGGGGCCAAATGGAGAGAGAAAAAGAAGAGGGAGGTGATAGAGGAGTCGGATAGAGAGAGAGTCAAAGGCAAGCCACTCCTTCGGTACATGTGACCTAGTGTACATGTTTTTTGAAGTGCAATCAAGCCACTGTTGCCCCCTCTTGCTGTTGTCTCCCCGTCCCCCCTTCTCTTTCTCCTGTTTTCATGTTTCCCCTCGGTGCCGGCTGTGTGGATGTGTGTGCCCCCCCGGACCAACGGTGTTTTGTGTGAGGGAATGAGGTTGAGTGGGTGTGTGTGTGTGTGTGTAAGGGTGGAGATAGGCTGTGGTAGCAGGTGTTCCTTGTGTGGTGGTTTTGTGGAGTGTGTGAGCAGTGGAAATTGGGCAGGCGGTGGTCTGCTAGTTCAAAGTGTTTCTTTGAAGGTGTTTTTCGAGAGGACAGGGGTGATGTGGATACCCTGAGCATAGAGAGGCCCTTGTGTTTGTGAGGGTGTGTTTCCCCATTCCCCCTCTCCAACGTCATCTTCATTCAAAATAACGTTCTCTTCCTTACATATCGATCGATACAATATCGATTGATATGTATTGATCGAAACAGTATATTGATCGATTTTGACATAGTATAAAAAGCCTAGATATGCGTGTTCTAGGTACAATTCCCTTCACCAAAGTATCAGATTACCCCCGACATAGAAAGGTTGAATTTTCAACTTAAAAAATCTTTTCATTTTTTAAGATAATAGATTATTTTTAATATTAAAACACTAAAAATAAAATAAATGGATAGATTTGAATCATCTATAATTCTAAGCAATAGAAATTATTCTTTAGCTCTTTTGTTGTAGTATAAATAATGCTAAGCATTAGAGGCTATCTTTTTAGCTATAGTGTATTAGTGAGAATGTATAATTCTAAACATTAGAGGCTATACTCTTAGCTCTATTTGTTTTAGAATATACAAATAAATAATTCTAAGCATTAGAGGTTATTTTTTTGGCTATAGTATCTTAGTGTGAATGTACATTAAAGGTTGTACTCTTAGCTCTATTTGTTTTAGAAAAGAGCAATTAAAAGATTACCAAAGGTTATTTAAATTGTAATACTTCTATACTTGGTTGTTTGAGAGGGGTCTCCTACTTCTAAGTATGGATAAGATATATACATACATGTAGGGTCTTTTGCTTGTCATGAAAAAATGTTCTTACCTCCATATAGACATAGAATAGTGCCTCTTGGTTGTTATGAGATGATTCTCTTACTTCCAAGTGAGGTTTAAGGTATGAAGTAGGATTTACGTGGTTGTTATCGAGCTTATGCTCTTACCTCTAAGTGAATATGGTAAATCACGTATAGAATTCAGTAGGTTGTGATCGAGCGAAAGCTCTTACCTCCTAGTGAATATTAGTCATGCATAGTAATTAGGAGTCACATGGATGTTATCGAGATCATGCTCTTACCCCTATGTTGATATACAAATTAGAGACCTCATTTATTTTAGGGTCGATTGCTTGTGTTTGAGCAGTAGCTCCTACCTCCAAGAGACATAGATAGTGGAATGTGAGATGACTCCGTCGCTCATCTAGGTTGTCTTGAGTAAACGCTCTTTACCTCCTTGTAGCTAGGAATGTCATATCCATTGGTCACTTTCCCTAAAATATTATCTTAACACTATTTATTCATCATTTTAATTTAGCAAATCATGTCTATGACCTTTTATCTTTCTCATTGCGCGATTATGGTAAAAATTTATAATCATAGTGTATCTATTGATTAGAGGATATATTTTATTGAAGTCAAACATTGTTTGTGGAATGCAAACATTGTGGGTATAAGTAGCACACCACCACAACTCGCATCAAGGAACATTTATTTGGCACTAGCCCCAATGTGAAAAGATTGGGAGCACCACCTAAAAAAACAATGGGTCCATTTTGCAGGGTATGGAAAGAGATCCAAACAGGCATGACTTATTTCTAAGAGACAGAAGGGTATGACAGGTGGGTCACCTGTCAACATAGAAGAAGTGAGTGTAGATCAAGAGGACGTCGACCTAGACAAGTACCTTCAATGGGAACAACCCGAACACCCCAAAGTCCTTAAACTTTTCCAAATGGTGCCATGGGAGGGATGGATGCAAGTCTCGGGACATCCAGCAGAGCCGCTACACCTGGGACTCTACATGCAACATTCACTTAACAAGACATGCTCGAATTGCATCTAAAGTAGACAAAAGACTTCATGGCTTGTGGAATCCCATTTAATGTCATAAGAAATCCTATTTTCAAAGTTGCACTAATGTCAACTGTAAAAAAAGGATTCATCTATCTTTACTATAATAAAATGTGAACAGAGTATGTGGACAAAGTCAAGAGCAGTACAGAAGCAATCCTTAAGCAAACGGTGCTTGAATTTGTTCCAGCGTTTGGTTGTACCATAGCGCTCGATGGATGGACCAACTGTCAGAAAAAACCATTGATTAATATCATGGTAATTTTTGTCAAAAGTGTAATGTTTTAGGAGGCCATTGATAACTCAATGAAAGAGAAGACATCTCTCTAATTGACAAAGGTATATGAGCGAACTATCGCTTGACTGGGTAGATCCAAGAATGTGACATCTATTGTTACACATAATGCTTCTAACTACAAAGGAGCGGGTTTAGCCATTATGGAAAAGTACTCAAAAATTACATGGCTTGGATGTGTAGCACACACCCTAAATTTACTCCTAAAGGATATCGGCAGATTATCATTCATAAAACAGGTCCTTATTGATGCCAATCACGTAGTCAAGTTTATACGGGAACATCAATTTATGTATGCTTTATTTCGCTCCAAGTATTTGAATAAAGAACTTCAAATTTTATATGCCACACAATTCGCTACAACATACTATGTTTTAAATAATCTCATTGAAGTGAGAGCGGCTCTTACAGAAACTATTGCAGATCGCCGTTGGGAGGCTTGGCTCAGCAAGTATGCAAGCCACTACAAAGCAGCTCAAAAATGTGTGTCCTTGGTGCAATATCCTCTATTTTGGCGGAACATTGACAAACTTCTTGGGGTTAGTAAGCCCTATGTGGAACTAGTAAGGGTTCTCGACACAAGTAAGTTTGTCATTGGTAAGGTTTATTGGATCATGTCTGAGGTGCTACATGAAACCAAAGAATACAACCACTACAATGCAAGGGAGAGAACACAGATCATGAAACTTGTGGAGAAACAATGGGCTCAAATGCACACACCATTGCATGCTTTTTCATTTGTCCTCGATCCAAAGTTTCAGATGAATGGAGAAGCTTCCACCAAAGAGGTAATGCGAGACTTTAGAAACGTCTGCTTGCAGTTGTTGTCAGGACCATGGCATGGATGCATTCCAACAGAGGGTGGATTATGCCAATAGGAAAGGAAATTTTGGAAATTCTTGGGTTCTTAATAGTGTAAAAAGGTTTTCAAGACCAATATAGAGGAGACATAGTTGAGTTACAACACGTGACGACCAGGGTGCAGTCACGACATCTAATGGTAGCTATGAGCGCAATTGGTCTTCTTATGATTTTGTGTACTCAGAGTGCAAAAATTGCTTAAGTCTTGCTTGTGCCATAGACCTTGTGTATGTCTTTTGTAACATGCATCTCATTCATGCACCCATAAAGATAGCCACATGGGCGATCGAAGTACACTTTGGAGTGCTTTAGACTCATGAAATAGTGGCGAAATAGAGGTGTAGCGACGATGAGATGGAGTGGGAAGTGGCTTTAGAATCTTCAGATAATGAAGAGGTTGATGACCTGGTGCCTGTGATAGATGGAAAAATGTAAATATCTTTTCGGATAGTGTATCTACTTTATCTCACTATTGAGCTAAATATCTCACTTTTTTGAATTAAGAGCAACATGCACACCTTTGGACATCTTAAACAAAATGACATCCACAAACCAAATTCTCAACAAAGTCATTAATTAGCAACTCCAAAAAGAATTCAATGCCATAAACATAGAGAGAATACAATGCCATTTCAAAAGAGGACAGGGTAATTGCCATTAAAATTTCTAACTACAGTTTACAATGTCTTCAAGAAACTGTGATATCCACTGCTTCTTCAAGATTTGGATTCAATGCTTCCTAAAGCATATCCACCATTTCTTGAATATCTGCCTCATGACTTGGTCCTACCTCCTCAGGCACGGGAGAGAGAGGACCATATCGCACTTCGTATCTGGTAAGTTTTTTGGATAAAACAACTACTTCTGCTTCTTTGGCTACCGACTTCTCTTGTAGTGAGAGAATTCTCTCTCCTTGGCTGGCTAGTGTAGCCCCCTAAGACACGATATTAACAGTTTGGTCATCCTCTTCTGGTAGGAGCACCACTGGCCTTTTTTGTGCAGGTGGATCTGCCTTCCCACAAGACGCTTGTGCCCTTTCTTTAGCTCTTCCAAGTTCGACACCAGCGTTGAAAGGACGGTCTGCCGAAAGGATGTGCTTCTTCATTATATATTGTACGAAGACTTGCTGGATGAAGCACATGGCAACTTAATTATTATTAGGTAGACTGTGCTCCTTTTGGATGAAGCATAGAAGCAACACACGTGAAAGACCTTTGTGTTGGAAATTTGAGAGTTTCAATGGTGTCATTGCCTTGGCATGACCTGACCTCCTGAACAGTACATCTTTCAAAAAAAAAGAAGGGATAGCACTTGCGTATGTCCTCCAATTTCATCCGTTCACCCTCCAAATCTCGGGCTTCGCAGCCTTGACAAAGAATGCAGAGAGGTGTTGAGCCCCATAACGCAGGCTCTCCTCTCTGAGGATGTGTTGAGACTCCTCATGGTCAAGCTCACTATTGACATTGGGAGGAGCATATGGGGCTGCCATTTCCTGTCGAATCACATGATAATAAAATATTAGAATGAAACTATAGATACACATTAATTAAATAACTACAATTGATGGTACAATCAATGTTCAACATACACAATTTTAAAATTCACATCTCTCTCGTCACTTTGACAAAACCAATGTAATAAAATAGCATGAAATTTCAAGATAATGGACATGAGCCAAGCCAAAACTGTTTCATTGCAAATTATAGATACACTCTCAAATTACAAGGTATGATTTCAATCATTGGATGGCCTCAAGCCTGCACTATCTGGGAGCGTGCGACCAACATGCTTAATTCTTTGTAACATGCCGAGGAGATCATGTGAGGACTTGCACTAGGTGGGATTGGGCGATACACAAGTACGTAGGACTTCTTGAAAGCGTCTAAGGAAAGCAATATAATTAGTGTCATCATTCTTAGGTAAATATTTAAGGATTTCTTGAATGAGTTTAAAAAGGGAGTAGATATCTTGGCTGCATGTTGGTGCAACCAAAGTTAGTTTGAGATAGAAAGTGGTCTATGCCAAGCAAAGGCTGTAGGCAGGTGTAGTGCAGAAGTCTAGGGCAGTTACCAAGGTCTTGGGTAGCCAAAGTGTATGATCAATGTGGTTTTTTAGGCCAAAAGATTGAAGGGATGGTCCAAATTGGATGTCATATGAAGGTGCACGAAGTGTCGAGTCAGTGCTCTAGAATGTAGTGTTCAAGTGCTCTAGAAGCTGGTGTAGACATCTCATCAAATGGAGCCTCGGTGTGCAAGATACTGAAGGACAAAGTTAGAAGATGTTGTAGATCCCCGACGGGTAGACAAATGGGTACAGGTGGTCTAGGCAGGTGTCAACAAATATATGTGTAGAGCACAAATTATGGAGCATGCCTATCTTCTTAGATTACTAATCAGAGCTCTATATAGCAAATTATGATCAGTTGAAGATGTTTTGGGGATTTTTTGGGGAACCCGGACTGAGCCCACTTTCTCACATTGGGGAATGTGCCATCTAGAATCTTTTTGGCCTTGCCAAGTTTCTCAATGATAGTGTACATCATGTGAAGCTAGCATAAATAGACAGCTCGTCAATCGGGTTCATGATCAGCAAGTTACGACAAGTTGAATTTGGCAGCAGGTGCTAGGGAGGATAATGCAGGTAGTTTTCTTGATTTTTTGGCGACCTCGGATAGCAAGCTCAAAGGAGTCAAAATACGATGAGGTTTTCACAGCCCAAGGAAGGCTTGGTGAAGATCTGGCACGGCTTGGAAACTCAGGCTTTTGACCATCGAGGACGATATGGGAGCTGGGGGAAGAAGGCCCAAAAAGGAGGTTTTTTTTCTACTTTTTTGGAGGGCCATTTGGAGCCTGCAAAGTGGAGTTCTTTGACAAGCTAACCCCTTTGTAACTTTTTCTTGAAAATGGCCACGGAGATGGCAGTACAAGCATTTGTATATTCCTTTTGAATTGCAATCAAGCCATTGTTGCCCCATCTTGTTTTTGTTTCCCCTTCCTCCCTTCTCTTTCTCCTGCTTTCATGTTCCACCTCGATGCCGGCAATGCAGATGTGTGTGCCCCCCCGTACCGATGGTGTTTTGTGTGAGAGAGTGAGATTGAGCGGCTATGTGCATGTGTAAGGGTGGAGATAGACCGTGGCAGTAGGTGTGCTTTGTGTAGTGGACTTGTGGATTGTGTGAGCAGTGGAAATTGAGCAGGCGGTGGTTTGCTAGGGTGAAGCATGTTTTTTGAAGGTGTTTTTTGAGAGGATAGGGGTTCTTCGGATACCCTGAGCTATAGAAAGGCCTTTTTGTTTGTGCCAGTCATGTTCCCCCATTCCCCCTCTCCATCTTCTGGTGCCGCCACAAAGGAGCATACTGATTGCTCCTAGGTGATCGAAAAGAAGCAATTTTTTGCACTGGAAGTTATGGCAACAAGAAGCTATGGACCCATTTTCACAGGCGAAGAAGGTTGTGATGAGTGGATGTCGGATTTTGAGCTATATATGCTATCATTGGGTATGCCGAATGAGGATAGTAAAATGCAGACGTTCCCTTTGCGATGCGTGGAAATGCTAAAGTATGGTATGAAGCTTTGGAAGGTGAGCTGATGCAAGAGTGGCCGGCTCTACGGACGAGGTTTCTTCATGACTTTTGCAAGGAGGCATTCCCAGCCAAGATGGTTGCGAAGCTGAAGGCGCTTAAGCAAGATGTAAGTGAAGAGTTTAATTTGTTTTTGGGTCATTTTGAAGAGTGTTGGGAAAAATTAGCGACAACCATGCAATTGGCTAATGGAGACTACTTTAAGCTGGAAAACTTCATGGTGTGTTTGCACCCTAAGGTGAGAGAAAAGGTTGATTTTGAGAGTCCAAAGAATTACAATGGTGCGGTACCGATTGCACGATCAAAGAGCACAAAGATAAAAAAGAAGATAGAGTAGGGTGTGTTGGGCTACAAAATGATGGCCCCTGTTCAAACGCAGAGTCCGAGGGAGGCTATGCACAAAGAAAATCACGAAAAATGAGGTGTAGCTTTTGTGCCACAAAATTAGGTATGCACAGTGCCAGATTTGTCCGAGAATATGCAGGAGTTGAGGCTCAGTGTCATGGATAGAGGAAAGCCAAGAGGAGCAAGGGGCAGGGCAAGACTGCTGCCAGGTAGGTGCTACAATTGTGGAGAAGAGGGGCACTATCCACCCAATTATCTTCAATCACAGAGCGAGAGAGGAGGCATCTACCCGCTTTTTGATAGAGGTCGAGGTCAAGGGAAGTTTAATGGTCCAAGAGAACAAGCGGTGGAGAATGCTGTGCAGCCAGCTCCGCCAAATGGAGGCGAGGTCTCAAGAGTGAACATCAACGGGGTGGATAAGCAGGATGTTGAGATTTTGGCCAATAAGAGAGCAAGAGTTGAGAGGGAGACAGAGATAGAATGTGAGACCAGAGCTTCTTGTTAGGGGAAGGAGAAAGTATATGAAGGCAGAGAGTAGCCCGAGCCTACTAGCAAAAGAAGGAGGTGTCACAAAATCAAACAAGCGGATTTCCAATTAGGGCGTGGCTATCCCGAGTACAATATGTTAAATGATGTTTAAAATCAGAAAGCAAACATTACTTTTGGTCAGTTGTTAGCTTTAAATCCAAAATTGAGGGGGCAGTGGTCCACAAGTGTTAGCACCAGGCTACCAAAAGCTAAGGAAAATGTGCAAGCGGTACAAAACATGGCTTTGAGGGTAGGTAGCCCGGCTGATGTTTTTCCACTAGTGGATGCAATTATAGAAAAGAGGATGTAGGTACAAGCTTACATCCATGAGAGAGACGGGAGTCAAGGTAGTAGTCAAGTCGAATGTGCACATGAGGATGGCCAATCATACTAAGGCTAGATGTTTGGGTGTGGCTAACGATGTGAAGGTCAAGGTGATGGGCATAGAGTGCCTGATAGAATTTTTTGTGATGAAGGCAAGAGATAATGCTTATCCAATCATTTTGGGTAGGCCATGGCTCTTGGCAATAGGTGCTAAGCAGGATTGGGAGAGCAAAGTGTTCACCTTTCTTGACAAAGAGAAGGGAAGATAGATTGTGCTTGACTTGAAGACCAAGGAGAGAAGTTCTTGTCCTATGGCAGTTAAAGATGAAGGTGACACGACAAGCTACGAGTAAGAGGTAGAGACGGGCTATGATGAAGGCTACACTAGCATAGAGGAAGAGGAGAGAGGACGGCATGCTGAAGATAGATGCAGACTTATTGAGAGTCACCAGAGACGGATCCCCACCTAAAGAAAAAGGTATGTAGCCTCAAGCTCGTGGTTTAAGCATAGAGGAGGTTTCGAGCATGTTATGTGAAGATTTGACCAAAATTGAAAAGGAAGGTTATGTTCAACTGTGTGAGTCCTTTCCAAACCTGTTTGCAACAAAATACAAGAATTTTCAAGGTGCACAAGGGGTAGAGAACAAGATTGTTCTCAAGGAGTGACATAGGCCTAAAGATCGGACGTTCAGAAGACTAGGGGAAATCCAAAAGGAGGCCCTTTGGCAGAAGATTATTAAGTTTCTGGATGCAGGCATCATATATCCTTTGAAAGAGTCAGAGTGGGTCTCATGAGTGGTTATAACCCCTAAGAAGAATGGGAAATGGAGGGTGTGTGTTGACTACAAGCCATTGAATGCAGCAACCAAAAGAAATCACTATCCATTGCGATTTCAAGACGAGATCCTAAACTAGGTAGCTGGGCATGAGAGATACTTGATTATGGATGGATTTTTGGGGTAGTTTCAGATAGAGATTGCACTAGAAGACCAGTTCAAGACCACATTCATATCTCTATGGGTTTGTTTTGCTTACTGCAGGATGCCGTTCAGATTGGTGAATTCATATGCCACCTTCCAAGATTGGATGAACATGGTATTTGGTCCATACCTCAACTACTTTATCAAGGTCTTCATGGACGATATAGGCTGCTACAGTTCAAGATTACAACACCTATTGAAGCTGCAATTATGCTTTCAAAGTCTTGTTGCAGAAGGAGGTCAGTTGAACCCCAAGAAGTACAAGCTAGCACAGCCTTGAGCACAGTTTTTGGGTCATGTGGTGTCGCAAAACTGTATAGAGGCTGATCCAGAGAAGGTGAAGGCGTTGGTGTTGATGGAGCCACCATCAGATGCTCAAGGTTTGTCTTTGTTTGTTCATAAGCTGAAATATCTATCAAGTTTCTTTCGGATGTTATCGCAATATGTACATCCTCTTCAAACGAGGGCTCAACAGGTGCATGGTTATGAGTGGGATGAGGAAGCTCAAGACGCTTTTGATAGGGTTAAGGAAATTTTGTGTCAGTTTGCCAGTGGTGTGTCCTCCCAATCAAGAGTACGACTTCCACGTGTCTATGACGATCGACACAATTGCTATTGGAGCGGTTGTACTGCAAAAGGTCGGGAGAAGCTACAAGACGATATACTTTAAGAGCAGAGTGATTAGCCCAGGAGAAGCTACCTACATAGAAGAAGAGCAATGGGTGATGGCTTTGGTCTTTACTTGCAGGAAGTTCAAGGTGCATTTAATTGTGTGCAAGTTTTTTGTGTTGACATCTAATAATCTATTGCCAAAGGGAGTGCTACATTTGAAGCCAAGAAGGAGGATTATGAAGTGGGTGTTGGAGCTTCAAGAGTTTGAGTTCAAGGTAGATCACACGAGTCGGTCTCACTTGGCAGTTATTCTTGTCAACAAGGCTGTCAATTTTCCGGCCTATCCAAGAGTGGTGCGAGATGAAGCTAGGGAGGAGACTCATTTGGAGAATGCTTTTACAATGTGGTTTGATTGATCGTATTGAAGGATAGTACATAAGGCAGGAGGAGGTGTGGTGATACACGACCCACACGGAAAAGCTATATTTTCAAAGGCACATGATCTAGAGTATGTCCACACCAATAATGAGGTGGAGTACCTCACTCTACAGTTGGGTTTGAAGCATTGTATAGAGTTCGGCATTTTGAGGTTGGTGGTGAAGGGAGATGCATTGGTAGTCATCAAGAAACTGCTAGGCCAATGGTAGGTAAAGTAGGATTCTTTGAAGCATTTGTTCTTTTCCATCAAGAAGATGCTAAAGTCTTTTGAAGAGGTTCAATTCAAGCATGTGAGAAGAGAGAAAAACCAAGAGGTGGACCAGTTAGCAATAGCAAAGTGTAGGTGCATGTTACAAGTTTATATGTGGCCCCAGCCACTCATGCAGGTAGGGAGACTCTAAAAGAGATTGAAGGGTTTTTGAATACAGGGTAGTGTTTAGAGGGTTTGTCCAAGTTGAAAAAGAGAAGAGTGGTGTAGAAGGCCCACAAATTTACACTCGTACGCGAAGATCTCATGAGCTATGGACGTGACGGAGTGCTTGGAAGGGTGCTGTACAAAGAAGAGATAGGTATGGTGCTGGAGCAATGCCACAAGGAAAGTGGACATTAGGGAAAAGACCAGGTTCTGTTTTGAGTGCTTAGAGTAGGCTTTTTGTGGCCTTTCGTAGTGGAGGACGTGCATTATTGGTGCAAGACGTGGCATGATTGTCAGACTGTAGGTGAAAGATGGTTGGTAGCGGAGTCACAAGGTGCCATCATCACACAAAGTGCTTTCGAGAAGTGGGATCTGTATGTCATAGGTCCTCTCCCAAAGTCTATGGCGGTAAGAAGTACGTGGTGGTAGCCATTGACTACCTTACAAGGTGGGTCGAGGCCACAAATGTGAAGGAAGTAAATGCTAATGTGGTGGCTCAGTTTGTGTTAGACAACATCTGTTGCCGTTTTGGTGTTCCATGGGTGTTAGTTTTTGATAGGGGTCAGGGGTTTAGAAGCAAGCTTATAAACCCGTTAATGAAAAAACTAAAGATACAACATCGATTTTCCTCACCCTATCACCCCCAATGCAATGGTCTAGTCGAGAGTGCTAATGGGCAAATCGTCAAAATATTAACGAAGTACGTGTACAAGCAGAAAATTGAGTGGGAAAAAAATCTAGAGAAGTGTGTGTGGGTGCATAGAACGTCCTATAAAGTAGCAACAAATTTCACTCCATCCGAGCTAGTCTATGGTAAAGAGGCTGTGTTGGCGGTGCATGCACAATTAGGTGCTTTGAAGGGTATGTGGCATGTTAGTGCCAATCAACAAGGAATTTTATAGGATTGGATACCCAGTTTGAAGGCTTTGCAGATGGACAGAGAGGCAGTGGGCAGACTACTATGTGAAGCAGAGAGAGAAGCGGGTTGCCCAGTTTAATCAGAACCTGCAAGAAAAGAGGATAGAGGAAGGAGATTTGGTCATGAAGTATGAAAGCTACCTGGGTTTCACATTCCAGAAGAATTTCAAGAGGAAGTGGACAGGTCCATATAAAGTGCAAAAAGCCTTTTCGAATGGGACCTATCAGTTGGTAAGAGCAAATGGAAAGCTTCTTAGGAACAGGGTGAACGATGTGCAGCTCAAGTTGTATTTTGAGAGGAATCTAGTGCTCGAGGTGCATCAAATTGTAGTCAAGAGGGGTGGGAAACCCACCTAAATCACGCAGTGTGTGAGAGGAAAAAACAGAGATTTTGTACATAGCTTGTACATAAAGTTATGGTTTTGTGAGTGCTTTCAATTCTCAGTTTGGTATACTAGTTTTGAAGTTTTGTACATATGCTTTGGGTTGAGCATAAATTTTCAACGAGGGGGCTGGACAATGATGGTGCAACCATAGTTGGTCCAGGCTAGAAAGTATTCTATGCAAGGAAAGGCTGCAGGCAGGTGCAATGCAAAAGGCTAGGGAAAATACCAAGGTCCTGGGTAGCCAATGGGTAGTGGAAGTGTATGCTCAATGTTGTTTTTTAGGCCAAAAGCGCAAAGGGATGGTCCAAATTGGATGATAGATGAAGGTGCCCAAAGTGCTGAGTCAATGTTCTAGAATGTAGTGCTCAATGTGCTCTAGAAGCCGGCCTCGATAGCTCGTCAAACGGAGCCCCGATGTGCAAGATACTGAAGTACAAAGTTACAAGATGTTGTAGATCCCCAACGGGTAGGGCAGCTAAGGACAGGTGGCCCAGGCAGGTGTCAGTGGATACATGTATAGAGCCTGAATTATGGAGCATGCTTGTCTTCTTGGTCCGTTTTCAACAACCATACTATAAACTAGAGTGTTTTTGCACATGATAGTTTACAAATACACACACACACATACACGCTCATGCACCCAAAACAAAATTTTCTTCCCACACATGCTTCATTTGATAAAACAATTAAAATCTAAGTTGCAAGAAAAACTTGGGTGACTAAATTGAAAAAAACACCATTCATATTGAATAAGATTTCTTGAAGATTACAAAGGTTGGATGAATTAGGGTTAAGTATTAATGATAGTTATGCATCATTAATTTAAGCTTTAAAGATAGATTTGCATCCTTAAGCTAAGCTTTAAGGGTAACTTTTCACTTAGGTGTAAGATTTAGTGACTACCTTGTATTTTAAACTTGAGCATTAATGGTAACCTCACAATTAGGGTTAAGTGCTAAGAGTATCTATGCATCAGTAGGTTAAGCTGCAAAGGTAGATTTTCACTCTTAAGCTAAGTTTTAATGGTAACATTACACTTAGGTACTATAAGCTTTAGTGACTACCTTGTATTTTAGGTTTAAGCTTTCATGGTAACCTCACAATCAGGGTTAAGTGCTAAGAGTGTCTATGCATCATTAAGTTAAGCTTCAAAGGTAGATTTACACTCTGAAGCTAAACTTTAATGGTAACTTTGCACTTAGGTGTAAGTTTTTGTGACTATCTTGTATTTTAGGTTTAAGCTTTAATGGTAACCTCGCAATTAGGGTTAAGTGCTAAGAGTATCTATGCATCATTAAGTTAAGATTGAAAGGCAGATTTGCACTCTAAGTTAAGCTTTAATGGTAACTTTTCACTTAGGTGTAAGCTTTAGCGACTACCTTCTATTCTAAGTTTAGCTTTAATGGTAACCTCGCAATTAGTGTTAAGTGCTAAGAGTATCTATGCATCATTAAGATAAGCTTCAAAGGTATATTTGCATCCTTAATCTAAGCTTTAATAGTAACTTTGCACTTAGGTGTAAGCTTTAGTGACTACCTTGTATTTTAGGTTTAAGCTTTAATGGCAACCTCATAATTAGGGTTAAGTGCTAAGAATATCTATGCATCATTAAGTTAAGCTTCAAAGGTAGATTTTCATCCTTAAGCTAAGCTTTGATGGTAAGTTTGCAATTAGAAAAAGCATTGAAAGACAAGCTTGCAATTTAGGGTTTAGCTTCCATGGTGACTTTGTGTGTGATTAGGGTTAAGCTTTCATGGTGACCTTGTGTGATTAGGGTTAAGCTTCCATGGAAACCTTGTCTTGTCTCATTAAAGAGAGAAAGGTTTAGTTTCATTATGGTAATTAAACTTAGGGTTTGCATGTCTCTTTACGGTAGGAAGAATGTATGGTTATAATCCTTTCTTCCAAGCTTTAATGGAAAGCTCTAGATTCCCATTTTATCTCCAAAGCCAGCTTTAATGGAAAGATCGAAGACTCATAAATTATAGGACGACCTTGTAGCTTCCTAAATGGAAATCTAGGCACCATAAGAAAAGAGTAGTTGTCTAAGCTCGATAGAAGTAGTTCAATTTTTGGTATTGAAGAGTATTTCTAAAGTTGTCAATTTCAAGTTTGTTTGCAAATACAACATATGGGAGATAGGGGATAACTTCACGGAATTGATCTCCGTGTTGTTTGAACCAAAAACTCTACAACCTTCCATGGAGATTTCCCATGGATGGCAAAGGATTGCAAAAACCTGGGAATCGTACAAAACGGGCATTGAACTTAAAAAGTTGGCATTTTCGAAGAGACATTAACCATCAAACGCCTATGGAAAAAACTCGCTTGTATTTTCTAAATAAACATGACTGGTAGATAATTAATGAAAGTAGGAATTAAGGTTGATAAATGTATGAACCTCAAAATTTCCAAGTAGGAGTTAAAAAGGAATCTCGAGAGGTGATAGCGATAGCCCATTGCAAAACATAGATTTAACTAGGAGTTTTGAAGATTGTTTGGAAATGACCGAAAACCAAGATGGATCTTCTTGGGTCCAATTTGATTGAAAGGCTAGCCCATTGAGAGGATTCTCTTCGGGAACTTGATGGAGATTGGCACGTTTTAGCTAGGGCAATGTAACCGGCAAGTTTGTTATAGCTAGATCACTCATACCCCAGGGATAAGGGATGAATGGGTTTGTTTTATTTTTTCCCGGTCGGGTGAAGTACCCGTGATTTCTTATTAGAAACGGCCATAATCTAGGTATGGCCTGATGCCAATAGTTGGATGAGAGGGTAATTAAGGAAATTTGTTCGATTCGGTTGCTTAAAAAGGAACTGAAAAGGCTAGGAATATAGGGGATATCCTTTGCGTCTGTCACCAGATGGTACTATACCTCTCAAAATTAAATTCTTAGGAAGGAATGATTAAATTACTTGATGAGTCTTTTCCAAACACTTATTTCTGGGAAATATTATGAAGGTGCTTCCATTTTGATGGCTTGTAACCGATTTTCTTGGTCCTGAGTGAGGCAAGATGAATTGGTTGAAACAAAATATGTTGCATGATTAGTTAGGAAACTAGTTACAAGCTAATTATAGCAGATTAAGGTAAAGAAATAAATTAAAAGTTTTTAAATAAAGATGTGGTTGGAACAACCAGATGAATTTCCCTGAACGAGGGTATGCAATAGATTGTATGTTGCTTGTTGTCTGACGATGTCTGATAGACTGTCTTCCTGATTTTGTAGTAGTTAAGTACTACCTCGGGAAGGGATTTTCATGAAATGGTTCGGTAGGTGGGAGGATCCGGAGGGTCAGATGGCCGGATGTTGCATAAATGTTTTATGTTAAATGCTAGGACTATGCGGGATAAAAACGGGTATGCAGAAACAAGTGAGATCAGGTAGGATTACAAGATCCCTCTTCTTAGGGGAATGCGATAGCTGTTGTCCCTGCTTGTCAAGAAAAAGGGGTTATTTGCCATGAACCGAGGGACAAGAATAAAGCAAGAGCAGATCGTCAAGTTAAAGATAAAGAGAATCAAGACTAAAGACCACGATTTTGGGGTGGGTGACGGAGAGATGCCAAGGAAGGATTAAGTTATGATAAGCGGAGAGAGTCGTTAAATTGATGGGATTTACGCGCTAGGGTTGTCATTCGAGGTAGGCCGGAGTCCTTTCTGGGTGTCGGTCCCAAGTGGGAGGGATACTTGCAAATAGATCTACGTCATTCCTTGGAGCAGTCTGGAAGACTAAGGGAGGTGAGTAGGGTCGAGTCTGGGTATGGACCTCACATTGGTTGATATGGATTTGTGTTGCCCCCGCAAGCACTTGCAGTGTCTATGAAGGACTAATAGAGAGAAGAGGGGGGGAGGGAGAGATAAAGAGAGAGAGAGAGAGAGAGAGAGAGAGAGAGAGAGAGAGAGAGAGAGAGAGAGAGAGAGAGAGAGAGAGAGAGATGGGCAGAAGTGGCGGAGGCACCCATTAAGGTAGCGCTACAGAGAGCTCAGAGGAGTGGCGGAGAAAGGGAATTTAAATGTGCAGGCAGTTTGCTTCTTTAAGCTTTAGTATTAAAGTTAAATGGAATTTCTAGTGGGCCTAAATTTCAACCTCTCAGCCAAAAAACATTTTATCTTTTCTTTATATAATATGAAAATGAATAACCCACCACCCATTTCATCTCCTCCCAAAGGAGTGTCCGAGACACTCCTTTTTGGTATCACCTAAATATGCTATGCCCCATGAGCGAGAATTTAGTGTATATTAGCTACAAACTATCAATGATGATTTGGTACTTGCTAGGTAGTGCATCTCTATTTACAATATCTTTGTTGGTTTGAAAAATTCAATGCATCTTTGTGCCACATACCGATCACTTCCTTGAGTATTAGCATGGAGTATGTTAATACGAGATTGCTATGCTATAAATGTCCATCATGGTGATTTGGTAGCATAGAGGGAGATGATGCTTCAGCCGTCGTGAGGCTGTCTAGTAGGAAAGGCCACATGGAAATTTATGGCATCTTCTCTTTGGTGATCGATGTCACAAAATGGTGATATGGCATGCCCAGAAACACTGGCAGCAGGGTACAACTCTGTAAACTGCGGCTGCAAGCTGATGTGGCAGTATTGTACGGAGCCCCACTTTTCACGCTGACTGTCGTACGGAGGATCCTACTTTTTGCAGTGACTTGGTGACATGGCAGGGTGTATGGATTTTTCCTTTTTACCTTGCTGTATGGAATTTGTGGTGGTGGCTGAGTTTTTTTGCAACAACTTTTGGACATCTTGATGCTTTATTTCTAGAAGCTTTTTGAATGGCAACTTTTGGGGATCTACTTTTGGGCATCCCTTGTAACTTATAAATAAGGGGTAGGGCCCTTACTTATCAAAGCGTCTGGACGCAGAGTCTAAGAGTGAGCACCCTCCCACTCTCTTGTCCTTAAAACACATATTAATACAAAAAAAATATTGAAAGGGGCACCATTCTTTCAAGCCAATATCTCTAGGCATGGAACTAAGTCAAGCCGTGTTGAATTAAGTGTGAATTGTGAACTGTTTTGAAATGAATCTCTATTGTTTCATAGTAGAATCTTGACTTGGATTGTCCAAGTTACAGTGGTATAAGAGCGCGGCCGATTTCTTTTATACTGGAGGTTTGATCCTTTTCTTGAGACACTTACGGATTCCAAAAAAGAACAATCGACTTCCTTTGCATCTGGGGGTGTGCGAAGAGATCACGAAGAAGATTATCATGAAGAGCACCTCGGCCTACTTAGGTAGAGATTGAAGAGATGGAATGTCAAATATTGGTTGAAATGTGACAAAGATGATGATCAAAATTGCGAAGAATCCAAAATGTGAATTTTTTTTGACTTAGTGTTCCTTCAAAGAAGTGCACACCCAGTGGTAGAAGGCCACAAAGCCACCCGCCGTCAAACCGGAACTCAAGAAACCTCCTACTCCGAGGATGTTTATAGAGTAAAAATCAGAAGAGGTGGTTGATGCACGGATTAGTCATCTTTTTGACGTGAACAACAAAGCTAAAAAGCACGACAAAAAGAAAAAGAAAGCAACCCACTTCCCCGGTTATTTGGGTTGTCAATCTACTTTTGCCTTGGCAAAAAAGCAGAAGAAGCCTGTGCGATTCGAAGGAGTATCCAATTCTTCTTCTTCTTCTTCTGACGGTTCTTCTAGCTCTTCTGACTTGAGCAAAGAAGACAGGCAAGGAAAAAAGTGAAGGAAAAAGAAAAGCTTCGAAAAGGGCAAGAAAAAGACAAAGAAGCCTAAGTTTCACCCAATTTCGGACGATTCTATAGAGGACTCATCCTTAGATAGTTTGGACTCCGACAATCACAGATTTTACACAAAGAAGAAGCATTTTCTATAAAGCCAACCAGTATGACTTCCTCGAAGATAAAAGCAAGAAAGTTAGAGAATTTAAAGAAGGTGGACAATCAATTGAGTTTGACACCTTTTTTAGATCCCGAGATTCTTCTAGGGCTTTGGCCTTCATACAACAGTTTGATATAGCTTTCTCTGGAGGGCATTACTCAGAACACTCCATGATTTGTAGGGCTACCTCCTTCTTCAAGGGAAATGCTTGAACATGGTGGTCCACTCTTCTACTGAACAAGATAGCACCAATTAAATGGTCAAAATCCAAAAGGATTTTTATTTTTTCTGGTTGACTTGAGAGTATGAACGAGGCATACAAACTGCTTGGAATCATCTTCGGATGACCAAGAGATATTCTCTGGATGCATATTGAGAGAGATTTTGGAGCTCTTTTCTACCAGCCTCTTCATTTAAAAAGATATCGTTTAATGAATATCTACCAGCCTCTGGTTGTGATGTCCTCCTGGGAGTCCCTTTGTATCATAAGAACAATTCCGTGGTCGATTATCAGGCAAAGAAAGCGACATTGACTACTGAAAAGGGCCAAAACAATGTACTTGATGTGAAATTGAAGGGAGAGTCTATCCCTATCGTATCGGCTTTGGGCATTTTGAAATTAATGAAATCCAGTCTGTTTGTTTACTCAATCTTTTTGAAAGAGTTGAATGATGAGCATAGGACAAATATGCTTGAACTTGATAAAGAATACCAAGATTTTCTCCACACTCATGCCGATTGATTTTGAGAGGGCCTGCCAACCATCAGCTCATCCTGAGGATCATACCATTATCTGATACCTAGAAGCACACCACCAAATCGGCCAACTTACTGTGTGAGACGAGCCGAGAGTGAAGAGATCATGAACCAAGTGAAATACCTCTTGGAAAAGGGTCTTATCCAACCAAGTACTTCATCTTACTGCTCTCCAGTGTTCTGCGTTTTGAAAAAAGACAGATCTTGGAGAATGTGCATTGATTATAGAGCTCTCAACAAAATCACCATCAAGAACACATTTCTGATTCTTAGGATTGATGATATTCTAGACCTACTACAGGGATCGACCTCTTATTTCAGTAGGATTGATTTGAAGAGTGGATATCATTAGACCCGAATCGCACCGGGAGATGTCTACAAGACAACTTTTTGTACGACCTTCACTTTATTTCAAATTTTGGTGATTCCTTTTGGCCTTACCAATGCTCCAACGAATTTTAATCGAATGATGGATAGGATTTTCAGAGAGTAGAAAGACCTATTTAGGAATTTTGAAAATTATTAAAGTCCCATTTCTTATAATGCTATTAAAAAACTTAGTATTTTCCTGTAGTTTGAGCTATCATCTATTGACGGTTAGACTCTATGTTTCATATACCAATCCAATTAGAAGGTCTATCTTTTGGCATGTTGCCTGTCCTGCTATGACATTAAAGTTTTGATGGTTATGTGGAAAGCATAACTGACGAGTCCTTTGCAATCTATTAGTTCTCCAAATCCAGACCTCAAACCATTGCATGCAAAAATCAAGGAAAGTGAGTGCATCTTTGCGAATAAAATGCCAGACATTTGTACTCTCTTCAACAAGATGTCCCCAATCTGGGCATGCATCACCATGTTGCATTTCAATGGTCTTAAGTAAAACACCATTGAGTTTAAGTATAAATAATCTTCCTTGTTTCCATATAATATCCAAGGGTGGTGGAATAAATTTCCTTCTAGGACTATGAGTCCTCAATGACATGTGCCACCTCAATAGGAAATGCTTTGTACATTTGAAATAAAAAATATATGCTTCAAAATTTCTTGTTAAAAAAAAAGGCATGATGGTCAATGGAAGAGCTATTATTTTCAATTAATACAGTGTGCAATAGCATTATTTAATTTATCCATGATACATATAGACTTGAACCTTGAGAAGACAACAAAAGAAATTATTTTTCTTCAATACACAGAAGAAATCTTGTACAAAGAGCTCCAACCACAAATATAAAAGAGAGACTTCTTTTTCAAGGTTGAATAACATCTAATTGATGAAATATAAAAGTGTACTGATTTGGTTAATATTCAAATAATTGGACCCAACACATTGTTTTGGCCGGAATACTAGAACCCAACACATTGTTTTGGTCAAAAGCTTCTTAACACATATCCACCACTCTAGATGTATGTGAACACTTCATGTGATTGAGTCAACACGCATGCCAAGCCCTTGCTGGTTGTTTTCTTCCACGTGCAATAACAAATATGCTAGATTAGATAACAATTTGATTTTAATTTTTATATTTTTTGATAAATATAAAGTGAGTCCTACCCATAAGATTAAGTAGGTATTTTTTAGCTTTGGTATGTATGCTTTTGCTGCAACTCCGCTAATGAAATGACCATGACCATACCCCAAGCTAGTAGCATAAGCAATAGCATGTTGATCACTCAAATTTTTAGTTTTGTGAGACAATTTTAACAAGTTCAGTTGGTTTGAAGATACTAGTGGCACACGAAACTTGGATGCCAACATAGATGAATCCTTGCTTAAGGAGCTTACTACTTTCTTGAACATAACATAACTTGTTATTGCACAATGGTAGCTGTGAAGATGCACAAGGTGAGCTCTCCACTTCGACTGAATTTTTGTCAAGCTCTTCCCTATGAACTTGGGCATTGAACAGGCCCCATTCTTCCATTATGTCTTGAAACTTTGTAAATAGTTCATGAACCTCTGTGATTGGAGATTATCCTAGCTGTTTGAGTGAAATAACAGATCAAATGTCATTTGTATTATTTAGATTTAAAAGGTGTGGTAGAAGTTGATTGCAAAGAAGATAGTCAGGTCTCCCTTGAAAACTTTCACGATATAAGAAATTATCTTTTGGGTTAATACATCCCTTGAAAGGGCTATCATCAATGAGCAATGTATTCTATATACTGCATAAATTCCTGCCTTGATACCAAACCCTCAACAAAGGCTAAAACATAGCCTCAACATTAGGCCTATCCAGTCTATACACTTTTTAAAGATTATGGATGTAGCAATCTTCTTGTCCCCATACCATAAAGAAATGATATTTTTAATGTGCATGCTTTTCGAGAGTGTTCACATAAGTGCAAACATTCTTTTGTAGCATGGTGGACCAAATACCAACATGAAAGTACTGACATATCTCATCCAAAAATTCAAAACAGCCCGGGCGAACAACAATAGTGGTGTGACCAAGGTCAATTTTGACACAATCTATACATGGATGCCTCTTGTCTTCTTTGTTGAGTAAAACTCCATTAAGATCAAGAATGAGTGCATGCTTGTTCATGCTGATTTCATGAGCAATATTTTTTGCATACAATACAAAAGAATGGTAATAACTTAAGGTTTTGCACTTAAAGATCTTAGAACAAGGGACCTTATTTATGTCTCATACTCCCATACTCATCTATAATGATGTCTCCTTAAAGTGATTGCATTTCTCTATTGATGTGGGAATATTGAAAGACTAGTTTATCTCCATCTCGCTCAAAGGAATATAAGCTTCGAAGTGGCCTACATTTTCATGCATTAGGACGTAACTCCTCAATGTTGATGTCTACTTGTGGCACATTGGATCCTTGATTCTGAATGTCAATTTCACTTGCAAAGACAACATAATACAATTTTGTATTATCTTCCGAAAGGGCCATATCTATACTAATTACATTGGAAAAATAATTACCTTTGCTTTTCTCACCAACATCAATCCCTTGCTCCCTTTCTTGAATGCTTTGGACTTTGTTTGTATTTGGTGTCGCTTTTCATGTTCCTTTGTCAATTTTTTCTTGTACACCCTTGGTTGCAAGAGTAGCTTGGAGCCTCTTCATTGGCTTTAGCCTTCTTCTCACTACCCTTTGCATTCTCATCTCCTTGAGGCATGCTGTTAGTGTCGTGTGAAGGTTTTGGAGAATTTTGCACAACAAAATCACTTTGATATTCTACCACCACCATATCCTCTTCACTATTCCTAATGTTCCTTTCATGAATTTGGGTCTCTCCAGCGGTAGGTAGAATGTTCTTGTTCCCTTTAGTCATGTCATTTGAAGTTTTTTGAGAGGTTTGTTCTACAAGATCAGTTTTGTGCTCTAGAAGATCACCTTTATGAAACTGGGTCTCTCGAGCAATGGTGGGTAGCACTTGTGCTGCTTGAGATATGTTAGCTTCGTCTTCTATTTTGTTGTCTTCATTTGAAAGATGAAAAAACCATTTTTACCTATTTAGAAAATAGTCTAGTGGATTTTCTATAACCATAGAATCCATTTCATTTCCATCTAACCGAGACGTTTTATGCTAGAAAGGCTCCATTGAACACATTAACACAAAAATGCTCACCTAAAATGATACCTAAAGCACATTTGAAAGTGAGGCTTAATCTTAAGCTCCAGCCTAAGGCTTAAGTATCAAAGTTTAGGCTTTTGTTTCAAGCCTTAAACTTAAGTCTTAAAGTTTATGCTTATGTTTCTAGTTTAATGTGTAAGCCCTAAGCCCCTTCTAGTCTTTATCATTCACTATGTGAAAACCTTTTATATTATGTGCACTCAATACCTATTTATAGAAACCTTTATCTATGAATTTTTCAAGGTATGATCCGTTTTTCTTCATAATCTATAAGTATTTTGTTATTTGTAACATTATTTAACTACAATGCTCATGAGGCTCGAGTTACATGGTCGTGCTACACTAACATACGAAGGCAAGGCTTGAACTTAAGTTGGATCCTACAAAATAAATTTCAATTTCTTGTTATAGATTACGACTCTTTCTTAACATATGTAATTGCTACAATAGGATATGAAATTGTGAGCTTCACTTGGAACTACTCAGGTAGGATTCTATGACAAGTACTTTTGTCGTTGAAACTCATACACATGATAACGTGATGCTCACCTAACATGCTACCTATTTTACATTTGGAGGTGAGACTCAAACTTAAGTTTATACCTGAGGCTTATGTCTTAACTTTAGGCTTATGTTTCAAGTGTAAAGCTTAAGTCTCAAGCCCTTTCTAGTCTCAACGCATTCACTATGTATAAAATTATTATATTGTGCACATCAAAGACCTATTTAAAAAACCTCTTAACTATGAATTTTTCAAGGTATGATCCTTATTATTTCATAATTTTTAATACATCATCATTGTCTTTATTTCCATCAACATCCTCTCCACTGCTTTGTTTCTCATCAATGTCAGGATTGTTAAGGTCTTCTTTTTCTGTATCATCCAGCTCCACTGTTTGTCTCGCAAGTGATGCTTGACTTGCACCACACCACTCGTGCAAGGATAGATCACTCTCCACAATACTAGAGCATTTAGATTCTTACTCCATTGCTTCAAAATCATCTTTACATAGAGCAATTTTCCTTCTCTTCTTCGACAAGCTTTGCTCCAACACAACTCCACCGCAAAAAATCTCTAAAACATATCTTTGCTCAAGACAAAACCCTGTGATAAGGCCATCAATGAAGTTTCTATCAATAAATTCATGTTCCTTGCCACAAGAGCCTCAAAAAAAGACTCTTTTTGTATGAGCCTTGCCAATAATCTCAAACCTATGAACCTTGCTAACAAAAAGAGCAACCATTGCAGAGTGCATAGTTCCATCTATCCATGAGTCATCTCTTGTTACTTGGATATTTCCATATTCAATATGGACCTTAGTTGGCTAGCTAGAAACCCCTTCAACAAGCATTCCAATATTGATGAAATCAATGAAACACACTAGCACATATTCGTATTGTGCATTCAATGTGATTAGATTGAGTGTCAAATTTGTAAAAAAATATATAGAGAGCTTTTCTTTAGTACCATGAAGATCCAAGACGACCAATTGAAATGGTATATGCTCCGTATTGAAAAAGTCTTTGATCTTCCCCGTATCAAAGTCCGCCCCCTTGATTCTCCATGGCATAGACTCATCTTGAGATATTATGTCCATATTAGCTCTATATAGATTATTGAGGAGAGTTACTACACTTTTTTGAAGTGAGGGTGGAGTCTTCTTTGCTTTGTTGAGGGCCCGGGGGATTCACTCTATATACAAAACGGGACGCCACCTACGAGTGGACAACTTTGATAAAACCCCTATATACGACTCATATTAGGGATTCTCACCTCCCTTTCTACGCTTATACGACAATCAATGAAGAAAAATATCATACCCCTATCTTACATATAAAATTTATCTTTGACATGATCTAACTGAGTAAAACTAGTCAAATTAGCATAGTGACTAGCAATGTACTAAGGAACCACTTCTGTTGATAACTAGATGTATCCTCAATGGGTTTTAGTTTGAGTTTCAAACTATGTGTCCGATCAATCTGTACTCTGGCTATTTGTTCAATTTTGACCCATCCAAAGCTGGTGGAAATTAACCCTTGAACTTCTCCAAATGAGCCCTTATCTCAATGACTGGCTTGATGCTGCAAAATTTGATGTGTGACCTAATAAAAAACTTCCCCTAAATTCATTCGAGTTCTAGTGAATATTGGTGACCAATCGTTACAAGTAATCAGCCGGATCATGTCACCGACCCCCCATAAATATGATACCCCCCTCCCTTATTTTAAAGCTTGGGAGATAAATTATTGGGGGCCTACCCCTAACTTATATGCTTATGTAACTTGTAAAGAAACCCCCCTCCCCTACACTTACGTGGTGCAGTAAGTCTTCCATGATGAATCCCCAGGGTTGAGGGAGTCCTTGACATAGTATTGGCTATAGCTCGTCATTTGATTGTACTCATGCTCTCCTAGCTTGTACTTCTCACAACCTTGCTCCCAAGATAAATTTTCCATTTTCAAATCAAAGAAGAATGAGATTATTGCTTCTTTCAACACTCCATCTATTTTTAACTTCCAAGCCATCTCATCCATGTCCATTTTATGAGGGGTATTCTTGCCCTTCTTTAGCAAGATGGTTTTGTCCAGGAATGCATTTTGCAATTCAAGAACTTCTCTACTCTTGAGGCCCAAAATACACCAGAATAATGTAGGTGTCAGTGTTGCTGTGCCAGGTGCTTGTCGAATCTGAACACCCTTTGTAATGGAGTTATCCTTTTAACTTGAGTTGGAGTGAAAAGTGAATAACATATTGAGCATTTTCTTGAGCATTCTTTTGTGTGTAGATTTATAGTGAGAAAGAAAGTCCTTGGATGGAGAGAGAAACACTAACACATTGATTCATTAACATGGCATGAACAATACTTGCAAAAGAGAGTGAGAGTTTAGAGAAATTGACACCAATAGAGGACCGGATTAGTTGGATCCGGTCCCCCCTCCAATAGTCATTTGTATTATAGATTCTTCCATGATGGAAGACTTGTTTACAATACAACTGATTGTGTTCCTTGAGACCTTCTTGATGAAGTGAAGATGGCAAGTTTCACCCACCAAGCACTAGCATGGTAGAAACAATAAACATGATTAACATGAACTTGAATAATGCCCAGTCTCAATCCCAAGACCTCAAACACCATGAAAGGTGAGGAGAGATAGCAGGGAGTGAGGAAGAAGAGAGAAGTAGAAGTAGCTCTACAAGAAAGCAATAACCCCTTGCTCATAATCACTCATAGCTCTTGTAGCATAGCTTAGCATAGTGATAATGGAAATTAGAGAGATCGATAAGTAAGCATAAGCATCTCTTGTGTGGATTTCATTCCATAGCCAAGATCTTGTTGTATTAGGCACTCAAATTCTCAAGCTTGGAGAAGTAGATGGAGTTCTTGCTTCACAAGAGTGTGCGGAGAGAAGACCGAGAGAGAGAGCTCGTGGGATGCTCAAAATGAGAGAGAGAGAGAGAGAGAGAGAGAGAGAGAGAGAGAGAGAGAGAGAGAGAGAGAGAGAGAGAGGGAGAGGTAGCTTGGTCGACCCCCTTCCCTAGGCTTTCCTTGAAGCTCATTGGGCCATGTATCCCTCTAGACAATGAGACCTTGGCTTCCTTTAAGGCAAGCTATGTAGTCTCTTGACAAGTGTCCTCTTTCCCTCTTGTAAGGTTAAGCTAGCACCCCCCTTTCTTAAGCACAACCCTTGCTCAAGCACAGCCCTTGCCTGCTTGAGCAGTGTGCCTCTACACCTGTCTTGTGGTCCCTTTCCTCTCATTAGAGTATGGGCCCTTGGTGAGGTGCATACATGCTACTCATATTCCTTCTTTGTAGGAATCTCCCCCTTCTTTGTAGCAAGTTATTTGAACTTCTTAAGTAGGCAGTCCCCCTGCTTAAGCACAGTCCTTGCTTAAGCAAGCTGCCCCCTTGCCTGCTTGAACCTTAATTGCCTAAAGTGTAAAAATTAAAGACTATGTCCTAAGGCTTTTAACACTTACCTTTGGAGGATTTACTGAAGCCAATCCTAAGGTCTTTTGCTCCATTGGTTATCCTTGCTCTTTGATAGACCATTTCTCATTTGGGCTCCTTTACCATTGGCCCCGTGTTGAACTAGATCTATAAGCACATCATTATCTTAGCCCTTGTTCCCGTTTATTCTCCCACATTAAGTGATCAGTTTAATATGAGAAACAATTTTGGGTTGGTTAGATATTAGATTTTATGACATTACCTCTCACTTGAAATCATGGTTGTCCTCGACTATGAGGTAGAATAGATAATGTCGTAGTCATTAGTCAATTTTACTTAGCGGGTAGAGGATCCCTTTTAACCCTACGACATCTTTCCAAGATGGATGATTAATCCATTTGGTGCTTGGGAGACATAGCTGCCGCAAGCATGTCTGGTCTTTAGTCCATTTCATTCTCCCAAAGTAGAGTGACCAATTCTACTTGGTGTTTGAGAGACGTCATCATCACAATCAGTATTCTAAGCATGCATACTAGTTAAATTTGTACACAATAAAAAGAAATAGTCTTATAAGACAAAACAAGGATCATTCAAAGGAAATTTGTAAATTTGCTTACCCTAATGTAGCATTGTAAGCATTGACAAGGTTCATACCATGCTTAAGTTGTATTGATTGCATCCATCTAGCATCTTTAAAAGGTTCATACTGTGCTTAAGTTGTATTGCTTGCATCCATCTAGCATCTTCAAAAGGTTCATACATTGCTTAAGTTGTATTGCTTGCATCCATCTAGCATCTTCAAAAGGAAAATTTTTGAATTTAATAAGATACCGTCGGATAATCTTATCATGTCATACCACCTTGTCTTCACGCCGAAGGATAGCTTCGAGTTGTAGGACCTCTTGTTGGTCTTCAACTTCGGGAGGGTCTTCAATAATTGGTTCACTTGGTGTCTTGTCTTTGTAGGGTTTAAGTAGGCTTACGTGAAAGGCATTGTGTATGAGCCAATGACTGGGCAACTTGAGTTGATAAGCCGTCTCATTGATGAGCTTCAAGATTTGGAAAGGACCATAGTATCTTTTTGCTAGTTTAGCAAAAAACTTTTGATGTCCCGTAGGATTTTTTCCCGTTGTTTGCCTTAATCGAGCCTTAGGAAACTTGAGTAAGATTCAATCATTTTCTTTGAATGTTAAGGCCCTGTCGTGCTTATCAGCAATAACGTTTTGTCTATGTTGAGAGATGGATATAGCCTCCTTAATCTTTTGAAAAGATTCTTGTAGGTTACGGCTATACTCATCGGTAGCGAAGATCTTCCCATGCACTTTGAGTAGCAAGGGAATTGTAAAGTCTTCCCTCAATTATCTCAAAAGGTGCTTTTCCCGTAGAAGTACGTATAGTATTATTGTAGGCATACTCTACAAGAGGTAGATACTTTTCCCATTGTGAGCGTTGATCTACTTTGGTAACATAAGTCTTGAGTAGATCGACTATTGTAAGATTGGCTATCTCACTTTGGCCATTTGTTTGTGGGTGATAGGCCGAAGAGAAATTCAATCTTGTTCCTAGATTTTCAAAGAGACCTTTCCAAAAATTACTGGTCATTCAAGGATCTCTATCTAACACGATGTATGTTGGTAATCCATGGTGTTTGAAAATCTGAGATATGAAGAGAGTTGCTATTTGGTGTGCCTTAATAGTATTTTTGAAATGAATAAAGTGTGCTTGCTTGCTAAACCTATCGACTATTGTCCATATTACTTTTTTCCCATGGATTGGGTAATCCAAAGATAAAATGCATGGATATACTCTTCCATGGTGAATTTGGGATAGGCAACGACTGGAGTAATCCAGATTGCTTCCCTCTATCATATTTGGTCTTTTGGCATACTATACATTTTAAAACATAGTCTAATATGTCCACTTTCATGGTAGGCCAATAGAAATACGTCTCTACTCCTCGGAGAGTATATTGAATTCCTCTATGCCCCGCATAGGTAGGAGCATGGGATTCATACTAACTTTCTCACGAAGGCAATGGGTAACACACATCCTATTGCCGTGGAGAAGATAACCATCCTTCAAGGTGAATGGCTGCTTTTTATTCCCCAAAGCAAGGACTGACATTATGTCTCTAAAATCAGGGTCAGTAGCATACTCATCTATCATAGAAGATAGATCATTGTGAGTAGCTATAGACACTATATTAACTTTTGGTCGTCAAGAAAGTACATTAGCACTTGATTGTGCTTACCAGCAATGTGAGCAATATGAAAATTAAATTGCAAAAGAAAAATTTCCCACCTCATTTGTTTGTCAAACATCTTGGTTTGCGTCATGAAATACTTGAGACTTTGGTGGTTGGTTCATAGAATAAATGAAGTCCCCAATAATTAGTGCTTCGATGTGTCCAAGGCATGTAGAACAACTAAAATCTCTTTCTCATAAACCCCTAAGACTCGTTCATTAGTATTGAGCCTTCGGCTCTCATATGCTATGGCATGCCCTTCTTAAAGCAAAACTGCTCCAAGGCAATCACCACAAGCATCACATTGGAACTCAAATGGATTTGAGAGATCCAGAAGCACAAGGACTGGTTGGGAAGTAAGCTTATCTTTGAGTTTATCAAAAGAATTTTTCTCCTTAGCAGTCCATACATACTTAACGTTCTTCTTAGTTAAGTCATGTAGTGGTCCTGCTACTTGAGAGAATTTTGCTATGAAGCGTCTATAGTATGTGCACATACCAATAAATCTTCTTAGCTCATGTAGATTCCTTGGGTTAGGCCATGTCTTCATTAGCTGTAACTTGGATGGATCCATACGAATACCATCGTGAGAGATAATATGACCTAGATATTGAATCTCTTGAAGGAAAAATTCACTTTTCTTTGGTTGGGAAAAAGCTTATTCTCCCTTAATGCTTGAAAAATCACTTGGAGATGTTGCTTATGTTACTCCAAAATTTTGGAGTAGATGATGATATCATCAAAGAACACTCCAGTGAATTTGCGGTAAGGTCTAAAATTTTTATCCATTAGACGATTGAATGTAGCCAGTGCATTAGTCAAACCAAAAGGCATGATTAAATATTCATAGACCAAACGTTGTGCGAAATGTGGTCTTTAGGATATCTTCATCCACGATCCTTATTTGATGATAGCCACTCTTAAGGTCCATCCTATTGAAGTAGGTAGAGTGTTGTAGCTTATCAAACAGATCTTCTACTCGGGGCATGGGAAATCTGTTTTTGATAGTGATATGGTTGAATGCTCGATAGTCTACACACATACGGTATGTACCATCTTTCTTTTTCACTAAAAGGACTGGAGAACAAAAGGGAGAGGAACTAGGCCTCACCATCCTTTTATCTACCAATTCCTATACTTGCCTCATGATCTCCTCTTGTTGAGCTTGAGAGACTCGATAAGGAGGCTTGTTAGGCTGTGAGCTTCCTGGAAGAAGCTCAATATGATGGTCATCATCCCCTTGTTTTGGAGGTAACTCCATAGGGATATCATTGATGAACAAATCTTGGAATCCTTTTAGAAAATTAGACAATTCTAGCTCTTCTTGATTCTTGCCATCTACATTTGATGAAACATCAGGATCTTTTAGAGACTCTTTGACAAAAATCATGTACGCAGAAACTGAGCTCTTCATTGACTTATCAAAAGCAGGAGGATTTACAAGTGGAATAGTGCAACCACGCTCACTAGCATCTATATAAATATTCTTTCCCCTGTAGTAGGTGAAGTAGATTCTCCTTTTTAGGGAACTTCATATTGGCAGCCATGCGGTCAAACCATGGCGCACCTAGGATAGCAACCTCATGTTGGAGAGGAGAGATGAAGAAGTCTTCTTTGTTGACATAGCTTTGGACATGAAGCCTCAACTTCCCAATCAAGGGAGTAATGGAGGCTTGGTGCCCCTTGAATGTTGCGTCAGCCATTATCATATCTCTCATCTCGAAATCTTGAATGCCCAACTTGGTTGCCAACTCTGTTGATATGAAGCTGTGAGTAGAGCTAGGGTCAAACAAGATGAAGGCATCATGCTCTCTTACCTTTCCCCAAGCATAGGAAAGTGATGATCCTTTGCAATGAGCATCCTCTTTTGGAGCTTCGATGGTGGAAGCCCTAGGAGTCTCACTGCAGATATTCTTTTTGGGGCAAGAACGATAGCCATGTCCTTGCTCCCCGCACTTGAAACACTTATGGTCCTTGCGAAAAACTTCAAAGATCTTCAGGAGAGAGTTTGTTTTTACCTTTGTAAACTTCCCTCCCCTTGGACCAATTGTTGTTGTTGTTGTTGTTGGAAGTGCCTTGGGAAGAATTTTGAGCATTGGTCTTCCCTTTTGCATCATTTTTGTCTTTGTTTTCCATGGGCTTGCCATTCCGTCGAGCCCCTTGATGGAAATTAATGCGTGAACCAACCATGGTGTGATGGACTACTTCGCAAATAGAACCAGGCCGATGAGAGTTGATGTATTCGGCCATCTCTTTAGGTAATCCCGCATAAAATTGTTACCTTTTCTCGGCAAAGTCTATCTTTTGAAAGATAGTGGCCTTGAGATGTAAATCCCAAAACTTGTCTACATACTTGTGGATAGAATCATGAGAGAGAAGCCTCAAGATGCACCATTCGGTCAGCACTTTTTCCTTTGCATTGCTTGCAAGGAATTGCTTCCTCAAGATGCACCGTTCGGTAAGAACTTTTTCCTTTGCATCGCTTGCAAGGAATTGCTTCATGATGGAAACTCATAGAGTTTTCCATGTCTTTGGGGCTTCATCGTTGCCACAAAGGCTAGCCCACCATTGATGAGCTGATTTTCGAAAGTGCATAGCTACATGGTGTAGCTTGGAGGACTCCGTAAATCCCTCGTCTCCAAAGGCCGCATCAAATTGCTGGATGAAGGTGAGGAAGAAGGAGAACAGGGTGACCTCTTCCTAGCCCTTTTCTTCCATTGATTCCTCTCTTCTCTTTTGGAATGATGAGGAGAAGGACTGTTTGTTGATCTTTTCCTCTTGGGAGGAGTGGGTGATCGTCTAGACCGCTGTCTTCGTGGAGCCACATCTTCAGAGGAACTTAAATTTTCATTGCTTTCTTTCTCTTTGGACTACTCCTCTCGAATGGGAGAGAGTCTTCTTTTGGGGGTCTCTTCAAAAGGCCTCCTAAGCTCTCGCTCCTCTTGGAGAGGAAGGGAAATTCCATAAGCACAAATTTGTTGAGTAACTTCGTCTTGCAAAATAGGGTTGCCCATAGCTTGCTGCAACCTAGTGACGAGATAATTCACAAACATGGGAGCATCATCATTACCAGCTTCATGTGCAAAATCAAAGCTCTCAATGTTCATTCTGCTTTCTTGATTATTGTCAGCCATGTTAACAAAGTTTATGTATGTACTTAGTGTATGCTTTGGTAATTTAAAACCTTAGTTGCCAGTCCTCTTAGCCTTTGAAAATCGACTCTTAAGTATCTACACCCATGGCTCAAAGTGCTTAATTATAGAGAGTAGAGGAGTAGGTCTAACATTGCAGAGTTGTCGAGGCTAGCTCCTTTCAGACTTCTTATGGCTCAAAAATGGTAAAGCCGTAGGCAAGTCTAAAAAGACTCCACTATTAAGTCCAAAGATCCCGAGGTGTGCATCATATCCCACATAGTGGCCTCAACAAAACCGATAATAGATCCCGGTTCCACTTACCCTAATATAATTAACAACATCAACCATTTATAGGCTACTTAAGGACCTCTCTTCTTAAGCAAGAAAAGAGAAACCAAATGCTTTGATACCAATGTAATGGAATTAGCCTTTTAACTTGAGTTGCAAGTTTCCCTCTTGACAAGTGTCCTTCTTTCCATCTTCCGAGGTAAGCTAGCACCCCCTTTCTTAAGCATAACCCTTGCTTAATCACAAACGTTGCCTACTTGAGCAGTGTTCCTCTACATCTGACATGTGGCCCCTTTCCTCTCATGAGATTATGGGCCCTTGGTGAGGTGCATACATGCTACTCATATCCCTCCTTTGTAAAACTTTCCCCCTTCTTTGTAGCAAGTTATTTGAACTTGGTAAGCAGGCAGGCCCCCTGCTGAAGCACAGCCCTTGCTTAAGCAAGCGGCCCCCTTGCTTGCTTGGACCTTAATTACCTAAAGTTTAAAAATTAAAGACTATTTCCTAAGGCTTTTAACACTTACCTTTGGAGGCTTTCATGAAGTCAAACCTAAGGTCTTTTGCTCCATTGGTTATCCTTGCTCTTTGATAGACCATTTCTCATTTGGGCCCCTTTACCATTGGCCCCATGTTGAAATAGATCTATAAGCACATCAATATCTTAACCCTTGTTCCCGCTTATTCTCCCACATTAAGTGATCAATTTAATATGAGAAAATCAATTGGGTTGGTTAGATATTAGATTTTATGACACCCTTCATAGTTAGAAATTTAGGATTTTTGTCGGAATCTTTGTCATCATTTCTCCCTTTGTATTTGGTAGCAACCTCGAGCATTGTCTCATAATCTTGACCCAATTCTTCTATATCTGCTCATCGCATAGAAGCAAATGCAAGTCGGTCTTGACAAATCCCTTTCAAAGTGTGTGCTCTATTGTCTCAACAACAAAGGTCTACAAAATTGAAAATTCCAACATCAATATTGACAAGGCTCTAACTTATGGGATTGAGACGTATAATTAATAAGTTCAAGCCTGGCTAGACTGAATTGTTTCTTAATATGTCACATACATCTATGAAAAGTTCAAAATACATGGGTATACTTAAGTGCGGCTCAAACTTAAGTTCGAGCCTCGTTTGTTAGTTCTACAGCCTCATATGCAAGTGACACTAAATCTTAAGTTAAAACCTCGCTTTAAGTTCTAAATGAGCACATGGAGGTCTTGCTTGAGCCTATGATAGACTCTAGTAGACAAATAAATATTGATAAAAAAGACTCACATCCATGCTTTCAAAGAATCAAATAAGTACCTTCCCATCCTTAAAGTCCTTCTTGCTTTGGTTGACACCAGGTGGTGGCTTATAAGGACAACTATTTGCATGCCATCGTGCTTGTGCTTGCATAAGCTGGTCAAGAAATGGTTCCTTTTTTATTGACATTGCAACAACTAGATTCGCATCTTTGGAGATTTTGCTAGAGATCTTCGATGGGCAATTGAGAATAATCTTTGATAGTCTATATTTGAATTCTTGACGCAATCGAGGTGTGACCTTTGTTGCAACTTTTGCACCTTGCAAACATTTTGTAGTACTAATATGGAGTGTTGTCCTGAGATGATTTAATAATCAACATTGCGAACATCCTCTTTTGGCAAGTTTGTCAGGAGGATGTTTTTTGGAAGGATCACAAGGCATCAAAATTGTCAATATCTCCTCTTGCTTTGGTTCTTGAATGAAGTCTAGAATCAAAATCCTGACCCAATCTAGATTTATTCTTTTGTATACATAGTTTGATGGAGTAGGAAAAAACCTTGTCACATCAATGCTAAAGACTTCATTAATCCCAAAATGATAGAATACCTTCTTGATTTCTAAGGAGGTCAGTGCCTTGTTATCTTCGGATGGAGTTTCCATTTTTATCAACTCCTCTTCAAAAACCTCCTTTTCTTCTGCACTCTCATTCATCTTCCTCTTTGCTAGTTTTTGTTGATCTTCCTCAAGAGTAGAATCATCCTCTACCTTACTTTTTCTTATGATTCCTTGTGCATCTTGCTCTTGTGAACCTTCTTGCTCGTCTAAATTAATGGTGGCAATGATCTTCTCTGCATGTGTTGATGCGCTTGCACGGGTACCTCTTCATGTTTGCAAGTACACTCCTAACTTTGGCTTTCCCTGTCTTCTTCACAGCTTTCTTAGATAGCGCCCCTATTGGTTTTTTTGCAGGTACAATCTTCTTTGGTAATCTCAAGAAATGCATTGCATCTTGCTCTTGTGAACCTTCTTGCTCGTCTAAATTAATGGTGGCAATGATCTTCTCTACATGTGTTGATGCACTTGCACGGGAACCTCTTCATGTTTGCAAGTACACTCCTAACTATGGCTTTCCCTCTCTTCTTCACAACTTTCTTAGATAGCGCCCCTATTGGTTTTTTTGCAGGTACAATCTTCTTTGGTAATCTCAAGAATCGCATTGCATGTTTCACAGCCTTCACTAGGTCTTCCACACGGTCCACACCTGAGTCTTCTTGATTAGTGAAGCTGTAGATTTTCAATCCTAATTTGACAACAAAATTTTATTTTCCTAGTTTGCTACCATTCATGTTTGCTACATGAAAGGTGCCCAATGATAATCAAAACTTGTTTGCCTTTGTAGTCTCTCCAATAGGTAGCACATTACATGCAAAGCACGGCATTGATGTTGCATCTACATCATCTTTGACACCCACAACAATCCCCATGTCTCAATATTTCATATCACCTTGTGACAAATATAGATGGATGTCACCTTGTGACAAATATAGATGGATGTCACCGTTGTAGTTTGCATCTATATTGTAGGTATCCACAAACCACTTCACTACTTCTTCTTTTGTTAATTCAAATGTCTCGTCAAACTTTATTCTTGGAGCAATAGTTTTGGTGTGAGTGGACATTCCAAGAACATTGAGTGTGAATACTTGTGCACCTTGCTCTGGTATACTTGGTACATTGGAATCCTCCAATCCTGAAACAACAAAAAAGAACAATTTTAGAACCTAAACAAGGAGCACATGTGTAATTTTAAATACTACATTTTAAAAAATATAGTAGCATGTGTAGGCGAGGGTCAAATTTAAGTTTGAGCCAAAAGATGTTGTTTTGTACAAGCCCTTGCTACCCATGAGGATGTCATCAGAGTAGTCTTGCAAGTTAGTGCTACATTAAATTTGAGCCTAAAAGTGAAGCTCTATGATGTTTCTAGCCACAAGGATTTCATGAGGCTAGGCATGCACGATAGTGCTACATTAGCATATGGAGGGAATCTCAAACTTAAGTTTGAGCCTAAAAGTGATTTTTTATTTCGTGACGCACTTGAGGCTTGAACTTAGGCTCGAGCCTAAAGGTGGTATTCTATGCCCTTGATAGCCACAAATATGTCATCAAGCTAGCCTTGCATGCTAGTTCTACACTCAAATATGCAAGTGGGGATCAAACTTAAGTTTGAGCCTCTTGTCATTGATAACCAGAAGGATGTCATGAGGCTAGACTTAAGCTCAATCCTAAGTGTTTTTCTATTCTTGCATGAAGCATAAAAGGACTTCGGGAATCTAGATTTTCATGATAGTTCTATACTAACATATTTAGGTGAGGCTCAAACTTAAGCTCGAACCTCTTGCCTCTAGTAGCCACAAGGATGTCATGATCGAGTCTAGCCTTACACTCTAGTGCTACAATAGCATATGCAAATAAGGCTAGCCACAAGGATGTCATGAGGCAAGCCTCCCATCCTAGTGCTAAAGAATATGCAATTGAGGCTTGAACTTAAGATTGAACCTAAAAGTGTTCTTCTATGCCCTTGGTAGCAACAAGCCCTGCATTGCTGGTGCTACTCTAGTATATGCAAGTGAGGATGGAACTTAAGTTTAAGCCACTTGGCATTGGTAGCCACATAGATGTCATGAGTCTAACCTTACACCCTAGTGTTAAAGTAACATACGCTTGAGGCTCAAACTTATGTTCAAGCCAGAATTTCTATATTAGCATATGTACGATGGGTTCGAACTTAAGCTCGAGGTCTTTCCCTAAGTAGCCACAAGGATTTCATTAAGCTAGACTTGCTACAATAGCATATGTAGGCGAGGTTCAAACTTAAATTTGAGCCGCTTTCCCTAAGTAGTCACAAGGATGTCATTAAGCTAGATTTGTTATACTAGCATATGTAGGTGAGGTTCGAACTAAGGTTCCAGCCTCTTTCCCTAAGTAGCCACAAGGATGTCATTTAAGCCAGACTTGCTACAATATAATATGTAGGCGAGGTTGGAACTTAAGTTCAAGCCGCTTTCCCTAAGTAGCCACAAGGATGTCATTAAGCTAGACTTGCTACAATAGCATATGTAGGCGAGGTTCAAACTTAAATTTGAGCCGCTTTTCCTAAGTAGCCACAAGGATGTCATTAAGTTAGACTTTCTATACTAGAATATGTAGGCGAGGTTCGAACGTAAGTCCGAGCCTCTTTCCCTAAGTATCCACAAGGATGTTCCTCGGCTAGCCTTACACACTAGTGCTACAATATCGTATGGAATTGAGACTCAAACTTAAGTTTGAGCCTAAAGGTGTTGTTCTATTCCCTTGGTATCCACAAGGATTTCATGAAGCTAGACTTTCATGCTAGTGCTATATTAGAATATGTAGGCAAGGCTCAAACTTAAGTTCGAGCCTCTTGCTCTTAGTAGACACAAGGATTTCATGAGGAAAGCCTTGCATCATACTGCTACACTAGTATATGAAAATGAGGCTTGAACTTAGGCTCAAGTCTAAGGTGCTATTCTATACCCATGCTAGCCACAAGGATGGCATCAAGCTAGCCTTGCATTCTAGTGCTACACTAGCCTATGCAAGTGAGGATCAAACTTAAGTTCGAGCCTCTTTACGTGGGAGTAAAGAATCTCACCTGTGCGCCGTCATCAAATTCGTCACCGTCTGTAGAAAAATCCATAATATAGAGGGTTTCAAAAGAATTAAAAAGTCTTAAATAGTTTTCCCACCAACCCTACCAAGGTTAGATTAGCAAACGCACATGTGTGGACCAAAACTAATGGTTTTCATAATGGTTAAAAGAAGTGGAAAAAAAAACTTTTCACAAAAATCAGCATAACTTTCACATACGGAGTCCGATTGCAAAACTTTTTTTATGAGCCTGTAGCTTGAGAGCCGCTCTACGCTTTTGTGAAGAAACCCTATTTAAAAAATTTATGAGTAGTTTATAAAAAACGACAATTAAGGGGTCCAAAAATTCGACGAAGTTAGGAGTGTCTAGAACTAGTTTTTTTATAGTTTTTGGAAAATAATACTCACAAGTAGGACATAGTTTTGACTTCCCTTGGCTAAAACCTCTTAGGATCAATGAGTGAGGGACCCACCTCCACCAACCCTCTTGATTAACCGATTTCTTGGCACCTTTTTGCATGTAAAATTGTCCTGCTACAACACGTAACACAGCAAGACTATAATCACCAAGACTCGATTTACACATAAACAATTAAGAAAAAAACTCATTGTATTTTGAATGTCCATCAAGGCTCAATTATCATAGAGCAATATCCAAGGACACATATACTCAAACTAATGTTCTATCCTAAAAAAAAACTATATGACTAACTAGGCTCAAACTTAAGTTTCAGCCACTCATGCAACTACTTTGAAGCATCACATTCTTGTAAGCTCCGACTCTTTAGATACGTCATTCAAGGAAACTTAGGTTTGATGTAAAGCTCATCATTACCTTGGCTCCACCTTATAACTCTTTAAATATATAATGCAGCTCAAACTTCAATTTGAGTCTCCTTCCAAATTCAAGGCTACTTCAACATAGCTTGGGTTTTTTTTCACACCTCTTGTTGCTTGTAGATTTCTAACACTTGAATGTGCATCTATGCTCAAACTTGAGTTTGAGCCTTCTACCAAATTCCATGGGTGCCTCCATGTAGCTTGGGCTCCATCTTGCAACCCGTGTGACAAGTAGAGATTTTTAATACTTGGATGTATATTTAGGCTCAAACTTGAGATTGAGCCACATACAAAATTCCATGCTTACCTCTATGAAACTTTGGCCTTGTGAAACTCTTTTTAGCTATGTATTTATAGCACTTAGATGTACATCTAAGTGCTAGAAATACTCTAAGCTCAAATTTGATTTGATTTAACTTGGGCTCCATCTTGAAACTCTTGCTGGCTATAGATTTCTAGCACATAGATGTACATATAGGCTCCAACATCAATTTAAAAATTCCATTAAAATCCATGTGTGACTCAACGTAGGCTCTTGTCATATTCAGATTTTTGGCACTTAGATCTACATCTAGGCTCAAACTTGAGCTTGAGACTCCTACCATCCTCCATGGGTTAATTCAATGTAACTTGGGATCCATCTTACAACTCTTGTCATCTTTATATTTCTAGCACAAATGTACATCTAGATTCCAACATCAGTTAAGCCTCTCCTACCAAACTACATGGGTGCCTCAATGTAAATTAGGCTCCATCTTGAAACTCCTATCAGCTTTAGATTTCTAGCACTTAGATGTACATCTAGGCTCAAACTTGAGCTTGAGACTCCTACCGACCTCCGTGTTTTGACTCAATATAACTTGAGATCCATCTTGCAACTATTTCAACCTATAGATTTCTAGCACTTAGATCTACATCTAGGCTCCTGCATTGTAACTTAGGCTCCATCTTGGACCTATTTTCAGCTTTAGATTTCTAGCACTTAGATGTACATTTAGGCTCAAACTTGAGCTCAAGGCTCCTACCATCCCACATGGGTTGATTCAATATAACTTGAGATCCATCTTGTCACTCTTATGAGCTATATATTTCTAGCGCTTGGATGTGCATAAAGGCTCCATCCTCCTATAGAACTCCATGGGTGCCTCTGCAATGTAGCATAGTCCCTATCTTGTAGCTCTTGTCAACTTTAGATTTATAGCACTTAGATGTACAGGCTCAAACTTGAGCTCGAGCCTCCTACCATCCTCCATGGATTGACTTAGTGTAGATTTTCTTAATTGAATGGGATGCAACCTTTTGCGAAAACTGTGAGTGTATCTTGGAAATGCATTAAATTTTGAGTTGTATGTTCAAACATACAATTTTATTGATATCTCTTGATTTTCTCAAAAATTGCAGGGTCCAAAACAAGGTGATTCAGTGTTTTTTGTTGATGGCTGCACAATGAACGCTCGTGGGTTTATTCATTCCACTGATGCATCTCAACATTGTGGTTTTCAATTGATTGGTACAACATGTGTGGCGATACATGTCCTAGAAAGTTTTGACGACACTTTCTGGATTCCATTCATCACAATGGATGCAAGAACCATGTCTCAAGCAGCTGAAAGCATCATCAAATGTCCATTGCATAATATTGTTATGGACATAGGAAATTCTCACACAATAGATGAGGAGTTTCTTGTTGGTCAAGAAGATAGCTTGATAGATAGAGCAAGTTGAAAAGATAAAAGAGTCATCCTTTGGGCTGAAAATATATCTACAAAACTTGGTAATGGAGTGGCATTGCTGGTCCACCCATATGAGGCTATAGATTGTAATGCACTAGGTGAGAGTATCTTGGGTTTCATTGTGGAAGGGTCGATGCATCCACATCAAAGTGATATTTCAAGTATAAGGCCTAGGGTAACTGAACCTGGGATCCTCCTCCCTAGCGCCCCTTATATAGGCTAGCTCCTAGCACTTGCCCTAAGCGGATCCCCAGTCCGCACTGGTCCAGCCGGCCCTTGGCCTAGGTCCCTGACCCCCTAGGTTGGGCCTTGCCCCGTAGGACCCTTGTCCTGACATTACTCCCCCCTTAAGGAAGATTTTTCATCCTCGAAAACACAAGTAGTAATATCTGCTTAAGAATACTGATGTTTTCTTTACTGACATCTTGTAAGTGAGCCAGTTGTCTGTATGACCGATAATTGGTGCAGTGATGAGGTTCAATGAAACCAAGAGCAACATCTTGATTTTCAACATTGTTGTCCGTTTGCAACCACTTGGGTCTAAAATGGTAACTCCGTTTATGACACACTTGAGTGCTGTAAAGGAGTAGCCACAACTAAGAGTTGTCCAAAGGCATAACTAGTTTTCAGATATTCTGAAGGTACTGGAATAATGCAAGGAAACTTTGGCGTAACTATCCATGCGGTTGTGAGCCAGATTTCCTACTCGCCTGAGTATCTTGAAAAGTCCGTAGATAGGGAATGTCCTCGTGTTAGAATTCTAAATAGTTTGGAACACAAAGAACTACATGCTCATCCCTAATGAATGTTACTTTCCAACATACCTTGTCAGCACACCTGGTAAGTCCTTGACGTATGAAAGTATTGATGCAATCTCCAACCCCACCTCAATAGGTGTTCAAAGTTGAAAACCGTACTTAAGCAAATTCTAGAATAGGGAGAAAATCATCTTTTCAGAAATGCATTGTGCTAATGTATGCTCTTAGCAGATCCTTTAGCACAAGATTACTCTTTGTAATCTGCCTATCCCCTTGGATAACTGACAGTACTGAGGTGTGTTTTCCTCACGGTTTACAGACAGTCGTCCCAAATGACTGGTAAACAGGGAAGCACAGTATTGTATAACATTGGTTAGGAATCAACAATGTCCGAAATAACCATCGTGGTTAACTTGAAAAAATCCACAAACGCCCAAACCGAGCCATGACCTCTATTGGTGATTAGTAGACCCAAAAGTAATCTCGTAGAGATAGTGCACATAGAGTGCAAAATGATTCATAAGCAGCAACTTGAGGAATATGCATGCCATTGCAAATCAGCCTTTGCTAAACACTAGGGCCCATAACACCTAGTGCGCATGCATTTAGCGAAAACTAACCCAAACCTGTATATCCGTAATGATCTTTGCCAATACTTATGGAAATTGTGATGCGCCTAGCACGCATTAAAAGGAATGTAAATAGTTCTGAAAAGAAACTAAATACTTTTAGTTGCAATCTTTTGCAAGCCGTGCTGAAACGTCTGAATCACAATAGAAGGTGAAACATTGATCACTTCTAGGTATAGACAGTGAAACTTTTTCATTAACAACTTATAGCCTTGCTATATGTATAAACAACCATCTGTAATGTTGTTTAGCAGTACTTGTACCTTAACAAGTCTCTCTAAGTATCCGACAATTTTTGGCCACAAAATTGCTCCTGAAATGTCGTGCTAAAAATGGTCCAGAAAACAGATTTGACCAACACCTAGGGACATTGTCGTGACACATAATTGAAATAATGGCGCCAGTGTTAGTCCAAAGACTCATATTCTCCACATGTGGAATATGTCTCATGTAAGGATGTTAAAAAAAGAACATCCTTCAAGTACAAGATGTACTTGTGTGTGGAGGTAACTGCAAACACTCTACGATGGGAGTGAGAGGAACCCTCATTAGCCTTGCTCCACACTGGCTAAACCGAAATCCTTGAGTTCCTAGACCATGTTGTATCCCATGTAACAACATGTGCCAAATTGAACCCTACAAGTAGGTTCGTAACCGCATAAGGCAGAAAGATAGATTGGACACTGGTACCAAAATACTTTGTGCCGACATGCCCTTGGCATGGTTCTGTAACATTCAAGCAGACTTAGACGTCTTGAAAAACCAAGAAAAGCATACTAAAAATGGAATAACACCAATTCAATAGATGCGTACCTAGAGATTTGAACGTAATGTTCACTTACTCGTATTCAAATGGAGAGCGGCACGTCCCCTACCTGGAAAAAAAAACAAACACGAGCGTACTTGGAACCCTGGGAGTTGCCATTGCAATCCAAGCCCTTGGATTAGAATCTACGTAGTCAAACCCCTTGGTAAGATTCCTTGTAGAAACTACTCAACTAGTAGATAACGGTAACTAACATAGTCAACCGCGTACGGAATGATTGGAGTCAATGTGAAAAGTGTGTTTGTCCGCTACCGCGTGGTAGATTGCGGAATTATTTCCTTGAAAGTATAACTGGGAGAGATTGACTGTGATCCTCAATGCAGATCAAACTATGATCCTTAACACTAGGTTGGTAATGGGACACTTTTATGTCCTGTTAAGTGACCATTTTCCTTGAATTATGTCAAGAGTTTCAGAATGGATTTTGAGGTGGTATCGGTCTAGAAAGTTGTCTCATGAGCTGAAAAAAACTCGACATTTTTTTTGGAATATCAATTCCATCTTTAACCTTGTCCTTGCACAATATTTCACAACCTAAACTGTGTGAAAAAACCGGTCCTGTTTTTGGCTTTTTTCAACTTTTTGCAACTATACCACTCTAGAATTCATGTTTGTGAGGTCTATAATGCTAGAGAACTATCTTTAGTAGTCCTCAACATGTCCTGATGCTTCTAGGGAGAAATAAATGTTAAAGTTGTAAGTTATGACCAAGTTACAAAAATTGTCCAATCCTGTTTTTTAGCCAATTTTAGCTCTTCTATGATTTTTTTGGTGGCTTTCATGATATCCAAATGAAGTTTTGATTTTCTATGTTGCATATTGTAACATAAAGCTAATATTACTTGAGTTTTGGGGCACCTAATACCCTATTTTGCATAGTAGACATTGATGGTTGATTTTTTCATATATCAAGTATAACTTTTCCAATATTGTTAGTTTCTTGTGACAACTACATGCATTTTGTAGGTAGTAACCATATCTAGTCATAACGATCAAATTTGGCTAGATACTGAATAGTTTCTATGGGATTCTACAACTCATAATGTTGAACCCAGTTTTTTCATGTTTGCTATATTTAGCACTTCATCTTTGTCCCCAAGATTCCCCTTGGTAAGAGATGTATTATTCTTTTGACATGCTCCATGGCTCCTTATGAACCTAAAGGACAATAGGGAACTAAGAAAACATGCATATATTATTTCTATTGAGCGTGGCTATAGAAACTTTGATGATAGGTTTGCAGAATGGTAAAAATTCAACTTTTTTGTACCTATTTATTTTTGCAAAACAAAAAATAGTGAGTGAGAAGCAATCATATGTTCTGATCACCAACCCATTGAAGTTAACTAGGGAATTTATCTCAAGTCCTACAAAAATCCCTAATCTTATTTTTATGCAAGAAAACTTAATAAATGACTATTTTGATGAAAATGTACTGGTCCATCAACTTTGGAGGCTTGATGTGACCAAAAGATGAGAAATTTTACAAGTTTCTTATTTTTTCCATGTGTAGTAGGCCTTGAACTATAACCTCATGAAAGGATTTTACAAAATGAGTGGATCTACTATGGTTTTGGAGGTTTTTTTCAAAACCTTGAAAGGACACTTTTATGTCCTGTTAGGTTACCAACCTAGTGTTAATGCCTATGGGGTGTTGTAGCAATCACCCACCGGGTCTTACCCCAAAAAATTATGTCCATAGGCACTCCGTAGTGCTAAAGAGATAGCAGGAGACCCACACAAGTGAACCGTCGATGTGTACAATGGATACTCCACTGGGAAAATCTCTTCGATCCTAAGAACAATGACCCAACGAATGCCAATAGTTGGTCCTTGCCTAAGATCGGGCAATGGCTCTTAGCCGGCCTATGTGTGGCTCGTAGCGCTTATGGCCATTAGTGTTCAAACGATAAACCGATGAAAACCAATGTAAATGGCTTCTTGGCGCATTTCTAGTTGAGAGTGAGAGCACCTTGGCTCATGTTGATTCCCAAACAAAACATGTATGAAAAGATTCTTAGAAAGTTTTCATTATTCTTGAGAGAAATAAGAAAAAGAGAGAGAAGAAGAGCGTGCTGGGCTGATGAACTTTCCTTAAACAACTATGACATGTATAGTTGATTCCCATGCTCTTATGCATCTTATGCCTTACGTGCAGCTTATCCTATAAGCATGCAATAGCTTTCTGCTAGGACTCTCTCATCGAGAGAGGTAACAGAAAAGCTCAAACAAGTCACAGACCAACCCACATGTTGTGTATGTTGTTGTGACGACACCAGTGTGACTTAATGGTAGAACTTTTTTGTTGAATTAAGTCCGAGTTTTAGGTTCTTTTTAGTGTTGTTGTTTTGTGACAACGACCCAAAAATCATGTTAAACAATCCAGAACTTATCTTGTCCTTGACAAAGTATCTAGTGTTATAGAGGAAGCGTATACCACAATGGAGTGTCTGACGTCCAGTAGAGTAGTACGCCATGCATACATAGCAAAAAAAGTAGAATAAAAAGCCCGTGATTGCAATGATATCCTCAACTTTGGGAGCTATTGGTATAAGTGCCGTGCACGATTACAATGGCATGCATACATCATAGTGCACCATTGCGGAAACTGTGAGCTTATATCCACATAGTGCCAAAGATGTGTGCGTGATAATGATCTAAAGTCAATCGATAATACCTTGGCACATAAGAGAAACTATACTACACATGAAGTCGGGCAAAGCACTTTGCTTTGTACCACGGCGTCTTATGGAGTCCGCCCAAGCACTTTGCTTTGCATAGCAGAGAAATATTTTCCAAAATGAAAAGTAAAACATAGGCAAGAACAAACATAACTTGAAAATGTACTAACCTTGTCACCCACTTGTGGCGAAGTTGCTGGTAGTGCGCTCGAATTTGCTCAAGTCGGCCATGCCGATGTCCGGGAGATGCCAAAACATTTTGAAGTTTCCATGCTTTTGCACCCACATGCCAATGCATGATATAGCTTAGTAGCCCGACTTTGGATGCTACCCATGGTATTAAGTACATGTGTCAATGTTCATGGCGGCAAAAATATCAAAAGAATGAATTGTCATACTTTGCCCGCTGAACTAAGGCAACCCTTAGTTGCCAGGCGTGAAGTACGGGGAGACTTGCAAAATTCCATGAATTTAGGACATAAAACCTTTAATTTAACTTGCTTACCGACTTGTACGATAATGCATGGCGTAGCATCCACAAATCTAATTTAGTTGATCTTAGTCTTGTCATATGCGTGAGGCCATAGTCTTGGAGTAATCCCCTGCTTTGAAGGCATAATCCTCGTAGGCACCACCAGACACTGATAATTAGCCATGCTAATTATACTCACAACCTCAAATCCGGGAGATAACCAAAATTGTAATGCGTCTGGAAGTGTTGGATACTCGCAACCTCAAATCCAGGAGATAACCAAAATTGTAATGCGTCTGGAAGTGTTGGCAGGATTCGAAAGGGTCTGAAATGCGATTCTGTTTGCTGCTTGCAACGCTATGGCAGGTCGAGCACTGAGGTTGGCTGACAACACTCCAAGAGAGGGGGACCTTGGGCGTGGGTACCCTCCTTGTACAAACATTTTTCCCTAAGGCGTTATGGCCTTGGGCATGCCAATTTGGACCTGGACTTGCCTTTGTTGCCAGGCAACCTTGCCACATTGTCGTGATCAAACCCACTTTTGTCTTGAGGTTGATGGGATGCCATTGAGAATTTCTCGAATAAGTTTTCCTTACAAGTCATGAGCCATCCTTGACTTGCCCTTACGGCTAGGCAACTTTGCCTTGTTGGAGCCTTGATCCATTGGTAAAACATGATTCATGAATTACCATGGTGTAGCTTATGGTGATGTCACATAGAAAACAATTACCACCTGTTGTCGACCTTCTCAAAAAAAATTCCGTACTCAAAGCATAAAAACATGTATATGAATGACACAAAGAAAACGTACCTTCATGCTGAGCATGTCTCGTGCCGTTTGCGAGAAAGCCCTCATGGTAAATTCTCGTATGTTCACATGCAAGCCCCATAGTTTATGTAAAAGGATGTCATTAAGGATTTGTGGTCACAAATCAACTCCATGCAAGCTCATGATAAAGCTTTGAGATTGCAAGTCGGCCTCCCAAACCTAATTGTTTTTGAGAATTTTCTATTTTTTTTTTACCTGCGATTCAATGTGGAGTACCTGCTGTTGCTTCCACACCAAAGCAAGAGGGGAACTCCGTACCTTGAATTTGATGCCTTTGGGTGGGTACACCCTTTAAAACTTGATTGACCAAGGCTAATGGCCTTGGCCGGCCATCTTTTGAAAACAAAGCCAAAAATTGGCTATGGATTTGTAGGCGACACAGACGAGCCAGAGAGAGGGACTCCGGGCAGTACGATGCTCTGCTAGCCATGGTGTAGTGTCTTGAAATGATCCTCACAGCATGGCAACCTCAACGGCACCAAACACGCAAAAAAAATATTTGGTCGACCCTATTCTCCCTGCTCGACGCAAGGGGCAGTGCCCACTGACCTCCATCTCGCCCGACACAGGCAACCATACCCGCGTTGTGGCTCTATTTCTTTCCCTTTGACCTCCTCGGCTTCGTCTCATGAAATTTCATGAACATGCAAGGCAAGAGTGGCTTCACGCTTTCATGCCCCCTTCCTTGGCGAAAGCCATGCTTCTCCATGCCAAGGTCCACGAACGAGAGAGGGAGAGAAATCCGAGAGAGAGAAGAAAACCATGCTTTCTTTGCGCCATGGCTCCACCCTCCATCCTCCTCTCCACCTTGCTTTGATACCAATATAAGGCCTAGCGTAACTGAACCTCGGATCCTCCTCCCTACCGCCCCTTATATAGGCTAGCTCCTAGCACTTGCCCTAAGCGGATCCCCAGTCCGCACTGGTCCATCCGGCCCTTGGCCTAGGTCGTTGACCCCCTAGGTTGGGCCTTGCCCTGTAGGACCCTTGTCCTGACATCAAGTTTGAATTTGGTAAGCTGGCCTATTAGGTAACTCACATTTGAGATTGGTGAGCCCTTGATCAAAGACACAGGATCTTCTTCTTCCATTGAGGGTATTCAAGATCCCCTCATGGAAGAAATGGGAGATTCTCTTGACTGCATATATGCTTCCAGTGATGAGCATGAGGATGATGGCACAGATAACAACACTGAAACTAGTTTTGGAGAAGGCATCAACAGTACAGAACTAGGTCTTCTTCTTCATACTCAAAATGATAGAGAGCAGGATTCCATTGCCGGTGACTATGATATCAAAGGAGTTATGTACATAGAGTTAGGCCTATAAAAAAAAAGGTAATGCTCATGATTTCAGCAAACAATGTGATGCTGCAAACATTCACAAATTTTCAACAATTGATTATTGTTAGATGCGATGTTGTCAGATTGGAAATAGATCCAAAATCATGCAAGCGAGGGTAGACTTTTGGGGACAAATCTACACTAGTCGATGCACGTTTTTAGTTGATTGTATGAGCATGGCTTATAGAAAATATTAAGAAGCGCAATGCTTTGAGTTTACTTTTGATGGAAAGAAGACATGTAATAAAGCATGGTATGTAATGCATAGAATAGTAAAGTCAACATTTTACAGGTTGTGTAAGAAATTGTTCGATGGATCATGCAATGGCAATCATGGAAACACTGGAATAATAAGGAAGAGCTTGACACATGTTGAGATGGCAAAAGCAATCATAAAGGGGTTCGTAGATAATAATGCATATCAAATGCCACATAAGTCAAGGACAACCATGCATGGCACTCGGGAAACTCAACGTGTTCTACCAACAATGTACAAACAAGTGGACATTTTGCAGGAAGTGAATGACACACTTGTCACAATGGAATACAAAACGTTGTCACAGCCAACAATCTCAAGTCTGTGGAACACAATCTTCAAGATAGTCACATTCTCAAAAGCAAGCACATTCTCTAAATGTGACATTTGCACATCAATAAATGTCAAGCTAGAGTCTACCAAAAATCAGGTGGAGTGTGATAGATACATGGCATAGAGGAGAGCACACATGTTGCAACAAATGAGCTGTAGAAATTTGTACTATGCTTGGAGGAGCTCTTCAAAAATGAATCCAACCAAGTTCTTGTGCATTGTACATGACAAGATGGACCAAATAAGACTACTATACCACAAATTAAACCAGTTCCAAAATCTCTCAATGGACTTGACAGGCTTCTAGTATCCTTGATAGGAATGCTCACTCATGGACATGGACAAACAGCTTATGGTCACTTTGCATTGGGATTATGGTTGAGTGATCCCAAATTCACAATTGCATCTCTCTCCAAATGTCTAAGAAACTTAGAAAGAAGAGATAAACACATGTTTGGTGACTTGAGCTTAGAAAACTCAAGTGTAGAACCATGAACAAATCTTTCTGATTGTGTTTTGTCTACCACTTCTCTCTATCACCATATGAAAGAGCTTAAGGAGAAAAACCAGTACTGCGAGGAACAGAGTGCTCAGAATGAAGAGGTAGAGACTAATCTAATCACAAATGTGAATGTGGACACTGAGAATTTTGCATCTAGATAGGGAAATGATTTTCCAAGGATGCAATCAATCTTTGCTACTAATGCACATGTATAGGAGGATGGCAATGTATTTGGGTTCAAGAGGTTGCCAAGAACATTGTTGTTGCAACTTGACAATTGTGGTTCAGAAAATAAGAATCAATATGTGTTTGCACACCTATCATTGTTGGTTGCACAAGGAGTATTTGACACAGTGCACCTTGGCTTTCTTATGGTTGGTCACATTCATGAAGACGTTGATGCATTCTTCATTTGCTTTTTTGAGAAGCTTAGAAAACAAGCCATTTTTACATTTCCACATTTGATAAAAATCTTCAATGAGTTTGTTAGCATGCATCCAACACCTTTTCTCCTACAAAAGGTGGCAGACATTAAAGGATTTGTAAAGAGGTTCTTACATGATGGAGTAGATAGCTTAGTGGGTCATTCAAATGCATTGCAATTTAGGTTCTATATGAGTGATGGAATACCTTAGATGCAGTACAAAGTACACCCTAAAATTGTGAATTGGTTACCCAAAAATGGTAAAGAGTTATGAACAAGGAGGAGTCAAGCTTTCTGAGGTGTTCCAAAAGTATTACCACCCTTTGAGTATGTTAAAGATAGTGATAAAGTTATGGAAGGATTAAAGAAGTATGTTAGTTGGTGGAAAGAGCACTTGCAAGAGAAAGGAGACGAAAGTGAGTATGCTAGGTGGATCAACCCAGTTCTTATGTACTTGGAGAATCTCATGCAATCTATGCAAAACCCTAGAGAAAGTGAAAACACTTTATTTGATGACTTATGGCCAAGCAGTATATGTGAACAAGATCATCCTCTTGAAGTTCCATTGGAAGATGGTCTAGATGAATTACTTGATGTAAATAAGGGTCACTATTGTGGTCCAATGTGCAACAAACCTGCTGAGGAGTTCAACCCAACTCTTGATGTGGCAAAGGGAGACTTTGTACTTGTGTAACCTTGTGATGAAAATTACCCAATTTGTTTAGGAGTGGCAGCAACAGATATTGGTCAGAACAATGACTCGGCAACCTATCTTTAAGTGAAGATACAATATTAGGCACCAATTTCAAAGAAGAAGAATGCAAGTGATGTGGAGGTTTATAAGGATTGTTGGAACAAGTAATGCAGAGACAACATCAATGATCCTCAATGCTAGGAAGACACTAGCTGCATCATTTGGGCATGGAAACCCAAGGGTGGATGAATTTCTGAAAAAATCAAGATTCCAAAGGCAATAATCCTCAAGGCCAAAGAGAATCATTTGAAGCTTGATGAACATGAGGCACCATCAAATGTCAACGCAAATGAGGAGGAATTATTGCTTAGCGTTGGCCTTTCACCTTTGTAATCTTCTAGCAATGGTTCAAATCAATCCACCCATAGCTAAGGTCATTATCAATATTGATATTGGTATTGATGCACATAAACCTTCCTAGTATTAAAACACATGGTTTAGTTTAATTAATCCTATTGGAAGTGAAGATTACCTCCTCTAATCAAGAGGGAAGTGGAGTTGAAGTCCTTCTTGAAGAGATGTGAGTCTCAAGGAAGAAGGAAAAGGATTTAGGATGAAGAAGAAGGAGAGAGGAGCTTCTTCACAAAAACCTCAAGGGTTTGGCCTTCAAGAGAGTGAGAGAGCAAGAGCAAGGTTTAACGGAAACCTTTATTTACTTAAGCATAATCTTGAGCATGGCAAGTATGCAAGTAGCTTAACAATATGTGTAAAATTACAATAGGAAATGGTGGGTAGAATACTCAATTCCTATTGGACCCCAATTCTCTTCTAAATTCTTATTTGACCCCAATTTCTTCTCAATTCCTATTGGACCCCAACTCTCTTCTTAATTATTATTGGACTCCAATTTCTTCTCAATTCCTATTGGACCCCAATTCTCTTCTCAATTATTATTGGACCCGAATTTCTTGTCAATTCCTATTGGATCCAAATTCTCTTCTCAATTCTTATTGGACTCCAATTTATTCTCAATTCCTATTGGACCCCAATTCTCTTCTTAATTCTTATTGGACCCCAATTTCTTCTCAATTCCCATCTCTTGACTTTATCTTTCAATCAAGTTAGTTCCTTTTTCTACTAGCTCTCGATCTAGATCAGTTCCCACGCGGCTTTTGATGAAGAAGTATAAAAATAATCTTAATCTTTTTGGAAAAATATAGGGATAACGTAATTTCTTATCTAGAATATCCTTGTCTTTTCATTTTGGAGTAAAGTCTCGTTGTCCATATGACTTCCTTGTCTTGGTTTTTCTAAATTATGTTCTAGGCTGAAAAAGTTATGAATGTCTCTAAGGTTTAGGGAGGGACCTTACAAACTCCCCAACAAAAAGAAAGAGCTATCCTCAGCTTGGGACATGCTTTAGAGAGCAGACAGACTCAATCTTTGGTCAACTTATGATTGAAGATGGTCAGTAACTTTAGGGTATTTAGATTAAAGGAGAATGAAGCTGGTATGGACCTTGAATAATACACTTCTCTTCCATTTTTAGCTCTGACTCAAAAGTCTTAATCATAAAGAAGTTTTAATGACTCGAGATTATTTTGATTATTGAATGTGATCTTAGTCAACTAGGTATTTTTCCTTTGGTGTGACCGGATTGTGTTTCTCTTGTGAGGTCTGAAGATCATTTCTTCACTTTGCTCTCTATCTAAGCTCAATACACTTTGTAAAAATCTTACCATTCTTATCTAGAATTTAACTTTTTCCGTTTTGAGCGTTGACTCATTTCTCTATTGATATCATCCAACTGATACCATGTTCTTGACAGTTAAGGATCTCATACTGATCTTTTAATTAATCTTGCAATATCTCCTCCCTTGTGTACCCAATGTATTTCCTCCATCCTTATTTCTCTTATGTCCATAGCTTACTACCTCATCTTTCACTTGGTAAATAAATATTTCATGTATCATAACAATTAGACTTGTAAAACACCATAAACGATTTGAATCTCAAAAGAATTGACTGACTAGAGATGCTTGAATTCCATAAATATGACGATTGATTATATCCGCATAGAGATTACATCAAAAGTGCCATCGATATCTCAAAGAATAATTATAAGTTGTTTCAAAGAACCAACCAAAAATATGATCAAGGGTTTGGACAAAAGGGAGTATTGAGTTGATTCCAAAAGATGAATTACATGGGCTCATCCTCCAAAACTTGGAAATTGGGTAATTAGCTGGTCCCAATCTTCACAGGAAGCATCTTCAACCAGATAGCCCTTCCACTTGATTAGTAATTCTCAAACTATCCTGGGCTGCAGTTGCTTCTCTATAGTTTCTAGAACTTGTTCTAGTTCCATTTGAAATTCTTCCTGATTGACGAGAATGGTGTCATCATCATTTAAACATGTAGAGGGTCAGCAAAATATTTCTTAAGGAGGCTGACATGAAAAACATTATGAATGTACATGTGAGGCGGTAAGGCTAACTCGTAGGCTTATTCTTCTATCTTTCTAAGGATTCCAAAAGGTCCACAATATATGAATGCAAGATTACAAAATTTCCCTAGCTTCAAGGAGCTGCGTTTGGGTTTGACTCTAAGGAAAACTTGTTTGCCTTCGCTAAAGCTTCTAGCAGAGCGGTGAAGATTAGCCTAGCTCTTCTGCCTATCACTAGCTCTCTTCAGGTTGTCTCTAATGACTAGAAGTTGATGATCCATCTCTTTGAGGGTAGACTTAACGACAGGAACATGAAGAGCTGGGTCAGCTAATCAAAGAGGGCCTAAACATTCCTCACAATACAATGCTTTAAAGGGTGACATTCCGAGACTGCGATGGTGAGAAGAGTTATAAGCAAACTCAACTAGGGAAAGAAACTTGATCCATTGTTGGGGCTGCTCATTGCAGTATGCTCGAAGCATATCTTCAATGACTTGATTCACTCACTCAATTTGACCATCAGTCTCCGGATGATATGCTAAGTTGAGATTCAGTTTAGTACCCAGAGATCGAAACATGGATTGCCAAAACTTAGAAGTAAATTTGGCATCCCGATCACTGATGATTCTTTTAGGGATTCCGTGTAATCTTACTACCTCTTTGACAAATACTTGGGATATGTCGATGGCGGTGGCTGTCTGCTTGACTAGAATTAGATGAGCCACCTTAGTGAGCTTATCTACTATGACAAAAATAGAATCATAGTTTCCAGTTTTCTTTGGAAGACCAGTGACAAAGTCCATACTCAGAAATTCCCACTTCATCTGAGGAATATCTAGGGGTTGAAGCTTTCTAGGTAGTAAAGAAGACCATCTACTAAGGTAGTAAAGAAGACCATCTACTAAGGTATAGTCAGTTAAGTATTCCCTCGGTTTCTGAGCTTGAATCTCTTGCAGAAGAGGTAGTAAAGAAGACCATCTACTAAGGTATAGTCAGTTAAGTATTCCCTTGGTTTCTGAGCTTGAATCTCTTGCAGAAGAGGTCTAAAATAGGGGTTTACCTGAATTTCTTGTTGAACTTCCTCGGGTAAAGAAGAGATAAGGAGTGAATTAGTCAGGGTTGATGAGGATAGGACTGCTAGTCAAGAGGTCTTTGAGTCTATTGAAGGAAACATCTCTACCCAACAAAAAAAGAAAGAGTTGTCCTCAACTTGAATAAAATACATAATTGATGAAGCTTCTTGGATACGTCTTGTGACTTAACTTCTTGTTAACACTTTCAACTTGACTTCTCTCTTACACTTCTTCATCCCCAAAAATCTGCTACTAAAATATTGGAGTCATGGGAAATCTTTCTTAATAAGCTATCTTCTTGAATAAGTCATCGCATTTGTGGCTTCTTGGATGCGCTACTTCCTCTTTATAAGATACTGGTAATCCTTATTTATCAGCACTTGTTATCCTCTTATTTTTGCGATCTTCACTCTCTTGTAACTTAGTCATTTTCTTATTGAATGGCGTCTTGGCAAGAAGACTAAGTTATTCCTGTATGCATCTCTCACTTGTAGAGTGCATACGAGACAGTTAAAGGACAGTTCTTAGAGCGATACAAAGATCTTCTCTTTCCTCAATCAAACTCTTGTGTCGGCCAGATGATATGGTAGACATGGTGACGTCTCACAGGGGTGACTCTCTAGGGTAGAGACCATTTACCATTTCCGCAACAATACCTAACTTGCTATGGTTACAGAGTTTCTGGGACTTGGCCCTCGATACTATTGCATCAAAAGGACACGAGATCCTGAGTTCTCCGCAAGGTTGTTCTTGCTTGTGCAGTTCATCCCCCATTCCAAGATTTGCCTTGATACCATCTGGAGTCTTCCACTTAAACGTCCTTTTCTTTTCTCAGCTCGTACCCGAGAAATTGCTTAAGCTGTTTCTCGTAGAAGCATTCTAGAGGGTGAGCTTCCCAATATGTGCGGTGCTTGGGATACTTGGTTATATGACCATATATTAGAGAATCTTGATGATCTGTAAATGTTCTTGCCTCTCTTGTAATTACTTCCTGCCTCCCTTGTAATCTTTTTTGGATTTAATTGAATAAATAACCCTTTTTTGAAAAATTTGAGTATTGTTTGTACTTCCTTGTCTTAAAATGTTAGTCTCTCCTCTTTAATTGAATTCTTAAGGACATGTCAACAAAGGGTCTTCTGTCTATGATAGTCTTGAGTAAAGATTCCAACTTTGAGTTCTTGGATAACTCATAAGATTGTTTTCTTATTCTTCTTTGGAGTTTAAATGTGTGCAATATTTATGAGTTTACCTATTGCACTTTCCCATCTTGATTCCGTGTGAGTTTTTAAGCACGTCTCATTTTCTGTCTTTTCTATTTATCAAATGCACAGCAATAATTTCTCATTGCACTACAAGAACTTGAAAGTAGAAGGTTGGATTGATCTTCTTTTTCCAAAAATTACCGCATCACGAGCTTACATATCGTGGGAAACTATATTCATCTTATAATCAAAAAATCAAGAGCTTACATATCGCAAAGGGATAGTAACGCTAAAAGAGAAGTGGTTACAACATGCGTTGGATATTTTTTCTTGGGGGATCCTAAGCCCTCAAGATTCATAGGCTACGGGGTAAACTTCTAGCTGTAGAATACCTCCTATTTATAGGCCGGGACATGACATCCTACTGAAAATTCAAAAACCTTATCAAAAATTTGTAAGCTTCAAAACAGGTTCAATGTCTTTATACGACATTTTCATAGATATTGTTTACGATATTCTTGGCTTCTGAATAAACCAAATGTCTTCCGCAAGACCAAAACAAATACCTCTAACTTCTTCGTGAAGAGATCTGTCACCACGCGATTAAAGGTAGCAAGGGTGTTAGTTAGAACAAAAGGCCTAACTGTTGATGAAGGAAATTTGGAATGGCGTCCTTTACACCAAATCAAACTCCATTGCGCCACAAGGGAAATGAGATAAGGGCACCACCTAGTCTTGGAAGCGTGGGCTAGGACCGCTACACACACACACACACACACAGAGAGAGAGAGAGAGAGAGAGAGAGAGAGAGAGAGAGAGAGAGAGAGAGAGAGAGAGAGAGAGAGAGAGAGAGAGAGAGATCACTATGAATGAAGCATTAACCTTAGTGTGTGTACAAGGAATGGATGACTTCAAACACTCCCAACACAAATAGTCATGTAGATTACCAAACAACCACTCAAGGAGTAGCCAAGATCACATCAAGCACTCTCACACACATATAAAATATTTCTCTTAATTAACATAAGTAAGAGGAGGAGAGGTTACTAGCATGAAACAATTTGCACTCTAGAATGTGCAAGAATAGAGTGAATGAATGAGCTTATGGGCTCATGGTGAGTGATACAAAGACTCAATGGGGCTGAGGGAGGCTTGAAATTACAAAGGGGAAGGCCTCTTTATATAGGAAAGAGAGTGATTAGGAGTGAGGTTAAGATCCAAGTGTAATTTGTACAAATGAAGCTTGATTAGGGACATTCAACCAATGAAGAGGCTCCTTCCAAGTGATTTGTTGACCAATTAGCTCCATCATCACTTGTGTTGTCTTCACTTCTTCCTCCATAGCTTGAGTCCAAGAGCTTCCTTATTTTAAAATGTAAAGAATCTACATAAAATCAATACATATCTAGTAATAATAGAAAGGGGTTGAATGAGAACTTATGAATTACAACAAGATTAAGCATGACTTGAGAGGTGATTAGAAGAGGAATTTTGATGGGTTTTTGAGCTTGAGAGAGAGGAGGAAGGAGAGGAGGGTGAGAAGACTAATGGCTGATTTTTAGAGAAGGTCTCAATGTGGAAAAGGAAGGGTGTGTGTGTGTAAAGGTAGAGGGGGTGGTCTCCACCACAGTTGAAAAAACTGGCGTCCGCCATTTTGGCCATATCTCCTACACTGTAGATGCAAAAATTATGGCCAGAATCTCCAGCTCATCACCTACAACTTTGATGAAGACAACTTTTCTTGGATCGGAGTGGAAGTATTTTTTAAAAATTCAGCAAAATCATGTGTCTGGTTCCTTCCTTTACCAAGTCTTCCACTTGGGTCCCATTTGTTTGAATCATCATATGGCTATAAAGCCATGATGATATGAGCCACTCATGACCCTTGAATCATGGGTGCATGGCTCCACAACCACATCATATCTTTTCTTTTCACATTTACATATTTTCCCTTCCCTTTACCACTAGGTTCTCTCTCTACCTTTCACCTCCGGTGAACTAGTCAAGAAAAAATTCCTATCAAATCATTTTGTTTTAATTTTTCCAAGAGGTTGTTCTCACTCTTTCTTTTATTGTAAACCTCTAGAAGCAAGGAAAACCAACAAAATATGATAAACAAAAATTTGTGATAGGCTCGGATCACTGTAAAATTGTAATACCCAAACTTGGTGTTGAAGGCGATCTTGGGAATGTCTCCCTCATTGATCCTAACCTGGTAGTAACATGACCTGAGATATATCTTGGAATAAATTGAGGCTAGGTGAGGAGTAGCATCAACAGTGGTGGTTTTAGGTATAAAGGCTACAGGAACTTCAAGTGACACTTGTCTGTAGGGTTTACTGGTCTTTCAGGGCTAGTTATTGATACAACAGTAGGGGAAACTCGTTCTCTCATCTTTCAACGGGATGCATGGTTACTATCTGCAATATCATATGCTTTATTTAGCAAGAGAGACTATCACAATTCTGAGATAGAATTCTAGCTTGGATAAATAAACATCTTTTCATGAGGCAAATTAGATGCTATAAGTAGAAGTTTACTTTCAAAATCTAAAAATAAGATTGGACCATACCATATCTCTTTGGTCCCAATCCCAGCTTTCTCTCATCATTGCAATCCGTAAATAATTCAATAGTTGTACACGTCCCCACAAGGTTAACCCTGTAACTCCATTCGATCCACATGTTCTCCATTTCTTAGTAGAAATGGCATTTTCCTACGAGAGAAAAGCTCGATAAGGTGGCTCCACATGACTAACATGTTCTCTGGTTTGGCTATCCCCATTTTTTCAGGACTATCCTGTAAACTTCTTCTTCTTGAATATTCCAAGCCATCAGTAATTTGAAAACAAGTCTTGCTATATATACTTATAGCTTCATCTGTGGCTAATCACAATAACTTCTTGGATTTCTTCATGATTACTCAAAATTATATTCTAGCCAATGTCCCAAAAATTAATTCTTCATATGGTAGCTACCTTACCCAATCTTGCTCCTTATTACTAAGGTTAAGGGAGAATGACAAATAAAGCTCAATAAAAGTTTCATCCATGCCACTTTCATGTGTCTTCGCACAAGTGCATGCATCCTCATTCATTTATGTCACTTCCATGCGTCTTCGCACAAGTGCATTACCTATTCTTTCACAAATTTCTATATCGTTCATTTCCAACTTTACTCACACTTCCCACTTGCTTAGTTCCCAGGGACGAGTATAGGTTTTTGGAAATAAGAGCTCCCTAAAATGTTCCAGCATAGCGAGCCTTCGCTCTAGCGTAGTAGATCCCATCCTCTCATAGATAATCCGCTGAATTTCTTCTGGCAGATCCCAAGCCATCTTGAAAATTTTTGAATAATTTATTGGACCATCAAGAATTAATTTTGTAATATATTATTGAAATTTTGGTTTAGAATAGACTGAGTTGTTTTTCACTCATGCTCTGATACCACTTGTGAGGGCCATACCCAGATTCGACCCTACTCATCTCCCTCAATCTTCCAGACTGCACAAGGGAATGATGTAGATCTATCTGCAGGTATCCCTCCCACTTGGGACCGAGACCTAGATAGGACTCCACCCTAGCTCAAATGCCAACCCAAGGGGGTAAATCCCATCAATTTGACAACTCTATCCGATTATCATAATTTAATCCGTCCTTGGAATCTTTCCATCACCCACACCCGAAATCGTGGTCCTTAGTCATGATTCTCTTGATCTTTAACTTGAAGATCTGCTCTTGATTTATTGTTCTCCCTTGGTTCATGGTGATAACCCCTTTTTTCTGACAAGCAGGCACGACAGTTATCGCTTTCCTCTAAGAAGAGGGATCTTGTAATCCTACCTAGTCTCACTCGTTCCCGCTTACCCGTTTTTATCCCGCGCAGTCCTAGCGTTTAATATAAAAAAATTATTCAACATCTGGCCATCTGACCCTCCGGATCCGCCCAGCCACCGAACCTTTTCATGAAAATTCCTTCCCGAGGTAGTACTTAACTACTACAAAATCGGGAAGACAGTCTATCAGACATCGTGAGGCAACAAGAAGCATACAATCTATTGCATACCCTTGTTTAGGGATATTCATCTGATTGTTTTCACCAGATCTTTATTTAGAAACTTTTAATTCATTTCTTTACCTTTATGTGCTACAATTAGCTTGTAGCTAGTTTCCTAACTAATCATGCAACACATTTAGTTTCAACCAATTCATCTTGTATCACTCAGGACCAAGATAATCGGTTACAAGCCATCAAAATGGCAGCACTTTCACAATATATCCCAAAATTCAGTGTTTGGGAAAGGCTCATCAAGTAATTTAATCATTCCTTCCTAAGCATTTTATTTCGAGAGGTATAGTACCATCTGGTGAAACAGATGCACACAATAGCCCCTATATTCCTAGCCTTTCTAGTTCCTTTTTAAGCAACCAAATCGAACAAATTTCCTTAATTAAATTCACATCATCCTCCGTGAGTATGACCTTCTCATCCAACTATTGGCATTAGGCCATACTCAGATTATGGTTGTTTTCCAATAAGAAATCGCGGGTACTTCATCCGGCCAGGCAAAAGTAAAATAAACCCATTCATCCCTTATCCCTCGGGCATGAATGACCTAGGTATAATAAACTTGCCGGTTATGTTTCCCTAGCCAAAAAGGGACCAATCTCCGTCAATTTACCCAAGAGAAACCTTTCAATGGGCCGGCCTTTCAATTAAATTGACCCGAAGAAGATCCATTTTGGTTTCCTGTCATTTCCAGACAATCTTCAAAACTACTAGTTAAATCTATGTTTTGGAATGGGCTATCCCTATTACCTCTCGAGATTCCTTTTTAACTCCTACTTGGAAATTTTGAGGTTCATTCATTTATCAACCTTCATTTTTACTATCATTAATTATCTACCAGTCAAATTTATTTAGAAAATACAAGCGAGTTTTTGCCATAGGTATTTGATGGTTAATGTCTCTTCAAAAATGCCAAATTTTTAAGTTCAATCCTCGTTTTGTATGATTCCCAGGTTTTCGTAATCCTTTGCCATCCATGGGGCATCTCGATGAAAGCTTGTAGAATTTTTGGTTTAATCAACACAGAGATCAATTCCGCGAAGTTATCCCCTATCTCCCCTATGCCGTATTTGCAAACAAACTTGAAATTGACAACTTTAGAAATACTCTTCACTACCAAAAATTGAACTACTTCTATCGATCATAGACAACTACTCTTTTCTTATGGTGCCTAGCTTTCCATTTAGGAAGCTAGAATGTCGTCCTATAATTTATGAGTCTTCAAAGATTGCTTTGGAGATAAAATGGGAATCTAGAGTTTTCCATTAAAGTTTGGAAGAGAGAATTATAACCATACATTCTTCCTACCGTAAAGAGACATGCAAATCCTAAGCTTGATTACCATAATGAGACTAAACCTTTCTCTCTTTAATGAGACAAGGTTTCCATGGAAGTTTAATCTTAATCACACAAGGTCACTATGGAAGCTTAACCCTAATCACACACAAAGTCACCATGGAAGCTAAACCCTAAATTGCAAGCTTTTCTTTCAATGCTTTTTCTAAGTGAAAACGTACCATCAAAGCTTAGCTTAAGGATGCTAATCTACCTTTGAATCTTAACTTAATGATCCATAGATACTCTTAGCACTTAACCCAAATTGTGAGATTATCATGAAAGCTTAAACCTAAAATACAAGGTAGTCACTAAAGCTTACACCTAAGTGAAAAGCTACCATTAAAGCTTAGTTTAAGGATGCAAATATACCTTTGAAGCTTATCTTAATGATGCATAGATACTCTTAGCACTTAACCGTAATTGCGAAGTTACCATTAAAGCTTAAACCTAAAATACAAGGTAGTCACTAAAACTTACACCTAAGTGAAAATTTACCATTAAAGATTAGCTTAAGAGTGCAAATCTACCTTTGAAGCTTAACTTAATGATGCATAGATACTCTTAGCACTTAACCCTAATTGCGCGGTTACCATTAAAGCTTAAACCTAAAATACAAGGTAGTCACTAAAGCTTACACCTAAGTGTAAAGTTACCATTAAAGCTTAGCTGAAGAGTGCAAATCTACCTTTGAAGCTTAACGTAATGATGCATAAACACTCTTAGCACTTAATCCTAATTATGAGGTTATCATTAAAACCTAAACCTAAAATACAAGGTAGTCACTAAAGCTTATACCTAAGTGCAAAGTTACCATTAAATCTTAACTTAAGAGTGCAAATCTACTTTTGAAGTTTAACCTAATGATGCATAGATACTCTTAGCACTTAACTCTAATTTCGAGGTTACCATTAAAGCTCAAACCTATAATACAAGGTAGTCACTAAAGCTTACACCTAAGTGCAAAGTTACCATTAAAGCTTAGCTTAAGGATGAAAATCTACCTTTGAAGCTTAACTTAATGATGCATAACTACCATTAATAGTTAACCCTAGTTCCAAGGTTACCATTAAATCTTAAACCTAAAATGATGCACATAAACCTTCATAGTATTAAAACTTGTGGTTTAGGTTAATTAATCCTACTAGAGGTGAAGATTACCTCCTCGAATCAATAAGGACGTGGGGTTGAAGTCCTTCTTGAAGAGATGTGAGTGAAGAAGGAAAGGGATTTAGGATGAAGAGGAAAGAGAGAGGAGCTTCTTCACAAAACCCTCAAGGGTTTGGCCTTCAAGAGAGTGAGAGACCAAGAGAAAAGTTTAATGGAAACCTTGATTTACTTAAGCATAATCTTGAGCATGGCAAGTATGCCAGTAGATTAGCAATATGTGTAAAATTACAAAGGAGACGGGGTGCTTATATAAGAAATGGTGGATAGAATACTCAATTCCTATTGGACCCAATTCTCTTCTAAATTATTATTGGACCCCAATTTCTTCTCAATTCCTATTGGACCCCAATTCTCTTCTCAATTCTTATTGGACCCCAATTACTTCTCAATTCCTATTGGACCCCAATTCTCTTCTTTTTTCTTATTGGACCCCAATTTCTTCTCAATTCCTATTGGACCCCAATTCTCTTCTCAATTCTTATTGGACCCCAATTTCTTCTCAATTCCTCTTGGACCCCAATTATCTTCTCAATTCTTATTAGACCCCAATTTCTTCTCAATTCCTGTTGGACCCCAATTCTCTTCTTAATTCTTATTGCACCCCAATTTCTTCTCAGTTCCCATCTCTTAACTTTATCTTCGAATCAAGTTAGTCCCTTTTTCTGCCAGTTCTCGATCTAGATCAGTTCCCACACGGCTTTTGACAACGAAGTATAAAAATAATCTTAATCTTTTTGGAAGAATAAAGGGATGACGTAATTTCTTATCTGGACTATCCTTGTCTTTTAATTCTAGAGTAAAGTCTCGTTGTTCGCATGACTTCTTTGTAGGTCTTGCTTTTTCTAAATTATGTTCTAGATTGAAAAAGTTATAAATGGATCTAGGGTTTAGGGAGGGACCTTACAACCAATTCCTCATTGCTAGCCATCTTCAGCTTCAACAAAACCTCTCTCTCTCTCTCTCTCTCTCTCTCTCTCTCTCTCTCTGAGTATTATGACACTGTTTTGATTGTCTTCATAGTCGTTTCATTAGCATCCTCGCATGTTTCACATGGAATCACATAATACTCATAATGGAAGTAAAAATCCCCTTTACCTTTCTCCATTATCTTCTACACAACATATCCCAAGGGATCTTCTACCGAGTCTACAAAACCACTGGGCTGCAAAGAAGAGGGGACAAAGAAACATGCAAAAAATGATGGCACGAGCGTGAGAGGATAGTAATATTGATGAGCAGGAGGCAAAGAAAACATGTAGGGTAGTTGCTAAGTGTTGGTGTCATCAAACAAACAGGCTTTCTGAGGGTCTTCAATGGAGCATTTTCTAGCAACTTCGCAGTCATCCAATGTTCTCAGTGTTGCAACCCACATCAGAGACAGTTTAGAGGCTTATTTTCTCTAGCATTTGTCATACATTGTCTGAGGTGAATACTCCTCGTTCAAACAATGAGCTATTTTTGAAACGCGCTATTATCATGGCATACCTCAATGGAGTAAATGGGGCTGACAATGTAATGAGCAATGATGATGTTGCAAAGGCATTAGGACTTCATTGAAGAAATGTCACAAGAGCCAGTTTTTTGTTGTAAACTGATAAGGAGGAGGGGTCACTTCCCTTAGACACGTGTCAACGTCAACAACATAGGACCAGTACCTTAACAATCAAAATTAGAGAAATTGTGTTTAAATTTTGGTCAATGGAAACAAGAAATATGTGGTTCGAAAGAGAATTGGCAAGAGGGCACATGTGGTTCATCAAGTGCATCTCCTTGATTTACCTTCGTTATATTAGCAAAACATCTTTAAAGTGTGTCACAATGCTTTACTTACTAGTTTTGGGTGCCTGTAAAAGCTTCAAAGTGCTTTATAAGTATCTCAAAGTGCTTCAAAGTTCATCTCTTAGAGCCTACAAATGCTTGAAAGCACCAAAAAGTGCATCTCAGTGTGCTTGAAAGCACCAAAAAGTGATTCAAAGTATTTCAGAGCACTTCCAAAGTGCACTAAAGTCCTTCATGGTGCTTGAAAGTGCCACAAAGTACTAAAGAGTGCTTCAGAGTTCTTTCTAAACTCTACAGTTCTTTGCAGCGCTGCAGAGTGCCACAAAGTGCCTCACTGTGCTCTTAAATAGCACAGAAGTGCTTTCAAAGAGCCCTTAAAGTGAACTTTAGAGTGCTTTAAAGTGTTGCAAAGTGCTTCAAAGTGCTCGAAAGCATCAAAAAGTGATTTACAATGCTTTAGCATGCTTCAAAGTTCCACACAGTTCTATTTAGTACACCAAAGTGTCCCAAAGTGCTTCATAGTGCTTGAAAATTCCAACCATAAACTGCTTCATAGTGCTTGAGAGTGCCGCATAGTGCTTGAAAGTGCCCCACAGTGCTTTCAAGTGCCACAAAGTGCTTTTAATGTGGCACCAAGTAGTTTAGAGTGCTTCCAAAGTGCACCAAAGTAGTTCAAAGTGCACCAAAGTGCTGATAAAGTGCTTCATAGTGCTATCAAGTGCCACAAAGTGCCTGAAAGTGCTCTTAAAGTGCACTGAAGTCCTTCAAAGTGCTTTCAAATGCCCCAAAGTGCGTTATAGTGCTTCCGAGTGCTTCAAAGGACACCAAAGTGCATGACAAGTAACTTGAAAGTTCCTGATAGTGCTTGAAAGTGCCATAAAGTGCTTCAGAGTGCTTTCAACTGTCCCAAAGTGCTTTAAAGTGCTGCAGAGTGCTTAGAAGGGCACCAAAGTGCCCCAAAGTGCTTCAGAGTGTTCTCCAAGTGCACTGGAGTTCTTGACTAGTGGAAAAAAAATTCAATAGTACAAAAATTGAAGTAGAAACCGTGAATTTCGAGAAATAGACACCAATTCCCACTGCTCAACCAACCCCACCTCGCTTTGGTTGAAAAGGCAAAGAAATGATATACCTACTTTTTTTGTGGAAAAAAGGTGAATTCATACCTAGTTTTGTGAAAATACATCCCGAGGTGGTAGTAGGTAAGTGTCGCAATTATATTTAAGTACTTTAGTATTTTAATATCTCTTTTGTGTGGCAGAGGGACTTGTACATGCGGTTCCAAGAGGCTCATCCTAGCATTAGGATGTCCCTTAGATGCTTTGAGGGTCTGAAGCCATACTTCATATGCAAGTTGAAGGACCGCACCATCTGTTGTTGTGGATGCCATGTTCATCTTATTTACTTGAAGGAAGGCTTAAATCAGATGTGCCATGGAAGATACGGGCTACATGGAACGTCATGCTTTGCAGATGTCTTGTGTGCAGTCTGAGTGTTGGAATAGCGTGGTGCACAACATCAAGATCCACTTCTTCATCCTTGACTAAACCATGGGAGTTTGTATTGTATCCAAAGCTAACGAATAGTTCTTTTCACAACAGCAAATGTCTTTTGGGAACATGCACTGGTTGCGTGATTAAAAGGATCTTGTTGTGTGTCGTCGATGGAAGTGATGGTATCTCTAGAATTATTGTCAATCTTTTTTACAAGGTTCCTACACAGGAAAAGGATAAATAAGGTCTAGCTAGATGTTAAAAAGACCTCATGGTTCAATAGCTCAGTTTGATGAGTTTCCTTTTTGTGGTTCAAGGGAAACTAGGGAAGTTCATCAAACACAACTACTTGTACATGTGGAAATCTCAACAGTTCAAGGAGTGTTTGGCCAATTTTCCTGACAATGTAGTGGTGTCTTTAGTGGATTTTTCAAAGAATTACTCCTTCAAGGTGCAAAATGAGATCCAATCAATGCATTGGTATTCATCTCACGTCACAATATTTTATTACATTTCATTCTTACGTGATGCGCTTGGTGCTATACAAAAGACAACTCACTTCTACATCTCTGATGACAAGACACATGACACTTTTTTTGTGCAGCACTGTTTTCTTCTGCACAATGAATGGCTAAAAAGACACGGCTACAATGTCAAGAGACATTGGGTGTGGTCCGATGGTTCTACATCACAATTCAACGCAAGGCGGCCATTCTATTTTGTTGCACGGTTCTTCAATATGACAGGTGTCAAAATGACGCACAGTTTATTTGCTTCAGGCCGTGGTAAGGGTGAAGATGATGGGGCTTGCGGTCAAAAGATCCCTCACACACGAGCAGTTGAAATATGACTAGTGAGGACTGCATAATGCTTCAAGCGTTGTTGCATTCCTCAATGCAAATCTCATAAATCGATGCCCACAAACAGGCAAGAAAGTCGATCGTGCTTTCTCGAAGGTCAAGCTCGGTGATGTTGATAGAGTTATAGCATGGGATTGCAAGCGTGTGACAGGGTCTCGATTCTGGCATTGTGTCAATAGCTATAGTAAAACATATATGCATGGACTTAGGCAGCACAGACTACTCTCATTAGGAAGAGGATGGGGTCTAGGAGGGCCTCTTTATCTTCCATGATATTATGGAGTTGATTAAAATTTTGACGATTAGATGCATGCCATGTGTGCAACAATGGTGGGTGTGTAAGAGAGGTGTAAGAGTGGTCAAAGGATGCACTTTCCCCCCCAAAAAGGGGATGGATAACTAATTCATGATTTTTGGCATTCCATAACTCATAAACATGATTTCCAATTTGAGCAGAGTTTATAGATCTGGAATATACATGCCAAGCTCTTTCCATAGATATGTTACATGATATACTTTTCTCGCTAGATTTTAAATTTCATTTTGGGGGTGGAAATTTAAATTCAAATAAACTAGCCTTTTTTCTTGTTTGAATTCAAAAGCTATCATTTGATTGCTTTCTTATACTAAAGGTTTGACTCCCTTAAACTGCCAAATAAAAAGGCCCTCCTAGACTCCATTCTCTTCCTAATGCTTGCTTTTGTGGTGCATGCATCAAAGGTCAATGGAGGAGATTGGCCAACAAAGATCATGTGCAGGGGTGGGTATACTTGCAATTACAACCCACAGTTAACGAATGAAAGCCATGGAAAAGCATCGAGCGAGGATGAGGATGAATACGCACCCATGTATGCTGGCCACTATGATGACCTGAGAGATGCCTTGATGGTTGGCGAGAACTTTGCAGTGACTACAGACGATGCAGGTGCAAACTTCTACATCCTAAAATGCACCAACACAAAGCACTTGGCCAACATAGAGGAAAAGGATCAATGGCACAACATCATTAACAAAAATATGTATGTGGTTGGGGGCCTATTCTACGACAAGGTAAATGGCCAAGATGATACTTATGTCCTTTTGGACAACAAGCCCACTGCTCTAATATGCTCCCATTTGGTGCGATGCATCAGGTTTTCCATGTCCCAGAGGGAAGGTGATCATAATGTATATAATATGTCAAATGACATATTCGAGAAACTCTATAACAGCATGCCCCTAGAGAAGAACTTGTAAGATTTATCTCTGTAAATTTGACTTGAGGACTTGTCCAGTACTATTAACAGTAGTTAGTATCTTAGAAAACAAAAAAAACCAAAAAAGGAGACAGTGAACTATATTGAAGAGATTCAGAAAGGACTACATCAAAGTTTGGGGGGGATCACCTGACTACTTCCCTCTAGAATTATAGCTAATCACCCTTGTTGAATAGCTAGCACTTTTCACAATAGAGTGATAAAAGACGTCTTTTAAAAAACTTGAAAGCACTTTTGAGAACTTCACCACTTGAACAGCTCTTTGGACCTCTTACGACCACTTGACTAGAACTTTTAAGCACTTCATACCACTTAAAAAACCACTTTGACCACCCCCTTGGACCACTTGGCCAACACTTTATACCACCTGACAAGCACTCTGAACCACATGACCAGCACTTTGAACCGCTTGACCAACCCCCTGAACCACTTGGACATCACTTTGTACTACTTGACCCCCACTTAGCACCCACCTGAACCACTTGACCAGCTCTTTAGACCACTTTGGACCATGAATTTGATCACTATAGAAGATAATTTATCTTTTGTATGAACCTCGTTATTCTTTTGTTCATGCATTACTTGAAGGCATTGCTTCATAATTTGTTTGCTTTCAATTACACTTTTTCTAGAGTTGACTTCCTTGAAACAACTTTTGTTGATTGTTCAGGTATGACGATGATGAAATATTATTGTGGTCAATTTTATTCCTTTATTTGTGCTTTGTATCACAATCCATACCATAATTTTTTGTCTTTCCTATTCTTCTTTTATATCACAAGTTTTGTTAGCTTCCTTCAATACCTTTAGTGTAAAATATGGAGTCATGTCATAGCCATTCTCTTCGCACAATTTTATAGGTATTATTTTGTTTAGGCACATATCTAGAGTAGCCAATATCTAATCCTAGCCAGATGCTTCAAATAACTCTTCTGGAAAAAGTTCTTGAATGTAAGTTTTATCCTCTTCTAGTCTCTCTGGGATGCAATCCTTTTCCTTAAGCTTCCACATTCGGACACTTCACAAATCCAAATATGCACTTTGTCGTGTAGCCGTGCATGTATTTTGTTCTCATGGACCATACTTGAGTTGAATTCCTCCACACGAGTGCGACTAACATCTCAGTAGCTGTGGTCTTTCGTGTTGATCCTCATTGTAACATCCTTATGCCGCAAGTAGATATGATCATAGCCCCAATCTTGCACCATCTTAAGTTGTCTCATGAATGGTCATCTCAAAATGACGTCAAAGTTGTTGCTCTTTTCAAAATTCACTAATGCAAAGGTATGCTCATCGGGGGGTTCACTATATGTAAACCATATATACAACGTGCATTCAAAGGGTATGTAAAAAACCCCTTATCTGTGAATCTTGAACTAATAAAACAACCCCTCTCTCTTTATGAACTTACGGGTTTTTTTCCAAAGTGCAATAAAAAAAACCCTTATTTAAATATATTTATGTAAATTTACCCAAAAGTTTTGAATTAGAAAACCCCTCCTACTGAACTCTCATGGTATACTTACATACATAGAGGTGGAACCCCCGACATATGCTTGTACTCAAACCCTCATGAAGATACTATGACTTAATTATTCTAGCATACTCAAAGGTCTTTCTACAAATATATCTACAAGTTGCAATTTTGTTCGTGTTTTTTTGAGAGTTGGTTTTCCCCATTTTTCTTATATCTCTTTGGTGGCAATGGCCACTCCAGCCCCACTCTTCGGTATAGAAAATCATTTTAATGCATTTATGCTTCATTGGTAAGGTGGTGTTCCCTTCTTTAGCTTCACGATAATCACCCACCTTGTTTACATGAAAAGGTTTTAATTTTGGTTTCTCTAGTGGAGTTCTACACATGCGTTCATCTAATAGGATTAGAAAATTTCTCTTCTTCAACAACTACAAAAGCATGACAGACATGCCATGGAGAATGCAAGCATGGGGATGAACTTGGCCGCCATCGCCTACATGCAAAGGAGGGTAGGATTCACATTGTTTTTATTTCTTTAATTTGATGGGAATCCTAAGGGTTCCCTAAGGACACCCTAAGGGCCCTATCCCACAAATGAATTGTATATGTGTTGAAAGGACGCCCTTTCAACAACGTTTCCATAAAGATTCCATTAAATATTCCTCAAAGATTCTGTAAAGATTCCACATGAAGATGGTGATGAAGTAATGAAGATGAAGATGGATGCAGCAACATGAAGATACGAGTTCATGGACGTCATCGAATATCCCGTTATTATTATTCTGAGCCATTACGACCACTTTTGTAATGTTTACGGGAGCCTCACATTTTAAGTCAGAACTTGTATTTTGGCCACAGATGCTTGTATAATGAGTAAAGCCAACTTAGTTTCTTGTAATTAAGCTTTGTAGAAGCCTAGGGACAATTCAGGTCATTTGGCCGAACATTAGGTTTGAAGGCTTGGTATATAAGCTAAAACCTAAGACTTTGTAAAGAACACATTTACGTTATCTGAAATAATATACAGTTGTGGGTTCTGCAGTACACAGTAGTGAGCTTCACGCACACACACCGTCGGGCACACTAATCACATTGGAGATATGAGAGTAGGAGTGTGTTAGCATCGAGGAGCTCTCCGCGTCGACGTAAGCAATGCAACCCGAGGCCCACATCGCGAAACCGCCTGGTACGAGCTATATTTAGTCGTAAGTACCTCAAAGGACATCCGTTCTGAATGATCGAGTATCGTTAGAATCAGGGCGAGAAGGTCTTCGTGTTGATGTCTTTGTAGATCAGTTTCGGACACTTTGGAAATTGTTGTTTTTAGTCTATCGCAACAGAGACTAGAGGTCTTACACTTATGGTTTTCAGGGTTTAGGTGTTTGGCCACATAGGATATGTCCTTGTGAGTCTTACCCTCCGATTTCAAGTCATTCCGATATGATTTGAGACTGTTTCGAGCTTGTAGTGTTTCGTAGGATACGTTGTCTGTTTCTTTGCTTTATGGTAGTGTTGTGGTAGGATTAGTGACTGTAGAGTGTTTTTCGTGTCTAGCTCAGGGTTGAAAACCCAGAGATTGCCTCCATGCCCTAGTCGGGTCAGCTACGTCCTCGGATTGACAGTTTGTTGGTCTGTGTTCTCGCTGTGCTCCATCGTCTGTCGTGGCGTACCTGCTAACATTGGCGCCGTTGCCGAGGATGAAGCGCCTAAACTAGCGTAGACCGCATCACTCGTGTTTGACACTATAGCGTTTCTCTAGAGTTTTCTAGAGTGTTGTCACCATTTGCCTTCTTAGTGGGAAGTCAAAGAGCGGATCTCTTGACTGAAGGATAGCCAGGGAGCCTGCGTCTCGCCAAGGTGGTCCACCATGAGGTTGAAGTATGGTTATATTATTTTGTTGTGTGTTTAGATTAGGTTTTATGGTTTGTGTGTTTGGTTCTGACTTATGGTTGTGAAGAACTTGAAAGAGAAAAAAACGCAAAGAAAAACGCAAAAGGTAAGCCGGAGGCTGTGTACTTGCCAGAAAGAAAAAAACAACCATTCAACCATCCAAAGTAGGACTTTAGGTAGTGTAGGACATCTGATGTTGATCTAGAGCAATTTAGACATGAAAATTTGCTTGAAAACTCAAAAGGCGGAATTGTGTTGATTATGGTAAAAGTGCTCTAAAATGGTCGTTTGAAAGCCGATTTGAGTGCTTGTTTTTGCATTGGAGACCTTAAGGTAGGGGCAAAACACAGATTTGGTCCAATCCACAAAAAAACAAAAAACACTAAAAAACCCAAAAAAAAAAATAAAATGAAACCAAATCTGCAATTTTCAAAAAAGTTTTGCATATGACCTTGTTTTTCATATGCTCTAGAGCTTGTATGTGAAATTTCAAAGCATTTGCATCAGTGCTTGTGCATCTAAGTGGGAATTTTCTTTTTCTGAGTGTAAGGAAGTGAACTGTGAAATGCTTGAATCCAAAGGAAAAGAAGTCCAAATCGAATGAAACTTTGTGGATAAGCTTCTAAGGGCATTGGGAACCAAACTGTCCAAAAACAGAGAAAAAAATACTTTCCAGTGGCTCTCTGCCTAGTCTATCGCGATAGACTGATGAATTGGAGATAGACTCACAATCAGGCAAAACCCCTCATACCACAGGTAAAACACATCAATACAAGGCTGCTCCCAAAAATTGAGTGTACTTGGACACCTGCTTGACCATTAAACCTCAAGTCTGGTGTTTAGAGTCTAAGTTCAGAGACACAGTGGTAAAAAGACCTTGACTAATAGTCCAAACATTGCACAACTTTGTGTATTCACTATACAGAGGATAAGGAAACTAGTTGTGAAGAGAACTTTGTAAAAAGACCAAAACTGGGAAACTTTATGAGCCTATCGCGATAGGTTGGGGATATTTAGCTGTAGACCTTATTTTGCAAATCCCTCCTAGGGATAGCTTAAGCAGAGCCTACATAGCAAACACACCAAATTTCAAGGTGTTTGGATCACTAGAAGTGAATCCAAAGCCCAGATAGAGATTCAGGTTCTGACAAAAACACTAAAAATGGCCCAAAACACAAACCAAGTGTCCAAATTGCATGAAATTTGAGGGATAGACACAAGAGATTAAGGGGAATCTAAAAGTGAAGTCACAATTTTGAGTTGACTTTTCTTGCACAATCTGCCTAGTCTATCGCGATAGACTCATGACATTTTGAGTGGGACAGTTTTTGGAAATTGTGACTAGATAGCTTGAATCCACTCCTCACCTAGACCTTAACCATCATTTCAAATTTGAAATTGGACATCAAGAAGACCACTAAACCTTAAGTCTGGTGTTTTGAGTCAGACTTCAGAGACAAATTGGGTAAAGGTACTTGACCAAATTTCCAAACCTTGTGAAACTTGGTATACATGATCTACAGAGGCTAGGGGGGACAAAAGAATTGGACACAAAAATTTTGGCTGACTTGCTATCCACGCCAGTGAAGTGCACAATTACATTGGCAAAACTTTTGAAAATCAGGCCAAGTATGTGGACGGATATAGGAAAATGCTTGGAAAAAATTGGGATCAAAAGCCCATTAAGGTTCCTGGAAAAAGAGCTAGATGAGATCGAGAAGCCTAAATCAAATGTAGGACCGGTACCTCTGAACAAAGTAGGAGAGTACTGTGAAGGAGAATATGGTAATGCCACTTTACCTGTCGAATACAATGGGATTGAAACGAAAGCTATACTTGACAGCAGAGCAGGAATTGCCATAGCAACAAAACGAATTTGGGAGAAATGGGGTAGGCCCGCCTTTAGAACAACCAGAATAAAATTACAGTTAGCTGATGGGCATGTGGAAAGACCCATGGGATTGGTAGAAGCAATAGTGGTGTCTTCTTGCGGTATAGAGTATGCGCATACTTTTTCCATAGTTGACTTTGGAAAGAAAAATAACTATGAAATCATCCTTGGAAGACCATTCATGAGACAACTAAAGATGGTACAAGATTGGGGTTATGATTATCTATACTTGAGACATGTTGAAACCACAACACGTGTAAATATGAGAAATCACAGTTACCAAGATGTAACTAGAACGCCCGTGGAAGATTTTGATTCTGCAACACAAAGTGCATCAACAGACCATCCGTGGATGGGCAAAAAGAAATAAATTTGGATGTGCGGAGCATCGGAGTGTAGTGACTTTGGGAGAAATGAGAATTCCTTAGAGAGGGTCTTAGAAGATGATGCTTACATAAGAGAACCTTTTCCAGAAGAGGCGTTAGAACCGCTAGAGTGGACTCAGATATTGGCTACTTTGGATGTCTGTGTTAATGAGACCACACCAACAAAATTTTGCGATGAGAATGGGTATGACATAGTCCCCTACTACATGCTAAGGGTTATGTGAATTCCTTAGAGAGGGTCTTAGAAGATGATGCTTACATAAGAGAACCTTTTCCAGAAGAGGCGTTAGAACCGCTAGAGTGGAATCAGATATTGGCTACTTTGGATGTCTGTGTTAATGAGACCACACCAACACAATTTTGCGATGAGAATGGGTATGACATAGTCCCCTACTACATGCTAAGGGTTATGTGTGAGACAGATGAAGAATCTGAGTATGAGTTCGAAACGGGATTATCAGCTATGGGGATAGCACAAAACCAGATACCTAGCCCGAACACTGGTCATATAGAAATAGGTGCTCTTTGCGATCAGTGTGCGATAACACACTTGATTACAAACTGTCCAACTCGAATGCATAGTACAAAGGAGGAACCGCAAGTCAACGAAGCAAAGTTGCAGGAAGAAGGGCTAAGATCCAAAGAAGATACTTCAGGTCCAACGCTTACAAACGAGCAATATGAAGACTTGGAATCAATCAAAGAAGAGGTGCAGCAAGTGACAGGAAGTTCAGAAACTATTGGTGACATTTCAACAGCTGAAGTCGAGGAAGAAGAGCCTATGACTCTACAGGAACCAAATGTTGATTTTGTCTCTCCAAAAGACATATCAGAGGAAATGGTGGTCAAGAAGGAGCTAGAACACACAGATGAACTCAGAAGTGTGAACAATGAAGAAGAAGACGACAAGAAGTCCAGGCCAAAGATTGCTCAAGTTACTCAAGAGAACACAGGCAATCTAGTACCAAAGAAGATCAACTTTTTGCTAAGTGCACAAGATGGAGTCAAGATGAATTTTATGGCAGAAGTTGATACAAATTCCACGACTAATGTTATGTCATATGGCATGTGGTTACTTCTAGGTAAGCCAAAGCTTTATGATATTCAGATAAAGGTAAATCTCTCACCTGAAGTAGATGTTATAAGTATGGGGATTGCAGAAGATACTCTCCAACTACGCTCGCAGAATGTCAAAAAAAAATTCTTGGTGGTAGATTCTCGACAAATGGGAACACACTTGATTTTGTCCAAGCCATGGGCAAAATTGTTTGAAAACGAGCCTGAATCTTCAACAATGGTCATCACGACAAGCTATCAAGTGGCAACAGAGGTCAAGCCTACAACAATTCAAAGATTCTTGGCTATTGGAAAAGGAAAAGCTAAAGTAAGCCCACAGTCTCTAGCCCAGCCAATGCAAGTGCAAGACAAAGCCTCGACATCAAAAGCCAAACCATCAACTAAACAATGGAAACCCAAGCAAAAAGTCTATCAACCAAAGTTTCCATCACCCGAAAGTCTCCGAAGGAAGTCAAAACAGGTCAACCAAGTGCTAGTATCCAAGGCACATATTAAAGTTAATGATCCAATTTGGATACAATCACAGGAACAACCTCAACAAGCAAAGGTAACAAGATGGATCACATCAAGCGAGTCAATTATTGCACAAGGCTACAAGAAAGGAAATTCAGATGTTTGGGTCAACAAGACCAAGATAGCAGCCTGGCGATTTCCATCCCATGACAACCACTCAGTCAGGAATCAACAAAGCCGTCAACGTGAATCACATAACTCAACCAAGAGAAAGGACATGTACAAAAAGCAAAAGAGAAGGTCTTCCACTGGACAAACCATACGACAAGTCTGGGTAATGAAATCAGAATTCTACTAGACTACCCAACAAAGTCAAGTGAAGATCACCTCCAAGCAAGTCCAAAGATTCATTCCAGTCGAGTTACTCGAAGCACAAGAATTCTATGAGGGTAACTTTCAAATCTGGTTACCTAACGTAGTAGCTTATTAAGGAATCACCCAAGAAAATCAAGAAACATCAAGAAATCAAGAGCAACCACCCGCTACACCCAAGAGAACTACAACCTATAGATGGATCCCTCGTCAATTACTACAAGAGCAAGGCTTTTACAAAAGTAACAGCCATATTTGGAAATTAAAGAAAAGGTACCATCAAGTCAAAGAAGAAACAATGCAAGTGGCAAAGGACATCACACCAGGCCAAAGAACAATGTGGGTTCCAAAATCCGCGATTGAGGCTCAACAACAAGAAAGATACACAACTCCTTTACAGCCTCTTAACAACAAAAAGAAAGCAACGGTAAATGCGGAGGTCACAGTTTTGAAGAACACTATCTGGAAGAAGAAGACTTCATCAACCATTGCTTCAACATCAATACCTGTCTCATCAAGCGACCACAAATTGCTACCAAGGAATGAAGAGCAGATATATGCCAATGTATTGGACAACATGGCATCTCAAACAGAAACTAACGAGAAAGGCCTAAACATCAAAAGCATATGGAATTGGATTTCAGGCCGCGATCAGGTATGTCCAAGTCGCCATTAAACTTACATGGCATAAGAGTCTAGAGTCGGGCAACTAAGCCACTAAATGAGCGAAGTGTCAGACCCAAGCTTCAAGTTAATATTTTTCTGTGGTCTATGAGTCTAGCTAATAGGTATAAGCTCAAGCTGGAGAGTTGAGCATACATAAAGTCATGTCGCTCATGCTGGAAGAGGTGAGCATAAGAGTCAAAGTCCATATAATATATAAGGTGGAGAAGGAGGAGTAGTCCAAAAAAAAAAAACACCCACGCACTTGACACAGTGAGGAAGAGTGGAGAAACCTCGACAGCAAAAACCCTTCTTGTGAGTAGTGAAAGCTTTTGAATCACTCATGCTATATGTTTTACTCGCTACACTAGCTCCATGAAGAACCCATCAATACTCTTCTCTCGCACCGCATCTTGTTTAACATGTATAACTATGTGCAAGCATATAGATGTCCCATCATTGGACATATGCATTAGGCACTCTTTTTTATTCCACCCATGCACTTACACAACCAAATGACGATGACCAAGCGGAAACAGGTTTTATGAGACTTTTCTCAACAACAATGACTCTGACTTTAAGCTACTAACACTTATCCTTGTATATCAAGCCAATACTAGTAGCCGTATGGCCATATGTACTTTAACTCAGCATAACTCTATAACATCAGAACCTAAGTACATACAGCCTCGCATTTAATTATGACTAAAGATATTTTTTCCCACTGGGTTTTTCCCTTTGGTCTTATCCAGGTATCCAAGACCTTGATTTTGTATATACGCTACATTTTACTTTTACTCTTTTTATAACAACAAAAACAAGAAGAACCACGATATCCCCACACTACTAATTGCAAATCTACTGACAAGTCAAAAGGAAGAGGCCAAATAACAACTTGACAAAGCTTCAAGTCAACATACAGGTACGACTTCTAGATAACAACCACAAGAAAAGCAAACTCGAGCTACAATGACAACGAACTGCTGCAACAACAAGTCGATACAACCTCATGCAATTCAAGATACAACAACCAATCGGAGGGGGAGATTTCCAGGCTTCAGATACACTACAGGTAAAACTTCAAGGCAGCTTTAACATCATGCAAAGCAACCAACTGCAGAAGAGGCTGCCACAAAAACTTCAACCAACACCAAGACATCGAGAACTCGTCAAGGCCAGAAAAGACATAGGGTCTTGTCAGGGACGACAAGAATTCGGAGGGTGAGAGTGTTGAAAGGATGCCATTTCAACAACGTTTCCATAAAGATTCCATTAAATATTCCTCAAAGATTCTGTAAAGATTCCACGTGAAGATGGTGATGAAGTAATGAAGATGAAGATGGATGCTGCAACATGAAGATACGAGTTCATGGACGTCATCGAATATCCTGTTATTATTATTCTGACCCATTACGACCACTTTTGTAATGTTTACGAGAACCTCACATTTTAAGTCAGCACTTGTATTTTGGCCACAGATGCTTGTATAATGAGTAAAGCCAACTCAGTTTCTTGTAATTAAGCTCTGTAGAAGCCTAGGGACAATTCAGGTCATTTGGCCGGACATTAGGTTTGAAGGCTTGGTATATAAGCTAAAACCTAAGGCTTTGTAAAGAACACATTTACGTTATCTCAAACAATATACAGTCGTGGGTTCTATAGCACACAGTAGTGAGCCTCACGCACACACACCGTCGCGCACACTAATCACATTGCAGATATGAGAGTAGGAGCGTGTTAGCATCGAGGAGCTCTTCGCGTCAACACAAGCAATGCAAACCGAGGACCACATCGCGAGCCCGCCTGCTATGAGCTATATTTGGTCGTAAGTACCTCAAACGACATCCGTTCTGAATGATCGAGTAGTCGTTAGAATCAGGGCGAGAAGGTCTTTGTGTTGATGTCTTTGTAGATCAGTTTTGGACACTTTGGAAATTATTGTTTTTAGTCTATCGGGACAGTGATTAGAGGTCTTATAGTTATGGTTTTCAGGGTTTAGGTGTTTGGCCACATAGGATATGTCCTTGTGAGTCTTACCCTCCGATTTCGAGTCATTCCGATATGATTTGAGACTGTTTCAAGCTTGTAGTGTTTTGTAGGATGCGTTGTCTGTTTCTTTGCTTTATGGTAGTGTTGTGGTAGGATTAGTGACTGTAGAGTGTTGTTCGTGTCTAGCTCAGGGTTGACAACCCAGAGATTGCCTCCATGCCCTAGTCGGGTTAGCTATGTCCTCGGATTGACAGTTTGTTGGTCTCTGTTCTCGCTCTGCTCCATCATCCGTCGCCGCGTACCCGCTAACAATGTGCAAGGTACATATTGCTCATAGCCATGCAAAGTCACGCAAGGAGTTGGCATGGAAACCTGACAAGGTTGAGCAAAGGACCATGATGAGCAGCAAAATACAAAAAATCAATTTGATCTTGGGTACTCCCTTGGGAGGTTTATGATGTGTAAAACTACCATATCACGTGCGTTCAAGACATGTTTATAAAACCCCTTATCTGTGAATTTTTTTAAGAATATAATGTACACTTTTCTTTTAAAATCTGTAAGTTTTTTTCAAATTTGCAAAATAATGCCCTTCTGTATATATATTTTTGTAAGTTTCAATAACTTTAAATACCCTTTTGTTGAACTCACATGATAGGTTACATTTTTATTAGGTGAGGCTACCCGGGGGTACTCCCAAGGGTTCCCCTTAGGGGGTTTCATATGGAGCACACTGCGAAGTTGTGGAGTCAACTCTACTCTTGCACTACACTTGAAATCCCACCGAAGGGACATGGTCGTCAGTAAATTTACAAACCCATGTTGAATACATGCAAAGCATGGTGCTAGCAAAAAATCATGAGGCATGAGGGTTTTATATATAAGCCATGGGGCTTGCAAGTGCACAGATGATATTTTACCACAGACACACAATCCAAACAGTTAGCAAAGCAACTCGGCAGTAAACTTCATGAGGTACTCAATTGATTTCTAAGAATGTGCTTGATATTTATGGTATGCAATGGACCTATGTGCTACCATAGAATATTTTTCATAATTTTGTGATTCAAGTATTCAAGGCACAAGGAAGGGTTGTTAGCAAAAACATATCCAAACCTACATATCCATAAATGCTTATGGCTAATGTCATGCTCATAGCTCACGAGAAAAAACTGAAATACTTTCCACGTGAAAACCATGCTATCCTATTTGGACCATAATAGAGTGGAAGATCCCATCACATCTAGGTACCAAATGAACTAGTTCATTAACAAAACATATCTTTGCTATGTGTATAAACAACCATCCATTAAATTTGTTTAGCAATACTTGTAGCCTTAACAAGTATTACTAGTATCCAACAGTTTATAGTCAATGAGATTTTTCTTGATACAATGTGCTCAAAATGGTCTAATAAACGTGTTTGATCAGTAATTGGGAACTTTGTCTCACACATAATTCAAATAATGGATGCAAGTGTCAGTCCCAGAGACTCATATTCTCCATACATCGAATCTGTCTTAGTTAAGGATGTCTAAAAAAAGAGCATCCTTCAAGTACAAAATAAACTTGTGTATGGAGATAACTATAAACACTCTGCGACATGAGTGAGAGGGACCCTTGTTATCCTTATTCCACACTAGCTAAATTGGACTCAAGGAACTGAAATCCTTGAGTTCCTAGACCATGGTGTATCCCATGTGACAGCTTGTACCAAACCAAACCCTACGTGTAGGTCCATCACTACTTAATACAAAAATATAAGTTGGACACTATGACCCAAAATACCTTGCTCCTACATTATCTTTTCATGTCTTCTTGAGCATCCGTGTATATGAATACATAGAGGTTCTTATGGTCCATCAAATCTCTAGCATAGGGTTCTACACATTTATAGACGGTACGTTGATCCCCGTTTGTGAATCTATAAAAGCCCTTATGAGCATAATCCATTAGAACTCTCAAAGCTTTGTTGGTTTTGATGAATCTCATGATGGGTTTTTTGACTAGAGGATACCTCTCCTCTAGATGCGAATCTCTGAATAGAGTACGAACCCCTGGGGTGGTCGATAATTTTTCATTTACTCAAGACTCTCAAGAGAGTCTTGGATAATCCACCTTGGTTTAGTGCAAGTTATCCCTTTTTACCCCCTGGTCAAGTCTCTCAAAGCCAGGTCTTTGTCACCTTTGGTCTTTGGAAATTGGTTTGGGGTACCCCAAAAGTTTGAAATTAGAAAGCTTAGACAAATTCAACTTTAAAATCAAAACCAATTCAAATTTATTTAGATTTTGGTGTATCCTATAGCTTGCAAGATTTCTTCTTGGCTTTACTTGACTCAATTTCTAGTTTTGTATCAAAAGTTAAGAGTATCTTTGGTTAATTGCACTTGAAATAACACTCAAAACAATTTGACGATCTGGACACAAAAATTTTGTCTTATATCTTGGCCTTCAAAAGGTATTTTGTGCTCAAACTTGAGATTTTTTATGTACTCAAGTATATCTATAAGCTCATCAAGTCAGATATTCCCACCATGAAGAGGTACATGGATTGCGATCCATGTACTTCTCTCAAATTTTCACTCCAAATTTTGATAGTACCTAGACAAGATCATGCGCAGGCTTTGTACTAGTTTACAACAAATTCTAAGGTGGAGGTAAATGGAGTGCAATCCATGTTCAACCACATCTAAAATTGATCTTTGGGAATCTTCTTACACTCTATGTCCACAAGCTATATCTCAAATATTTTGATTTTGGACTTTTTTTTATCGGTCAAATGCCCAACACTAGGCCTACACTGCAATTTTTAGTATGTCCTTTATGTTGATGTCTTTTGATCCAAATTTACTGATCTACTTCCAAAGTTGGACTTGGGGATATGTTTCCTTATGTATGCATTATAGATCTGGAAAATTTTAGGTCAAACTTTCACCATGGATACATGAATCACGATCCATGTTTGGAGGCCAAATTAACTTTTCGTGGTACCATTATGATCATCATGACTAGTAGATGCTATGATATCAAACTTTTTGAGTTTGGACCTCTCAATTGAAAATTAGGTCAATTCTTACACTTTCTTAAAGTAATTGAGCAATCTTGGGATTTTAGGCTAGAAATAGCATGTAGAATATAGTGGCTAAGTTTTGGTTTGACAATTGTGAAAAGGTATATGGATTGCAATCTATTTTGGAGATCTTTTGACCCCAAAGTTGAATCACTTATAGATGAAGGTATTTATAGCCCATCCCCAAAATCTTTCAGATTTGGACTATTTTGTCAACCAAAAGTGAAACCCTAGGTCCTTTTTAGCAGCTTTACACTTTGAAGTGTTTTTGCTTCTTTTGATAATTTTTTTTCACAATGTTCTCTGCTCTAGGTTGGTATAGTTTCTGTCCATAAACTAAAATGAGGTACATGGATCACAATCCATATTTGATCACTAAGTTGAAATTTGGTGAGATGATAGACTATGATGCTTGTAGCCTTTTCCCAAAATCGTTTTGAATTTGGATCAATTTTTGCCAGCCAAAATTGAAATCTTGCGTCTGTTGTAGTAGTTTTTGACAATCTTATGTCTTTGGCTCTTTTGACCACGTTTTAAAACTTTTTTGCAAATTATTCTTTTGGGAAAAGTGTTTATCTATGTCTCAGCTATCTATTGCTCAAATCTTAGCCCAAAATCATGATGAGGTACATGGATCACGATCCATGTTGAGCCTTCTTTTGACATGAAACTTGGTCAGCTTGTAGTCCTTCTATTTTGAAGCTATTCCCCAGCTTTTTTTGAATTTAGGGTTTCTTTTTGTAGATCAAATGTAGAATTTTGTGATTGCTTTGCAGTTTTTTATGTTTGGCTATTTTATTAACTTTTTGTAATTTTTTATTTTTGTGTCTTTTGGGAAGCTGTTTCAAATGGTATCAACTATCCGGTGCTCAAATCTCAACCCAAAATGATGAAAAGGTACATAGATAGTGTAACAAACTTGGGCACCCCAAGTCTAGGTTTTGTCGTAACACAAGAGAGATTCACTTAAAACAATTCACAATTATTGAGTCTACACGACCCAGTGTAGTTCCCTCCCAAGAGAGTGGCTCCCCTTTCAATATTTCTTTTTATATTAATGTTTGAGCAAAGTACAACTCCTGCGGGTCCTCTGCATCTAGATACCTTGAGAAGAGAGGCCCTTGGGCCCTTTTTATTCTTACAAAGGGATGCTAAAAGTACAGCCCCAAAAGCCATAAACTCAAAATCACAATATTCCAAAAGCAAATTGGTCCAAAAACTGTAGTAAAAGCATTCAGTGCAAATTACAAAAATTTCATAGAGATGTCAATGCAAAAAGAAAAATTTTTGTATTGTTTTGCCATGTCAACCGCTAGCACGTCCACACACTCAACGCGAATCATGGGATCCGTACGGCTTACCACATCAGCGTCCATACAGTCTGCCTACATACGTGTATCCAAGAAAAACTGCCATGTCATCAATTTGTGACATACCCTCCTCTTGAGAGAATTGTAATCGCTCTCATTTACGCCTGTAAACTAGACAGAGGCCATAAACTAGTTCAACAAACACTGACTCTAAGTACCAACTCACTAGAAAGGACACATCTAGAACTTGTACAAAGATGACAGTTGCATCACTGCACATGATAAATCAATCACAAAAAACTTCATTCCAAATCTCAACCCATGACTGCCAGCAATGTATTTAGTAATAGCACCTAGATCCTCCTCGTATCTCATTGATGTTGGATTAACTAATCCTTATTGTGATCATGTCTATAGAGATTTTTAAGACCAAAATCTTGCAATCATTTTGTCTTTCAGCTCCTCCACTCAAACAAGTCACATGAGAGAGTACAAATCATTCATGTTCAATTTTGGGAATTCCATCTTATAAAGTCATACAACAAAATACTATTAGCATAGCAGTATCTCTGAAACCCAAAGGGCTACCAGTGACTCTATTCAATCCAGGTAATCTGTGACAAAGGAGCAGAGTGGGTCCCCTCTTGTGCAATCCCTCTGCACCAGATTCAAATGACGTATTCAAACAAAATGCTTCAAGGTAAAGCTCCAAAATCTAAAGAGTATGTGCTAGGTCCTCCTCCTCCATCCACTTTGCATCTAATTCTGGATAGTTCTTCAATTTATCTAATTCACTTTTCTTTCATTGAAATGGTGTGCTAAAATATGTTCAAAAACAAATATCTCCTCGCTCTCTTCCACTTTTGGTTACTCATCTAGCTCCCCGTCAGCTGACACCTCACCTTTTAAAGCTTTCGAGTGACTCACATGGAATGCATTTTGAATCTTCCAAGTATCTGATAGCTTGAGTTGAAAGGAGATGTCATTTATCTTCTATTTCACCTGGAAAGGGCCATAATATCTCATGCTAATCTTTGGAAAAAGTGGCTCCTTTCCCTTTTGTTTTATTAGGCATGCCTTTTCAAACTGTAAGAACACCCAATCATATATCTTCCTTTAATTTCAAGTCACATTCATGTCAATCTGTTGTCTTCTTGTGTCGTACTTGAGACTTCTCTAGAGCCTCACGAACCTTGGAAAAAGCATTGTCCAAATCCCTCGTGTATCAATTGGTCGACTTAAAAAATCTTGACTTTAGTGTTGAGAAAGGGAGGAACCTTTTGAGAACCATCAATTATCTCAAATGGCGCTTTCCCCGTCAAAGAGTGATCCGTATTACTGTAGGAAAATTCCACCAAAGGCCAAAAAAAATCCCAATGAGTCTTATGATCAGAGATGTAAGACTTCAATAAATCCAAAACAAATGAATTTGTGACTCAGGTTGCCCATCTGTCTACCGATGGAAAGATGACGGTAACCGCAACCATGTGCAAATGTTCTCCCAAATAGCCCTCCAAAACAAACTTGTGAATTGGGGATCAATCAGAGACTATTGTCTCAGCCATGCCATGCAACTGAAATATTTAAGCAATAAATAGTCTCACTAAATGGTCTGGCTTGACTATTTTCTTCACTGGAATAATGTGAGCTTTCTTGCTAAATCTATCAATGACAGTCCAAATGCCATTGTGCTCACTCTGTGTCTTTAGGAGATCAAAGATGAAATCCAATACAATACGTTCCTAGGGGCGGGTGGGAATGGGTAAAGGCTATAGTAATCCTTCTGCCTTATGCCTGCCAAACTTGACCTTTTGGCATACTAAGCAACTGTAAACAAAGTGGTCCACCTCCTTCTTGATTATTGGCAAAAAGAAATAACGCTCTATCCCCTTAAAGGTGGTATTGGTGTCGTGGTGACCCGTAAACGATGGACAATGGCAGTTTGTCAAGACCTTTCCCTCAAAGTCTATGTGATGCACAACATCATTTTCTTCATCCAGTATCCATCCCGTATGGAGTATCCTGGAACTATCTTCCCATTTTGTATCCAAGGAAAAACATCAGCAAATTCCAGATCTATGGCGTACTAGTCAACCATATCCTCGAAGCTTCTATGATGGATTGTGGAAATAGCAAAGATGAGAGGCTTTCGAGACATTTCATCTTCCACTAAAATTTTCTATCCGTGAACATGTACAATCTGGAAGTGAAAATATCACAAGATGTTAGCGCATCTGCTTTTTTGAAAGTTGTTTCTATGACAAGAAGTAGCCCAGACTCTGATGATCTATAAAAACGGTAAAGTCAGTTTCAAGTAGATAATCTCACCATTGTTCAAGAGCATAAATCATTGCCAATAGCTCTTTCTCATAAATCTTGGCTACCAATATTGGCCTTCTGCTTTCATGAGCAGTCACATGGCCTTCTAGCATCAAGATCGCTCATAGAAGACTACAACCACAAGCATCACAATAAAATTTGAATGGATTTTGTAAGTCTGCAAAGCCAACAATGGTCCAACAGTCAATTTTTCCTCAAGTGTCTAAAAAGAAGTCACCTCTACCGGTCCCCGCGAGAAAGGGACTCCTTCCTGATTCAATAAGTGCAAAGGTGAAGCTATCTTTGTAAATTTTTGAATGGACCTCTGGTAGTAAGAGCACAAGTCCAAAAAAGCTTCAAATTTCTTGAACATTCTTCAAGTCAAACCAATCGCGGATAGTGTCAATTTTGGCTGAATCTATCGATACTCCTGCTATTGAGATGATGTGTCCTAAGAAATGTATCTTTGGCAAGAAAAGCTCTCTCTGTTTGGCATTAATTACCAATCTATGATCGTGCAATGCCTAAAATACCTGTAGAAGATGGTGTCAATGCTCTTATTCATTCTTGGAGAAAACTATAATGTCATCAAAGAAAGTGCCCACAAAAGATAGATGCTCTCAAAAAATCATATCCATCATTCCGTTGAAAGTTGGTGGAGCATTTGTAAGTCCAAAAGCCATCACCAAAAATTATTATAAACCAAAGCTTTTCTAAAATTCTATCTTGTAGATATCTCTCAAAGTGATTATGATCTAATGATATCCATTTTTCAAATCAATTCGGCTGAAACAAGAGGATCCCTAAAGTCTGTCAAGAATATCATCGATCCTTGGAATCGAGAATTTGTTTTTAATGGTGATTTTATTGAGATCTCTATAGTCAATGCACATTCTCCAAGATCCATCTTTCTTTAGTACTAGTTGTTCAAGCATTGCTAGAAATGCCTCCGTCGATGGCCCCATCCTTTCGGGCGTAATCTCAAGTCGAGCTGCCAATTTAGGTGAAATGAAGTTGTCCTTGGCTCTACCATCAAAGAAAATGAGGGATTCTTGACCTGGAAACATGGCAGCTTACAAAAACCCCCCTACAGGTATTGAAGAAAAAATTCTTGAGTGGGCACTTTAGGCAAAGAGAGTACATCTTGAGGGCAAAAAAAGGGTGGTCCAAAAATGATGGCTCCATCTATGCCTAGGGACGTGGAGATGGCACTCAAGGATGAGGAAAACCCTCCCTCAACCCTTAATTATAATCAAGGAGGGTGTCATTCACTATTTGTTGGGTCTTGTAGCTCTAATCCCACTGCACGCTCTACTAACATAAGCCAAAGTGAAGCACAGACTGGAGGAGAACCTGCACCAAGTGGTTCTACTTTGCATGGCTGCTTGAAATCCATCTTAAGTGGACGCAATCATTTGTTGCATGTGGAATTCCTTTTATTGTCATTTGAAATCTATCTATGAAGATGCTTTAATGAGAACATTGAAGAAGGGTTTTGTGGTACCTGATAATAATAAGGTGCATACAAAACATTTAGACAAAGTAAAGGCTACATCACAGGATATTCTAAAGTACACAACTCTTGATTATGTGACATAGTATGGATGCATAGTCTCTCTAGATGGTTGGATAAATTGTGAGAAGAAACCAATGATTAATGTGATTTTGATTTGTCCAAGAGAATCCATCTTTCTTGAAGTGATTGACTCGTAAATGAAAGAGAAAACTAGTGGATATCTTATTGGTGTGTATAGCATTTGATCAGAAGAGATGGGGGGCCTTAAAATATGACGGCCATTGTCACAGATAATGAATCTAGCTACAAAGAAATTGGAAAAGCAATTGAAGCAAAGTATCCAGAGATTACATGGGTTCCATGTGCTATCCACACTTGGAATCTGCTCTTGAAGGAATTTGGAAAAGTTCCTTCTATTAAGAAAACTCTTCTAGATGCAAGCCACTTGGTGAAGTTTATAAGGGAGAAATCATTTTCTTACGCTTTGTTTCGAATAAAGTACCTCACCAAATTTATTTATGTTTGTGTGTGACCCCTTTTGGAACAACATATTACGTTCTTTCTACACTACAATAGGTTAAAGCAGCCCTTGTTGAAATAGTGGCACATAGAAGATAAAACATCTGGCTTGATAAATATCTCAAGTATGAAATTTCTCCTTCCACATGCTATCAGCTTGTAAACTCTCCTATTTTTTGGAGAAATATAGATAAAATTGTTCTTATCATAGAGCCCTTCACTCACCTGATACGATAAGTGGACAAAGAAGCCTCTATATTTGGACGGGTATACTAGTACATGCATGAATCCTCTTGAAAGTTAAAAGATTATGCATCTTATGGAGGAAAGGAGAAAGCCAGAATGATGTTGGTTGTCAAAAGACGACGGGAGCAGCTACATACTCCTTTACATGGAGTAGGGTACGTTGGTAAAGCTGAAGATGGTCGACCTATGGAAGTGCAAGAAGCCCAGGCATGGCAATTTGCAGGCAAACAACGGGGGCATTGAACAGGTATTTGATGCAGTCAGGAGACAGGTATATATAGATGGAGCACTCTCTAGTCAAAAGTGCAAGTGTTTCTTGCTATTGATCCGAGCCTATCACAAATTTTTGTTTATCATATTTTGTTGGTTTTCCTTGCTTCTAGAGGTTTACAATAAAAGAAAGAGTGAGAACAACCTCTTGGAAAAAAATTTTAAAAAAATGATTTTTCCTTGACTAGTTCACCGGAGGTGAAAGGTAGAGGGAGAACCTAGTGGTAAAGGGAAGAGAAAATATGTAAATGTGAAAAGAAAAGATATGATGTGGTTGTGGAGCCATGCACCCATGATTCAAGGGTCATGAGTGGCTCATATCATCATGGCTTTGGAGCCATATGATGATTCAAACAAATGGGACCCAAGTGGAAGACTTGGTAAAGGAAGAAACCATACACATGATTTTGCTGAATTTTTAAAAAATACTTCCACTCCGATCCAAGAAAAGTTGTCTTCATCAAAGTTGTAGCTGATGAGCTGGAGATTCTGGCCATATTTTTTTATAATTTTTGCATCTACGGTCTAGGAGATATGGCCAAAATGGTGGACGCCAGTTTTTTCAACTGTGGTGGAGACCACCCCCTCTACCTTTACACACACACACCCTTCCTTTTCCACATTGAGACCTTCTCTAAAATCAGCCATTAGTCTTCTCACCCTCCTCTCCTTCCTTCTCTCTCTCAAGCTCAAAAACCCATCAAAGTTCCTCTTCTAATCACCTCTCAAGTCATGCTTAATCTTGTACCAATTCATAAGTTCTCATTCAACCCCTTCCTATTATTACTAGATATGTATTGATTTTATGTAGATTCTTTACATTTTAAAATAAGGAAGCTCTTGGACTCAAGCTATGGAGGAAGGAGTGAAGACAACACAAGTGATGATGGAGCTAATTGGTCAACAAATCACTTGGAAGGAGCTTCTTCATTGGTTGAATGTCCCTAATCAAGCTTCATTTGTACAAATTACACTTGGATCTTAACCTCACTCCTAATCATTCTCTTTCCTATATAAAGAGGCCTTCCCCTTTGTAATTTCAAGCCTCCCTCAGCCCCATTGAGCCTTTGTATCACTCACCATGAGCCCATAAGCTCATTCATTCACTCTATTCTTGCACATCCTAGAGTGCAAATTGTTTCATGCTAGTAACCTCTCCTCCTCTCACTTATGTTAATTAAGAGAAATGTTTTATATGTGTGTGAGAATGCTTGATGTGATCTTGGCTAATCCTTGAGTGATTGTTTGGTAATCTATATGCTATTTGTGTTGGGAGTGTTTGAAGTCATCCATTCCTTGTACACACACTACGGTTAATGCTTCATTCGTAGTGATCTCTCTCTCTCTCTCTCTCTCTCTCTCTCTCTCTCTCTTTGTGTAGCGGTCCTAGTCCACGCTTCCAAGACTAGGTGGTGCCCTCATCTCATTTCCCTTGTGGCGCAATGGAGTTTGTTTTGGTGTAGAGGCCGCCATTCCAAATTTCCTTCGTCACTATCATAGGTGACATGATCAAATGTTCATATCATAAGTTTGTAATCAGGACAAGGGGTGCTAGATACAGGTGCTATGAGGTTTGTGATATGGGATTTGGAGCAAGATGTCTGCACGACACTCTACTTGCCAAGATGTGTATGACAAATGCAACATTGTACAGGTCATTCATGGTGCTAAGATAATGTGTCTGTCAGATGTGACACATAAAAGGTCAAAGGTCTACATAGGGAGGGGTTTATCATATTGAAGCCCTAAGTGGCGGTGCCATAGTGTATGCAGAACGGGTGCTACAACTGGGCGAGTTCAAAGTTTTTGCTAGCTTGAAGGTCGTTATTTGGCGACTCTCAAAGTGGGTGACATAGCAGTCATATCACTCTTGGTGTGGTGCTTCTGGTCAGAGATCTATCGTGCAAAGAGGTCTATCCGATTGTTGGCCAACGACCGTGGATAGTAAAAGAGGAGTTTTTTTTTACGGGCATCATGTGATGCGAGATCGACTGGGGTAGGAGGATAGGTTTTCTTCACCATAGTGAATAGTGTCAGCAAGCGAGCAATGCAAAACTAAGTTGAGCAGAAGTTTTTCTTAATCGACTAAAGTCGACGATAGACGGCGTGTGCAAGGGGGTCAAACCCAAAGCTTTTTAGAGCTTTAACTTGGAACAAAAGAACGCTGCATGAGGAGTGACACCACTGCAGATAACAGGAAAGGAGGCTCAGCATGGAAAAGGTGGCCATTTGTCCGGCATGTAAGAGGAGAGTGGTTCCATCTGGATGGAGAAGGAAAAGCGTCATCTGAGAGCTAGGGAGGCGCCCCAAGTTAAAGGGCTTGATAAAAAAATAAATGTTGAAATGTGGTGGACATGCAGGAAAAAGAAGCGTCATCTGGATGGAAGAGTGTTGGAGAAGGGTCGGGTTGACAGGGGCCTCCACAGAAGTGAACGGGGGTGGCATGCAAAGTGGGGGGCAGTGGAGGCTCCCTAGGACATGAAGGGGGCTGGTCCGAGAAGAGGAGCTGTCGAGTGGGTGCTCACGGGCCAACAGGTAGGGACCAAGGAGAGCCGCGAGCTAAGGGGGCGTCCAACACCATAGAGCAAGGCCAGACGGGAGCCAGATGAGGTGGAGGACAGTGCTGCAAAGGTTGTGAGGAGAGCCACGAAGGGCTACTGAGAGTCGAATGAGGGGGTTGTTCAGAGAGAGGAGGCACCGGGGGGGATGCATGAGAGGAAGGACCGGAGGATTGGTGGTGTATGACCACCAGAAGGAGTGATTGGGGGAGCTCGTGAGCAGAGAAGGCCCAGCAATGCCTGGGGTTGAAGGAGGTTGAGAGCTGCAGATAGAAGGGTTTCTTGGAGAGCACAAAAAAGGGAAGACAATGAGCAGTTGGAGGGCATTTATGGGGAGTGCAATGAAGGGGCAGTCAAGCGTCAATGCTCAACGAGGGGTTGCGCAATGATGGTACAGTTGAAGATTGTCGGCCTATGAAAGTGCAAGAAGCCCAGGCATGGCAGTTTGTAGGCAAATAACGGGGACATTGAATAGGTATTTAATGCAGTCAGGAGACAGGTATACCTAGAGAGAGCACTCTCTAGTCAAAAGTGCAAGTGTTTCTTGCTATCACAGGTGACATGATCAAGTGTTGATATCATAAGCCTGCAAACAGGACAAGGGCACTACAAGCTATGCTTAACATTAGCGACGCTCATATTGCGACGCTTAAACATGAAAATGCACGGCGTCTCTATATGCGTCGCTATAGGCATCGCTATTTTACAAGAAACATAGAGACACTGATAGCGACGCATATAGAGACGCGGACATGGCTAAAAAAATAACCAAGAGCGTCTGAAAACTCAGATCTCAGATCTGAGTTTTCGACGCGCGCTCAAGCAAGCAAGGCAGTGCTCTCCCTCTCTCTCTCTCTCTCTCTTTCTTCTCCACACACACACACACATACACACGAGGAGAGGAAGGAGAGCCAGGTATGCTCCTTCCCTCTCCTCACTCTCATGTTCCCTTCCCCTCTTTCTCTCTCTCCTTCTCTCTCTCTCTCTCTCTCTCTCTCTCACACACACACACACACACGAGGAGAGGAAGGAGAGCCAAGTATGCTCCTTCCCTCTCCTCACTCTCATGGTCCTTTTCCCTCTTTCTCTCTCCCTCTCTTTCACACACACACACACATTGTGTTTTTGAGAGAGAGAGAGAGATAGAACGAGAGAGAGAGAGAGAGAGAGAGAGAGAGAGAGAGAGAGAGAGAGCGCACAAGAATAAACAAAAAAAGCACACACATGCATACACAAAGAAAGCACACACACATTGAGAGAGGAAAAGAGAGAGAGCATGCATAAACCAAAAATGCGCACACACATGTATAATCAAAGAAAGCACACACACATTGAGAGAGGAAAAGAGAGAGAGAGCATGCATAAACCAAAAAAACGCACACATACATGAATAATCAAAAAATGCACACATATTGAGAGAGGAAAAAATATATATATATATATATATATATAAAACAAAGAGAGAGAGAGAGAGAGAGAGAGAGAGAGAGAGAGAGAAAAGAAGAAGAAGAAGAGAGTCTCAACATCGTAGGAAAGTATCCCAAGAGACCTTAAAGATCTAGTCGACAGGAGTTGAACTCAAAACATGTTCTTCATAAGAGAAATGGCATAACCAATCTATCACACTTCGGTGATAGGAAAGTTATACCATTTTTCTCCTTTTTTTATTGGCGTGCACACACACCCGAGAAGAAGAGAGTTTAATTTAACGTCGTAGGAAACTAATTAAAGAGACCTAAAAATCTAGTCGACGAGAAGTTGAAACCAAGACTTGTTATTCAAGAGGAAAATGGCATAACCAATCTACCACACTTGGGTGATAGAAAGGTTATACCATTTTTCTCTTTTTATTGGCACACACACACCCACACACACACACACACACAAGAAGAAGAAGAGAGTTTTAACGTCGTAGGAAACTATCCCAAAAGACGTTAAAGATTAGGTTAGATGTACACTTTTCTTAAATTAGATTTAGGTTTATTTAAGTTAAATTAAATTAGATTTATGTTTATTTTTAGTTAGATTTACGTTTGATTAGATTTAGGTTTATTTACGTTAGATTTAGGTTTATTAATTTAGGTTTAGGGTTGTTATATTAAATTAGATTTAGGTTATTTAATTAAGGTTAGGAGAAGTGGCGAGGAAATCGTTTAAGATAAAGTTAGAAGAAATGGCGAGAAAATTTCATGCGCTCACAACCTCGACAGTCCATGCGGACCAGCAATTCCATTTGCAGGTTCGACTTCTCCTACTATACAATAATCCGTCATGTTCATCTAATGGAAGAGCAAATTGAGCATACACATAAATTAGTGATGCAAGATGACGATTTCAAGGGTCACACACACACACACCACGCACATCCCGTCAAATCTAGAATAAGAATTAAGTGCCTTGAGCAGACATCAGATACATTGCAAGAATGACGTGCCTGCATGCTACAAACAAACATCTACTATGAAAAGATGTTAAGATGTTGTGAAATGCTACAGCTAGAGAAGAGGCAAAGGGGTTTTGTCCACTACATGCAGTATCATGTAGACGTGGGTGTGTAGATTTCTTGTACCCACAAATATAGGCATTGACCAATAAAGACGAGATTATAACCCGGTGGTTCTGATCTCTGTGCACCTCTAGACCGAGGTGTGCGGGGATTGGACATGACTAGAGAATGTGAGGTAGTTAAAGTGTGAACAAAGAGAGAGAGAGAGAGAGAGAGAGAGAGAGAGAGAGAGATAAAAGATTCTAAATTTCAATAGAAGATTAAATTTGTTGTCCAGGTTATAAGATTTTTGCCCTCATTATGAGTAGTGACGAGGATGTGGGGCCGTCCAACCGAAACACCTATCTCTCAACGAGGATCTTATGTCCTTGTAACCATTGCAAGCATGCTGTGCGACGGACAAGGAGCGTTTCTTTGCAGCACGTTTGCGAATTTGGCGAGTTCGATCCATCTATTATAGATCGAGTTGTTGCCAATTATAACTCGTCGAACTCTGACGCTGGCCAACAGGCAGCAACCTTGCAACCCAATAGACGTGTTTGCAGGCGCTTTGGTCAAGCAGCATATGTGAGGCCACAAGATGTAGCCTCTGACAACTCGGGGGATGATCATGTAGACCACATTCCCAACGAGGCAATGTTTGAGCCCGAAATTGATGAAATGATCGAGACGATCATGGATTCAGAAAGGCTTGTCTATGATGATATGAAAAGTGAAGCCGATACGCCATTGTATAATGGAGCACGTGTGTCTAGATTGAAAGCGCTCCTGGTTCTTCTCAACAGGCAGACAAAGTTTGGATGGAGTGACACTAACGTCACAGCGCTTTTTCAGGTTATCTATTACAATTAGTTTACTTTAATAAAACTCTAAATGTATAATGATCTGATAGATTTTTACACAATTGTACCGTATTTTTATGTTGTGTAGATTGCTCAAAGAGCACATACTACCAGTTGATAATGTGATGCAAGATTCTCGAGAGGAAGCAAGAAAGATTTTGCGAAACTTGGGGATGGATTACAATTCGATCCACGCTTCTCCTAATGACTGCATTCTTTTCAGAGGGGAATACATAGACATGGAGAAGTGTCCGACATGTGATTCCGAAAGATGTCGAGTAGATCTCCACAGAACAAAAAATCCGCAAAAGGTTTTGCGACATTTTCCTCTGCTTCCTCGCATCAAGAATTTCTTCGAATGTAAGTCCATGGCCGCCCTAGCATCATGGCATGAGGAGAATAAATCTTCGGATGGTGTGCTACGGATTCCTGCAGATTGTGCAGCCTAGAAACATATAGATGGAACATGGACGGATTTTGCTAGGGAAGCTCGAAATTTGTGCTTAGGCCTGGCTATGGATGGCGTAAATCCATTTGGTCAAAGATCAACATCTTACAGTGTATGGCCCGTTGTCATCATCAACTACAACATTCCCTCGTGGTTGACTACGAAGAAGGGTCGCAACGCTACTGTGCATAGAGGAGAGTCTGGTTTTCTTGAGGTGGATTCAACTAAGAAATGGACTGACCTAAGAGACACTTTTGTACTACCCGAGCATTGTGAACAAGTTAGTATGTAAATAGTTAACGTGTGTTTTAGAATTTATGTGCTTGGAAGCTCTCATGTAAGTTATGTGGCTCTGGCAGGTGATATTTCATCCCACAAAGTCTCCATCAAACTGGTGGTTCGTCATCCCCTCGCAGTGCACGGACGTATGAAGGCTACCATGTGCCAATCACAGTGGCATCAATGGAGGAGATCGGAGAAGATGCCCAGTCAGAAGACATGGAGGTGGTGCCAGACGAACATCAAGCTGCTACTCTCTATGGGGTGCATGCAGAGGATCTACAAAATGAAACAGAGGACATCTGTTTAAACGGAGAGCTCTATATAGATAAAGAAAGTTATGATGAGCTATGCGAGGGTGAGAGACTGATCTCTTAAAGCCATAATATTGTATTTGAACAAGATGGCTCTGTTTTGTAAATTCAGAGTTATGCACTTGCCTCTTTCATCACTCAAGTTGAATAGAAGAAGAACGCTTTCTGTTTTGCTACTAGCGTTTGAACATTCCAAAGCTACATGCACATTCAAGTTCTTGTACGATTATCTGGCTCATTAAGTATTTGTGTCATTGAGTCATTGTATTTAATGGTCTTTGCGTCCACTCCAGGTACGTATGCTCTAGGTATGTTCTATTAGTAGAGACGACAAGCACCTCCTCCTCCTCCTCCTCCTCTCTCTCTCTCTCTCTCTCTCTCTCTCTCTATCTCTATCTATCTATCTGCTTGTCCATATTTTCTACTCCATTCATTAAATATTAAGTTTAAATGTTCGTGTGTTTAATGCAGGTATAGATGATGACGAGTTTATCTCTTCTTTGTCACCCCAGCAGAGACAGTGGTACGTGGAGCGTCATCGCTCTGGTGCACCATCGCGCGTTCCTACTCCATCCGCATCTCCCTTTGTTTCGGAGTCCTCAGCGCGCTCCGAAGCTTCGGTGTCGACGAGACGATCTTCACACTCGTCTAGACAAAAGCTACGAAATATTGTGAATGGCTTACGTCAATGCGTAGAGCTCTTACTTGCGGTTGCAATGCAACAAACACATTCGCAATGTGACAACCGGAGAGGGAGTAGGAAGCGCGAGAAGGAGAGAAGTGAGCGCCGTTAGCTCACGCTGTGTATTTCTTATCCAAGTGTATTTCTTATCCAAAAACTTATAAAAATTGGCTTTTATACCTTAGCCAAGGTTTTTGGGTGGTCAAAACTAATAATCTGGAGTTCTTTCAAAGCTGAGAAATGACTCACTGATACAATCTCGAAGCTTGTAGTACCGGCTCATTAATTACAAGGTTTATCCAAGAAAATGGCAGTTACAATATTCTCGATTTATGAAAATAATAAATGTTTTACAAGGAGAAGTCCAAAAATGGTTCAAAAATGGTGTCCGCGTTAGCTTGATACTAACATTCTCCCCTCCTCACCTTTATCGTCCCTTGACATGGCTTTATGGGCTGAAGTAGTCTTCAGGTTGACGGTAGGCGAGATGGTGTTTAAGTGTGTCTAGTGCCTTCTGGTATCTGATTCTTCGTTCTTTGTGAGGCACTTGCAAAAATTGCATGGTGACTTGATTCTTCAGCTCCACCGCTGCGTAGCCTACAAACCTGGATGTTAGGTTGCTTATCACCGGTGCAAACATCTTCGTTCGCCAGGTGAAGAATGCTTCTTCAAAGGCTAGCATATTATCCGAGGGCAGGAACATGCATCTGGCATAGAGTCCGAAAAGGATTCCTTCTGAAGGTTGCCCACTTAGATTATAGCATAAGCCTTTGTTTCCTTCCAAGAATGCGAGCCATGGGGATCTTATTTGCTGATCAGGCTCATTGAAAACTTGTATACATGTGAGTAGCATCCTGCAGATCTTATATAACATTGCATATGAAAGATCTGGCAGACTCTTAAAGAATGCCATGGCGCCCGTTAGGGTTTTCACCATGTATTCCTATGTCGCTTGGCCTCTCTCTGGAGCTAGCAGCCTGGGGAAGTTGAGCCAAGTTGGCCTCTTCTTTTGCAGTGCTTCATGTGCTTGCCATGTCCTTACTCTGGGTACAGGACAGAATGTTGGATATCTTTGTAGGGCTGCATGTGCTCTTGTGAATAGAATTAGGTATCTCGAATTCTTATTCAGCCAGCTTAACCTCCACTTTGGGTGTTCTTTATCTGCACCATCTTCTTGCATATCCTTGTACAGCCTTTCCTTTACCTGTAATAGTTCTACTTTGATGAGAGGGTACGACAAAGATTGTCGGTACCATTGAGCGTTGATATGATTGGGAGTGAGTTGAGTGACGTTGAGAGAGTGTAAAGATCTCAACTCCCAATCCATAGAGGCCTTCCACCACTGCTCATCCACCTCTAAGGTGATCTTATCCTTCAGTGTGTCTTCTTCAGTTTTTGACAGCTGGACCATTGGCAATGTATCTGCATCTGTGATGTGAACCTGAAAATCTTCATCACCACTTGGCTCTGCTCTGGATTGCGTCTCAAACTCGGCAAATGAGACCAAGGATATTTCTATGTGTGGCGAATCTGAAGTGCCTACCTCTTCCTCGTGTCTGGCTTTCCATCTCTGAGGAGTTGATTTATCTGCTTGAGTTCTATTATCTCCTTTAGGAGCTCCTCCTCTCTTTGAACCCCCATCAATGCCAGGTCCCTGCACTGTGACTGTTCAAGCTTTAATTCCAATTCTAGGTCTTTGTTTTTCTTTCTTGTACACTTCATGAGTTCACTTGATCGAGGCCACGGCTAGGTTTTCTCTAATTTGCGGTAAGAAAATGGCATGATCATTGATTCTCTGTTCAAAATATTGCAAAGAAGCATTGGCAACATCTAACTGCACTTGAATTTTTTGAGCCGATAGAGAGGTTGTAAGAAGTTCATTTTTAATTTCTGTCAGCTCTTCGTCTTTTAATTTGCAGGCATCAGATAATTTAGTGACGAGATCATCTAGCTCCTCCATTTATTTTTGTTATTTATCTCTGGCCATCTGATGTTGATCTGCTTCTGCCTTCAACTATCGCACTTTCCTTTGGAGATCAGTGATGAAAATCATCTTGTCTTCTAGCTCTCCTTGAAGAGCGTTGATCACAATTTCTAGTTCCTTGGCCTTTGTGTTGCGGTTCAAAGTTGCTGAACGGAGTCTCTTCGTCATTTCTCGCATCTGGCGTGCATATTCATTGACTTGTATTATAACTTCATCGTTTGTTTTCCACTCCTCCTGTCATGCCAGCTGAGATGTGCAAGCAGCCTCGTGTGTTTCTTCTTGCTGCGTTGTAATTGCTTGTGGTTCTTGTGTGGAGCTAGATGGTCGGTCTTCTTCTTGGCCATCCTGAGGCTTTGATGCCTCGGCAGTTTCTGGCTGAGTAGAAGTGGATGTTGTTGTCTCATCCCTTGCTGTGTCTTCAAGTGCCGGCCTTTCTTCCTTCTCTGGCTCAAGCTCTGTCTCATGTGTAGTGGTAAGCTCTTTTTCTGTATCTGCTTCCTTATCAGTTTCTTGTTCCGATTGACTTGTCTTTTCTTCTTCCGGCTTTTGAGTCTCTTCTGTTGCATGCTCCGGTTCTGGTTCGGCTTCTTTTTCCTTTTGTCCGTCGGGGTGGTCAGCTTCTTGTGTAGATTATGTTCGTTGGGTGGACTCAGAATCTTTGTCTTTTTGAGTCTCTGCTTCTTCATTGGTACCTTTGCCTGCTGGTGATGGTGGAGGGTTAGGCATGGGATGGTCTTGTTGTTCCGGAGGCAGTGAGGCGGGTCGGGGATATCCATGGCTTTGCTCTTGTGTAGCCATTTCCTCAGCTTTCTTCGCAGATTCTTCTGCCTCTTTCAGCTTTAGGGCTTCGGCCTCTTGGTACATTCTTTCTAAATATTCTGTTGGATCATCTTGTACCCCTTGTAATTTCCTGTGGTAAAAGCGCACATTTGTAAGGCCCCCATTATGAGGAGAAGCCATCGTGCGTGAAGGAAAAATCACTCACCGGAAACCAAAATTTTCACGGCCAAGAATCAGGAGCAACTTTAGGGGCCTCAGGGGTGGAATATTCCTTTTCGCCGGAATATTATGGTCGAACGGCGGCCTGAAAGTGGCCGGAAAATGAGTGATCGGTTGGCCGGCTGGTAGTCAATGGCCGGTGTGGCCAGTGTCCGAATTCAAAAGAGGATTTGTCTACACAAGGGGGGGCACACATGGGCGGATTGGAGGGTCCGATTTGGACTTATTCACACAAGGCGGTTGCACATGGCTACCTCTCATAAAAGAGGGCAGCCCTTTTGGCCTATAAAAGGAGGCCATTTCTACACACATTTCATAGTGTGAAGTTGTTGCAACAAGCTGGGTGTGAGGTGGTGAGAGTGAAGCAAGGTGGGAGCTCCAAAAGGGTATAATCCCTTTGTAAACTACTTCTTGTTTTGAAGTACCAAAGCCATTGAGTGGCTGCTTTCCTGTGGACGTAGCCCACATTGGGTGAACCACGTATATCGTGTGTACTCTCTCTCTCTCTCTCTCTCTCTCTCTCTACTCTATAATCTCCTGTATGTAAATCTGTTTCTGTCTATTAAGTAATCTACTCAATTATCTATTTAGCTATGTCTTATTTCCTAAGAGTACGATGCTTTGTTCGAGGTCCTCTCAGTCCTGTGGGTACCCACTTTTTTGGGTCCTTCCCTTGTGCTTGCCTACTACGCTGGTAAGCCTGTTTTTCTCTTTCAAAAAGTGCTTGTTTTTGAGCTGGCTCCTCTTGGTGTGCAGCCACATCTTTCCTCTTCATCTCTTCTCTTCGAGCTCTCTTTTCTTCATTGTCAGAGCTCTCGTAGCTCTGCCGTTCTGGTGAGCTGTCAACTAACTCATCATTTGATTTTTGTGACGTTTTACCTGACCTTATAGCTCGTGGAGAGGGTTGTGCTACCAAAATCCATGTATTCTGATCAGGGGCAGGTGGTAGGTTGTTGGCCATGCCGATGGCATGATATGTTATTCTAGTCAATACCTCTGGCGCGCCCAAGTATGTGATTTTGCCTTCCTTCTTGGTGCCCTTCAAGGTTGTCAAGACATAATGCATGTGGTCCACAAGCTACCTTGTTTTTTATTTAAGAACCTGAGTGAAGGTAGTGGCCATGGCGTGATTTGGTGAAGTGTACCTTGGTGGCCTTTTTTCCAAAAAAATGGAAGTGTTGATGGTACAAACGGGCTGGCTCTTCCACCTGTTTGTGGATAAGATCGGCGAATGTAGCCGCAGCTGTCTCCTTGGTAAATGTGCCTGCGGTTTTCTTGTCTCTTGCCTGTATGATCATTCCTTCAGTGGAAAATCTGAGTGCCTCTGCCACTATCTCTCTTCTGATTACTACCTTGACCTTGTTCCCTTGGGTGTCGAATATTTGTGCGGTTCTGTCCTCTTTGATGGTGGATAGAAGCTCGTAAGCTTTCTAAAAATCCACTCCGAAAGGCTCTTATTCCTAGAAATGTCTGAGCCCCAACCTGCGGTTAGCCTCTTTGGTCTTTGGCTTGGCAACTACATCATAGACCTCTATAGGTAGGAGTTGCAACTCCACCTGATGCCCTTCTTCACTCTTGAACCTACCAGTGAAGACCGTGGTGTGGTGTTCTTCCAGTTGTTCTCTAGAAAGGTAAGATGCCTTTGCTGCTTTGACCGACTCGGGGTCTAGTTGATACGTAGGTAGTTCTTGTAGTTTCTCTTTCTCGTTTAGCTTCTTTTTGGCCCTCTATGCTGCTTGCATTGCTCTTGTTCAGTGAATAGAGTGCAAAGTTAGCAGATATGTCGGACTTTTCTCTCGAATGTCCTTTTAGACTGAAATGCTAACAACTTTGTCCAAATTGCTTCAAATCAATTTTCGAACAAGCAAAGATGCATAAAATCATGCAAGGAACAAAACTGTATGGTCAAAACAAAAATTTGCAACCAAAATAAATAATCACGATTATTTACAGCTGAGGAAAATTTCTAACTTTTTGCAAACTTGGCTTTATAGGCTTGAAGTACGTATACACCCAATACATGCTCTGAGTGAATTATGGGCTCATTTGGATGCACAGGTTGAAAATGGTACCAAATTTTGGCTTTAGGTCTCTAAAATAGTAGATATAAAGGAAATTTGAGATTTTGAACTCCAAACTGATTCAGAGTTGGCTAGTGGGCTTACCACAACATGTACTTTGGATTTATGATGGCAAAATATCAAAACTCCCCAATTTTGATCAAAAAGTAAATAATCGTGATTATTAACTTTTCTTCCAAAATTATTTTTTGGTACAAATTGGTTCTAGGCATCGGTGTGTACACATGATAGGTGAGGTGATTTGAAAATTTCCAAGAAAAACTGATGCAAAAGTAAATAATCGCGATTATTAACATCAATGACAAAAACTTTGCAAAACCCACAAATTTTGACCTAAACATGTTTCATACACCTAATATAAGTCCTAAATTGAATTTGGTCAAGTTTGGTCATGCCGGCGTCACTTTGTGCTCTGTCGACTCTAAAATCACCGTTTTTTGTGATTACTCTGTCTGTTGGGTTAGTCGATCAACTTTGAGGCTTTGGACTTGTCCGTAACATAGTCGTGAAGCAACCTGTCCAATTCTGGCTCATTTGGAGTCAGTTTGGTCTTGTATGTCGAATTTGACGCTTTGTAACCTTCGAGTCCTTTTCTGGTTTTCGAGGGCTTTGCTTGATGGATTTCACCAAACCAATCATATACATTGTATATAGACATCATTAGCAAGCCATCTGTGGAGTCAGGTCGGAATTCTGGCATTTGCCAAAAATCTAACTTTTCTACTGGGGACCCCCTTGACCCCAGCCGAATGGTCATCTGGTGGTATAGAAAGGTTCTATTATGTTAGGACATGCTATGGTTCAAATCCCATCCGATTTGGTCAGGCTGGCAGGCCGCTATGGTGAGTTTTAGGTCGTAGGTTTTTTCTAAGGCTTTAGACTAGCTACCGGCCATACAAAATAGATTATTATTGACTAAAGAACTTACCCCTCATGTCTCCTGTGAGACAACGCTGAAAATGGTCAACTGTGGGCTCCAAAAATGTCGCGCGAAAGAGGCCAAAATCTCTCTCTGCAAAGGCTCCAAGTGAAAATGAGGAGGTTTTAGCCTACCATGGATATCTATACCTGGACTTCCCAAACCAAATTTCCCCAGATTCCCCCGTTAGTCCTTCTAGGCCGTGAAATTTATGTTAGACTCAAAAATTTCCTTGATCCGATTCCTGTAGCTCATTCTGCAAGAATTTTGCAAAAGTAGGCTTGGCCGCCTAGTTTAGGCTTCGCGCTTCCATATTCTAATTTCATTGAAAATTTTTGTGCTTGTCCACCTTGTCTTTCTGATCACCATCGTGTCTTTCATTTTTCCATCTGAGCTTCTCTACTATTTATAATTAATTTTGACTTGTTTATTTAAAACAATCAAAGAAAATAGCAAAATTCTCTAAAAAAGTAAAGTAAAAGTCCAATAATTAAGAAAATCCCTTGAAAAACATAGCTTTTTGTTGGATTTCTCCATTTTTAAGCCTCCTTATCAACAAAAATGATGAAAAATACCCAAAAAAGGACTATTTTTTATGATTTCTAAAGAACCCTAATGGTACAATCAAACAGAGAGCACAAAAGCTACAAGATTTGCTCTTTGTAAGACATCAGCAGCAAACCTTGACATCGAAAACCCTTGAGTTAAGTACTCAAGACCCAGATCCTACACATCATATTGGTTTGAATTGCATTGATCTTCATATCATGATAAACACAATTGTTCAACCCATGCACACAGTCGTCCTGGAGTACGCCATCTAGGAGGGGTGGAAGGGCACTAAGTATTAAGTAATTAAGGACAATGTTTGAAGAGGGAGGAAAAGTTCTATGTTAACGTGTGATTTTTTGCAAAATTACATAATAATACCCTTATAATTCATCATCAAGGAAAAATTCTTTGATAATATCTTCCCGATGAGTCTTAAACTTGGGAATGTTGCTTAAGGGAATCGACTAGAGCTAAGTCTCCTTTTTTGAAGATTTTTGTGATTAATTAAGTGGGAATCAAAAAACTATTTTTCTTTCCTCTTTTGTGCATAGATATGAGCTACAGCAGTTAGCCTTTGCTCGTCTAGCTTTTCCAAATCTTCAATTATTTCTGACAATTCATGTCAAGTCCACTCAAGATTCTGTGCTACCCTTAGTTTCGACAATAGAAACTCTATTGGCAGTATGGCATCAAGACCATAAACAAGGTTAAAGGGTGTAGCATTTAGAGCTATTTTGAATTAAACTTGATAAGTCCATAGAGCAGCATGGAGATTCATTTCCCAGTCTCTCCTTTCTCAACTAATCACTTTAGTCAGTACCGAGTTAAGAATTTTATTCGTATGCTCAGCTTGTCCGTTTGCTTGTGGGTGATAGGGAGCTAATTTGTTATGGGTGACCATAAACTCATTAAGAAAATACGCTATTACCTCATTGAGGAAATGAGTTCCTCGATCACTGAAAATCTCTATTGGCAGTCCATATCTCATGAATACATACTCATATAAGAATACAACAGTGGTTCTGGCATCATTCTTTTGGGTTGCTTTAGCCTCGGCCCACTTGGTCAAATAATACGTAGCTACAATGATATATTGAGCTTGGGTTCTATAAGCAGGTGGCTGTATCGGTCCAAGAAAATCTATACCCCATTTTGGGAAAGCTCTAGCCCCCATCATTGGTTTTAAGGGCATGCTATCTACTCGTGTTGGCATTTTTGTTCATTGACAAGCATCACACCTTCGAACATATTCTTTAGCATCTGCAAAAAGTGTTGGCCACCATATGCCTACCATCAAAATTGTTGTTGTGGTGATCTCAGTAGAAAAGTGACCTCCAGCATGTGCTTGTTTTATAATCGGAATATACTCATTTTCATTTGCACAAAGACGCAAATGTTGATCTTTATCTCTCCGATAATATTGGTTTCCAATAAGAGCATAGTCTCTTGCTTGAGTTTCAATTGCTCTTTGATGGAGTTTACTCATATCCTCGAGAAATGTTCGGTTGGTCGATAAGTAAGTAACCTGAAAATTACTCCCTTAGGAACACTGGACATTTGAAACAATGTTACATGAGGAATGGGTGTTTGTTTTTGACATTGAGGGAAATATTTTACAAAAGATCTAACATCTCTCCTCATAGTCGTCCAAAATACTCCAAGTCTCATTACAACCACAGTGAAATCAAATTCGAGAAGAATGATGAACCATCTCACTATTCTCCCTATGCTGCATGGCTTGTTGACCAAATACAACAAATTTTGGTGGTCAAAAAATAACACAAACTTGTTGGCTAATAGGTAATGTCTATACTTTTTAATGGCATAGATCATTCCTAGTCCTTCTCTTTTAGTGGTGGTGTAATTCGTTTCTTCCATGCATGTTCAATTGTCGGCTAGCATAAGAAATAGGAAAGTCAATTTTCCCGCCTCCTGGTTGAGCTAGCATACAACCGATAGCAAAATTAGAAGCATCTACATGTACGTGGAATACATTATCCCAATCTGGTGCTTTCAATATTGGAGTTGAGTTGAGAGCTTGCTTAAGCTTCATGAAGGAATCGTCACATACCTCGGTCCATTCAAAGTGCGTAATCAAGCTATACATGGGTTTTGCAATTATATCATATATGTAGATGAACCGTCGGTAATATACACAATGTCCCATGAAGGCTTGTACCCCCTTGACTATTGTTGGTCCGGGAAAATCAGCAATGACATGAATCTTCTCGATATCAGTAGCTATGCCATTTTCCTTGTCTTCCCATGAATGTACACTTTTCAGGATTTAAGCAAATCCTATAAACACTACAAGAGGTTGTGTGCTCTTGTGACGCTGTTAGCGACGGAAATACATTGGGTTTTTATAACCCCCGGCGTCGCTAAAACCATCGCTAATAGCGTCGCTACCAGAGCGTCGCTATAGGCGTCGCTATATAGCGACTCCTATAGCGACGCATATAGCGACGTTTACACAGAAGACTATAGCGACGCTCCAGAGCCATAAATAGCGACGCTTATAGGGACGCCCGAGAGATTTTTTTTTTTGGTGGCAGGGCATTCACCCATCAACCATATTGTACTTGATTCACTTTTTAAAAAAAGTGCAATGGAAAAATAATAGACCCAAAATAGTCACCCACAAGACGCATTGTTTGCAAAATTGACAATTGTACACATCATAGGCAAAATGAATTGATTGGCAAATATAATAATGACAATTGTACAACATCATAGGCATAAAGAATTGATTGGCAAAAGGAACTGCGGTGACAAATGTAATAATATACATGGTTCAAAAAGACGTATAAAATCCGTCTCATGATACATAAGCTATGAGAAACCCTAAACTAATGCTATCTAGCTACGGCTAAACTGACGTCGTCTAGTCAGACGTCTCATCACGTCCAAGCGGCGTATCTATCGGATTCTGCAAAAAAAGACAATAAGACAGCTTTCAGTAAGTATAAACATATAACGACATTTATAAAACAATACAAAAAATAGAAAAGAGTAAACCCTAATACTAACCATGCCGCCGCGAGAACTGAGAATGTCCATCAGGGCGTTTAAGCCCTTCCTGCCTGCGTACTCGCGCTCGTACGGTGTGGGATCACGTCCTGTCATCGACCACTGTCAAAACATACAAAGATTTCATTATGTTAGAACTAAAAAACTCATAAACCCTAAACTATCGAACATAAAGAGCAATGTGAAAACATTTACAAAATCGGCCTCAAATGATGCCCATCCACCGCTCCCCAAGTGGTGCAAGCTCCCTGCCTCTACTCGCGCTCTGGCTGCATCCTTTTGTTGCTTCCACTTGTCGGGATTCTCGCACGCTGCTTTCTTCGCATTCTTCCAATCTTCTTTGGCCAGCCAATCTGGCCTGTTCCACCCATTCTTGATTGCTTTTTGCACTTCGGAACGCTTGTGTTTGCAGTATTCGCGCATTCGAATCTTCATCAGGTCTTCATTGAAGCGCTGATCCCATGTTGGAACGGGAAACTCATCATGAAGTATGCTGATGACTCTGTTTTTTAAATCACTTGGTACTTCACTCCATTTGTTTAGTATGTAGTGTCTAAACAGCTGAGAGCAAAGACCACGCATGCGCGAGATCACCTTCTTGCCGTCATCATCCATGATGATACCGCCGCTGATTTCGACGGAGTAAGGCAAGTGTTGGGTATGCAAGCCCAATTATGGGAATGTCCGGTGTCTAGCTCGTGGGTACAGGCTTTATAGCATGCAGATCAACTTTAGTTGTAAGTCAAGTGGTGCATGGCTTTTTGCCTTTATATGTAAGGCTATACTTCAATAAACAATAGTGTGTGTTTTTCAGGGCCTAATCTCTGCTCTCCCTCTCTTTCTCTCGCTTCTGCAGCTGCATCCATCTCCAAGCTCGCCATGAATCCTCTCAGACGTCACCCGCCATAGCCCTCGTTACAACAACTGGTATCAGAGCCATCTTGCCTCGGCTCTCGGCCCTTGACTCAGCGCGCGGAAACTGCCGCTTGCAGAGGGACAGCCTGAATTTCGACCTGCGTCAAACTGCTCAGATCCACCATCAAAGTGGTCGCCCTGGCTTGGGGAGAAGTCTTCGACACTTGATCATCTGCTTTTTCGGTCTCTACAGCACGATGCAAGCAGATCACGACATCGCGCTGTTTCGATCGCTACAGAAAGCTGCAATTTTATTCTATTTTCTTTAATTTACTCAGTTAAAGTGATTTATCTCCTCTTAGCCCTTATTCACACCTTGTAAGAGCTGCCACATCTTTTGGTGCTCGGTCATAGCAGATAGACAGGGTTTGCAGGCGGATTTTGTATGGAGGATCATCTTTATTATGGGTGCAATTTTTGCAGGATTTCCAACCTCCTATCGGACAACAAATTTATTTTTTGGCAATTTTGCATGCAATTGGTTTGGTGGCCTTGCACGTTCTTGCTAGCATTTAACATATCCACGGTGTCGATGACAGTATTGTTGGGATTAAAGCCCAAGTGGCCTCTTATGCGGATATGGCCGCCCGCCCGCCTAACTCACTTACCTCTAACTCTTTGTATATACTAACTTATACTTTGTGAATACTAAGGAATTGGGTGATAACCCTTCTAACAGTTCTCTGCGTACTACTGTATTGTGTAAGCTCAGAGTGATACACAGTGAGCTTACACAGTACAGTAGTACGCAGAGAACTGTTAGAAGGGTTATCACCCAATTCCTTAGTATTCACAAAGTATAAGTTAGTATATACAAAGAGTTAGAGGTAAGTGAGTTAGGTGGGCGGGCGGCTATATCCGCATAAGAGGCCACTTGGGCTTTAATCCCAACAACCTCCCACTTAAAGTCCAATGTGGCACTTTAAGTAACTGTAAATCTATGAACATAAATGTACAAAGATTTACATGGCTGCCATCTATCCAATGCCCAATAACTCACGACAAATATGCACAAAGCCCTCTCCTGGAAGTCCCTTTGTGAGTAGATCAGCAGGATTGTCCTTGGTGTGGATCTTCAGCAGCTGTATCTGCTTGTCTTCAAGTACTTCCCTAATGAAGTGATATTTCACATCAATATGCTTAGTCTTCGAATGGAACACTGGATTCTTTGCCAATTGTATAGCACTTTGACTATCACAATATAACTCTGGCATATCTGCATTGATTCCCAAGTCTGCAACCAATCTACCAAGCCAAATAGCTTCTTTGCATGCCTCATTTGCTGCAACATACTCAGCTTCTGTAGTAGACTGCGTAACACAATCTTGTAATCGAGATCGCCATGATATGGCACCTCCAGTCAATGTAAAGACATAGCCTGATGTAGATCTCCTCTTATCCAAGTCTCCTGCATAATCTGAGTCAGTGTATCCTCTGACACTCAAATCCTGACTACCATAGCATATGCGCATACTCTTTGTATGTTTTAAGTATCTCATGATACCTTTCACTGCCTCCCAATGTTTCTTGCCGGGATTTGACATATATCTGCTAACCAGGAGTGGTACACGTTACCCATTGCATGTGGATCACACGAGAGACGGTGTTGTCTCTGTGATCACGCAGCCAGGTAGAGAGCGAGAGAGCAGGCGAGTCTCTTTTGCTTGTGGGTTGCAGGATACTTTGCATGGAGTGCAGAGTAGTGAGCTCGTTGTGCACACAGTTGGGGCACAACTTGAGCAGTCACACAGAGAGGTGACAGAGTCAGACATGCATGCTTTGCTAGTGACTGAGCAAAGCAGAGAGTCAGTTGTGCGAGATACTTCTATGCAGGATAGACAGGTAGAGCGGTCTTGCTCTATATGACGGAGCTACGCAAAAAACTGCGTTTTAGAGCCCGAAAATGGCAAAAACGAGCTGCACACAGTCTTGAACCTGCTCTTGCTCCACTCTGCGTGATGCAATGTCCTCTCAATGCAAGCTCCAACACAAGAGCTCTGCCACAACAACATCCAAGCACTCGAATATCAAGCTCTCCTCCACCGAGCACTTCTCTAATGAGCTCCACTGAGCTCAAAAGCTCCTCTCACCAAGGAAGCCGCAACCGCCTCCTCGACCAAGCTTGACCACACCAAGCTCCTAAGCTCCAAAGACAATGCTCCTCAAGCTAAAATCGCTCTCCGTGAAACTCCGCGATCGAACTCCACCGTCGAGAGCGAGCGAGCTATCGCCTCGAAGCTCTCAAAGCCGTCGTTCTCTCCGCGGTCACCATAGCTCTGATACCAATTGAAGGGGATCGGGGAGCACCACAGACGGAGAGTGAGAGAGAGAGAAGGAGACACACACGATGTGGGTGGGGAGACTCAAAAGAGTGAGCAGCCCCCTATACACTTATGCTATGTATAAGGTATACAAGTCAGTGGGCGCCCAGACTCTGGGCGGCCGGGCAAGGCACAGGCGCCTATACCCCAACAACCTCCCACTTAAAGGTGACTGTGCCTTTAAGCAAGGGAACCTAGTCTAAAGACTAGGTTTAGCTCCGTCATATAGAGCAAGACCGCTCTACCTGTCTATCCTGCATAGAAGTATCTCGCACAACTGACTCTCTGCTTTGCTCAGTCACTAGCAAAGCATGCATGTCTGACTCTGTCACCTCTCTGTGTGACTGCTCAAGTTGTGCCCCAACTGTGTGCACAACGAGCTCACTACTCTGCACTCCATGCAAAGTATCCTGCAACCCACAAGCAAAAGAGACTCGCTTGCTCTCTCGCTCTCTACCTGGCTGCGTGATCACAGAGACAACATCGGCTCTCGTGTGATCCACATGCAATGGGTAACGTGTACCACTCCTGGCACCTCTCACAATCACTAGCGAACCCAAATGCATCACAAAATCTCGCTCTCGTAGCGAAATCTGACATCCACTATCCCGTAACTGTCTGACTGAGATCAAATCCCATCTCAGATCTGGCACATAACGCACATGATGCAGGGTAAATCTCATACCAATGGGCAAGGACAAACATACGTCTCCTGCACCCTCAATGTCATACACAGTACCATCAGCCATGTGCACACAACCAAGTCTCCCACTAGAAAACGTGCTAAACCACTCACGATGAGACGTGACATGGAATGTAGCATCAGAATCTAGTAACCAATGTGAAGACAATGTGCAATCCGATATGCAATCTGTAGACATAAGATCTTCTGAAGACAAGCTAGATGTAAATGTGACATCGCCATCACAATCATACTCAGTAACCACCGTACTGATCTCACTAGCATCTGTCATGCCCAAATCTGCATCACGCATCTGTCGCCTCCGTTGTCTCAAACGCCTGAAACATCGACGCCTAATGTGCCCTCTATGTCCACAATGCCAACATGTCAAGTCTCTATGCCGTCGAGACTTGCGTGTGGGATCAATCTCTCCCATGGACATAGAAGTGGGACTAGACCTCCCTGTAGACATGGATGTCGCGTACATAGCATGTAAACTCTGCCATAAAGCATGAGTTGTAGTCTCCCTCGAGACCTGCCAGTAAACAGACTCAACCAGATGCAAACAAATCGTAGACATGGCTAACTCATCAAGATCCTGCCAATCATCATCACGCATAGAATTGGGCTTCGCCGATAAACCACGCAAGGGTTTATCCTGCCCCAAATCCGCCAATGCAACAAGCATATGCTCCTTCCAAGCAACAAAATCTGCACCATCAAACTGTGTCAGACCATAACGCTGGAAGTCAAATGAAAAATCAGCCATAATGCTCGCAAAAGAGCAACCAACAATGAGTAGCAAATGTCAACCAAATCAGCCCTAAACTGGCTCGAATTGCATCAACAAAAGTCTGCAAATATGGCTGCAAATCAGCCCCAAAATTCAGCTCTTAAACAGCTGCATAAACAAGTCACAAACGTGTCCCAGATCAGCCTACAACTGAGCCATACATGGACACCTGCAAAGAGGAAACAATGGCTGAAAATTCAGCGCCCAAATAAGCCCTCAAACCTGCCTGTAAACTTGTAAACCTGTAGCTGAAACCTGCTGAAAAACCTCAATCCATTAGTGCTCGAATCTGGCTACCTAGCTCGTAGCCACACAAGCATACATCACAATACTCACTCCTGTGAGTGTGCCAAGATAACTGTACGCCTGTCAAACCCGTGAGCTAATCACCAAGCCCACAATGTGCGGTATCGATGCATACACACGCACAAATCTCCCACCTGCAGAGAACACCGCACACAAATGCTGAGTGCAACCCGCAATCTCTACCTAGATCGCATAAATGATGCGCATAAAACTCCTGGGAAAATTTCGCCAGAGTTTCGTCAGTAAAACGGCCACAAAACCAGTAACCAAACTGACTGCACGCTCAAAACCATGAGCAACCAAAGCGTGTCAAATCACACTCCAAATGCATGCACCAATCTCCACATTTTGCATACATCATTGCAAGCACCTGCAAATCTAGTACACAAATATCTGCTCTACCTGTGACTGCCAAAAAACATGCTCGACGCATACATTGCCGAGCTCAAAATGCAATCACATTAGTCTCCCTAAGCATCAAACCACATAAGGCATACATCGTATCCTCCCACCTATCACTGTGTGTGTGTGAGAGAGTCGACCCACGCTCCGCATTGCGACTTCAAGTATAGGGAATCAGCTCTTTTGCTTGCATGCTTTTGCTTTTCAAAACATTGTCTCCAAGTGGTGATAAAGAGGATCTTTGGAAGGTTGTTGATACATTTGAAAAGAACCGGACTGTTGATGATGATAACTTGGATAGTGATGCTAGCACATAACAGAAGAGAAATTCCAAAATCAAAGCTCTTCCAGAAAGAAAGACAATGGTGATTTTTCAATGGTTTTGCTTCGAGCACTCAGTACATCAGCAAATGCTACATCATAAAGATCTCCTTCGAGGTTGCAGTACAAGATTTCACAAAGTATTTTACCAGTTCAGTATCATAAGATCTGTTATGTTTTGTCAACACAAATATGTTTTCTAGTCAAAGCCTCTTTTACATTACTTGTTGTCAGTCATTGTCATGCTTGTCAGTTATCATCATTGTACGGGTTATAGACACTGCCATCCATAAATGGTAAGACCTCCCAATTTTTGTCAGTTCTCAGCCTATTTTTTGTCCCACTTCTCGTGAGGTTACTGGGTACACCTTAAACCCAAGGTTTGGCAGTAAACCAAAAACTCCATTTTTGGTAGCTAACTTTTTTGACCTACACCCTATCTGTTCAAGGGGGGGTTATTGATCTAGCACCAGGTTATGGATAAACCAAAAATCCTTGGTTGTGAGAAAACCTAAAACTCACGGTTGACGAGTATACCAAAAACTCGAGGTATCATGAGTCACTTGTCTAGTTCGGGCTTGAGGGGGGGATTGTTGGGTATGCAAGCCCAATTATGGGAATGTCCGGTGTCTAGCTCGTGGGTACAGGCTTTATAGCATGCAGATCAACTTTAGTTGTAAGTCAAGTGGTGCATGGCTTTTTGCCTTTATATGTAAGGCTATACTTCAATAAACAATAGTGTGTGTTTTTCAGGGCCTAATCTCTGCTCTCCCTCTCTTTCTCTCGCTTCTGCAGCTGCATCCATCTCCAAGCTCGCCATGACTCCTCTCAGACGTCACCCGCCATAGCCCTCGTTACAACAGCAAGCCCTCTGGCTGGTGACGCGTGAACCTGGGTGTCCCGGAAGGGGTCTCTAGCGACGTGTCGATGGGGATATGGACGTCAGGTGTCTCCACCGGCGTCTGGGCCCCGAAGCGTGGAGTGTTGAGTGGGGTGGCTCCTGGCGGAGTAGGTAGAGGTGTGTAGCTTCTAGGAACAGTCAGCCGTGCAAAACCTGGAGTAGATGGCGATGCTGTGGCTGGTGTGGGGGCGGGCAAAGAAGGGGAGGGTAAAGATCCTCATCGAACACGAGGCGGTGTCGAGGCATCGGTGGCGGAATCCACACAACAACCGCCACCGCCACCACTAGAGCGCCGGTGTCTAGACGAGTGTGAAGCTCGTCTCGTCGACACCGAAGCTTCGGAGCGCGCCGAATGCTCCGAAAGAGAGGGAGATACGGATGGAGTAGGAACGCGCGATGATGCGCCAGAGCGATGACGCTCCACGTACCACTGTCTCTGCTGCGGTGACAAAGAAGAAAGAAACTCCTCATCATCCATACCTGCATTAAACACACGAATATTTAAACTTAATATTGAATGAATAGAGTAGACAATGACGCAAAGACCATTAAATACAATGACGTAATGACGCATATAAATACAATGACGCAATCAATTGAGTGATAGAAGAGGCAAGTCGAAAACTCAGAATTTTCAATCAAAAGATGTGAGCGCGAGTAGAAAAGAGCGTTATACACCATGGAAGGTACTTAGAGAGCCAGAGCTTTTACAACACGGAGCAAAATTGTTCAAATACAATATTTGTGGCTTTAAGAGATCTCTCTCTCATCCTCGCATAACTCAGCATAACTTCCTATATCTATATAGAGCTCTCCATTTAAACACATATCCTCTGTTTCATTTTGTAGCTCCTCTGCATGCACCCCATATAGAGTAGTAGCATCTTGATGCTCGTCTGGCACCACCGCAGCGGCTTCTGATTGAGCATCTTCTCTGATCTCCTCCATTGATGTCGTGATTGGCACATGGTAGCCTTCATACGTCCTTGCCCTACGAGGGGCTACCTCTATGACATACCACCAGTTTGATGTAGACTTTGTAGGATGAAATATTACCTGCCAGAGCCACATAACTTACATGAGAGCTTTCAAGCACATAACTTGTAAAAGGGGGATGTTAACTATTTACATACTTACTTGTTCACAATGCTCGGGTAGTACGAAAGTGTCTCTTAGGTCAGTCCATTTCTTAGTAGAATCCACCTCAAGAAAACCAGACTCTCCTCTACGCACAGTAGCGTTGCAACCCTCCATGATTATCTTGAACCATTGCACGTCAAACAAGTCGACAAAAAATCCTCTGTAATCGATCCTCAAGATCTCTTGCAGCGTGCCGAAGTAAGTGAGTTCCGCCACAACAGGATTTGCATCAGAGGAACGTCGTCGACTAGACTGTTCAAATTTTGCCATGATTCCACAATCTTGAGTAAAACGCTTTTTGTCGATTCGTTCCACCCTAAAATGTCGACCTTTACACCATGCTACTCGATATCTTTCGGAATCACATTTCGGACACTTCTCCATGTCTATGTATTCCCCTCTGAAAAGAATGCAGTCATTAGGACAAGCGTGGATAGAATTGTAATCCATCCCCAAGTTTCGCAAAATCTTTCTTGCTTCATCTCGAGAATCTGGCATCACATTGTCAGCTGGTAGTATGTGCTCTTTCAGCAATCTACACAACATAAAAATATGATACAGTCGTGTAAAAATCTATCAGATCATTATACATTTAGAGTTCTATTAAAGTAAACTAATTGTAATAGATCACCTAAAAAGCGTTGTGACGCTAGTGTCACTCCATCCAAACTTTGCCTGCATGTTGAGAAGAACCAGGAGTGCTTTCAATCTAGACATACGTGCTCCATTATACAATGGCGTATCGGCTTCACTTTTCATATCATCATAGATAAGCCTTTCTGAATCCATGATCGTCTCGATCATTTCATCAATCTCGGGCTCAAACATTGCCTCCTTGGGAATGTGCTCTGCATGATCATCCCCCGAGCTGTCAGAGGCTACATCTTGTGGCCTCACATATGCTGCTTGACCAAAGCGCCTGCGAACACGTCTATTGGGTTGCAAGATTGCTGCTTGTTGGCCAGCGTCAGAGTCCGATGAGTTATAATTGGCAACAACTCGATCTATAATAGATGGATTGAACTCGCCAAATTCGCGAACGTGCTGCAAAGAAACACGTCTTGTCCGTCGCACAGCATGCTTGCATTGATTACAAGGACATAAGACCCTCGTTGAGAGATAGGTGTTTCGGTTGGACGGTCCCACATCCTCGTCGCTACTCATAATGAGGATAAAAAACTTATAACCTGGACAACAAATTTAATATTCTATTGGCATTCTTCGTCTTATCTCTCTCTCTCTCTCTCTCTCTCTCTCTCTCTCTCTCTCTCTCTTTACCTCACATTCTCTAGTCATTTCCAATCCCCGCACACCTCGGTCTAGAGGTGCACGGAGATCAGAACCACCGGGTTATAATCTCGTCTTTATTGGTCAATACCTATATTTGTGGGTACAAGAAATCTACACACCCACGTCTACATGATACTGCATGTAGTGGACAAAACTCCTTTGCCTCTTCTCTAGCTGTAGCACTTCACAGCATCTTAACATCTTTTCACAGTAGATCTTTTCATTGTTCGTCTAACTCTAAACCCTAAACCGTAAGTAATTCTTGCGTGGACTCGATCTAACGTAAATAAGCGTAAATCTAAATAAACGTAAATCTAACTAAAAATAAAGCTAAATCTAATTTAACGTAAGTCTAATGACTAGAGGTTGTCTAGATGGTCATTGTGTCGAGGATGTAGTGACTCTTGCCGCCCTGAAGATCCACCTTCTTCCCTATCTTCTGAAGACATTTCACCAGTACTTTTGGATCGACGGAGCCCACCATGAGTGAAGGCAGCAATACCCTATATTCCATTGAGGGCTTTCTTCACCCGCTTCATGCAGGCATCGCAGTCTATGGAGACCTCAATCTAATCTAATATAACGTAAATCTAAATCTAGCTTAAATAAACGTAAATCTAGTTAAAAATAAACATAAATCTAATTTAATGTAAGTCTACATATAACCTAATCTTTAACGTCTTTTAAGATAGTTTCCTACGACGTTATAACTCTCTTCTTCTTGTGTGTGTGCGCGTGTGTGGATGTGTGTGCCAATAAAAAGAGATAAATGATATAACCTTTCTATCACCCATGCCAAGTATGATAGATTGATTATGCCATTTCCCTCTTGAATAATAGGTCTTGAGTTCAACTCCTCATCGGCTAGATCTTTAGGTCTTTTAATTTCAATTAGTTTCCTACGACGTTAAATTAGTTTCTCTCTCTTTCTCTCTCAATGTGTGTGCGTTTTTTTGGATCGTATGCATGTTTTCTCTCTCTTTTCCTCTCTCAGTGTGTGCGTTTTTTGTTTATGCATATTCTCTCTCTCTTTTCCTCTCTCAATGCGTGCATTTTTTGTTTATGCATGCTCTCTCTCTCTTTTTCTCTCTCAATGTGTGTGTGCATTCTTTGTTTATGTATGTGTGTGTGCGTTTTTGTTTTTGTTTGTACTCTCTCTCTCTCTCTCTCTCTCTCTCTCTCTCTCTCTCTCTCTCTCTCAAAAACACTATGTGTGTGTGTATGTGTGTGTGAGAGAGAGAGAGAGGGAGAGAGAAAGAGGGGAAGGGAACATGAGAATGAGGAGAGGGAAGGAGCATACCTGGCTCTCCTTCCTCTCCTCGTGTGTGTGTGTGTGTGTGGAGAAGAAAGAGAGAGAGAGAGAGAGAGAGAGTGAGGGAGAGCGTTACCTGTTCCTTGCTTGAGGGCGCCGAAAAACTCAGATCTGAGATCTGAGTTTTTAGGCGCGCTCGGTTAATTTTTTACCCCCTCCGGTGTCGCTATCAGCGTCGCTATGAGCGTCGCAAATTTACAAAGAAATTTGCGACGCTCATAGCGACGCTTATAGCGACGCCGGGAATTTTTTTTTTGAGCGTCGCTATGTGAGCGTCGCTAATATGAAGAGCCTCTTGTAGTGAAAGTCTACATTTTCAAATACCTTTTTTACTCTCAGATGATCTCTCACGGTGTTCATCTCTTGGAATTGTTTCTGGCCCTTGCCCCAATATCCAATCCCGTATGGAATACCCTTGGTATTTGGTTTGTTCTACCTCCTCAAGAGTCATCATAACAAAGTTGTTGTTATAACAATCCCTAAATAGGTAGGTTGGTAGGTCTGTTGATCCCTTATCTTTGATCTTGAAGATATAGATGATCTTCATGGCCGTTAATTTTCCTGGTTTGGCATGAGAAGTCCACAAAAGATCTTTTATGTTTCTATCTTCCCAACAATAGATTCCAATCCTAGGATTATCCGTACTAATCCGTTTCAAAGGCTTCAAGTCTACTTGATCGTATCCCTCGAATTCTAAAGTTGGTGTTCCTTCTTTTGCTGACATATCTGGGATTATAGTATTTACTTCTAACCCCCATTTTTCTATCACATCAGGGTTTTTGACTTGTAAATACTGAGTTCCATTTCGATCCATGTACATTTTTCCTTGTTTGTTTGTCCTAACCTCTTCTTCGAACTCAATACCATGGTCATCATGCGAATAGCATACTCCTCGTTAGGGTCCAAGTAAACCTGGACTCCATGACGGTTAGTCTTGTGAAAAGATAGTATATGCTTATAGCGCACTGTCATTCTGGTTTTCGAGTGAGTCGAGTAAGAAGACATTTCGGATGTTGAATCTGAAAAAGTGTTTGAGACTTCTTCAGGAATTGTGTGCAAGGAATTGCCTTGATTCGCACTTTCTTCGGTAGATACTCTACTAGTGGTTTCTGCGAGTATGCCCTGATTTCCTAGTATACGACCAGATCTAAGGTTCATATAGACTTATGAAGCCCTGGATAGAGTACTCACCTTTGGATTGACTTGTTGTCAATTTCCACTCGATTCAATTGCGACTTTCTGTCAAGCCACTGATTCCTCGTCTGCAACCTGATTCCTGTACAAATTTAATCAAGTTAGCTATTCTTCTATAAAGACAGTAGAGCTCTTGAGAACTCTCGTGATTGGTCTCTCTGTATCACTTCAAATCGAGCTATGGGAGTCAAAATTTGACTTTCAAATTCGACTTTAGCAGAATTCAAAGGTTTGATCTGCAATCTAGAAACTGAGTTTATCTGTACCAATTTTGATCTGATTGAACCCAAAATTGCCCTGTGGCTTTATATTATGTTGTTCTATCACTGTATAAGTTCAAAAGTAAAAAATGATGTCTCTGGATAGCAGAAGTAAATAATTGTGATTATTTACTTTTGTCAGTTTTTTGCACTTTTTTGATAGTTTTGGCAAGTATACAGCTTGTTAGAGTCCTTGGGCAAGTTTGAACAAGTTTGGAGAATTTTTTGTCAAATGGCCATCAATTATCAGTCTGTAGACTAACTTTGCAATTTTAGTCACAAATTTCACTCCAGTGGTCCAAATCTTACCAAACTTGGTTTGTGGGCTTATTACAACATGGTGAAGCTAGTGGTATGCAGGCTTGGTCAAAAAAGTTGAAAAATAGGGCAGATGTAACTAATCGTGATTATTTACTTATGATAAATTTTTGGTCAATTGAGTATATACACATATTTATCACATCAACATAAGCCTATGAAAAAAATTTCAACAAGTTTGAATAAATTTTTCCCAAATTTATACTCAAGATTCAAAAAGTCAATAAAAACTTTAGTTTTTACCCAATTTTTTGTCAGTTTAGTGATCCAAATCTTTTGGGCCTTTACAAAAGTTGTTTGTACACATGCAATGAGTCAATGGTATGAACCTTGGCCAATTTAGAGCACAAAGTTAATAATCGCGATTATTAACTTTAGGCTTGAAATGAGCACTTTTTTGCAATTTTCTCAAAGATAGTCTTTAAATGATGTATTTTAAGCCTATGAATCAAGTCAAAACTTAATTTGGCCTAAAATGTCAAGAAAAAGTAAAGAATTTGAGTTTTGGCCAACTCTTGAAATTTTTACCTCGAAGTGTCTTTGAGCTTATCCACTAGTTCGGACAACTCTTAGGCTTACTCTCCAGTCGGATTGAGTGGATTCGAGTCTTTTCAAACTATTTCTAGCCGTAGACCTGAAATTTTGCAACTTCCAATAACAACTCACACTTGATTCTTTTAGGGATAGCAATGTTCTGAGATCCACCTCGGATCCTACTTACCCTACTCCTAGATTCTCATGCAATAGGGTTGTGGAAAGTGTCCACAACACTCATTTTCTTGTGTTTTTTATGTTTTTCAGAGTCTTGATCTTAAGACTTGTCTCGGCTACCAATCATTCTCCAAATCCTAATCTAAATCTATAATCTTACAGTCCTATTGGTACTCAACAAGTATGATTACTTCCAAGCTACCTCTACACAGCAAAAGACGACAATCTTAAGCTATGCGGTTTCTAAAAGAAAGTTTTGAACTCTAGGCGGACCTAGAGGAAGTTAAAGGACAACTACACAAAACGCTTGTGTTTTTTCCTAGTTTAGGTCTGTTCGATCCCCGGCAGCGGCGCCAAATGTGGGACACATGTCTAACCTCACCATCCTATCTTATTGCAGTATTATCGAGAACCACGATTAATCTCTCAAACCATGGGACGAAGCTGACTTGACTAGTGCATAGAGGCTACAAGAGGTTGTCAATCTCTTAGAAAACAACTAACAACTTGCATATAACTCATGTTACACTCAAGTGACTGAAATCACCAAAAGCCAATCGCTCATCGGCAAGCAAATCACATCCGTTACAGCATCAAATGACATCCAAACGTAAGAAAACTTCTAGGACAAGTTTACAAGACCTAAGCACACATGCCTGTGGTCTCAACCCCACTTTAAGTCAAGTTCCAAAATCGCGATTATTAATAACAGTGGATTTTTGACCTAGTTGTTTTCGACCTAGAATGCATCTAAATGCTTAGCAATGATGCCCCAATACCCCGCCTATGCTTAGTTTTTGATTTAAAAGTGTAAATTCCTAGTTATGATGAAATTAGGCTGCGGGTCGGCGACACCAAAAGCTTCAAAATACTGTGAATGGCTTACGTCAATGCGTAGAGCTCTTACCTGCGGTTGCAATGCAACAAACGCATTCGCAATGTGAGGACCGGAGAGGGAGTAGGAAGCGCGAGAAGGAGAGAAGTGAGCGCCGTTAGCTCACGCTGTGTATTTCTTATCCAAAAACTTAGAAAGAACTTACAAAAATTGTCTTTTATACCTTAGCCAAGGTTTTTGGGTGGTCAAAGCTAATAATCTGGAGTTCTACCAAAGCTGGGAAATGACTCGCTGATACAATCTGGAAGCTTGTAAATCTAGTCTATCCGAGAAAATAGGAGTTACAATATTCCCGAATTATCAAAATAAAAAATGTTTTACAAGGAGAACTCCGAAAAATGGTGCAAAAATAGTGTCCACGTTAGCTTGCTGCTAACAACCACTTGAGAGAGCAGGTGAATGAACCTACTCAATACCTCACCTTTTGAATAAGAGAGACCAATTGCTTGGTCATAGTGGATGGGTGATGGTAAAGACACCAAAGCTTGAACTTTGCTTCGGTCAGCTTCAATACCTTTGGCCGAGACTACGTGGCCAAGAAGAATAACCTTGCTTTCACCAATGTGGCACTTTTCTACATTGAGTTGGCCACCCGAAGCCTATAACCTGGCTAAACCTTCATAAATTTCTCCAAATGAAGAGAGCAGGAGTTATAGATACAAAAGCCATCAATAAAAACACGGACTGATTCTCCGAAGAATGGCTGAAAAACAAATGTCACATAGCGCTGAAAAGTGCTTGGAGCATTTGTGAGATAAAAAGGCATAGCTCTATAAGCAGAACATACCCATGGTGTGATGAAAGTGATCTTCTTTTTATCTTCTTCAGTGATGCTAATCTAAAAGTATCCTAAGTAGTCATCACATGTCATGTAGTGCTCATGTCATACTACCTCATTGAGAATTTCATCTTGGAAAGGGAGAGAAAAATGGTCCCTCTTTGTGGTTGCATTAAGGGACTTGTAATCAACAAAAACCCTCTACTTACCATTCTTCTTTGGTGTGACTACCACTCGACAAACCCACTCTGAGCTTCAACAGGATAGATGGAACCTGCTTCTAACAATTTCATCACCTCCTTGAGCAAGGCCTCTTGTTGAATTACTCATATCCGTCTGAGCTTCTACACTACAGGTTTACTTCCCTCCTTGAGCTTGATGTGATGATGAACTACTGTGATGCCAGGGATTTTATCATATTCACCAATGAACAATGTGGTAAAAACTAGCATCTGAATATAATATTCACGCTCCTTCCCACACAACTCACTAGAGAGCATTCGGTGTAGTTTACTTGCTTCTACCAAAGGTTGTATACCAAAGGTTGTTTATGTTGATGCATCAAGTTACTTCATCGTCTTATGGTCCTTGAGAATGATGCCCATCCCCTCAATGCTATTGTTGCTTTCTTTGGTCATTGTTGACTTCTCGTCTGAAGTGGTTGAAGAGTCACTAGAAAACTCATCCTCGGAGGTTTCCAGATCCATGTTGATTGTTGACCTATCTTCGTGTCGTAAAGTACGTATTGGCTTCCCTTTTTCATCCTTCATCTACATTATACCGATGTCCCGGTCTTTTTTAGCTTTCATAGACATAAGCCAAGGCCTCCCTAGAATGATAGGATAGCCCTCCCTTTTATATATGTGGCATGACAAAGATGTCCACAATCACCTTGGTGTTGAACGCCTTTACCCTAACTGCATTCAAAATGCCAACACACTGAACTTTCACACTATTTGCCATTTTGGCTCGGCATGGTCCCGACCTTCTCACTTCTAAGCCTAAATGGTGCATCATTTTTTCACTCATGATGCATATTTGTGCACCACCATCAATGTAGATATTGGAGATGTGTTGCCCTTTGATATGAGCATCCATCATCGGTAGTCTATCCTCTAGGTTCCTCCAAGAGATAGCCCCAGCTATCTTTGGCTTTCTTCATCTTGTGCTAACCATCTTTGTTTGTTGTCTCCTCACCCTAGGTGCAAGGTGAAGTAGCAGGCCAAGTGATATTTGGGCAGTGCATAGAGAAATCTTGAGCCAAATCATACAGTTTAGAACATTCACTCAAAGAGAAATCTACAATTGTCAATTTTACATCGTGACTTGGACGTCTTTTTTCTAGATTCCCCCTTGGCTTTCATCTTTTCTTCCTTTTGTTTTGTCTCTCTCACTGATGCCCTAGAATTCAATCTAGAGTAAAAAACATACAATGATCTTGCATTAACACACAAAAGAGAGATTATGAGGGACGTAGGTGGAGTAAAAGATGCAAATTCATAGCCACTAGTGCAAGGTTATTTCAAATGAGTTTTATTGTGTGGTTACTTGATTACTTTTGATCCTTAAATGCCATCGCATTTGACATATGTATATATGTATGTGAAAATGTATGTGTGTGTGTGTGTGTGTGTGTGTGTGTGTGTGTGTGTGTGTGTGTGTGTGTGTGTAGGTTACAAGAGACCAAGGCTCTTCATATAGACAACACATGGGAAAAGTAGAACACCATTTTTGGTTTAGGAAAGAAAAATCTTTAATTATTGATCATGATAAAGAGGTATGTCATCAAAAAACCATAGAGATATCATTTTGCAGAAGCATTTAGGGTAAGGGTTTCCTCTATACCTGTCACCATCATAGCCAAAATGAAAAGTATGTTAGTCAGTGGGTGGAAGACAAATGTCACGAAACAAGCCCACATGTTATAGATGTCAACCATAAACACTATGCAAATTAAAATCCATATAGTAAGAAGCTGGAATGAGCAGAGCTCTCCATGGCTACTAGGTTATGCTAGATGTAGGAAAAAGGAACAATAGCTTTTCTGTGAAACCAAGAATTAATATTTCTATCATGCACGAGTACTTGTAGGTAGTATGTCTCCGTTTGCACGAAGTTTGAAAACATTACTTCTTTAAAAGCCATGGCTATGCATGTGAAAGAAGGTGGCAGAGTGGAGCCACGTCCCAAATAGGTAGCACCAAAAGAAGTTTATGTGGGGGCTAGTAATGCCTGCAAGTGATATCATATACTTATATGCTAAATTGGCCAAGTGTCTTCATTATTGCGCCCATATATGATGGCTCCTACACATTTTAGACATGCAAAAGATGATAATTCCTCAAGCCTATCAGGCCTTCTCATATTTTATTAAAGAGAATCCAAATTGTATGAGGAGTATCATATGGAAAAGGAGAATTTATCAAAATAGAGGTGAATAAGCCCGTTGTCATGATGCTCCACGTCGACAAGGTGAAGTTCAGACAAAACACAAGATTTTAGATATTTTCATTCCTCAGGTGGAATCATCATTATTGGGAAGATCTGCTCGGCATGGAAGTAGACAAAATGTATATCAAAGGTGGCATACTATGAGAAGCAGATCAAGTTTCAAAGTACTTTGGGTCATAAAGTATGCCAAGAGAGAGCCATGGGATGAGTTTTTTTTTCACGGACAAAGTGTTTGGAGAGCGTATTGCGACTGTTGTGGCAAGGAAGACCAAATGCGAGGCCTAAAAGCATTGCTCCATTATAGTTATCTATGCTTTCACCTTCACGATTGTGCTTGGTGAAGCTTTGGTTGATATCTGTGCCGAATGATGTGTGCTTAAAGAGCTAAGCTAGAGAAAGGCTATGGTGGTGATATAAATACTTTCTTGTTTGGACTAGTGGTGCTTAGCGATTCTTTGGTAGATATGTTTCCTACTTGGGCATTGCCTTGTTCGATAAGAATGTGTTCAGCATTGCCTTGGTTTTGGTGTATGCCAAATATGGCACAAGTTTGAAAGCAAGGCCATGAGGTGTGTGGGTATGGCCATTTGGGAAAAGCAAGCTATTAATAAGAAGTTAAAAAGGAAATAAAAAGCAGGGTTGTAAAAGCATGCAGAGATGGTCTACAAAAAAGGAGAGCTCTGCGAGCGAGAAGGAATCGAAACGCACTGGCAGTTAAGGGACGACATGCAGGCAAAAGGAGAGCTGCTGCCACCAGGAGTTGCAGCACGAGCTAAAGAGCGCCGAGGGCAGCAGTACAAGGATGAGTTGTGGCAGGGTTTGAGGAGGAAATTGGAGGGGCGTCTGGGTTGTCTTAGAAAAGGATAGCAGCGCAATTGAAGGAGACCAAAGCGGAGCCCCGCCGAGTTGAATGGGAGAAGTGATGGTTGCAGAGAAGGCCAGAGAGGAGAGTCGACGCTACGGAGACGAAGGAAAAAGGATTTTGTAGGGTCGGCGATCGAGGAGAGCAAAGACGAGAGCGAGTGAAGGAGTGGTGGCAGTTGAGGTGGCCAATAAGCAGGAACTGCAGGCGAGTCTGAGGCGTGCAAGGAGACAGGGAGCGTCGTCAATTGCAAAATAAGGAGGCCGAGAGGCAGAGTTGGCGGCAACTAAGGAACATGAGGAGTTGACGGCGAAATAAGGAGGCCAAGAGGTAGACAGCAGAGGAAGACGAGGAGTTGACGGCAACAAGACTTGGAGCCTCTGCGAGGACGTCTGGCATCATTACCCTGGAGGATAGGGTTATGTACCTGGCCTGGCCTGTCACAGTTGATCAACATATCATGTGATCTAGAGGAGTTTGAGATGCTAACAGATTACACGTTTTACAATGATGCAATAACTTTATGGGCTTCTAGATGGTTGTACTTCACAAACACGAATTTTTTGAATTGTCCTTTCGATCCTGGAGGATATAATACAGGTTGGCATAGACTTAGACTGGAGGCTGTGCACGTTCAGAGGTCGTGATGCTCCACGTCCACAAGGTGAAGTTTTGACAAAACACAAGATTTTAGGTATTATAATTATCATTCCTCATGCGGAATCATCGTTATTGGGAAGATATGCTCGGCATGGCACTAGACAAATGTAAATCAAAGGTGGCATACTTTGAGAAGTAGATCAAGTTTCAAAGTACTTTGGGTCATAGAGTATGCCAAGAGAGAGCCATGGGATAAGTTTTGTTTTCACGAACAAAGTGTTTGGAGAGCGTATTGCGACTGTTGTGGCAAGGAAAGACCAAATGCGGAGCCTGAAGGCATTCCTCCATTATAGTTAGCTATGCTTTCACCTTGACGATTGTGCTTGGCGAAGCTTTGGTCGATATTTTTGCCGATATGACGTGTGCTTAAAGAGCTGAGCTAGATCATTTCTACGGTGTTTATATAAATACTTTTTTGTTTGGACTAGCAGTGCTTACCGATTCTTTTGTAGATATGTATGCTACTTGGCATTGCCTTGGTCGATAAGAATGTGTTCGTCATTGCCTTGGTTTCAGTGTTTGCCAAATATGGGAGAAGTTCGAAGGCAAGGCCATGAGGTGTGCGTGAATGGCCACTTGGGAAAAGCAAGCTATTAATAAGAAGTTAAGAAGGAAATAAAAAGCGGTTTTAAAATCATGCGGAGGTGGTCTACAAAAAAGAGAGCTCTGCGAGCGAGAAGGAATCGAAACCACTGGCAGTTAAGGGCCGATAGGCAGGCAAAAGGAGAGCCGTCGTCGCGAGGAGTCGCAGCAGGAGCTAAAGAGGGCCGAGAGCAGCAGTACGAGGACGCTGTGGCAGGGTTTGATGAGGGCATTGCAGAGGAGGAAATTGGAGTAGCCTGCTGGGGATCGAGTCTGGGTTGTCTTACAAAATGATAGCAGTGCAATCCAAAGGGGAGCCATGCCGAATTGAATGGGAGAAGTGATGGTTGCAGAGAAGGCCAAAGAGGAGACTCGACCAAGGAAAAAGGATTCTCTAGAGTTGGCGGCCGAGGAAAGCAAAGACCAGAGTGAGTGGAGGAGCTGTGGCAGTTGAGGCGGCCAATAAGCAGGAACTGCGGGCCAGTCTGAGGCATGTGAGGAGACAGGGAGCGCCGTCAATTGCAAAATAAGGAGGCCAAGAGGCAGACAGCAGAGGAAGACGAGGAGTTGGCGGCAACGAAGGAAGATTTGGAGCATCTGGGAGGACGTCTGGCAGCGTTTTTTTTCTTATTACAAAGCTCAAGGTTCTTTAAAATCAATTGAGCGTTCCCACGGTGAGAGTCAGCTCTACAAGCAGTTAAAGGGTTCTTGGTGATAGGAGACAAACAGATCCAAATAGACCTTTCCGCACGACAATGAAGCATTAACATAAGAGTAAGGGAAGTCGAAAGAACCAGGGATGCTCATGTTAATGAAGAGCAAGACTTCAACCCATGTAGATCGACTTGTTTGATCTATTGAGTATTTTTGCTTTTACTATGTGCATTATGATTACTCTACTATATTGTATTTAATTAAAACTGTTTCATTACTTGAAAGGTGAGCTTGTAATTGGTATTTTCCTGATCAGTTGGACATCTATGTACATAACACCTCACTGTAGAAATATATTTGCATCTTGACCTGGCTGTTTACTTGAATGGAAACATATATGTGGATTATAACAACAATTATTTTCAAAAAAAATCACAATAATTTTTTTTGAAGAAAAATTCAACCATTGTAGATTTTTCCATAGTCTAGGAGTTTATTCTGCTTATTTTTCTTCACTTTCAAATTTTGACTCGGGGGACACTTTGGGAGCTAGTTCTAAGGATGTTAAGGTCCGAATTTGAAAAAGTTTTGTATGTAGGAAAAGTGAAACAAACACACATCCATGTGTTGAGTGGATAACAGCTTGCTTAGAACTCGTAAGTATGTGCATATATGCCTTGTCATCATGGCATAGTAGATGACAATTTGATATTGCGGTTGAAGGAACGATCCTAGGCTGATGTATGGATAGGACAAGCGCTCTCCTTTAAAGAAAAGTGTAGATGGCTATGATTGGTTGGTGGGCTCTCTCATTCTCTCTCTCTCTCTCTCTCTCTCTCTCTCTCTCTCTCTTTAGGGTCTTGAACTTGATTCCATGGAATAGATTTTTGAGATCTCATCGGTAGGATCATTCCTACAACGTTTTAGATTCTCCTCTTAACAAGAGGAGAGAGAAAGAGAGACAGAACCAAAAGAAAAAATAGGAATAACTTTATTCTCACCCAAGTTGTTGGATAGATCTTTGGGATTCACTTCATTTTCTTCTTCTTCTCCCTCTCTCTGGTTGTAGGCACCCTTGCTCCGCCTGTCAAGATTTAGAGAATTTATAGATTTTTTTTGGATGGGGCACAATTTAATTTCTAAAAATTAAAGGGACAAAATATTCAAGGGGGTGCCAATGCCAGGGTTGGTTTTTGTCGGGCATTTTACTCCTTTCAAGGCATTTTGCTTGATTTTTATAGGTGAAATATTAGCCACCCTTTAAAAAACACTTTAATGCAAAACATAATAATATCATGGAAAGTTGAAGGTCAAGGGTATCCTTGGTGAGTAAGGCCCATCCATGGTAAATCAATATGTGTGTGTGTGTGTGTGTGTGTGTGTGTGTGTGTGAGAGAGAGAGAGAGAGAGAGAGAGATACACACACACACACATGATCAATAACATGGATAACAATCCTTTCACTTGCATGTAGGTCCTTAAATCAAACAGCCCCAAGTCAATTCATAGATAATTAAGTCTTCTCCTTTTCTCCACCTCTTTAAAGAAATACAAACTTGCACAAATTTTTCAAAAATATCAATATTGGTTTTGAAAAAAGTCACTTCAAAAGACAAAGCCAAATATATCTTTAGAAACCATATTTTCACTTTTAAAAAGATATTTACCAAACTTATTTTTCTGTTAAGTCCACTTATATTAGTACATTTCTTCTATGTAGGGTATAAATTCATTCGACTTTCCAGTGGCCACAAGCTTTTCGTTTCCTACAACCCTACCCTTTACTTTGGGATTTTAGATGAGATGAATGTGTGGCATGTCCTATGGACTGAAAGAAGGGGGGAGAGAGAGAGAGAGAGAGAGAGAGAGAGAGAGTCTTTTCTTGGCACCCAATCCACTCATGACTCCCTAGGCCATAGCTTCCCTCTCTTTCCAAGGTGCATGAAATATAGTTTAGTTGTTTTGAAAGATTTTCTTTGAATTGAGCCAATGTGTGACATGTGGGAGGTCTCTCCATCCTTGAAATTGTTAAGCTCCTTAATATACATTATAGAATATGGATTATAGATATAGATGGACTTGGAAGGCACCTAGGTAGGATGTAAGTTCCCATTAAGACAAAGGCAGAATCAAGATGTGCAACCTTGGAAAGTCAAGGTCTTCAAGATGGTGTGTGTGAGGCTTAGTTATCAGTTATATATAACTAAGTCAACTATGCCTAGATAGAACATTAAATCTACTAACATACTATGGCGGAAGCCTTCTTATGCCACGTGTCGAGTTCTACGACGTGAAGGCGTGCGACAAAAAAAAATGAAGGCTGCGAATATAGCGTTGGTGGTGGCTCTGGGTAGCTTTGAAGTACGCAGTGAAGTACAACCGCTAGCGGAAGGGAACCTCAATAGCCACTACCTCATTAGCACCTCATGAACGTAGTCTTTCCCTGCTCTGTGTGAAGTACGAAAAAGAGAGAGAGAGAGAGAGAGAGAGAGAGAGAGAGAGAGAGAGAGAGAGAGAGAGAAGAAGAAGAAGAAGAAGAAGACGCAGGAGGCTCGAAGCCAGCTTGGTACGTTTCTCTCTGTCATGCTTTTCATGTCCATCGCTCTCTCTCTCTCTCTCTCTCTCTCTCTCTCTCTCTCTCTCTCTCTCTCTCTCTCTCCCCCCGGCGGCTACGCATGGACTGAGGGTACTAAGCAGTCGGTAGCCAACAGATTCGAGGACGCAAGACTGAGGGTACTAACAAGAAGTCGGCAGCGGAGGGGCCGTAACAGATTCGACGAGGATGCATATGCATGGATTGAGATGACAAGCCCGACTGTAGCCTTCATTCGCGAGGACGAGGAGGGGCCGTGCATGCAGCCAAGGACGAGGAGGTGGTGGCGCCCGTTGCTAGGCCAAAGCCCTCTCTCTTTGAGTAGTCCTTTTTGCCTGCTTCTTTGTCGTCCAGCTGCAGCATGCTGCGTCGGCCCCCCGCCTTGCTCATGCTGTCAACCCCACGCCTTGCTTGTTGCGTCGGCCCCCCGCCTTGCTCATGTTGTGTCAGCCCCACGCCTTGCTTGCGAGTCATTAGCTTGAGCACATGAAGGCCTTCCAGCCGACCAGTGCCTCATATACAGGGGTGTGAGAGAGCCGTTGTATTGCCGGTCGACGGGTAGAACTGCCTCTGCTGGCCAGCTCTTCCACCTCCAAGGTCACGAAGGACTGCCTCTCCTGCCATGCCTCTCTCCAAGGTCCCGAATGACTGCCTCTCCCGACACGGCTGCTGCCTTCATGTGCTCAAGTCTCCCACCATGCCTCTCTCCAAGGTCACGAATGACTGGCTCTCCCCTGGATGGTCGCCAGCCTCATGTGCTAAGTGCAAGAGAGAGAAATGGATTGACCAGCGTGGAGATGGAGAGAGAAAAGGGCAGCCGATTGCAGCATGGACAACGTCGGTACCCTCATCCCTCTCTCTCTCTCTCTCTCTCTCTCCATAGGTTAAAGAACAAACTTGGTGGGGAGTCTTTTACCTTAGTTCAAATTGAAGACAAGTCCTCTCTCTCTCTCAATCGTCCTTAATTTTGCCTGGAAAACATACAATAGGGCGCATCCAAGACAGAAAGGAGTCTCACACTATGTAGCACAGTTCGGCCAGCTGCAATGGGGTTTAGAGTGTAGGGTTTCGCATTTAGGGTTTACAGAGTGCTCTTGCATGCCCTCTGTTGCTTGCATTAGCGCATGATAAAAACAGTAAATATGCGATGAGCTGTTAGGAAATAAGACGTAGCTAAATAGATAATTGAGTAGATTACTTAATGGAGAGAGACAGATTTATATACACGAGATTATAGAGTAGAGAGAGAGAGAGAGAGAGAGAGAGAGAGTACACACGATATACGTGGTTCACCCAATGTGGGCTACGTCCACGGGAAAGCAGCCACTCAATGGCTTTAGTACTTCAAAACAAGAAGTAGTTTACAAAGGGATTATACCCTTAATGGAGCTCCCGCCTTGCTTCACTCTCACCACCTCACACTCACCTTGTTGCATCAACTTCACACTATGAAATGTGTGTAGAAATGGCCTCCTTTTATAGGCCAAAAGGGTTGCCCTCTCTTATGAGAGACAGCCATGTGTAGCCGCCCTTGTGCGAATAAGTCCAAATCGGACCCTCCAATCCGCCCATGTGTGGCCGCCCTTGAGAAGACAAGTCCGCTTTTGAATTCGGCCACCGGCCACCGGCCATTGACTGCCGACCACCGGCCACCGGCCAACCGACCGGTTGCTTTCCGACCACTTTCCGGCCGCCGTCCGGCCATAATATTCCGGCGGAAAAAAAAGTCTCGGGGGCCTCCGCCCCCGAGGCCTTTAAAGTTGCCCCTAATTCTTGTCCGTGAAAATTTTGGTTTCCGGTGAGTGATTTTCCTTCACGCACGATGGCTTCTCCTCATAATGGGGGCCTTACAAATGTGCGCTTTTACCACAGAAAATTACAAGGGTAAATCAGGCTCCATACTTAACATGAGCTCCATGCATTCTCTGATCTCCAAAAATTTAGGAATGTAACTTTCTGTTAAAAGTTAAAACACTCTAAGAAAAACAATACGTCCAAGACAACGCACCTGTACGAAGCATAGAACGCTCAAGTCTGTCAGTTAAACCATACACAAAAGAAGAACAAATAAACACAACAGTTCGTTAGGGTTTTCGAGATCCATTGGGTGTTCAATGCCCATACCACTCACCTAAAGTTATAGACTATCATTACCCCCACTCTCTCATGCTTTTTTTATTGTAGAGATACGCAAGGTTAACGCTGTCGTTTTTATTGTAGAGACAGCAGCGTGTGCAAGCTGAGGCGAGGTGTGAAGCTCAACCAGGTCGCTCATCAGGTAAATATTTTGGTCCAATTTTAATTTTTTTTGGTTAATTTTTTATTTATTATCATTTGTTTTTTCACTCAAAGAGAGAGAGAGAGAGAGAGAGAGAGAGAGAGAGAGAGAGAGAGAAAGAGAGATATATTTTTTGGTTAATGAAATGAAATGAAATCAAATATAACTAGGTTATGAAATGGAATGAATTTAAAAGACCAAAATGAAATGAAATGATCATGATTTGTTAAAATTAATGCTAGGCCAAAATGATCGAGATAGGGAGAAAGAAATGAAATAAAATGAAATGTTCTACTAATTATTACAATTAGGTCAAAAGGGCAAAATAACCTATGAGACCAAACTCTTATAAAAAATGTGAAGAGAGAGAGAGAGAGAGAGAGAGAACGAAGTGGAATGAAAAGAGATGTTATATTGACTTCTTCAAAAGGCTAAAATCAACTATGAGTCCAAACTCTCACAAGACTGTGAATCTGATACCATGTATGGGTGCTAAAAGACTAGAAAATACTACTACTACTACTAGAATCCATCCTCATTTGCACTCTAGATATCGAGAGAGTATGGCATGAAATGTTCTACTAATGTTTCCAAAAGGCCAAAATGATCTATGAGACCAATTTGTTACAAAATTGTGAATGTTTTGACCTAAATCTAGGTACATTAGGTTATATTAACGTCTTCAAAAGGCCAAAATCAAAATTAACATCCAGACTATTACAAAACTGTGAATCTGATACCATGTGTGGGTAAGTTAGGTTAACGTTTTGGGGTAAATTAGGTTGAGGTTAATGAAATAAAATGATTTCTTAGATTAATGCTAGGTAAATTCACAAGAGAGATAAATAAATGAAATGGACCTATGCCGATCAAACTCTTACAAAACTGACGAAAATGACAGAATGAAATGAAATGAAATGATTCGTTAAATTAATGCTAGGCCAAAATGATGGATGAGACCAATTTGTTACAAAATTGTGAATGTTTTGACCTGAACTTAGGTAAATTAGGTAAAAGGCCAAAATAACCTATGAGACCAAACTATTACAAAAAATGTGAAGATACTAGAGAGAGAGAGAGAGAGAGAGAGAGAGAGAGAGAGAGAGAGAGAGAGAGAGAGAACGAAGTCAAATGAAATGAGATGTTCTATTGACGTCTTCAAAAGGCTAAAATCAACTATGAGTCCAAACTATTGCAAAACTGTAAACCTGATACCATGTCACCATGTTTGGGTTCTAAAAGACTCGAAAATATGAAATGGACCTATGCCGACCAAACTCTTACAAAAATGACCAAAATGACATAATGAAATGAAATGAAATGATTTGTTAAATTAATGCTAGGCCAAAATGATGGATGAGACCAATTTGTTACAAAATTGTGAATGTTTTGACCTGAACTTAGGTAAATTAGGTAAAAGGCCAAAATAACCTATGAGACCAAACTATTACAAAAAATGTGAAGATACTAGCGAGAGAGAGAGAGAGAGAGAGAGAGAGAGAGAGAGAGAGAGAGAGAGAGAGAGAGAGAGAGAGAGAGAGAGAGAGAGAACGAAGTCGAATGAAATGAGATGTTATATTGACGTCTTCAAAAGGCTAAAATCAACTATGAGTCCAAACTATTGCAAAACCATAAACCTGATACCATGTCACCATGTCTGGGTGCTAAAAGACTAGAAAGTATGAAATGGACCTATGCCGACCAAACTCTTACAAAAATGACCAAAATGACAGAATGAAATGAAATGATTTGTTAAATTAATGCTAGGCCAAAATGATGGATGAGACCAATTTATTACAAAATTGTGAATGTTTTGACCTGAACTTAGGTAAATTAGGTAAAAGGCCAAAATAACCTATGAGACCAAACTATTACAAAAAATGTGAAGATACTAGAGATAGATAGATAGATAGATAGATAGTTCTATTATCGTCCTGGGAGGTCAAATATGACCTATGGGACCAAATGAACATGTCACGTGGTGTGAGTGGAGTTCATAAGTGACTCTCGATGCTCAAAAATGGCTGAAATGAGCACCGCAATAGAGATTCCACATCGTGGTTGGGAGAGGAAGGTATGTAGGGAGAGATCATGGCTGAATATATGGGGAAAAGAGGACCTAATGTGGTCAAAAGCTGAGCACTCAAGTAGTGTGTGGTACTCACTCTCTCGCACTTGACGAGGGCATAAGGTGCAAAGTCGATGACACTCCTCGCCAGTGCCCCAACGTCCTGTCTCGCAGCGTAGAGAATGGGAGCTAAGACGAATGGAGGCAATGGTGCGGATCGCACTCAACGGGATGGGCTCAAGGATGTAGGCATGGGTTCGGTTACCTCGTTCCGAGAAGAAGAGAGATTTGTAGTTTGGGGCAACGTGTGTGGTGTAATGGCTGAAGCGAGAACCTCCGGATTTCTCCCAAGCCGTGATACATTGGCGTTGTAAGAAGGCCTCATTAACTTGGGAGTCGATCGACGCATCCTTGACCAAGTGACATGCATCCCATCTTCCAAACCATTTCTTGATATCAAGCATCCACCCCGAACTTAGTATTTTGCTCTTGCATGTCTTTTGAACCATTTGACTTGCTTTATATGCGATTCTAGGAAGTCGATGCAAAGGGCTACGTTGTGTCTTACGCATGTACTCCACAACCTTTTGCATGCCCAAGACCTCAATGGGGAGCAATCCGGACTCAAGAAGTAAGAGCATGTAGGGTGTTTGTGTCTTGACTTGGAGAAAGTTGGTGAGAAAACGCTTTTGGACATTCTCAAACTCTTTCCAAGTAGACTTCCCGATGCTTCCACCCCACACCTCCACTCCATAAAGAAGCACCGGTGTCACCAATGTGTCAAAGAGGTACTTTTTGAGAGCCCAAAACTTGATCTCTCCTGCATTGCACATGTTCTCAAATGCATAATAGGCCCTCTTTCCGGCTTCCAAGCGACGCATTGCACAATCCTTCCATTTATGATTGGATGGAACCTCAAGGCCAAGGTACTTAAAGTGATCTACCACTTCAAGTTTCTCATTGTCGTATACAATGCATGGATTTTCATCATTGAGGGTCTTTACAAGCATAACCTTGGTTTTGGATCCATTCACGATCAGCCCGCTATGTAGGCAAAAGCGTTCCAAGACACTCATAAGCTTTTGTGCATCTTCTAAGGTATGTGCCAAGAGCACTACATCATTGTCATAAAGCAAAAGCATGATCACCGCATTTCCGATCTTAACCTCTTCTATGCCTTCTTGCTGCATAAAGTCAAGAACCATGCATTCCAATTCATCAATGAGTAGCCCAAAGAGGGTTGGGGAAAGTGGGCATCCTTGTTTGACACCAATAGTGCTTGCAAAAAATTCTGAAATTCCATCTCCCATAAGTAATCGACATATCACTTTTTGGTAGATGCGAAAGATTGCATGCATAAATTCTCTCGGCACTTGAAGGCTTTGCATACGTCTCCAAAGATTTCCTCGTGGTACCATGTCAAAAGCTTTCTTGAAATCCACAAAGCAACAATACAACTTTTTTCCTTTCAATCGAGACGCTTCCATAAGAACTCGAAGAGTGACAAGGTGATCAATAGTGCTATGATGCTTTCGAAAACCTGCTTGGCCAAGTGCACGTTTGCCATGCTTTTCAGCCCATTCACTTATCTTCATCTCCATGATACATCCAAATAACTTTGCCATCAAAGAACCAACCATTATAGTGCGATAGTTGTTCACATTGTTTACATCTCCTCCTTTGTGCAAAGGTTTGATCCAATTTGCACTCCAATCATGAGGCATGCCATACTGAAGTGCAAGGTTAAACATATCGCATATCCAATATCGTGTTTTCTTGCTTGTCCATTTAATCATTTCAGCCTTGACACCTTGAAGGTCACCTGCCTTGCGAGTAGCAAGTTTCTCAAGCGCGCGGCATACATCTTTAATTCAATGGTAAATAAGGGAGACATAAACGGAAGGGAGCTACAACACTCCATCTTATCAACATTGGGTTGCTCATAGAGGTTCTTACAATGCATATACATATCCTCAAGAGTCAAGTCACCAAAGCTCTCAACGCGCTTGCCTTTTAGATTTTGCCAAAACTTGCCACATGCATGTGCTTTCTCTTGTGCTAAAAGAAGTTGTTTTTCGACTTCCCACCTTCTCCTCTTCTTTTGAACAAGTGCTTTGTATGTGTGTGAACATTCCAAGTAAAATTCCTTGTCTTTGATCGCATCCAATCTTAGCAAGTGTTTTCGGGCTTGACTACATTCCATGTCAAACCATTTCTTCTTGGTGCTACCCTTCTTAGACCTTTTGCAAGACATGTGTTTCACCGAAAAGCATTCCTTCGCACAAGAGAAAATTACTTCTTTGAAAACTTTCCACTTGCATTCTAATGTTGGGCTCTCTTGATGCTCTATCATGCTTAACATTTGGTCCACCATATCAGCATATATAAGTGCTCGTTTGAGGTCTAGACGTAGGTACAAATGATTCACATCATGATTGGAGGCTACATGCTCGGGCCGTTTACCACACTTGAGGTCAATACATAACATCCTATGATCCGATTCCGGATTCCATTCACCAAGTGTAAAGCTTTGTATGCATTCTAGAGTGGCTTCCGAGAACAACATATAGTCAATCACGCTAGCACCGTTGTGCTTTCTACATGTAAAGTCATTGGTTCCTTGCCATAGACATACACCATTTGCAATGAGCATTCCGGTACTATTGCACATATGTAGAAGTGACTTTCCATAGTGATCCACTTCTTTTGCATCATTAGAACTTCGATTATACATGTATGAGTCATCCATTCTTCTTGAGACATGCGGCATGTCTACTTGTTGTGTGTCGTGTTGTAACATATTTGTGCGAGCATTCATGTCTCCAAAAACAATGACTTCACCTTGATCCTTGTAATGAGCAATGTCTTCCTCTAGTTCAACAAAGGGCTGATCTCTGTCCATATTCAAGCAAGCATAAAAGTTGGAGTCATAGTGAGGAATGTAGCAACCGGCCACAAACATGACTTGACCATTTGGTGGGCTGATTTTCAGCCATAAGTAGCGTTTATACTTATCTTCTTTGACAATGGAAACATCTTTCAAACCCTTTTTGGTCATACATGCTACGCCTCCTTGGCCTCTTCGTTGCTTTGCATTTTTGGCCCACATCAAAGAATGCACATCGTATTTGTCAAATCCAAGAATTCGTTCCGCATCATGCTCCCATGTTTCGACAAGAAGTATCACATCGGAGTCATTGGTAAGCTCATCAATGCCAATTCCCACATTCCATGGATACCCGTTACAATTCCAAAAGCTTATTCGCAAGCGTGAGTTGGTCTCATAGATCATGTGTCCCTATTTGTTGGGTGGACTTGCATCCTCCTTAAGTGGCTTTTCTTCTTGAGGTGATACCTTAACCTTCTTGCCTCTTTCCTCATATGCTTTGCGACGTACATTTTGTTGCATAAGAGTGCGATCCTCATATACATTACAACCTGTTCCTTTGAGGTAGATCCAACCATTGTCAAGGATGATCTTTCTCTTTACCTCATCAGCCATGGTACATACAATAGGTCTTTCTCCTGAGCGAGGGACTCCTTGTTTTCCAACTCGATGTGCACCATAAGCCATGATTCCTGACATGCCAAAGTGTGTAGCAAAAAACTCTTCAATAGCAACTGCAAGAGATTGGGGTGTTTCCATGCTTTCCTCCTTGATTTCACGAATGACGATGTTCTTTGAGCGTTTTTGTCGTTCGTGCAATTCTTGAGTGTCCACATTCTCTACATTCTTTGCTTGGACAACGGCTTCCATGATAGGAGATGTAGAAACCACATTATCCTTACATATATCAGCCCATGATTTGGATGCATTTCTTATCTCACATACATCATGTCATATTGTATCTATTGTTTCCTCTTTCAATACATGATCACTCTCAACTTTGCTCAAGCGCTCTTTCAATACATTCATGTCAACAAGAGAGCGTTTACATTCTTGAACTTCATTCTCAAGATGCATCAAGCGTGTTGTTTGCATTTCAAGAACCTTCTTAAGGTGCTCATTCTCCACAACGAGAACTCTTAAAGTACCATTCTCCATTGCAAGTGCGTGCAACTCTTCACCTTGTTTGTTGACGGTTTCTTGTAACGAGATCAAGTAAGCCATGATCATTGCTTCCGTTGTTGTAGATGATGTGGTTGGATTAGCATCCAAATTCCTTGGAGATTTGCATCATTCTCCATGGCGAGTGTGGCTTTTCCACCCTTGCGAGTTTTGTCTGACATTGTCTTCAAGTCGGCAACAAAAACGCAAAGTTTTGACAGTTTTTTCAGTTCTGAGATGCTGTTACAGCAAAGCCTTCCATTACACAGAAAAATTCTGTCTTTACATCAATGCGTAGAGGACTTTGTGCTCTTCGATTGAGAGTGAGAGAGAGAGAGAGAGAGAGAGAGAGAGAGAGAGAGAGAGAGAGAGAGAGAGAGAGAGAGAGAGAGAGAGAGAGAGAGAGAGAACGAAGTCGAATGAAATGAGATGTTATATTGACGTCTTCAAAAGGCTAAAATAAACTATGAGTCCAAACTATTGCAAAACCGTAAACCTGATACCATGTCACCATGTTTGGGTGCTAAAAGACTAGAAAATACTACTACTACTACTACTAGAATCCATCCTCATTTGCACTCTAGATATTGAGAGAGTATGGCATGAAATGTTCTACTAACGTTTCCAAAAGGCCAAAATGATCTATGATCTAGGTAAATTAGGTTATATTAACGTCTTCAAAAGGCCAAAATCAACTATGAGTCCAAACTATTACAAAACTGTGAATCTGATACCATGTGTGGGTGCTAAAAGACTAGATCAAAAATACTACTACTACTACTACTAGAATCCATCCTCATTTGCACTGTAGATATCGAGAGAGTATGGCAAGAGAGCCTTCATACTGAACCAAGATGGTATCTTTGTCTTCACCGTAATAAGGAAGACTTTTTTAGGGTCCTATCTATGGAAGTATTAAAGGATCTATCTAATGATAGGCCCTCCAAATCTGTCTATGCTATTCCAATGATAGTTAACATAACAAGTTTATCACTATCATACGAATAGTTTCAAAAGATCCCAAGGATATTATAAGTGCCCTGTTGTAAGAAATTCAAGAGGGAATTTGGACAATCAACATCTTCTTCTTAACAATAAGATAAAACACTTGATTGTTCTATACATCATGCCGAGTTTGATAATTGTGGGAGGAGATGATGTCCCAAAGAGGCAAGGACTGATCTATTTTCCATATGATGCGAACTGAGGGTTTCTCTCTTAATGCATTTACATATGCATTACAGTTCAAAATAATCCATAGTTTGATCACCAAAAGGTGACCACATGGATAGAAGATCACATGAAACCATTATAGATTTCAGAAAGGGTTGGATAGAGAGAATAACACGTGTGATTGAAAGATCCAGAATGCTTTTAGAACCCTACAAATTTTAGATATAGAGTAAAAGTGAGTGAGTGAGAGAGAGAGAGAGAGAGAGAGAGAGAGAGAGAGAGAGAGGGGGAGGGAGATGGAGAGGGGGAAAGAGGGATGGGAAACATACCTAGAAACATACTTATTTAAAGAGACATATTGTAAAGTCAAGTTTTGTGGATGAAGTCCTAGAGAAACTACACTTACAATGTGTCTCTTTTTTTCTTAGGAACTTTATGGCACCTAGGGTATCTGCTGAATGTTTTGGTCATGGATTGGAAGCGATGGAGATAGTAATGGATCATATAATGATTCACCAATCTCCAAAAAACAAAGCTGACTTCTTTCAAAGCATTGTTCGAGGTTTCTTTCCGGGTGTTACTATAGAAGAAGCTTGGAGAACCTACGACCGCACTTCCATGACTCAAGATGGGACACCCTTTCACCAGGTGTTTGTCAGAATCTAGAATGATCCCAGTCAATGGTTTCGCAACCTACGCCTTTTGCAGATTCGAGTAAAGATGGGATACTCAGATGCCCTCTACCTTGATTCTGAGTTAGGTTGTTCTATATATATCTGAAGTTTATAGCAAAATTAATGCACTAAAGAGCATTATAGGATCTGATAAGATAGAGAATCATAAGGAGCCTATTTTCAAGCGCCCCAGTGCTAAACGCTCTTTTTCCATTTTCAAATGTAGATGGGGTTGATCATGTATTAAGAAAAACTTTTATCTACTAAACAAAAGTGATTCATGAGCATTTTGGTTTGTTTTCCACTTCTCATGCAATCCTTTGTTGTTTTTCACATCTAGATAGAGATGATGTATTTTTTTGATTCTAAAATAGCAAGCACTTAAAAAGTGAATATTCTACAAGGGTTAATTTTTAATTTACAAGCATTCAAACCTTCTCTTTGGTTGTCACATTTCTCTTTGCAACCACTGTAGTTTTTTGTGTACAGTAAAATGGAGATTAGTTGTGGCATCCCATTGGCTATTGCAACCAACGGCTTGATATCTTCTGGGATAGCTCTAAGTGCATCAGCGGGTGAAGAGGAGATACTGTCATCTCTTCCTACTATTCACAATGTGCGTGCAGCAAAGAGAGCAGCTCGAAATGTCAGGAGGAATAGTGCACTTGTTAATGAACGGGAGATACTTTCATCTCTTCGTATTCGAAATGTGCATGCGGCAAAGAGAGCAGCTCAAAATGTTGAGTGGAATTCAAAGAAGCAAATTATTGAAACCCTGCTAGAGATCAAAGCCTCCTACAATAGGATGGAGACAATGCAAACCAATGTCTCGGATGTGGTTGAAACTTTAAGCTCTGCATTGGATATTGAAAGTGGGATACTATGGAAATTGTGAGAAGAGACAAAAGCATCAAACTTGCAGAGATTAGAGAGTGAGGCATACATGAGAGAGAAACTTTCCAAAGTTGAGGATTCTCAAAAGATGATATTGGCATCTATTGAGAATCTTCGAAAAGAGGCTTCGCGGAGTCAACGTGAATCAAAAGGACGAATGCAAGACAATAATCTACGACAAATCGTGCTAGGATTGAGAAGTATTGTCAATAAGCTTGGTGCTTTGACAAAGGTTCAAGGTTCAAGACTTTCAGATATCCGAGCTACCTCAAGTAAATTAAGTGCTTTGGCTAGATTAGTTCGACCAAAGCAGCGTCAAGTTTCTCAACGACCTAATCCTACTAATCCTACTAATGGTAGAAATATGTAATGTTTTGTTGTATCTTCATCAAACTGTTCTTTTTAACTGAGTCAAGCCGTTGTGTCAAATTTAATTGAGTCAAGCCGTTGTGTCAAATGTATTTAGTCCTACTTATGATAGAAATATGTAATGCTATGTTGTATCTTCATCAAACTGTACTTTTTAATTCAGTCACTATCAATGCGTCAAATGTATTTAGGTTAGAGGATATAGTTTGATGTCCCAGTTTATATTGATTTTTATTATGCATAAGGATGTTCGTTCAGTGACAAATCCAAATTATATGAGATCTATTTGCACCTGATTTCATAGATGGTATCTGGACCACGTATATTATCACCTACTCATGCACGACGTAGTCGACTGTGTGATGATTCGTGAAAGGCGAGGCGCCAAATAGCACGAGAGAGAACAAGGAATTCACTACAAAGTACTATTGGAACTTTATTGGAGTGCAATGAAAGGCAAAGCATGCATGATGTACATGAAGGAAACTTTGAAGCCATGAATGTTAGGACAACAATGAACTTAGTAGAGGGAAACTATTCTAAAGTAGAAAAGCACTGTTTGTCCATCCGCTTTGAATATCCAGCGTCTCTCATTTTACATCACAAGTCTATGGCACCAGTTCTATCCAAAAAGTGTGTGTTGCACAACTTCGGAAGCTTAGATTATGTTTGCTCCAAATGTGGAGCAAAGGCCTGGAAGGATGAAGGAAAGACTATCCAAACATTTGTGGGTAAATATTGCTGCTCTGATGGAAAAGTCCAATTACTTCCTTTGAATGAGCCACCAAATGAAATGAAAGATTTGATGAGCTCAACCACAACAAGAAGTAGACAGTTCTTACAAAACATTAGAGGATATAATAATGCATTGGCATTTGTGTCTCTTGGTGCCCATATCAATGAGACTATTAATTATGGTGGGAGAGGTGTATACACTTTTAAGGTTCACGGCTCTGTCTATCATACTATTGGTTCTTTAGCGCCAGCCGAAGGACAAAATGAAGTCCCACGCTTTGCACAATTATATTTTTTTGATACTGAACATGAGCTGAGCAACAGATTGCATCATGTTTCAAATTTAGATCGTAGTATTCTAGAGTGTTTACAGGTGATGATGCATAGAGTAAATCCTTATGCAAATGCTCTACGATCTGTTGCTTCTTTGTCTGGAGATGCTATTGTACCCAATATGAGGATGGTTATTGCGGAGAATCGTTGTGATGGTTGGAAATATCTTGCTCCAAGGGGTTCTGAAGTTGCTGCAATTATGCCAGGACAAGGGGATGATAGAAATATTGGCTATCGCGACATTGTACTGAATTTTTGACACAGGGGTTTGAAAAGAATTTCCAACATGCATCGAGCTTACATGTCCTTATTGTATGTTTTATTATTTCCAAGTGGAGAGGATGGGTGGCATCTTTATTTAAAGACTATTGATGGAAAAAAATTGAGTCAAAAGCAATATTATGTCTTTCGCTTACAAATAAGAGATGATACTGTGGAGTGTCTTCTTCGAGGAGGTAGGCTATTACAACATTATTTCGTGGATGTTTATAGTACTCTAGAGGAGTCACGGCTTTTGTGGATGCGAAATAACCAAAAAACACTCCGTGGTGAAGTGTACCAAGGATTGGTTGACATGGTTGAGGCCAGAGATAGCTTAAAGAGGGCTGAAGGTCAAAATGTTGGCCGTAGTATTGTTTTACCTTCGTCTTTTGTTGGAGGTCCTAGATATATGTGCCAACTATTTCAAGATGCAATGGCAATTGTTCGTAGTAGGGGAAAACCGGATCTCTTCATCACATTCACATGTAATCCATGATGGAAGGAAATAGTTGATACATTACTACCTGGACAAAGTGCTGTTGATCGTCCTGATCTAACTATACGAGTGTTTTATCAGAAGTTCCAAGATATGATGCATTTACTTATCAAGCAAGCCGTATTTGGGGAGGTGATTGGACATGTTTCAGTGATTGAGTTTCAGAAGAGAGGTCTTCCTCATGCACATATATTGTTGATACTTGCATCCAAATATAAACCCATAGATACATTACACTATGAAAAGTTGGTTTGTGCAGAGCTCCCTGACAAGAATGTGTTTCCAGAATTATTTGATGTAGTGATTCGTTGTAATTTTCATGGGCCATGTGGTCCATTGAACCCACTTTCTCCATGTATGGTTGATGGTAACTATAGATTTAAGTTTCCACGAACATTTTCTACTTCTACAAATGTAAACGAAAGTGGATATCCTGTGTATATGAGGAGAGATGATGGAAGGTTTGTTACGTCTAAAAATTACAATTTAGATAATCGTTGGGTTGTTCTCTACAGCCCTCTCTTATCACTAAGATAACAAGCCCATATTAATGTGGAGATTTGCTCAACTATCTCACTGCCGTGAAATATCTTTATAAGGATGTCTACAAGGGACATGCTCGAGCCACTGTTGTCCTTCAAGATGGTGAAGGAGCTACTGATGAGATCAAGAGTTATCTCAATGCACGTTATGTTTCTGGATTTGAGGCTATGTGGAGAATATTTGGCTTTGACATGCATAGTGAAAGGCCAGCTATTCAACGATTGCAAGTACACCTTCCATTGCAGAATATGGTCACATTTCAAGATGGTGATGATGTATCACATTTACTAGATAATGAGCAAAATAGAAAAACTACCTTGACAGAATGGTTTGTTGCAAATCAAAATGATCTTGAAGCAAATAGCTTCACATATATTGACTTTCCAAATGGTTGGGTATGGAATAAAAGTCGAAAGGCATGGTCTCCACGACAACAGGGTGTTTCTATTGGAAGAATGTATAATATTGTCCCTACTGCTGGTGAGGTTTATTACCTACGAATGATTCTCAATATTTGCAAGGGATGTAAGTGTTTTAAAGACTTGCGTATGTATGATGGTTACGTCTATGATACATACAAGGAAGCATGTATAGCTAGAGGATTATTGAAAGATGAGGAAGAATGGTCAATTTGCCTCCAAGAGGCATCTTTTTTCCAAAATGGAATGTAGTTGAAACAATTGTTTGCAATCATATTAGTCTTTTGTGAGCCACTTCATCCGGATGCTCTTTGGGACAGGTTTGTACAGAATTTTGTGAGGACTATGTTTATGCCCTAAGGATGCTTATTTCAGATGCAAGTGTGCGATTTGATGTGGCAAAAAATCAAGCATTGCTTCATATAGAATGCTTTTTGCAACAACATGGCAAGAGGCTTTGCGATTATATGTTGCCTGCAATAGACTCAACATTGGTATCCTTAATTGAAAATGGTGCTATGGCTGAAGAAACAATGTTCAATGTTGATGAACAGTGTAGTATACCAGATTGTATGGAAACTTCCTTAAATGAGGATCAGCGAGATGCTTATCACCAAGTGCTACAAGCTGTTGACACACATTCAGGGAAGGTATTTTTCCTAGATGGTCGTGGTGGCTCAGGAAAAACTTACTTATATAATGCACTTCTTTCACGAGTGCAAGGAAGTTGTAGAGTTTCTCTTGCATGTGCATCCTCGGGTATTGCAGCTTTGCTTTTGAGTAATGGAAGAACTGCTCATTCTAGGTTTAAGATACTGATGGGGGCTTTTCACAAGCCAAGCTCCCATACCCCTCTTCTCTCGTCCCCACCCCATGAAAACCCCCTCTTAGGGAGGGAGTGATAAAAGGCATTGGAAAAAGTAAGAAAAAATAAATTATGATTATGTAAATATATAAGAAAGGTAAAATAGGCCACCTCATGCCTGCGGGGTAGCCCATCCCCACCTTGCCTCCTTTTTCTTCACTATTGCCCCGCCGTGTGTCCCTTTTCCTCTCCTCCACTCAAAAGGTCAACCCCTCTCTCCTCCCCTTGTCCTTTCTCCTTTCTCTCTCCCCTCAAGCTACCCCACCTCTCACCAATAATGCATTATAACTCACCAATAGTGCACCCTAACTCACATGCAACTTACCCTATCTTCCAAAATAGTATACCCCACCCCCTCTTTCTCTCTCCTATCCTATCCCATGACCCAAATACCCCCTCCTCTCTCTAAAGGGCGCCATATCTCTTGTCTTGTAGCTAAATAACCTTCGCCACACTCACACACACTCAGTTTCACTGAAAAAGGTGCCCACAGACCCATCCCCACCCAGTGGTTACCTGATTTTTCTTGTGTTCACACACATCTGCACACAGATTCACCTCTGAACACACTCCCCTCTCTCCCCTCTTGTAATTACTTTATTCTCCATGTCACCTCTCACTTTTTTTCATCAACCCATCTCTCTCTCTTAGTCTCTCTCTCATGAGACTGCTGTTCTGGCACATATACACACAGCCAGACAAGTGGGGCCCACAGTCACATGGCCTATGTAGATAATGATTTCTTCATTTCTAAATTCTAGAATTCCTCCCCCCTCCTCCCCTATATAAAGAGGGGTCACCATCACACTAAATACACACAACATCACCAAAGAACACACTATGCATTGTGTGTGCCTAGTGCACACACACACACCCACACCATCACCATCACCGCAATCACCATGCTTGTCTTGAGCATGACCTCTACACCCTTGGCTATGGAAGATGAAGGGAAACTAAATGAAGAATGATGGCCATAACCCTCGTGGGAGTCTTCACCATCAACTCCCACCTATCCGCCATGCGCTCTACCACTCTCTCCCTTCTCATTCCCCTACCCTATGCTCCCCATTTCATCGCCTTATTCTCTAAATAAAGCTTGAGGTTTTGTGAGTATGTTTTCTTGCAATGTTTTGTTCATGTGAGGTGTGCGGAATCACCACCTAATCTTGTGTTTGGAGTGAGCTTGTGTATGTGTGAAGGGTGTGCGGATTCGCCATCCTTTTGTGATGCCTAAGTACTAAGCTGATATACCCCCTCCCTCACTCTCTCTCTCTCTCTCTCTCTCTCTCTCTCTCTCTAACTTGATCTCATTCCCTTTCCTCTTCATCATTACTCCCAAGCATCCATCTCTCTTGGATGAAAACTTTGTTATGGTGGTGTGTTGTTTGCGTCCTAGCCGCTGAAGCTAGGTGGTGCCCCTGTTTGCTTTACCATGATAGGCTCGAGGCGCTCCATTCGGTCTCCGGTGTTTTAGAGGCCGTCGTGGGTTCGGGGTTTGCTTTGCTCCTGTCATTTGGTGCCCCCACTGAGGATCTTTTCATGAAACCCTTCAGTTTACAAGACTGAAACCCCTAAACTATTGTGAATGGATGAATGGCTAGCAGGATTTGCTAATTGGACGACAAAAGAAGAAGAGCTCCAAGCACAACTAGACGAACTCCGCATCTCCATCAAAGCTCGAGTGCCAGGCGTAACGGTAATTGATTTGCAGTGGGAGAGTCAACCAACACGCCAAACCCAGTGGATATACATAGGCCAAGTGCCAAGAAGAAGAAGGAGAAGGTCGAAACCATGTCCGCAACCTACAACCAACCAACAACAACAAAATGGAAGGAGCTCTGCACAATAGAGAATCAACACTATTCTACTTTGATAATCGCGTAACTCAAGTCACCGAGGTAATTAATACAGTCAGTTTTCAAGTCGCACCTGATGCTGCAGCACAGATAACGGAATCATTGGCTCACACTCTCACTAGAGAAACTAGGGATCTACTGAGTTTGTTTCATGAAAGAACACCACCCTCTCCCACAAGCTTGGACAGTGACTAAGCACCTCTAAGCTTCACATGAATCAGTACAACCTACCTCAAGACAGATCACACATACCAACACGTGTACGCTCAATCAAGGTAATACTGGATTTGAAGGCTCACTACCAGCACGTCATTGACACCATGCTGGGTGGGGAGCAATTTTTTGAGGTTCTGGCATCAGATCAACCATTTGTCTTGTCTTTGGTACAAGGCAATGTACCGTTTGAAGTTTTAATCTATGTCCTAGTATAAGAGGGTATACACGCCTCCTTGTAAAGAAGAAAAAAACTTTTGCAAGTTAAGCAGTGTGTCTTTCTAGCTCTCTCTCAGTCATCATGGCAAGTGTAGCATTTCCAACATTTAAAGGAAAGAAGGGGGAGGATTTGGTAACAGACTTCCTAGATGACTTTGAAGTAGCATGTGTAGTGAGCAACAAAGATACGGATGAATCCCGGGTTAGAATCTTTAAGCATCTCATGAAGCTAGAATCTAGATCATGGTACAATGCACTTCCACAAGCAACCAAGGATGACTGGGAACCCTTAAAAACCTCTTTTAAGAGGCGCTTTGGGGGAGGTACCACTTCAGAAAAGTTGTGGGACAAGTTGAGAGACTTGAAGCAGGAGGGTCTTTTAGAATATGCCACCTATGAGTCCAAATTTGTGGATTTGTGGGAACGGTGGGTTGAGTCACTGGCAAGGGGGGAAGCCACACCCGATTTCCTAAAAAAAGATCGGTTCACGCATGGCTTATGGCCGCTTCTTAAGGAGAAGGTGAAAGGTAGATTCCCGGCTACGTACAAGTTAGCCGTTGAGATTGCTCGCCTTAAGGACAAGAAGCTGCGAATGAAAGCCAAAGAAACCGAGTCAGCAGAAGCAGGAACATCGCATCGACCAGCAACTACGACAACCACCATACCACCACCATCGGCTCTTGGGGTAAGATGACCAACAAGATATGTTGGCCCATATTACTGACCAACTGTAGAATTTGTCTGTCCACTTAATACAGCAAGGGAGGAGTCAAGAAAGAGATCAAGACCCTGGAAGATCACGACGACAAAACAGGGAGTATCATTGCTACAACTGCGGAGAAGACGGTCACGGTATGTACTACTGTCCCAAACCACGACAAAACTATAATAGAGGAGGTAGGAGGAACCAATTGTCACCCCCTAGAGAAAGAATACCCCCACCCCGAGCACCACCCCACCAACACAAATTCTACGTCCACCCCAGACACCACTACAAGCATCCATTCCACCTCTTCCACCAGCCCCACCACCTGATCGCCCTATAAACATCATAAGGCTAGAAGAGAAAGGAAAAGCCGTAGTAGTGGATCCACCCAGAGCAAAGGAGAGGGACAAGGGTAAGGAGAAGGTAACCTTTTTAGAACCACTTGAGGCCATGACTGTGAAAAGAGCTAGGAGGCAGAAGGCTACACAATGAGATGATGAGAGAAGCATGAGAGGAGAAACTAGCAAGAGGCCATCCAGGCCACGACGGAAATTGGGCATCACCGACTTCCAGCTAGGGGAAAGTTCTAAGCCGTATGATCTAACATTGGATGTGGCAGAACAAGGACCGAAGATTACATGGCCACAGTTGCTACATCTTGTACCTAAAGTAAGGCGACAATGGTCTAAAATGGAAAGTACAAGATGCTCCAAAACAAAGGTAGCCGGAGCAATTTCGGGATGCAACATGGATGACATCCTTCCAATTGTCGACGTAAACATAAAAGGAAAGAGGGTTGGAAACACCTACATTGATGGAGGTGCACAAATCTGTGTAATGAGCGAAGCTATGATGCTTCGATTAGGGCTCGAGGTTGACAGGCCTTCTCCATGCAAGGCAAAGATGGCAAACAACGCAAAAGTAAAGTGTGTGGGTGTGGTAAGTGCCGTGAAAATCAAAGCTTTCAACACTGAGGTAGAGGTAGATGTTTTTGTAATGCCTACTAAGGGGGAGGGCTATCCACTAATTTTGGGAAGGCCATGGTTGATGTCCATGAAGGCAAAACAGGACTGGGGTACTGGCCTTCTACGCATGACCGGTAAGAAAGGGGAGACAATCTACTATGACATGAGGATTGGAAAGCAGAAGCAAATGAATCTGGAAACATCGGCAGATGAAACCACTAGCGAATCTTCCAGTTATGAGGAGGAGACCACATCCACCGACAAAAGTGACAGATCCATTGATGTGATGGGTATCATTATGAAGGATCCACAAAGGGTAAGCACAATTGGTGATCCATCACCGAAAGGGCAACCCAATGAAGAGGAGAGCAAATCACCTGGCCTAGGAGGAAGTAGGTTGAAGGGTATGTTGTCAACTGAATTAACACTTGAGGAGAAAGATAGTTTTTTGCAAATGTTGATGGGATTTCCTAACCTGTTCATTGACAACTATGAAAGAATCACAGGCATTACAGTGGTGGAACATCATATTAAGCTGAAGGAAGGGGTAAAACCAGTTGTGCAAAAGCTACGACGACTGGGGGTCATACAAGAAAAGGCACTCTTGGACGAGGTAAGGAAACTGCTAGAGGTGGGATTCATCTATCCTGTAGAAAAGTCAGAATGGGTGTCACCCGTAGTGGTGACACCTAAAAAGAATGGTAAGTGGAGGGTCTGTGTTGACTACAAACCACTAAATGCAGCTACAAAGAGAGACCACTTTCCTCTCCCTTTCTTGGATGAAATTCTGAATGAAGTAGCGGGTTTTGAATGCTATACCGTCCGCGATGGTTATTCTGGATACTTGCAAATACGCATAGCCTTGGAAGATCAGCTAAAAACCACTTTTATCATGCCATGGGGTTGTTTTGCATACAGGGTTATGCCATTTGGTCTCACAAATGCACCTGCCACATTCCAAAGATATGTCACCTATGTTTTTCAACCGTTCTTTGGAACATCCATAAGAGTGTTCATCGATGATTTTTGTATATATAGCTCCCGTATTTCACATTTGGAAAAGGTAACTGAAGGTTTGGCCAGGTTGCAGAGCCTAGGTGGGCAATTAAATGTGGATAAATGTCACATTGGGGATAGTAAAGTCATTCTACTAGGCCATGAAATTTCAGCAAGAGGTATCAACGCCGACCCAAGTAAGGTGTCCGCATTCATAGCCCTACCTTCACCAACGACCGCACGTCAACTGGTCTCTTTTCTACAGAAGGTGAGGTACTTAAGTAGATTCATACATCTACTATCACAACTTGTTCTAACACTGCAACAACTCACTCAAAGATCAACTTTCACTTGGAACGAGGAAAGCGAACATCACTACAACAAGGTAAAGGAGGTCTTAGCCACTCTGCCAACTATCTCACCACCTAAGTGGGATGAAAAATTCTATGTCACCTCAAGTGTTGGTGATGACTCATTGGGGGCTGTGCTACTCCAAAAGGATACGACGACATCTTTCATGAGGCCAATCTACTTCTCTAGTTGAATGATGACAGCAGGAGAGAAAGGTTTCACCCATGTGGAACACTTAGTCCTAGCTCTTAGATTTGCAACTACAAAGTTTAGGTCATATTTGCTACCTAAGCAATTTGTGATTCTAACCACGGATGAAATATTTCCCTATGTTTTACAACACATGGATGTGTCTGCTAGGATTACTAAATGGCTAGTTCGTCTGCAAGAGTTCAACTACACGGTACAGGTAGAAAGCAAGACAAGGGCAAGTTTGGGGGGACTCATGACCTACCAAATCTTTGAAATGGAGGAGAAGAAATCTAAGGAAGGAGAAGTCCGATTACCTCCAGTACCACCGATGGTAGAAGGAGCATACTCTCTCTACTTTGATGGAGCCTACAAGCGAGCGTCCGACAAAGCAGCTGCAGGCATAGTGGTCTTTGATGACAAAGGGACAAAGGTATTTTCGTTGGGCCAATTGTTAGATTCACATTCTAACAGTGAAGCTGAGTATGCAGCACTAACCAAGGGTCTACGATGGTGCGTCTCGCAAGGTGTACAACGCCTTAATGTATTTGGGGATGCTCTACTTCTGGTAAGGCAAGTAAATGGAGCATGGACATGCAAGAATCCTAGTTTAAGGACTCACTTAAGTGGTGTAAAAACCTTGTTGGGTAAGTTTGAAGAAGTTCAAATACACCATATCCCAAGGGCTCAAAAACAAGAAGCAGATGACATAGCAAGTGAAAGACTACAGGAAGTGGTGGTTGGAGCAATAAAACTAAAGCTCCCTCTATTTCAAGGCAGTGATGCCTTGCCTGACATCATGCATTTTTTGGAAACAGGAGAATGCCCATCAGATTTAACATAGGGACAAAAGCAATGGCTGACGCGGAAGGCCACAAGGTATCGACTCATCAATGACGGTTTGTATTGTAAGGGTAAGGACCAAATACTCAGGAAGGTCCCTCTCTCTCAGGAAATCACGGGAGTAATTGCTAGCTGTCACGACGGGGTTTGTGGTGGTCACTTTGCCCTAGACATAACAAGTAGGAAAATCTTGCAAGCAGGCTTCATATGGCCTAGCCTCAACCGTGATGTACACCACTGGTGCAAAACATGTAAGTTGTGTCAAAAGGCCGGCACTAGATCACTTATGCCTGAACCACAGACACCTATTCTCTCATATGGCCCATTTGAAAACTGGGATATCGACGCCATTGGGCCATTACCTAGGGCCAACTCAGGAAAAATCTACATTATCATGGGGGTCGACTACATGACTAGATGGGCAGAGGCTACATCCACCACTAGAATCACAGCGGTAGAGGTAGCTAAATTTATCTACGAGCACATATGCTGTAGGTTTGGCACACCTTTAGAGATCATCTGTGATAGAGGGCCAGGTTTCAGAGCAGACTTGGTAGGAGAATTAATGCAGAAACTAGGCATTACAAGGAGGCACTCTTCACCATATTACCCTCAATGTAATGGCCTAGTTGAAAAGGTAAATAGAATGGTTTCTAAAATTATTACCAAGTAGGTAAACAATCATCCTGGAGACTGGGATAAGTATCTACTACCAGCTTTATGGGCCTACAAAACTTCATTTTGTACATCCTTGGGATTCACACCGTATCATCTAGTATTTGGTAAGGAAGCAATATTGCCCATTGAAGTGCAACTACAAAGTCTCAGAGTAATGGCAAGCCAGCTTTAACAGCCCAACATGCATTTGAGAGATCAGATCATCAACTTGGAAAGAGTGCAGCTGGACAGAGAAGAAGCAATAAATTATTATGCAGCACAAGCAGAGCATAGACGGCTTAGCTTTAACGAGCATCTCCGGAAAAAAGAATTGAATAAAGGAATGTTGGTGCTCCGCTACGACAATCGCTTCGACACGCGCAAGGATAAGAAACTCCTACTCCGATGGGAAGGTCCTTTCATCGTCAGGAAAAAGTATGCCAATGGAAGCTACCAGCTTATGGAGGCTGATGGAAAACTTCATAAAACCAGGGTAAATGGTTGGCGAATTAAACCTTATTTTCTTCGATTTGACCAGGCTCCACCAATTGACATTCCAGATGAGGACACACCATCAGCCGCCATCTCCAACGATAATGATCAAACAGATGAGCTAGAGACATGAATGCCTCTAGCCAAAAGGGGAGGGCTAATGATGGGGGCTTTTTACAAGCCAAGCTCCCATACCCCTCTTCTCTCGTCCCCACCCCATGAAAACCCCTTCTTAGGGAGGGAGTGATAAAAGGCATTGGAAAAAGTAAGAAAAAATAAAGTATGATTATGTAAATATATAAGAAAGGTAAAATAGGCCACCTCATGCCTGCGGGGTAGCCCATCCCCACCTTGCCTCCTTTTTCTTCACTATTGCCCCGCCGTGTGTCCCTTTTCCTCTCCTCCACTCAAAAGGTCAACCCCCTCTCTCTTCCCCTTGTCCTTTCTCCTTTCTCTCTCCCCTCAAGCTACGCCACCTCTCACCAATAATGCACCCTAACTCACATGCAACTTACCCTATCTTCCAAAATAGTATACCCCACTCCCTCTTTCTCTCTCCTATCATATCCCATGACCCAAATACCCTCCTCTCTCTCTCTAAAGGGCGCCATATCTCTTGTCTTGTAGCTAAATAACCTTCCCCACACTCACACACACTCAGTTTCACTGAAAAAGGTGTCCACAGACCCATCCCCACCCAGTGGTTACCTGATTTTTCTTGTGTTCACACACATCTGTACACAGATTCACCTCTGAACACACTTCCCTCTCTCCCCTCTTGTAATTACTTTATTCTCCATGTCACCTCTCACTTTTTTTCATCAACCCATCTCTCTCTCTTAGTCTCTCTCTCATGAGACTGCTGTTCTGGCACATATACACACAGCCAGACAAGTGGGGCCCACAGTCACATGGCCTATGTAGATAATGATTTCTTCATTTCTAAATTCTAGAATTCCTCCCCCCTCCTCCCCTATATAAAGAGGGGTCACCATCACACTAAATACACACAACATCACCAAAGAACACACTATGCATTGTGTGTGCCTAGTGCACACACACACACCCACACCATCACCATCACCGCAATCACCATGCTTGTCTTGAGCATGACCTCTACACCCTTGGCTATGGAAGATGAAGGGCAACTAAATGAAGAATGATGGCCATAACCCTCGTGCGAGTCTTCGTCATCAACACTCACCTATCCGCCATGTGCTCTACCACTCTCTCCCTTCTCATTCCCCTACCCTATGCTCCCCATTTCATCGCCTTATTCTCTAAATAAAGCTTGAGGTTTTGTGAGTATGTTTTCTTGCAATGTTTTGCCCATGTGAGGTGTGCGAAATCGCCACCTAATCTTGTGTTTGGAGTGAGCTTGTGTATGTGTGAAGGGTGTGCGGATTCGCCATCCTTTTGTGATGCCTAAGTACTAAGCTGCTATACCCCCTCCCTCACTCTCTCTCTCTCTCTCTCTCTCTCTCACTTGATCTCATTCCCTTTCCCCTTCATCATTACTCCCAAGCATCCATCTCTCTTGGATGAAAACTTTGTTATGGTGGTGTGTTGTTTGCGTCCTAGCCGCTGAAGATAGGTGGTGCCACTGTTTGCTTTACCATGACAGGCTCGAGGTGCTCCATTCGATCCCCGTTGTTTTAGAGGCCGTCGGGGGTTCGGGGTTCGCTTTTCTCCCGTCAATACCTTTGGAGCTTCACTCTGAAGCAACTTGCAATATAAAGGTAAATAGTCAACTTGCAGAACTTCTAAGAAATTCAACTTTACTTATATGGGATGAAGCTCCCATGACACATCGCTATGCGTTTGAAGCAGTGGACAGAACTTTAAGAGATATTATGCAACGAGATACTTTGTTTAGTGGAAAAGTCGTTTTACTTGGAGGTGACTTTCAACAAATACTACCTGTTGTACCAAAAGGTAGTCATACAGACATTGTAAATGCTTCGTTGTGTCATTCTCACATATGGAAATACACGAAGATACTGAGGATTTCCAAAAATATGCGTATAGTTGATTGCGGCTCAAATTCACTTCAACAAAGTTTTTCCCGTTGGGTGCTTGATATTGGCAATGGGGTTATGGATGACGGAGGAGACTTAGACAAAGTCAAAATACCTTCACACATGTTGCTTCCAGGAAATAGTTTGGTAGATCTCCTAAGCTTTATATATGGAGATTTGTGTCATTTGCAAGATCACGAAACTTTTTTCAGAGATCGAGCAATACTTGCTCCACGGAATAAAGAGGTGGATTTAATTAATGACTATGCATTGCAAAGAATGCATGGAGATTGCAAAGAGTATTTGAGTGCAAATTCAATTTGTATGTCAGAGGAAAACACACATTTGTACACAATTGAATATCTGAATAGCCTTACTCTTGGTGGTGGTTTTCCACCTCATACTTTAGTCTTGAAAGAAAATGCTCCTATCATGTTGCTACACAATTTGGATCCAAGACATGGATTATGCAATGGAACTAGATTGATATGCAAGCAATTTCATCATAAGGTAATTGAGGCAGAGATAGTTACAAGATCAAATATTGGAGAGAGAGTTTTTCTTCCAAGGATTGACTTTATTATTGGAAGCCATCAGGGGCTTCCATTTCAAATGAAGCGTCGTCAATTTCCAATCAGGCTTGCTTTTGGGATGACTATCAACAAAGCACAAGGGCAAACACTTGGAATTCTTGGTCTATATCTTGAGTCTTCGATCTTCTCTCATGGACAGTGGTATGTTGCAATGTCACGTGTACGAAGTGCAGCTTCTATGAGGATTGTTGTCAATACTGAAAACACTCAAGCGGAGTGTTACTACACTCTAAACATTGTATTTAAGGAAGTATTACAACTAGCGAGCTCATAACAATAAGTTCAAATTGACATTGTGGCTCTCACTTAAAGTCAGACACACTTGATGTTAAATTTTATTCATATCTCTTAGATCAAAGTATTTCCCATAGATGGATCCTCGACACAGTGTCTCCTATGTAGTGGGTCACATCACTGAATTCATTCGAGGTATTTATCTTCTTTATAAAATTAGTTTATTATTAACTTGACCTATTATTTTCTTGAGAAGATTGTCTTATACATTGACTTACTCTGTTGAAGATCCACCGCAATGGAGGGGAAGAGTTCCTGCTATGTTTTTGGTGATCTTCTTTGATCAAACTCATATTATATTGTAAGAGTTTTTATATATGATATATTTGCAGTTTTAAGCTTTTATTGCTCTACATAATTCATGGATTCCTTTGCAGAGATCACTCCCATCGAGGTTTTATCATCGTAGGTGTTTATGAAATGCTATACTTAGGTAGAGATATGTCCATGGAAGTTCTTGGATATTACCATGTTGCGTTTTCTTCGAACCACGAGCATCGTCAAATTCAAGTTAATATTTGGTTTGTGAGTGATGAGAGGCCAGTCATCAATGCACAACAGGTGGGGGTTGCTGGAGACCGCACTACACCATATCGATTGAGGATATTTACTCAAGTTGAAACACCACTTCGTATCTTGCAAAATGTATACAACATAGGTCCTTGGACTTATAGAATCCCTAACGTGGTCTCTCGAAGGCTACACTTTGAATAACTATTTTGTATTGTCTCTCTGTGAAGTTGTGAAATTTCAAAGTCTTTTGAATTGCTTTCATCTCTCTCTCTCTCTCTCTCTCTCTCTCTCTCTCTCTCTCTCTCTCTCTCTCTCTCTCTCTCTTAAATCCTTCACTAAAACAAAAGAAAGAAGGACATGATTCTCTACGGCATGATCGTCAACTATACTTTTTAATCTATTTCATATTTGTTCCTCTTAAACTTCCAAATCTATGCTGTTAGAGCAAATAAAGAATGGCATGATACATCATGGTTTCGTACACCCTCAATGATGTACCTACTTATATTAGAGGTGTGTAAATGTAAAATCTTATCTTTGTTACTTAATTTTACCATGAATGAGAATTTATTTGCCTTTATTTGTATGTTTACACGTATAACATTTTTTCTAGATCCTCCATTGTGGAGGGGTCCTGCACATGCTGAGGATATTGTTCGTATTGTTGAGGATTTTGAGATCCTTCGGTGCGTATAGCTTGAACTTGAATCCATATGACGTTAAATGTGTTGTTACTTTTTATGTCTGAATGGTTGGTTGTTAGTTTCATTGCAGGCTTCAATATTATTGCAGACATTCTGTCTTGGCATTATATGAAGCACGATATTTTAGAAGTGTTGTAGGTTATTATCACATAGAGTTTGATATAGATGATATGCGAATAACTGTACGAGAGTTAGGTATACAACGCCCTCTCAATTGCAACTTTTCATACGGTCCCTATGGAGTGAATGAATGGATGTTTAGAATCTATTCTTTGGATGAATCACCTCGATGCCTCGGTCACAGTGTTCGACGTGTCGGACCTTGGATCTTGAGAGTTCCAAGTAGAGTGTGTCGTAGGGTCAACTTCTCTAGATGATCGAACACTTTGATCCATTGTTTATGCATTCTAAGTACCATATTTGTTTAGTTACTGTTGGCTCAATCAAGTGGGTTTTTATCTACTACATAGGTTAATGTGTGTGTGTGTGTGTGTGTAAGAGAGAGAGAGAGAGAGAGAGAGAGAGAGAGAGAGAGAGAGAGAGAGATTTGCGAATTGCTAATGTAGGTTAACATGGGTCATTATGTATTGGCTATTCTCCCAATACATATAAGGATGCTTATATATTTGAAAGTTAAGGAAGAGTACATTTGTCAAGGATATGGTACATGGTGTTGGTGGCATCATTGGGTGTATTCGTATGCTGATGGGTGGTATGGAAATTGTGGACGGTTAATCATTACACTATGCAAAGTGTCACAAATATTGAGCGAAATAAAATTGATGAGACTCCTACAAGAACTACAAATGGTTGATATTTATTACATCAATGTTTGTGGTTGTGATGTTCAATTGCGAAAGATATATCACAATCACAAATCTTACATTTCGGATGAAGAGTTTCAAATTTTGAAACTAATTGTGAAGTTTATCAATGTGGTATATTGGAGTGATCCTCATCCATCCAGTTATAGAGTAGAATATGAGTCGTTGTAAACAAAAAATTTGAGGTTGTTGTAAAGACTTTGAACTAATGAACCTCTTGACACTTTTTGGCATGACAATTAGTAATTGAAGTGTTCGTATTGTGCTTATACCTTTTTAAAGTGTTTAAGTGACCATGTTGATCATATCTCTCTCTCTCTCTCTCTCTCTCTCTCTCTCTCTCTCTCTCTCTCTCATTTTAAGCTTTGAGTACTAATGTTGTCTTCTTTTCTTGCAACCAATTAAATGGCCCACGAAATTGTGAATATTTTTCCAAGTGTAAAAAAAATTATTGTTGATGCCTTTGAAGAAAATTTGTTACCTGTTGAATGGGGATGGCAATGGGCATGGGAAGTGATTGAGAAAAACTACACTATTTGGGGATCATATGTAGATGAAGAGTTGGACACGATTTACATCAAGTTGCTTGATCCCTATTTCTTTCCCAACATTAGGCTCATGCTCTTAAAGCAAGAGCTTGGGTTGATTCGTCATTACAAGATTTACTTGAGCTGGGTTCAAAAAATAGATTTAAGAGAAGTTTGTAGAGCTCTATCGCAATATCTTGATCCTGTTGAAATAGCACGACTTAGAGTGCTATGTAGATATGTTCCTGAGCCTTTTTGGTAATAATGTAAACTGTTTTTTTTTTTTTTAATATGTCTCTTCAATCATGTGCTTTTATGTGATCTCTCTCTCTCTCTCTCTCTCTCTCTCTCTCTATATATATATATATATATATATATATATATATATATATATATATATATATATATATAAATGAAAAATGGGTTAAATGTACCAGGAGTAGTTTAAAGGGGCCAAAGATAGAAAGTGTCGATCGTGTGACTGTCGATCGTGTGTGTCATTGAGAAATGTATAAAGATGCACACACACAAACACATATAGAGTGAGGTGGTAAGAGTGAGCGAGGCCCACCGGTAGGCGGGGCGCGCGAGCTAGTGAATAACTAAACCTCTTGCATGATCAAGCGAGGCTTAGTTATTCATTTATCCTTCCAACTAAGCCTTGAATCTCACAACTATGCCAAAATCGGCATAGTTACAAAGGGTGGGCATAGTTATTCATTTAGTGCTCCTTTTTGCATGTGACCAAGAATGAGGCTTAGTTATTTGTTCAAATATCTGATAACTAAGCTTTGCATGACCATAAAATTAGCCTAGAGCTGGTTCAAAATCAAGAATAGCCAGTTTGGAACCAGGGAAAAGGGAAGGAAAACCTGTAAAAAATACAACGAAATAGTCCAAAAATCCTTACAAATTCCGGTTTTGGATCTTGAGGGGGAGGAAACATGGTAAAAAGACTTTCCCGAACACAGGTGTGTGAGTGTGTGTGTGTGTGTGAGAGAGAGAGAGAGAGAGAGAGAGAGAGAGAGAGAGGGGGAGAGAGATATCTTACAAAGAATTTGAGAGATGCCACTTTGGGAAATATCCCAAAGGACACAAAGGAAAATCCCAGTTTGTAAGAGGGGCCAGTACAAAATAGAGGCGGCTTCATTGTGAAAGAAATAAAAGAGTATGCAACAAGAAAAGGACTCCCGTATTTTGGCAGTTCTGGGCGATGCCATGCAGTTCTGCTGCCTGCAGAGCCCGCAAGCTCAACAGCATCTTGTCGACAAGGGCACCCTGGAGTTAATGCATGACTGCCTAATGGGGCTGGTGGATGATGTGAACGACCTTGCAGTCGAGTATGCAGACGCCCAGTTCTTCATTTCACAACTGAAGGCTGAGATTGATAGACTATAGGTCTTTATTATATATGATGATCCCTCATGGAGCCCTCATGGAGGACTATCAGATTGTGTATCAATGTATGTTCTATCTTTCTGCCCCTTCCTTGGGCACGAGATGTAATGTTTTTGGACTCTTCTAATTAATTCACTGCGAGTACTTGGTTTTTTTTTTTTTTTTAAAGGACTCCCGTATTTGAATGAGCAAGGAATTTGGAAAGGACACAAGCGACTAAAGTCACAGCATGCTCCCTTCTTGACTTGACAAGGAGAAAGTACACTAGAGCATTCCTCCCCATCAAGCCCATATTTAGCTTATATATTAGTCCCATACATGGCTTGCCCAGCCCATATTTTGGGTTTCCTCAAACAGTGTTACTACCTTAATCTAGTGCTAATTAGCGCTCATCATCACATTCCTTGCGTTCATCCCTTCGAAGTTTACCTTCTTTGCCTATACTCCTAACAAGAGCTCTCCTTGGTTGGCTTCAGATACAACATCCCAGTATAGGCCAAAAAATGCAGCATACAACAACCTCCACACTTGTTGCCGATCACCTTTCTCCATACCGCGAGGATGACATTAATCACAGCAACCTCCTAGCTCCTTTGGAGCTTGGAAACATTCATCTCTCCCACAGGTAATGGCTTCTTTGATATTGAGTAATCCACCAACCTGCACTTTGTGTTTATTATATTAAGCATGTATTTTCTCAACTCGGCTGACTTGACAACCAAACAGGGTTGTATTAGCACCCCTCACACGTTACCTATTGGCAAATAAACAAATACGTAACTTCAGATTAACAATTATAAATGTGAATCGTCACATGATGACCGAGGGGTCGTCTATTGTACATATGAACCAACGTGCACCTTAATAAAACATAACCGTTCGTACCTGCTTCTGGTTTTACTGTCTGTGTACTCTCTCTCTCTCTCTTTGTGTTCTATACAGTAGCTGTCTACATGGTATCATTCGCTGACAACTACTAATCCTCTAGAGTACTAGCGCCCTCACGCTTCTCCCTGCATGCTCTGATTCTTGGTTTGATCCGGACTCATCAAGAAGCATGGCTGCAGCGAGCACTTCATCCACCGTGTCCAAATTCTACCAGATCGAAAAGCTTCAGGGCTCGAATTACCTTCCCTGGAGCCTTAGAATAAAGATGGTCCTGGAAAAGGCTAGAAACTGGGGCGTGACAAATGGTGCTGAACCTGACCCTGCACAACAACCTGTTGCTGCTGGTGCAGCACCACCTACTGCGGATGAAATTGCAGCCTGGAAAAAGAAAGACCTCGAAGCCCGAACAGAAATTGTGCTGCATCTTGGTGATCGCCAACTCCAATTGGTTAGAACGTTGGAAACTGTTGAGGAGATGTGGACATTTTTGAAGACACAGTACCAACAGACAAATGTCGTATCCCGAGTTCTCCTGCACAAGCAACTGAATGAGATCCAAATGGAATCCTATGCCACGACTGAGGCTTTTCTTGAAGCATGGCAGGCTGCGAATGACAACCTTTTAATTGTTGGACTCACCCTCCCCGAGGAGGTTCAAGTAAATGTGCTGTTGAATGCTTTACCTGATTCATGGCAGTCTTTCGTTTCTCAACATTCTAATACACCTAATTTGAAGCTAATAACTCTGCTGGCTAATATAAGACAGGAAGATCAAATTCAAAATCGGCGGACCAATACACTATTGACACCTTCCAGCACATCTTCCACCACTCCCCTAGCTATGCTTGCAGGAGGTTCTAGAACACACACCCGTTTCCGACCTAGACAATTTCGATCCAGTCAATCTCACTTGCTTAGGCAATCTAGTTCAAATCCAGGATCTTCCTTCTCTAGACAATCAGGACCAACCTTTAGTCAAACACCTTACACTCTTCGCTTTCGTAACAGTTTTAGATCTTCCACCTCTGCTTCAGTTGTACCCACATGTAATTTTTGTCATCGTAGAGGTCATACAGAGCGTCAATGCCGCACAAAGAGGCGTCAGCTTCGCTTTTCCAACACTCGGATGAATGCAAACATAGCCTATGGGACTGATGACCTGAGTGAAGATGTAAACACAATGCATCTCTATGCTGCCATTGCCACTTCCACTTCTCATGCTGAGGACTGGTACCTTGATACTGGCGCTACACATCATATGACAGGAACACAAGCCTGGCTGCATGATTACCAACCTGTCACCTCTTCATTGGAGGTTCGACTTGGTGATGACGCTCTCTATAACGCTGCCGGAAAAGGATCCCTCCATTTGAGGCTACCAAATGGCACACTACTATGGTCCTTGACATATATTATGTTCCCGGCTTAACAAAGAACCTTCTCTCGGTTAATGAGCTAACCAGCCATGGTACTAGTGTGGAGTTCCAATATAATTATTGTGTCATCAAGACGCCTTGTAGTTCTGGTGTTCCAACAAACTTAATCTGTTCCAAACGGGGCAAGTTATACCCTCGTGGCCTTGAGGTGATACCGCCAAGCATGGAAGCTTATTCAGCCCATGGCTCTCAGGATGAGGAGACCTTATTGTGGCATTACCGCTTGGGACATCCTCATGTCCAAGCGATGCGTACTATCCAGACTCATGGGATGGTTACAGGGTTTACACCTACCTTGAGCCGCATTTCTTTATGCGAAGCATGCATCTTTGGCAAGATGACACGGACCAAATTCCCAAGGTCCACAAGTAAGACCAAAGACCTCTTGGAGCTGGTCCACTCAGATCTGTGTGGCCCAATGCCTACAATCTCTCTTACAGGCTCTTCATACATCCTTACTTTTATTGATGATTGGTCGAAGTACACGGTGCTGTACTTCCTCAAGCAGAAATCTGAAGTGCTTACTCATTTTCAGCACTACAAGACATTTGTGGAACGCCAATTAAATAAGTCCCTTTGTAATCTCCGCACAGATAATGGCAGTGAGTATGTTTCCAATGTTTTCAAGGACTATTGTATGCAAGAGGGCCTCTTTCATCAGCTTACGGTGCCCTACTCTCCTCAACAAAACGGCGTGGCTGAAAGAAAAAATCGCACCTTGCTGAATGCGGTGCGTGCCATGATCCTCATTGCTGGTGTCTCCCAATCCTTTTGGGAAGAAGCTGCTACTACAGCTTTCTATGTACAAAATCGGCTGCCTACACGCACTCTTCCAAACAAAACTCCTTATGAACTGTGGGCTGGCGAGAAACCCAATATCTCGCATCTACGCATATTTGGGTCACCTTGCTATACTCTCATCCCAGCAGACAAGCGTGATAAGCTCTCTTCTCATGCCAAGAGAGGCATTCTCGTTGGCTATGGTGATCATTTTGGAATCAAAGGATATCGCGTCTATCATCCTACGACTCGTACCTTCTCCTTTAGTCGTGATCTCTTCTTTCAAGAGCATGCGCTGATCGCGACTCCTTCCTCTACTACTGAGCCTTCCTCGAGCTCCATTTCTGCAAATATTTTAGCTTCTTCCAACACTACGGCAGGTTCTGGCCCTTCTTGGCTCTCTCTCTTTCTCTCTCTCTCTCTCTCTCTCCTATCTCTCTTTCTCTCCCTCTCCCCCGTCTTTCTCTTTCTCTATTCTCTCTCTCCTTCTCTTTGCCTCTATTCTCTCTCCCTCTCTTTTTTTCTCTACTTCTATTATTCTCTCTCTCCCTCTCTTTCTCTCTATGTCTCCCTCCCTCTCTCTCTCTCTCTCTCTCTCTCTCTCTCTCTCTCTCTCTCTCTCTCAATTTCTATTCTTTCTCTCTATATCTCCCTATCTTACTCATTTTCTCTCTCTATCTCTCTCTCTTTCTCTATTCTCTCTATCCCTCTCTTTCTCTATTTCTCTCTATCTCTCCCTGTCTTTCTCTATTCTCTCTCCCTCTCTTTCTCAAGTTTTTCCTATTTTATTTACTTTAACCTATTTTTTTAAATGTTTCTCCACAATCCATTTTCCAACAAATCTACCTCTTACATCCATTTGCAAACAAGTTTTGCAAGAACGTGCAAGAAGATTGCATCTACTTCACTAAGCAACCTACCTCAAAAAATCGTTAACGATACTCCGTATTGCATCAATCGGTCAAATGAATGACGTAAATGCTCTTTTTAATATCCTATTGTTTCTATCTTTATGCATGTAACTGTGTGTGTGGAGTAGAATACAAAAGGGAAAGAGGAGGGAGAGAGATGTTTTGTGATTACCTTGAGTTGTAGATATGGTTGACCGTAAGGTTGAGCGTCCTATGACAATCATGGTAAGCCCCCTTCAAACGAACCAAAACTCCTTCACAAACGAATCGAAGCTCCTTCGCAAACAAATCAAAAATGTGTGTGTGTGACGAAGAAGGTGGAGAGAGATGCACAAGGGAGAGAGAGGTAGAGGGTGTGGGAGGTGGAGTAGGGAGGAGGGGACTTGGTGCAGGTGCAATGGTGGAGAAGAAGAGGGCAGAGTAGGCATACTCTCTCCTTTCTTTTTAAGGCGCCATTGATTATCGCAGCTATTACTGCGGGTATTTCCGCGTCTATTACTGCATCTATTATCACGTTTAACATCATTTCAAACGGATACAAATGTATCCGAGGTAGTAGGGGGGGTACAAGCCACCCCCCTCTACCCTTAGATTTCAACTTAGATATAAATAATATCATTTTTAGCCTTTTGAATTTTTTAATGAGTACTTGTTTTTGTAAGATTTATAGATTTTTTTAAATTGCATTTTTTAACCTTTTTGAAACATTTGTGATTAAAAAATTAAACCATTTAGTCAAAGTACTGATTGCACTTTATTTTAAACAACTAGTAGCAGTAATTGCACTTTATTCTCTTTGAATTTTTAGTCATCTCAATTTTTTTATTGAAACATGTAATTGATACTATTTTCTCTAATTACTCATTTATTTTTTAGGACACATATGACTAAATATAATTTTTTTGATTCAATATTCTCTCTATTTTCCGCGTGTGTAGGACGTTGACTGGGACGATCGTGGCCCTCTGAACGGTCGTGAACGTGATCGGTGGCTCAAGGACAAACTCCCTTTTCCTTGTGCCAAGTGCAAGAGGGCAATCGCTCGCTTGAGATGCATTGAACTTGAGCATGTGGAGAATGAAGGGCTTTGGCATCCTCAAAAAAGCACTCAAAGAGATGAGAGCTCCACTTACCCCTCACTTGAGGAGGTGCCCCATTGGTCTGTGTTCGATGGTAGTGCGTCGACGTGCAAGGCCGAACGACAGAGACAAGAGCTATTGGACGAATTGGGCGCACCGCATGGTGATTCTTCCACTAGTTCTACTTTGACAGCTCCTCCTTTGGCGTCTCAATCGCACTTTGAGGTAGAGGATGAGCACATGTTCGACACTTGAGGCTTCGGTTAGTAAGTGATGGTGTCAACCCCTTCGGCACTAAGTCTAATTCATGAAGTACTTGGCCTGTGGTGATCGTCAACTACAATGGGAGACAACCAAGAAGGAAAATATACTTCTTTCCTTGCTTGTGCCAGGGAAGTACAAAGTGTCAAATATTAACGTCTACCTCGAGTCCCTCATCAAGAAGTTATGGAGAGGCATCCCTGTTGTAGATGTCTCACTTGCAAGGAGGGGGGGGGGGGGGGGGGGGGGTGTGAAGCCATTGTGAGAGGAATCCTTATGTGGACTAGGCACGACCTCAGGGGGTTCACTATGTGTAAAACTATCATATCACGTGCGTTCAAGACATATTTGTAAAACCCCTTATCTGTGAATTTTGTTAAGAATATAATGTACCCTTTTCTTTAAAAATCTGTAAGTTTTTTTCAAATTTGAAAAAATAATACCCTTTTGTATATATATTTATGTAAGTTTCAAGAACTTTATATACCCTTCTGTTGAACTCACGTGATAGGTTACATTTTTACTAGGTGACCTCCCCGGGTGCACGACTATCCTAGGCTTGGAGAGATTTTTGGTATCTCCCTTCTCCTTCTCTCTCTATTCTCTCTCCCTTCAGTTTAAAGATTCTCTCTAATGATATGATATGTATGCAGGGTTTTCCACATCGGGTCACAATGCATGTCCTACTTGCGGGCCATCATTGGTGGCAGAGAGGCCGTATCCCTTGCGCAAGGTAATCTATCCAAACAACCATCGTTTCTTAACCCAAGCTCATAGCAAGCACAAGGCTCCAACAAATGGGAAGACACCTCTAAAGCTCATGATGGAAAACTAGGCAACCATTTGGGAAGAGCACTACAACAATAATCCAGCTCTGAGTACTCCACCAAAAGGTATGTCAAGGTATTCCATATTTTTAAGGCTTCCATATCGGAAGGACTCAAAAATACAACACCTCTTGGATCCCATGCACATATTTAAAAATGTAGCCCGCATCTTGTGGGACCATATTATTGGCAAGAAGGACTCATTGGGGGCGAGAGAGGATTTGAGGGTCTTGAAACATCTCCCTGCCTCTGCTACCCCACGTCGTGTCCCCAATGGGAAGATCGTGCTCCCTAAAGCGTCATGGATGCTAGCCAAAGAAGAATTAGACAAAGTGAAGGGTACCATTGCATCTATTCGCACACCAACATGATACATGAGGTTCCTAAAGGGAGCTTTCACAAAAGCAAAGAAAGGTGGAAGTGTTCAATTGTATGGGTTGAAGTCCCATGATTGGCAAAGATGCTTTATGTAATCTCCCTTTCTCTATTCTATATATTGTTTGTGTGTATGACTTTCTCTCACTTTCCCTTCCCCTAATATACATTGTAGTTCATTTTGCTAGTGAGTATGTCTATATGTTGGGACAAGAAAGTCAGGGATGCTATTTTTAAACTTGAAGAGCTAGTAAGGTACACCACAAAACTACACTCAGCTGCACTTTTTTTATGTATACAATAACCTCAACCTAGCACTTAGTGTATTCTTGTGTGTTTTCTTGCAGATTTGTGAGCTTCAAGGAAATTGAAATAGATGCTATCCTTGCTGCTCAAACACTTGCAACAAAAATTGTGTGTGTCATTGAGGATGCATTTCGTCGATTGGTCGTTCTTAGTCAAAATCACCTCTTGGTTCACGTGGTGGAGGACTAGTGCACGCACGATGGATGTTCCTTTTAGAGAGGCTTTTAAAGACTCTCAAAGATTTTGTGTGGCTATGGTCTCAACCAGAGGCATGTATGGCTGAAGGGTGGATCATGCTAGAGGCATTTGTTTACATCTCAGAGTATTTGGCACAAGTTGATCCTCCGGGGATCACCATTCAATACCCCTCTATATAACTTGCGTTCATGGGGTATTAAGAAAACCCCTCTTTTAACATGTCTAAATGAATAAAATGACCTCTTATTTTAGGAAAAATTTCCAAAATTGAATATAAAAACCCCTTGTTTTAATATATCTATTTTAAGTTGCCTAAAAGTTTTTGCATTTTAAAACCCCTCCTTTTGATCTCACGTTGTACATTAACATGATTACATAGTGCACCCCCCGAGAGTTGATCCTTGAATGCCTAGCATGTGGTCAGACAAGGAAGATGCAAGGATGACTTTACACATGCCAAGTGGAAAGGTAAATTATTTAACATGGATATGAATCTATTCGGAGTGGTCAATGACTTTTTTATTGTCAATGCAAAGGTTATGACCAAGTGGGTGGACTTGTGGACAATGGCAAAGGCAAGGCGTTTGAAAGAGAGAGAAGCATGGAAACAAGTACATGGAGAAGGAGGGCACCCCAGTGCCTAGAAACCTTGCATGTTTCCCATAGCTCATTAGTGCAGAGAGGATTCATGAGAGAATGACCGAAGCAAACGCCCATGGAAAAGACATCACCAACAAAGAATGGGAGGATATATGCACAAGGCTGCGTACAATGATAGTGATTAGTTTAGCTGTAATCAAGTGTAATCCCACATAGCTAACTATTGTTCCATGTTTTCACATCTCTTTTTTTTAAACTTGAAAATTCCATATATTGTTCTTTAATTTTTATTAAGAGGAGGGAAACTACAAAGTTTGAGAGGGGGGGGAGGGGAAATGTTTAAGACAAAATTTGAGTTTAGGCGCTATATTTCTCTTTGGAAATAAACGCGGTAATATTAGTGGCAATATTAGAGGCAATTTTTGCGATAATAGTTGCAAAAATAATCATGATAATATTTGAAATGCAAAAAAAAACCCCGCCCTCCTCTCTCTTCCCTCTCCGGTTGATTTTGAACCTTCTCTCTAAAAACATGGTAAAAGATCGCGGTAAACAATTAGGGATTTTCATAGTGGTAACACACGAAGACGATGATGGGATCTGAAGCTTGTGGCTCACTACATCATTGACATGAGAAGCTAGGCTTTGAAAGAGGTGTTGTTGCTTCGAGCTTCCCTCTGTTGACCTCGGTGCTCGGATGGCCAATGGGATGAGGGAAAGCAAGTGCATTGCTCGGAAACAGATTGGGTAGCCCCCCATGACGTGATCCTCAGCCGAGTCCTCAACTAGCTGCATTCGCAAACACGGCCAATAGAAGAGATGCCTGCATATGATCTTCATCGCCTCTCTTCTAGTGCACAAGCCGTACATGCATTGAACGATCGATAATCATCAATATGCCATGCACTTATTGGAAATGCTTTACAGTCTGATATGCATGGAGGGGTCCACATTGGTGGAGGTTTTGAAATTATAAATGTAAGGCAAGGGAAGCTAGAGCTAGAGAGTCCACCACCCAACCACCCATTATATAAGCAAGCCCATGGCCCTTTGCCCTAGTTGGACTCCCTGTTCCACACCGTGCCAGGTGTGCGTATGGATGCAGCAGGGTGACAACTATGCACTGCGAGGTTAGTTTTTGGCCTGTTCGGGGTCCGTTTGAGGTCATCTAAAAGGCCAAGGGTGCCCAAATAATAAAGGTAAGTGTGGGAACTGAAAAAACTAAGAGAAGATCAGAGAAAACGTGGAGAAGAGAGGAGGAACAGCCGCAGGTGTGTTTTTGCTCATTTTGGAGCTTGTTTTGGCTGTAAACTGCTCATCCGAGGTCGGATTTGAGCACTTTGACATTGTAGACTGGGGTTTTGGTCCGTTCCGGACGCGATGGCGCTGTCCATTTTGCCAAATTCCTCACTCTTTTTTTGCTGTTTTTCTGTGTAAGTTTCTCCTATGAGCGGAGTTTCTGCTCTAGTTTGTGATTGTATCTGGCTTATTTTACCCATACTGTGTAAACTATTTGCTCCATTGGTATTGGGCTGAGATTCATTGTATCTAAACATCAGAAATTCTCCTCTTTTGAGCTGAGTTTTTTGGGTGTGTGTGTGTGTGTGTTTGTGTGGAGTGGGCAAGTGGATAGTCTCTCTCCTCTCACTCCATAGGTGTGTTCCCTGTCTCGGCTAGGTGTGTTGTGTAAGCCGAGTGGTGCCCCATAGTGTGTGTGTTTGTGTATCCTTCCAAGAGTGTTTGTCGGGTAGTTATAGAGGTTCTATGTGTGTTTTCATCCCGCTCACATTCTTTTGGCGACCCCACGGAGGATCTTCTTCGAGTACCTTCTGCTTCGAGCTTCAAGCTTCAAGATACAGGTTACAGGTTACAGGGACAGGTACATGTGATTTACATAGGTACAGGTAGCTGGAGTACAGTGATATAATAGCAGTGATGTCACTTGCAGTTGTTGTGGGTATGCATCACTTGGCGCCTATTTGAGCGCATTGTCTGCTGGATTGTACGTTTCTTGTGGAAACTGCCATTGTACGCATTTGTGGAGCCATAATTGGTTTTATTTGGCAGTCCCAGCCATTTCTGAGACTTGGTCTGGAAGATAGTCATTTCTCAGACTTGACTATACGCGATTTGCATTATCCTTTGTGTGAGGGTCGATAGTGTGAGGTTTTTATTGAGCTGGGGGATTCTCAAATGTAGAGATCCTTTCGGTGATACAGGTAGCTGGAGCACCCTTTTTGTGACCTTGCCATAGGCTATGTACTAGTGAGTCCTACTTGATGCTCGAGTTCTATTGTTGGCAGTTTATGCATACATATACAGTCTATATTTTGGGTTCCTACTGCTCTACTTATGGGGAAACTCTGTCAAAATTTTTCCAATTTATGATGGCTGGTTTCTTGGTCTTTTGAGCCATTTATGCTGTTATGCTGCTGAAATTTTGGCAAAATCAGAGGTTAAATCAGGTGTGCCTTCTTGGGAGTTTCATGGTTGGCTTTAATGGATGATCAAAATGGCCCTCAATTCACTCCATTTCATTTAACTCAAAGAATCCAGATAAATGTTCATGTGTCCAGGAAGATTTTTTTTCAGCAGCCCATAGTCTTTATGTTCGGGCCAAGAAGATTACGAGAGATCTTGGAATGTCCTTTGCCTGTTGTAATTCCCATGATCAACTATGAAAACTCATTTGATATGCATGTGTTTGTCCTTATCTAAAGTTGAGCTCCATTGAAGTTTCTGGGGATTGGGTAGTCAAAAGTTTTGGGTTCTTGCACGTGTGTTCAAAGGGGTTCTCAAAGCATTGAAACTTGGGTAGCCATGGATTTCTCTTATCCGGAGTTTCATGGAAGAAGTGATGAAGATGTGGAAGAATTTTTGGAAAAGATGGAGATTGCCTACATTAGCAACCAGATTCATGACCCTGCGCAGATGTTACGTCTTCTCCAAATTTGTTTGAAGAGTGATGCACGAGTTTGGTCCAAAGCTTTTGAAGAGGAGTTGCGTGTGGCTGATCCACCCGTAAGATTAAGTTGGGAGAATCCAAGGCATGGATTGGAAGTGGAGTTTGTGAAGATAGAAGATCCTGACAAAGTGTGGCAAGAAGTACAAGGTTTGGTGCAGAAGGAAGGTGAGCCAGTAGATGCGTACATACTTAAGTTTTCATTGGCATGGGAGCGAATGTGCAAGGCCTTAGCACCACAGGTACCCCCGCCTGACAAGATGAAGAAGGACAGGTTCTTGGCTGGTCTTTGGGAGAATATACGTTGGAGAGTGGAGCTAAAGAAGCCTAGGACATATGAAGATGCACTAGAGGTAGCAGGGAACAAAGAGTGGAAGTTGAGGAAAATGAGCCAGTTAGGGGTGGAGTCTTTGCCCATGAGGTATGAATTTCAGCCTGTAGAGTCTTTATAAGGTCGCATGTCAGGGGTTCATCATGAACCAGTGGTTCCTGTTACTACTCAGGTTATGCCAGCAGTGGTCACTACATCGGTGCAAGATGATGGGCTAAGGCAAGACATGAGGCAAGTGGTAGATTTGATGAAGAATCTTAGCCTGAACATGCTAGGTCAAGTGGGAAATAATCGAGGTCGAGGGAGGTATGCAAATCAGCCAGGAGGTGAAGAAAGACCTAGGAATGGTGTTGGAAAAAGCAATGGTAGGTACTGGAGGCAGACGCCCACATGTTATAATTGTGGAGAGTTGGGTCACATCAGCCCGCAATGTGATAAGACACCAAGGATGGGGGGAGACATGTATCCATTGCCAAGACAGGTGCTAACTAGGTCAAATGATTATGGCATCGAAATTAAGGGAGACGAAGGAACCAGTGGACTGACCTAGGAGGAAAAGGGAAAGACAAAAGTGCTAAGTGTAGTCACTTTGGAGAAGGCATCAAAGCTAGAGGATACATTAGTGATGCCTATTGGGAAGAGGACCACAGAGGATAAGGAAGGAAGAAGTGCCCCCGGTCCTAGTAAGAAGAAAGGAAAGAGCTATGAAGGCGAGGATGTCAAGGCCAAGAGGAAAAGAAGAGCTCGTCGAAAGTTTCATGTTTCAGATTTTCCACTAGGGGATGGGAAATCAAGCTATGATTTGAAGGAGGATCTGACAAGCAGGAAGGAAGATGCTACTTTTGGGCAGCTTATATGGTGCCTAAGCTAAAGTGACAGTGGAAGAGGATGGTTAACCCAATGGAGAAAGAGCCAGAGAGAGGTTCAGTAAAGGTGTTGGCAATGGATGAGCTACGAGACATTTGTCCAATAGTAGATGTGTGGCATAAAATATGTGTCATAACACACTCATGCGTTGAGAAGATGGGTCTCACAGTGGCTAGGGTGTCAGGTTTTCGGATCAGATTAGCAAACCATCAAAAAGTAAAATGCTTGGGTGTTGTAAAGAGCTTATAAGTGGAGGCATATGATGCAAAGGCAGTGGTTGATTTTCATGTGATGCCAACAGGGTTGGGAGCATATCCTATTATACTGGGCGGACCATGGTTACATGCAGTGGGAGCTATTCAAGATTGGCGACATGGTACGATTAGCCTCTATGGAAAGACAGGTACCAAGAAGCTTTATAATATGGACACAAGGAAATGATTAGAGGAGCTTTATGAAGATGAGGATGAGTCTAGTGATGAAGACTCTTCCACGGTGACAAATGAGGATAGTGATAGCACTACCAGCAGTGATGAGGATGATGATGTTGCATTTCTTTTGATGGACAAAGAAATACAGGAGTTTGGTTTAGTTGCATTTGCGAATGAGGTTGAAGATGAAAGTGAAGGGCCTTATGAAGTGATTGAAGGGCTGATGCAAACCAAGGTTGAGTTGTCAAAGAAGCAGGAATTGATGACACAAATGATCAGTGGAGACCTCTCAGCTATGGAGAAGGATATATATTTGCACATGCTGGCTAGTTTTCCTGATTCGTTCATTACTTCATATGAAGAGATCAGAGGGTTCAAGGGCGAAGAGATGCATATAGAGCTGAAAGAAGGTGCTAAGCCAGTGCGGCAAAGGCTAAGAAGGATGGGTCAAGAGAAAATGGAAGCCTTGCGAGAAGAGGTGGACAAGTTGTTGAAGACAGGGTTCGTAGTCCCTGTGGAGACCACAGAATGGGTGAGTCCAGTAGTAGTCACTCCAAAGAAGGATGGGAAGTGGAGGATTTGTGTAGATTTTAAGCCCTTAAACGTAGCCACTAAGAAGAACCCATATCCTCTTCCATTCATCGATCAGATCTTGGATTCAGTGGAAGGTTATGAGAGGTACAGTGTGTGTGATGGTTTTTCAGGCTATTTTCAATTGAAGATTGCTCTTAAAGACTTCACAAAGACCACTTTTATTACGCCATGGGGCTGTTATTGCTACACAATATTGCCATTTGGGTTGTCAAATGGACCTTCCTTCTATCAAGAGAGAGCGAATTGGGTGTATTAACCATTCATTCGTAGTTGTGTTAAAGCTTTTATGGATGACTTCTGTGTTTATAGCAGGAGGGCTGAACACCATGAGAAGCTGCAGATGGTATTGGCTCGATATGATGAATGTGGAGGACAACTAAATCCAAAGAAATGTCATCTAGCATAGCCAAGGGTGAAGTTATTGGGCCACATGGTGTCAGAAAATGGCATTGAGGTTGATCCAGACAAGGTTAAGTCTATTATTCTTCTTCCATCACCTACGAGTACGAAGCAATTGGCAACCTTTATACACAAAGTGAAGTACATGGCAAGGTTTATTCCATTGTCTTCTCAGATTCTTTATCCATTACAACAAGTGGCAAAGCATGATCCATTGCAATGGGATGACAAGTGTGAAGAAGTGTTTCAAGAGGTGAAAGAGGTGTTAGGGGGGTTGTCACCATGCAGGCTCCTGATTGGGAGAAAGTGTTTTATGTAAATCCATCAGTAGGGGATGATGCCATTGGAGCCATGCTATTGCAAAAGGGGAAGGGCAGCCACTATATGAGGCCAGTGTATTGTGCAAGCCGAGTGAAGTTGGTAGCTGAAAGAAAGTTCTCGGAAGTAGAGCTAGTGATGGCCAGTGTAATATTTGCTTGTTGACGATTTCGTCATTACTTGCTACCACGACCTTTTGTTTTCTTGACGAGTTATGCCTTAGTTGGTACAGATTCTTTTGAAAGTGACAGAGCACCAAGGAAAGAATTGGGATTTGGAATTGCCTAGTGCATTATGGGCTTACCGTACTTCGGTGAAGACGGGTACTGGGTTTACTCCATTTCATTTGGTGTATGGAAAGGAGGCACTATTGCCTGTGGAGGTAGAGTTGCCTGTGGTCAAGATGTTAGAGAAGTTGCTTGGGCCGCCTAGTGATGCATTCAAAGAGAGGCTCTTGCAGTTACAAGAGGTCCAGTTGGATAGTGACGGGAGCAAAGCGAACCTCGAACCCCCGACCGCCTCTAAAACACCGAGGACCGAATGGAGCTCCTCGAGCCTATCATGGTAAAGCAAACAGGGGCACCACCTAGCTTCAGCGGCTAGGACGCAAACAACACACCACCATAACAAATTTTTCATCCAAGAGAGATGGATGCTTGGGAGTAATGATGAAGAGGAAAGGGAATGAGATCAAGAGAGAGAGAGAGAGAGAGAGAGAGAGAGGGTATAACGTCTTAGTACTTAGGCATCACAAAAGGATGGCGAATCCGTACACCCTTCACACATACACAAGCTCACTCCAAACACAAGATTAGGTGGCGATTCCGCACACCTCACATGGGAAAAACATTGCAAGAAAAAATACTCACAAAAACTCAAGCTTTATTTAGAGAATAAGGCGATGAAATGGGGAGCATAGGGTAGGGGAATGAGAAGGGAGAGAGTGGTAGAGCACATGGCGGATAGGTGGGAGTTGATGGAGAAGACTCGCACGAGGGTTATGGCCATCATTCTTCATTTAGTTGCCCTTCATCTTCCATAGCCCAAGGGTGTAGAGGTCATGCTCAAGACGAGCATGGTGATTGCGGTGATGGTGATGGTGTGGGTGTGTGTGTGTGCACTAGGCACACACAATGCATAGTGTGTTCTTTGGTGATATTGTGTGTGTATTTAGTGTGATGGTGACCCCTCTTTATATAGGGGAGGAGGGGGGAGTAATTCTAGAATTTAGAAATGAAGAAATCATTATCTATATAGGCCATGTGACTGTGGGCCCCACTTGTCTGGCTGTGTGTATATGTGCCAGAAGAGCTGTCTCATGAGAGAGAGACTAAGAGAGAGAGATGGGTTGATGAAAAAAAGTGAGAGGTGACATGGAGAATTAAGTAATTACAAGAGGGGAGAAAGGGGAGTGTGTTCAGAGGTGAATCTGTGTGCAGATGTGTGTGAACACAAGAAAAATCAGGTAACCACTGGGTGGGGATGGGTCTGTGGGCACCTTTTTCAGTGAAACTGAGTGTGTGTGAGTGTGGGGAAGGTTATTTAGCTACAAGACAAGAGATATGGCGCCCTTTAGAGAGAGAGGGGGGTATTTGGGTCATGGGATATGATAGAAGAGAGAAAGAGGGGGTGGGGTATACTATTTTGGAAGATAGGGTAAGTTGCATGTGAGTTAGGGTGCATTATTGGTGAGTTATAATGCATTATTGGTGAGAGGTTGGGTAGCTTGAGGGGAGAGAGAAAGGAGAAAGGACAAGGGGAAGAGAGAGGGGGTTGACCTTTCAAGTGGAGGAGAGGAAAAGGGACACACGGAGGGGCAACAGTGAAGAAAAAGGAGGCAAGGTGGGGATGGGCTACCCCGCAGGCATGAGGTGGCCTATTTTACCTTTCTTCTATATTTACATAATCATACTTTATTTTTTCTTACTTTTTCCAATTCCTTTTATCACTCCCTCCCTAAGAGGGGGTTTTCATGGGGTGGGGATGAGAGAAGAGGGGTATGGGAGCTTGGCTTGTGAAAACCCCCCATCATTAGGATGAGCGCATTGGAGCATTATGGGCAGATGCAGGATAAGGCTTTGGCAAAGATAAATGAAAAGGTCAAAAGTAAGGGTATCAAGAAACATGACTTTGTTTTGCGCTACAACAGTAAGCTAGACACCACCTTCCAAAAGAAGTTTCAAATTAAGTGGGAAGGCCCTTTCAAGGTAGTGGAGTGTTTTCCAAATGGCACATATCAGCTGGCTAACCTGGATGGTGTTCTACATAAGTCAAGGGTAAATGGATTGCTAATTAAATTGTATCATGCTAGATTGATGATGGTGGAGCAAGATGAGTTGTCTGTGGATCAAGCAGTGTTGGTGAGGGATGAGGAGAACTGTGATGCGGGGAGTCTCATATCTCTCTTTGCTATTGCTGATCATGAATGATCTAGCAGGCTAGGGGATGAGCAAATTATGTAAGGAGTTTTTTGGAGCAAGGGATTGTGCATATGTACATATACATGCATGGTGCATCAAATAAAGAATTGCCCATTTTTGAGAGCCAGGTGGTTACGTGGGGCCCACATGTGTACAGGTAGGACAGGGTGTACATAGTGCATCAATTTTCACTATTACCAGTACCATTGTGTTTTTTCTACAATAAGGAGGAGTTGGTAGTCGTAAAACCTCTCGAGGAAGCTATCCGCGGGCCGACAACATGAGGTAAGCAGGTGCGTCAGATGGCATCTAGTGGCGTCAGGAGGGCGAATGGGGTCACTACTTGCACGCGGAGAAGTACGAACACAAAGTCGGTGTTTTCTTATGATAATTATGTAAAAGGTCATCATGAGGACCATTTTTTGGGGATACTCCACGTGGTGGCAGGATGCATTATTGAAAAAAGTCGAGTGCCAGGTGTGCGTATGGATGCAGCAGGCTGACAACTATGCACTGCGAGGTGAGTTTTTTGCCTGTTCAGGGTCCGTTTGAGGTCATCTAAAAGGCCAAGGGTGCCCAAATAATATAGCTAAGTGTGGGAACTGAAAAAACTGAGAGAAGATCAGAAAAAACATGGAGAAGAGAGGACGAACAGCCGCAGGTGTGTTTTTGCTCATTTTGGAGCTTGTTTTGGCCGTAAACTGCTCATCCGAGGTCGGATTTGAGCACTTTGACATTGTAGACTGTGGTTTTGGGCCGTTCCAGACGCGATAGCGCTGTCCATTTTTCCAAATTCCTCACTCTTTTTTTGCTGTTTTTCTGTGTAAGTTTCTCCTATGAGTGAAGTTTCTGCTCTAGTTTGTGATTGTATCTGGCTTATTTTACCCATACTGTGTAAACTATTTTCCCCATTGGTATTGGGCTGAGATTCATTGTATCTAAACATTAGAAATTCTCCTCTTTTGAGCTGAGTTTTTTGGGTGTGTGTGTGTGTGTGTGTTTGTGTGGAGTAGGCAAGTGGATAGTCTCTCTCCTCTCACTCCATAGGTGTGTTCCCTGTCTCGGCCAGGTGTGTTGTGTAAGCCGAGTGGTGCCCCATAGTGTGTGTGTGTATCCTTCCAAGAGTGTGTGTTGGGTAGTTATAGAGGCGTATGTGTGTTTTCATCCCGCTCACAACGTCAATGAAATCCCTACCTACCTTTACTAACACAGGTCTTGCTGCCTTTTCACTTGTTTCAATCCCAAATTTAGAAAACAATTCCCCAAATTCTTTGTCTAGATTCACCTTCACTGCTTCCAGAGACTCCTTCGCTAAAATCTTGTAGAAACCAAATTTCGCACATCCTTTGTCATATGCAAGCTTTTTTGTTCCTGATGCAACTTTTGTCTTTTTTGCTTCCTTTGTGCAGATCATGAATCTTAAATTAATTCTCCTAAACCTAGAAAAATTTTACCCTACAAAATGCTATTTTTGTTCACATACTAAAGAGCTATTGCCAAATATGACCCAAACTTTGTAGATTTATCCTTTCTCTTCTCCTTGGTGCAAATCTCAAATTTGATTCTATCACAGGAGGATATTGGCCCATCCAATTTGTCTACCACCTTAATATGCTAGAAGTATAGCATACTTTTCCCTACTAATGTACTCTGATTTGACCAACAAGAACACCCTTTCAATAAGCCATCTGACCTACTGCAATCTGACCTGATAGTCAATCTGACCTAATAGCAATCTGACCTACTGCAATCTGACCTGATAGTTTCAAGTTTCCAGGTCTATGTCCCAGCTTGCTATTGTAAACCATCACCCAATCTCCAACAGAGAATATTTTAAACTTTATGTTCCTGTTGATCCAAGCTTTCCTTCTTTGTTGGATAACCTCTACAATATACATGCTTTGAATTCTATCCTCCTCTAGTTTGAGTAATGCTTCCTTTCTGCAGTTTATTGACTCTTTAGGAGACATTTTTTTCTGAATTGCAACCCTTAAACTTGGTACTAAAAATTCCATAGGAACTACTGCTTCCAATCCATACACCAACTTGAATGGTGTCATGCATGTTGTCACTTTAAATGTTGTCCTAAAAGCCCAAAGTGTTGAATCCAACTTTTCATCCCAATCTATCTTGTTCTGATTGATCAACTTCTTGATTATCCTAATCAAAATCTTATTAGTACTTTTTGCTTCTCCATTTGCCTGAGGATAGTATACATTTGATTTCTTATGCAGGATCATATATCGTTCAATCAGTTTATTTATCACTTTGTTAATGAAATGTCATTCCTGATCGAAAACCAACTCAATAAGGCATACAAACCTGGTCATAATATTTGTATACAAAAAATCTCAAAGCCACAGCTTCTACCCATTTTGTGCAATAATCAGTTGCAACCAAGATGTACCTATTCTGTGTAAACCTTGTAGGTCTCTTGATGGGAACAAAAAAATGTAATCTCCACTTTTGAAATGGTTCCAAAGGTAGTATAGGCTGCAAGGGCATCCTGTCTACATTCAATGGCCTGCCCTGCCCTCTCTTTGACATAACAAACAATTCTTAGTTATTACATTCCTGGGCATCCTTTATAACAATTGGCCACAAACATCCTGCTTGAAATATTACTCTTGTAGTAATATCTCCTGGAAAATGTCCTCTTGAATTACCTGCATGAGCTTCTACTAGTACTGGTGCTCTTTGTTCAAACTGAGGGACACGTCTCTTGATCACTTGATAAGTTCCTCTTTTGTACAAAACCCTTGCAAAAACTATATAAGGTTTTCTTCTTACTGCTAATCTCTTTCGTTGATCATTAGTCATTGTTTCAAGTAACACCCCTTCAGTCAAAAACTGAAGCATGTCTTTATACCAATCCTTTGACTAGTGAGTCACCTGAACTAGAAACAACTCTGCATCAAGATGTTGATTAGATACACCTCTAGAATCTTCCTCTCCTGTTTCTAATCTGCTCAAATAATCAGCCAATACATGAAGTCCTATTGGAGTATGTATTACTACATAATCAAATTCTTACAATAGCAGTATCCATCTTGCCAACCTCCCTGAAAGGTGTGTTTTATTCACCAAGTAGATCAATTCCTAGTGATCTATATAAAAAATTATCATATTTGCCAATAGGTAATGTCTAAAATTTTGCAATGCATAAATCATTCCCAAGCACTCCCTCTTGAAACAATGTAATTCTTCTCTGCAGGTGTTAATACCCTTCTTGCATAGTAAATAGGTATGAACCAGCCTTTACTGGTTTCTTGCATTAATGCTACACCCACTGCTACATGAGATGCATCCACAAAGATGTGAAATGGTAACTTCCAATCAGAAACAATCAACATGCGTGCTACAGTCAACATGTTCTTCAAAATCTTGAATGCCTTGCTTTGATGTTCTCCCCATTCAAATATAGTATCCTTCCTTGTAAGCTTTGCTACTAGTGTGCAAAAACATGAGCCAAGTACCTCAAGAATCTATTATGCCACTTGAAGTGTCCCAAAAATCTTCTCAATTGTTTAGCTATTCTTGGTTCCGGTGCCTTTCTAATCACTTCCACCTTCCTTGGATCAATAGAAACCCCTTCTTCAAAAATCACATGCCCTAAAAGAACTCGGATTTTCATTACAAAAGCACATTTGGCTGGATTTAATGACAACCTGAACTCCCTGCATTTTTGAAAACACAACCTCAAGTGTTCAAGATGCTCCTACTTCTTTCCAAAAACACTAAAATCATCCAAGAAAACCCTCATAAAGGGAATTTAAAAAACACATAGTTGTACTACTTGCAAAAATGCCGGTGGAGCATTTTTCAAGCCAAATGTCATCACATTGCTAGCATAAAGTCCCCATTCAATCACAAAAGCAATTTTTTTCCTATCTTCAAATGCCATTGAAATTTGGTTGTAGCCACTAAAACCATCCAAAAAACTATAAATCTCATGTCCAACTATTGCATCCAGTGGTGTATCACAAAAAGATATGGGAAATGATCAGTTACTGTAGCAGCATGCAATTTTCTATAATCCACACACACCCTGATCTTTCCATTCTTCTTTGGAACTACAACAATTGGTGACAACCAAGTAACTTCCTCCAAAGGATAAATGAAACCAATAGACAATAGTTTGTCAATCTCTTTAACATGTTTGACATACTTAGGATTCATCATGTACCTTTGTTCTATAGTTGGAACTGCATTTGCTTTCAAATTAATTTTGTGTTGACAGAAGCTAGCATATACTCCTTTCATATCTGTGTATTTCCATGCAAAAAAATCTTTTAATTCTGACAACAATTCCTTCAGTTTCAATTTAAACTCCTCATCCATATCTACTGATACCTTCACTATTTGTGGTTCCTCTTGAGTATGCAGGTATAGTTCGTGCAGTTCATCCTGAGTCACTCTAGTATTTCTTTTCATTTGATGTTCAAAGTCTCTCTCTGCTTGCTTCATTGCTTCAATAGCTTCCTCCTCTTCTCTATTTTCAATCTTTAGGTTCTTTGACAATTGATTGCCCATCTTGTTATTCGATTGTTTACTCCCCTGACTAATTATTGCTTTTTGAGTTCTTAGTTGTATTCCATTATCTTCTGGCCGTAGCACATATTTGGTTGCTATCTTCTACACATCCACTTTAAAAATAGGTACAATTAATGAATTAGTTCTGAGAAATTCTTCTTCTGCATCCTCTCCAATTTCTTCTACCATACTTAGTCCTTCTGCATGCAGTGCCCTGAAACCAGGCGGTGTCAACTTTTTTGCATCCATTTGCATTGTCACTTTCTTCTTTCCTCTTTTGATAAATGTAGAGTCTGCTCCCCATACCTGCTTTACTCTTGCTACTCTTAACCGGGGCCTCCCCAATATCATTGGATAAGAGTAAGTAGATTCTTCCAACCTAGAAATCACAAAGTTGGCCACAAACTGTAGTCCCCCAATTGAGATTTGCAAATCCACAGAATTCCCAAAGGCTGAACCCGTCTTTGGTATGCCATCTTCACCTAAAAAGATGCTAGATGCCACTTTAAGAGATTCAGATGTTTGCATGTTGACTCTCGGAGAATATTAACTCTTGAACCACCATCCAAGAAAACTCCTGGAACATACAACTTTCCAATAGATGTCCCCACTACTAGTACCTTGTAATCCACATCCATTGGTAGGACTTTACATGCTTCTCCACAAAAAATTTCTTTACTTTCCCTGACTATTGCATGATTTGTACTTTCTACTTCATTAGTTAATCTTTTCAACAACTGTTGGGAAAATGCAAGTACCAACCTCAACATCTATTTTACAATAAATGCTATTAGAACTGACAACAAAGCTTCATAAAATTCATCACCACTGTTCTGCTCTTTCAGTGCAGTCTTACTTTTATTCAATGTAATTTTCCCCCTGATCAACCAAGGATCTTGCAACAAAATCCCATTCTTCAGATAACATTATCCCACCTTGGGACTCTCGTACTTTCTTGAGTGTGTCTGCTCTCACTTTCTTTAGCTCCTTCCAATTTATTGTGCCATGATCTTCTTTTTCCTGCACGAATTCCTTTCTTAGCTTTTATTTTGATATTGTTACAACCATGATATCAGTGCACCCACTGCTTTCAAGAATATCCTCAATTTGGATACATGCTGCAAAATGGCAATTGTAATGCTTACTCATTCCCTGAGTATACTGACAATCTTGTACTGTCTCAACAAGTCTCTGCTTCTCTTGATGGAACTATACCTTGTCCTGAATCCATTCTTCCTCAATCCATTCTTCTTCAATCCATTCCTCTAGCACTACAAAATTAGCCTCACCGGGAGCTCTCTATTGTTGTTGAGGTGGAGGTTGTTGACTGTGTTCCTGATGGCTGTTAATATTGTTGTTATTGTTATTGTTGTACAAGATGATAGGAATACCTCTATCATTTTTGTGTCTACACCACAATTCACAATGAGGACCTTGTCTATGTCTTACTGCTCCACAATAGTTATATTGCAAGTGTTGCATATGATTTTGACCTCTATTCTAGTATCCCTAATTATTTTGGTTTTGAAACCTTTTTAAGGTGTAGGTCCCTGATATCTTCTGTTAGGACCCTAAGGAGCTACCACATTTGCAGTTGCCTCCCTCATTTTCTGAGTAATATACTTAGGTCTTCTTCCCATGAAATCTGGATTATAATAACAATTTTCATATGACCAAATATTTGACAAACCTGACAATATGGTTTTCCTGACATTCCAAACTGGCTCATTCCAACTGTCTGCAATTTTTCCTAAATGATTTTGTTGACTACATCTGTAGTTACTACTTCCTTTCCCTCCTTCTTTTTATTCTTTTGCTTACCCTTATCTTTCTTCTACTTCTTCTTTTCCTGCATCTTCTTCTTTTTCTTCTTGTTTTCTGACCAATCTTCATCATCAGTATCAGCTTCCTCATAAGAATCATGATTTGAATCTTCATCTTCATCTTTTGACTCTGAGTCTGAATCCTCAGTCTTCTTCTTCTTCTTTTCCTTTAGTTCTACCTTACCTCCATATCTTCTTTTTGCTCTTGTAGGTGGTTCCACCAAATCAGTAAAATCCTGTGCATTTTATAATGGAGGTCTCCCTGCTACTGCACTTATGAACTCCTTTTTGAACCCTTACAAAAGTAGTCTCCCAATTGCTCCATAGAAGGCTGTTGTGCTACCTCCAGTCTATTATTCAAATTCCTAAATTTTTGTGCATACTCTTCAATCAACAAATCTTTTTGCTTAAATTTCCTCAACTTCTTCAAAATGTCTTCAGGTGTTTTATCCTCCCTGAACCTTAATAAGAATCTTTGCCTCAAATCATTATAATCAACAAAAGGTGCCATGCCATACTACAAGTATCAATCCATGGCCTTACCCTGCAGTGTTGCTGCAAAATGCTCTTTCTTGACTACATCCACATGTAACACCTCATAACCACTTGCAGATCACCTTGTTTGAAATTGACCAACGTGGCTGTCAGCATCTTTGACTTTTTTCCGTTAAACTTTGCCACATCTACTTTGGGATTTTGTGCAGTCATTGGAGGTATTGAAAGTGTTTTGAGTACTCTTACCGAGAGTGGATTGAAAGGTAGAGTATCTATCCTTGATGATACAAACTGCAATTTCTTCTTGCCCTTAAGATTGTTTGAGTTAGCAATACATTAGCCAATTGTCCTAAAAGTGGGTCTAATGTGGGAGGAGTTGTTTGTTGGCCTCCTTGGTTTGCAGGTGGGGTCTCCATCATCCTGTGTTCAAGATATTGCAGTAGATTCCCCGTCCCAATAGTTTCTTCTCCTCCAACAAGCCCCCTTATAAGTTCTTCTTGGTCTACCCAAATCTTCTTCATGTCTTCCCCTTGCAACACACTCTCTTCTCAAGTTAAACCGTGTGCCATATGAGTGTTGTGGTAAATTGGATCCTTGCCCTAACCCACTCAAACATTGTTTCTTCTTTTCTGTCTTAAATATTATACCAACACTTTTCTTTCATACAGGCTGTAACATGAAGGTAAATTGCATGCCCTGAAAGGTAAAAATGAAGTAACTACCTTGTCAGCAGTTTCAATTTTGATTTTTCCTTGCAGATTCAGGAAGAACACCTCCAAGAACTTTGTTGCATATTCCTCAAACTCTTCCTGCGGTGTTACCTAATTTGAGAATTCCTGCAGGTGGTCTATGTCAACTACCATATCAGCTCCCTACTGCATTACTAATTTCCATATGGTTAAAGCTTAATTCAAGCAAGTTACAAGATTGTCAAAGTGTTAGGGGTTTACAACCCTAATAGATATTCAATGAAAACCACTTATAGAATATAGGAAATTGACTACAAGTGATTGCACATTATACCATGAAAACTGCAAATTGTGTGAACACAAGAGACCATGGCCAAGCAAGAGAAAGTATTGTGCTACACTGTATTCATCATCAACGCCCATTACATCTGCACAAACAACAGAATACACTAACAGAAGGAGAACCAACTGCAAACTACCTGTTGGCTACCTGTAAAAACCACCACATGCCATATGACCATTTGAATGTTTTAGAACTACCTAGGCATAAAGTCCTTGTGTAAACAAACCCCCAAGGCTTAAAGCTAAGACCTTAGCTACAATAAAAAAGTAAGTTCCCTAACACATCAAGCACTAACAAAAGATAGTACATCTTATGCAAGAAAGGAGACAACCATCTGATGTTGTTTGTCAAAAGACAATGGGAGCAGTTGCATACTTCTTTACATAGAAAAGGGTTTGTCTTAGATCCCAAGTTCAAGATGTACGATCAATCTTCAAACAATGAAGTGCTCAATGGTTTCAAGAAAGTGTGTGCCCCACTACTATGAAATGTGGATGGACATGTGCCATACACACAGAAGATGGCCTATACTAGCAGAGAAGCAATATTTGGGGATCCTTGGCATATAGATTTTATCAAGTCAATGAGCACACCAATTTGGTTGAAGAAGTATGGTGGAGAAAAACTGGAACTGCTTCAAAATCTCTCTCTCTCTCTCTCATTGTCTCTTTGTCTCTCCCTCTTCTTTCTATCATTGTGAGAGAGTCTCTCTCATTGTCTCTTTATCTCTCCCTCTTCTTTCTATCATTGTCGGAGAGAGAGAGAGAGAGAGAGAGAGAGAGAGAGAGAGAGAGAGGGGGCGGGGGTGGGGGGGGGGGGGGGATAAGACTTACACAATTCTAGTTACAAATCCTAAGATTTAAGATACAAAAAGAGCTCATTATTGGTTGGGAGATCTAATTTATATCATGGGCTTGGTCCCCCAGAAGATCAAATACGCAAAATTTTGAATTGTTGAATGAAACAATTGGACCAACATTGCTTATCTCTTCTTTAATTACAGACCCATATCTTGCCTCGTAGCATGCCAAATTTCTTTCCAGATCTACTATAAAAGCGTGCATTGGACCAACATGGCTAGGGTATCTCCTTGACTCGTTAGATCCATGCCTTGGGTTGCGAGCTGCTCAATGACCATTGTTATCTCGCGCAAATATGTGTAAACCCTTTTGCAAGGAGGGTCTTCTTGATTGGACTCACAGGCATGAATCTTCTCGATTCGGCATCCTTTGCGAATGCCTCCTATAGTGAGACGATCATTCCAATCTACTCTAATCCACAATACATAATAACTGGAAAGATAAGATAGCCCAAGACTGATGGGCGTATATACAATGCACGCGGTAAAAAACCTCCTAGTGAGGGGGAAATGCCTAGGTGTTCCTAAGTGTGTTCACACACATCACTACCACATGTATATGGTAACACATTAGAAAGAGTATCAGGTCTAGGAGGGCCTCTTAATTTTCCATGAGAGAATGGAGGTAATTAAAATTTTAACGAATAGGTTCATGCCATGTATGCAACAATGGTAGGTATGTAAGAGTGGTCAAAGGATTCACTTTCTCTCCCCAAAAAAGGGGTGGACAACTTTATTATTTTTGGCTTACCATAACTCCTACATATAATCTTTGATTTAAGTGAAGATTATAGATCTGTAGTCTACATGCCAAGCTATTTCCATAGATATGCTACATGATATGGTTTTGCCTACTAGATTTTAATTTCGTTTTTGGGAGAAATTTGAATTCAAATTTTTTTCTTTGATTGCTTTCTTAATATTAAGGTTTGACTCCCTTCAACGGCCAAATAAAGAGGCCATCCTAGACCCCATTCTTTTCCTAACGTTTGAAACAATGGGAGTCACTATCAAGGGCCTTATTGGATAGCGGTTGGTGCCAACATTATGGGAGAGCATTTTAGCAAAGATTGGGAATTCAAGAAATGAAACCTAATCTTTTCAAAATTAGAATAGCAAACTAGAGGATAGTCTAGGCCAATGGTATGATAAGAATCTTTAGGTCATGGTAGGCTCAAAAAAATCCAAAACAAGTCTCTTGGTACCCTTGGGTTGTTCGAGGAGCATATATTATGTTGTTGGGAAGGCCATGTATTTGGAGGGAAAAAGTCATACATGACTATGTAGTGTGACACCGACAATACAAGGGCCCAATAGAAGAATTTCAATCAAGAAAAACAATGACAGAAGCTAGATAATGTCAATGCGGCCATAAGAGCTATATAGGAAATATGGAGCGGGGAATATTGAAAGAATGTTCGTATCAATGAACATATTCTCCATAGATGAGATAGATTTAATGTAGTGACTTTAGATTGCATTAGGATAGAGTGGCAAAGATAGAATAATATCCACAGATTTTCACTGAGACAAATACATATGGAAGATGTTAGGATTAGGGAGGATATGAGAGAGAAACATTCATACTGATAGCATGCAGCTAACTACAATGTTAATCACACAATGGAAATTCGGCTAAAACATAGACACAAAATACACCTAAATACTTGGTTGAAAATGATCAAGTGTTCAAGGGAGTGACTAGAAGAATAAACCAGCGCTAGAAACAAAACCAGAATGTACAACAGCCTCAATTGAGTAGATGTAATACTTGTGGAGGGGATCACCCCACTCCATGGTGTAGCACTCAACCAAAGATGCAACAAATGCTAGGGTAGCAACCACATCTTTTGAATGATGGTGGAGTAGTAGTCAACTATGCTCAACCAGCACATGTGCCACAACCCATGAAAAAGCAGTACCCCATGTATGTGAATACACTCATGTTCATAGCCAATCATGAGTATGGGTCAAAGAACATTCTTACCAGGCAAGAACAACCATTGGCTAGATCACCAGCTATGAAACAAGAAGGTCCATGCTATGAATGTGGAGGTGACCATTGGGCACGAAGTTGTCCAAACAAGGGTCCCCAAATAGAAATATTTTTATTTTGCAAACGTTGTGGGAGAGACCATCTACGCCAACACTGTGCTAAAAATCCAAACTACAAAGGGAAAACAACAATGAATGTTGTAGGCATGATGCCTTCTTCAAGTGGATCTGAGATAGAACCCGCCATTCCTTTAAACGTGATGACTTGGTCTCAAGCTCAAGAAGCATAATCGTTGAGGAGGAACCCACATTGCTTGTTCAAACAGAATCGAAAACTTATGGGTGAGAACAGGAAGAAAATCATGGAAAGCCAAAAGGGATAAAATGAAAGCAAAGAGGCTGCAAGAGAAAGCTCCCTTGGAAACTAGACTACACCAAACCAAAGAACAACTTAAACATGAGAAAGAAAGAAAGAAAAACGCAAAAGGACCTAAAAAGTCAAAGACTAACTCGGAAGGTTCATTCTTGGTCGACAAAATCTTTGAACCTTTGGATGCAATCTTGAAAGCTTATGATGCTAGGTTAAAGACCAACCAAACCTAGAAGGATATATGGATAACGTATCCTCACGGAGCGCATGAAAAAGAGAGGTTGCAAATGTGCAAGGAGCTCATCCAAAAGGCCCAAGCTCTTATGGAACCAGTTCCAGATGCTCCAAAAATGGAGGTGCTAGTCCGTGAAAAAATCCACGAATTGGAAAGTCTTGGTATTGTAAACAAAGACGGGGAAGAGCCACGAGTTGAGGCACTTTTAGATACAAGGGAAGTAGCCAATACCACAGATGGGGTGGGTTCATAAGCACTAATGCCTATTCCGGATGTAGAAGAACCGTGGCCACAATACTTATGGGAATTGATCAAAAACCAAAAAGATGGTAGGCTACTTTAAAGTCACCACCTATCCCTGAAATAAATATGGATCACAAATTTTTCCCAGGGGATATAAGATCTTTATATGGGGATGTCGGGTCTGTCGCATCTAAAGAGAGTAAACCATGCTCTTTAAAGACTTTTCCATCTTTCATAGGAGAACTCAAAAAAAATTCAGAGGTTAAAATGGTACCTTCTTAGTGGAAAGGCACACCAAAAATGATGGATACCAAGAGCTTGCATGACTTGATGTCTTCTCCTATACAATGCACACTTTATCTCTTAGAGCTACTAAATATTAGACCGCATCTATGGGGCCAAATGGGCAAAAACCTGGAAAACATGGGATTCAAAATCCCTTCACATGACCAACTTGCGGACAAAAACATGGATGAAACCTTGCCTAAGAAGCCACAGACAAAGCCAGTACCAGTAAATAAAGTGGGTGACTACTGTGAAGGAGAAGAAGGAAACACCACCTTACCACTTGAGTACAAAGGAGTAAATACGGTTGCTATATGAGATAGTGGGGTAGGAATTGCCATTGCAACCAAAGAAATATGGAAAAAATGGGAAAAGCCTCCTCTTACAAAAACTCGAATGAAATTTCAATTAGCAGATGGATACATTGAGAGACCAATAGGAATATCAGAACAAATCATTGTATCTTCGTGTGCCATAGAGTATGAGCACACCTTTGCCATAATAAAATTTGACAAGAGTAGCAACTTCGCCATCATATTGGGCAAACCATAAATGCGTCAGCTCAAAATGGTACAAGATTAGGGTTATGACTATATCTACCTAATAAACAAGGATACCACTTCAAATATCAGTGTCACGGACCATAGTTATAGAGATGTGGAACGAACCCCTGGAGAGGAATTAAACTCCACAACTGACCAAGAAAGAGAAAAACCTGCTTGGCTGCAAAATAAATCTCACAATTGGACGTGTGGAGCTTCTGAGGGTGGTAGTTTGAAAAAAGAGGATTGCATTCATGATGGTTCAGTACACAACGAGGCATATGTACCATAACCATTTCTAGAGGAGTTATTTTGAACCCTTTGGATGGGATCAAATACTAGTGACTCTTGATATTTTCATGAATGAGGTGACCCTGACTAAATTTTGCGATGAAGATGGCTATGACATAACTCCCTTATTTACGATAAAGGTGTTGAAGGAAGCTAATGAAGTTTGGGAGTGTGAAAGCAGAAAAGCTAAGACAGATAGCTACATCATGGACCATGAGGCCAAAATGAAAATGAAGGAAGCAGAGCAACCACAAGAAGATGTCATCATTGACATACCTGAAAAATCAATAAAAGTTGTTTCAAAGAAGCCGCCTCCAAAAAAAGTGAAAATGAAAGCAGATGAAGGAGTAAAGTTTCCAGTTTCAACGTCCAATGTTCAACAAATACAAGATCAAGAGAAGAACAAGGATACAAGAGAAGATCGACTGTCTTCTACGACAATCAAATTTAGCATATGCGGAGAAATAGGACTCAAGAACACTTGTTCAGCTTTGATAGATCTAGATGTGACAAAGAGTATAATGTCTTATGGTACATGTATAATGATGGGAAAGCCACCAATTATAGAGCTAAAGAAGATAGTGTTTACAGGTTCAAGAATACCAATTCCTAGCATTGCCATGGAAGAAGCCGTACTCAAGTTGAGGACTGAGGAGTACAAGGATACTTTCTACATAATTGAATCCCATCATATAAATGAGAGTCTGATCCTAACAGAAAGCTGGAGGAACATCTTCTTTCAACCACAAGGAAAATCTTGAGCAACAACACCATCAAAAATCCCACAAGAACCTCAAGTCCATGCAAAGAAGGAGCAACCAACCATCACCGATGAAGAAGATAAAGCAAAGGTAAACACTGAAGTATATCAACCTCTCAAGACGACTTTACCTTCAACAAGCCTACATCAAACTTCTAGCAAAGCCTCTACATCAAGAGACAAACCATCGACAATGCAATGGAAATCGATACAAAAAGTCTATCAACCTAAGTTTCCATCACAAAAAAGCATCCAGAAGAAGCCAAAGAATGTCAACCAAGTGTTGGTATCCAAAGAACACATCAAAGTCAAAGAACCAGTTTGGATACATGAAGCACAAGTTCAACATCAACAACAAAAGGTAACAAGGTGGGTAGCATCAAATGAGTCAATCACTGCTCAAGGATACTTCCAAAGAAACACTAATGTTTGGGCCAAAAATTCTAAAATAACAACTTGGATGTACTCATCTCATGAAAGAAGTTCAACAAAATACAAACAGCTCACGCAAGCGAAAGAAAAACAACAAAAGGCAAAAGGAAAGACCTTCCAAGTGGGCAACAAGACAACCATGGGTGCCAAAGTGAGACCTCAAACAAGCTACCCAAGCTACACAACACAAACAGGTGAAGCAACGGATGATTCCAGTCAAGCTACTTGAAATACAAGGATTTTATGAAGGTAACAATCAAATATGGTTACCAAAAGTTGTAGCTCAATTTGGAACAACCAATACAAATCATGCAACACAAGCTTCTATCCAAAGGCAAGTAATGACAACTAGAAGCCAACATGAGACAATTGCAACGAAGGCTGCTACAATCTCTAGATCGATACCTTGTCATCAACTCCAAAACCAAGGCTTCTACAAAGGAAATCATCAAATATGGATACCGAAGCCTAGTGTACATCAAGCCAAAGAAGAAGAGAAAATGTAAAAGACGATCACACAAGGACCAAAGACAAGGTGGGTTCGAAAATCCCTAGTAACAACTCAATCACAAAGAACATGCACACATCAACAACCGCTTCTCATGCAATATAAAGCAAAGGCTACATCAGCCATTCGACAAGCAAGTCGAGAGGAGCCAAAATATGCCAGCCTACTCAACAAAATGGTGGCATCCAAAGACCAACACAATGGAAAAGGTCTAAATTTCCAAAACCTATAGAATTGGGTTTTGTGGCCTTGAACAGGTAAGTCCAAGTCGCCATTAAAAATACATGGCATAAATATCAGAATCAGGTAGCTAAGCCACTAAATGAGTGAGGTGCTAGTCCCAAACCTTCATGTAATATTCTTTATGTTCTAAGCGTCTTAGTTATTCTACGTACTGCTCAAGCTGGAAGACCTGAGCATAATTACGTTGTGTTGCTCGTGTTGGTATAGGTGAGCATAAGACCTGAAGTCATTGTAGTATAGTGGTAAGTTAAGGAGGAAGTCCAAAAGACACTCATGCACTCAACACGGTGAGGAATGAGTGGAGAAGCTTCTACATCGAAAACCCTTCTTCGAAACGTGGAATTTATTGAGACGTCATTTGATGTCACATGTGCTATATTTTTTCCTTGAAGCACCCATCATCTCCATCTCTTACGCTGCATTATTTTGTTTGACAAATTTTCATATACATATAGAGTGTCCCATAATTGGCACTTGCATTAGACACTCTTCCTTTGTTTCTCCCAAGCACACACCTTGCATGAGAGGTACTTCAAGACCAAATGCTCTACTCCAATAAGAGAATATACCAAAAGCACTTTTTTCCCACCAGGTTTTCCCCTTTGGTCATCCAGGTTTTAGACCCTAATCTAGAATCACATCATCTTCTTGTATACCTTTCTTCTATATCAGCACTAAAGAAACGGCTACCCAAATCAATCAACAACGAGTTAGAGCAAACACAGTAGGTCTTCATATGCTTATCAAGCACACTTTTTATCTCCAAGGTCAACAACAGAGATCCATCAAAAAATGGAAAGCTAAAGAATGGCCTCCAATGACAAGCAATGATGACATCAACAAGAGATCTCTCAACAGAAAAACATAAGGAGATCAACAATGTTGAAGCTAATAAAGTATTTCAAGTCAACCACAAAGGTAGGCACATCAAGAGAAATTTTCACGGTCAAATATGCACCAACAAGAAGAATGAGCAACAAATGTAAAATTCCCTTGACAATTGAAGTCCAACACACGCATCAAAAAGAACACATGAAATATGAAGAACTCAAGGAAGGGGGGAGCTTCATCAACTCACTTTCCAAGCTCAAGACCAACCATGAAGACAAAGCTGAAGACAACCCTATGACAAGACTACACAAGGTCGTGTCAAGGGACGACACAATTTAGAAAGGGGAGAATGTTTGAGGACAGATCGAATGGATGCCCAACCGGTCGAACACGTAGCCGGACACCACATTTGTAGTCTATTATTTTACCGAGCTATAATAGTGATACTCTATGTAAATCTTGATTCCATAGTAGTGGATCAATTCCCTGAGTTGTAATCTTGTAATGATATTTGTAAAGGTCCGTGGGAGCAGGCCACTGGGCATTTAGAATGCCCTAGGTATAAAGGTCAATAACCTTAATGTGAAAGAAGACTTATCTTTAGAAGAAGAAAGAGCTCTATTGTACGTACACTCGAGCTACTAAGCTTCTCCAACTTGTAATCGACTTTTCTAACGATTGGGTAATCAATTTTTGAATCCAAAACTTGCATTGTGTTCCTCTCTCTTTTCTCTTTAAATTAAGTGTAAGCATTGTCAGTTTTGTTGTGGTTCATGACTATGTGTTAGTGAGTCTTAATTGTAAATTTAAGTGCTTAAGTCATTGTTTCTAGTTGATTTGACCATAGGATGACATTTCTGGCATGTTCTGTTGCAGCTTTTAGGACCTTTTTCATGAAGGGTCGTGATTTTGGTACCTTTTTGGATTGCAACGAGACTTCGTAGGATAGTGCCCCTATGTGTCCTAGACCTACTCCTAAAGCTTCGTTGCATTTTGAGTCCGTTCGAGTGCCGAAATGGCGTGATGACCTAGAGTTGTGAGAAAGGATATAAGCAGATTTCCCTAATAATTTAGTGATTGATTTGCTTGTGGAGCTGTTATGTTAGCTTGTTAGGTTCACTTCTTGAGATTGAAGCTCTCAAAGAGTTTTCGTGCCCTATCCGAGTCACTTCCGTGAGTATTGACATTATGTTAGTACCAAAAAGCTATGCTGCTGCAGACGTCAGTCGTGGCGACTTGCTAACAATCTATGACATGTACATAATGTGGTATCCAAATAAGATAGAAGACACAAGCACCAAGAAAATTTTGAGCTTTAGTGATAATTTTACATGTTTCTTTCATGTTTTTGATTGCATCCATCTATTTTGGACAAGGACTACACATATGCCCCACAATCAACACTTCATTAACTTCAAATATAGAATTTTTCCTTGAAGGTAAGATTAATTTCTTCCAACCTTGATAAAATATTCTCAAAATCTTCTATATGGTTTGCAATAGACTTAAAACATCCCTCAAATCCATAGCTTCATCTTTGTCTTTGTCTTGACATCCTTTAGTAGGCACATCATATAGAAATGGGATTGTGATTTGATGTATGAAGTCACATAGAACCTTGTTCATCCCATTCATCATATGTGCAACTGAATTCATTGATCTTTGAGGTAAGGTACACATCCTTAGAAGTCCCAAAGGTGTTTTCATAGTTGTCAGATCTCTACTCTCAACAACTAGCTGAAATTGAGCGTACTTTGAATAGAGATTTTCTATTGAGTAAATTGACCTTCCTGCAAACGCCTCTATAAATTCATCCACTATTGGTCATGAACCCACATTATTGATGGTAACCTTGTCTACGGGTTTCATGTCTTGTATGAACCACAAAGCTCCATTCTTCTTAAGCACAATGAACCACCTATTTGAATATGGCACACAAGAAGGCTCCAAAATACCCATGCTAATCTTTTCATTGAGTAGTTCTAGTAGCTTTGGAAAATGTGCTTTTGGAACGGGGATTGGACGTAGATTCCAAGGTATGTGAGGGATAGGTAAGATCATCATAGGTGCAACAACACTAGGATAACCACAACCTATCTCATGTGGCTAGAAAAAAAAAGCCTTAGCATGTCTTGAAAGCATTTCTCTAAAACACTTCTTCTATTAAAAACTTCTATCAACGAACCTTTATCTCCTTAAGGGATTCCATTGTGAACTTGTGTCGAGTTCTTTTTGGATTCCCGAGATTCGGATACAAAGAATATTGTTCTAGATTTTTCCTAGAATCTGATGGTAAAGATAAGGCCACTCATCTCACTTTCTTTGCCACAATCTTGTAGTTGGTCTCCACATACACTTTCAATCCTTCATTAGCATTTAATTATTTTTTATCTTCAAAAGCCTCAATCACATCATACATTGCCATAGAGAATACTTCCACAACGTGGACTCCATCTTCAATGATAGAATCCATTATAGCCTCAAGCTCAAGCATAATATCTACATGAGAAACTTGTTCAAAGGAACCTAAACTGCATTCACTATCCTCTATTAAACCATTTTCTTTCATGTATTTGTGTACATTATATACATTCCATGCACTTATTCTCATACCCTCAAACATTATAAAACATACTGACCCATGTTCTACTAATCGAGTATTAACCCCGAGAAACCGGTAGAAAAAGCTTCTTCTTGCTTTCGGTCATATGAGAACCTTTTTCTTCTTGTAAATTTCAATCTCACTTTACAATGGTGCATGGCCAAAACCCCTTGTCTCCCTATAGTCTTTGAACTATTTATTTGCTTTTGGTAGAGGATACTCATGAAGACTATTGCAGTTCCTCTCATGATTTATACACACAGTCCAGAACTGGACAGCTTGCTTCCCATCTCTACTTTTTATCCTTGCATAAGCATAACCATCATTGAATACCTTTGTTTCCATGCGAACGATTGTGATGTATGGCTGCTCAAGAATAAGAGAATAGGTATACATCTCCTACACAAAGAAGTTTTGCTCATCTTTGACATTACCAATGGTCACCCTTTCACACCCGGGGGATTCACCATGGAAAATTTATCCACCACATAAGTGCAAGGAAGGGGGTTTTTTAACAGGTTACATAAGCGTATAAGTTAGGGGCAGGCCCCCAATAATTTATCTCCCAAGCTTAGTGGATATCATTTTATTTTTTTATTTTTATTTTTTTTGGGGGGGGGGGGTGATAAAAGGAAGAAAATGAGAGGAAGTTTTCGTGTTTCAAAATCATCACTTCCCAAAAGAGTCTCCCCTCAAACTTGTGAGTCAATAGATACACAGATACATGCAAGAACTAAACTTCTTTGTGTCAATTGCTTGTTTTGTGATAGATGAAAGTTTACATGGAGAACCTAACACAACTATATATGGAGAACATAACACAAGTTTATAACCATGTATTTTGAGTAATTTAGATGGGTTAGAATTGGACGAGTAGCTAGAGTGCAGGCTGAACGGGCACATAGTTTGAAAGTCAAACTAAGACACATTGAGGGTACATCTAGTATCAGCAAAAGTGTACGTTGCCAGTCACTATGCTACACGCTCTTTGACTAGTTTTACTCAGTTAGATCATGTGAGGCCTAAAATTTATATGTAAGGCAGGGGTATGGTAGTTTTTTTATTGATCTTTGTATAAGCATAGAAAGGGGGTCATATTCCCTAATATAAGTCATATATAGGGGTTTTATCAAAGTTGTCCGCTTATAGGTGTCATCCTATTTTGTATATAGAGTGAATTCCCCTGGCTTTCACACCTGAACAAGCCACATATAGATCTCCTGATGAGTTATTTGTAGCTCTAATCATCCAACCATGGTCTGTTTGTGTCGGCCACTTGCCCTTCATGTAAAGACTCTTGGACATAAGATTGATTTGGAGACATGATCTATCGATGCAACATATGGCTCCTCAAGATCACCCACCTTGACTAAAGTTTCCATTGACTTTTAGAGTAGTGAATTTACTTTAGAGTAGTGAATTTAGTAGGAGGTTTCATCTTCATGATCATCATCCACAAATCTAGTATGCATATTTCTTCCAAAAGGCTGGTAGCATCCTACCACGTTTTCATCACATTCACTCTCTTGTACATGTATCCCTCATGCCTTCAGTGATTCTCCTTCACCTTGAAATTGTGGAGAAATAGACTCAGTGATATTTTTCCTCTTTCTTTCTATGGTATCTTTAATTTCCTCAGGAAAGTCGTGCTTAGCTATGCCAAGAACTTTTCCCAAGGTAAATTCAACTTTGTTATTTAAAATCCTTTCCTCTCAAAACAACAAATCATGTCCACCTCTAGAATCCATTGTAGCTCCATCTCCTTCACATAACCACAAGGCTACTTTATGACATCTTTCCCTTCAAGCTTGTCCATTTTATTCACACTATCTTGAAGGGATTTGGTTGTTGATACCTCCCTTGTTTTTTGCAGCCGATGCTTGACTATATAAGAGTAGAACCATTCAATGAATGATAGTGTGAAAGTAAAATGCAAAGTTCTTAAGAGTGGGTATCATTAGGAAGAGAATGGAGTCTATGAGGGCCTCTTTATTTGGCAGCTTAAGGGAGTCAAACCTTTAGTATTAAGAAATCAATCAAAGGACAACTTTTGAATTCAAACAGGCAAAATGGCTAGTTTATTTCAATTCATTTTTCCCTCCCAAAATGAAATTTAAAATCTAGTGGGCAAAAGTATATCATATAACATATGTATGGAAATAGCTCGGCGTGTAGATTTCAGATCTATAAACTTGCTCAAATCAGAGCTCATATGTAGGAGTTATGGAAGGCCAAAAATCATAAAGTTGTCCAACCCTCTTTTCGAGGGGAAAAAGTGCATCCTTTGACCACTCTTATACCTCTCTTACACACCCACCATTCTTGCACACATGGCATGCATCTATTCGTCAAAATGTTGATCAACTCAATAATCTCATGGCAAATAAAAAGGCCATTCTAAACCCCATCCTCTTCCTAATGAAGGGATGTACTCTTTCAAAGAGAATTCGTTTAGCTATAAAACATTTTCCTTGAAAAACTCAAGTCCCTCTTGAGAGAATTAAATATTAACTTAAGTATGTCACTAAAACTTTTACCATTAGGAAGAGGATGGGGTCTAGAGGGGCCTCTTTATTTACCATGAGATTATGGAGGGGATTAACATTTTGAAAAAACATGTGTGCAAGAATGGTGGGTATGTAAGAGAGGTATAAGAATTGATAAAGGATACACTTTTCCCTTCAAAAAAAGGGAGTGGATAACTTTATGATTTTTGGCCTTTTGATAACTCCTACATATGATCTTTGATTTCAATTGGAGATTATAGATCTGTAATCTACATAGCAAGCTCTCTTTGTAGATATGTTACATGATATGGTTTTTCCTGCTACATTTTAAATTTCATTTTGGGGGAAAAATTGAATTCAAATAAACTTGTTGTTTTGCCTAATTAAATTCAAAAGTTTTCATTTGATTGCTTTCTTAATACTAGAGGTTTGACTCTCTTAAACTGCCAAATAAAGAGACCCTCCTAGACCCCATTCTCTTCCTAATGCATACATAATTTATGCAAAATCAAGAAAAAGTTGTGAGCCTTTCATGAGAGCTTTTTTTTTTGTGGAAAACTTTAATTCCTCTTTTGGAAAATAAGATTAGTACTAAAAACAACTCTATTAATTAGTTGCCTTTGATTTATGGCATGTACCTTAATAAGAGTAATTTAGGTAAGAGAAGAAAAGTAAAAAACAATAAAAAATGCTTATACAAAAGACTAAGGGATAATTAACGATATTAATCACCATTCATCATTCATACTATTAAGGTAATTATGATCTCCAACCAGCTATGATTAAAAAGAGTGCTTTCTAATTTTCTCTATGCCATATTAGTCTAGTAATCTAAAGAAACTTGAAATAACCAAACTTGAAATAACATCATTGTTTGTTGTTAGCAATGTGGTTATTTATGATTAGTAATGAACCATAGTTAGAAAGAAAAACAAAATTGAGAAGTTATTCTTCTTCTCAAGCAATCAAGGAAAGTCTTACTTATGAATGCAATAGAGCTTAAGCATGTATTTCGGTAAGTATGAAAGTACATAATTTTTAAGAAAGTGCAATAGCTTAAAGAGAGCAAGAAAACATTACCTTAATGTATGGTAGATTCTTTTCCTTGCTTTGGGAGAGTATTGAAGAAGTGTATTGATGTAATCGTTTAGTTATGATTAGTAATGAACCATAGTTAGAAAGAAAAACAAAATTGAGAAGTTATTCTTCTTCTCAAGCAATCAAGGAAAGTCTTACTTATGAATACAATAGAGCTTAAGCATGTATTTCGGTAAGTATGAAAGTAAATAATTTTTAAGAAAGTACAATAGCATAAAGAGAGCAAGAAAACATTAAAGTCTTAGTGTATGGTAGAGTCTTTCCTTTGCTTTGGGAGAGTATTGAAGAATTATGTTGATGTAATCGTCTCTTTCTCTCTTTACTTCGCTTGAAAACCACCAATTATGCTACTTGGATTATGAGAAAGGAACAAGGTTCAAGTTATGGAAATCTTGAGGTTTAGGAGAGAGGAGAGTATAGTGTGAAAAAGAAGATTAAGTTTTGACAAACTTGATTAGGATTTTGACCATGTCTTCTCTTGGAGAGGGGTGTGTGTGTAGGAGGCATGTGTGAAAGAGGCTTTGCTATGGCTTTTTCAAGCTTACTGTCAAGTTTGTACCTTGAGAAAAATGAAGGAGAGAAGTGTAAAATGAGAATGGAAGACCTCTTTTTATGCACATTTTAGATAAGTGCCTTCACTTATCTTTATAGCTTATCTTCCTTATAGATAAGTTTTCTCTTTTACTTATCTTGATAATTTATCTTGCTTTTCAAAACTTCTTCAACAAGCTAAACTTACTCACCTCAACCTCATCCTTATCCTTATCCTTATTTTCTCTTTCTCTTTATTTTTCTTTTTCTTTTTCTTTTTTCTTTATGCTAATTCTATCAAAATAAAGAGCTAATTTTTCATGCATTGGTTATGTCCATGTTCCCATGGTGTAAACCTAAAGTGTCTCATGAGTAAACTTTTGGAGCTTGGATTTATTAGCCTGAATTCACCCTGAGAACATGTTGTTTTCCTAAAAATGGATGGTTTCGATGCGTCAATCAAGAGAAAGGGCTAGGAAGAGGCCCTTACCAAATCCCCCCCCCAAAAAAAAAGGTTTTAATCAGCTGGCAACAAATAAAGAAGGTGATAAATCATAATCCCCAAGTTACGCCTTTAACTTCTATGTTACGCTAATTTATTCTTCGCTAGATGGTTCATCTATATAAGGTGCAATCTCTCCTTCTTTATTACAGTATTATTACCTCCATCTCTTTTATTCCTTTACGTTGTCTCTTTGTTCATTTCTTTACTTTATGGACTAGTGGTAGGAGCTGGTTTTATATGTGGTCATTCCTCATCTTCAACAAGCAAGTGAATCTGCAAGGAGAGATTTTGTGGAGAGATATGATCTCTTGCTTTTCCCTCACTTGGGGACTTTAGTAGCACATACCAAATGGTGGACATTTTGAGGCATAACAAGGGTGACACTCTGGGATTGGGAGCACTTTTGCAACAACATTTGATTGGCTATGGTTATTGAAACTGGTTCTGGGTCCTCGATATTATTGCATGATAAGGTCAATCCATCAAGGGTTTTTTGAAAGAGTCTTTTTGCTTGCACAGTTCCTTCCTCATCAAAAGATATATCTTTACCCTCACGTTGGTTTACCTCTTAGAGGGCCCTTTAACTTATCACCTCATACTCAAGAGATCAATGTAGCAATTTCACAGCAAATTCTTCCAATGGATGAAAGGCCTATGTTGTTCTTATGATAGTTGCTTTTGTGATCATGCGATGCATGGGCTTATTAAGGTCTTGGTTCCTATCTTGAGTCCTTTTTTCTCTGATTTTTATTGACAAACATAGCTAAATTTATTCTTTGCTTCTTATGCCTAGTATTTTGTGAATATATCTTGATATCTTTTAGATTCTAAACTCGGTGATTCTTTATTGGGTTTATTTAAGTCGATGAAATACTTAAATAGATCTTTCTTAACTCTTTTGACCGATTGATTAACCCAAACTACTCTTGGAGGATCTTTGTCCATTCTGCCTTGTACTTCTATCTTGTTCCCTTTAATTGTATGCAAAATGTTACATTCCCTTGATTTGTTTCCTTTGCATCACTTGCCCTCCATGGGGCATCTGCATGGAAGCGATGGGAGTTTATGTTCAAGAAACACGGTCATCACTTCCGTGAAGCTATCTCCTTACCCCCCCCCCCATCTCGCAAATACAAAACAAATTTTAAAGAATACAAATTTGAAAAGAACAATGCATATTCTCTTTATGATGATCTTTGCTTTAGTGTGGGCCATGAATTGCAAACATAGAACTTTAGAGTGCACCAACTTGCAATCATAAACGTCTTTTGAGTGATTATGTAGAAGTTGATTCTTGACTGTGTAAGAGTAGAGCCATTGAATGAATGATGATGTGAAAGTAGAATGCGAAGTTCCTAAGAGTGGGTATGCTAGTGTAGTGAAAATGCTCATGCGAGTATGAATGGTAAACAAATCCTTCTTTGAGATGGGATTTAGGCATACTTGGCTACTAGTGTGGAGAGGATTAATTTTGTAACTAGGAGTGGTTTAAGCATTTGGGGGTTTTAAATTAACAACATGGGAGGGAGGATAATCCTACATGGAAGGGATATCCTCTTTCAAAGAAAATTCCTTTAGCTATGATAAAATTTTCCTTCAGAAACTCAACTCCCTCTTGAGAGAATTACATATTAACTTAAGTATGTCACCAAAGCTTTTACACACATAATTTATGCAGAATCAAAAAAAAAAAGTGAGCCTTTCATGAGAGAATTTTTTTTGGAGAAATTATAATTCCTTTTGTGAAAAATAAGGTTAGTTCCAAAAATAACTATATTACTTAGTTGCCTTTGATTTATGGCATTTATCTTCATAAGAGTAATTTAGATAAGAGAATAAATGTAGGTTACAAATCAATAAAAAGGTTTATACAAAATATTAAGAAATAATTAAGGATATTAGTCACCATTCATCATGCATACTATTTAGGTAATTATGATCGCAAGTCACGAGAATGATTTCTATTTCTCCATGCCATATTAGTCTGGTAATCTAAAGAAACTTGAAATAACATTGTGTTTAGTTGTTAGAATGTGGTTAGTTTTGATTAGTGATAAACCATAGTTAGAAAGAAAAACAAAATTGAAAAGTTATTCTTCTTCCCAAGCAAGCAAGGAAAAGGCTTTCTTATGAAAGCATGAGAGCTTACGCATGAATTCAATAAGTATGAAAGTAAATCATTTTTTAAGAAAGTGAAATAGCATAAAGAGAATAAGAAAACATTACTGTAGTTTGTGTATGGTATAGTATTCTCCTCGCTTTGGGAGAGTATTGAAGAAGTGTGTTGATGTAGTCGGCTCTTTTCCTCTTGAGTTTGCCTGAAGACCACCAGATTATGATACTTGGATTGAGAGAAAAGAATAAGATAAACGAGCTTAAATCCATGGAAATATTGACGTTTAGGAGAGGAGAGGGAGAGTATAATGTGAAGAAGAAGATAAAGTTTTTATAAACTTGATTAGGTTTTTGTCCATGGCTTCTCTTGGAGATGGGTGTGTGTGTAGTAGGCATGTGTGAAAGAGGCTTTGCTATGGCTTTTTAAATGAAGGAGAGAAGTGTAAAATGAGAAGGAAAGCCCTCTTTTTATGCACACTTTAGATAAGTTTTTTCACTTATCTTTATAATTTTATCAAAATCTAGAGCTAATTTCCCATGCATTGGTTATGCTCATGTTCCCATGGTGTAAATCTAAAGTGTCGTGAGTAAGCTTTGGAGACTGGCTTTAACCTGAATTTACCTCGAGCGTTTTATTTTCTTTTTCTAAAAGTTGATGGTTTAAATGCATCAGTCAAGAGGAAGGGCTAGAGGAGTCCCCTACACTTTGTGTTGCGTTCACCAAAAGCGTGTCAAAAAGTGTTCAGTTTAGCTGTGAAGGTGCAGAACCTTTGGTTGCAAGAGTTTGTGATGAGAATCACAAACACTTTGTGAAAAAGTTCTTATGGAGAATCATCAACCCTCTTCATGATATGGTTTAAAGTCTAAGAGCATTCGTGAGAGAAAAGTCACAAACACTCTTTCCTATCATCGTGCTTGAATCTTCTTGTTTTCATAGTCGCATTTGTGATGAAAGGATCACCAATTCACATTAAATTTTACTTAAAAAGAGAGCAACTAGAAACACTAAACTTTCAATTATGAAACCTCAACTCTCATACAAGCACAAATCTCATTCAAAACCCAAACCTCTTTCATGGAATCATGTAGCCTCGCCCCCCATTACATAGTTGTAACTTCAAACATTTGAAAGGATTACACGAGCGTTCACCTTCACAAAGGCCATTTTATGATTTTGAAGAGATTTAAGAGCTTCCATATTGAATCCCACACACCATTTTGATGAAGGGAAACCCTAATTCACTCCCTCGCAAGCTCATATACAAGATTGCGAAGAGGTGGGACTACCCAAAATTGAAGATTACTTAAAATTAACCCGTCTCTCTTTTCCCTATAGAAATATGAGCTAATTTGTGAACTTTTGGACCAAAACTAGGTCATTTTTGGCCCAAACAAGACCATTTTTTTGGTGAGAAATCCTAAACAAAGTCAACAAAATCCCTAAATATGTGGGATCACTTGAATAAGTATAAAAAACATAGATATGCATCATTTTTTATCAATATTTTACTTTGGATCACTTTCCATGCAATTTTGCGATGACACCTGTTACTTGCTATTTTCAGCAATTGTTGCTCACATCAATCTTTATAGGTGGGATGAGTGTGCCACCATGAAATGCTTAGAATATGTACACCACAAAACCAAATGAGACATCTTATCAAGTAGAGAAACTTGCAAGCATGCCACATCCAGGGACACGACTCCCCAAATAGGTATATACATGATAGCGACTACAACATCCACTTCAACATATATCACGATATGTACATGATTGCGTTTACTTCCATGAATCAAAGGGTGTTAAAATTGAGGTGAATGTGTTTTTTTCACATTGTGCATGACAAAATGTTGCAATGTAGAAGCTGAGTGAAGAGCGTAGAAGGAAAGGGTCACTACGCTTTTGATGGTGTGAGGAAACTACCCTACTTCAATCATCAACATTTGTTAGACTCATATGCTCACCATACCACATTGAAAACCATAAAAACTTCTTATCATCAATAAGATGGATATAATAGACCACATGACAAAGAAATATAAAATAGAAAACATGCCTATCATTGTATGTGTAGTAGCTAATTAAGTATTGTTGGAACTTTTAAACCCTTTCCAATGTTTTGGAGCAAGTACCTCACTTTTTGACTCTTATGCTTCTCCTTGTTTTGGAGAGTGACTTGACAATGTTCTTGAGAATCATGGATTCCAAATAAAAAGGATTTCAAAGCCCTAGCCCAACCTCCCCACGTAACCACCTGGCTATGGAAAATGGGCAATTCTTTATTTGATGCACCATGCATGTGTATGTACATATGCGCAATCCCTTGCTACAAAAAACTCCTGACATAGTTTGCCCATCCCCTAGCCTGCTAGAGCATTCATGCTCAGCAGCAGCAACACTAGTAGATGCTCATTCCACCTGGATCCCATACAAAAACACTTTGCATTCCCTGCATCAAAAGCTTAATCAAGCTTCCACCTGGTTCCCAAGGAAAACGTGGAGAGATTCCATATATCAACTTTGCATCAAGAAAACCATCAATTACTTTGGCATAGACCTGCATGTGCAAATATATCTCCTTCTCCATAGCCGAGAGGTCTCCACTGATCATTTGTATCATCAATGCCTGCTTCTTTGGCAATTCAACCTTGGTTTGCATCAAGCCTTCAATCACTTCATAAGGCCCTTCACTTTCATCTTCAACCTCATTTGCAAATGCAACTAAACCATCCTCCTGGATTTCTTTGTCCATCAAAAGAGATGCAACATCAGCATCCTCATCACTGCTGGTAGTACTATCACTATCCTCATCAGACACTGTACAATAGCCTTCATCACTAGACCCATCCTCATCTTCATAAATCTCTTCCAATCGTTTCCTTGTGTCCATATTGTATAGCTTCTTGGTACCTGTCTTTCCATAGAGGCTAATCGTACCCCGTCGCCAATCCTTAACAGCTCCCACTGCACGTAACCATGGTCTGCCCAGTATAATAGGATATGCTCCCAACTCTGCTGGCATCGCATGAAAATCAACCACTGCCTTTGCATCATATGCCTCCACTTCTAAGCTATTTACAACACCCAAGCATTTTACTTTTTGATGGTTTGCCAATCTCATCCGAAAACCTGACACCCCAGCCACTGTGAGACCCATCTTCTCAACGCATGAGTGTGTTATGACGCATATTTGGGCTCCGGAATTCACATAACCTTGTACCAAATTTTTCCTTTTATGCCACACATCTACTATTGGACAAATGTCTGGTAGCTCATCCATTGCCAACACCTTTACTGAACCTCTCGCTGGCTCTTTCTCCATTGGGTTAGCCATCCTCTTCCACCGTCGCTTTAGCTTAGGAACCATCTCTATAAGCTGCCCAAAAGTAACATTCGCCTTCCTGCTCATCAGATCCTCCTTCAAGTCATAGCTTAATTTCCCATTCCCTAGTGGAAAATCTGAAACATGAAACTTTCGACGAGATATCCTTTTCCTCTTGGCCTTGACATCCTCACCTTCATGGCTCTTTCCTTTCTTCTTACTAGGACCTGGGGCACTTCTTCCTTCTTTATCCTCTGTGGTTCTCTTCCCAATAGGCATCACTAATGTATCCTCTAGCTTTGATGCCTTCTCCAAGGTGACCACACTTAGCACTTTTGTCTTTCCCTTTTCCTCTTGGATTAATCCACTGGTTCCTTCATCTCCCTTAATTTCGATGCCATAATCATTTGACCTAGTTAACACCTGTCTTGGCAATGGATACATGTCTCCCCCCATCCTTGGTGGCTTATCACATTGCGGGCTGATGTGACCCAACTCTCCACAATTTGAACATGTGGGCGTCTGCCTCCAAAACCTACCATTGCTTTGTCCAACACCATTCCTAGGCCTTTCTTCACCTCCTGGCTGATTTGCAAACCTCCCTCGACCTCGATTATTTCCCACTTGACCTAGCATGTTTAGGCTGAGATTCTTCATCAAATCTACCACTTGCCTCATGTCTTGCCTTAGCCCATCATCTTGCACCGATGTAGTGACCATTGCTGGCATAACCTGAGTAGTAATAGGAACCACTGGTTCATGATGAACCCCTGACATGCGATCTTGTAAAGACTCTATAGGCTGAAATTCAGACCTCATGGGCAAAGACTCCACCCCTAACTGGCTCATTTTTCTCAACTTCCACTCTTTGTTCCTTGCTACCTCCAATGCATCTTCATATGTCCTAGGCTTCTTCAGCTCCACTCTCCAACATATATTCTCCCAAAGACCAGCCAAGAACCTGTCCTTCTTCATCATGTCAGGCGGGGGTACCTGTGGTGCTAAGGCCTTGCACATTCGCTCCCAAGCCAATAAAAACTTACATATATACGCATCTATTGGCTCACCTTCCTTCTGCACCAAACCTTGTAATTATTGCCACACTTTGTCAGTATCTTCTATCTTCACAAACTCCACTTCCAATCCATGCCTTAGATTGTTCCAACTCAATCTTACAAGTGGATCAGCCACACGCAACTCCTCTTCAAAAGCTTTGGACCAAACTCGTGCATCACTCTTCAAAAAGATTTGGAGAAGATGTAGCATCTACGGAGGGTCATGAATCTGGTTGCTAATGCAGGCAACCTCCATCTTTTCCAGAAAGTCTTCCACATCTTCATCACTTCTTCCATGAAACTCTGGATAAGAGAAAGCCATGGCTACCCAAGTTTCAATGCTTTGAGAACCCCTTTGAACACACGTGCAAGAACCCAAAACTTTTACTAACTCAATTCCCAGAAACTTCAATGGATCTCAACTTTAGATAAGGACAAACACATGCACATCAAACAAGTTTTCATAGTTGATCATCGGAATTATAACACGCAAAGGAAATTCCAGTATCTCTCTTAATCTTCTTGGCCCGAACATAAAGACTATGCGCTGCTGGAAAAAAATCTTCCTAGACACATGAACATTTATCTAGATTCTTTGAGTTAAATGAAATGGAGTGAATTGAGGTCCATTTTGATCATCCATTAAAGCCAACCATGAAGCTCCCAAGAAGGAACACCTGTCTTATCCTCTGATTTTGCCAAAATTTTAGCAGCATAACAGCATAAATGGCTCACAAGACCAAAAAACCAGCCATCATAACTTGGAAAATTTTTGGCAGAGTTTCCCTAGAAGTAGAGCAGTGAGAACTCAAATTATAGACTGTATATGTATGCATAAACTGTCAACAATAGAACCCGAGCATCAAATAGGAATCACTAATACATAGCCTATGGCGAGGTCACAAAAAGGGTGCTCCAGCTACCTGTATCACCGAAAGAATCTCCACATTTGAGAATCCCCCAGCTCAATAAAAACCTCACGCTATCGACCCTCACACAAAGGATAATGCAAATCGCGTATAGTCAAGTCTCAGAACTGACTATCTCCCAGACCAAGTCTCAGAAATGGCTGGGACTGCCAAATACAACCAATTATGGCTCCACAAATGATAGTTTCCACAAGTAACGTACAATCCAATAGACAATTCGCTCAAATAGGCGCCAAGTGATGCATACCCACAACAACTACAAGTGACCTCACTGCTAGTATATCACTGTACTCCAACTACCTGTACCTATGTGAATCACCTGTACCTATACCTGTCCCTGTAACCTGTAACCTGTAGCCCTGAATCTCGAAGCTTGAAGCTCGAAGCAGAAGGTACTCAAAGAAGATCCTCCGTGGGGGCGCCAAAAAAATGTGAGCGGGATGGAAACACACAGAACACCTCTATAACTACCCAACACACTTTTGGGAAGGTACACACACACACTATGGGACACCACTCGGGTTACACAACACACCTGGCCGAGACAGGGAACACACCTCTAGAGTGAGAGGAGAGAGACTATCCACATGCCCACTCCACACAGAGACACACACACACACACACACACCCAAAAAACTCACCTCAAAAGAGGAGAAATTCTGATAATTAGATACAATTGAGCTTGTTCCAACACCAATGGCGCAAGTAGCTCACACAATATGGGTAAAAGATACCAGATACAATCACAAATTGGAGCAGAATCTTCGCTCAATAGGAGAAACTTACACAGCCAAAACAGCAAAAAAATAATCAAGAATTTGGAAAAATGGACAGCGCCATCGCGTCCGGAACGGCCCAAAACCCCAATCTACAATGTCAAAATGCTCAAATCCGACATCAGATGAGCAGTTTACGGCCAAAACAGACTCCAAAAACCCCAAAAACACACCTGCGGCTGTTCCTCCTCTCTTCTCCACATTTTTTCTGGTCTTCTCTCTATTTTTCTAGTTCCCACACTTAGAATTATTACTTGGGCACCCTTGGCCTTTTAGTTGACCTCAAACGGACCCCGAACAGGCCAAAAACTGACCTCGTAGTGCATAGTTGTCACCTTTTTGCATCATCCGCACACCTGGCACTCAGCTTTTTTCAATAATGCATCCTGCCACCACGTGAATTGGCCCCAAAAGATGGTCCTCATGATGACCTTTCTGCATAATTACCACAAGAAGACATCCACGTTGTGTCCATACTTCTCCACGTTGTGTCCATACTTCTCCACGTGTAAGTATTGACCCCATTCAGCCTCCTGACGCCACTAGATGCCATCTGACGCACCTGCTTACCTCATGTCTTCGGCCCACGGAAAGCTTCCTCGAGAAGTTTTACGCGCTACCAACTCCTCCTTATTGTAGAAAAAACACACTGGTACTGGTAATAGTGAAAATCGATGCACTATGTACATGATGTCCTACCTGTACACATGTGGTCCCCACGTAACCACCTGGCTATGGAAAATGGGCAATCCTTTATTTGATGCACCATGCATTTGTATGTACATATGCGCAATCCCTTGCTCCAAAAAACTCCTGACAACGTCTCGATATGTTTCTTGAGTTGATATCGTTTACAGGATGAAAGTCACATCAAGCAATGTGTATAGAGGCTCAAAGATATTCAAGCTTCTCAAACATATTGAAGGTTTTCAAAGATATTGAAGAATTTGCATCAATTCAACTGCATATATTGTTAAAGACCGTTGAAAGGGCACATTGTAAAACAGGAGTGATGTAGCTTCTTTGAACATTGTAAATGTATGTTTCAGAAATTTTTAATATAACGGTGGGTATATATAGAGCTGTGGGTTTTTCCCTTGAGCCCCCAAGGGTTTTTTCATCCACAGTTAGGGACCTTTATTTGAGTGGTGGTGTTGAGCTATATATAGTATCTCTATATATAGCACCCTGGTCCCCTCTATAAAAACACATCTCGTGTGATCAGTAGACACACTTTGGGGTTTGTAGATATGGAGTTCTCTCCCTCTCTCTTCTCCCCCATCTCATGTCTCGTCTTCGGTTGTCTTCGGTTCAGCAGCCTCAAGCATGGGAGCCGAAGCCGTAAGTGCCTTGCACAGTCTGCATTGGTAGTGACACATCATAACGTGATGTCACCACACAGAAAAGGGGAACAAATTTCTAAGCGTAATAGTTTTCCAAACTAGCGTGCCAATGCCCTTGATACCAAATCAATAGGGAGTAGCATGGCACGCGTGAGAAGCCTTGCTTCATGCAAAATTGTCAAAGCACTTTGCTTTACACAATCGACAATATTTTCCAAATGAAATGTGTAAACATGGAAAAATAAATAAAACTGAATTTGGTCTAATCTGGTCATCTTGTTGTAATCAAGTGCCTGGAGATGTTGGAAGAAAAACATAATCGTTCGACGATTAGGGAAGCTTTCAATTATCAAGTTTCTTCAAAGCGGTGACGATTCAACCGTTTCGGCTACAAGATTTCCATCCTCTTGTGAGCTAATAGCGATTTTTCGGGGTTCGCTTTCTACGTCAATTGTGCAAGTTGTTTCTTCTTCAAGGTCAGGTGCTACAACGGACAAGTGGAGTTAGCAAGGCACCTATACTTTGCGAGTGCTCTCAATAACAGGTATTTTTTTTTAGTACTTCTTTCACCGCACTGTGTAGCCATGGATTCGGATATCAATATGACATTCGATTTTGAGCAAAGTACTACTGATCCTACCAATAATGGCCCGCGGCCGGATTCTCTGAAGGAGAGTACCCACGACGCTATGGTAGGAGAAGATACTTAATAATTGCTCGATATTCAAGAATATCATGCACTTCAGACACGCATGACACTCATGGATGCAAATTTTAAAGATTTAAATGAAAATGTTACTAAACTATCCACATTAGTAATTCAATTAATGCATCAGTAGTCTAAGAGTCCTGCTGACACCCACATGCATGAGCACGTTGCCACACAAGGGCAGGGCATTTCTAATCTAGGACAAGGCCCAATTGCTGATACGTTGCATACTCTCACTGCCAAAGAGGTGGATGACTGTTAAAGAACACTAAACCATCGATTTTTAAGGGAGAAGACCGAGATCGCAATAAGGATGCATTCAATATCTTTCTCAATAGTGGGATGGAATTCACGCCTTACGGCGTACTTCGGATGTAGCCAGAGCTCTACAGACGATCTTAACTCTGGAAGGCAAGGCCTACAAATGGTGGATGTCTCTCAAGGAGAAGAACATCATACCACAGAGTTGGGCAGCTTTTGAAGCAATTTTTAGCAAGGAATTTTTGCCTACAAACAAGGACGATCGGAATTGGACAGCTTGGGACACATGTTCCATGCGTCAATACCTATCACTCCTTGAATATATCTCTCACTATCGGGACATTATCCTCAAGTTGAAAGGCTTGGATACCTTTCAACAAGTACGAGGGTTCATACGAGGTCTGACACCCAAGCTTAAGAAGTATGTCAAGACCCAAGACCCTAAAACACTTGAGGAAGCCATAGTGAAAGCACATATTCATGATGATCGTGATGAGAAGAAAACACATAATAGTCACGTGCCTGCTAGTATACATGGTAATACACGCACTCAGTATGGGCACAATAAAAGAAAATTTCTAGTTGCTAATTCAGATGCATCTAAAAAACCCAAGGGGTCGAGAGGTCCTCTCTCTCCTGAGGATTTTGATAAAGCCAAGAAAGAAAAGTTATGTTTTCAATGTTTAGGAAGAGGTCATGGCAAAAAGGATTCTCCCAAGGGAAAATTTTCTACTCAGGGAAAGGAGAAAGAAGTGCACACGGTGCAACTGCTGCCTCTTGAGTCTTCCTCAAGATTCTCTACAGTGGAAGCAACACACACTGAGGTGGTGCATGAATGCTATCTCACACCTTCCATGTGGCAACCAACCTTTGGACCACATGAGTTAGTACGTATGCACGGATATCTGCAAGGGCACAAGGTGCGCATCTTGGTAGATGACGGTGCTACTCACAATTTCATCAATTACGGATTGGTGAAAAAGCTCAAATTGCCTCAAACTCCGAGTACCCACCGCTAAAAGGTAGCAATGATGAATAGACATGATACTGAAATATGGGATACTCAATGCCGAGCTGTTCCATTGGAAGTACAAGGGTACTCTACTTGTTTAGATTTTTAGGTTATGAACATGGAAAGGGCTGATGTGATTCTTGGTATGGAGTGGTTGCATAGCCTAGGACCATCACTGAAGCGTATCTATGAGCACAACAGCTTGATGTTTAAATCCCATGGCGCTGATTTGTATCGCTGAGCTTATGCAGCTCGTTTCTGATAATGAATTAGATCAGGTTTTCTTGTGTTACTCACTGTCTCATTTTCTTTCTAACATTGAGTCTGTTGAACATTCCTCAACGCCGCATGCTTCTCTCTCCTCTATTCCACCAATTGCTAATTCTAAACAAGCAAACGTTGCTATTCAATTACAGAAATTATTAAAGGAATTTCAAGATGTATTTCCTAATGATTTTCCATCAAGATTATCGCCGACACGATCAGTACAACATAGCATTGACGTGGCTGCAGGCTGTAAACCTTCTAGTAAACCACCTTACCGTATGAGTTATTCAGAGGCTACTGAGGTGGAATGTCAGCTTGCTGACTACCTTAGCTAAGGGTTTATACAACCTAATTCTTCACCATGGACTTTGCCTATCCTTTTAGTGAAGAAAAAGGGCGGCAATTGCCCATGTGCGTAGACTACCGGGGCTTAAATGCGGTTACAGTTAAGAACAAATACCCATTGCCAAGAGTAGATGAGTTGTTTGATAAGCTCACTCATGCTCGCATTTTTACAAGAATCGACTTGCGGCCAGGATATCACCAAGTCCGTATTCGGCTTGCAGATATACCTAAAACTGCATTCCGAACACGGTTTGGACACTACGAGTTTTTGGTCATGCCCTTTGGGTTAACCAATGCGCCCGCAACATTCATGACACTTATAAATAGTGTCTTGAAGCCATATTTGGGAAAATTTGTCATTGTTTTCCTCGATGACATCCTAGTTTATAGTGCTTCTAAAGAAGAACACTTACAACATCTCAGGATGTAAGACAAGGGAAGCGCTACCCAAATTAGAAAGAAAAGATTGCTATTTTGGCAAAAACTCTAAAAAGGGCACGGTTCACACCTTAAAGCCCTCTTTTTAGGAGCCAAAAGTGAGAACGCCTAGAGAGAGCGTGGAAGGGAGACCTCCTAGGCCACCTATGCTCTGATACCAATGTAAGACAAGGAAAGCTAGATCTAGAGTTACATAAATGACTTACATGAAACACCGGATGAATGCGAGAATGTGAAGGTAGTAATAATTTGTAGGGACAATCACCTACTCGCTTGAGTATTTTGAAAGGCCCACAATATCGGGGAGATAATTTAGGCGTCGGCCTAGTTTTCAGACTTTCTGAATGTTCTGGCACACGTAAAAATACTTCCTCCCCTTCTTTGAAGGTAACTTGCCGACGTTTCTCATCAACGTACTTATTATACTGATCCTGTGCTTATCGGACATTGTGACGAGCAAGTTTTTTAGTATATCCATGTGGTCTTGGAGAAAATTCTTAACCTGCTAGAGTTTTTCGGTTGCCAACTCCACCGTAATTGGTGACCTAGGTTGAAACCGGTACATGATCATGAAAGTACTAAAACCTATTGTGACATGCTTAGCACTGTTGTAGGTAAACTCGAGAGTAGGTAAGTATTCTTCCAAGTCTGACTGCTTTTTGCTGACGTATGCTCTTAGCATATCCTCTAGCACCTGGTTAACCCGTTCCGTTTGACCATCCGTTTCTGGATGATCAGCTGTACTGAGGTTTAGTTGTGTACCCAATCATTTAAATACAACTCTCCAAAAGTGGATGTTTAAATTGGGATCAGGGTCACTAACAATGTTACTTGGAAAACCCTAAAATTTGTATAGATTGTTCACAAATAACTTGGCTAATTCTGGTGTCTTAACCATTGATTTGTTCGGAATAAACTTACATAGTTTAGTCAACCTGTCTATGACCACCCATACTGAGTCATGACCTCATATAGTTGTTGATAAACCTACAATAAAATCCATAGAGATACTTTCCCATTTTCCATTGGGAATCTCCAAAGGATGTAAGAGTCCTCCTGCTTTCAGGCGCTCTGCCTTGTTAACTTGACATTTTTTGGCAGTGCAAGACATAAGCTTGAACAAAGCCATGTAGACCTAGCCAGTAAAACTGTCGTCCTACGAGAGCATAAGTTTTTCTAATCCCCGAGTGCCCTGCATTTGGACTATCATGACATTCATAAAGAATTTTTCGTCGAATGTCTGTGTCCATCGGTACACAAACTCTCCCTTTGTGGAGTAGGTACCCATTGTCGATGGTAAAATGCTTCCATCATTGTAGTTCATCACTTGATAAAGGAGAACTAGGTGTGGAGGTTAATTGTACACTACCGTCATTGGAGTGAGAAGGATCCCTCTTTTGAACATGGCTCCACACTTTGGAATATGCTTCATCATGCTCATATTTTCCCTTGAGAGAATCTAAAAATTCACTACGAAGTTCCATGAACAAGAGCGAATTGATTTCTGGCATTCGACCTAGAGCGTCTACCACTACATTGTATCGGCCTTTGTGATACCTTAGCTTGGCATCATATTCCTGAAGGATCTCGGCCCACCTGGCTTTTTGACCCTTTAAATCTGTTTGTTGTGTAAACCATTTGATACTTTCATGGTCAAACACAATCTCAAACTGAGCACCATACGGATAATGCCACCATGTTTTTAAGGCAGACACTATTGCATAGAGTTTGCGTTCGTAAGCAGAATAGTTATGCTGAGATGCATCAAGCTTCTTACTTTCAAATGCAGTTGGCCGTCCGTCTTGTAACAGGACTGCTCCAATAGCACGATCACTGGCATCCATTTCCAAAACGAATGGTTTCAAAGGATCTCCAATAGCCAGTATAGGAGTTGTAGCTAATGCATCCTTAAGCGTATCCAAACTGTGTTGTTGAGCGGATCCCCATTGAAAAGCTTTACCTTGGCCTTTTAGTTGATCCATCATAGGAACAACAATTTGAGCATAGTTTTTAACGAACCTTCGGTAAAAACCTACAAATCCTAAAAATATCTGTAATTCTTCCAGACTTTTAGGAGGAGGCCATTTTCTGATGGTATCCACTTTAGATTGATCCATGTATAGGCCGTTAGCTGAAATAACATTCCCTAAATAATGAATTTCATCTTTGAGAAAATCACATTTAGATTCCTCTGTATTTAAATACAGGTAAGTGAACATTGAGTTCAATCACCAGGTACGCATCTATTGATTTGGTGTTATTCCAGTTTTTAGTATGCATTGCTTGATTTTTTCAAAACATTTAAATACGCTTGAATATTTTAGGGCCATGCCAAGGGCATGTCAAAACACGTATGTTGGGCAGTAGAGTCCAATGTACAATTATGCTATTATGAATCCACTTGTAGGATTCTATTTGGCACATGTTGTCACATGAGATACAACATGGTCTAGGGATTCAAGGAGTTCCATTTAGCCAGTGTGGAGCAATGAATGAGGGTCCCTCTCACTCTTGTCGCAGAGTTTTTAGAGTTACCTCCACACACAAGTACATCTTGTACTTGACGGATGTTCTTTTTTATACATCCTCACATGAGACATATTCCACATGTGGAGAATATGAGTCTTTGAACTGACACTGGCGCCATTATTTCAATTATGTGTCACAACAAAGTCCAACTAGGTGCTGGTCAAATCTGTTTTCTATACTATTTTCAGCATGATGTATCAGGAGCAATTTCAGTGGCTAGAAATTGTCGGATACTTAGAATGACTTGTTCACGTACAAGTACTACTAAACAACATTACAGATGGTTGTTTATACATATAGCAAGGCTCTAAGTTTTAATGAAAAAGTTTCATTGTTTGTACCTAGAGGTGATCACTGTTTCACCTTCTATTATGGTTCAGACGTTTCAGCAAGGCTTGCAAAGATTGCAACTGAATTCCTTTTACTGTGTGCTAGGCGCATCACATTTTCCATAAGTATTGGCAAGAATTACCACGGATATATAGGTTCCGATCTGTTTTTTGCTAAATGCATGCACACTAGGTGTTATGGGCCCTAGTGTTTAGCAAAGGTTGATTTGGAACAGCATGCATATTCCTCAAGTTGTTGCTTATGAAGCATTTTGCACTCTGTGCAATATCTCTAGGAGATTACTTTTGGGTCTACTAATCACCAATAGAGTTCATGGCTCGGTTTGAGTGTTTGTGGATTTTTCAAGTTAAACACGATGGTTATTTTGGACATTGTTGATTCCTCAACAATGTTACACGATATTTTGATTCCCATTTACCAGTCATTTGGGACGACTGTCTGTAAACCGTGAGAAAAACACACCTCGGTATTGTCAGTTATCCAGGGGATAGGCAGATTACAAAGAGTAATCTTGTGTTAAAGGATATGCAAAGTGCGTACGTTAGCACCAAGTGATCCAATCAGTAAGCATTTGTTGCTCTACTTTGAGTTTGCTTAACATAGGTTAAAGCATGTTTGCGACTAGGTAAAATCAAGTTCTCAACCTTGAACACTAGTGATGCCACGTGGGGTTGTTATTGCTGAAATTGGAAAACAAGTCAAGGACTTAAACTTGGATGATGAGTATGTTAGCAAGTTACTTTCATGGAAAGTGAAAAAAGGTACTCTTTAGGGTACATCTTTGTGTGATAACTCGTTTTGAATACTCATGTGTGTTCTAAATGGAGTCTACACACAATGATAGGATAGGAAACGGTAACACAAGCTGGTTGCAAATGGAAAACAATGTGGAAAATCAAGATGTTACTCTTGGTTTCATTGAACCTCCTGCGGAACCGTGTTCTGGTCAACCAAACAGCTGGATCCATGAAGTGTGCCACTTGGGAAAACATTAGTGTTCTTAAGAAGAAGTTCCCCACTTTTGTTTTCGAGGAAGAAAACTCTTCTTAAGGGGGGAGTAATGTCAAGACACAAGCAAGGCCGGACTAGACAAGGGCAGGGCAGGGCCGGGCTAGACTCGACTTTTTTCAATAATGCATCCCGCCACCACGTGGAGTATTCCCAATAAATGGTCCTCATGATGACCTTTTACATAATTATCATAAGAAAACACCCACTTCGTTCTCCGCGTGCAAGTAGTGACCCCATTCGCCCTCTTGACGCCACTAGATGCCATCTGACGCACCTTCTTACCTCATGTCGTCGGCCCGCGGATAGCTCCCTCGAGAAGTTTTACGCGCTACCAACTCCTCCTTATTGTAGAAAAAACACAATGGTACTAGTAATAGTGAAAATCGATGCACTATGTACACCCTGTCCTACATGTACACATGTGGGCCCCACGTAACCACCTGGCTCTGAAAAATGGGCAATTCTTTATTTGATGCACCATGCATGTATATGTACATATGCACAATCCCTTGCTCCAAAAAACTCCTGACAACGTGATCATGATTGTGTGATAACATTAATAACTCTAGTAATTACACAAGAAAAACACGTGATCTTGTTAATTGATATATAACATGACTTTGATGATGCCCTGCAAAAACCCTAGAGCCGGTTAGCTTGCTGGGTAAAATAATATTCCTTGCAGGGCCCACCGAGTTTTTTTATTTTCCTGAGGGGCCCATCGAGAAAAAGTCAATGCCTGACGGGCCCGTCGAGGAAAAAAAATCTAGCTGGTGTAATTATATAAAGTAAGGAGCATGCTTACAATTGTGCTTTGACTACGAAAATCCCTGGGGAGTGTATCCTAGTGCTGAGTATTTTCATCTTCTTGTGAATTGACATAAGGTTACAGAGTCAAAGGTCCTTTTTTTGGGCTGAACGTGATTCTTAATTCGATAACCACTTTTAAAAACATTTAATTCCTTTACCGAACATAAAGGTACAAAACCAAAACAACAAAAAACTGGAGAGTCATGCTCATTGCAATGAAGGCTGTTATTTGTTTTAGAAGATGAACATATGCAAATGACGAGTCGATAAGGGTTGGATGTCTTGTACTTGTGTATTGGGCATATAAAGATCCTTGAAGTCTTGCATTTTTCACCATCATACATTTGAGTTGATATACATTGTCATTGCACAATATAAGATCTATAATCCTTAATTATATGAAAATAGCTTTTATATATTGAATTGGTTGCATAAGGGGGCTATAATCCTTGATTGGGTACAAGTAGTCCTCAATTGTGTGATTTGAAGATTTCTTTGCCTTATTTCATGCATTGGTTATAGAGAGTGCATCATGCATTATGGAAGCTTATTAGTGTATGACATGACCAATCATAGATTTTATTGCTTTTGTGTGTTCTTTGCAAACAACTGACATCGTTCAGTTTAGAAGTTGATTATTCTTTGTAGCATTTGAAATTAGATGTTCCTTTCTGTTGTCAAATCAAAGAGGACATATAAATAATCATCATAATAATAAATGCATTGAGAAATCCAAATTGTTATATCTTTTATGTTGTGCAGAGAGTGCATTGCAATGTGTATGTTTGCTCACAACATAGGTGATCAATATGTGGATTGACTAGCGTGCATTGCAAATCTCATATCGTGAAGATTTGATTACTTTCTTAGTGAATGGAAAATTTGATATATATTGAAAAGAGGAAAACTGTTTTAAAAATTGAACATCTAGCTGTTTTGTCTTCAATTTTAATTTAAAATCAATGGTGAAAAATGTCGGCACAACTGATATGAAGAAGCCAAAGAATAAACAAGCTCCTCGCAAAGAGTGGGATTATACTCACAACATATGCGGTTGATATATGGAGTGGCAAAGTAAATTTTGCTTCACAACAAAATCAAACAGTGCACCACGTATTAAGGATCATTTTCTGGGTAGCATTAAAAAGAGTTGTAATAAATGTGAACATTCTCAGGCACTTGCAATTGCAAAACGTTTGAGAGAAGAGCTCACCAAAACAGGTGGTAAGAGACAGCAGATATCTAGCTCTGTTATGGATGCAAGTCAAGAGAAATCAGCCAAATATGACTCTGCTCATCCTATGGTGGCAACAACTAACCTTGGAGAACAGCCTGCACCAGGGAGAGGAAATGTCAAGCAGTATTCCTATTAAGCGTCACAATGAAGGTGACCTGGTCAAATGCATCAAAAATCATTGCATCAAAGCTTTCAGATACAGTCTCTAGAAGAAGCACAAATTGCACTCGCCTTGGAAGTGATTTAGTCATGGTAAAAAGCAATCATTGGAAGGTCGCTTGGAAGAAAATCGATGAGTCTGGCCCAGGATTTTCAGCTCCCTCTTATCACACAATTCAAAATGTTCTCTTGGACAAATGTTACATTGAAGTTTAAGAGCATGTTGGCAAAATAATTCTTGGAAATATTTTGCTTTCATGATGCACAATTATGAGTAATGATTGGTCAAATGTTCAAAGAAGACCACTAATCAATGTAATGTTGGTTTTTCCAAGGAGAGAAACGTTCATAAAGGCGATTGACAGTTCTGGTGCAATTAAAACTGGCAAATACATTCCTGAGGTCTTGATTAATGTAATTAAAGAAATTGGTGTTGAACATGTCGTTCAAGTAGTCATAGACAACGCAAAGAATTGTAAAAATGCTAGTAAATTAATAAAGAAGTTCTTTCCACACATTTTTTTCAATGGTTGTAATATGCATAGCTTAAACTCGGTGCTGAAGGATTGGTACACTAGTGAAGAAACTAGTGGGTTTGCCAAAATAATTGACACAGTGCGTCAAGTTGTGAAATTTATCTTGAAACAATAAAGAGTGCTCGGTTTTTACATAATGTGCATGTTAGTGATGTTGAAACTTTCTACTGAAACTCAATTTTGCACGCATTTTTATACATTGGAATCACTTCTCCGCAATAGGTGTGTTGTGATTGACACTTTCAATTGCACGGCATTTGATGAATGGCAGCTTGAGAAAAAAGAGAAAATGAAATAGAAAATTACATGTCTACATGGAAACATAAACAAGACTGCTTGGTGGAGGAGTCTAATGGATGCATACCATGTAATGATGCCCGTTATGTTCACAATTTGCAACCTTAATCAAAAGGCGCCAAATATGGGCAAAGTATAGATGACATGGTGGTCAGTCAAGCAGAGTTTTGAAAATCCCAAGGACCGAAAGAGTCTCTAGTGGAGAGAAGTGGTGAGTACCATTCTCTGGCAAACAGTGAAGAATTTTGGCCAAGTAGTTTCATGGAAGATGGAAGAGCACTCATAGTCCACTCCATAGTGTGGCTTACATGCTTGATCCAAAGTATTGGAATTTAAATCTGATGTCCAATACAAAGGTGTTCAACGATTTGTATCACATGTCAACAGGTTCTACTCCAATGTTCAGTACCAAATTGATTGTATCAAAGAAATGAGTACATTTAGATTAAAAGAAGGTCCTTTTGCAAATAATTTTGTACAGTCAATGGCAAAAGAGAAACCTGCATGGAAGTGGTGGATGATGAATGACACAATGTGAAAAAAACTCAATTTCAGAGAGAACTTGGAGTATGTACAAGTATGTTCTTAGCACTATTCGAACAGACTATAAGCAGACAAAGCGGAAAAATTAGTGCATATGTTTTGCAACCAAAAGATATTGCATCATATCAAAAGTGTTGGCTACAATGAGGAAATGCCGACATAGTTGTATGATTGTCAGAATTAAACAAAGACAGAGAAGAGTTCAATGTTGGTGTATCTCAATACATTATAGACGAAATAAAAGAGAATTTGGTAATACATGTGGAAGTTGAACTACAAGGAGACCCACAACACTTGGACTTAGAACCAGATAATAACTTCACAGATTCAATATAGCTTGAGACTCCAGAGTAGAATGAAGATTGTGACAAAAACCATTATGAAAGAGCTTGTATTCAATGTATTTTGATCATATACAATGCTTCATATTTGCGATTATACATAGTTTGTCGATCTTAATTGTTATGCTAAAAAATAGCATCTTGGTCACTAAACAGATTTCTAATTGTGCTAGGGGTATCTTGGCGGGCTTGCTTGAATTTATACTCATTTTCCATGCCAAACATAACATATATTCTTTGTGGAATATCTTCTGAATAGATGGCGCATTAGCTACTATTTTGCATTAAACAAATAAGATAGCCAAAGTGATAATAATGACCACATGTCAATGTATAGTATCCAGTTCATGCATCAAAATTCTTATAGAAACTAGACATTGGGTAGATGAAGATGCATCCAAAGTAGATGAGGGGACCAAATCTAGATGTAAGACAAGGTGAGTGATGTGTGTCCCTTGTACAGGTGGAGAATTCTCACTCATTGTGTAAAATTTTGAACTTCTTGGCTTAAGCGGTGAATACTTTTCTCCATCCTGACCTATGAGGGTTGGGGTGTTTAGGTGGCTATAGAAAGCAGTGTTATTTTTTAATCTTTCTCTGCCAATTATGTTGTGTAAATATCTGTTGAGCTTATATGTGAAGCCATATATTGAGTAGCTTCACATATAACAGCTCAACACCCCCGCTCAAATAGGGGTCCCTAACTGTGGATGAAAAAACCCTTGGGGGATCAAGGGAAAACCTACAGCTCTATATATACCCATTGTTATATGATAAAAAACATTGAATATGTTGAGCTTATATGTGAAGCTACTCAATATATGGATTCTCTATATATGGCACCCAGGTCCCCTCTATATATACATCATCTCATGTGTGTATTCTACACACTTTGGGGTTCTACTTCTGTGCTCTCTCCAAACATGGTATCAGAGCAGTACGTTTTTGTTTTTGATTTTCCTTCAGATAAAAATCGATTTTGCAGAAACTACCTGCTCAAGGGATCGGAATCGATGTGGTCTACAACTTTGCAGAAGGAAGTTTTTTCAAATTCTGCACCGATTTTGAGTTATCGTTCACGGACTGCGTACATACCTGAAAAACAGCTTTCGCGTTTTTTTTTAAATTTCTGTGCTAATTGGAAACGATTTTGCAGAAACTACCCGCTAGAGAGACCGGAATTGATGTGGTCTACAACTTTGCAGAAAGAAGTTTTTTCAAATTCTGCACCGATTTTGAGTTATCGTTCGCGGACTGCGTACATACCTGAAAAGCAACTTCCGCTTTTTGTTTTTGATTTTTGTGCTAATTGGAAACGATTTTGCAGAAACTAACCTATGGAAAGACCGGTCCATAACTTTGCAGAAGGAAGTGTTTTCAAATTCTGCACGGATTTTGAGTTATCGTTCGCGGACTGCGTATATACCTGAAAAGCAACTTTTGCTTTTTGTTTTTTGATTTTTCTGCTAATTGAAAACGATTTTGCAGAAACTACCCGCACAAGAGACCGGAATCGATGTGGTCTACAACTTTGCAGATGGAAGTATTTTCAAATTCTGCACCGATTTTGAGTTATCGTTCGCGGACTGCGTACATACCTGAAAAGCAATTTTCGTTTTTTGTTTTTGATTTTTCTGCTTGTTAAAAACGATTTTGCAGAAACTACCCTCCTAAGAGACCAGAATCGATGTGGTCTACAACTTTGCAGAAGAAAGTGTTTTCAAATTCTGCACCAATTTTGAGTTATCGTTCGCGGACTGCGTACATACCTAAAAAGAAATTTCCGTTTTTTGTTTTTTATTTTTCTGCTTATTGAAAACGATTTTGCAGAAACTACCCGCGTGAGAGACCGGAATCGATGTGTTCTACAACTTTGCAGAAGAAACTACCCACGATGGGGATTGGAATCGATGTGGTCTATAACTTTGCAGAAGAAAGTTTCTCTAAATTCTGCACCGATTTTGGGTTATCGTCTCGGACTGCGAATATGTTTGAAAATCAAAATTTTACTTTTTGCTTTTGATTTTTCTCATAATTGAAAACTTCTCAATTATATTTTTCTTCATCAATCATATATTTGTTACTGACGTAACTTTGCTGCAGAAGCCAGTTACACATCGTTCCGATTCAGTCGAGCCGTTGATGATCGTCCAACTTCTATCGAGCTACTGTTGGTACATGATCTTTTGTTATATGATATACTCGTTCATTGATTCTCGTATAATTATTCTTTTAGAGATATAGTTTACGTCGTTTTATTGATAATTTCTCATTGATACCATAGTGATTTTGATGGTACCATGATGATGTTTTGTTAATACTTTGGTCATGGTGATTTTCGTTGATACCATGATGATATGTCATTGATACCATGGTTATTCTCGGTGGTGCCATGATGATATTTCATTGATACCATGGTTATTCTCGGTGATGCCATGATGATGTTTCGTTGATACCATGGTTATTCTCGGTGATGCCATGATGTTGTTTCGTTGATACCATGGTTATTCTCGGTGATACCATGATATTGTTTCGTTGATACCATGGTTATTCTCGGTGATGCCATGATGATGTTTCGTTGATACCATGGTTATTCTCGGTGATGCCATGATATTGTTTCGTTGATACAATGATTATTCTCGGTGATATCATGATGCTTTTCGTTGATACCATGATCATTTATTCATTTTTATTGATATAATGATGATATTTTGTTAATACCTTGATGGTATTCATTGATCACTACATTGATAAATGTTGTTTTATGTAGTATATACACATATCATTTGTATCACGTAATCACACATTTTGTACTTTTACATTTATACTTTATGTACCATATGTTGTCGTGCGTATATATGTCGTCAAAAGAGTGGCGTCGCGAACCATCTCTTATGGCATTGTGAACGTAATTATTTCATTAACGATGCTAATAATTTTCATGACATGTTTTTTTTTGGAGTCTATGATCTATGTAGGATTGATCAAAGAATTGATTTTATGAAGACAAACTTGGTGACAATAAAAGATTTATGAAGATATGTTTGGTGATGCCATATTGATGACAACATGAAGACATGTTTGGTGATGCGATATTGATGACAAGCTACACAGCAGATTCACGGAGACACTTTTGATTACAAGCTAATCGATAGCTTTTACACCTCTTTATTGAACCTTTGTATTCATTATTGTATTGATAGGATAGGAGTAATGTAACTCCTCATAAAACATTCATTGTAAAAGGAGTGATGTAGCTCCTCGTAAACATTTGTATATTCAATGATTTTTGTAATATAATGGTGGGTGTATATAGAGCTGTGGGTTTTTCCCTTGATCCCCCAAGGGTTTTTTCATCCACAGTTAGGGACCCTTATTTGAGCGGGGGTGTTGAGCTTATATGTGAAGCTACTCAATATATGGCTTCTCTATATATGGCACCCAGGTCCCCTCTATATATACATCATCTCATGTGTGTATTCTACACACTTTGGGGTTCTACTTCTGTGCTCTCTTCAAACATCGATTGTAGACCACATCGATTCCGGTCTCTCACGCGGGTAGTTTCTGCAAAATCGTTTTCAATTAGCAGAAAAATCAAAAAACAAAAAGCAAAAGTTTCTTTTCAGGTATATACGCAGTCCGCGAACGATAACTCAAAATCCGTGCAGAATTTGAAAACACTTCCTTCTGCAAAGTTGTAGAACACATGGATTCCGATCCCTCTCGCGGGTAGTTTCATGTTTGGAGAGAGCACAGAAGTAGAACCCCAAAGTGTGTACAATACACACATGAGATGATGTATATATAGAGGGGACCTGGGTGCCATATATAGAGAAGCCATATATTGAGTAGCTTCACATATAAGCTCAACAGAATATACAAATGGTCATGAGAAGCTACATCACTCCTTTTACAATGAATATTTTATGAGGAGCTACATCACTCAAAAATGAATGTTTTATGGGGAGTTACATTACTCCTATCCTATCAAATACAATAATGAATACAAAGGTTCAATAAAGAGGTGTAAAGGCTATCGATTAGCGCGTAATCAGAAGTGTCTCCGTGAATCTGCTGTGTAGCTTGTCATCAATATCTCATCACCAAACATGTCTTCGTGTTGTCATCAATACGGCATCATGAAACATGTCTTCATAAATCTTTTATTGTCACCAAGTTTGTCTTCATGAAATCAATTCTTTGATCAATCCTACATAGATCATAGACTCAAAAAAAAAAACATAGTGATGAAAATTATAAGCATCATTAGTGAAATAATTACGTTCACAATGCCATAAGAGATGGTTTGCGATGCCACTCTTTTGACGACATATATACGCACGACAACATATGGTACATAGAGTATGAACGTAAAAGTACAAGGTGCGTGATTATGTGATGCAAATGACATGTGTATATACTACATAAAATGACATTTATCAACATAGTGATATCAATGAATATCATCAAAGTATTAACAAAACATCATCATTGTATCAATAAAAATGAATAAATGATCATGGTATCAACGAAAAGCATCATGATATCGCCGAGAATAATCATTGTATCAACAAAACAACATCATGGTATCACCAAGAATAACCATGGTATCAACGAAACAACATCGTGATATCACCGAGAATAATCATTATATCAACAAAACAACATCATGGTATCACCAAGAATAACCATGGTATCAACGAAATAACATCATGGTATCAACGAAAATCACCATGATCAAAGTACTAACAAAACATGATCATGGTACCATCAAAATCACTATGGTATCGACGAGAGATTATCAATAAAACGACGTAAACTATATCTCTAGAAGAATAATTATACAAGAGTCAATGAACAAGTATATCATATAACAAAATATCATGTACCAATAGTAGCTCGATAGAATTTGGACGATCATCAATGGCTTGACTGAATCGAAACGATATGTAACTGGCTTCTACACTAAAGTTACATAAGTAACAAATAAATGATTGATGAAGAGAAAATATAATTGAGAACTTTTCAATTATCAAGAAAATCAAAAGCAAAAAGTAAAATTTTCTTTCAAACATATTCGTAGTCCGAGAACGATAACCCAAAATCGGTGCAGAATTTAGAGAAAGTTTCTTCTGCAAAGTTGTACACTACATCAATTCCGATGCCTCAAGCGAATAGTTTGCTGTCCGCAAACAATGACCACATCGATCGCACTGCCTCGGTGGGCTGTTTTTGCAAAATTGTTCTCAATTAGGACCAAAATCGAAAACAAAAAATGAAAGTTGCTTTTCAAACATGTATGCAGTCCGCCAACGATAACTCAAAATCGGTGGAGAATTTGGAAAAATTGTCTTCTGCAAAGTTGTAAACCACATCGATTCTGATGCCTTTAGTGGTTAGTTTTTGCAAAATCATTTTCAATCAGGAGAAAAATCATAAACAAAAAATGGAAGTTGCTTTTCGGGCATGTACACAGTCCACGAACGATAACTCGAAATCGGTGTAGAATTTGAAAATACTTTCTTTTACAAAGTTGTAGACCACATCGATTCCAATGCCTCCCGCATCTTGTTTCTGCAAAATCGTTTTCAATCAGGAGAGAAAAAAAAGCGAAGTTGCTTTTCAAGCATGTACGCAGTCCGCGAACGATAACTCAAAATCCGTGCAAAATTTGAAAAAACTTTCTTGTGCAAAGTTGTAAACCACATCGATTCCGATGCCTATGCGAGGTAGTTTTTGCAAAATCCTTTTCAATTAGGAGGAAAATCAAAAACAAAAAGCAAAGTTTCTTTTCAGGTATGTACGTAGTCCGTGAACGATAACTCAAAATCGGTGCAGAATTTGAAAATACTTTCTTCTCCAAAGTTGTACATCACATCGATTCCAATGCCACATCGATTCAGAGCGGGTATTTTCTACAAAATCATTTTCAATCATGAGAAAAATTGATAATCTCTTGTTGATACCATAGTGATTTTGATGGTACCATGATGATGTTTTGTTAGTACATTGGTCATGGTGATTTTCGTTGATACCATGATGATATTTCGTTGATACCATGGTTATTCTCGTTGAATGCCATGATGATATTTCATTGATACCATGGTTATTCTCGGTGATACCATGATGTTGTTTCGTTGATACCATGGTTATTCTCGGTGACACCATGATGATATTTCGTTGATGCCATGGTTATTCTCGCTGATACCATGATGTTGTTTCATTGATACCATGATTATTCTCCGTGATACCATGATGTGGTTTCATTGATACCATGGTTATTATCGGTAATACCATGATGTTGTTTCCTTGATACAATGATTTTATTCTCGATGATATCACGATGTTGTTTCGTTGATACCATGGTTATTCTCGGTGATACCATGATGTTGTTTCATTGATACAATGATTATTCTCGGTGATATCATGATGCTTTTCGTTGATACCATGATGATTTATTCATTTTTATTGATACAATGATGATGTTTTGTTAATACTTTGATGATATTCATTGATATCACTATGTTGATAAATGTCATTTTATGTAGTATACACACATCTCATTTGCATCACGTAATCACGCATCTTGTACTTTTATGTTCATACTTTATGTACCATATGTTGTCGTACGTATATATGTCATCAAAAGAGTGGCATCGCGAACCATCCCTTATGGCATTGTGAACGTAATTATTTCACTAACGATGCTAATAATTTTCATGAGACTATGTTTTTTTTTTAGTCTATGATCTATGTAGGATTGATCAAAGAAATGATTTCATGAAGAAAACCTTTGTGACAATAAAAGATTTATGAAGACATGTTTCGTGATTCCGTATTGATGACAACATGAAGACATGTTTGGTGGTGCAATATTGATGACAAGATACATAGCAGATTCACGGAGGCACTTCTGATTACGAGCTAATAGATAGTCTTTACACCTCTTTATTGAACCTTTGTATTCATTATTGTATTTGATAGGATAGGAGTAATGTAACTCCTCATAAAACATTCATTTTGAAAGGAGTGATGTAGCTCCTCATAAAATATTCATTGTAAAAGGAGTGATGTAGCTTCTCATGAACATTTGTATATTCAATGATTTTTATAATATAACGATGGGTGTATATAGAGCTTCGGGTTTTTCTCTTGATCCCCCAAGGGTTTTTTCATCCACAGTTAGGGACCCTTATTTGAGCGGGGGTGTTGACCTTATACATGAAGCTACTCAATATAGGGCTTCTGTATAAGCTTAACAATATCTTTCTCTCTCTTTAACTGTAGGTCAACGCCTTCAACTATCAATGCCAGCTCATCTCGAGTGAAAGTGACATAACTTTTCCTGATATCATAGGTGGCAACAATTGTTTCCTTTGATGGAAAGTCTACTAGTCACTATTTCACAAAATGAACATATAACATCTTGCAAAATATAACCTACAATATGCATTGTGTAGTGGAGGACCATAAACTTCCAAGTAGATCCTCTCAAAGTTTTCTTTGATCGCTTCGTGGAGGCACTTCGATATCGTCGACCTTCCTTTCTTTATCTCTGTATTCTCACATGGCCATATTGTTTTGATCATGTCCTTGGTCGCTTAGTTATTGATCTCTTTCAATTATATGTGGTTTGGATTTCCCATTTTGAAATTTGTCGAGTAGTGCACGTCGCTTGCTGTGACGATATACCGTGCGCTAGAGACTTCATGCCTTGAAATGCATTAACAGCCGCTTGTTGTTCATCATCAGGCACTGACTAGGTGCCACAAACTTGTTCTTCATCGGCCATTTCATCTTAGAGATGCAATGGACAAATAGACAAATATTCAATATCACTGACCAAAACATATTCTCACAATTCAGCAGTCTCACAAATATATAAAGTAGATCCGTCTTGTCCACTACTGGTGCAACTAAACAAAAACCACAACTGAGGGACCCAATTGAACCACAAAACAAATTTGAAATGACTAAAGATAATTGATCCAATTAAAATACAAGACAATTGATCCGATTGAAATGCAAGACATGACTCAATGAGGTGAACCACCTTGAACCAGATAATACACATCAATACAAATGAAATACCCTAGACAAGACAAATGAATATTACAAAAATGTTTAGGTTAGGTAAAAAGATGGTGCAAGTTCAACAAGCAATCGTTGGACAGGATTAGGTTCTGTCTTTAAATGTCCTTTGAAAAATATCCAAACATCATATGCATTTCTTCTATTTTACCGCTCTCTTAACTTCATCCAACAATCTAATTTAATCTGAATGACCCTCATAACTTCTTGGTCGGGGTGGTAAAATACTTCTTCCGGAAAATAAACTTTCGTGGCTGCACTCCAAAATCCTATCAACATGTTCAATAGATAGCCCAATGCATAAATATTGCTCGATTTTGTGTATGCATCTGCATTCCATGGATCGTATAGTTCTGGAGCAATCCACGGTTGCTTTGCAATCTTTACTTCCCCTTCTTTCTGTGCCTCCAAAATTGCAGGGTCCGACTGTCCGCTTGGATGCAGATAATTAATTAACATGCACTTAGCTGGTGTTTTGAGCATCATTGCCCAATCAATGATGCCAACACGGTGTTTATTCATGCGAGTAAAGTCCAACATTATGCTGAACGGTTGTAGGTCGATGTGCACTATACGAGCCAAGTGAGCATCCACATTGCCATTAAGTAGGGCGTGACACATTGCTGACATTTGCTTAATCACTGCTTTAATCTGTGTTGTCTTTATCTTTGGTAAGTGCTAATTTGTTGGTGACAATGACCTCTAGCCGTGTTGTGAATTGTGCATGTGGTGTTTGAACAGTCCATGGGTGAATGGCAAGCGGCACATCATGTCCCTCAAGGTGCCCCCATTGTAGTATGGAAATATTATGATCCAAGGGGTTTCAATGGTAAAGCCAATGCATCTTACAATGGAGGGGTGAAGCGTTTTCATTCCTTCCTCTGTCTAGAAGCTATCAGATTTTGCCTCACTCCCTTCCTTGTAGCATTTTCCCACGTATGTAATGTGGTATGGAAAGAAAGAGATGCCTTTGATGGGGTACAATGTGTACACATCAAAAGAGCCTGCTCAAACCCTAGTACCTAACTACCAAGGCCTCATGGGGAATGCCAATTACATGCGTGCACTTGGCATTCAAAGTCGTGTGCATGATTATCCCGGTGCCACTGGCATCTGATCGGCCACCCACAGCTGCTTGTGCATCTTGGGCCATCTTTAATCTCTTGGGTAAGGAGGCTTGGTCCTGAGATTTCATACACTTTATCTTGACCTTCTGTTCCTCCCATAACCTATCCCAAAGCTCTAATTTTTTCATATCACAGGTAGGAGAGATATCTTCCTTTAAGTCTCTACAATAGACTTTCATATTGCCCAGCATTGTGCTAGCCTTGTGGTGGGGGTCAAGTTCTCAAAAATCCCTGCTAGAATCATCAAATAATATTGGCATTTGCCTTGCAACTTCCTCTTTGTGTTCTCCCATATGGCGCTAGTGAGGTCTTTGATGAAGATGTCGCTTTCACTAATCTATTGTATGTGACCATCTGCACATGATGATATTGCCAAGATACATTCTTTCTGAATGGCACACATAATACTTTTCTTTTGATCTAGCGTCATTTTAGCAGTGGGCAATAAAGAACAACATATCAAATACAAATTCATGGTTGCACACTGCACTAACACTCTCACACTAGTTCAGACAAACCATAACCATGAGTTGAAGAATTTAAGAAATATGTAGGAATATATTGATAAACATTGGAAACAATTTTTACTTTAAAATGCAATATTTACATGTGTAAAATGCAGAGCAAACAAGTAGTTTACAAGAACTTCATCCAGATCGTACAATACATGTTAAAAATCTAAGACATTTCAGCATATTTTGAATTTTTAGCTTATATTTTTCACCCTGCACACTCACACTAGTTCAAACAAAGCATACAATGACTTCAAGACTTCACAAAATTGTACAAGATTATATTTTTTCAGGTTGATAGTCATTTTGAATTTAAACTGGTATGTTTATTCGTGTAAAACGCAATAAAAATAAATCACTCCTAATAAAATTGTTTAGATCATGTTAAAAATTCAAAACAATTCAAAATTTTACAATTCGCTTAAAAAATTAAGCCTCTTCGGAAGATACAGGCATCGTGATATACACATTGTCACTTTTATTTTAGCTCATTTAAAACATTGAAAGTACACAAACCGGACTAGAAAATTACAAAGAACGTCTTGCTCTTTAAAAAGATAAAAATGAATATTTTCCATGCAAATTGTGTGCATATACTTTCTTACATAGAGTTTAGGTAATGTAGCACTTAAAAAAACGATGATGATTGTTAAGTAAAGCATTTTTTTTAATATGATAAGCTAAAATATATTCTCATAAGAACACTTAAAAACATCAATATCAAACAATTCAAATATTTGTATATGAAATTCTCTTCATGACCGCGTTACCAACCAAGTATTTCATATACTTAATACTTTAGAAAATGAATTGCACATTACACATACAAATTATATGGAGTTTGTATGGCCGGGTTGATGACCTGAATACCACTGCATACATTTCTTGCTCATGTGTAGCCCATATCTTTTACGTTCTTTCTTCTTGCATTAACACTTAACACTAGAATGGTAACAGGACACTTTTGTGTCCTGTTAAGTGACCATTTTTCTTGAATTATTTGAAGAGTATGAAAATGAATTTCTAGGTGCTATATATATCCACAAAGTTGCCTTATGAGCTGAAAAAAACCTAGCATGTTTTTTGGAGTATCGATCTCACCATTAACCTTACTCTTGCACAACATTTTTGAACCTAAACTGTGTGAAAAAATGGGTCCTGTTTTTGGCTTTTTTTCAATTTTAGGCAACTATACCACTCTAAACTTTATGTTTGTCAGGTTTAGATGGCTAGAGGTTAGGCCTTCATAGTTCTCACCCTACATGTTTTGATGCTTGTAGGGAGAGCTAAGTGTTAAAATTGAAAGTTATGACCAATTTACAAGAATTGCATAATCCTGTTTTTTCGCCAAAATTAGCACTTTTGATGATTTTTTTGGTGGCTTTCTTGATATCCAAATTCAATTTTGATAGTGTAAGTGTAATGTATAACATAAATCTAATCTTCCCTAAGTTTTGGGGGACCTAATATGCTATATAGCATAGTATATGATGATGGTTGAGTTTTTTGATTGCTGAAGAATACGATACATTTTAGAGTAGCAAGTATAACTTTCTCAATATTGCGAGTTTCGTAGGAAAATTGTTTGTATTTTGTAGGTAGTAACCATATCTAATCATAGACTACAAACTTGGCTAGATATTGAGTAGTTTCTATGGGTTTCTAGAGTTTATAATGCTAAACCCAGTTTTTTTATGTTTGCTGTATTTAGCACTTTATCATTGCCCCCAAGGTTCCAATTGTAAGAGATCCATTATCCTTTTGACATGATCCATGGCTCCTTTTGAATCCAAAGGCCCAAAGGGAACTAAGAAAACATGTATATAGTATCTGTATTGAGCGCGACTATAGCAACTTTGATGATAGGTCCGCAGAATGGCAAAAATGCAACTTTTTTGTACCTACTTTTTTGCCCAAAAAAAAATTAGTGAGGTAAAAGCAACCATATGTTTTGGTAACCAACCCATTGAAGTTAACGGGACATTTTATCTCAGGTCCTACAAAAATCCCCACTCTTATTTATATGCAATCAACCGTACAAAATTGCTGTTTTGGGCAAAATGCACTGGTCCATAAATTTTGGAGGCTTGTAGTGACCAAGGGATGAGAAAAATTACAAGTTTCTCATTTTTTCCATATGTAGTTGTTATTGAACTATAAGCTCATGAAAGGATTTCTCAAAATGAGTGGATCTACTATGGTTTTGGAATTTTTTCCCAAAACCCTGAAAGGACACTTTTATATCCTGTTAGGTTACCATTCTAGTGTTAACATGCCTCCTAAGGCAATGCAGGATGCATCGGTGTGAATTTCGAAGGGTTTATTGAATTCAGGGAGTTTGAGTACTGGCAAGGAGCACATCACTTGTTTGATATGCTCAAAATCCTTTTGGGCTTCTTCGGTCCACTTGAATGCTAGTGAACCCTTGGTGGTGTGTAAGGATTTGGTGTAGTAGGAGTTTTTTCTTGAGTGGTTTTGAGGGTTGGAGGTGTGTCCATGGGTTGAATGATTGGAACAATCACCCCTTTTCCATTTATGTCCAGCATCAGTGGATTCATGCCCTTGGCATACAACCCCATCACATACAAGTCATACGAAGCTAGACCGAACATCATATCGTAGGAGTCCATGGGCATGACAATGAAATCCATTCTTGCCCACCATTCACCTACTTGGATAGCCACGTCGTAGGCCATTGCTCTGTTTGAATCTTCACCTTGGACAAATCCTACTGAGATACTTTGTCCTCCTCCTGGCTTGGAAGTCCTTAGCCCCAAGCGTTTGGTGCACGACGGTGAGATAAAGTTGTGACTCACTCCAGAGTCGAGCATCGCTAGTTGTGATTGGCCGTTGATCATTGTTTTGACATACATGTTTGGGATTGGTTTTATGTGTGCCGCCAGGCAGTGTAGGGAAGCTTTGATGGCTCCTCCACGAACTGCTCCTTCAGTCGTCTCCTTGGGTCCACTTTCTGTTTATTGCTCTGTGATTTCGGTGATTTGCACTTGAGACGTTCCTGCTCTGTCCCCGTTAGACTCATTATCCAAAGCGGAGTGAGCTCGAGATAGAATGCATCTAGCACATATACATCAATTAGCCACGTTATCAACCTAGTGCCAACCGAATCTAAGGAGAAATAATGTCTTGCATACAAGAATCATATAGCCACGTTACCAATTGATGACCATATGTTTTTTGGAAAGGGAAAGGGAAGTTGACTCACCATAAGGATACTATATTTGCCGCGTTCCTGACGTAGTACCCAGACAGTAAGCCAATACTTACCACAAGGACACCACTTCCCTGTGTTATCGAGGTGATGCCCCCGTGAGTGGTAAGACACTGTTCTATAGAACAGATTACGCACACACTCCTAGGGTGTAGTAAGGTACCTTATGACTATCCTGCAATACGATAAAAGGCACCCTCCCACACAACACATACACATATGCACACACACAACACATACCCCGGTCATGTGGTCCTATACTCTGCTGCTGCCGTGCACTGTGACGCAGAGCATGCTCCCACATGACCCTCTCTCTCTCTCTCTCTCTCTCTCTCTCTCTCTCTCTCTCTCTCTCTCTCACACACACACACACACACACACACACACACAATCACAAAAGACGGCTTAAGAAAAAACACCCAAGCAGCATTGATTGGTGTCCTATATATATTATTTTGCAGCCCCGCCGAGATTCTTGGATTTAGCGATAGGCCCGCAGGGAAAACCGAAAAACCCGGCGGGCCCGTAGTGAAAATTGGAATTCCCGGGGGGCTTTTTGGGGGTTTCAAGGTTACCCTAAAGTGGCTTCTTTGTGATCAAGTTAAGTGTGATTATATAAATGTGTAAATAAGACCTTGTGATCACACAAAATTTGTGGTAATGACATAAACATTCAATCTCTGAAGACAAGATTTAAACTTAGAAAGTCTGGAGGAGAGGCACATGTCATAATAGTTGGGGAATCTGCAGTTGAAAAGCCAAATATAACCAAAGCACGTTTTTCAGTTTTGGTGAGGTTTAGAATGCAATTGGAGTAGTGAAAGAATATGTGGAGCAACAAACAATGGATTTTACTTTAGTGGAGAGGAAGAATAAGAGACTGAAGAAGCACTTAAAGAAAATAAAGTTCAAACTGAAGAAGCAATTTTGTAGAGGAAAGTTTAGGAATTAATTGAAAGTCAAGAGTTTATGCAGAAGGAGTCAGCCTCATATAAGCAACTGGTAGTATACAAACAAAATAGTTCAGCCAGAATTGTTGAACTATTCAGCCAGAATTGTTGAATGGAGAGATGGGTGATTAAGTGTCTTGTAGGGCCAATTAACTGAAATGAAAACTTTGAATGCTACACATGAAAGCAGTAATAGGGTTTTATTGAACAGAGCTATAGCATGCAGAAGAGTGGAAGAAAAGATTAGGCAAATGGCATAAGAAGAGCTAGATTGAGAGGGCTCGTATTTGGCTTCAATTGATGTGGATAAAATGAAGATTGAGGTAATAGAGTATATGAAAGGATTGTGGGAGCAGATCAAACTCAGAATGTGTGATGTGGTTAGTAAACCATATTAGATTTTTGCAGAAGAAGAATCCAAAGAGGAGTTTGTTTGTGCAGAGGCAATATGATGAACTGAAGAAGAAGTATGAGGAATTGCAAAAGAAGTTGGAGCAGTAGAAACATCATCAACCTAAACAACTGCATACTCAAAGTGATACTGTAATGCTACATAGAACTGAAACTGAAGTTCAAGAACAGTTAACATCAAATGTAATCACAGTTCGAATTGTAGTTACAGATGAAGAAGCAGATGTTGCAGGTGGAGAAAAACAGTTTAAAGATCCAGTATTGTCTATTGTGGATGAGACACTCAGTGAAGAAGATGCTGAAGTTCCAATGAAAGCACCTGAAAATGAGGTGGATGCAAGAATCACTGGAGAGAACAACACAACTACCAACCAGGATGAATATGCAAACGAGTAGTAGGATCATCTTAAAGAGTAGGCTGATTTTAATGAAGGAATTGTGGGTCCTCACAATGTTTGAGAAACATTTCCCACCAGGAGTGCGAGGTGTTAGTGCCTGCTGTGTCAAGGCACTTAATTTTTTATTGTAACTAAGTCTTAGATTTAAGACTTAGGGGTTTGTTTACTCAAGGACTTTATGTCTAGGTAGTTTTAAAACATTCAAATAGTCATATGGCATGTAGTAGTTTTTACAAGTAAGCAACGGGCAGTTGGTAGTTGGTTCTCCTTCCTGTTAGTGTTTTTTGATATTTTTGGGAATGTAATGGACTTTGATGATGAATACAGGGTAGAGCAATTCTTTCTCTTGCTTAGCCATGGTCTCTTGTGTTCACACAGTTTGCAATTTTCATGGTATAATGTGCAGTCACCTGTAGTCAATTTCTTGTACTATATATGTGGTGTGCATTAAATATCTATTAGGACTGTAAACCCCTAACATCTTTTAACTTGCAAGAGTCTTTATGCATGTACCAATACACTCGTCCAAATATAGAGGCTTCTTTGTTCACTAATCGTATCAGGTGACTGAAGGGCTCTGTGATAGTAACAATTTTATCTATATTTCTCCAAAAAACAGGAGAGTTTACAAGTTGGTAGCATCTGGAAGTAGCCGGCATATACTTGGGATATTTATCAAGCCAAACATCCCATCCTTCATCTTTCACTTTTTCAACAAGGACTGCTTTAACCTACTGTAGTCTAGAGAGAATGTAATACGTTGTCAAAAAACGAGTCACATAAGAACTCTGTAAATTTTTGGTTGTGAACTTTGTTCTAAATAGTGCGTAAGAAAATGAATGCTCTCTTATAAAATTGACCAAGTGGTTTGCATCTAGAAGAGTTTTCTTAATAGAAGAAACTTTTCCAAAGTCCTTCAAGATTAGATTCAAAGTGTGGACAGAGCACATGGAACCAATGTAATCTCTGGATACTTTGCTTCATTTGATTTTCCAACTGCTTTGTAGTAGATGAATTATCTATGACAATGGCTATCCAATTTTTAGGCCTCCCTTCTCATCTGATCAAACACTCATATACACTAGCAATAAATCCACTAGTTTTCTCTTTCAGGGGTGTGTCGATTGCTTCTAGAAATATGGATCCTCTTGGACAAATCAACATCACATAAATCAATGGTTTCTTCTAACAATTTGTACAACCATCTAGAGCGATTGTGCATCCATACTATGGCACATAATCAAGAGTTTTGCACTTTAAAATTTTCTTTGATGTAGATTTCACTTTATCTAAATATGTTGCATGCATCTTATCGTAATCAGGTACCACAAAACCCTTCTTCACTGTGCTCATTAAAGCATCTTTGTAAATAGGATTTCAAATGACGTCAAAGGATTTCCACATGCAACAAATGATTGTGTCCACTTAAGATGGAGTTCAAGCAACCATTGTTTGTCAAATGTATGATACAAAGTAGAACCACTTGGTGCAGGTTCTCCTCCAGTACATGCTTCACTTCGGCTTATGTTAGCAGAACTTGCGGTGGTATTAGAGCTACAAGCCCCAACAAACGATGAATGCCACCCTCTTTGATTATAAGTAGGGGTCAAGGGACGGTTTTGACAATTCTCAAGTGTGATCTCCGCGTCCCTAGCCATAGATGGAGCCATCATTTTGGGACCAACAATTTTTTTTCCCTCAAGATGTACTCTCTTTTTCCTAAGCGCCCACTTAGGAAATGTTTCTTCAATACCTCTAGCGGGGGTTTTGCAATCTGCCACATTTCCAAGAATTTTGAACACTTTCTTTTATCCTGTGTGCATTTCTGCTAAAATGATGTCCGCAGGACTTACACCTCAACTTTGATATAGTCTTTCCACTGAACAATTCCTCTACATAGATCCACTCATATCCTTTCACCATCTTTTTGAGATTTGCAAACTCAAACAACACTATTTACAAAATACACACTTAAAATTGGACTCTCATACCATTTACATTACTATATTCGTGATCATTTTCAAAAAAAGAAAAATTTCAACCTCTTTAAATTCTATATACCAAAAATAATTCTTTTTCCAGTGTGAGCTTTCACTCTGCACCTGAATCATGATAATATATCTCTTAATCTATCTCAATAACTTACAACTGTGAGTAAACTCTACACAAAACAAGTTATCTTTAAATATCCTACCTTAATTACCTCCAAGCGTGTGTGTAACTCTACATATGGCAGGCAATCATAATTGACTACTTATTTAAATCTCTTCTAGGTGTGAGAATACCTCTACACAAAGTAAGAGATTATTATTTAACCTACCTACATTGCCTCCAAAGTGAGTATTACTCTACACATGATAGACAACCATTAGATAAATCTAGCCTAAGTTACTTCTAGGTGTGAACATAGTCCAACACAAAGCAAGTAACTACTAACTTTAATTATCTAGGTTAAGGTACTTCTACGTGTGAACATAGTTCAGAACAAAGCACGTAACTGCTATCTTTAACTATCCTAAATCACTTCCAAGTGTGAGTTTCCTCTACTCAAGGCAAGCAGCTACTAACTACTCTACTTAATTTACCTCCGAGTGTGAGATATCCTCCATACAAATCAGGTAAATTTTAAACTCAAAACTCCATAAACTTAATAAGACAGTTAAATCTATATGTTGTTGATCAGGAGCACAGACGAGAGAGAAGAAGAGGGTGGAGGAGACAAGCCACGAGATATACAACCCCAAGAGTGTACATACTCATACACTAGACATGTACATATAGTAAGGACCTATGGTTAGGGAGCTATATATAGCACATTCTATATATATAGCTCCAACACCCCCACTCAAACAAGGGTCCCTAACTGTGGATGAAAAAACCCTTGGGGGTTGAAGGGAAAAATCCACAGCACTATATATGCACACCGCTTGATTGATCATAAAGTGAAGATTTACATATGTATTGGCTTCAGCAGCTACATCACTCCCTTGTTACAACGGCTTCAGGAGCTACTTGCTACAACGGTTTGCAATGCCCATCATGAGACAACATAGAGACGCACAAAATACAAAATGCCAATGCATATCACATGTGCATATATATGTATGCAAAGCTAGTATATAAATGACATATAAACTTCAACAAGTATCCCTATTTAGGATTGCGTTGATAATAGAGCACTGAGCTCACATGTCTATAAAGAGGAAAATTTTTGTAATAAGTACACAACGAGTCTCCACTGAGGACAAGATGATGTCCATAACAAGACGATGTTTTGCACAAAGCTCATAAATAGCTTCTCAATCCGTAATGGAGCACCGAGCTCATAAACAACTTCTCAATCCGTTATGGAGCACCGAGCTCACATGTCAATAACAAGGACCATTTTTGAAATAAGTACACAACAAGTCTGTAATGAGGACAAGATGATGTCCATAACAAGAACAAGACGATGTTTTGCACCGAGCTCATAAATAGCTTCTCAATGTGTAATGGAGCACCGAGCTCATAAACAGCTTCTCAATCCGTAATGGAGCACCGAGCTCACATGTCAATAACAAGGACAATTTTTGGAGTAAGTACACAACGAGTCTGTAATGAAGACAAGATGATGTCCATAATAAGAACAAGACGATGTTTCGCACCGAGCTCATAAATAGCTTCTCAACCCGTAATGGAGCATCGAGCTCACATGTCAATAACAAGGATAATTTTTGGAATAAGTCCGCAGCGATTCTGTAACGAAGACAAGATGATGTCCATAATAAGAACAAGACGATGTTTTGCATCGAGTTCATAAATAGCTTCTCAATCCGTAATGGAGCGTCGAGCTCATAAACAGCTTCTCAATCCATAATGGAGCACATGTCAATAACAAGGACAATTTTTTGGAAAAAGTACACAATGAGCACCTCGCACATACTTTCTGTCCTGCACATCAATCTCCCCTACTTCAGCTCTCCATGGATCAAGATAAGTGTCAGAGGTTACCCTCCCAAAAAAAAAACACATAAAAAGAAACTGGTTTGGTTCTTTCCGCATTGAGGTCTTCCTCTGTGTGATCAATTCTTCGTCCTGTGTGGGATGTGAATATGGAACACGGCATTCACGAAACCCACAAAATAACTCTGCACGAATATCTTTTAGGGTTTCTATATTTACAGGTTCTGTTTCCACAAACTAGTATAGCCATCAATCGTGGGAATGATAAATTTTCCTGTGAGCAGACAAACTGCAGGAAGAGTGCAATAGGCGAGAAGAGGAAGGGATGTCAATAGATAGACAATGGTATTGATGTAAACAAGGCGCTCAAGACACTTCAGACAAGTTCCATACCCGTACCCAATTGATCCATCAGGTTGATTGGTACAGAACCCTCAAACGCAGGGCTTCGTGGCATGCAATAAATTGATCGCCACCCAACGAGTGTGTTACATAAGGAACAAAGCTTCCACCAACAATGTTGTGCCCTGCAGGGCAATATTATTTGTCAAACTCCTTCAATGTATAGGCTATTCACTTTCTTTGTAGCTTTCCTACCGCATCCAAGCACGCTCGAGCACAACAAAAGGTATGCTCCTGCATGGGTTCAGACATGTCAGCGGCCTTTATTTTGATTTTCAGAGGTCCTACTATGGCAGCAATATTCACCTCCAACGTGGGAGGTGGCTGAAAGGCGAAGTAGACGCTGGCATGTGCATCTGAAGGTACATCCCCTACTAGTAGAACCTTTTCAGCCACATAAGCATTCCCATACTTCATATCCAAAGCATTAATCCTCTTGACAATTGACCTCATGTTAGAAGAGGAAGATCTCTATAAAATTCCTGATATGATCTCTTTTCTGCTCAGAATGAGTGTTTTTTTTTTGTTCAGGTGAGCTACTCCTTCCATCATCCTGGTTGATATAAAGGGTCTCATCCTGCGATAAAAATCCTTGTTCATGCTGCAAACAATCTTGTTCAAGAGGGGCGTAATCCTTCTCGTGGACTTTCGTCGTGGATAAATCCTGTTCTATACACTTGCGTGGAGAATCATGAAGGGTATAAGGTCTATGTTTAAACCTTGGTTTACACAGGATTCAAAATCCCAAGAAAGAGGTTCTATATTTGTTCCAATATCACCACGAACATCACAATTTATGCCATCATTGCCAGAATAAACTAGCTCTTCCCTTTCTCTTTCATTAGTTACACGTTCAAAGCTAGCAAACACTTCATCTTCATCCAGGCTAGCATCCACATTAGAGTTATCCTCGCAATCGTAGTCTGCTTTTAAATCTTCAAAGATATCCTCTGTCCAAATGTCTACTAAGGGAGAATCATCTTCAACACCTAATGTTGAGTCACCAACAAATTTTTCAATAACCTCAGCATTTGAGAGTGTAACAGCCAGTAAACCGGATCCTGTTGTAATGAGTGTTGGCTTGCAGATTTACTCATGAAGTAGAACGACAAGTGTACTCTTCTATATCGACAATCATACCGCTAGACCATCAATAATAAAGCTGACCCATGATGGCCGTTGCATGCTGGCAGTTACTCTCGTTAACAACTACTGCTATATCGACAATCATACCGTTAGACCATTAGTGATAAAGCTGATCTTTGGTGTCTGGCATGGTACGGTACTGACTAGACTTGTAGTAAGCTTTCTTTCACAAGAAGCAGTATGCTGCTGCCATAAAAATAAGTTCCTCCTGCTCACAATCTACAAACTCCTATTCCTCATTAACCCTATTCCTCGTTAAACCAAAACTGGCAACTAGCCGACAATACTGCAAGCCTTTATAACCACTTGCAACAGCCAGAACCACTAAAATGTAAAGCCAAGTTAAGTAAAGCAGCTTTTGGCTAAGCATCATCCACATACGCATTGTACTAAACTGTCTGTCTATCCAATGGCGATAAGCACTCGACTATGAGAACCGTTTTTTTGGCCCTTCATAGTTGCTCTCACTGCCAGATTTCTTGAATTTGCAACATGTTTCCAACAGGTAATGGGCATTCTATGCTGCTTTTCACATGACGGCATTCCAGAAGAGGTAAGAATTTGCACATGACAGCATTCCAGAAGAGGTAAGAATAAGGAGCTGCACCTCAAATCTCGAATCCCCTCCTTTACCAGGGTCCTCTTAGTAGAAGGAGATTCCCTTGAGAAGAATCCAACTAAATTTGCAACGCTGCAAACCCGACCAATGAGACCAGACCTACTGCAGTACTGTCTGATTTTCAAAAGCCAAAAAGAAGGTATGATTGTTCTAACCCACACTGCAAGGCACCCTGCACCAAAATTTACTTGATAAATAAGCCTTGTTCCTTCCTCTGTTTCTGCTGTAAAGGAACCTGGCATAGAAGAGAGCAGAGGCGGACGCCTCGTATTATTCAGCTGGTTTGGAAGAAGCATCTTTGGCTCTTCTTCTAGAAAGACTTTGCTTTCTCTTTTCCATCTGAACGTGAACGTGAGAGCTGGTGCGTTCACCACACGACCTTACACCTTTGTGCTTTTAAGCGCACATGAGAGAGCAAAGAGGAAGTCGCTCCAGCTCTGATACCATGTTGATCAGGAGCACAGACGAGAGAGAAGAAGAGGGTGGAGGAGTAACTAATTGAACTTTTTACCCTAAGCTCTAACTTTTTCCTTAAATTGATAATTGATAACAAAACTAAAAAAAAATTCTTTTAATATATATTTTTTATGTTTTAAAGCTCATCTAAAAGTGCACTCTTTTCACAAGAGAAGAAGAGAGCTCAAATAGAATGACCAAAACAATCGGTTTTCACGTATATAATGGACTATATTTTGATCAAAAAAATATTGTGCTAACTACTATGAATAGAATTTCTTTCACACTTGTGGATACACTTACAACATTGTGTATGTATCTGCACTTGCTAGACTTGGTCTTGTTGTGAAATTTGTGGATGATATATGTATAACTCATGATCTCAGTTTTGGTGATGACATTGTTTCATCACGAATTTTATTTCATGGAATTAATAAGCTTGCTTTGTATAAAAAATGTGGAAAGAAATTTTAAAATGTAATTGTGGATTCTAAGGCTACTTCACATGAAAAACATTTGCATGCACGCTTTGGATATCTAAGCATGTTGGTGAGAGTTGTATTATGGGTAAGATGTGGCGTTCGAAGTTTCCAAAGGATGGCTCAATTATGGCTACATTCAAATTGCAGCTTGCGCATAGTGATGTTTGTGGGCCCATGTAAACTCCGTCCTTGGGAAACTACCTTTACTTCACGACTTTCACTAATGATTACTCTAGGCATGCATGGGTGTATCCACTTAAGGCAAAGCTCAAAGTGTTATTTTCTTGAAGAAATTTTTGACCATGGATGAAAATGTCTCTAGATGTACTATGGACACCCCTGTTGCAATCAAGAGGGGGTGTGCATCATGTCTCATGAATTTAATGCATTTTGACTAGTTGTGGGATAAAACACCAATGTACAGCGCCGTATATGCCTCATCTAAATGGTGTTTCTAAAAAGAAAAATCTTAGGGAGATGGCAAGGTGTATATGGTCAAGAGTCAAGTTTTGCCACATTCGTTTTGGCTTGAGGCCATCATGTGTGCCACTTATGTACTCAACAAGTGTCCTACAAAATATTGCAATCTATGAATACATATAAAGCATGGCATGATAGAAATCCATCTATTGATCACTTGCGCATTTTTGGGTGTTTGGCTTATGCTTTCGTGCAGTGCAAAAAATTGGATGATAAGGCTTCAAGTGCATTTTTTGCTGGTTATAGTGCTGAAAGCAAAGGTTATAGGTTGTACCATCCGCAAATAAAGCCTCTATCTTGGTTTCATGTGATGTTGTGTTTGTGGAAGGTTTTATTCAACCCTTGTTGTCATGTACTTAAGATAGTAATGTAAGATCACACGACATTTATGACAATTTATTGTCTCTTTTTAGCGGTGGAAGTTTGAGTGTAAATTCCAATGAGGCAAATGTACTTCCTATGGGAGTTTTTGAAAATGTTACAAATCAGCCAATTTCTGATGCAAATGTACATGATGTACTTGATGAGGAAAGGATTGAGAATGAGCAGGCTAGAGGTATGCCAAAATGGATGACGTGCACCTTTGTCTAGTCATATGCATCCAGGTTCTTGACATGCATCTTATGCATTAAATTGTCGTGCTTTGGCTATTTCTAGTTTATGTAATTTTGAGGAACCTTTATCTTTTGATGAAGCACAAAACTCTAAAAATTGGATGAATTCCATGCAATCAGAATATGATGCACTTATAGAAAATGACACATGGCCTTTATGTGATTTTCCTCTTGGAAAAAAGTCCATTGGTACAAAGTGGGTTTACAAGTTAAAAAGTTAGCTGGATGGTGAAATTGATTTCTATAAAGATCAGCTTGTTACAAAAGGCTATGCACAGCAGAAAGGCATAGATTATGAAGAGACTTTTGCTCCCACTTCTCATATGATTACTCTCTGTTTTCTATGTGTATTGGAAGCTCATTTTGGTTGGGATGTAAATCAATCAGACATTGTTACTGCTTTCTTGAATGGTGACATATTTGAGGAAGTTTATGTAACACAACCTCATAGCTTTGTTGAGAAAGGAAAAGAGGATAAAGTGTGAAAATGTAAGAAAGCTTTGTATGGGCTGAAGCAATCTCCTTGTGCTTGGTATGAGAAAGTTGACACTCGTTTGGTCAAATGAGGCTTTTGTAACAGTCCAACAAAAATCACTTTGTATGTAAAACAAGAGAGTGATGTATTTCTCATTGTTGTTCTATATGTGGACGATTTGATAATCACTGGTCCAAATGAGGCACATATTGTTGAGTTTAAGGTTGATTTGAATGCTACTTGCAAGATAAAAAATTTGGGATTGTTGCATCATTACTTGGGCATACAGTCATTAGGAACAGGATAGGGTCTAGGAGGGCCTCTTTATTTGCCATGAGATTATGTAGGTGATTAACATTTTGACAAACAGAAACATGCCATGTGTGCAAGAATGGTGAGTGTGTAAGATAGATGTAAGAGTGGTCAAAGGATGCTTCCCCCCAAAAAAGGGGGTGGATAACTTTATGCTTTTTGGCCTTCCATAACTCTTACACATGATCTCCGAGTTGAGCAGAGAGTATAGATTTGTAATCTACACGCCAAGCTCTTTCCATAGATACGCTATATGATATGGTTTTTTTCGCTAGATTTTAAATTTCATTTTGGGGGGAGTGTTTGAATTCAAATAAACTAACCGTTTTGCTTGTTTGAGTTCAAATGTTGTCCTTTGATTTCTTTCTTAATACCAAAGGTTTGAATTCTTTAAACTGCAAAGTAAAAAGGCCCTCCTAGACCCCATTCTCTTCCTAATGTTTAAGCAGTGTGATGGTGGTATTTTCTTATGTTTGACAAGTTACATAGAGACATTGCATTAGGAAGAGGATGGGGTGTAGAAGGGCCTCTTTATTTTACATGAGCTTATGGAGGTGATTAACATTTTGACGAATAGGTGTATGCCATGTGTGCAAGAATGGTGGGTGTGTAAGAGATGTGTAAGATTGGTCAAAGGATGCACTTTTCCCTTCAAAAAGGAGGTGGATAATTTTATGATTTTCGGCCTTCCATAATCCCACATATGGTCTTTGATTTGAGCAAAGATCATAGATTTGCAATCTACGTGTCGAGCTCTTTCCATAGATATGCTACATGATATGGTTTTACCCGCTAGATTTTAAATTCAATTTTGGGGGAAAACTTTGAATTCAAATAACCTAGCCATTTTGCTTGTTTGAATTTAAAAGATGTCCTTTGATTACTTTCTTAATACTAAAGGTTTGACTTCCTTAAACTGCCAAATAAAGAGTCCCTCCTAGACCCATTCTCTTCCTAATGGCTATGTATGTTTGGACTTGATAATTGCAAGCCTATTTCCACTCCCATGGAAACAAGTTTGAAATTGAGTCTTCATATGCTAGTGATCTTGCCGATGTCACTCTTTATCAAACTGCTTACTTATGTATGCAACACAAAATGAGATATTTAGTTAATTGCTGTCTCATAGGCTAGTAGATTTATGCATAGCCCAAGGCTGAAGAATTGGTAGGCTGTCAAGAGGATCTTTTGCTTCTTAACACTAGAATGGTAACAGGACACTTTTGTGTCCTGTTAAGTGACCATTTTGCTTGAATTATTTGAAGAGTATGAGAATGAATTTCCAAGTGCTATATATCCACAAAGTTGCCTTATGAGCTGAAAAAAACTTAGCTTTTTTTTTTGAGTATCGATCTCCATTAACCTTACTCTTGCACAACATTTTTGAACCTAAACTGTGTGAAAAAACGGGTCCTGTTTTTGGCTTTTTTTCAATTTTTGGCAACTATACCACTCTAAACTTCATGTTTGTGAGGTTTCGATAGCTAGAGGTTAGGCCTTCATAGTTGTCAACATGTTTTGATGCTTGTAGGGAGAGATAAGTGTTAAAATTGAAAGTTATGACCAATTTACAAGAATTGCATAATCCTGTTTATTGGCCAAAATTAGCACTTTTATGATTTTTTTGGTGGCTTTCTTGATATCCAAATTCAATTTTGATTGTGTAAGTGTAATGTATAACATAAATCTAATCTTCCTTGAGTTTTGGGGGACCTAACATGATATATAGCATAGTATATGATGATGGTTGAGTTTTTTGATTGCTGAAGAATACGATACATTTTAGAGTAGCAAGTATAACTTTCTTAATATTGCTAGTTTCTTAGGCCAATTGTGTATTTTGTAGGTAGTAACCATATCTAAACATAGACTAAAAACTTGGCTAGATATTGAGTAGTTTCTATGGGTTTCTAGAGGTCATAATGCTAAACCCAGTTTTTTCATGTTTGCTGTGTTTAGCACTTTATCATTGTCCCCAAGGTTCCAATTGTAAGAGATCCATTATGCTTTTGACATGCTCCATGCCTCATTTTGAATCCAGAGGACCAAAGGGACCTAAGAAAACATGTATATAGTATCTGTATTGAGTGTGACTATAGAAACTTTGATGATAGGTCCGCAAAATGGCAAAAATGCATCTTTTTTGTGCCTTTTTTTTTTGCCCAAAAAAAAATTAGTGAGGTAAAAGCAACCATATGTTTTGGTCACCAACCCATTGAAGTTAACGGGGCATTTTATCTCATGTCCTACAAAAATCTCCACTCTTATTTATATGCAATGAACCGTAAGAAATTGCTGTTTTGGGCAAAATGCAGTGGTCCATCAACTTTGGAGGCTTGTAGTGACCAAGGGATGAGAAAAATTACAAGTTTCTCATTTTTTCCATATGTAGTGGTTATTGAACTATAAGCTCATGAAAGGATTTTTGAAAATGAGTGGATCTACTGTGGTTTTGGAATTTTTTTCCAAAACCCTGAAAGGAAACTTTTATGTCCTGTTAGGTTACCATTCTAGTGTTAAGTGGAGCTTTACATCTTGGGTTGTTTTATCGCAAGGGGGGATCATTGCCACCTAATATACATGCTTTTCTAGACTCAAATTGGGTCGGTTGTTTTGACACGTGAGTGTCCACAAGTGGTTTTTGTTTCATGAAGGAGCTCATGCATATCATGGTTGAGCAAGAAGTAACCTAATGTGGCCACTTCTAGTTGTGAGGTTGAGTACAAGGTAGTCTTCACAGTGATAATTGAGTGTGTATGGTGTAGATGCCTTATGGGTGATTTGGGTATTGGACAAGAAACTGCCAACATCATCTGCATTGATGGTCAGAGTGCATTGGTAGTTGTGAGGACCCAAGTTTTTCATGTTGTCACAAAGCACATTGAGGTGCATTACCACTATCTTAGGGAGAGACTCTCAGTAGGAGAGATCAACTTGGCTTATGTGCCAATGCCTAACAACCTCGCAGATCTTTTCACAAAGGCATTGTTTTTTGATAAGTTCAAAGCTTTCCACAAAGCTTTGGGATTACTCCCCTTCATGGACTGATCATGTCCTTAGGCATGAAACTTCCCTATACTTTATGTGCCAACTCTCGTTCATCGCATCACTCCCACGGGGGATTTGTTACCATATATATGTGGTAGTGATGTGTGTGAGCAGTTAGGACCACGAGCATATTTTTTCCCTCACTTGGAGGTATTTTCCTCTGTGCATTGTATATATGACCATCACTCTAGGGCTATCTTATGTTTCCATAGCATAGTAAGTAATACATTTTTTGTTGTGTGCCTTGAGATTCCTTCATCTTCTCCAAGCTGAGTGTGTTTCCTTGCAACCCTAATTCCAACATCCTAACCTTATAGTCAATAATGATGATTGGTACCTAATCATCTTTGATTTTAGACAAGTCCACTACCATTGCATCTCACTCTTTCTTCCTTTGATTCCTAATAAACTTGGAAGACTTAGGAGAATTTCTTCTGATCTCGTCCAATATGTAGTTAGCCTTTGGACTATCTTATAGACCTTGACATAAATTTGGTCTTACTCATTTCTAGAGATACTATTAGAACTCAATAATATCCCTTCTAGATAATTGTCATTGTAGTGTCATGACTCTGCTGGTTTCCTTAGTTTAAGCTAATGAATCCTTTTGTGGGGAGCTAGATTTTTATTTATGAACATTTTCAAACCCTACATCTAATTTATTAGCGTCGGGGCCAAGTCCACCTTGACTTATCAGACATTTTTCCTAGGTTCTACTCTAAGAATTTTGTTGCTTCTTCAATTTATTTCCTAGCATTGTCCTTATTAACAAATTGTTTACTTGGAAGAACCTTTGATGCCTTCAACAAAAGCTATTGAATGATTTTAGCATATGAGCATTCTAGCCTTCCAGGCATCTTCTTTGCTACATCCTCCGTGATATTAGCTTCTAGTGCTCTTTGCTCTTTCCATTCATCCATCTCTTTGACCTTTCCCTTGGACTTTTAGATAGATCTTTTCGAGTCTCTCGCTTTTGAGCCTCTTCAATTTGCTTTGTTTGATTATACAAGCTATATGGTATCTACTTGATGACAACCCCAGTGCTCCTAGTGATAAAACTCATCAAAGATGGTGCTACCATCTTACCTTTGGCCACTTTAGCATTTACATTATCTAGGCATTGAGTTGCAAAGTGTCAAAATTTACCATAACTGAAGTTATGCCTTGTAAAATCAGCTCTTCCTTGACCTCTACTAGCAAAGTTCTAATAACTTTCTCTTCTTGCCAAGTTGTTGGTATGTGTTCCATTGTCCAAATTCTATGACATTCCCTCTTGCTTAGTTGGATCAGAGCTATCAATGACACATCTTTGCCCTCCTTAAAATGGTGAATTCTAATCTTGCATTTGTTTCACAAACTTTTGAACGTTTACAGTAGAGACATTTGCAACAGTCATCAGACTTGTGTTCTTTTGATTTACATTTTGTAACACTAGGTCTCTCTCTTCCCAATTGTAGACCTGGTCTATGACATTTTAGAGATTTGATTGAATAATTGCTCAATCTTCTTGGTCCAAGCTCTCTTCTTTTTATTCTTGGATTGATCCTCTGATTCAATGTCCAAGGAATGGAGTTGGTGCTAGATGCCTCAATGGATGATCCATTGTCACTTGAACTCCCTCTACCTTTGTGCCCCTTTTCCTTCTTGGCCTACTGCTTCAATTTTAGAGTTGTCTGCACCAGATCATTGAATTTCCTAGTTAATGCTAGTATCTCTTTCTCGCTTAGTTTCTTAATTTTGAATCCACTAAAAAACCATGCACACCTTTTCTATGATGGAGGTCCACTCAGTTGTTTGGTTAACTCCTTAATCTTCTCCACATAGCTTCAAAGTGATAGGCAACCTTGTTTGATTTTATCCACCTTGCACATGATATCTCATCCTCATAATTCTCACTCTACTCCAACACATAAATTGCTGGATTGTTCCCCATACTTGGATCTATGATGATCATATTCTCTTTCTCGATGTCTTGGTTTCTCCTTGTGATCCAATTTCTTTTCCCTACGTCATAATCCATTTCTATGATAGTATTAGTTTCATCCCTCTTATTGACTTTTCTATGTGACCATCTTCTAATGCTATGTCTATTGGCATCATTGACATCATTCTATACTTTTGCTTTGCATTGCTGATCCAAATTTCAAGACCCATGCAAGTGAGAACGTCTCTCAGTTGTCTTTGAATGATGTCTCCTTGATTAAAATGAATGTTGAGAAGCCCTAGGCCCCTTAGTACCTCTTTTCCCAAGATTGGTGTTGGAGGATATGCCTCGATCGACGTCAGCACACCGAGAACTCACTTAACAAGAATTGTGACCTAAGGACAAAGCTCGACCCGCAGGCGCGAGGAAGCAAGCATAGGGTGTCAACCTACGCTCGACGGACTATTGACTACTTCCTACAAAGGTCTCTACCGAAGGTCTAAGTTACAGCCTACTATTGTGAACAGGAGGAGATTTCCTACAATGCTTCCATGAGTCAAATACCCATTAGACGTTCTCAAAACGCTACAAAATTTGAGGGATATCCTATTAACACCAATAGGCCACTCTCCCTAAGGTCCGTGACCCAAAACTTACCCATAAACACCCAGTTCAGAATCACGTAGGATGTCTGAAAGGTTTTTGCAGGTCGATGTTTCTAAAAACTAAGGTGCCTAATGTGTAGCTCTACTCAATACAAACGAGTGGATATGCTGAAATGAAAAAACAAACACCGTTCGCTTACTGAATCCCTAGAAATAGCTTGTGGGTCAATCTCGCGACACCGGGCCGTACACGCGCAATGTGGGTATTGGCACGTAGCTCTCTCCGGGGGCAACAAGCTACACTTCTCCATACTCGATTCCGACCACCAGTGTGCACGTAACGTCAAGATAATCTCTCACACTCTCTCGTACACAAATTACACTTCTCACAAACACTTCATCGAATGAACAAAAGCGTCATTTCATTAAGATTAGAATTTGGTATATATACCTTCCAAATACAAAACCTCATGTTCCAAAGTGAAATTCTACTTAGTCTAATGGCAAAAGTAATATACAAAATTGGAAACTTCTGCAAGCCCCAAGAATTTACAAGTGAAATTATGGGTTTTCCAAGGAATGGCTACATAGGATTTCCTTCTTTTATCATTTCGTCAGTCTTCAGTTGAGTGTGGCCGCCCGTCTTCAGCCTAACACTCCCCCCTCCTAGCTCATGTCGTTCCTGACATGACAGTAGAGCCACTGCTTCAGTGGAGGATGTTGCGCATCTTCAAAATGGACTCATGCCGTGCATGCTGGGCCACTAATGTGTTGGGCTGAATATATCTGAGTCGATGGTGAAGAATCTGGTGTAGAAGGCTTCTTCAAAGTCTTGGAGATGGTATGAGGGCAGGAACATTATTCTTTGGTAGAGGGCATGTCTCACCATGTATTGCTCACTCATTCTCTCGCCTTCCTTCTAGCCTTGGCAGCTTCAGGTATTTGAGCCATGTGGGGTGGCTTGTCTTCAATGGTTCATGTTCCTTCCATGTCCGCATCCTTGGTAGAGGGAAAAATCTAAGGTCATCTTTGATCATTTTAGGCGCCTCTACCAAATGTACTAAATACTATGGGTATTTAGTGAGCCATGCCTTCCTCCATTTTGGTTGAGAGTACACAATGAGCTTAACACCTTCTGGTTTGGTGATATCGTCATGGTACAAAGGCACTATAGGCTCCTCTTTAATCTTGTTGTTGAGTGTAGCAGCCTCATTTTTGAGAAGAGGATAGGGGAGAGAGGGTTGTAGCCATTCCTGTCGAATGACATTTGCATCTAATCTCTGAATGGTCATTGACTTCAATACCCTCTGCTCCCACAGCATTGCTTCTTTGGTGATGTATTTTATGGCTGCATCGATTGCTTTTTGTAGATTGTCTTCTTCTTCTTGTATCAGATCTCGGAGCTCTTGTAAGGGTCCCAAAGGAATGTCCCCTTGTATTGTTGTGTCCACCGGATCTGACTCATTCTCTATATCAATTCCCTCCATAGCAGCCAGCCCATGACTTTGTTGAGGTTCTTCACTTGGTTGGATCTTAAGTTTGTCTAGCTTCTTCTGTACGTTGTCTTTTGCTAATTGAGCTTGTTCTAACACAGATACTAATAGGTCATTAAGTTTTGCATTGACTCTATCAGCTTTCTCTAGCTTCTGCCTTACCTCATCATTCTCTGTCTACAGCATCTTTGTGTCATCTTGTAGTCTTTTTGAAGCCTATCCAATTCCGCTTTCCATGATTTTTTATCATCTTCTAACCTGCCTTGTACCACCATTGATCCCTATGCTAGCATTACTCTCTGCCTCTTTTCAAGCGTCAGCTCTTTTTGAAGTTCTATCATTTGTTCTTCAAACACGTCTTTATCTTGGCTAGTACTAGTTGCAGTTGTAGCTCTTGCTCTGCCGAGAGACGCGCTGACCCTCTGAATCGATTGATATTTCACTTTGATTTGATCCTTCAGTTTGATCACCTCATCTTGGCTAGCCTCATGTGATATTTCAGCTTTGTCTTTGGCCTCCCTCAAGATCTTAATCTCTTTTGACTCTTCCGCCAGCTGTAGGGTGAGCCCATCCCTTTCCTTTTCGGCTTCAGTCAGAGCATTGCTGATTTTTTGGTACTCTTCTTCAGAGTTCATTAGCTTCTGAGTGGTTTCTCGGTTTTGACTTTCTAACTCTTGACATTTCTTCAGTGCTGCTTCTAGTTCAGCTTGCAGCTGTGCTTGTCTGTGCATTTTCTCTTGACTTTGCTTTTGAAGTGTTTCCACTTCAGCTTTCACCTTTACTTCACTCAACTTCATCCCTTCATACTCAATCTCTTTGGCCACTGATTTGCCTCTTAATCCCTGCAGTCTCTGCATCACTTCTTCCCAATCTTCGTCTTGTGGTTGCGAATCCATTGTATCTGTTGCAATCTCCTTTAGCTCCACCAAACGATGGCTCAGCGTGTATTCTTCTGGTTTAGGGGTTGACAACTGAAAAGATGTATGAGCTATCTCTTCTCGGGTGTATCCAGAATCTAGTAGATCCAAGAATATTCTATAGTTTTTTGCTTCTGGATCTTGCTTCTCAGGCTTTGGTTCAAACTCCTCCTTTTGCTCTTTCTCTTTGTCCTCTTCTTTCTCGGAGTCTTGCGGCTTTTCAGATTTAATCAACTCCTCAGTTTGTAGAGGTTGAGGAGGACTAGGAGGTTTTGGTGATGGTGGAGGACTAGACTCGCAGCTTGATGGTGTGGTTGATTGCTTCTTTGTGAAGTCCCGATCAGCCTTTGTTTTCCTCTCTTGCTCTACACTTTCTTGCTCTTCTAGCAGCTGCCACCTCACATCATCAATTTCTTCTTTGGTAAAGGGTATAATTGGAATATTCTCAGCTGTCGCATCTAGGATCTCAAAATTATTTATATAATCTTCAAAGCAATCCCTATCAGTCCTTTGAGAAGATCCCGACATGGCCTCAAGTGAGGGCTTCCATAATTTGCTTAGATCTCCTTTAAGCATTCTTTTGGCTCTCAAACTCTCCATCAGCCTCTCTAGCCGAGCAGCGTTCTGGGATTTAGTCTCTTTTGCTGGAATCTGAATGATAGCTTTCTTTCCTTTCTTTGGCTGAAGTGGCTCTTCTTCTACTGTCTCTAACCTTCTTTTCAGTCTTGTGGTTACCCTGGGAGCTGTAGGTTGCTCCTCTTCCTTGTCTTCTGTCATATTCAACCACTCATTTTGTGATGGAGGAAGAGCCCACTGGACTTTAGCATTTAGAGCTTCACATATTACCTTCGTGAGCATCTCCCCTGTTGCAATATATGTGGGATTCTTGGTTCCCATCCCCACAATGTGCTACTGCAGGTATGCCGCATAATCTATGTCTCTCGGGCTGCTTGTCTTCATTGCCCATGTGAATATTGTTTGAATTGCTGCAGGTGGCACAATGTACTTTTGAGGCCTCTTGGTGCAGATATGAAAATATTGGTTGTATAGTTAGCACATGGTTGCCACCATTGGATTCGCAATATCCTCAAAGGTGTAGTTATTCTTTGTTTCCTTGTATACATTCACCTCTTCTTGCCTGTTGTTGAAAGATAGACACTATCTCTGGCCTTCTCGTGAACTCATTGAGTTCCTCTAGTATCCTTGGTAGCTCTATGGCATTGCCCTCTGGGTCTTTGAACATGCCTTGGTATATTCTGAGGTCGTTTGCTTCAAGTAAGTTGCTTTGTAACCAAGTGGTAGTGGGATTTATGGTTCCTGTTGGTATTATAAATCGCTCCACCTCATTGAGGTAATCCTTGCTGGTCATTCTTTTCTTCTTTGCTGGCGGATTAGCGTCTGCCATGGATCTTGTTGCACTGAGTAGTCCAAAGTTAGCGTTTTTTTACATATTAGCTGATAAACTGAGTTTTAACTATCCAATTGACTTGAAAATTGAAACATGAGCTTAAGAGGGACCAAGGATGCCCTACAAGTGAAAACAGTGGGACTTATGCTTCAAAATAAGCCTAAAGACATCCTACGTGTAGGTTGTCTTTTTCATTAGAATGACTTGAAGCTTGACATGATGATAGCTTATGACTTGTACATCATAGCTATGTGCTTGGGATTTGATTTAGACACCAAAAAGTGCAATTTTGGACTATTTTAGGGTTTTGGTGTACAAATGAGTAGGATGTCCTACAATGACGAGAAAATGTTATCCAAATGACTTGAAACTTGATATGTAGGCTTCTTGTAGCATGTTGATCAATTTCATGATGTCAAACTTTGTTCAGTAGGTCAATATGACCCTGGAGACCCTGGAGACATACTACACGTAGGACATGTTTTGGCTCAGAATTGCATGAAACTTGTCAGTGTGATAGGGCATAGCCTGTGGATCATCATCATAGTCTTAGATTTGAATATGGATAAGTTTTGAGGGTAGGAAGACTATTTTTGGTGCTCGAGAGTCTGAAAATTCCATCTATGGAGCTATGAGGCCAAAAAGTGATCTGTTTGGCTTGAAATTGGGTGGGTAGGCTTGTATGAATGTGATAAAGATGTATGAAGATTAAAAAATCCACTTGGAAGTCATTTGAAGCTTGGAGACATACTACTCGTAGGATGTTTTTTTCATGATTTTGAAGATGTAACCTCACAGTTAGCTTTGACATGTTATGAAGAGTGTGTGGTTCAAGTTTCACTTGATTTGGATCATTTCTGATAGGTCTGTGACCATTTCTTGCCTCTATGCTCTAACTTTGCGTTGTTTAATGCATAAGAGGTCAAACTTGGTCCAAATGGAGTGAAACTTGAGGGATAAGATGTAAATGACATGTAGAGGCTATGTGTATGGATGAGTGATGAGTTGGGTGCCCAAAAGTGGCCTTGAGACATCCTATGCGTAGGATGTCTCCTGTGAATTTTTTTGGAGCAAGTCCTACTACTATTTGCGTATGACCTCCCTAAGTCCCCTTTGTGCCTTATTTCAATTAAAAAATCAAATGGTTAGTTAGAAACTCCCTTCTTGGCTTTCAGAGTCTCAGAGGCGATTTTTGACTCGTGGAGCGCTTTTCCGCGATGAAATTTCTTGATGATGACAAGCATAGCTTCATGAACCCTTGGGAACCTTGACATTTGGTTCTTGTTGGCTTTGGGTTTGGCTTCGCCTGAGCTTTGTTTGGCAATTTGTCACTCTGGAAGAACCCATGATTTCGTTTGCATGCCCTCGATGATTTGTAGTGGTCTACCACCATAGGACTTGGCTGTTGAAGTCCTTGGTAAGCCGATTGTGAAGTTTGGTGTGAAACGAACGTCTCGCTTGGCTGTGAGAGCCAAGTGACGCTTTGCGTTTTCGATGCCGTTTCTGAAGCTTAGGCCTACTTTGGGTGGCCTTATGGCCATGTGGACTATGTAGCCTTGTAGAGATCGTCGAGAAGCTCCTACCCATGAGTTTTGGTATCGTTTGGGCCACTTTTGGCGGATTTTCCTCTTTGTGGCCTCTTGCAGGGCTTGAGGTGCCAGGGTTTTCTTCGTTCATTTCTTGCCTCCTTTGGGCATCTATGATTGGTCTCTTAGGCTAGGGTAAACCCCCTATGAAGTCTTGTTGGTATTGGGTTAGCCATTAGGTGGCTACCTATACTCACAGGCCCTCTACCCTGCAAACCCCATTGCAGTTCTATGCTAGTCTTGGCGAAAAAACATCAAATATACATGAAGAGCATAAGGTGCTGATCCTAACTCTCATATCTGGTGGCCATCAGGTGCCTGTGTGTGGCGTATCAGCTGTTGGAAGTCATGTGCGCTCTAGGTGGCTAGAGCTCTCTCTCACAAGTGAAATAGTAGAAATGAGCTCTAAATGGAGTGAAAAAATCTTATAATGGGGGTGCCCGAACCATTTTTCATGAGATTTGACATGTGCTCTTAACTTTTCACGAAACACGGTTAAGACTCTAAAAGTTCCCCATTTGGACTCCGTTTGCCCAGTTTCTGAAATTTTTGACGATTCGGTCAAAATCTGGCCACAACACGCCTCCCACTTCATTCTCATAATTGCACCCACATTGTACCTTGGATTTTCTTATAGTCACTGATCATCCCCATCTTTTTTGTTTTTCATTACGTTTGCCTTTCACCTGCTTTGTGTATTTTTGAAGTTTTTATGCCAATAATTAGTAAAATTAAAAGGAAACTAGCAAAGTCAACCCGAAAAAACCCCAAAAATCAAAATAAATAGAAAACATCAGCCCAACATACTATGTACACTCAAATGTAATTTTTATGGCCCGATTTCTCCGTTTTACCAATATTTTGCCCGAAAAATGGCTATTTTTATATATATAGACACACCTATAGGCCTCAATTTGGCGTTTGGCCTCATATATATGTAGATTAATGGTGTATAAGGGTATATGTACTTAGTTTAGTCTAGAAAATTTCACAATCAAATGTAAGCCCCTCAAAAATAGTCAAAACATGCCCTTTTTGCTGCTTTTTACGGTCATCGGGTTCGCATTGAGAATGCCTCCCCCCCTCCTAATGGAGTCCTCCCAGACGACCAGGTATCGCCGCGGGCCCTATGTGCAGTGCATGGGTTAAAATCGTGCTAATGCGCGGCCTTGTAACATGGCCCTACCTAATGCATACTCAGTCAATGCATGGTAAAATTAATGCGGTGCAAGAGGAGGGAATAAGCAATATGCTTATTGGCATTTGACGTCGAGGTTTCCTGTTTGTTCCTGGTCTGGTTGGCAGATTTACTTTGCAATTTGTAGCTTTGATTTGGAGGTGTTTGTAGGTTTATGGCCTCTTTTTTCGTTGTTATTGTTGTTATTTTGATCGGCACCCACATAGATCGGTTTGCCAATGTCGGATTTAGTGATTGTCTCACTGTTGGTGTTGCTTGTATTGAAGGGAAATCCTGTAGCATCGCTTTGGGAATCCAAATGCGTGTCTCATGTAGTTGGAGATTGAACATGTTTTTCAGTATCCATATCTGTTTTATGACCCTGTTCGGTGATTGTTTAACATTGTTTTTCGGAGGTCGTCTGCTATTGAATTGTGGTTTGTAGGCTCGTTCACTTCCATCCTTCAGTACCCATACCTGTTTTTTGCATATTGCTGACCTTGATCTATTCATTGTTGCCTGCAGTGTCTCATTTTTTGATTGAATATGGTGGGCGATTTCCTGGTTAAGTGGCACCCATATTTTTTTCTCTTTATCAAGTGATTGTGGCACCATTATCTGGTTCTTTCGGGTTGTCTGAGCAAATGCTACCAGCTGGTGTTGTTGTGCTTGTTAAATTTTGATCGTATTCAAACTCCAATCTATCTGCAAATTATTCTCTTTCTGCCATGGTTGTCTCAACAACATTGGATGTAGTGTGCTCACATCCTCAACCACATAAAACTTGTGGGGATAAACATATTGATGTATTTGTACATGCAATATCATCCAAACCAACATGCTTAATGAATATGATCTACTGCTTTTCAACGCTTGCTGAGTAGGATGGAGTTGTTCTTGAAGCTTGAGCTATTTATATAATTTACAAGAAATCAGATTTGCTTGAGCTCTTGAATCAAGCAATGCCGTCGAGTCAACTTGGTTGCTACCCACTTTAACTGCAATTATTGGATCCACTGTGTCTTCATTAAAATTTGTTAATCGAATAGCATTTATTCACAACGGTGATCCAATTTGTTGTTGTTGTCGTAGAAACCTTCTTTTTGCAATGCGTTCTTTTGCTTGTGCTTGTGCTTCTTCTCTTACGCTATGTTTCTCCTTTGTCCGTTGTTTTTCATGATGGATTTGTTAAAGCATATTTTGTGTTAGTGGTAAATGATACTTTTTTAACCAACACCCACTAATCCAATTTGGCATTTCTTCACCTTCCAATGTCGCAAGTTTGATGGCTCCGCTTTGTGATAAGTCACTAATCACAAAGGATCCCATCCCTCGCTTTTTAGGTTTTTTGGCATGTTGCTTCGAAGTGTAAACAAGTACATAATCACCTGTTTTGAAATCTTTCATGCACACATGCTTGTCAAAAAACTCCTTTTGTCTTCTCTTCTGAGCATAGATCCAAGCTACAGCTCTCAATCAAAGTTCATCTAGCTTGTCAGATCATCTATTCTTGAAGAGAGTTCATGGCCTCTCCATTCTAATGGTTTCACCACTCGTAGAGTTGGAATCAAAAACTCTATGGGTAATATAGCATTTAGACCAAAAACCATGTTGTACGGTGTTGTTCCAATCGATGTTTTATAAGCTACCTTGTATGCCCATAGGGTTGAGTGTAATTGTTGATCCCAATCTGCCCTTGATTCTGATACAATTTTAGTCAAAACAGTGCATAGGGTTAAATTATTTGTGCCTCAGCTTGTCCATTTACTTGTGGATGATATGGAGAAATTTTTTTATGTATGACCATGAATTCCTCTAGCAAGTATCAATGACTTCATTAAGAAAACGCGTTCCTCGATCGTTGACAATTTCTATTGGTAATCTGTATCTTGTAAAGACATTCTCATACAAAAATTGTGCAGTGGTCCTTGTATCTGCTTTTTGTGTCGCTTTGGCTTCAGCCCATTTTTTGAATGCCCGTGCGATACGTAGGGGGTGAAATAGGACCTACAAAATCAATTCCCCATTTTGCAAATGCCCGTGCTCCCATCATTGGCCGTAGTGGCATCTCATCTCTTTTTATTGGCACTTTAGTGCGCTGACATGTGTCACAACGCTTTACAAATTCCTCAACATCCATATACAATGTAGGCCACCAGATGCCCGTGGTTAAGACATTTTTTTCCGTCCTATCGCTTGAAAAATGGCCTCCACTTATTCCTCCATGTGCGTGTTCTAGAATCAGCAAGAATTCACTTTCACTTGCACAGTTCCTAAGTTGATTATCCTTTTCTCGCTTGTAGAGTTGATTTTCAATTAAATTAAAGTCTCGAGCCTCCAACTCTGTAGCCCTTTGTCGTGCTTTTGTTATGTTTTCAAGAAATGTCCTTGTTGTTAAGAAATCAATGATATATTGACTCCATGCAGGTGCAATGGTTACCTGAAACAATGTCGCGTGATCCACCGGTCGTTTGGCACTACATATAATACATTTGTTAACATAAACATGTGTGTCATCATATATAGTTGGCCAATATACTCCTAAGTGTTTCAATTTTGGATGTGTGCTTCCTCAAGATAACACTCAAATTCTTCTGGATTTATACATAATCGTAGAATTTTGTTAGAGCCTAGATGGTATAGTTGTCCCGCAATCAATTGAAAGTTTTCTGTTTGCCGAAATGTTTGTTGTTTGGATCTGTCTTCCTTTTTATCAAATCTGCCTCCAAAGGAAAGAACGCCAACAATTTTCTGAGACCATTTGGGTATCATTTCAATATTAAAAAGATAAGCATCAGGTATGTCATTATCGACTCCTTCAGGAGCTTCCCCGTTTTGTAGCCTTCAAAACAACTCAACACAACACAAGGAATTTACTTGAATTCCTCACCTTACTCACTACCACTCAAAAGCTCCCTAAAAACTCTACCCACAAGCTCAATTCAAACTCCAAACGGCTTGACCTACAAGTCCTTGCCTGCCCGCAGACACTACAAGGTGAGTCGAGGTGATCAACACTTGAAATCACGCTTGATGGTGACCAAAATATACAAGAAAAACCATCAAAAAACCAAAAAATCCAGCCACAAAATGCCACTCTCAAACCATTACAAAAGTTTCACCAAACTCCACTCTATTGGACTCTTTGGAGTAGCGCCAACCCTAATGACACCGATACAGGGTCACATAGTCTTGCAGAAAGCCGCACCTTCTTCCCTCAATTCCTTGCACACACACATCCATGGAAACCTCAGAACTTCCATAGACTCTCTCAAGTGCAAAATTGAAGAGAGAAAGCTCTCATTCACTCCTCCACACACTCGAAAACAGGACGGGAACGCAACGGGACTGCACTAGACCACCTGTAGGAACCCTGCTTCCTCCCACACATAGAGGGGTGAAAGTGTTGATATTGCTCTTCAAAAGTACTCCCTCAGCTGAAACCATCACGGAACCGTGAGTGATGTGGCAATTTGAAGCCATTTCACACCTTTTTTTGACCTTTTTTGGCCCAGTTTTGACCCTTGGCGGGCATTTTTCGCAGGAAAAAACCCAAACGGACTCCAAAATTCACCAAATTGTGTATGCTTGATCCTCAATACCCAAAGCACATTTCCACATACCTACATTCCATTTTTGACCACTTCTAGGGCGATGCACGTATCACCGCAGATCAGGCGCCGCAAATAGACAGTTACCGCATGTGTCAAACTTCTCGAGCGGGATGAGAGTACCCACACTTGTCACGTGCATTATTTACATTCTAGAAAGCTCAAACACATTATCTAGAACCAAAATAAGCCACCTAAAACCATATCCAAGGCCTCGATACCCTATACAGGCATGTACATATGCTCGACTGCCGACACGCAACCACGCATATTTACAATGTGCACACGTTGCACCTTTTTTTGAACTTGAAACCACTTTGCAAATCTCCCAAATGCATGTATTTACATATTTTTGTACATATGACCATGCATATAAACGCTACCTTGTACACGCCAAAAGCGGTCTATCATTATTGCCTACCCTCTAGGTAGAGCATTTATGCTCAACAAGGAGACTATTTGCATCTGGAACCACATCTCTCTCAAAATATTTTTTCAATTGATACCCATTTATTCTGTAGTGTAAACGTTCACCAGACAATTTTTCCAACTCATAGGTGCCATTAGGAAATATATGCTTCACTCTATATGGACCCAACCATTTGTCCTTCAACTTCTTTTGAAAAGTAAAATCCAAGCAAGAATCATACTTCATCACCAGATCTCCCTCTTTGATTTCTTTCTCTGGCAGCCTCTTATTCATTTTCTCCATCCTTGTCTCTGCTTGCTGAAGATAATAATCACTGGATTTCTCTCTATTCATTCGCAGCAACTCTAGAGAAAGAATTCTTTCTTGCAGCTTGTCACTATGCTCACCTTGCATTCTGCACAACAACTTCAAGGCATCCAACTGCACTTGTATGGGCATAAGAGCTTCTTTTCCATAAACAAGCTAAACTGTGTTGAAACTCTATACGCAGTTCTATAAGCCCACAAACACTTTTCCAAGTCCATGTCCCACTCTTTAGGATGCTCTCTAACATACTTTGATAGCACTTCACAATTTGACCATTGTAGTTCTCAACCAACCCATTGCATTGTGGGTAGTAAGGAGAAGAATGCCTATGCTGAATTTTCAATTTATCCATGAGAGCAGCAACAAGTTTTCCCTAAACCCTGGTCCACGATCAGAAATAATAACCATAGGATCTCCAAACCTGCAACACACCTGTTCATATAAAAAAGAGGCCACTCTTCCTGCTGTTACATTTTTACTGCTCTTGCCTCCACGCATTTTGTCAAATAGTCCACATCCGCAAGGACATACCTTTTACCATTGTTGGTCCTTGGCATTGGACCTACAGCATCTACTCCCCATTTTGCAAATGCATCAAAAGACATTATAGCTTTCTGAGGCTCAGCCAAAAGCTTCCGATTTGCAAACACTTGGCATTCATGGCATGACTTGCACCAAAAATAAGCATCTCTCATCATAGAGGGCCAACAGTAACCTGCTCTCAAAACACGAAAGACAACCTGATCCTTGCCTTGATGGCCTGTTTCTTCATGGCAGTGCTCCAAAATCAAGCCTATCTCTTCTTTGTATGGCACTTTTCTCAAAATGCTATCCTTGCCATAAAGCATGAGATCCTCACCTACCAATGTGTAGTTTCTTGCGTTTGCAACTATTATCTTACGCCGAACCTTTGACATGCCCTCTGGACATTGCCCTTTACCAAGAAATACTTCTACATCTTGCAATGATTCCCTTCCTGCATACAAGGCTTCCTTGACCTTTAAAGGAGCTACCAAGGCATCCAACTTGTCCCTAGCCAACTCATCAGCTTCTTTATTCTGCTCACGAGGAACATGCTTAAACTGTATCTTCTCAAACTCATGCAAAAGCTTCTTGATGCCATAGAACCACTTCTTTAAATTGTCTTTCTTAACATTCCACAAACCAAGCAACTGATTCATGACTAGCAATGCATCCCCTTTTGGAATGACCCTCTTCAGCCCAAACTCAACACATTGCTTCAACCCAAGGAAAAGCGTGAGGTACTCGGCCTCATTGTTACTTTAGCTTCTTCACGATCGTAAGCTCTAGAAAAGATTACGTCAACCCTTGGGTAAGATGGAAGCTCGGCCCCCTTATGTACCACTATGTCTGCCAAGTGAGCTTTAATAGAATGATCCACTTTAAACTCAAACTCATACTCTTGAAGCTCCAAAATCCACTTTAAGATGCGCTTGCTAGGCTTCAAATGTTGTACTACATCCGGCAAAAGATTCGATGTGGTGAGCACATAGAACTTTTGGGGCAACAGATAGGTTTTAAACCTTCGACATGCAAGAACCAAGGCAAATACCCACTGTTCCATTTCCTTATAGGAGAACTCGCTTACATTCTTCATCTTGCTGTCAAAATAAACTGGCTTGAAGCTCCTTCCTTGCTTTTGTAAGAGAACCGACCCAAAAGCTACTGACCCCACACTAATAGATACATAGAAAATTGACTGCAAGTCGAGAGGACTCACTGTTGGTAAAGCACACAATACCTCCTTGATGCCATCAAAAGCCTGTTGCATGTCTTCATTCCATTCAAACCCTTGAACTCTTTGACTCAATTTCTGGAGACGATACACATACTGACATAGCATCCAAAAAAAACGTGACAAGTACCTCAGCTTATGCACAAATGATGCATAATCCTTTGTGTTGCTGGGCGGATCCATAAGCAATAAAGCGTTAACTTTCTCTGGGTGAGCTTCTATTCCATTTTGCAAAACCACATGTCCTAGCAAATGGACTCTGGCATGAGCAAAATTACACTTCTTTGGGTTGAGTTGCCCACCCTCTTGTTGAAGCCTTTCAAAACTCAACCTCAACTTTTCCAAATGTGTGACCCTTGAGCTATAACACCCAATGTCATCCATGAAAACACGAATGAACTTACCCAAGTAGGGACCAAACACTCTATTCATCCATCCTTGGAAGGTAGCATATTAACCAACCAAAAAGGCATTCCTTTGTAGGCAAAACAACCCCAAGGAGTAATGAAGGTCACCTTCAATCGATCTTCAATTGCTATCAAGATCTGAAAGTAGCCAGAAAATCCATCCATGATTGAGTAACGTTCATGACCTGCAACCTGATTGAGGATTTCATTTAGAAAGGGTAGTGGGTAATGATTCCTTTTTGTGGCAGCATTCAAAGGTTTGAAATCAACACATATCCTAAATCTTCCGTTCTTCTTAGGCTCAATAAGAACTGGAGAGGCCCATTCGGACTCCTCCACTCGAAAGATAAAATCTGCTTCCAAAAGCTTCGTCACCTCTTCATGAAGTGCCTTGTCATGAATGACCCCCAACATCCTAAGATTTTGAACCTTTGGCTTGGCACCTTCTTTTAGATTGATTCTATGCTCGACTCCTTTAGCTCCTTGCAACTCTGTATATTAAGTGGAAAATAGCTTTGGAAACTCTATAAACATGTCTTCATACTCCTTTTTTTCTTTTTCTGTCAAGTCCTCTCCTAGCATGCTCCTTACATTCACTTTGGCAGGCTCTACAATTGCTTTTGGATTATCCTTCTCCTCCTTGACCTTCACATCATGCATCGATTCATACTTTTCAACACTTATCCCAAAAAGATCAGGAAATAATTGCATCAAGCCTTCCTCTACACTTTCTTCTGATGATGTAGACGAAGCATCACTATCGTACGATGTGGTTTCCGTCGAATCCGTAGCTTGCATCTCCACTAGGGGCTGTGTACGGCTCTCATGTGTCTTCATGTTGTAGACAATGGTCCTTCCTTTCTCTTTGTCGGGGATGGTGATCAAGCACGTGCCCCAATCTTGCTTAGCACCAAGGGTTATAAGCCATGGCCTCCCTAAAATGATTGGATACGCATTCTCACCTGCTTGCATCAGGTAGCAATCAACCAAGCACTCAATCCCCAAGACTTTTATCTTCACATCTTCAGCTATTCCAAGACACCTTGGCTTTTTGTGGTTGGCCATCTTCATACGGATCGAAGCATTCCCTGACATCTTAAAGCCTACTTCCTTCATGATAGCCTCGGTCATGACACACACTTGGGCACCACCATCCACATATGCTTCCACTTCCGTCTTCTTTCCTAGCATAGCTTCAACTATTGGCACCATATCCACTGGGTGACCAACCCTCAAAGATGACACCATGCTTTGACGCTTTTCCTTCTTCGAAGGAAGCCGCGTACTCACACACTTGGTCCAATGCCTCCTAATTTTAGCATTCAAAGCCACCAACTGACTAAAAGATATATTTGCCTTTTGATTTCGTATGTCGTCGACAATATCATAGTCTTCAACACCTTGGCCAAGGAGGTAGTCCTTTGGACCCACTTTCCTTCTTTGTCACCTCTTGCTACTTTCTGGTTTGTCTTCTACCTTAGCCTTTCCTTTCCGAGCTCTTGTTTCCCTCTCTTCTTCTGTCTCTTTCTCCCTATCATGCCTAGCTCTCTTATTGGCCAAAACATCCACATCTTGATGCTCAAGGGTAATGATGTTGATAGCCCTACCTTCTCCATTTGCAGGCAACAATTGCGGTTGTTGTTGTGGGGGCGGTGCTTCTAGTGCCTGTTCTTGATGATTTTCTTCTATTCTTCCTCGACCACGTCCATATAGGGGGTATATCCCTCCTTTCTCTCTTGGTGGTTCAGGACAATCAGGGGCGTAATGACCCTCTTCATCACAATTGTAGCATCTTTCTTGTAGCCTTCGTCCCCTACCTCTCCCAGCTGGCCGCTCCTCTCTTTGGTTCCTATTCATTATGTTAATTCTTAATTCTTGCAACTGACCAGCAAGATCATGCAAAACCCGGGCTGTAGCGGGATCAGGACCTTGAACCACTCGCTCCAATCTATCATCCGTTGTCACAGGGCATACAATACCTCCTTGATGCCATCCATTTCTGGAGAGGATACACATACTGACATAGCATCCAAAAAAACCGTGACAAGTACCTGAGCTTATGCACAAATGATGCCAAATCCTTTGTGTTGCTGGGCGGATCCATAAGCAATAAAGCCTTAACTTTCTCTGGGTCAGCTTCTATTCCGTTTTGTGAAACCACATGTCCTAGAAAATGGACTCTGGCATGAGCAAACTTACACTTCTTTGGGTTGAGTTGCCCACCCTCTTGTTGAAGCCTTTCAAAACTCAACCTCAACTTCTCCAAATGTGTGACCCTTGAGCTATAACACCCAATGTCATCCATGAAAACGCGAATGAACTTACCCAAGTAGGGACGAAACACTCTATTCATCCATCCTTGGAAGGTAGCATATGCATTAACCAGCCAAAAAGGAATTCTTTGGTAGGCAAAACAACCCCAAGGAGTAATGAAGATGGTCTTCAATCGATCTTCAATTGCTATCAAGATCTGAAAGTAGCCAGAAAATCCATCCATGATTGAGTAACGTTCATGACCTGCAACCTGATTGAGGATTTCATTTAGAAAGGGTAGTGGGTAATGATTCCTTTTTGTGGAAGCATTCAAAGGTTTGAAATCAACACATATCTTAAATCTTCCGTTCTTCTTAGGCTCAATAACAACTAGAGAGGCCCATTTGGACTCCTCCACTCGAAAGATGAAATCTGCTTCCAAAAGCTTCGTCACCTCTTCATGAAGTTCCTTCTCATGAATGACCCCCAACCTGCTAAGCTTTTGAACCTTTGGCTTGGCACCTTCTTTTAGATCAAGTCTCTACAATTGATGTCAAGTCCTCTCCTAGCATGCTCCTTACATTCACTTTGGCAGGCTCTACAATTGCTTTTGGACTATCCTTATCCTCCTTGACCTTCACATCATGCATCGATGCTTTCTTTTCAACACTTATCCCAAAAAGATCAAGACATAATTGCATCAATCCTTCCTCTACACTTTCTTCTGATGATGTAGACGAAGCATCACTATCGTATGATGTGGTTTCCGTCGAATCCGTATCTTGCATCTCCACTAGGGACTGTGTACGGCTCTCATGTGTCTTCATGTTGTAGACAATGGTCCTTCCTTTCTCTTTGTCGGGGATGGTGATCAAGCCCGTGCCCCAATACTGCTTAGCACCAAGGGTTATAAGCCATGGCCTCCCTAAAATGATTGGATACGCATTCTCACCTTCTTGCATCACGTAGCAATCAACCAAGCACTCAATCCCTAAGACTTTTATCTTCACATCTTCAGCTATTTCAAGACACCTTGCCTTTTTGTGGTTGGCCATCCTCATATGGATTGAAGCATTCACTGACATCTTAACGCCTACTTCCTTCATGATAGCCTCGGTCATGACACACACCTGGGCACCACCATCCACATATGCTTGCACTTCCGTCTTCTTTCCTAGCATAGCTTCAACTATTGGCACCATATCCACTGGGTGACCAACCCTCAAAGATGACACCATGCTTTGACGCTTCTCCTTCTTCGAAGGAAGCTGTGTACTCACACACTTGGTCCACTGCCTTCTCAATTTAGCATTCAACGCCACCAACTGAACAAAAGATATATTTTCCTTTTGATTTCATATGTCGTCGACAATATCATAGTCTTCAACACCTTGGCCAAGGAGGTAGTCCTTTGGACCAATTTTCCTTCTTCGTCGCCTCTTGCTACTTTCTGGTTTGTCTTCTACCTTAGCCTTTCCTTTCCTTGCTCTTGTTTCCCTCTCTTCTTCTGTCTCTTTCTCCCTACCATACCTTCCTCTCTTATTGGCCAAAACATCCACATCTTGATGCTCAAGGGTAATGATGTTGATAGCCCTACCTTCTCCATTTGTAGGCAACGGTTGCGGTTGTTGTTGCGGCGGCGGTGCTTCTAGTGCCCGTTCTTGATGATTTTCTTCCATTCTTCCTCGACCACGTCCATATAGGGGGTATATCCCTCCTCTCTCTCTTGGTGGTTCAGGACAATCAGGGGCGGAATGACCCTCTTCATCACAATTGTAGCATCTTCCTTGTAGCCTTCGTCCCCTGCCTCTCCGAGCTGGCCGCTCCTCTCTTTGGTTCCTATTCATTATGTTAATTATTTATTCTTGCAACTGACCAGCAAGATCATGAAAAACCCGGGCCGTAACGGGATCAGGACCTTGAGCCACTCGCTCCACTCTATCATCCGTTGTGACAGGGACCATTGGTTGCACCACAACTGGCTCAACGTGTGTCTTGCCTTGCTCCCACCTTCTCTTGATCTTCTTGCTCTTGGCCTCAGCAATTTCCATGGCTCTTTCAAATGTAGTAGGCTCCTCTTGATCGACATTCTCCCTTACACTTGGATGGAGAAAATCCATAAACTGACGCACTCTAAAGAAATCCCCTGGAGGTACTTGGTATGCCGCCTCTAATTGAACCCAAAGCCCTTTGAAGTGTTGCAAAAACTCTTTAAAGTTAGCATGAACATCTTGCTGCAAACCTCTCAATTTTGTCGTCTCTTCTGTTGTGGTTAGTTTCTTCCCAAACCTGTCAAAAATTGCCAGCTTCACCTGCTCCCATGTTTGCTTTTTGTCTTCATCTAAACCTTCAAACCACTCCCGAGCTTCTCCTTTGAGCGCAAGAGGAAATACATGAATCTTGGCTTCGTCATTCACAATGTAAATACCAAGCGTATGCCATTCAAAGTCCTCAATCCAGTCTTTCACATCCTCCTTCCCTGTAAACACTAGACGACTATACGCCATCCCTTTGAAGTTTCTTCTCCCTTTCGTGAGTAATTCCACAAGATTTGAAGTCTTTCACCTCAACCAAACCACCACTTTTCTTCAATGAAGCTCGAACTTCACAGCAAAACCACTTCACCTGGGTGCACAACCGGAAAATTTTCGCTCCCCAGCGGGATCGCCAAAGGATGATGGACCAAAAGATGTTGTGCGCACACTCACACACCCAGAAAACTCAACACAACACATGGAATTTACTTGAATTCCTCACCTTACTCACTACCACTCAAAATCTCCCTAAAAACTCTACCCACAAGCTCGATTCAAACTCCAAACGCCGCAACCTACAAGCCCTTGCCTGCCCGCAGACACTACAAGGTGAGTCGAGGTGATCAACACTTGAAATCACGCTTGATGGTGATCCAAATATACAAGAAAAACCATAGAAAAATCAAAAACTCCAGCCACAAAAGGACACTCTCAAACAATTGCAAAAGTTTCACCAAACTCCACTCTGTTGGACTCTTTGGAGTAGCGCCAACCCTAATGGCACCCATACAGGGTCCCATAGTCTTGCACAAATCCGCACCTCCTTCCCTCAATTCCTTGCACACACACATCCATGGAAACCTCAGAACTTCCATAGAATCTCTCAAGTGCAAAATTGAAGAGAGAAAGCTCTCATTCACTACTCCACACACTCGAAAACAGGACAGGAACGCAACAGGACTGCACTAGACCACCTGTAGGAACCCTGCTTCCTCCGACACACAGAGGGGTGAAAGTGTTGATATTGCTCTTGAAAAGTACTCCCTCATCTGGAACCATCATGGCAACGTGAGTGATGTGGCAATTTGAAGCCATTTCACACCTTTTTTTGACCTTTTTTGGCCCAGTTTTGACCCTTGGCGGGCATTTTTCGCAAGAAAAACCCCAAACAGACTCCAAAATTCACCAAATTTTGCACGCTTGATCCTCCATACCCAAAGCACATTTCCATATCCCCACATTCTATTTTTGACCACTTCTAGGGTGATGCATGTATCATCGCAGATCAGGTGCGGCAAATATACAGTTACCGCATGTGTCAAACTTCTCGAGCGGGATGAGAGTACCCACACTTGTCACTTGCATTATTTACATTCTAGAAAGCTCAAACACATTATCTAGAACCAAAATAAGCCACCTAAAACCATATCCAAGGCCTCGATACCCTATACAGGCATGTACATATGCTCGACTGCCGACACGCAAGCACGCATATTTACAATGTGCACACGTTGCACCTTTTTTTGAACTTGAAACCACTTTGCAAATCTCCCAAATGCATGTATTTACATATTTTTGTACATATGACCATGCATATAAACGCTACCTTGTACACGCCAAAAGCGGTCTATCAACGTTTTGGGTTGGAAACCATCAAATGTCCCATCTGTTGTATTTAACACTATGAGAGGTTCCTGCTTAGACTCTGAGGCAGTCGTGAGTCCCTCCGTTGTTCCTGCTTGTTTCTCTAGAGTTGGTGTGATAGAGGTTGGAGCTGGCACCTCGTGCCAACTTCCAGCTTTACTAGGTGGGTTTGCTATCAAGGATTGGGTTGTTTCAATCATCTTCCTACACATTTCCAACCTCTGTTTTTCTAGTTCCTCATATGGATAAGTCATCCATCTTTGCTCTTGGTTTTGGTTTTTTTTTAGTATGGATTTGTATGCTTTAAAAAGTGTGTCAATCTACTCGTTTACGTTTTCTACAAGTACTGATTCTCTCGATCCTACAGTTTTGGGTTCCACTATTGCCTTGGGCCTGTGAACCTAAACTAGTTAGATCCTATAGGTCCTGGTAGGTTACCTGCTATAGGTTTTGGTAGGTTACCTGCTACATACCTATGCATCGGTGGGATTTGAGCAGATGCTACTTGAGCTTGGGGAGCATAAGGTCGCTCTCTCACATATCCCTTGTTATAATAACATTCCTCCCTCACATGGTTTGTCCATTTTTGTTCAACTGCACACCACTTTGGCTACTTAGCCTAGGGCATGGCATACATATTAATTTCTTTTAACACTTCTTCCACCAGCTGCTCCTGGCTTACAACTACTTCTCCTTTCTATGCTGACTTAGTGGACTTGCTTCCACTTTGTTGGTGAGGATGAATCGTCATCAAGATCCTTGAATTCACCCTCCTTGTAGTACTCTCCCTAGACTTCTCCTAAGACCTAGAAGTCCACCACCCTCTGATCCTATCTAAATGTAAACTAAGACTCTGGCAAGCCAGAGAATCCCTATCCTCAAGGACTAGTCTCTGTCACCTACCTAGGGTTTTCGTCCTCGGAAGTGGTGCCAATATTGGTGGATACGCCGCGAGCGACGTCAGCACAACGAGAACTCACCTAACAAGAATTGTTTGTTAAGGATGAACCTCGAACCACAGGCGCGTGGAAGCAAGCCTAGGGTATCAACCTACACTCGACCGACTGTTGACTACTTCCTACAGAGGTCTCTACCCAAGGTCTAAGATACACCCTACTGTTTTGCACATGAGGAGATTTTCTACAATGCTTCCATGAGCCAAATACCCATTAGACATTCTCAAAATGCTACGAAACTTGAGGGATATCCTATTAACACCAATAGGCCACTCTCCCTAAGGTCCGTGACCCAAAACCCTACCCATAAACACCCAGTGCAGAATCATTTAGGATGTCTGACAGGTTTTTGCAGGTCGATGTTTTTTAAAACTAAGGTGCCTAATGTGTAGCTCTACTCAATAGAAACGAGTGGATATGTTGAAATGCGAAAAGAGACACCGTTTTCTTATCGAATCCCTAGAAATAGCTCGTCGGTCAATCTCGCGACACCAAGCCATACACATGCAATGTGGGTATTGGCGGGTAGCTCTCTCCGGGGGCAACACGCTGCACTTCTCCGTACTCAATTATGACCACAATTGTGTGCGTAGCGTCAAGATAAGCTCTCACTCTGTCGCGTACACATAATACGCTTCTCACAGACACTTCATATAATGAACAAAAGGGTCCTTTCATTAAGGTTAGAATTTGCTATATATACCTTCCAAATACAAAACCTCATGTTCCAAAGTGAAATCCTACTTAGTGTAATCGAAAAAATAATATACAAAATTGGAAACTTCTGCAAGCCCCAAGTATTTACAAGTGAAATTATAGGTTTTCTTAATCAGGGAATGACCAGATAGGATTTCCTTCTTTTATTATTTTTTCAAGCTTCAGTTGAGTGTGGCCGCCCGTCTTCAGCTAACAATTGGCATCAATTTTCTCATTCTATAGATGTGGTTCTCCATTAAAGGTCTTCTTTGATTCTTCCACAATTCTGCTGAGAAGACATATTTAGGAATTTTGGGAATTATTCAAGTCCCATCTCTTTAAAGGGTACTGGAAATTTGAGTATTGTTGTGTAGTTTTTAGATAGCATATGTTTGCGAGCCCTTAATTATGCCATTAAAATGTATCCCTTCTTCACTATGACCGTGTTGGTTCAAAATCACATGGAAGTATACATCAAACATGAAAGTTGGAAGGATACCCTGGGAATTTGTATGACCTCTTAGTTTGTCCATGTATAAAAAATACTTGATATGAATGGATTTTATTTTTTCCATTGATATCATTCCACTAACTCTATCAAGACTACTGAGAAAATCAAACATTTTCATGAAGAACATCTAAATTGATGGGATCCCAAAAGAACATGGTGATTAGAAACACTAAGACAAGTGACATTGGTGTAATTGTATTGCATTAAAAGTAAACTAATCTAATAATCCACATATTACAAGAAATTAAGAAACACACATATTTTTGGTTGTCAATGGTTGGAAAATCAAAGAGTTATTTAAAGATAATATAGGAATTGATGGTATCTTAGATAGATGGTGGTGTTTAAAAACACCAAAATAAGTAATGAACCCTAACATTATCATTTATTGCTAGATTTAGGTACATGTACCAAATTCCATCCTACTCTAATACATGTGATTCTTATTATAAAAAAACTCCTTATTGGGCAGATGTGTACTCTACTTCTCTGTTTCTATATTCATTCACCAAAATGATGAAAGTTAGTCATGCTTTCCTCTTACATCACATAATCCAAATAACCATGACATTGTCATGATTTTTATTCTTAGAAAGGCTTATGTTGTTTGATGTCATAATTGTGAAAAAAGGAAATTAAGACATTAAGTGTCATTCCTTAATATAATTAGCACCATGTTAGTAACTAGCATTAGCAATGTTTGAAATATGATTGAAATTTCTCATAAACTCCCAACTCCAAATACAAGGTTCTCTCTCTCTCTCTCTCTCTCTCTCTCTCTCTCTCTCTCTCTCTCTCCCCCCCCCCCCCCCACTTGCTCTTATGTCAATCAATAGCCATACATATTCAAAAACTACACATTGTATTTAATAAGACCTAATTTATGCATGATTTGTAAGACATGCATACACCTAGATTACTAGATATGACATATTTTTAATTAATCAAAATGATGTAGGCTTGGCAATTGCGAATAATGAGATGAAGTTGATAACATCATGTACATGAATGCAGAAGGAGTTAACACCTCTTTGGTTTAGTAATCTTTGTGTTAAAAGAAGTGAAGCCAAAGCAAACCACTTTGGTTAGACACAATTGGTTTTTTGGGGGAAGAACACATATATCTTCATCTTATAATTAGTAAAATAGAACCTCAAAACTATTCACAACCATGGAGAGTCACATTAATGGCTTAATGCGTCACAATGATTTCATAGACCTCATTGAGATATTGTCAACTTGAAAATCACTTATGATTTTGATCAGATTCAAATTAGATTATGAAATCTCCAAACCAGTTGCCAGTTTCTCTTGTAGCTCCATACTTGTAAAGGAGTCTTGAGAATTTTCACTCCCTTGATACTTATTCTCATCATCTTCTCAAATGCTTCTTGTTAGGACATGATATGGATCCTTTGGGACTTTCTAACTCTTGACATTTCTTCAGGGCTGCTTCTAGTTCAGCTTGCAGCTGTGCTTGTCTGTGCATTTTCTCTTGACTTTGCTTTTGAAGTGTTTCCACTTCAGCTTTCACCTTTAGTTCACTCAACTTCATCCCTTCATACTCAATCTCTTTGGCCACTGATCTACCTCTTAATCCTTGCAGTCTCTGCATCACTTCTTCCCAATCTTTGGCTTGTGGTTGTAAATCCATTGTATCTATTGCAATTTCCTTTGACTCTACCAAACGAGGGCTCAACGTGTATTCTTCTACTTTAGGGGTTGACAGTTGAAAAGCTATATGAGCTGCCTCTTCTCAGGTGTATCCAACAGCTAGTAGATCCAGGAATATTCTATATTTTTTTGCTTCCGGATCTTGCTTCTCAGGCTTTGGTTCAAACTCCTCCTTCTGCTCTTTCTCTGTGTCCTCTTCTTTCCTGGAGTCTTGCAGCTTGTCAAATTTAATCAACTCCTCAGTCTATAGAGGTTGAGGAGGACTAGGAGGTTTTGGTGATGGTGGAAGACTAGACTCGCGACTTGATGGTGGGGTTGATTGCTTCTTTGTGAAGTCCCGATCAGCCTTTGTTTTCCTCTCTTGCTCTTCTAACAGCTGCCGCCTCACATCATCAACTTCTTCTTTGGTAAAGGGTATAATTGGAATATTCTCAGCCGTCGCATCTAGGATCTCGAAATGATTTATATAATCTTCGAAGCAATCCCTATCACTCCTTCGAGACGATCCCAACATGGCATTGTTGAGAGAAGGAGAGAACACAGAAGTAGAACCCCAAAGTGTGTAGAATACACACATGAGATGATGTATATATAGAGGGGACCTGGGTGCCATATATAGAGAAGCCATATATTGAGTAGCTTCACATATAAGCTCAACAGCCCCGCTCAAATAAGGGTCCCTAACTGTGGATGAAAAAACCCTTGGGGGATCAAGGGAAAAACCCACAGCTCTATATATATACACCCACCGTTATATTATTTTAATCATTAAATATACAAATGTTTACAAGGAGCTACATCACTCCTTTTACAATGAATGTTTTATGAGGAGTTACATTACTCCTATCCTATCAAATACAATAATGAATACAAAGGTTCAATAAAGAGGTATAAAAGCTATCGATTAGCTTGTAATCAAAAGTGTCTTCGTGAATCTGTTGTGTAGCTTGTCATCAATATCGCATCACCAAACATGTCTTCATGTTGTCATCAATATGGCATCACCAAACATATCTTCATAAATCTTTTATTGTCACCAAGTTTGTCTTTATAAAATCAATTCTTTGATCAATCCTACATAGATCATAGACTCCAAAAAGAACATGTCATGAAAATTATTAGCATCGTTAATGAAATAATTATGTTCACAATGCCATAAGAGATGGTTCGCGACGCCACTCTTTTGACGACATATGGTACATAAAGTATAAACGTAAAAAGTACAAAATGTGTGATTACGTGATACAAATGATATGTGTATATACTACATAAAACAACATTTATCAATGTAGTGATCAATGAATACCATCAAAGTATTAACAAAATATCATCATTATATCAATAAAAATGAATAAATGATCATGGTATCAACGAAAAGCATCATGACATCACCGAGAATAATCATTGTATCAACGAAACAACATTATGGCATCACCGAGAATAACCATGGTATCAACGAAACATCATCATGGCATCACCGAGAATAACCATGGTATCAACGAAACAACATCATGGTATCACCGAGAATAACCATGGTATCAACAAAACATCATCATGGTATCAACAAAAATCACCATGGAATCAACGAAACAACATCATGGCATCACCGAGAATAACCATGGTATCAACGAAACATCATCATGGCATCACCGAGAATAACCATGGTATCAATGAAATATCATCATGGCACCACCGAGAATAACCATGGTATCAATGACATATCATCATGGTATCAACGAGAATCACTATGGTATCAATGAGAAATTATCAATAAAACGACGTAAACTATATCTCTAAAATAATAATTATATGAGAATCAATGAACGAGTATATCATATAACAAAAGATCATGTACCAACAGTAGCTCGATAGAATTTGGACGATCATGAACGGCTCGACTGAATCGGAACGATGTGTAACTGGCTTCTGCAGCAAAGTTACGTCAGTAACAAATATATGATTGATGAAGAAAAATATAATTGAGAAGTTTTCAATTATGAGAAAAATCAAAAGCAAAAAGTAAAATTTTGATTTTCAAACATATTCGCAGTCCGAGACGATAACCCAAAATCGGTGCAGAATTTAGAGAAACTTCCTTCTGCAAAGTTATAGACCACATCGATTCCGGTCTCCCATAGCGGGTAGTTTCTTCTGCAAAGTTGTAGAACACATCGATTTCGGTCTCCCACGCGGGTAGTTTTTGCAAAATCGTTTTCAATTAGCAAAAAAAAATCAAAAACAAAAAGCGGAAGTTGCTTTTTAGGTATGTACGCAGTCCGCGAACGATAACTCAAAATCGGTGCAGAATTTGAAAAAACTTCCTTCTGCAAAGTTGTAGACCACGTCAATTCCGGTCTCTCCAGCGGGTAGTTTCTGCAAAATCGTTTTCAATTAGCAAAAAAAATCAACAACAAATAGCAAAAGTTTTTTTTCAGATATGTACGCAGTCCGCGAACGATAACTCAAAATCAGTGCAGAATTTGAAAACACTTCCTTCTGCAAAGTTGTAGACCACATCGATTCCAGTCTCCAAGGCAGGTAGTTTCTGCAAAATCGTTTCCAATTAGCAGAAAAATCAAAAACAAAAAGCGGAAGTTTCTTTTTAGGTATGTACGCAGTCCGCGAACGATAACTCAAAATCGGTGCAGAATTTGAAAAAACTTCCTTCTGCAAAGTTGTAGACCACATCGATTCCGGTCTCTCTCCTGCAGGTAGTTTCTGCAAAATCGTTTCCAATTAGCTGAAAAATCAAAAACAAAACGCGGAAGCTGTTTTTCAGGTATGTACGCAGTCCGTGAACGATAACTCAAAATCCGTGCAGAATTTGAAGAAACTTCCTTCTGCAAAGTTGTAGACCACATCGATTCCAATCTCATCAACGGGTAGTTTCTGCAAAATCGATTTTGATCAGGAGAAAAATTGAAAACAAAAACGTACTGCTCTGATACCATGTTGAGAGAAGGAGAGAACATAGAAGTAGAACCCCAAAGTGTGTAGAATACACACATGAGATGATGTATATATAGAGGGGACCTGGGTGCCATATATAGAGAAGCCATATGTTGAGTAACTTCACATATAAGCTCAACAGACATCAAGTGAGGGCTTCCATAATTCGCTTAGATCTCCTCTAAGCATTCTTTTGGTTGTGAAACTCTCCATCAGCCTCTCTAGCCAAGCGGCCTTCTGGGATTTAGTCTCTTTTGTTGGAATCTGAATGGTAGCTTTCTTTCCTTTCTTTGGCTGAGGTGGCTCTTCTTCTACTATCTCTAACCTTCTTTTCAGTGTGGTGGTCACCCTGGGAGCTGTAGGTTTCTCCTCTTCCTTGTCTTCTGTCATCTTCAACCACTCATTCTGTGATGGAGGAAGAGCCCACTGGCCTTTAGCATTTAGAGCTTCATATATTACCTTGGTTAGCATCTCCCCTGCTCCAATATATGTGGGATTCCTTGTTCCCATCCCCACAATGTGGTACTGCAGGTATGCCGCATAATCTATCTCTCCTGGGCTGCTTGTCTTGATTGCCCATGTGAATGTTGTTCCAATTTCTGCAGGTGGCACAATGTACTTTTGAGGCCTCTTGGTGCAGATATGGAAATATTGGTTGTATAGTTGGCACATGGTTGCCACCATTGGATCCGCAATATCCTCAAAGGTGTAGTTCTTCTTGGTTTCCTTGTATACCTTCACCTCTTCTTGCCTCTTGTTGACACTGTCTCCTGCATTAGAGAGGTTCAAGGCACTTGCAACCAGCTTTGGCGTGATCACAATCATTCTGTTCTTTCCTTGGAGATCTCTCACCTTGGCTATGCCATTCTCCTTTATTGTTGTGACAAATTCCCAGACTCTCTGAATGTCAATTCCTCCTAGCAAAGCCTCAAAATCAATTGTGTAAGTCTAACTTTTCCAAGATAGACACTATCTTTGGCATTCTGTGAACTCATTGAGTTCCTCTGGTATCATTGGCAGCTCTATGGCATTGCCCTCTGGGTCTTTGAAAATGCCTTGGTATATTCTAAGGTCGTTTGCTTCAAGTAAGTTGCTTTGTAACCAAGTGGTAGTGGGATCTATGGTTCCTGTTTTTGGTATTATAAATGACTCCACTTCCCCCAAGTAATCCTTGCTGGTCATTCTTTTCTTCTTTGCTGGCGACTTAGCGGCTGCCATGGATCCTGTTGCACTAAGTAGTCCAAAGTTAGAGTTTTCTTATAGATTAGCTGATAAACTGAGTTATAACTATTCAATTAACTTGAAAATTGAAATATGAGCTCAAGAGGGACCAAGGATGCCCTGCATTGCCCTCTGGGTCTTTGAACATGCCTTGGTATATTTTGAGGTCGTTTGCTTCAAGTAAGTTGCTTTGTAACCAAGTGGTAGTGGGATCTATGGTTCCTGTTTTTGGTATTATAAATGACTCCACTTCATCCAAGTAATCCTTGCTGGTCATTCTTTTCTTCTTTGCTGGCGACTTAGCGGCTGCCATGGATCCTGTTGCACTTAGTAGTCCAAAGTTAGCATTTTCTTATAGATTAGCTGATAAACCGAGTTTTAACTATCCAATTAACTTGAAAATTGAAACATGAGCTCAAGAGGGACCAAGGATGCCCTGGAAGTGAAAACGGTAGGATGTATTCTTCAAAATAATCCTAAAAATATCCTACGCGTATAAGGATGTATTTTTCATTACAATGACTTGAAACCTAACATGATGATAGCTTATGACCTATACATCACTGCTATGTGCTTGGATTTTGATTAAGTCACCAAAAAGTGCAGTTTTGGGCTATTTTAGGCTTTTGGTATACAAATGAGTAGGATGTCCTGTAATGATGAGCAAATGTTATCCAAATGACTTGAAACTTGACATGTAGGCATCTTGTAGCATGTTGATCACATTCATGATGTCAAACTTTGTTCAATAGGTCAATATCACCCTGGAGACATACTATGCGTAGGATGTGGTTTTGCTCAGAAATGCATGAAACTTGTCAGTGTGATAGGTCATAGCCTGTGGATCATCACCATGATCTTAGATTTGAATTTGGATAAGTTTTGAGGGTAGGAATACCATTTTTGGTGCTTGAGAGTCTGAAAAGTCCAACTATGGAGCTATGAGGCCAAAAAGTGATCTGTTTGGCTTGAAATTTGGTGGGTAGGCTTGTATGAATGTGATAAAGATGTATGAAGTTAAAAAAATCCACATGGAAGTCATTTCAAGCTTGGAGACATACTATGCGTAGGATGTTTTTCTCATGATTTTGAAGATGTGACCTCATAGTTAGCTTTGACATGTTATGAAGAGTGTGTGGTTCAAGTTTCACTTGATTTGGATCATTTCTGATAGGTCTATGACCATTTCTTGCCTCTATGCTCTGACTTTGCGTTTTTTGATGCATAAGAGGTCAAACTTGGTCCAAATGGAGTGAAACTTGAGGGATAAGATATAAATGACATGTAGAGGCTGTGTGTATGGTTGAATGATGATTTGGGTGCCCAAAAGTGGCCTTGAGACATCCTACGCATTTCCGCGAAGAAATTTCTTGATGATGACCAACATAGCTTCATGAACCCTTGGGGAACCTTGACATTGCTTCTTGTTGGCTTTGGCTTCTGCTGAGCTTCGTTTGGCGATTTGTCGCTCTAGAAGCACCCATGATTGCGTTTGCATGACCCCAATGATTTGTAGTGGTCTACCACCGTAGGACTTGGTTGTTGAAGGCTTTGCTAAGCCGATTGTGAAGTTTGGTGGCAAACGAACATCTCGCTTGGCTGTGAGAGCCAAGTGATGCTTTGCGTTTCAGATGCCGTTTCTGAAGCTTAGGCCTGCTTTGGGTCGCCTTATGGCCATGTGGCCTATGTAGCCTTGTAGAGCTCATCGAGAAGCTACTACCCATACGTTTTGGTGTCATTTGTGCCACTTTTGCCGGCTTTTCCTCTTTGTGGCCTCTTGTAGGGCTTGAGGTGCTACGGTTTTCTCCGTTGCTTTCTTGCCTTCTTTGGGCATCTGAGATTGGTCTCCATGGCTAGGGTAAACCCCCTATGAAGTCTTGTTGGTATTGGGTTAGCCGTTAGGTGGCTACCTATGCTCACAGGTCTCTACCCTGGAAACCCCGTTGTAGTTCTATGCTATTCTTGGCGACAAAACATCAAATATACACGAAGAGCATAAGGTGTTGAGCCTACCTCTCATATCTGGTGGCTGTCGGGTGCCTGTGCGCGGTGTATCAACTCTGCTGGAAGTCCTGTGTGCTCTAGGTGGCTAGAGCTCTCTCTCACAACAACTAAAATCAGGGATTTAATATTAACGTAATTACCACAAAATTTGTGTGATCACAAGGTCTTGTTGACATATTTACATAATCACAATTAACATGATCACAAACAAGCCGGTTCAGAGCAACCTGGAAACCCACAAAAAGCCCACCGAGCTTTTGCGTTTTCCCGAAGGGCCCTCCGGGAAAACGTTGAGTCCTGGGGGGCTGCAACTCAATATCATAGAGGGCCCAAATCGGGCACGTTCAGTGTTTTCTGTTGAGACAGACACACACCCACACACACACACACACATATAGAGAGAGAGAGAGAGAGATGAACATCTTTGTAGGTACGTCAAGAGGAGAGAGGGGGTCGTGAGAGAGAGAGAGACAGAGAGAGAGAGATCAATGACTATCCTCATTGTGGAGCTACGTAGTGTTGCCACAATTATAATGACTACTTGCTCGCAAAAAACAGACATCATTTGATACACCTACAACCACAAATAGCTCGTAGATGCATTAGCACATGTGCTCCAATTTGCAAGGAATGCTTGGCATTGTTATGTAGCTCTCTCCGAGCCAATTGTGATGGTGCAGTTGAATCTCCAATGCAACAAGAAGGAAAGAAGTAACGTTACGATGAAGTGCCATTGCACCCTGGCTTCTACAAGTAGAATAACTACTCATTATAAATGATGTTTTTAACCATAATCCGCATCATATCATAACTATCAAAAAATAAGACTTTGATATGGGAAATTGAGTTATGTCGTGCTGTTGACCCATGGGTCAACAGTCCCCCCCTCCGAATTCATGTCCTCTCTGACATCACCTCATTGTCAATGTCGGTGCGGTCTTTGTTGTTGTTTTTCTTTCTTGTGATTTATGTCCTTCATATCCATCTATTGTTGTCATTATAGGGCTATTGATAGATCTAAATTCAAAAAGAACCCAATCTCGTTCAGCTTGACTCTTATCATCGTGGATAGATAAAGCTGCAAATTCATCCATTGGAAGTTGTTTAGTAACTTGATCACAACCTCTTTTTGTTTCCATAAATATGATCACTTTACTTCCATCCATCATTCGATTTAGTAAATCTGGCAACTTTGAGTATTTCTCATTCTGAAGTGAATGATGGATGGAAGTAAAGTGATCATATTTATGAAAACAAAAAGAGGTTGTGATCAAGTTACTAAACAACTTCAAATGGATGAAATACAATCGTTTTGATTTAAGATTCAAAACCCATGTTTGCTAGGGGCTTTTTAATTCTTTGCCTTCTTCGTATCACTGGTGCCGACATTTTTCTCCATTGCTTTCAATTTTAATACTGCAGACATAAGAACTAGATGTTCAGTTAAAATAAATAAATAAACTTTTCAATATTTAAAAAAAAAATCACTAAGAAAGCAATCAAATCTACACAATATGAGATTTGCAATGCACTCTAGTCAATTCCACATATGTTCTGAGAGAACATACACATTGCAATGCACTCTAGTCAGTTCCACATATGTTCTGAGAGAACATACACATTGCAATGCACTCTCTACATGGCATTATGGAAACAAAAATAATATGAAATTGTCAATGCAATTATAAATATAATGATTCCTTATATATCCTCTGCCATCTGAAAAAAATAAGACACAACTATTTTCACATGCTACAAAGAATCATCAACATTTACATTGAAATGATGATAATTATTTGCGAAACACACATGAAAGAAATAATGTCGATGATTGACCATCTCATGCACTAACAATCTTTTAAATATAATACATAATTCACTCCCTATATAAACCAATACATAAAACAAGGCAATGAAATATTCAATACAATTACACAATTGAGGACTACTTGTACCCAATCAAGGATTGTAGCCCCCTTATGCATCCAATTCAACATATAAAAGCTAATTTCACCCAATTAAGGATTATAGCTCTCATATTGTGCAGTGGAAATGTATATCAATTCAAATCTATGATGGTGAAAAATGCATGACTTCAAGGATCTTTGTATACCCAGTATACTAGTACAAGGCATCCGACCCTTGACTATCAACTCCTTGTTTAAATATGCTCATCTTCTAAAACCAACTACATCCCTTTTATGGACCAATGGCTTCGTCACAATGAGCATGACTCTCCAAATTATCAATTGTTTTTCTTTAGTACCTTTATGTTCGGTGAAGGATTTAAATATTTTTAAAGGTGGTTACCGAATTAAGAATCACGTTTGGCCCAAGAAAAGGACCTGTGACTCTGTAACCTTAGGTCAATTCACAAGGAGATGACTATACCTGGCGCTTGGATATACTCCCCAGGGATTTGCCTAGTTAAAATGCCAAAGTAAGAAGAGGTTTACTATAAACAGTCTAGCCTGCCAGACTTTCCCATTATCCCGGCGGGCCTGCCGGTAAAACTCTACAGCCCGCCGGCGGGCCACGTCGGGAAAATGAAAAAGCCCGACGGGCCTACCGGCTCTATTGGTTTTTGCAGGTCACCATCAAGATCACATTAACAATTAACGTGATCACGTGATTTTTGTGTGTAAATACTAGAGTTATTAACGTAATCACACGATCATGATTATGTCATTGAAATCCCTGACTGAAATCGTAGAAATGAGCTCTAAATGGAGTGAAAAAATCCTATAATGGGGGTCCCCGAACCATTTTTCATGAAATTTGACATGTGCTCCTAACTGTTCACGAAACAAGCGTTTGACTCAAAAAGTTTCCCATTTGGACTCCGTTTGCCTAGTTTGTGAAAATTTTGAGGATTTGGTCAAAATCTGGCCACAACACGCCTCCCGCTTCATTCTCATAATTGCACCCACACTGTACCCTAGGTTGTCTTATAGTCACTGATCATCCCTATATTTTTTTTTTCATTAAGTTTGCCTTTCACCTTCTTTTTATATTTTTAAAGTTTTTATGCCAATAATTAGTAAAATTAAAAGAAAAATAGCAAAGTCAACCCGAAAGAACCCCCAAAATCAAAATAAATAAAAAACTTCACCCTGACACACTATGTACACTCACATGTAATTTTTATGGCCGGATTTCTCCATTTTACCAATATTTTGTTCGAAAAATGGCTATTTTTATATATATACAGACACCTATAGGCCTCAATTTGGCGTTTGGCCTCATATATCTGTAGATTAATGCTGTATAAGGGTGTATATACTTAGGTTAGTCTATAAAATTTCACAATCAAACGTAAGCCCATCAAAAATAGTCAAAACATGCCCTTTTTGCTTCTTTTTACGGTCATCCGTTTCGCATTGAGAATGCCTCTCCCCCTCGTAATCGGAGCCCTCCGAGAGGACAAGGTATCACCTCGGGGTATGTGCAGTGCATCGATAAGATTGTGCTAATGTGCATCCTTGTAATTTGGCCCTACTTGATGCATACTCAGTCAATGCATGGTAAAATTAATGTGGTGCGAGAGGATGGAATACGCAAGATGCTTATTGGCATTCGACGTCGAGGTTTCCTGTTTGTTCCTGGTTTGGTTGGCAGATTCTCTTTGCAATTAAAATTTGTAGTTCTGCTGCTCGTTGTCTGATCGTCTTCTTTGAGAAAGTAGCTTGGTTTGCCGCTACTGTAGATATGGCCGTTGTGGTCTCTGTGGATGGGAATGTCATGTCCCATGTGGCGATAATCTTTTTCTCTTTTGATTGACATTTTAGCTTTGATTTGGAGGCGTTTGTATGTTTATGGCCTCTTTTTTCATCGTTATTGCTGTTCTTTTGATCGGCACCGACATAGATTGGTTTGCCGATGTCGGATTTAGTGATTGTCTGGCTGCTGGTGTTGCTTGTACTGAAGAGAGTTCCTGTAGCGTCTCTTTGGGGATCCAAATGCGTGTCTCATGTAGTTGGAGATTGAATATGTTTTTCGGTATCCATATCTGTTTTATGACCCTGTTCGGTGATTGTTTAACATTGTTTTTTGGAGGTCTTTGCTATTGCATTGTGGTTTGTAGGCTCGTTCACTTCCATCCTTCCGTACCCATACATGTTGTTTGCGTATTGCTGACCTTGATCTATTCATAATCGCCTGCGGTGTCTCATTTTTTGATTGAATATGGTGGGCGGTTTCTTGGTTACGTGGCACCCATCTTTTTTTCTCTTTATCAAGTGATTGTGGCACCATTATCTGGTTCTTCCGGGTTGTCTGAGCAAATGCTACCACCTGGTGTTGTTGTGCTTGTTAAATTTTGATCGTATTCAAACTCCAATCTATCTGCAAATTATTCTCTTTCTGCCATGGTTGTCTCAACAACATTGGATGTAGTGTGCTCGCATCCTCAACCACATAAAACTTGTGGGGATAAACATATTGATGTATTTGTACATGCAATATCATCCAAACCAACATGCTTAATGAACATGATCTACTGCTTTTCAACGCTTGTTGAGTAGGATGGAGTTGTTCTTCAAGCTTAAGCTATTTATATAATTTTCAAGAAATTAGATTTTCTTGAGCTCCAGAATCAAGCAATGCCATCGAGTCAACTTGGTTGCTACCCACTTTAACTGCAATTATTGGATCCACTGTGTCTTCATTAAAATTCGTTAATCAAATAGCATTTATTCACAACGGTGATCCAATTTGTTGTTGTTGTCGTAGAAACCTTCTTTTTGCAATGCGTTCTTTTGCTTCTGCTTGTACTTCTTCTCTTACGCTCTATTTCTCTTTTGTCCGTTGTTTTTCATGATGGATTTGTTGAAGAATATTTTGTGTTAGTGATAAATGATACTTTTTTAGCCAACACCCACTAATCCAATTTGGCATTTCTTCACCTTCCAGTGTCGCAAGTTTGATGGCTTCGCTTTGTCACAAGTCACTAATCACAGAGGGTCCCATCCCTCGCTTTTTAGGTTTTTTGGCATGTTGCTTCAAAGTGTAAACAAGTACATAATCACCTGTTTTGAAATCTTTCATGCACACATGCTTGTCAAAAAACTCCTTTTGTCTTCTCTTCTGACCATAGATCCAAGCTGCAGCTCTCAATCAAAGTTCATCTAGCTTGTCAGATCATCTATTCTTGAAGAGAGTTCATGGTCTCTCCATTCTAATGGTTTCGCCACTCGTAAAGTTGGAATAAAAAACTCTATGGGTAATATAGAGTTTAGACCAAACACCATGTTGTACAGTGTTGTTCCAATCGATGCTTTATAAGCTACCCTGTATGCGCATAGTGCTGAGTGTAATTGTTGATCCCAGTCTGCCCTTGGTTCTGATACAATTTTAGTCAAAACAGTGCATAGGGTTTTATTTGTGGCTTCAACTTGTCCATTTGCTTGTGGATGATATGGAGAAGATTTTTAATGTATGACCATAAATTCCTCTAGCAAGTATTCAATGACTTCATTAAGAAAATGTGTTTCTCGATCGCTGACAATTTCTATTGGTAATCCGTATCTTGTAAAGACATTCTCATACAAAAATTGTGCAGTGGTCCTTGCATCTGCTTTTTGTGTCACTTTGGCTTCAGCCCATTTTGTGAGATAATCGTAGCCACGATGATATATTGGGTATGGGTGCGATACGCAGGGGGTGAAATAGGCCCCACAAAATCAATTCCCCATTTTGCAGCTGCCCGTGCTCCCATCCTTGGCCGTAGTGGCATCTCATCTCTTTTTATTGGCACTTTAGTGCGCAGACATGCGTCACAATGCTTTACAAATTCCTCAGCATCCATGTACAATGTAGGCCACCATATGCCCGTGGTTAAGACAATTTTTACCGTCTAATCGCCTTAAAAAATGGCCTCCACTTATTCCTCCATGTGCGTGTTCTAGAATCAGTAGGTATTCACTTTCACTTGCACAGATTCTAAGTTGATTGTCCTTTCCTCGCTTGTAGAGTTGATTTTCAATTAAATTAAAGTCTCAAGCCTCCAAGTCTGTAGCCCTTTGTCGTGCTTTTGTTATGTTTTCAATAAATATCCTTGTTGTTAAGAAATCAATTATATATTGAATCCATGCTGGTGCAATGCTTACCTGAAACAACGTCGTGTGATCCACCGGTCGTTTGGCACTACATATAATACATTTGTTAACATAAGCATGTGTGTCAGCATACATAGTTGGCCAATATACTCCTAAGTGTTTCAATCTTTGGTGTGTTTTCATTGTTGAGCAATGAGATGCACAGTCGTGTGCTTCCTCAAGATAACATTCAAATTCCTCTGGATTTATACATAATCGTAGAATTTTGTCGGAGCCTAGATGGTATAGTCGTCCCACAATCAATTGAATGTTTTTTGTTTGCCGAAATGTTTGTTGTTTGGATCTCTCTTCCTTTTTATCAAATCTACCTCCAAAGGAAAGAATGCGAACAATTTTCTGAGACCATTTGGGTATCATTTCAATATTAAAAAGATAAGCATCAGGTATGTCATCATCGACTCCTTCAGGAGCTTTCCCGTTTTGTAGCCTTGAAAGATGATCCACTTGTAGATGCGTTTTAAGTTTTTTTACTACCACTGTGAAGTCAAACTCTAGCAATATAATAAACCAACGTACAATTCTCCTAGTATTGCATGGTTTATTTACTAGATACGGAAGAGCTTGGTGATCTGTGAAGAACACAAATTTTTTTGCAAGGAGATCATGCCAAAATTTTTGTACAACATATATAATTCCTAATTCCTCTCTTTCAGTGGTGGTATAGTTCTTTTCTGCACTATTTAGCTGTCGGCTCGCATAACATACTGGGAAATCCATTGAGCCAGAATACTCCCAATTGCGTATGCAGAGACATCACTGTGAACATGGAATATCTTTTCCCAATCTGGTGCTTTAAGTACAGGTGCTGATACAAGGGTTTCCTTAAGCTTTCTGAATGAAGTTTCACACTCCTCAGTCCACAGTCAAAACTGACTATTAAGGGATATAGTGGTTTTCCAATGACCACATACATATATATGAATCTTCGATAATATCTGCAGTGTCCCATGAGAGATTGTACTTGTTTGGCATTAGTAGGCTTGGTCAAGTCTACTATGCATCTAATTTTGTCTAGGTCAGTGGTTATGCCATTTCTTGAGGCAATATGTCATAAGATGCGGCCTTGTCTTACCATAAAAATGCAGTTTTCCGTGTTGAGACAGATTCGACATTTTCTACACTTCTCACATACCTTTTGTAAATGGTCAATGTGTTCTCCCCGAATAAGAGAGTGGACACAGATATCCTATATATATATTTCTAAGAATATTCTTAGGTATTCTTTGAATGCATGAGTCATTAACCTTTGATAGGTGGCTGGGGCATTGGTTATGGCAAAATGCATAACTCTATAAGCATATATTCCCCATTCTGAGGCAAATGCGGTTTTGTGTTGATCCTCTATTGTAATTGCCAATTGGTTGTACCCCGAAAACCCATCCGGAAATGAATAGGCCTATTTTCCCGCTACCCTCTCAAGCACATGTTCTGTGATTGGCAAGGGATAATTATCTCTCATTGTTGTTGTGTTTACCTTTTGAGGTTCACACACACATATGCAACTTTCCATTCTTTTCGGGGACAACCACAATGGGTGACACCCAATCTATATGCTAGATTTCATAGATGAATTCGGCATCCTTCGCTTGTCAATCTCTTCTTTGAATCATTTAGCGAATGTGTCATTATATGTGTAAGGACGTTGTTTGCTTGGTTTGGCATATGATTTTAACGGAATTGTATGTTGGAATATCCATGGATCAACTCCCTTGAGGTCTTTGTAAGACCATGCAAACACATCTTTATACTTTTTGAGAAGATGTGTTAGCATTTCTTCTTCTTCAGACCCTAAATAAACTACTATATAGACAGGCTAAGGCTCTTCGCCTGGCATAGCGAGGTCAATTTGTTTTGCATTTTCCGGCCCATTGTAAGATTCCTGGTTTATTCTTTCCCTTATTGGTGGTGTCATTATGATCTATATTGGATGGTGAATTTTTTATAGTGGGACGGTACATCCATGTTTTCTTTTTTTGAATCCTCCTTACCTTCACTTTCTACCTCAGTAGTCCATACCTCTCGTAACATCTGTATAAGTTCTTGGTATTTCTTTTTACGCTCCATTTTGATCCACTCTGGATCTTTTGTCTTTCCACATTTTGATTGTTGAGCTTTTCTTAAATTTGTTTCCGTTTTAGTTTTATGTGCTTGTTTTATGTCCTCATGTGCCCTTTTCCCTCGAACTCTTGAGAATCTCCCTGATATTTTGTCTTTTACACAATCCTCTGCCTTGACTAGAATTAGATAGTCCATTTTGTCTTTTATCTTGGGCATCGGGTTTTCCCTACTGTTGCCTGAGCTGTCTGAACACTCGTTATGTGCATCGTTACTTAACTCTGGATGCTCAAAGGAGTCATAAAACTCTTCTTGTTCTGGTGAGTCTACATTCTCATCTCCTACTAGTACAAGGCTTACCATGTAATAGGGTAGCACATCGTAGCCGTCCTTATCACAAAATTTTGTCATTGGGCTATTTGTAATGGCACAAACGTCCAATGTTGCTAGTATGTGTTCCCATTCCATAGGTTCTAATGCATCTTTGGGAAAAGGTTTTGGAATATAATCCTTGTCTTCAATAGATCTTTCTAAGATGCATTCCTCCCTTTTCAAGCTCCCACAATGTGAAGCTCCACACATCCATAGCTCTTTTTTCTTCCCTAACCATGCTGGGAGTTCGAACCCTGCCAACATAGCTCAATCAAACTCTTCCACTGGTGTCTGGTTCACATCTTTGTAACTATGGTCTTTGAGGTAAATTTTGGTTGTAGTCTCTCCACGCCTGAGGTATATGTGGTCATAACCCCAATCCTGTACCATCTTTAATTGTCTCACGAACGATCTTCCCAAGATGATCTCGTAATTTTTGGTTTTGCCGAAATCAACTACATCAAATGTATGCTCATACTCGATTCCGCAAGAGGTGACAATTACTTTTTCTAAAAGTCCTAGAGGCTTTTCCATGAACCCATTTGCTAGTTGTAATTTCATTTTGGTTGCTCTCAAAGCCAGTTTTCCCCATTTTTTCCATATTTCTTTCGTGGCGATAGCGACTCCCGCTCCACTGTCAAGATAGACTTGGATACTACTCCCTGGAATTCTACTGGTAGTGTGGTATTTCCATCTTCTCCCTCACAATATTCTCCAACCTTGTTTAAAGGTACATGCCTAGTGTTCAGTTGAGGCTTGTCCAATTCTCTGATCCCTTCTTGAATCCTCGAGATAGGGTCTTTTACTCCAATTTTTTCTAAGCATTTGCCTATGGTGGTCCACATGTTTGGTCGTAACCTCAGGAGTTCGGCTAACGTGATTGTGCATGCCACAAGGGTGGACAGTAACTCAATCAAACCTTGTGAATCCATTACTTTATTGGAAGCATGAAAGTATTTGAGATGGGATTGCTCTCACTTCACACTTAGCTTCATACTCCCCTAGGTAAGAGAGTAGAGTTTTTAGCGAGTCAGGTTGGCTGTGCCTTGAGCTAGTTGACCCCTGGTCCCCCCGCCCCCCCCCTTGTGAATGCATATCAAAGTTCGTTTGTGATCTTGCCTCAAATTCTTCAATGGGAGGTAAGATCTCATTTTTCTCCTTCTCAGCGCAATTTGGTTGGTAGTTTACCCCATTAGCTTCATTTGCTTCCTGGATTTTCTTCCACAGGTCATCTAGACTGTCACGCTCTTTACCCATCCCTGTCGATGTTTTGGGTTGGAAACCATCAAATGTCCCATCTATTGTATTTGACACTATGGTTGGTTCTCGGTTAGACTCTAAGGCAGTCGTGAGTCCCTCCTTTGTGCCTGCTTGTTTCTCTAGAGTTGGTGTGATAGGGGTTGGAGCTGGCACCTCGTGCCAACTTGCAGGTTTACTAGGTGGGTTTTCTATCAAGGATTGGGCTGTTTCAATCATCTTCTGACACATTTCCAACCTCTGTTTTTCTAGTTCCGCATATGGATAAGTCATCCATCTTTGCTCTTGGTTTTGGTTGTTTTTGAGTCTGGCTTCGTATGCTTTAAAAAGTGCGTCAAGCTGCTTATTTACTTTTTCTACATGTACTGATTCTCCCGATCCTGCACTTTTGGGTTCCACTATTTCCTTGGGCCCTATGGTTGCAGCAGTGTGTGAACTTAATCTAGTTAGATCCTCTAATCACTCCAATCTATCCTTTGTGTGTTTTAGCTCCTCGGATAGAGCCTTTTGCTCTCGTTCCTTCCTGGCTTTCATACAAGACTTCTAGCTTTCCAAGTGCTTCGTTGATTTTTTATTTCTGCACTAGGGGCATCGGTCTTTGGCTCTTCAATTATGGGTTTGTTTATCCTTCTTTGAACTTGTGCCTGTGTGACTACATGAATAGATAATACTGTTTCATTTCTGACCCCCCGCTGGATGGCATTGCTTCTAGGATGTTTAAAGTAGTTTTTGCTCCTTTGCTCGGGTTCTTAGGGCAACCAGGAATCAAGTGATTAATTACACAATTGGTGCAATACGCATTGACTCTAATGATTTCATCGTGAGGACAGTCCCTTAGCCAGTGATCTTTGCCACACTTGTAGAAGGGTCCCTTAGGCTTTTGAGGTGCTCCTTGAGCTCCTCTCTATTGGTAAGTATGCCTCTACCCGCCCATGCCTCCGTTGGCTATGAACATTAGTTTTCATTCATCCAAGATGTATCTTTCTTCTCCTACAGCCTGTGCAGCTGTTGGTGGGCCCGTACTTCCAATCATGCTCCAAGGTTCTTGCATCTTAGGTTCTTCAGGTGGATAATAGACAGGACTTGCTGCATATCCATTGGGATCTTCGTAATATGCATGCATGGGTACCAAAGCCTTCTCTTTTGGTTTGTTTACCATCTATGCATCCCTTATGCTGACCGGTCTTACTCTTGGTAGGGGTGGTTGTTTCCCCAATACTGGTTGTGGTATTTCAACTCCTATAGGTCCTGGTAGGTTACCTGCTGGATACCTAGGCATTGGTGGGATTTGAGCAAATGCTACTTGATCTTGGGGAGCATAAGGTTTCTCTCTCACATATCCCTTGTTATAATAACATTCCTCCATCACATGGTTTGTCCATTTTTGTTCAATTGCACACCACTTTGGATGCATAGCCTGAGGCTTGGCATACATATTGATTTTTTTTAGCACTTCTTCCACCAGCTGCTCCTGGCTTACAACTACTTCTCCTTTCTATGCAGACTTAGTGGACTTGCTTCCACTTTGTTGTGAGGATGAATCGTCATCAAGATCCTTGAATTCACCCTCCTTGTAGACCGCACAATTGTCTACAAGGTAAAGAGCTTCCTTAGTTAACTCATTAACGTTGTGCTCCTCTTCATATATAAGTCCTTCTGGAGATCACCTGCGTTTCTCAGTCCTTGAATAAATATAAGCATAAGTCTGGACTCGGTTGATAGTTCTTCCACAGGGCAGAACTTCACATATCTCTTTAGTTGTAGGGCTGCCTTTCACATAGATTCCCCTTCTGTTTGAATTTATGGATTTGTGAGACTGTATTATGAACTATCTCCGTTTGTGAGAATTCCTCAATAAACTCATGAAAAACCTCCTCCCCTTTCATCTCGGAATCTATCTCCATCATCATAGACTTGAATTATCTCCAGTCTCTCAGAAGGCCATTCCTCTATACAAATACACTTGCGTCCATGATAGTCAGAATAAACTAGGGCTCCCCGAGAGTTTGTTCCTTCGAAGAAGATTTTAGTGAACTTGGCCTTGTTCAAAGGGTTTTGGGAGGTACTTCCTCCTAGCATTGGTCCTTAACCGGAGAGGCCTTCTAGCTGTGGACTAGCCATCATGAAGGACTTTTCTGATGAAGTGTCAGTATCACTACCTTCCTCAATGATTGGGGCTAATGGATCTAGCCTTTCCTAAGTTACACTCTCCTCAGTGGATACTAAGCTATCCTAATCACATGCCACTTTTTGGTCTCTTGGAATGTGTCTTCTTGATCTTAAATTCATCAAACTTAGCAATGCAATTTATCACAAATCCAACCACTCACCTGGCAAGGGATTATTTTCTGCACAACTTCTTGCTTTACTGCTGAATATACCTGTACACAAGCATTTAGTTTTGGCAATAGAATCAAAGAATGTAACCGCTAGAGGTGGTCTTAGTAATGATTGGTATAACTAGAGTGTGAATCCCAACCACTATTGTACTCTATACACTTCTGATGTTCTTGATTAGGTCCACTAATCTTGAACTGTACACCACCTACGTGTTTGTCAGTCTAGAGGTAACGTCTTAATTCTTGTCTTTGCTCCGTAAATAGCTCAAACAAAATTCAATTTCACTTCTAAAAGAAGTTATGGAACCCTTAAGTCAACTAGAACCTCCTTGTATATCCACAGTATAATATTATCCTAAAAATGATCCTGTAGACATGCTACCCGTAGGATGTCTTTTTGCTCTATATTAGATAAAATTTGCATTGTAGCTTTCCCTTGATGTGCTGAGCTCACAGTTGTTCTCACCTTTTGGTTTCGACACCTAAACGCTGGTCAATTGATCGAAAAATCTGTTCCAAAAGCCTAATGTCCGTTCTGATGAATTCATTAGTCAAATCAACTCCAAATTGGACCAAACTTGACTAGGAGGTTTGTTTAAGGCTACATGAGAGACTGGTATGTCTTAATTATAATTTTGGGCCTTTTAATCATGAATTAGACATCCTATGCGTAGATGTCTCTTGCATCAAAATTTAACCCAACTTGGCCCACAGCTTTTCCTTGATGTGCTAATCACCCTGGTGTGTTTAGATTTGTGTTTGAATGTCAAAATACCCCAAACTTAGCTATTCTTGCCTTTTTTCCATCAAAAAGCTAAAGTCTGCTTAAACCCCAATTTCCTCAGCCAATGGAGATGAAACCTTTCACATGCACTCAATAAATCATGTAGATCATGCACATGAAGACATCCTATGGTTTTGGTCCCAAAATTATGCCTTGGCACAATTTGGGTAGGACGTCTGAGAATTTCTGTCTTTTGGCCACACTCTATCAAGATATGGTCAATCTTCCACTTTCCAGGTGAAAATAGGGTAAAACCTACCTTCCAAACACTCTAGTCAACTCAGATTCTCAAAATTCCTACCAGATCACCCTATAGACATCCTACACGTAGGATGTCTAAGAGTCTTAGAATTTCTTTGTTTTTCACCACATAGACTTTCCTATGCTTTGTAGACCTCTCAACAATAATTACAAAAACTTTTGGACTTCAATGCAGCTTCTAAACACAATTTATCGTCTTTTAAATTTCTTCGATGAGCCTAACAGCAAATATAACATGCATGAAGTGCTCCAGATCATAAATCATGATGTCCTACTTACCCTACTCCTACTCATCATGTGAGCTTGTGATTCTGGTGCCTCGGTTTCTTCCTGGCCTCTCACGGACTCTCAAGCTATCTTCTCACCGCCTCTACCACTCCAACTCCTACTCTCCACACCACAACCTAACTCCTATCTAACACTACCTAAGACGGACGATCGAGGCCAACCATACGCTCCCTAGACTTCTCCTAGGACCTAGAGATTCCACCACCCTCTGATCTTATCTAAATGTAAAATAAGACTCTGGCAAGCCAGAGAATCCCTATACTCAAGGACTAGTCTCTGTCACCTACCTAGGGTTTTCGTCCTCGGAAGCGGTGCCAATATTGGTGGATACGCTGCGACCCACGTCAGCACAAAGAGAACTCACCTAACAAGAATTGTTTGCTAAGGACGAAGCTTGATCCATAGGCGCGTGGAAGCAAGCCTAGGGTGTCAACCTATGCTCAACCCGTTGTTGACTACTTCCTACAAAGGTCTCTATCCAACGTCTAAGTTACACCCTACTGTTGTGCACATGAGGAGATTTCCTACAACGCTTCCATGAGCCAAATACCCATAAGACATTCTCAAAACGCTACGAAACTTAAGGGATATCCTATTAACACCAATAGGCCACTCTCCCTAAGGTCCGTGACCCAAAACCCTACCCATAAACACCAAGTGCAGAATCATTTAGGATGTTGACAGGATTTTGCAGGTCGATGTTTTTGAAAACTAAGGTGCCTAATGTGTAGCTCTACTCAATAGGAACGAGTGGATATGCTGAAATCCAAAAACTTACACCGTTTGGTTATCGAATCCCTAGAAATAGCTCGCGGGTCAATCTCGCGATGCCGGGCCGTACACGTTGTCAGGAGTTTTTTGGAGCAAGGGATTGCGCATATGTACATACACATGCATGGTGCATCAAATAAAGGATTTCCCATTTTCCATAGCCAGGTGGTTACGTGGGGCCCACATGTGTACAGGTAGGATAGCATGTACATAGTGCATCGATTTTAACTATTACCAGTACCAGTGTGTTTTTTCTACAATAAGGAGTTGGTAGCGCGTAAAGCTTCTCGAGGAAGCTTTCCGTGGGCCGAAGACATGAGGTAAGCCGGTGCGTCAGATCGCATCTAGTGGCGTTAGGAGGCTGAATGGGGTCAATACTTGCACGTGGAGAAGTATGGACACAACGTGGAGAAGTCAGGACACAACGTTGATTTTTTCTTGTGGTAATTATGCAGAAAGGTCATCATGAGGACCATATTTTGAGGGCCACTTCACGTGGTGGCAGGATGCATTATTGAAAAAAGATGAGTGCCAAGTGTGCGGATGATGCAAAAAGGTGACAACTATGCACTGCGAGGTCAGTTTTTGGCCTGTTCGGGGTCCGTTTGAGGTCAACTAAAAGGCCAAGGTTGCCCAAGTAATAAATCTAAGTGTGGGAACTGGAAAAACAGAGAGAAGACCAGAAAGAATGTGGAGAAGAGAGGAGGAATAGCCGCAGGTGTGTTTTTGGGGTTTTTGGAGCCTGTTTGGGCCGTAAACTGCTCATCCGAGGTCGGATTTGAGCAATTTGACATTGTAGACTGGGGTTTTGGGCCATTCCGGACGCGAAGGCACTGTCTATTTTTTCAAATTCCTCATTGTTTTTTTGCTATTTTTGTTGTGTAAGTTTTTCCTATTGAGCGAAGCTTCTGCTCCAATTTGTGATTGTATCTGGTATCTTTTACCCATATTGTGTGAGCTATTTGTGCCATTGGTGTTGGCCCAAGCTCAATTGTATCTAATTATCAGAAGTTCTCCACTTTTGAGGTGAGTTTTTTGGGTGTGTGTGTGTGTGTGTCTCTGTGTGGAGTGGGCAAGTGGATAGTCTCTCTCCTCTCACTCCAGAGGTGTGTTCCCTGTCTCGGCCAGGTGTGTTGTGTAAGCCGAGTGGTGCCCCATACTGTGTGTGTGTGTGTGTGTATCTTCCCAAGAGTGTGTGTCGAGTAGTTATGGAGGCGTTTTGTGTGTTTCCATCCCGTTCACATTCTTTTGGCGCCCCCACGGAGGATCTTCTTTGAGTACCTTCTGCTTCGAGCTTCAAGCTTCGAGATTCAGGGCTACAGGTTACAGGTTACAGGTTATATGTACAGGTACAGGTGATTCACATAGGTACAGGTAGCTGGAGTACAGTGATATAGTAGCAGTGATGTCACTTGCAGTTGTTGTGATATGCATCACTTGGCGCCTATTTGAGCGCATTGTCTACTGGATTGTACGTTACTTGTGGAAACTGCCATTGTAGGCATTTGTGGAGCCATACTTGGTTGTATTTGGCAGTCCCAGCCATTTCTGAGACTTGGTCTGGAAGATAGTCATTTCTGAGACTTGACTATACGCGATTTGCATTAGCCTTCATGTGAGGGTCGATAGCGTGAGGTTTTTATTGAGCTGGGGGATTCTCAAATGTGGAGATCCTATCGGTGATATAGGTAGCTGGAGAACCCTTTTGGTGACCTCGCCATAGGCTATGTATTAGTGATTCCTATTTGATGCTCGGGTTCTATTGTTGACAGTTTATGCATACATATATAGTCTATATTTTGAGTTCTCACTGCTCTATTTCTGGGGAAACTCTGCCAAAATTTTTCCAAGTTATGATGGCTGGTTTTTTGGTCTTGTGAGCCTCTTGTAATTCCGATGATCAACTATGAAAACTCGTTTGATGTGCATGTGTTTGTCCTTATCTAAAGTTGAGCTCCATTAAAGTTTTTGGGAATTGAGTAAGTAAAAGTTTTGGGTTCTTGCACGTGTGTTCATAGGGGTTCTCAAAGCATTGAAATTTGGGTAGCCATGGATTTCTCTTATCCAGAGTTTCATGGAAGAAGTGATGAAGATGTGGAAGACTTTCTGGAAAAGATGGAGGTTGCCTGCATTAGCAACCAGATTCATGACCCTCCACAGATGCTACGTCTTCTCCAAATCTGTTTGAAGAGTGATGCACAAGTTTGGTCGAAAGCATTTGAAGAGGAGTTGCATGTGGCTCATCCAACCGTAAGATTGAGTTGGGACAATCTAAGGCATGGATTGGAAGTGAAGTTTGTGAAGATAGAAGATCCTGACAAAGTGTGGCAAGAAGTATAAGGTTTGGTGCAAAAGGAAGGTGAGCTAGTAGATGTGTACATACGTAAGTTTTCATTAGCATGGGATCGAATGTGCAAGGCCTTAGCACCACAGGTACCCCCGCCTGACATGATGAAGAAGGACAGGTTCTTGGCTGGTCTTTGGGAGAATATATGTTGGAGAGTGGAGCTAAAGAATCCTAGGACATATGAAGATGCATTGGAGGTAGCAAGGAACAAAGAGTGGAAGTTGAGAAAAATGAGCCAGTGAGGGGTGGTGTCTTTGCCCATGAGGTCTGAATTTCAGCCTATAGAGTCTTTACAAGGTCGCATGTCAGGCGTTCATCATGAACCAGTGGTTCTTGTTACTACTCAGGTTATGCCAGCAGTGGTCACTACATCGGTGCAAGATGATGGGCTAAGGCAAGACATGAGGAAAGTGGTAGATTTGATGAAGAATCTCAGCCTAAACATGCTAGGTCAAGTGGGAAATAATCGAGGTCGAGGGAGGTTTGCAAATCAGCCAGGAGGTGAAGAAAGGCCTAGGAATGGTGTTAGACAAAGCAATGGTAGGTTTTGGAGGTAGACGCCTACTGTTACAATTGTGGAGAGTTGGGTCACATCAGCCCGCAATGTGATAAGCCACCAAGGATGGGGGAAGACATGTATCCATTGCCAAGACAGGTGTTAACTAGGTCAAATGATTATGGCATCGAAATTAAGGGAGATGAAGGAACCAGTGGATTAACCCAAGAGGAAAAGGGAAAGACAAAAGTGCTAAGTGTAGTCACCTTGGAGAAGGCATCAAAGCTAGAGGATACATTAGTGATGCCTATTGGGAAGAGGACCACAGAGGATAAGGAAGGAAGAAGTGCCCCAGGTCCTAGTAAGAAGAAAGGAAAGAGCCATGAAGGCGAGGATGTCAAGGCCAAGAGGAAAAGGAGATCTCGTCGAAAGTTTCATGTTTCAGATTTTCCACTAGGGGATGGGCAATTAAGCTATGACTTGAAGGAGAATCTGACGAGCAGGAAGGCAGATGTTACTTTTGGGCAGCTTATAGAGATGGTGCCTAAGCTAAAGCGACATTGGAAGAGGATGGTTAACCCAATGGAGAAAGAGCCAGAGAGAGGTTCAGTAAAGGTGTTGGCAATGGATGAGCTACCAGACATTTTTCCAATAGTAGATGTGTGGCATAAAAGGAAAAATTTGGGACAAGGTTATGTGGATGGCGGAGCCCAAATATGCATCATAACACACTCATGCGTTGAGAAGATGGGTCTCAGAGTGGCTCGGGTGTCAGGTTTTCAGATCAAATTGGAAAACCCTCAAAAAGTAAAGTGCTTGGGTGTTGTAAAGAGCTTAGAAGTGGAGGCATATGATGCAAAGGCAGTGGTTGATTTTCATGCGTTGCCAGCAGGGTTCGGAGCATATCCTATTATACTGGGCAGACCATGGTTACGTGCAGCGGGAGCTGTTCAGGATTGGCGACGGGGTACGATTAGCCTTTATCGAAAGACAGGTACCAAGAAGCTATACAATATGGACACAAGGAAACGCTTGGAAGAGCTTTATGAAGATGAGGATGGTTCTAGTGATGAAGGCTATTCTACAGTGTCTGATGAGGATAGTGATAGTACTACCAGCAGTGATGACAATGCTGAGGTTGCATCTCTTTTGATGGACAAAGAAATCCAGGAGGATGGTTTAGTTGCATTTGCAAATGAGGTTGAAGATGAAAGTGAAGGGCCTTGTGAAGTGATTGAAGGCCCGATCCCAACCAAGGTTGAATTGCCAAAGAAGCAGGCATTGATGACACAAATGATCAGTGGAGACCTCTCAGCTATGGAGAAGGAGATATATTTGCACATGCAGGTCTATGCCAAAGTAATTGATGGTTTTCTTGATGCAAAGTTGATATATGGAATCTCTACACGTTTTACTTGGGAACCAGGTGGAATCTTGATTAAGCCTTTTGATGCAGGGAATGCAAAGTGTTTTTGTATGGGATCCAGGTGGAATGAGCATCTACTAGTGTTGCTGCTGCTGAGCATGAAAGCTCTAGCAGGCTAGGGGATGGGCAAATTATGTCATGAGTTTTTTGGAGCAAGGGATTGCACATATGTACATACACATGCATGGTGCATCAAATAAAAGATTGCCCATTTTCCATAGCCAGGTGGTTACGTGGGGCCCACATGTGTACATGTAGGATAGTGTGTACATAGTGCATCGATTTTCACTATTACCAGTACCAGTGTGTTTTTTCTAATATAAGGAGGAGTTGGTAGCGCGTAAAACTTCTCGAGGAAGCTTTACGCAGGCCGAAGACATGAGGTAAGCAGGTGCGTCAGATGGCATCTAGTGGCGTCAGGAGGCTGAATGGGGTCAATACTTGCACGTGGAGAAGTATGGACACAACGTGGATGTTTTCTTGTGGTAATTATGCAAAAATTTCATCATGAGGACCATATTTTGGGGCCATTGCAGGTGGTGGCGGGATGCATTATTGAAAAAAGCGGAGTGCCAGGTGTGCAGATGATGCAAAAAGGTGACAACTATGCACTGCATGGTCAGTTTTTGGCCTGTTCGGGGTCCGTTTGAGGTCAACTAAAAGGACAAGGGTGCCCAAGTAATAAAGCTAAGTGTGGAAACTGAAAAAATAGAGAGAAGACCAGAAAAAACATGGAGAAGAGAGGAGGAATAGCCGCGGGTGTGTTTTTGGGGTTTTTGGAGCCTGTTTGGGCCGTAAACTGCTCATCCGAGGTCGGATTTGAGCAATTTGACATTGTAGACTGGGGTTTTGGGCCGTTCCGGACGCGAAGGCACTGTCTATTTTTTCAAATTCCTCATTGTTTTTTTGCTATTTTTGCTGTGTAAGTTTATCCTATTGAGCGAAGCTTCTGCTCCAATTTGTGATTGTATCTGGTATCTTTTACCCATATTGTGTGAGCTATTTGCGCCATTGGTGTTGGCCCAAGCTCAATTGTATCTAATTATCAGAAGTTCTCCACTTTTGAGGTGAGTTTTTTGGGTGGATAGTCTCTCTCCTCTCACTCTAGAGGTGTGTTCCCTGTCTCGGCCAGGTGTGTTCTGTAAGCCGAGTGGTGCCCCATAGTGTGTGTGTGTGTATCTTCCCAAGAGTGTGTGTCGAGTAGTTATAGAGGCGTTCTGTGTGTTTCCATCGCGCTCACAACGTGCAATGTGGGTATTGGAGGGTTTCTCTCTATGGGGGCAACACGCTGCACTTCTCCGTACTCGATTCCAACCACAATTGTGCACGTAGCCTCAAGATAAGCTCTCACTCTCTCTCGTACACAAAATACACTTCTCACAGACACTTCATAGAATGAACAAAAGGGTCCTTTCATTAAGATTAGAATTTGGTATATATACCTTCCAAATACAAAACCTCATGTTCCAAAGTGAAATCCTACTTAGTCTAATCAAAAAAATAATACACAAAATTGGAAACTTCTGCAAGTCCCAAGTATTTACAAGTGAAATTATGGGTTTTCTTAATCAGGGAATGACCAGATAGGATTTTCTTCTTTTATTATTTTGTCAGTCTTTAGTTGAATGTCGCCGCCCGTCTTCAGCTAACATCTGGCATCAATTTTCTCATTCAATAGATGCGGTTCTCCATTAAAGATGTTCTTTGATTCTTCCACAATTCTGCTGAGAAGACATATTTAGGAAGTTTGGGAATTATTCAAGTCCCATCTCTTTAAAGGGTACTTGAAATTTGAGTATTGTTGTGTAGTTTGTAGATAGTATATGTTTGCGAGCCCTTAATTATGCCATTAAAATGTATCCCTCCTTCACTAAATATATGACCGTGTTGGTTCAAAATCACATGGAAGTATACATCAAACATGAAAGTTGGAAGGATACCCTGGAAATTTATCTGAACTCTTAGTTTGTCCATGTATAAAAAATACTTGATATGAATGGATTTTATTTTTTCCATTGATATCATTGCACTAACTATATCAAGACGACCAAGAAAATCAAACATTTGCATGAAGAACATCTAAATTGATGGGATCCCAAAAGAACATGGTGATTAGAAACACTAAGACAAGTGACATTGGTATAATTGTATTGCATTAAAAGTAAACTAATCTAATAATCCACATATTACAAGAAATTAAGAAACACACATATTTTTGGTTGGAAAATAAAAGAATTATTTAAAGATAATATAGGAATTGATGGTATCTCAGATAGATGGTGGTGTTCAAAAACACCAAAATAAGTAATCAACCCTAACATTATCATTTACTGCTAGGTTTAGGTACATGTACAAAATTCCATCCTACTCTAATACATGTGACTCTTATTATGAAAAGGCTCCTTATTGGGCAAATGTGTACTCTACTTCTCTGTTTCTATATTCATTCACCAAAATGATGAAAGTTAATCATGCTTTCCTCTTACATCAGCTAATCCAAATAACCATGACATTGTCATGATTTTTCTTCTTAGAAAGGCTTATGTTGTTTGATGTCATAATTGTGAACAAAGGAAATTAAGACATTAAGTGTCATTCCTTAATATAATTAGCATCATGTTAGTAACCAACGTTAGCAATGTTTTAAATATGATTAAAATTTCTCATAAACTCCCAACTCCAAATACAAGGTTCTCTCTCTCTCTCTCTCTCTCTCTCTCTCTCTCTCTCTCTCTCTCTCTCTCTCTCTCTCTCTCTCTCCCCCCCCCCCCCCCCCCAGTTGTGTCAATCAATAGCCATACATATTCAAAAAACACACATTGTATTTAATAAGACCTAATTTATGCATGATTTGTAAGACATGCATACACCTAGATTACAAGATAAGACATATTTTTAATTAATCAAAATAATGTAGGCTTGGCAATTACGAATAATGAGATGAAGTTGATAACATCATGTACATGAATGCAGAAGGAGTTAACACCACTTTGGTTTAGTAATCTTTGTGTTAAAAGAAGTGAAGCCAAAGCAAACCACTTTGGTTAGACACATTGGTTTTTTGGGGGAAGAACACATATATCTTCATCTTATAATTAGTAAAATAGAACCTCAAAACTACTCACAACCATGGAGAGTCACATTAATGGCTTAATGCATCACAATGATTTCATAGACCTCATTGAGATATTGTCAACTTGAAAATCACATATGATTTTAATCATATTCAAATTAGATTATGCAATCTCCAAACCATTTTCCCACGCATTGGCTCAAGTAAGCCTTGTCTAGCTTTGCATCACCTACAATCCTTTGTATCCCTTTGCTAGTTTCCCTTGTAGCTCCATACTTGTAAAGGAGTCTTGAAAATTTTCACTCCCTTGATACTTATTCTCATCATCTTCTTAAATGCTTCTTGTTAGGACATGATATGGATCCTTTGAACACCGTTTCATCTTGAGATATTTGTAGATTGCTTCTCAACAAGAATAATTTTGTGTCCCACTTGCACCACATTCTCAGTGGTTTGTTGGTATTTTTATCTTTACACTAGCCTTTATAAAAGGGCACGACAAGTTCTTGTGCTACTTGACTCGTGTCTAATCCATCTTTGTCTTTGCCGTCATTTTTAGTAAAATGAAAGGTTAGTGCTATTGTCACAGGAACACAATAATAGAGCTAGAGAGCAAAAGATAGAGAAAGAGATCTTTGTATTGGTAGAGTTTGATACAACAGAGGAGCAATAAAATATACGGGCGCACTCCGTTGTACAGAACTCGAACCTCCCGACCACCCCCGAGCTTCAGTTCACTTGCATGCAGCGTCTCACTCGCACTCGCACTCGCAGAAGAAGAAATCGGTGATTGATCCCCAAAACGCACCACCCGTCTTTCTATTCTGATTTTTCCTCTAAAAGCATGTGACCTCTCAAAATAGCCGCTTTTCTAACTTTGGCGTTCGATCGACTGGACTTGTGTTCCAAGTATACGTGCGAGAATAAGGTAAGAACGTGATCGTGAAGCAATCTGTAAAGGTTAGATTTTTAAAACCTTTTTTTTTTTTTATAGAAGTCCTAAAATTTTCAGCAGTCTTCAAGTGAACATAACTCCCAAACGGAGCCAAAACAGCCCAAGTCCGTCCGACACAATCTTGTTGCCTTCGCTGCGCTCTTCGACTGCTATGTGATGGAAAATTTCCATAGTGTGCTCTGATTTGCTGAAAATCAACTTGCAAAACAGTATTTTCTACAAAAACGATGCAAAAACAGCAAATCCCACTTTTTTTCTTAATCTTTGGCCCTCAACGAGCATCAAAACATCAAAATCTGTAAAGACTCAAAGAACCAAAGTTGTTCCTTATAACACAGGCTTCAATCGCTTCATACATCACTTTTTCAAAATCCCACGTTAATACCTTCAAAAATGCCCCAGAAAGTGCCTTCCGGATCAAAAAAATTTATTGGACGAAAACAATCCACACATCCTTCTACATAGTGGACTAACTTTAAAACGACCAAAACTTCCTAGAAAAACAAAATTTATTGCTAAAACACCTCAAAATCAAGTCCTGTTACAACTATTATTCTTAGGAAGCATGAGTTATTCCTAAGCTCTACATTCAACAATTGTACTACAAGATTTAAACCATGTAAGAAAGATACATATGCTAGCAGGAAAGGTGGGGCATATTATCGATAGGTAAAGTATGGAAACCATCTTTGTCTTCGCTATCATTTTTAGTCAAATGAAAGGGTAGCGCTATTATTGTTACGAGGCATGAGCTATTCCCAAAGTGTGCACATCCTACCACCATAAATTTTCTTTTTCTAGCAACCTTTTTGTCAAAATCCCAAGGCTACATTCCAAGTTGAAGCTCATTTTAGCTCCCTTCCACGTTGATATTGAAATTTCAATTGCGAATTGAGCCTCAATTGACCTTATTAACTAGGGACTCAATTATAAGTTTGATGCCCTTTAATCTAGCACTTGCAAGAGAGGAACACCCGAGCAACCAAGAGGCAATGGATCTTGTTTCTCAAACTGCTAGGGTTGAAATCTTCATGGGGTACTTCCATGAGAGGCTCGAACTTGAGTAAAAGATGCACTTCCAATGGGCCTTAAATTCAAGGTCCAATTTCAAGTGAGCCTCAAACATATGCATGTTGCATATGACAGCCTAGGTACCTTGAACTTGCAAAGAGAATCTTGAACCCAATTTGACCAAAGTTGGATCCTTAGCCAAGTTGACCAAAGTTGGATCCTTAACCCAAGTTGACCAAAGTTGAATCCTTAGCCAACATATTAGAAGCTAGAAATATTTGCATTATAGGATCCTTATTTCTTAGACCCAAAAGGTGAATATTGACCAAAGCTCATGCTTTTATGCTAGTCTTCATCAAAAGGTACTTGCTAGCATTTGAAGAGGAGTTGTGTGTGGCTGATCCACCTGCAAGATTGAGTTGGGACAATCTAAGGCATGGATTAGAAGTGTAGTTTGTGAAGACAGAAGATCCCGACAAAGTGTGGCAAGAAGTATAGGCTTTAGTGAAAAAGGAAGGTGAGCCAGTAGATGCTTACATACGTAAGTTTCATTGGCATGGTAGCGGATGTGCAAGGCTTTAGCACCACAAGTACTTCCACCTGACATGATGAAGAAGGATAGGTTCTTGGCTGGTCTTTGGGAGAATATACGTTGGAGAGTGGAGCTAAAGAAGCCTAGGACATATGAAGATGCATTGGAGGTGGCAAGGACTAAAGAGTGGAAGCTGAGGAAAATGAGCCAGCTAGGGGTGGAGTCTTTGCCCATGAGGTCTGAATTTCAGCCTATGGATTCTTTGCAAGGTCGTACGCCAGGGGTTCATCATGAACCAATGGTTTCTGTTACTCCTCAGGTTATGCCAGTAGTGGTCACTACAGCAGTCATGAGGCAAGTGGTAGAATTAATGAAGAATCTCAGGCAGACATGAGGCAAGTGGTAGAATTAATGATGGGCTAAGGCAGACATGAGGCAAGTGGTAGAATTAATGAAGAATCTCAACCTAAACATGCTAGGTCAAGTGGGAAATAATCGAGGTCGAGGGAGGTTTGTAAATCAGCCAGAAGGTGAAGAAAGACCCAGGAATGGTGTTGGACAAGGCAATGGTAGATTTTGGAGGTAGACGCCCATGTGTTATAATTGTGGAGAGTTGGGCCACATCAGCCCGCAATGTGATAAGCCACCAAGGATGGAGGAAGACATGTATCCATTGCCAAGACAGGTGCTAACTAGGTCAAATGATTATGGCATCGAAATTAAGGGAGAAGAAGGAACCAGTGGTTTAACCCAGGAGGAAAAGGGAAAGACAAAAGTGATAAGTGTAGTCACCTTGGAGAAGGCATCAAAGCTAGAGGACACATTAGTGATGCCTATTGAGAAGAGGACCACAGAGGACAAGGAAGGAAGAAGTGCCCCAGGTTCTAGTAAGAATAAGGGAAAGAGCCATGAAAGCTGAAGGAGTACGAGCGGAAGTGCGACGCGAGAGAGAGTGCGAGAAGAAGAGCACGACGATATGGTGAACTCGCTCTACTGTAATGTGTAGAGCATAGTGAGTTCTTATTAGGTTTTTACAAAAGAATATGTGTACATACCTGGCGGCCCGCCCACTTACCTGGGCGACCACATTGGGCTTTATACCCCAACAACCTCCCACTTAAAGTCCAATGTGGTACTTTAAGTGTGAGAGAAGCTACTATACAAGCTAATATACAAGAGATGTAGAGAAGTGATGTACTACCCTACACCTAACTACTTGCGAAAATGTGCAAAGATCTCTGAGGGAAGTCCTTTTGTAAGTAGATCAGCAGGATTTTCTGTGGTGTGAACGTTGACAAGCTGAAGTTGCTCATCCTCGAGCATTTCCCTGATGAAATGATACTTCACATCCACATGCTTTGTCTTTGAGTGATAAACTGGATTGCGAGCCAATTGTATAGCACTTTGACTATCACAATATAACACAGTCATCTCTTCTTTGATTCCCAAATCTGTTACTAGTCGATTAAGCCAAATTGATTATTTGCATGCCTCTGATGCTGCAACATATTCAGCCTCTGTAGTAGACTGAGTAACACAATCTTGTAATCTAGAACGCCATGATACTGCTCCACCAGCCAATGTAAAGACATACCCTGACGTAGACCTTCAGTTGTCTAAGTCACCTGCATAATCTGAGTCTGTAAAACCCTTTACACTTAGCTCCTGACTCCCATAGCATATACGCATACTCTTTGTAGCTTTCAGGTATCTCAATATTCCTTTCACTGCCTCCCAATGTGGTCGCCCAGGTAAGTGGGCGGGCCTCCAGGTATGTACACATATTCTTTTGTAAAAACCTAATAAGAACTCACTATGCTCTACACATTACAGTAGAGCGAGTTCACCATATCGTCGTGCTCTTCTTCTCGCACTCTCTCTCGCGTCGCACTTCCTCTCGTACTCCTTCAACTGGTATCATAGCTCAGATCGAGGCTCGGGGCAACACTGCAGGAGGCTTGATTCACCAACTCAGATTGGAGTGAAATTCGACAGGCGAAGACACGGCCCCAGATCTCGTGGGTGAGCCCAAAGGGCTCGGTGTTGTCAGAATTTCATTCTGAGGTCATCTCGGCCACCGTTCGGCTTCGACAAAGGTCTGCGTAGGCCATTTTCGACTACGTGGTCTCGACTCTGCAAATTTGGGGTTTTCGGCCTACGGCTGCAGGTGTTGAGGATATCGACACTCCCAGAGTGTTGATTTGTGGATGTCTACACATCAAAGGACGGATCATAGTTCTTGGAGGCGTGTCACATACGACACGGGCGCATCTACACACAGACTATAGGCGACATCCACTAGTTCATCAGGTAGCTTGTGTTTGCTGCTTGATATTCCAGATTTCATCCTGACATTGCAGGTACTTCCACATGGGATGTATTGTCAGAGATGATGTATGTCTATTGAGGGTTTGCTGGCTCTGAGTTACGCAGCAAACAACCGCCGCAGCGGTTACAGCATACAGTGGGAAATTTGTGGATGTATGACTTTGTGGGAAGTCTATGTACTGTCAGATTTACTGCAGCCTTTGTTGAGGGTCGAGTGAGGTTTTATTGAGCTGGGGGATTCTCGAATGTTGAGATCCTTTCGGTGATACAGGTCTTGGAGCGATCCCTCGAGTACCCTTAGATAGGCAGCTAGGATGTATTGATTGTGAGTTAGACAGTTGGGATTGCATCTTTGCTTTACTGCCGTTGAGGCATTGTTGCAGTCTATGCTTATAGGACAGTGACAGGACAGTGAGAGACAGTACAGGTGCAGGACAGGTTTACCCGCAGCTTACATTGTCAGAGAGAGTGTTTTTTGAGTTGTTTTTTGGTATATTTTTAGTACACCAGAGCCATTTTACAAAGGAGACTCTGCCAAAATTTCTGCAGAATCTGAAGCTTTCTTGGTTCATTTGACAGGTTGATATTGGTTCAGAGGTCAGTTTACAGGGAAAACTCTGCCAAACTTTTCCCAGGAAAGTAAACTACTGTGAAGCGTAGCTATGGCTAGATCACAGGACACTCCTCTTTACAATATCAAGAAGCTGGATGGAACCAATTTCCCATTGTGGAAGCAGCAGATTTGGCACGTGTTGGTACAAAAGGAGCAGATAAAACCTATAAAGCTCAAGGGGATAAAACCAAATGAATATGTGTACATACCAGGCGGCCCGCCCACTTACCTGGGCGACCACATTGGGCTTTATACCCCAACAAAGGCGAGGATTTCAAGGCCAAGAGGAAAAGAAGGGCTCGTCGCAAGTTTCATGTTTCAGGTTTTCCACTAGGGGATGGGCAATTAAGCTATGACTTGAAGGAGGATCTGACAAGCAGGAAGTCAGATCTTACTTTTGGGTAGCTTATAGAGATGGTGCCTAAGCTAAAGTGACAGTGGAAGAGAATGGTTAACCCAATGGAGAAAGAGCCAAAGAGAGGTTCAGTAAAGGTGTTGGCGATGGATGAGCTACCAGACATCTGTCCAATAGTAGATGTGTGGCACAAAAGAAAAAATCTGGGACAAGGTTATGTGGATGGTGGAGTCTAAATATGTGCCATAACACACTCATGCGTTGAGAAGATGGGTCTTACAGTGACTGGGGTGTTAGGTTTTGGGATTAGATTGGCAAACCATTAGAAAGTAAAATGTTTGGGTGTTGTAAAGAGCTTAGAAGTAGAGGGGTATGAAGCAAAGGTAGTGGTTGATTTTCATGTGATTCCAGCAGGGTTGGGAGCATAGCCTATTATGTTGTTCAAGATTGGAGACGTGGTACGATTAGCCTCTATGCAAAGACAGGTGCCAAGAAGCTATACAATATGGACACAAGGAAACGATTGGAGGAGCTTTATGAAGATGAGTATGAGTCTAGTGACAAAAGAATATTCCACAATGACTGATGAGGACGGTGATAGTACTACCAGTAGTGATGAGGATGCTAATGTTGCATTTCTTTTGATGGACAAAGAAATCTAGGAGTCTGGTTTAGTTGCATTTGCGGATGAAGTTGACGATGAAAGTGAAGGGCTTTATGAAGTGATTGAAGGGATGATGCAAACCAAGGTTGAATTGTCAAAGAAGCAGGAATTGATGACACAAATGATCAGTGAAGACCTCTCAGCTATGGAGAAGGAGATATATTTGCACATGCTGGCTAGTTTTCCTAATTTTTTCATTACTTCATATGAAGAGATCGGAGGATTCAAGGGAGAAGAGATGCATATAGAGCTGAAAGAGGGTGCTAAGCCAGTGCGGAAAAGGCTAAGAAGGATGGTTGAAGAGCAAATGGAAGCATTGCGGGAAGAGGTGGACAAGTTATTGAAGGCAGGGTTCATAGTCCCTATGGAAACCACAGAATGGGTGAGTTCAGTAGTAGTCAATCCAAAGAAGGATGGGAAGTGGAGGATTTATGTAGATTTTAAACCCTTAAATGCAGCCACTAAGAAGAATCCATATCCTCTTCCATTCATCGATCATATCTTGGATTCAGTGGAGGTTATGAGAGGTACAATGTGTGTGATGATTTTTAAGGCTATTTTCAATTGAAGATTGCTCTTAAGAACGAACAAAGACAACTTTCATTACGCCATGGGGCTGCTATTGCTACACGGTATTGCCATTTGGGTTGTCAAATGGACCATCCTTCTATCAAGAGAGAGAAAATTGGGTATTGGCACCATTCATTGGTAGTTGTGTTAAAGCTTGTATGGATGACTTCTGTGTCTACAGCAATAGGGCTGAACACCATGAGAAGTTGCAAATGGTATTGGCTCGATATGAGGAATGTGGAGGAGAACTAAATCCAAAGAAATTTCATTTAGCTTAGCCAAGGGTGAATTTATTGGGCCATATGCTGTCAGAAAATGGCGTTGAGGCTGATCCAGACAAGGTTAAGTCTACTTTTCTTCTTCCATCACCTACGAGTACAAAGCAATTGGCAACCTTTATACACAAAGTGAAGTACATGGCGCGGTTTATTCCATTGTCTTCACAACTTCTTTATCCATTACAAAAAGTGGCAAAGCATGACCCATTGCAATGGGATGACAAGTGTGAAGAAGTGCTTCAAGAGGTGAAAGAAGTGTTAGGGGGGCTGTTAGCCATGCAGGATCTTGATTGGGAGCAATCGTTTTATGTAAATCCATCAGTAGGGGATGATGCTATTGGATCCATGCTATTGCAAAAGGGGAAGGTCAACCATTATATGATGCCAGTGTATTGTGCAAGCCGAGTGAAGTTGGTAGCAGAGAGAAAATTCTCCGAAGTAGAGCTAGTGATGGCCAGTGTAATATTTGCTTTCGATGATTTTGTCATTACTTGCTACCACGACCTTTTGTTTTCTTGACGAGCTATGCCTTTTTGCCACAGTTAATTAATGGGACTAACATGTCAAATGTGGTGAATAAATGGGTAATTGAGCTGCAAGAGTTTGAGTTCTCTTTCCTAGTGGAAGACAGTACAAGAGCTACCTTAGCTGATCTGTTGACTTATAAGGAGAATCCCCTTCTTGTTAAGGAAGAGGTGGTGAGAAGAGTAGTTGAAGAAGTGCCACAGATTAGCAATGCACATGTGTTGTTCTTTGATGGCTCATACAGAAAAAGCCATGATGCAGCTTCAGGCGGTATAGCACTTTATTATCCAGAGGGGAAGCTAGTATGCAAGAGAGGGTTCAAATTGGATGCACATAGTAACAATGAGACTGAATATGCTACTTTGGAAGCCGAATTACACATTTGTTTGAAGCATGGTATTAGAAGGTTGAGCATAAAAGGTGATGCCTTGTTAGTTGTAAATCAAGTGTTGGGTGTGTGGAAGAGCAAGAACACTTCATTGAAGGAAATGTGTTTCAGAATTAAGGGCCTGTTAAAAAAGTTTGAAGCATGGAGCATCAGACACATTGAACATCCTCTAAATGGAGAGGCACATGAAGTAGCTCAAATCATGATTGGGGAGCTATTTGTGTTGAGGACCAATTTACCTCCTTACCATGGCCGGGAAAGTTTGTCTCAAGAAGAGGAGTTTTTGCTAATAGGAATCATACCGAAGGACATTTAGAAGTCTAAGAAGTATGGTTTTGTATGTAGAGCATTCAAGTACAAATTGATTAGTGATGCCTTATACATGAAAGGGGCTGATCTCGTGTTGAGACCTGTACCTTGGCCGGAGGAGCTTTATAGAGTGTTGGAAGATAATCATGAATGCGCATGTGGCGGCCATTTTGCTCTAAAGATCACTGTGCATAACATCTTGCAAGAGGGGTATGTATGGCCTAGTTTGCACAAGGATGTTCACCATTGGTGTAGGTCTTGCAATAGGTGTCAATCATTTGGGAAGAGAATGTTGAATCCAGAGCTACGAAAAACCATTATGGCATTTGATGTGTTTGAAAAGTGGGAAATTGATGCAATAGGCCCGTTACCTCTCACAAGCAGGGGCAAAAGCTATATTTTGACTACAGTGGACTATCTCTCTAGATGGGCAGAGGCTATAGCAGTAAAACAAATCACTACAAAGGATGTGGCAAAATTTGTGTATGATGAAAGAAGTTGCAAGTTTGGGGTGCCACTGGAGCTACTTTCAGATAAGGGGCCATGTTTATAGGTAAACTGCTAGACTTTTTATGCGCGAAGATGAAGATTAGGCACCAGCATACCACTCCTTATGACCCACAGTGTAATGGCTTAAATGAAAGATTCAATGGTGAGTTGGTACAAATTCTTTCAAAAGTGACAGAGCACCAAGGAAAGAATTGGGATTTGGAATTGCCTAGTACATTATGGGCTTACCATACTTCGGTGAAGCACTATTGCCTGTGGAAGTAGAATTTCGTGCTGTCAAGATGCTAGAGAAGCTGCTTGGGCCGCCTAGTGATGCATTCAAAGAGAGGCTCTTACAGTTAAAAGAGGTTCAGTTGGATAGGATGAGAGCATTGGAACATTATGGACAGATGCAGGATAAGGTTTTGGCAAAGATAAATGAAAAGGTAAAAAGTAAGGGTATCAAGAAGCATGACTTGGTTTTAAGCTACAACTGTAAGCTGGACAACACCTTCCAAAAGAAGTTTCAAATTAAGTGGGAAGGCCCTTTCAAAGTAGTGGAGTGTTTTCCGAATGGTACATATCAGTTGGCTAACCTGGATGGGATTCTACATAAGTCAAGGGTAAATGGATTGCTTATTAAGTTATATAATGCTAGATTGATGATAATGGAGCAAGATGAGCTGTCTGTGGAACAAGTAATGTCTGTGAGGGATGAGGAGACTTGTGACGCAGCGAGTCTCATATATCTTTTTGTTGTCTGCGCTGCTGATCATGAATGATCTAGCAGGCTAGGGGATGGGCAAATTATGTTAGGAGTTTTTTGGATCAAGGTATTGCGCATATATACATACACATGCATGGTGCATCGAATAAAGGATTGCCCATTTTCCAGAACCAGGTGGTAACGTGGGGCCCACATGTGTACAGGTAGGACAGCATGTACATAGTGCATCAATTTTCATCGTCACCAGTACCAGTGTCTTTTTTCTATAATAATGAGGAGGTTGTAGTGTGTAAAACTTCTCGAGGAAGCTATCCGCGGGCCGATGACATGAGGTAACCAGGTGTGTCAGATGGCATCTAGTGGCATCAAGAGGTCGAATGGGGTCAATACTTTCACGAGGATAAGTACGGACACAAAGTGGGTGTTTTCTTGTGATAATTATGCAGAGAGGTCATCATGAGGACCATATTTCGGGGCCACTTCACATGGTTGCAGGATGCATTATTGAAAAAAGCTGAGTGCCAGGTGTGCGGATGGATGTAGCAGGGTGACAACTATGCATTGCGAGGCCACTTTTTGGCCTGTTCGGGGTCCGTTTGTGGTCAACTAAAAGGCCAAGGGTGCCCAAGTAATAAAGCTAAGTGTGGAAACTCAAAAACCTGAGAGAAGACCAGAAAAAACGTGGAGAAGAGAGAAGGAACATACGCAACTGTGTTTTTGTTGTTTTTGGAGTCTGTTTTGGTCGTAAACTCCTCATCCAAGGTCGGATTTGAGCACTTTGACATTGTAGATTGGGGTTTTGGGCCATTCCGGACGCAATGGTTTTGTTCATTTTGCCAAATTACTCACTGTTTTTCTGCTATTTTGGGTGTGTAAGTTTCTCCTATGAGCGAAACCTCTTCTCAAGTTTGTGATTGTATCTGGCATATTTCATCAATACTGTGTGAGCTATTTGCCCCATTGGTGTTGGACCAAGCTATATTGTATCTAAACATCAGAAATTGTCCTCTTTTGAGCTGAGTTTTTGGGTGTGTATGTGTGTGTGTCTCTGTGTGGAGTGGGTAAACGGATAGTCTCTCTCCTCTCGCTCCATCGGTGTGTTGTGTAAGTCGAGTGCTTCCCCATAGTGTGTATGTGTATCATCCCAAGAGTATGTGTCGGGTCATTATAGAGGCGTTGTGTGTGTTTTCATCCCGCTCACAACGTTTTTGAGTCTAGATAGAATCTATTTCTTTCAAGCGAAGCTCATCTATACGTGAGGACATCTCATGACCTATCCACTCTAGACATTTTGATGTTCTTAGGGTTGGGATTAAGGATTCTATGACCAATATAGCATTAAGTCCAAACACCATGTTGTACGGTGTTGTGCCTATTGAGTTTTTGTAAGCAATCCTATACGCCCATAAAGTTGAATATAGTTTCTAATCTGAATCCGTTCTAAACTCTAATACTGTCTTAGTTAGAATTGTGCATAGAGTCTTATTTGTAGCTTTGGCTTGGCCATTAGCCTGTGGGTGGTAGGGAGGTGACTTCTTATGAACTATCACAAAGTCTTCAAGAACATTTTTTATTATATCATTTATGAAATGTGTGCCTCAATCACTAACAATTTCTATAGATAGACTATATCTAACAAAGACATTTTCGTATAAAAACTGCGCAGTAATCCTGGCATCAGCCTTTTGTGTATCTCTAGCTTCTACCCATTTTCTGAGATAATGTGTGGCTACAATGATGTACTGGGTATGTGTTTTGTAAGCAGGGGGTGATATTAGTCCTACAAAGTCTATTCCCCACACTTGGCAAAGGCTCTGGCTCCCATCATTGGCCGTAAGGGCATCTCATCCAGTTTTATTGGTATACTCACATCGTTTTCTATACTCGTTTGCGTCCATATGTTATGTTGGCCACCATGTTCCTGATGTTAATACAATTTTTGATGTCTTTTCCCCTGAGCAATGGCCCCCACTAATCCCTCCATGTGCTTCTTCCAAGATTGGAACGTACATGTTCTCCATTGCACACACCCTAAGCTGGTTATCCTTTCCCCTTTTATAAAGTTGATTTTCAATAAGAGTGAAATCATGAGCTTCTATTTATATCTTTCTCTGTCGTGCTTTGGTGATATTTTCAAGAAACATCTGTCTTTCCAAATAGTCAACATTGTATTGACTCCATTCTAGCGTAAGTGTTATCTGAAACAATGTGGCATGTTCAATGGGTGGGCTTGATCTGCATTTGACCCAACTAGTGACATATTTATGAACATCAATGCGCATAGCCAGCCAAATACACTCCCAATTGTCGCAGTTGTTGGAAAGTTTTTGTGGTTGAACAATGAAATGTTAACGCTTGAATATGTGCTGCCAACAAATATGTTTCATATTCCTCAGGGTGTATGCACACTCTTAGAATGCCGTTAGAGCCTAAATTATATAAACATCCTCGAATCAACTGAAAGTTTTTAGCTTGGCAAATCGTTCTTTGTTTAAGGTATATATTCTTCTTATCAAATTCCCCACCCTGTGATAGTAGCTTGACGATCTCTTGGGACCACTTATGTACCATTTCTATATTGAAGAGATATACATCTGGTAGATCATCATCCACTCCCTCTGGATCGTCTCCATTAGGTAATTGAGAGAGAGAGGTGGTCTGCTCGAAGATGTATCTTCCCCTTCTTAACCACTACGATAAAGTCAAACTCCAACAATATGATGAACCATCTTACAATTTGTCCAGTATTGCATGGTTTGTTGACAAGGTATAAAAGGGCTTGATGGTCTGTGAAAAACACAAACTTATTTTGCGAGGAGGTAATACCAAGATTTCTTAATGGCATAAATCATTCCAAGTCCCTCTCAACGGTTGTGTAATTCCTTTGGGCATTATTTAGTTGTCAGGGCTAGAATAGTGACTGGGAAATCCATGGTTCCCTCTCCTGGTTGAGCCAGAATACATCAGCAAATGCAGATGCATCTATATGGACGTGAAAGATTTTTTCCCAATCAGGTGATCGTAACACCGGAGCGGATACAAGGGCATCTTCTAATTTCTTAAATTATTCCTTGTACTTATCTGTCCATTGAAAGATCACGAGAAGTCTATACATTGGTTGTGCAAAAATTGCATATATGTGTATGAATTTCCTGTAATAACCACAATATCCCATGAAGCATTATACTTGCTTTGCATTGATCGGCTTACTCATTTTGATGATCACCTTAATATTATCAAAATATGTGAAAATGCCATGTTTCGAGACAGTATGCCCTAAGATTCTTCCTTGTCTTACCATGAAAATGCATTTTTTGGATTAAGGAAAATCCTATACGTCCTGCATTTTTGGAATACCTTTTTGAGGTGTTCCACATGTTCCTCTCTCTACAGAGAGTGTACACATAGGTCATCCATATATATTTCCAAGAAATTCCTTAAATACTCCTTGAAGGTATGTGCCATCAATCTTTGAAAGGTGACAGGTGCATTTGTTAATCCAAATGGCATGACCCAATACGCAAATATGCCCCATTCTGTGGAAAATGCCGTTTTATATTGGTCCTCGGGTGCAATTGCAAGTTGATTGTAACGAAAGAACCCATCCAAGAAGAAATATGCATGCTTTCTTGCCACTCGTTCAAGGACGTGGTCCGTACTTGGGAAAGGATTGTTATCCCTTATTGTGGCTACATTGACTTTTTTGAGGTTGACGCACACTCGGACTTTGCCATTCTTTTTGGGTATGACAACGATTGGGTATACCCAATCGTTGTGTTCTAACTCATAGATAAACTCCATATCTTTCAATTTATCTATATCTTCCTTGATACAGTTTGCAAAGGTATCATTGTACGTGTAAGGCCGTTGTCTGCTTGGTTTTGCATCAGGTTTTAATGGGATAGTATGCTGACATATTGTCGGATCCACTCCCTTTAAGTCCTTGTAAAACCATGCAAACACATCCTTATATTCAGGAAGAAGGCTGAGAAGTTCCTCTTCCTCATCTCAGATCAGGTCTGTTGCTATGTATACAGGTTGCGGTGTCTCTCTAGGTTGTGCTAGGTCTACTTTCTTTGCATCTTTTGGTCCATCATAAGACTCTTTCTCCCATTTCTCTCTTATGGGCTGTGTAAGCACTATCTTTTGATCTTGAATTGTAAACTTTCTGTAATGGGATGGTACACACTCTCTTGGTACCTTTTCTTACGTTCAAGTTTTGTCAATTTTGATTTTTCTAATTTTGATTCTGTTTCCATTCTTTTGGATTTAGTTTCTACCTTCAGCCTCTGAGTTCGTTTTTTTACATCCCTAGGATTGTCCTTTGTCCTAGGATCTCGATCTTGGGAGAACTGAGCTGATATTTTGTTTTAAATGCAGTATTTTGCCTTTACCAGAGATAAGAACTCCATTCTGTTTTTAATGTTCAGCATGGGGTTATCTCTAGCCTTGTGAGCTTCCCTCCGTTTTCTCTAATGTGCTTGAAGTCTAGGCTTTTGATTCGGAAAATCGTAAAACCTTACATCAGGTATCATTTCCTCTAGCTCACTAGGGTTTTCAGAACATTTATTATTTGCATCATCATCTCGTTCAAGGTGACGTGTAGAATCATGAAACAGCTCTCCATTCATTTCTTGCTTGGGTTCAGTTTTTCTTGATTGATCTAAGATTTGGTAATCATGTTCTTCTATTAACGCAACCATGTATTTACTACATCATAGCCATCTTGGTCACAAAACATTGTTGTTGGTCCCTCCGCAATAGCACACACAACTAAGGTTGCTAGGATACGTGTCCATTCTAAAGGTTCTAAGGACTCTTCTAGAATGTATTCTATATCCTTGATCGCTCTGTCTAGAATACATTCTTCTTGTTTTAGGCTTCCACAATTAGATGGCTCACACATCCACAAATTCTTTTGTTTACCTAACCAATCGGGAAGTTATGACCCTACTATCGTGTAGAATTGAATTCTTGTATCGGGTTTCTGTCAATATTTTGTAGCTATGGTCTTTAAGGTTTATTCTTGTAGTAGTCTCCATGTGTGTGAGGTATATGTGATTGTAGCCCCAATCTTTGACCATCTTTAATTGTCTCGTGAAGGGTCGTCCAAGTATTATGTCAAAGTTATTTTTCTTGTCAAAATCCACTATAGCAAATGTATGCTCGTACTCAATTCTGCAAGACTTAACAACTATTTTCTCCAGCAGTCCTATGGGTCTCTCCATATAACCATCAGCCAGCTGCTGCTTCATTCTAGTGGTTTTCAAAGCCGCTTTTCCCCATTTCTTCCATACCTCCTTTGTCACGATGGCCACACCCGCTCCACTGTCAAGAATAGCCATGGTGGTAACACCTTCTACTTCAACCAGTAGCGTGGTATTGCCATCTTCCCCTTTGCAGTATTCTCCTACCTTGTTTAAAGGCACTGGTTGCATGTTTACCTGGGGTTTTTCTAATTCCTTGATTCCTCCCTGTATTCGTAAATTCAAATCTCTTACTCCAAATTGTTCGAGACATTTTCCTACCGTATTCCACATATAAGGTCTTAATTTGAGAAGTTCTGCTAGAGTAATGGTACAAGTTACTAGAGTCGATAAGAGTGTTATCAACCCCTGGGAGTCCATACCCTTCCTTGTAGCGAGTTGTTGTGATGGTACAACTTTCACATGTGACTTTGGTTCATACTCTCCCATATATGATGGTAACTTTTTTAGAGGTACTTGTTGGCTATCCCAAAATTTCACGGATCCCTTGTCTCCCTTATAAGACTGCATCTCTAGATCTTCTTGAGGTCTTGCCTCAACTTCTTTGCTTGGCGGACGAAGCTGCGGTTTCCAGAGAAGGAGTCACATTTTAGTGGGAAACCCTTGTAAAATTCTTTTGTAAGAGAGCATCTCTAAGCCAGAACTTGTAAAAGAATTTATGATTATTTTTTTGGAAGCAATTGTATAGTGGAAAGCCAGTTAGTAGTTTAGGAGCTTTTGGCCGGACAAGCCATTTGTAAAGACCTAAACTATAAAGATCAAGTTCTGTAGGTTTGAACATCATCTTTTTCATGAGAAGCTAAAGAAGACAGCGTACGTTTGAGAGCTCTTTCTTGCTCCAACTTGTAATCATCGCTACTATGGCTACGGTAATCCGAATTCAGATTCGTTTATTGCATTGTGTTCCTCTTACTTTGCTCTTCCATTCAAGTGTAATCATTCAAGATTCGATGTAGGTTTTCAACTACGTTTTTGGAGCCTTAAATCGCTGTTTTGAGTGCTTATATGCGTATTTTATGTTGTTTTGACCCTAGGAGAAGCTTTAGGGACCCTAAAACGGCCCTTTAGGATCACCTGTTCGTTGTTTTTGCTGACTTTGGGATGAACGATCGCGATCTTTGTACCTCTCCAGAATGTTGTGACAATGATAGGATATGCTCCTTATAGTCCCTTGTAGCTTCCCTTCAAGTTTTGTGCGAATCTGACATGATTTGCATGGTAAACTGGCGTGATGACTATAGAGCTGTGTAGAAGGACATGTGCAGATTACTTGGCTTTAGTGCGTTTGTTTTGCTTGTAGAGTTAGTAGTTGCATCTCATCAAGTTCACTTCATTAGGAATGACACCCTAGTGAGTTTCCATGCCTCATCCTGGTCGCTTCCCTTGTATTGATATTTTATGTTGATGCGTGAGAGCTATGCTATGGACGTCTGTCGCGGTGACCCGCAAACATTGGTGCCATTGCCGGGAAATGCACCTTAGGTGATGAGTGATGGAGTGCGCAGTTAGCTTCCTTAAAAGAAGATCAATCCACAAATCCATTTTACACCTCAGTTAGACTGCTAGACAGGGGTTTAGAGCTTAGTGGAGTCTGGACGGGCTAGATACTCTCTTAGGAGATTTAGGGAGGTGTGAGTGAGAGTGTTCAAAGCATTTTTGCTCTTCAATTTCTCTAATTCGATTGAGTACTGAAATCTCACCCGAAATCCGTCTTGTTTGTTTTGTTTGATTCATTTCTTTATGTTCTTTCATTTCTGTACTTAGGAGTAGGATAAGTAAATCACATTCCAGTCAGATTTGGGGCAAAAGTTAGAGTCGAGAAACCAGGAAACCATAACTTTGGCAAAAAGGCCATAAGACCCAGAAAGTGCAAAATCTTGGATTTTGGTGATCCAAATGCAAAAAGACTTGGGGGATAGCCATAAAACATCAGTGTCTACAAGCATACCAAATTTGGTCTAATTTGGGCTCAGAACTACGATCGCGATCGGTGTACCTAAGTGCCAGATTTTGACCAGATTTCATCTGTGAGATCCTGCATAAAAGTATACAGGACCAAGAGCCAGAAACCTCAAAATACCTGTAAAATCATCTGAATACAGATCCAAGTCAAAAACTGCTAAACTGGCATAGAAATTGACTTTCAATAGACCAAAACACATCAAAACTGGGAAGAAACCATGCAGAGGGATAGCCTGTGCATAGGACAAGCCTAGGTATCTCTCATATCCCAAAACAAACACCAAAATCAAGTCAAACTGACAGATTCGGGGAAACAGACACTTCCAACCAAGAACTGGTAAAAGCTTGCCTTTTTGGGGTTTGAATACAAAAGTATTTGGTGGGTAGCCTTAAAATAGCCTAGTGAACAAGCTGGTGAAGTTTCATCAAATTTGGGCATTGTACTACGATCGCGATCGGTGTACCTCTGTGCTAGATTTGACTCATTTTTTACCTGTTCATAGACCTAGACTATTTGAGATATCAAGAGTTGTCAAAACCCAAATTGGACATACTGTCAATAATCTGCAAGCAAAATTGTGTTGAAGTCACTGTGAAAGTGTTGAATCTGCTGACAGTTGGAATGGTACAGTGATTTCATAGCCATCAAGTGTATTCATTTGTAGAGACCGATCAAGTAACAATCCATGCAGTCGTAAGAGTTGGAAGGTCACTCCATCTCCAGGTAAGAGGTTTGGATTCAATCAGTAAATTCCACTTTCTTCATGTTTTTGAGATCGGGGAAACAAATCAACAACCAACACCGGAATTTAGCGGATCAAGTAAGTGTTTTATCAACGGAGGAGAGTGTAAACCAAGGGGTAGTACGACCGTTAGAGCCGATCCCTGAAGAAAGTATTTCGTATACTTCTTCAGAGAGATCTTACGAGTATTTCACGGAACACTTGGGACATTTAAACCTAAACGAAAGAGAAAACATGGCAGCAGGACCATCAAACCCTTCAGCCACAATGAAGCTATTGTTCATCAAGTATCAGTATGACAACAAGCAAGGTGCCAAGATCTACAAAGATGGTATGGACCGCTACTGTGTGAAAATAGAAGATAGACCAAGTGAGTTCAAGGACTTAGTGCCTGTGAGCTATAACGGAGATAGGTACCTATATGACGAAGGTATCATGTACTTGGTAGTCCTGAATCCTAACATTATGGACAAGTGGGGATTGATGGGCACGAAAGCCAAAGTAGATGAGGAACCTGCGGAGAAAGCACCAACAACGAGCTTCCCTAATGCGAGGTTAAGGCGAGAAAACGAAACTTTGAGAATCAACACAGACAACATCTACATGGGGTTATACAAGTATAATAATGGAGAGAAAGATCTTTATTATAGATGCGAGGAACCCTACGCCGATGAGTTGACAGAGCGGAAAAGACTTTATGTCTTCACCTACATAGAGGGATCAGAAACGAAAATCGTCGCATATGACAAATATGGAAGATGATACACAACAATCGATAAAAAGTAGTTGGAAGGATATACATACTTTGGGGGACCACTCCACCATTATTATGTCACTCCAAGCCCACTGAGACCAACACCTACATCTATCATGCCAGACCCGATGGCAATAGGTGGAGAGAGGACTCATGTAGCTGATTCTTTCAGTCGACCTCATTATTCTATGCCAAGACCCATAGGAACATTACATTCCAGAGAATCAATGGCTACGAATCGAGGTAGTGCGGTTCCTATCTCTACACATACCACAGTAGGTCCGGCATTTGCAACAACACCATCACATTTGCCTCCTGGTAGTAGATTCGTGGCAGGGGAGCCACCGAGAGCAACCCACGACATTCATGATGTACGAGAATGATTAAGTCGAGACGCGGGAGCATTGAGATTGGTCGCAGACCATATATGGATGAGGACATCCCAGGTAGCGAAGTGCATGCCAAAGAAGTATAGCGGATCAGGGGATCCATATGCCCATGTATCGCTCTTTAAGCAAGTATTAAGAGCAGAGGAGATCAGTGATTTTCATACTCAATATGAGGGATTCGGGCTGACCTTGGAAGGGACAACCTTAACATGGTTTCAACCTTTGAACCCTGAAACTTGTCTGAATATTGAACATGTATTACGGAAGTGCGCGGAAGAATTCTCAAAACGGGGTATAAAGCATAATACTGTATCACAGATATATGCTTTTAAACAAAAGGAGAACGAAAAAGTGAAGGAAGCATCCTTGAGATTGAAGCAATACATTGAGATGTGCCTAGGGAGAGAATTACGGTAGGACGAGAGATTGTCTATGCTATTCATTGAAGGACTTAGAAAGGAAACCTTAAAAAAGGACCTTCACTTGAAAGCCTGTAGCACACTTGAATAGGTTACAAGAGAACCGTTATATCTTGTTGATAACTCCAAAGAATATGGGGAAGTGTTAGATGATACTGATGTAACCAGTGGCTCTTCATCTATTAAGAGTGAACCCTCTACCAAGAAAGATGCTCAGGCTTCTTTGATGCCGACAGCAGCTGATCAAATGATAGAGGAAGTAATGAAGAAAATGGAGCAACAGATGAGATCAAATCCGGGGATGAGAGATCCTCAGATGAGGAAATGTGACATATGTGGGGGGGATCACCCGACGCCGTGGTACACACAACAACCGAAAGCACCAGTTGCGAATGGACGAGTACTGAAATGGTGCGCCATAGAGAAAAAATGGACGAACCATGGCATGGATGAGTGTTTTTACAACAAAAACTATGTGAGAGAAAGGCCGTATGGACCTCCAGCAGGACCACCCCAGCTCCCTGTGTTGGAGGGCCTTAATGTCGATACTGGAAGTTCTACCTTCTCTACCTATTTCCTTGCAGTGGGTTCTAGTAAGGTTTGGGCAGTTTGAATCATCTTTTGACACATTTCCAATCTCTATTTTTCCAACTCAGCAAAGGGATATGTCATCCATTTTTGTTCCTGAGTTTGGTCGATTTTAAGCCTTGAGTCGTAAGCTTTCAAGAGTGCGTCTAGATGTTTGTTTACTTTTTCCACTAGCACAGATCGTCCTGATCCCGCACTTTTGGATTTCATTTTCTTCTCAAGCTCAATATCTATTGGTGCTTCTGGTTTTTTAAGTGTTTGTCTTTCAAGTTTTTCTAGTCTATCTTTTGTTCACTGTAATTCCTCTGTTATGACATTTTGTTCTCTTACTTTCCTTACTTCTACACGTGCTTTTATAGATTTCCATGTGTTTTGTTGACTTTTTTGTTCAATGGTAGGTGTTTTACATACTCGTTCTTCATTTTCAAGTCCCCCTTTTTCTTTTTGAGCCTGAGCTCATGTGATGACCTGTATAGGTATTACTATTTCATTCTTCAAACCACTGCTTGAAGGGATAGCCTCCAAAATGTTTATGGTTGCTTTCACTACTTTGTTTGGATTTTTTGGGCAATTGGAAATCAAATGAGTGATGCCGCAATTTGGACAATACGCATTGACTCGTACAATTTTTGAATGAGGACAGTCTTTCATAAGATGGTCGCCCCCACATTTATATCAAGGTCCCAACGGTTGTCGTTGAGCTCCTTGGGCAGCCCTCTATTGGTAAGCTGGTCTTGGTCCATTGAAACCTCCATTGGCTACGAAAAACAGTGTTATTTTGTGCAAAATATATCTACTTTCTCCTGTAGCCTATGCCGCGGTTGGTGGTTCAACATTGCCGATCATACTCCATTGTTCCAGTGTTCTCGGCTCTTCTGGTGGGTAGTATGTTGGGTAGGCCATTCTTCCACTCGGCTCTTCATAGTAAATAGGGACAGGCACTAAGGCTTGATCCTTTGGTTCTTCCACAACGGGCGTGTATCTCACACACATTGCCCTTGTCCCTAGGAGTGGTGGTTGTTGCCCTAAAACTGGCTATAGTCGTTCAATCCCAGGTGGTCCTGGCAAATTCCTTGCAGTATATCTAGGTACAGGTGGCACTTGAGATGGTGCTACTTGCGGTTGGGAAACATATTGTCATTCCCTCACATACCCTTTATTGTAGTAGCATTCCTCAGTAACATGGTTTGTCCATTTTTGTTCGATGGTGCACCACTTTATTGGTTTAGCCTGTGGCTTGGAAAAACGGGTTTATTCTCTTTAGCCCTTCCTATGAGTTGCTCTTGATTCACTCCTAGTTCATTTCGTTGTACCGTCTTCCCAAACTTCCACCCACTTTGTTGATATGATGAATAATCATCTTTGTCTCTTAGATCTCCAACTTTGTAGATCTCACAGTTATCTGCAAGGAACAAAGCCTCTTTGGTTAAACTCATTTAGAGTGGGGCTTTTCTTCATATGAAAATCTATTTGAAGATCTACATTTCTCAATTCTTGGATAAATATCAACATCAGTCTTGATTGAGTAGGTAGTTCTTCCATTGAATAGAGCTTTACGTATCATTTCAGCCATAGGGCTGCCTTCCTAACAGATTCTCCCTCTTTCTGTTTAAACTTGTGGATTTGAGAGACATTATTGTAGGCTATCGCTCTTTGAGATAATTCCTCCACATGCTCATCAAAAACTTTTTGGATGGTCCCAAAATCTCGCCTTTCAACAGAGTCAAACCATGTGGCAGCGTCTTCCTCTAAGGTGAGATCAAATCCTTCAAATTGTGTATCAAAGTCTCTAACCTCTTCTGCTCAAATCACTCTCAAAAATGTTGCCACATGATCTCTAGGATCCCCTTCTCCTGAATGCCTCTTGTGTACCCATTTTTGGACTTGAGACGGTCTAACATGTCTTTGTTCTACTAGTCGAACTAAGGAATCTCCTTGTCCCTCTCCCCTCATAGGGTCTTGTCTAGGTCTCAATCTTCCATCGATCGCGCCTCCCATCCCAAATCCTCTGTATGACCTTTCAACAGGTGGTTCCATTACAAACCCTCTTTCTCTCTTGATTCTCTTGATATAGGGGAATCCTATTGTGGTTGGCACCATGGTTGGTCCCTTGCTTTTCTTGGGATAAGAATAAGAGTAAGTGGGCATGGGTGATACTATAGGAGTCACATATGAACTATTTGTAATAGGGACCTATTTGTAATAGGGACTTCGCCTCTTTAGAAATCTTGTTCCCTCATCACTGTGGGTCACAACCATGATTGCCACATTTCTGGATTTGTGTTGAGATATGAAGGAAAAACTGGTATTTCTATCGTTCCAACTTTCCTGGCTAGGAGTTTGGTCTCATCCTCCATTTCCTCAAAGGAATTAGTAGACTTACTGGGGGTAGGGTTTAGTCCTTGAGTGGAAGCAAGTTCTGTTGGAATTACCCTAGTGGCTATCAATCTTGCTACCTCTACTTTTTTTATTGGCCTATATTCCCGTGCATATTTATCAACATATAGTATGAGACTTCCCTCACCTAATTCATCTGAGAATATTCATAGATTCCTATCGCTCCTTGGCTAGTCGCAACTTTAGTCACCTTCTTGTCAAACAACAAGGTGGCATTAGGAAGGTCTATTAGAGGAGGTATTTTGGTGGTTTCAAAAACCATCTTCCCCTTTACCACATCATCTCCGTACTTGTTGTAGTTCTCTATATCCTTAACTATAAGGTGATGTGTTCCCCTCTCATCACAGAATCTATCCCCATCATCATACGCTAAAGGGTATCCACTCCTTCTCTTGGTTTTTCCTCAATACATATCCTTTTTCTACCCCTTTCATCATCATAGACCAAAGCCCCATGAGTATTTGGTCCTTCTATGTAAAAGGTTGTAAACCTTAATGTCTGAGGAGAGTTTCTAGAGGTTCCCCCTCCTTCTCTCTGGATTGGTTGGTTAACCGCGGTGTTCCGGTCCGCCATAAGATAAAAGGATTGTTTAGAGGAGGTGTAGGTTCCACTACCATCTTCTATGATTGGTGCTAGTGGAACTATTCTAGCTTGGGTCACACTCTCTTCCGTAGACACTATGCTGACCTGATCTCCTTGTGATTTTTGGTCTCTTTGAAGGTTTCTTCTCCTGATATCAAATACATCAATCCCTTAACACACCACTATAAATCCAAACCATTTACCTTTAGGTTGGCTCTGTCATGTCTTACTCTGGCTATTTAAGCTCTCCAATTGGTTGATTGGTTGCCCTTCCGACTAGTTTGGACTTGCTAGACTTTGTTGTTGGCTATATGTACAAAACTTTAGACTGCAAATCTTTGTCAATGGTGGTTCTATTTTAGTAACATCTAGTATTAATTAGGACGAACATGAAAGTATTTCCCATCCCAAATTTCCTTTGGAAGGGTTGATCCCCCGTATATGTTATTATCACTGAATGAAGTAGAAAAATGTGTTGTCAGAGGATTACCTGGCGGCAGGCTCAAGCTACTCAGTCTGCTCTAAAATTTGGCTGTAAGACTTTACGCATATAAAGTTTGTTTAAAAAAATGGTAATATTTCTTCACCAGATATTCTCTACCATTCATGTAACTCACAGAAACCTTCAAAATGACAATTGGACCTCTCTAGTGTGAGTTACAATTTGATGGAGATTGATTTTGTATCTTTTTACTGTTTTTTAGCACTTACAGACTCAAATTCTTTCCAACTTGAGTGTAATCTTGGCTATTGGCTTCTAAGGTCCCTTAGAATGGAAGGATATGTTCCAATTCAACTTTGGAAGGCAACACACTCAAAAAGACATTATACGCGTATAAAGGCTTTTTGACCAACTTGACTATATTTTTGCAAGTTTGTGCTTATAATTGTGTGCTGATACTCCATGTGTGGTCTTAAGTTCAAATAATGGTCAATAGCATAAAAAAGACTTTATATGCGTATAAAGTCTTTAATGGCCAGTTGACATGAAACTTGGTTCAAAGGTAGCCCAACACTCAGGGACTTCACAAATATTCTCTGACTTGAGTTTGAAATCAAGTTTGTTCAAGTTGTGGCCAAAAAGGTGTATGTAGAGTGTTTGTACTGTTTCCTGGTCTTTTTAAGCTCATTTTTAGTCCAAATGCAATAAAATATGAGATGGACTTCCCCAAGGCTTTAGGAAACTTTGGGCATATACCTTTGTACAGTTTGAGTTTATTCTAGGCTGCTAGACTTTATACGCGTATGAAGTCTATTTGACCAGAATGAACTTAAACCTCAGCCCAAGGTTCTCTTTTGTGTGCACTCCAAGACTATGTGTTCATAATCAAGTTTTGATACCAATGATTCACCAATTCACCACTTTTCTTTGTTTTTGGTTAGAATTTTCAAAATTCTCTCCAGATGTAAAGTTAGCTGACCAAATGGTATGGAATCTTGTAGTCAAGCTTATATTACCCTCCCAAATGGCTTAGTGCTGACAACATGCAAGATACTGCCCCAAATCTACCCTAGAGACTTATACGCGTATGAAGTCTCCTGTCTCAGAATTCATATATGTTTCTACCTTAAGTTCCCCTACTTATTAGAATCATGTACATGTGTTCACAACAAAATTTATAGCTTAAAAGTGCTTACAAACACTCTGATTTTTCTTACTACAACCACTCCGTCTTTTGGATTTTTGTCCCCATATCTCTGTCAAAACTCCTCACTCCAGGTGTTCCTAGGGTATAACTACTCATTTGAACACTCTGGTACAGTCAGTTTCCACAAGTTTAGTCTCTTTTTATTCCTAGAGACTTTATACATGTATAAAGTTTATTTTTATAGAATTCAGATTTTGATATGCATGGTCCTTTATAATGCCTTCTTATACCCTTAGCAATCCTCAGTCATGCAAAATATATTTATGAGCCTTGTTTTGCACTGTTTCAACTAAGAATCACTCTCTTTTCAATATTTCAATGTAACCAATCAACTATAGCAAATTTTCATTAATGGACGGATCTAGATCAAGATCAATTCACCTACCTAAAGATACTCCTAAACACTAAAAAATGGCTTTTGTAATTGTGAGTAGATAAGCACTTAGCTGACACACACGGACTAGCCAATGCTTTTATCACCCCTCAACCACTCAAGCTTCTAAACCAATACAATTCTAAACTAAAACCATCAACACGAGTGACCAAGGCAAGACACACACTTCCTAGCACCTCTCTATAGGTCCTAACTAAACTAAGATAGAAAGAATACTCTGGAACATCATAGGAACTTTCACATCATAGGATTAGTCAAAGGTCACCTACCTAGGGCTTCGGTCCCTGGCAGCAGCACCAATGTTGGCGGTGTTGAGCTTATATGTGAAGCTACTCAATATATGGCTTCTCTATATATGGCACCCAGGTCCCCTCTATATATACATCATCTCAATTGTGTATTCTACACACTTTGGGGTTCTACTTCTATGTTCTCTCTCTCTCTCAACATGGTATCAGAGCAGTACGTTTTTTGTTTTCGATTTTTCTCCTGACCAAAATCAATTTTGCAGAAACTACCTGCGCAAGAGACCGGAATCGATGTGGTCTACAACTTTACAGAAGGAAGTTTCTTCAAATTCTGCACCGATTTAGAGTTATCGTTTGCGGACTGCGTACATACCTGAAAAACAGCTTTCGCATTTTGTTTTTTATTTTTCTGCTAATTGGAAACGATTTTGCAGAAACTACCCTCCAATGAAACTGGAATTGATGTGGTCTACAACTTTGCAGAAGGAAGTTTTTTCAAATTCTGCACCGATTTTGAGTTATCGTTCGCGGACTGCGTACATACCTGAAAAGAAACTTCCGCTTTTTGTTTTTGATTTTTTTGCTAATTGGAAACGATTTTGCAGAAACTACCCGAGAGAGACCGGAATAAATGTGGTCCACAACTTTGCAGAAGGAAGTGTTTTCAAATTCTGCACGGATTTTGAGTTATGGTTCGCGGACTGCGTATATACCTGAAAAGCAACTTTTGCTTTTTGTTTTTTGTTTTTTTTGCTAATTGAAAACGATTTTGCAAAAACTACCCGCGAGAGAGACCGGAATCGATGTGGTATACAACTTTGCAGAAGGAAGTGTTTTCAAATTCTGCACCGATTTTGAGTTATCGTTCGTGGACTGCGTACATACCTGAAAAGCAATTTTCGTTTTTTGTTTTTGATTTTCTGCTTGTTGAAAACGATTTTGCAGAAACTACCCGCTAGAGAGATCGGAATCGATGTGGTCTACAACTTTGCAGAAGAAAGTGTTTTCAAATTCTGCACCAACTTTGAGTTATCGTTCGCGGACTGCGTATATACCTAAAAAGCAATTTCCGTTTTTTGTTTTTTATTTTTCTGCTTATTGAAAACGATTTTGTAGACCGGAATCGATGTGTTCTACAACTTTTCAAAAGAAACTACCCGCCATGGGGATTGGAATCGATGTGGTCTATAACTTTGCAGAAGAAAGTTTCTCTAAATTCTGCACCGATTTTGGGTTATCGTCTCGGACTGCGAATATGTTTGAAAATCAAAATTTTACTTTTTGCTTTTGATTTTTCTCATAATTGAAAACTTCTCAATTATATTTTTCTTCATCAATCATATATTTGTTACTGACGTAACTTTGTTGCAGAAGCCAGTTACACATCGTTCCGATTCAGTCGAGCCGTTGATGATCGTCCAAATTCTATCGAGCTATTGTTGGTACATGATCTTTTGTTATATGATATACTCGTTCATTGATTCTCGTATAATTATTCTTTTAGAGATATAGTTTACGTCGTTTTATTGATAATTTCTCATTGATACCATAGTGATTTTGATGGTACCATGATGATGTTTTGTTAATAATTTGGTCATGGTGATTTTCGTTGATACCATGATGATATGTCATTGATACCATGGTTATTCTCGGTGGTGCCATGATGATATTTCGTTGATACCATGGTTATTCTTGATGATTCCATGATGATATTTCGTTGATTCCATGGTGATTTTTGTTGATACCATGATGATGTTTTGTTGATACCATGGTTATTCTTGGTGATACCATGATATTGTTTCGTTGATACCATGGTTATTCTCGGTGATGCCATGATGATGTTTCGTTGATACCATGGTTATTCTCGGTGATGCCATGATGTTGTTTCGTTGATACAATGATTATTCTCGGTGATATCATGATGCTTTTCGTTGGTACCATGATCATTTATTCATTTTTATTGATATAATGATGATATTTTGTTAATACTTTAATGGTATTCATTGATTACTACATTGATAAATGTTGTTTTATGTAGTATATACACATATCATTTGTATCACGTAATCACACATTTTGTACTTTTTACGTTTATACTTTATGTACCATATGTCGTCGTGCGTATATATGTCGTCAAAAGAGTGGCGTCGCGAACCATCTCTTATGGGATTGTGAACGTAATTATTTCATTAACGATGCTAATAATTTTCATGACATGTTTTTTTTGGAGTCTATGATCTATGTAGGATTGATCAAAGAATTGATTTTATGAAGACAAACTTGGTGACAATAAAAGATTTATGAAGATAGGTTTGGTGATGCCATATTGATGACAACATGAAGACATGTTTGGTGATGCGATATTGATGACAAGCTACACAGTAGATTCACGGCGACACTTTTGATTACAAGCTAATCGATAGCTTTTACACCTCTTTATTGAACCTTTGTATTCATTATTGTATTGATAGGATAGGAGTAATGTAACTCCTCATAAAACATTCATTGTAAAAGGAGTGATGTAGCTCCTCGTAAACATTTGTATATTCAATGATTTTTATAATATAACGGTGGGTGTATATAGAGCTGTGGGTTTTTCCCTTGATCCCCCAAGGGTTTTTTCATCCACAGTTAGGGACCCTTATTTGAGCGGGGGTGTTGAGCTTATATGTGAAGCTACTCAATATATGGCTTCTCTATATATGGCACCCAGGTCCCCTCTATATATACATCATCTCATGTGTGTATTCTACACACTTTGGGGTTCTACTTCTGTGTTCTCTCTCTCTCTCAACAGGCGGATACGCCGCGAGTAGACGCTAGCATAGTGAGAACAAAACCAACAACTCTATGTTGGCCGAGGGCGGCCGAGGGGGAAGCTTAATCTGTGGGCGCATAGAAACAAGAATATGGTTGTGAAACTACTTCTCGATGTTCTAAGGAAATCTCTACTCGAGGAAATAAAATCCAAGAACGCACTAGTGGAAGCAATCCAACCTATGATGCTGTAAGGACATGGGTCCTACGGGGAAGGCGAGACAGTGTTTACGCTAGGGGGAGGCGATAACATAGCACGATTGGGTGGAGACAAACACACACATTACCACTTCCCTTTCACTAGTATCCGAGCTATTTTTGGGAAAGGGGAAAAAGCGGGTTGCATGTGACACGCTACCTCTCTTGCACGATCGGCAGACGAAGTCGTATCTACTGTGGAGAAAAAAGAAGACAGGCACAATTTTCTGTTGTGTGACTGCTTCAATGTGGCATCCCTCCGTTGGCCCCCATGGTTTGATTCACATGCATGGCACTATTAACGGAAAACATGTTTGTATTTTAGTGGATGATGGTGCAACTCATAACTTCCTGAACTATAAGCTAGTCAAGAAATTGAAGCTTACACACACTCCCTGCTCTCACAAGTATGTGGTCAATCAGATGTCTGGCAATGACAAAGAAGTATGGAACACGGCAGTTCAAGGGGTTGATCTTATTGTTCAAGATCATACGATGACCCTCAACATTCAAGTTATGAACATGGACCGTGCTGAGGTAGTTTTAGGATGGGAGTGGCTGCATGGTTTAGGAAACACATTGCACACTAGTTATGAACATAACTCCTTATCCTTCATGGCCAATGGTAAACATATGCTTTTTCTTAGTGAGAAAGTTATACCATCTGCACCTCTTATATGTACATCCGAGATTTCTATTTTGCAAAAAGCAGATTTATGTGATTGTAGCCCCAATCTTTGACCATCTTTAATTGTCTCATGAAGAGTCGCCCAAGTATTATGTCAAAGTTATTTTTCTTGTCAAAATCCACTATAGAAAATGTAGGCTCGTACTCAATTCTGCAAGACTTAACAACTGTTTTCTCCAGCATCCCTATGGGTCTCTCCATATAACCGTCAGCCAGCAGAGCTGCTTCATTCTAGTGGTTTTCAAAGCCACTTTTCCCCATTTCTTCCATACCTCCCTTGTCATGATGGCCACACCCACTCCACTATCAATAATAGCCATGGTGGTAGCACCCTCTAATTCAATCGGGATCATGGTATTGCCATCTTTCCCTTTGCAGTATTCTCCTACCTTGTTTAAAGGCACTGGTTGCATGTTTACCTGGGGTTTTTCTAATTCCTTGATTCCTTCTTGTATTCGTGAATTCAAATCCCTTACTCCAAATTGATCGAGACATTTTCCTACCATATTCCACATACTAGGTCTTAATTTGAGAAGTTTTGCTAGAGTAATGGTACAAGTTACTAGAGTCGATAAGAGTGTTATCAACCCTTGGGAGTCCATACCCTTCCTTGTAGCGAGTTGCTGTGATGGTACAACTTTCACATCTGAATTTGCTTCATACTCTCCCATATATGATGGTAACATTTTTAGAGGTACATGTTGGCTATCCCTAAATTTCACGGATCCCTTGTCTCCCGTATAATACTGCATCTCTAAATCTTCTTGACGTCTTGCCTCAAATTCTTCAATAGGAGGAAGGAAGTGATCTTCTCCCATACTGGTTTTGTTAACCCTTTGACTTAGTTTCATTGGATTCCCTTGTTTGTCTCCAAAGATCATTTAAGCCCTCGCCGCTTTTATACAATTCCAGTGTGATAGGTTGAAACCCTTCTAATGTTGATTTTGTTGTGTTCAACACTATCCCAGGTCTTTCTATTAAATGATCAGGTTTTAAATCAATTTTTGGACTAACAATTAGTCGATTTGATACGTGTGTTGGAGGCCCGGGTTGGAGGGCCTCGGTGTCGATACTGGAAGTTCTACCTCCTCTACCTGTTTTCTTGCAGTGGGTTCTAGTAAGGTTTGGGCAGTTTGGATCATCTTTTGACACATTTCCAATCTCTATTTTTCCAACTCAGTAGAGGAATATGTCATCCATTTTTGTTCCTAAGTTTGGTCGATTTTAAGCCTTGAGTCGTAAGCTTTCAAGAGTGCGTCTAGATGTTTGTTTACTTTTTCCACTAGCACAGATCTGCCTGATCTCGCACTTTTGGATTTTGTTTTCTTCTCAAGCTCAGTATCTATTGGTGCTTCTGGTTTTTTAAGTCCTTGTCTTTCAAGTTTTTCTAGTCTATCTTTTGTTCACTGTAATTCCTCTGTTATGACATTTTGTTCTCTTACTTTCCTTACTTCTACACGTGCTTTTATAGATTTCCATGTGTTTTTTTGACTTTTTCGTTCTATGCTAGGTGTTTTACATACTGGTTCTTCATTTTCAAGTCCCCCTTTTTCTTTTTGAGCTTGAGCTCATGTGATGACCTGTATAGGTATTACTATTTCATTCTTCAAACCACTGCTTGAAGGGATAGCCTCCAAAATGTTTATGGTTGCTTTCATTGCTTTGTTTGGATTTTTTGGGCAATCGGAAATCAAATGAGTAATTCCGCATTTCAGACAATACGCATTGACTCCTACAATTTTTGAACGAGGAGAGTCTTTCATAAGGTGGTCGCCCCCACATTTATATCAAGGTCCCAACGGTTTTCATTGAGCTCCTTGGGCACCCCTCTATTGGTAAGCTGGTCTTGGTCCATTGAAACCTCCATTGGTTATGAACTAGAGTGTTCTTTCATGCAAACTATATCTACTTTCTCCAGGTTTTTTTGTATAAGTCTTCTTGTGTTGCTGCTTGTCTCTAAGTTTTGTGATTTCTAAAAAGAAAAGTGTTGTGAATTCTAGTAGTCGTATCCAAAGTGCAATGAATTCTAATGATATGAAAATTAAGTGTTAACAAATCTAACGAGAAAAGTGCTCTCAATTCTAATTCTATAGAGCAACATGCAACTGCTGTAAAACAAACATTACAAGAATTACAAGATTCTCCATCCCAGCATAGCTCTAGTTTACTTTCTCCTTTTGCACGAAAAAAGCTGACTCACTTACTCACGGAGTATAGTGATGTATTCTCAAGTGATTTATCGCCAGGTTTACCCCCCTACACATGATGTGCAGCATGGCATAGATGCCTTGCCAAGCACTAAAACGACGAGTAAACCACCTTATTGTATGAGTGCTAAAGAAGCCAAGGAGTTTGAGAGTCAGTTGGCTGACTACCTTGCCCATGGTTTCATTAGACCTAGCACTTTGCCTTGGGCATCACCAATTCTGTTGGTAAAAAAATTAAGATGGTACTATGCACATGTGCATAGATTATTGCGGATTAAATTCCATAACCATCAAGAAAAAGTATCCTCTGCCTCTATGGGGCAAGATACTATACAAAGATAGATCTTCGTTCAGGATACCACCAAGTGCATATCCTTTTGCAAGATATCTCCAAAACTGCCTTTAGAACACGGTTCATGCATTTTGAATTTTCGGTTATGCCTTTTGGTCTAACCAATGCTCCCAGTACATTTATGACAATCATGGATAGTGTCTTACGTCCCTATCTTGGAAAATTTGTTGTGGTTTTCCTTGATGACATTCTCATTTACAGTGAGACTGAAGATGAACATATAGAACACTTACGATTAGTGTTCAAACAGCTTACGAGCTCACGTGTTGTATGCTAAGAAAAGCAATTGTGATTTCTCTAAAACAAAGATACATTACCTCAATCATGTGATCTCTTATTGTGGCATCAAAATGGACACTAACAAGGTCGCTGCCATTCTTCGATGACCACATCCCAACACGGTTGAGGAGCTTCAAATATTTTTAGGCATGGCTGGATTTTATCGACAGTATATCCAAAATTATGGCAGAATTTTTGTTCCTAATACGAATCAGGTTAAAGTAAAAAGTAAAACCTTTTCTTGGGAAGAAGCCCAAAAATGCAATTTCGAACAGCTCAAGGTAGCTATAGCCAGTGCTCCCATCCTAGCAATCGTTGACCCACTTAAGCCATTTGTGGTAGAGACTGATGCTAGTGAGAAAGCAATTGGTGCGGTAATTCTCTAGGAGGGAAGACCTATAGCCTTTGAAAGTAAAAAGTTAGATATAGCTCAACATAATTATTCTGTCTATGAGAGAGAGTTCTATGCCATAATTCATGATTTACAAAAGTGGCGACACTATTTATATGGTGCCAACTTTGAAGTAGTTTTTGACCCTGAGAGTATCAAATGGTTTACTACTCAAATGGACTTGAAGGGCCGTAAATCTAGATGGGTTGAAATCCTTCAAGATTATGATTGTAAGCTACAATATTACAAGGGGCAATATAATGTAGTAGCGGATGCACTAAGTCAGATGCCTCAAACTAATTCACTTGCTTTCACAAAAATAAAGAGTGGATTTTTGGAGTCTAAGTGGCAAGTGTGCACAAGATCAATCATATAATAAAGTGTGGAATGCAGTTTTAAAAAGGGATCCCTCACACTCACATGTCTCTATACAACCAGATCAACATGTCTCCGCACAAGTAGATTAAAACTCCAACACATAGAGCTCCACCCCTACTCAAGAAGAGCGTAAGCGTTGAAAGAATTTTTTCATTGATGCTAATTACTCCACAAGGATAGAGTATGTGTGCCAGACACTAGGTGCCAAATCTTATTTGAGTGTCATGATAGTCCAAGTGCTGGTCATGCAGGTATTTGTAAGACGTATTCCTTAGTTTGACGGAAATTTTATTGGATGGGCTTACATCATGATGTTCAAGAGTACGTACTAAACTGCCAACAGTGACAAGTTAATATGGCAAAGTGCCTCCTCAAGTTAGGTGGCCTTTTACATCCTTTAGAGATTACACAAAGTAAGCGGGAGAATATCTGTATGGATTTTGTAGTAGGATTACCTACTACAAATCGCGGCCATGATGTCATATAGGTAATTGTAGACCATCTCACAAACATGGGTCGATTCATTCCCACTAAGACTACGGTTAAGACACCAGAATGATCACGGCTATTTGTAGAGCATATATATTAACTCTATGGTCTTCTAGATAGTATCATTAGTGACAGAGATCAAAAGTTTGATAATCACTTTTGGAGAGTTGTGTTCCAAAAGTTGGAAACTAAACTTAATCTAAGTACGGCTGATCATCCAAAAACGGATGGTCAAACCTAAAGAGTAAATCAAGTGCTAGAGGATAAGATACGAGCATACATTAGCAAGAAGCAAACCAATTGGGAAGACTACTTACCTATATTGGAATTTGCTTATAATCGTTTAAAGCATGTGACTACAGGATTTAGTCCATTTATGCTTTTATATGGATTTCAACCTAGATCACCTGTTATGGTGGGGTTGGCTAAGGAGAAGATACAACAAGCGAGGGATTTTCTCCAAGACCATTCTGACATGCTTTGAGTTTCTCGAGAGAATGTTAAGCAAGATCAAGATCGATATAAGAAGTACAAAGATGAGCATCGTTTTCTTTCTACTTTCCAAGAAGGAGACAAGGTTTTCCTCAAAGTTTTCGAGCATTCAAAAAGTCAGAAGACGGAAAAATTTGCTAAAATTTCACCACGCTATTGTGGAGCATTTACCATTCTCAAATGTATAGGTCAAGTGGCCTATAAGTTAGCTCTTCTAGAACACTCACGAGTTCATCCTATTTTTCATGTCAGCTGTTTACAAAAACAACTAGGACAGAATGATAATATCATTGACATAGGTGTGTTAGTTAACCTTATCAAACCGGAAAGCATTCCTCATGATCTGGAAGAGATTTTTGATTCTCATGAGCTTCGTACCAGACATAATGCCAGATGACAGGTGTTGGTAAAATGGCTAGATAGACCTGAAGAAGGTTCTACATGGGAGAATGTCTCCGCACTTAAGAAACATTTTCCTACGTAAGTTTTTGAGGAAGAAAATTATTCTCCAAGGGGGGGTAATGTAAGGACATGGGTCCTAAGGGCAAGGCCATTGGCATGGTCGGACAATGTGTACACTAGGGGGAGGCTATAAGATAGCATGATTGGGTTGGGTGGAGACTAACACACGCATGACCATCGCCCTTTCAGATTCTAATGCTATCCAAATCTATTTCAAATGTATTTGAAACTTCAAGAAACTCATAATTTAAGCTCTCCTTACTATGAGGTCAATATCCTATGGACTGTGACTTGATAGCCCACCTCAAACTACCTCTTGCGACAATCGCGTATAAAGATAGGCAACAAAATAAAAGCTACCATTTTTTGTGGCATATGATCCTAATGTATAGTCCTACTTGTTCTAAACCCATGGGTGCAAAGAATTCACCAAACAGACACCTGTTTTCCAAGAAATCTCACGTGGAAGCTCGTAGGAGCTCACTTCGCGTCGTAGTCTGAATCACACACACTTGGCGTTGAATGGAATCCCTTACCATTGCTAATACAATGGTGGTGTCGGTCTAGCAATGGACCTTCTGTAGCGTAAATAGGGAAGAGAATAAATCTCTCTCTCTCTCTCTCTCTCTCTCTCTCTCTCTCTCTCTCTCTCTCTCTCTCTCTCTCTCTCTCTCTCTCTCTCTCTCTCTCTCTCACACACACACACACACACACACACACACACACACACACACACACCACGCAATGATAACCGGATTTGATTAATTTAAAAGTTGGGTTTAGGGTTACAAAAATTGACTTTCATTTATTCCTCCATAGAGGCTCGTTCCCACAAAGTCTAATGGTTGCTCAAATATTACAAAGATATCATTCCGCTTCAAAAAATAATAGTACAATGTATTGAGGAATCTCTTCTGTATTCCGCATCAACACACTCTCTCTCATTGTGTGAAGTGCAAAGTGCAAGAGCTCCATCTCCTTCTCCAAGCTTGAGAAGGAGTGTGGTTTTTTAGCGAGATTCTAATTTTGAGCTTTTGCAATCAAAACAAATTTTGTGAGGTTTTTAACATTTAATCTAGAGCCTTTTTTAATGCAAAAAATACTAAACCAAAAAGCACACATTCTACATATGATAGACACCAAAAAACATACATAAGCTTCACAAAGTCTCAATTGTAAGCTTGAACATCTGGCAATGTATGAACCTCAACGCATACATCTAACAAGTGGGAAATTCAAAGTTCAATGTGCATATAATATTCTCTTAAACTAAGCATCATATATGCATGGAAATGTTTCCACAATCAATGATGGAGAAACACTATTCATGGAGGATTTTTTTAATCTATATACACATGCAATGGCGACCTTCCTCTATGCTCACCTATCTCAATATATCATAGTTTGCACATCCATTCAATATTGCAATTGTGTCACTCCGTGAATGTAACAAGCAACCACCTATTCATTGTAGATGCCACAAAATACTCAACTACCAATAATAGTATATCTTTAAGGTTAACACTTCACATGCATATGGGGTAGACATGCAAGAGCTATCTATCTCACTTAAAGAACCACATGAATCATTTTTCATGGCCTCTTATAACGTGATTGTGTACCTTCAATAAGAAAATTACTTGTATGGAGATCAAACCTGTTTTCACACTGGAAATGGGGAAAAAAATCATTGTAGAGTGCTCTTGCAATACAACATTCAAATCAACAAAAGAAAGTATTATGTTTTACTTTTTCAAAAAATATCATGTTACATTTTGCATTGTAGGTTACCTATGGTCTTGGGAAAATATGTGCTTATTGATTATGTCTTAGTTGTAATCATTAAGCACAGGCAACCTACCATGCCAAATGTAACATGATATGTTCAAATCCAAATAATTTTAGTATGATTCATAGATTGTTTGAATAACCAAAACAAAAGTAGCCTAATATGCACAACCCAAAATGACAAGGCAAGATCCACCAAGTGTTAGCATCTCTTCTTTGCATCATGTATCAACAAATTGACCTTCCCCCTCACATGCAGAAGTACATGCTAATTGAGATAAAAAATCGCTTATATAGATTGTAGGTCACCACCTTGATGAATTTGAATTTTAAGAGGGATCCCATCCCACATATTGCATCAGCAAATAGAATTGTCTTTTTATAAAAAAAAGCGAGAGATTCTTTAATTGAAAAGGCATAGTGAATCATATACATAGGTACTAGGGTGGTGACCATCCCTACCATAGACAATACAAACCCAAAAGGGTAACAATTCGTGCCATACAAAGCAGCCCCAAAGGGTGCATGAGAAGAAATAACTAGCATTATTGCCACATGTTACCATATACATGTGGTAGTGATGTGTGTGGACACACTAGGACCGCCGGGGCATTTTTTCCCTCTTTAGGAGGTTTTTCCCCTGTGCATTGTATGTACGCCCATCACTCTAGGGCTATCTATCTTTCCATTGCACACTAAGTAACACACTCTCTATTGTGTGCCTTGAGCTTCCTTCATCTTCTCCAAGCTGTGTGCGTTTATCTGCAACCCTAATTCCAACAATTGGTATCATAGCAGGTTCCGTCCTCCCGGGCTTAGTCGCAAGCTACTCCAGCACACGCCTGCTCACTTTCTCCAATTACAGCGAGGTTTGGCAAGCGTTTGCAGGTCGACAAATATTTCGGGAGAACTCATAGAGATCAGTCTGCTCATATTTTTTATTCGGGCTCATTTCGGCCTCCATTTCCACTATAGGTAGGTCTGCACATGCAATTTCTTCATTTTGTGCAAAATTTTTGTCAGTGCCATTTTCTGCGTACTAGGTGCCTTACAGTCTTCTACCGTTTGTGCTATATAGCACGTGCTGTTCCCGCTCCATTTCTCCTCTTTTTGGGCAGTTTTCAAACCAGGTGCAACCTTTACCATGGCTGACAACAACATAGATGTGTTCAAGATGTTTGCTGCTGAGGACATGTTGGATGGGGACAATTACCCTATGTAGGCTTATATGATGCAACACGTTCTTGTGTCAAAGGGCGTCTGGAATATTGTGCAGGGCATTGATGTAGTCCTAGTTCTAAGGATGTAGGCGATGTTGAGGATGTTACAGGTCTTGCTACAAGGATTGGTGCTATTAGAGTTGTTTTGCCTACGACAGAACAAGCTTGTTGGGATGTAAAGTATGCGCAATCTCATGCATTGATTGTGTTGTCTATGAAGCACACCATTGTTCCTCACATTCGTTCAACAAAATATACAAAACAGACTTGGGATATTCTAGGTGGTCTTTATGCAAGTCGCAATGAGGCTAAAATTTATTTGCTTCATAAAGAGTTGGAGTCGAAGATTATGCATGAGGAAGATGATATGGACACTTTCCTTGTTGGTGTCAAGGATATCAATGAGTAGCTTATTTCTATAGGAGAAGACATTTCAAACAGTTCCCTTCTGCAGACTGTTCTTGATGCCTTACCAGATTCTTACCAGACTTTTGCTAGTACTTGGAGACTTATGACCTAGGGAAATCTAGAAGTTGTCAAGTTTGATGCATTATGCACATTGCTATTGCAAGAGTCACTTTCGATAAAAAACAGGACTAGACGGCGTGCAGTTGCACAGGCTTTTATTGCTTCTCAAAGAAAGGGTGGTAATAGCAATGTAGCCACTTCTTATGGTTCTGCTGCGAGTGGCAAAACTTATGTTCCCAATGCTTCTGCTGGCAGCACATCATCTGGCAATTCTGGTGATAAGGGCAAAAAGAAGATGCGTTGCCATTATTGTAAACCTAATGATCACTTGATCAAACAGTGTCCTAAGTTAAAGGCAAAAGAGGCTAAGAAGAAAGAGGGTGGTTCCACTGCAAATGCTGGTTCCACTACAAATGCAATCATTGTTGAGTCTTCTATAAAAGGAGACTATAATGCTGATGTTGATGCAGAATGGGCTTTTAGTGTAGAGTGCACTTACAATGCTGATGTCCATGATGCATGCTTGTAAATTGGGTTGCTGCAGATTCACATGTGTGGTATTTCGACAGTGGTGCTACAAAGCACATTACCTCACATCGTGAATTGTTCACCTCTCTCCAGTCTGTTCCTCATGGGAATTCAGTTACTTGTGCCAACAATGCCTCTTATCCGATTGAGGGAGCTGGAAATATTGTGTTTACTGCTGCTAATGGACGCTCTTTCTCACTTGTTGATGCACTTTCTGTACCTGGGATCAAGAAGAATCTTTTGTCTGTATCTGCACTTGCTAGACTTGGACTTGTAGTCAAATTTGTGGATGACAGATGTACAGTTCATGATCTTAGTTTTGGTGATGAAATTGGTGCATCTGGGCTTTTGTGTCGTGGACTATATGAGCTCACTTTGTATGACAAGTGTGGGAAAAACTTTCCAAATGCAGTTGCAGATTCAAGGGCTGTTTCAGATGCAAAACTTTGCCATGCACGTTTTGGTCATTTGAATTTTTCCAGTTTGCTGCGTTTACAGAAATCTGATATGGTTTCTTCTTTGCTGCCTCTTGAAGCACCTATCAAACATGTTTGTGAAGGCTATATTTTGGGTGAGATGCAGCTTTCTGAGTTACTAGAGAATGGTTCAGTTCGGGCCACATGCAGGTTGCAGCATGTGCATAGTGATGTTTGTGGACCCATGCAAACTCCGTCCTTGGGCAATTACCTTTACTTCGTCACTTTCATTGATGATTACTCCAGGCATGCGTGGGTATTTCTGCTTAAAGTGAAGTCTGAAGTTTTTATGTGCTTCAAACAATTTCTAACTATGGCTGGAAATGTCTCGAAATGTACTATGGGCACCCTTTGTTCTGATCGAGGGGGGGAGTATATGTCTCATGAATTCCGTGCATTTCTGGCTAGTCGTGGGATAAAACACCAATGTACAGTGCCTTATACACCTTAGCAAAATGGTGTTGCTGAGAGGAAAAATAGGGCACTTACGAAAATGGCACGATGTATGGTCAAAAGTCAAGCTTTCCCACATTCTTTTTGGCTTGAGGCCACCATGTGTGCCACTTATGTACTAAACAGGTGTCCTACGAAAGCTTTGCAGTCTATTACTCTATATGAAGCATGGCATGATAGAAAGCCTTCTATTGAGCACATGCATGTTTTTGGTTGTTTGGCATATCCTTTGGTGCCACAAACTCAGCGTAGAAAGTTGGATGATAAGACTGTCAAATGTATTTTTGTTGGTTATAGTGCTGAAAGCAAAGGTTATAGGTTGTATCATCCGCAAACAAAACATATTCTGATTTCACGGGATGTAGTGTTTGTGAAAGATTCTATTCAGCCCTTGCTGTCATGTACTAGAGACAGTAATGTAAGCTCACAGGACATTTATGACACTTTGTTGCCTCTTTTCGGTGGTGGAAATAGGAATGTAGGCTCCAATGAGGCAAATGTACAGCCTATGGGGGTTTCTGAAAATGTTACAGATCAGCCTATTACTGATGCAAATGTACATGATGTACTTGATGACTAAAGGGCTGAAAATGAGTAGGCTAGAGGTATGCCAAAATGGATGTGCACACTTTGCTTGATAGTAAATTGGATGCACCTTTGTCTAGTCGTACGCTTTCAGGCTCTCACCATGCATCTTATGCATCAGATTGTTATGCTTTGGCTGTGTCTAACTTACATGATGCTGATGAGCCTCTGTCTTTTGATGAAGCATAGAATTCAGAAAATTGGATGGCTGCCATGCAATCAGAATATGATGCACTTAGAAATTAACACATGGACTTTATGTGATTTGCCTCCTGGAAAAAACGCCATTGGTACAAAGTGGGTTTACAAGTTGAAATGCAAGCCGGATGGTGAGATCGATCGCCATAAGGCTCGACTTGTTGCAGCACGTTATGCATAGCAAAAAGGCATAGATTATGAAGAGACCTTTGGTCCCACTTATCGTATGACTACTGTGCGTTTTCTATGTGCATTGGCAGCTCATTTTGGTTGGGATGTACATCAATCGGAGATTGTTACTGCTTTCTTGAATGGTGACATATTTGAGGAAGTTTATGTAACACAGCCTCACAGTTTTGTCAAGAAAGGATAAGAGGACAAAGTGTGCAAATGTGACAAGGCTTTGTATGGGTTGAGGCAATCTCCTCGTGCTTGGTATGAGAAATCTAACACTCATTTGTATCTGTCCAATAGAAAGCACATTGTATGTAAAGCATGAGGGTGATGTACTTCTCATTGTGGTTCTTTATGTAGATGATTTGTTGATCACTGGACCAAATGAGAGACATATTGATGAACTTAAGGCTGATTTGAATGCTACTTTCCAGATAAAAGATTTGGGGCTGTTGTATCACTATTCGGGCATACAGTTTAAGCAGTGTGATGGTGGTATTTCCTTATGTCAGAAAAGTTACATAGAGACATTGCTATGTAAGTTTACACTTGAGAATTGCAAACCTATTGCCACTCCCATGGAAATAGGTTTGAATTTGAGTCTACATGATGCTGGTGATTCTGCTAATGTCACTCTTTACCAAACTGCTATTGGCTGCCTTTATGTATGCAGCACGATGCTAGATATTCAGTTTGCAGTCTCACAGGTCAGCAGATTTATGCATAGCCCAGGGTGTAAGCATTGGCAGGCTCTCAAGAGGATTTTTCACTACCTTAGTGGCACTTTAAATCTTGGCTTGTTTTCTCCCAAGGGGGGATCATTGCCACCAGACTTACATGCTTTTTCGGACTCAGATTGGGCTGGTTGTTTTGACACACGAGTGTCCACAAGTGTTTTTTGTTTCATGCTTGGCAATTCATGTATATCATGATTGAGCAAAAGGCAAACTAGTATGGCCACTTTAAGTTGTGAGGCTGAGTACAGGGCATTCTTCACAGCTACGGTTGAGTGTGTATGGCTTAGACGCCTTATGGCTAATTTGGGTGTTGGAAAAGACACTGCCCACACTATCTACAATACCAGTCAGAGAGCATTGGCACTTGCGAGAAACCCAGTTTTCATGCTTGCACAAAGCACATTGAGGTGCATTACCACTATGTCAAGGAGAGGCTCCCAACAAGAGAGATCATCTTGGCTTATGTGCCAACATAGGACAACCTTGCAGATCTTTTCACAAAGGCATTGTCTCGTGAGAAGCTTGAAGCTTTTTGCAAAGATTTGGGCTTACTCTCCTTTGTGGACTAATCATGTCCAGAGGGCATGGCACTTCCGTTTACTCATGTGCCAGCTCACGTTCACCGCATCACTCTAGGGGGGATTTGTTACCATATACATGTGGTAGTGATGTGTGTGAACACACTAGGACTACCGGGGTATTTATGCCCTCTTAAGGAGGTTCTTTTCTCCGTGCATTGTATATACGCCCATCGCTCTATCTTTCCATTGCACACTAAGTAACACACTCTCTATTGTGTGCCTTGAGCTTCCTTCGTCTTCTCCAAGCTGTGTGCGTTTCTCTGCAACCCTAATTCCAACACCACATTGGCTCAAGCGATGGAAATCCTTGTCATACACTTACTCATGCACCACTCAAAACGTTGCATTACCAAAATATTTCAAGAATATTTAGTTAGTAAAACCCATACTGATAAAGAAATGTATTTCAATGTAATCACACAAAATGTGAATTTTTCTTTGCCCAAAAATGGACTAGTCTCATCATAGCATATTAGTACATGGAACTAGGTGAGCATGCCATCCATTATTTGTAGGGACAATCAGAAAAGGTATGCATGGTCAATTGCTTCTTTAATAAACTCAAAGACTGGAATGGTAAAAAAGCATGCATGTCATCGACATGCATGTGGACAAACAATATTCTCTATCTATCCACATAAATGGGCACATAATCAAGATATATTGCCTACCTAGCAATGGTGAGCATTCCATCCATTGATGGTAGAGAAGATAAGAAAAGAGAGATGGCATGCCTAACTTGCAATGCTTCAAATGACAAGATCCAGGATCCAAGCCCGCCCTTGAAAATTCTAAGATCCTTGCACTAACCACTAAGATGCACACCTATGCTTCTAGATAGGGGTATCTCATTAATTTAAATAAATCATACCCCTCACACACCCGTCCTTCCAAGGGGCAGCCATATCGTGCAATGGAGATGCTGGAATCTATATACCTTCCCTCTCATACCATATGGCGATTCTCGTTGCACGCCTTCCAAAATAGAGTCACCTACCTATGTCAGCATCACCCTTAGGTTTCCATCCATAGATACCCTGACACACATACTGCCGTCTAGCAAATTAATATGTGACATCTCTTTCAAGATGAATGCACTCCCCTCTCAGGACTATCAACACAACACCCTGCTCAGCTTGAGTAGAATATGTGAACACAATCAACATCTGACCTTGATGTGTGTGTGTGTGTGCGCGCGCTTGAGAGAGATAAAGAGAGAGAGAGATAAATGAAATGAAATGTTATATTAACATCTTCAAAAGGTCAAAGTGACTTATGAGACCAAAAAGTTACAATGTGCTGGATCTGATACAAAGTGTGACTTTAAGAAAAAAAAACTATGGAATCCTAAGTTGCAAGATGTGAGCTAAGCAGCAGGTTGGACTTGTCTAGGATATGAGTAAGGGGTAGGGGGTGAGGTGAATGGGGGGTAAAAACAACATAGTGTGGATGTATCCTCAGAAAGTGATAAATCACAAGAGATCCATCATTGTCCGATCGCGAATCTCATCAATATCCTCCATGGTCAGTACTCTGACCGGGGGTCATGCATGTCGGGCCAAAGTGATCCAACTCCTCTGATGCAACCTCCATCGATGTTGTGTAGTCCTCCAGAGTCGTAGGAATGTAGATATTCCTAGCTTAATTGCTCACTCTCGTGCAAGGAGAATGTGGGCTCTGTTCTGTCTAGCTGATTCAGGTCGTGGTAGATGGGCCTAGTGATATGGGACTGTGTAATAGTCAAAGAGGATGCACTCCAATGAGTACTAGAAGGGGGGAAAGTTGTCCATATTGGACCCATGTGCCTGAAACCATGATTTCACCTCCCCATACCAACATGTTGTATATCCTTGCATGGCTAATTGTTGGGAGGACTCAAGTGCTATGCGGGCATATCTGTCTCTGGGAAGGTTCCATAGGCGGCGTATAAAGGAGACTTATTTGGTGAGCACCTCAACCACCAGTGGGGGGGCATCTAGTCTGCTTTGATAATGTCACATGGCACTTAAGGACTTGGCTCTAATAAGCCACGAGATCATGGAGACCAAAGGCTTCTCCATGCCCCCGTTCTATCAATACCACCTGACCTTCCATGATGGTCCAAAGGTCCCCATATCTCATTTCCATAGAGCAATGCAAAAGCCACCAAAGTTTCAAAGAGCCAAAGCTTCATCATAGGCTCCTCAAACTAAATGTGTGAAAACCTCCTCTCCAATCTACCCAACGTCTGCAAGTGTGAGTTGGCAGCGTGCCATTGGTACTGCATAGTGTCCGCCAGAGCAACACATAAACCGGGATTAGCTCTTCACTCACATCTTGCAAGCGATGGACATCAAATAGTTTCGAACTATCTGCAGCTGGCACATAAGTTTAAAGTTGTGCTAATTTAATTGGAAGGCACCCAAAAATGACAAGCATTGCACCCGATAATGACTCAAAAATGAAACATTAGCCGTATCCGACCGCCGTCGTGAGCATCCTGCTTGTCCGCGTGCGCACCGACAACCAGGGAGCTCCACACAATGTCGACCATGGTGCAGCTGGCACATAAGTTTAGAGTTGTGCTCATTTGATTGTCTGAGAAAAAATCTTAACGATTCACAAATATGCAAAATGTTCGCTCCTCGTCTGACAAGCAAGGCACCTGAAAATGAAACATTAGCATAGTCTCACCGCCCTGGTGAGCATCCTACACTAGTGAGTCCACACATTAGCAACCAATGACTTCCTTCCCAAAATGTCATCACTTAGGATGCGCTGATTGCAACGTACACCAAACATGGCTGTGTCAAGGATGCCTTAAAAGGTTTGTGATTTGGTCGATATGTATGTCGAATGTGGTGCCCTACCAAAAGCATTAACAATTCTTGAACTTAATCCTCTCATCCTTTGGACAAACAACTCTCTTACGATTTTGTCAAATTCGGCATTGGCAGCAAGCAGCATCAACCAACATTCTCAAGAGCAGCCTGCTTGTCCGCGCGTGAGCGAATGACCATTGAGCCCCTCATTTGGTCGATAGGAGACGAGTGAGCTCTAAATGCTCGGGGAGTACACTCAAACGAGCAAAGACTCACTACACATGCTCAAAAGCATCTTGATCATTCATGCGCACAAATGATTGGTGAGCTCCACATCAGTGGGTTTCTCATGAAAGATGCGTATGTAGGGAGTGCATCGTTGAGTGTGTATATCAAATGTAATCTTCCTTCTTGGAATGTTAGCACTTGGAATGAGTTGATTGTAAGATATGTCAAACTTGGGTTTGGTTCAGAAGCTCTAGGCTCTTTCAACCAGATGCAAAGAGGACTTGCAAAAGATAACTTGGAATGCGAGTTCAAAAGCAGATTGATCATCCGCATGCACGCGGATGACTATGAGCTAGTTACTTCAATAAGAACTATAAGTGGGGAGTACATTGTTCAAAAGTAGCCTGATCATCCACGTGCACATGGATGACCAGCGAGCTAGTTACTGTAATAAGATGCATATATGGGGAGTACATTTTTGTGAAAGGAGGGCTTGCACTTTTAAGGATCAACAATGCTTTGGTCCATATGTATGAAAAATGTGGTGTCCTATCATAAATCTAAATAGTTCTTGATGGGCATCCTCTCCAAGTCATTATCTCATTGATTGTATTATATGCCCAACATGCTGGCAAGGAATCTCTTGATGGGCATCCTCTCCAAAATTTCATCTCATTATTAAAAGATACACTTAACATGGCTTTGGCAAAGAATCTCTAGGATGTTTCAATTAGATGTAAAGGGAACGCCTTTCTTCAAATGTTTTCACTTATGCTTGCACCTTGAGGATCTATGTACTTATGAAAGACTTTCATATGGGTGAAAGACTTCACAATGAGATTGTTGACGAGGGTCTATTGAAGAAAGATGTCATGCTAGGTTATGCTTTGACCTTTATGTACATGCAAAATGTAGTGTCCTTTCTTGGATCACGTTTAATGCAAGATATGCCCAACATTGTTGTGACAAGGAAGCTCTGGGATATCTTATCCAGATGCCAAGAAAAGTCCTTTCTCCAATTTCATTCACCCACGCTTTATTCATGAAGGCCTTTGTCCTTACGCACATTTAAATGGGTAAGAGAATTCACAATGAGATTTCCAATTAGGAGCTATTGGAAAACATGTGCTTGGTTAATCTTTGGTTGATATATATATCAAATTTAGTGCCCTTACAAAAGCACATAAAGTTCTTGGATGAGCTTTCTATCAAAAACCTCATTTCTTAGACCACGTTGATGGCTAGATATGCCCAAACTCGATGTGCCAAGGAATCTCTAGGCTATGTAACCCACATGCAAATGAAGGTCTTTCGCTAGATGCAATCGCCAATGCTAGTGATTGTTGGAGAGACACATTGAGCTTGGCAATGCTTATGCGGATATGCATACGGAGAAAAGGTCTTTCAAAAAAATGCAATCATGTATACATGTATCATGGAGACCTTTGCCCTTACACACCTTTACATGAGTGAGAGAATTCACATTGAGATCGCTAGATAGTGGCGGTTGAAGAGATATTATGTTGTGCTTGGTAATGATTTGTCTGATATGTATAGTAAACATAGTGCCCTTATGAAAGATTTTTTTCTTCTTGATTATATTTTTGTATGAAGTGTTGATTCTTGGAACATGTTGATTGCAAGATATGCCAAACATGGCTATGCCATGCTTAGTTCTATTGTTCATTGGATGCAAAGGGAGGTATACAATCACCTACTCTCGCTTCTTAAAGGCATGTGGTCTTACCAAGGGTCTTACACAAGAAGTTGACATGGATGAGAGAATTCATGATGAGATTTCTTTAGGGCTATTACAGGAAGATGTCATTCCTGGCAAGGCTTTGTTTGTTGTGTATGCCAAGTGTAGTTGCCAAGTTGGTGTTGTCTCTTGCAACCAGTGCATTGGTTGAAAGAGAACGACATACCAAAGAGTTCTAGGATATGATCAGCATGACTCAGGTAAGGAATCTATTTCATGGGCGAAGAATTCACGGTGAGATTGCTAGTCAAAGGCTATCCATGATACATTTTGTGCATGCTAATTTTTTGATCGATATGTATGTCAAAAGTGGTGCCCTTATGAAAGAAAAAATAAAAAATTCTTGATGATATTTCTATGTGAAATGTTGCCTTCTCTTGGAATGCATTGAGTGCAAGATACACCCAACATAGTTATGGCAAGAAGTAGTGGGTCATTTTTACTAGATACAAAGTGAGGGATTGTTAAAGAAGCATTGAATTGTTTTTGTTGGATGAAAAAATAGGGCATCTCCCAACTATGATCACGCTAAGGAAGATACACCTAACATAGTTATGGCAAGAAGTAGTGGGTCCTTTTTACTAGATACAAAGTGAGGGATTGTTGAAGAAGCATTGAATGTTTTTTGTTGGATGCAAAAATAGGGCATCTCCCCAACTATGATCACGCTAAGGAAGTAGGTCATCTCTCCAATTGCAAATGATCACTTTTCTTAGTGTGCTCAATGCATGTAGCTACTAAGGTCTATTAGATGAGAGCCAAATGATTCTTTATAGCATGAGGGAAATAGTTGGCATTATATCAGACAAAAAGCATTGCACTTGCATGGTTGACCTTTTTGAGTGGGCAAGGAATTTTGTCAAAGCTTTGAGAGTATCAATATGATGACATCATTTGAATATCCTTCGTTTGGTTGGCTCTTCTAGATGATTGTCAAAGATGGAGAAATGTTGAGCTTGGATAATTGCCCTTTTCAGCTTGCCAAATAGAGCTAGAGAAATGTAACATTGCAGCATGTGTGTAGCATTGTTTGAAGTTAAAACTGCAAGAATGAATTGCAATTTATTTCTATTGAATTGAATGCTCCATGTTTTTTAGCAGAAGATATTACAAGGACAAGATAGTTACAAGGACACCATCTTTGCTACCTAATTATTTGTCTATTCCAAAGGGGATAAATGTCACAGAAGAAGAGTCTTTTAGTCTTTATAACCTAGCTTCTTACTTAGATTTGACACTACACTAGAGGTTGGAGCCTTTAAATATGAGTGTAGAGCTATAATAATGAGGACATATGCTATCCACCTTCACCTTTGTATTCAAGTCAAATATACAATGATGAAGTTAGGAAATTGTGTTTTGGTGCTGATTTGATATAGCGATGTTACAAAAGCTCTAGAAATATAGAGGCTTGAATAGGGCTACAATATGTGGCAAAGGCAAGATAGAGTCATTACAACACATTCGGATACTATTTTGCACCAAAATGATGGCAAAAAGCTTTAAAAAGGTGAAACAATTACAAAAGTACAAAATTAGAAGCTCTTAAATAAAATTCACTCCTTTCCTTTTAAAAAATCAACCATGCCCTCTTTATACCAAGGACACTTTTTTCCGATACGAAAAATGGCCACGCTCATGCAAGCTTCCACAGGGAATTTATTGCATTTGAAACACTTGGTTGACACTTCATACTATCCACTAATCACGCGCATACTTTTTATAAACCATTCAACAGAGTACCCTTTGTACGAGGGACTCATTTCCAAAATTAGTTTGGTTTTGAGGTTTTCTGCATTGATTTGCTAGGTTATTCTGAGACTATGGTAGGCATGTTTTTTGGTATTCCTCACAATATGATGTTCAAATAAAACTAAGTAGAAAAGGGTCGTTTTTAAAAGGTACATTTCAAGACAATAAGAGGTATACATGAGCATACATTCCCACAAACAAAGACACTCATGCATGTTACATTTGATTGTTTGGTGATTGAAGGATTGCGTAATCTAATGTACTTTTAATTCATGCCACACTAATATTTGAAGATATCGTTAGCGTAATATGAGTTGTAAAAAGATAAAAAATAAGTATTCAATTTCAAAATCTCGAAAACAAAATCTCACAAATATAAAGTCCCCCTTGAGAAGTTGATAGCCTACACCAACACTCTTGGCTAGGGAATGAAAAATCCAACCAAGATCCATGCTTCAATGTTTAAGCTTGCCATCTTTTCCATCTTATTTACTATGCTATTATGTATGCTACGCAAGAATAGTGATGACAAGTGAGGACCTATTTCTTTCTCCTATGAATGTTTCTTCTTCCTCTTTCCTACACTCTTTCCCCGCTAGTTGTCTCCACCTTTGATGGTGTTTGAGGCCTTGGGACTGAGGCTAGGTATAGTTAATGCTTTTACTAAGGATTATGTTATTCTTGTGATACATTAGGTTTCCCATCTTCATTGCATCACCTAGATCACAAGGAACACAAAGATTGTATTGTATCAAGTCTCTTTTTGTGGGAGAATCTATAATACAAAAGCCTATCGGAGGGGGGACTGGATCCACATAAATTCAGTCCTCAATTCTGTTGGCGGATACACGGTGACGGACGTTAGCACAGCGAGAACTCACCTAACAAGATTTGTTAGCAGCTAAGGACGAAGCTCGACCCACAGGCATGTGGAAGCAAGCATAGGGTGTCAATCTACACTCGACAGACTCTCGACTAATTCCTATAGAGGTCTCTACCCAATGTCTAAGCTACAACCTTCATGAGTGCATAAGAAGAGGTTTCCTACAATGCTTCCAAGTGCCAAATACCCATCAAACGTTCTCAAAACACCACAGAACTTGAAGGAGACCCTACTAACACCAATAGGTCGCTTTCCCTAAGGTCCATGAACCAAAATCACAACCCTCAACACCTGGTGCAAAATCACGTAGGATGTTTGGCCGAAATTTGCAGGTCGTCATTTTCGAAAACTAAAGTTCCTAATGTGTAGCTCTACTCAATGCGAACGCATGGATATGCTGAAATGCGAAAACAGATAACCTATGCTCACCGAATCACCAGATAAAGCTCGCGGGTCGAGCTTGCAAAACCAGACCGTACGCCCACAATGTTGGTATTGGTGTGTAGCTCTCGCCGGGGGCAACACGCTGCACTTCTCCGCACTCAATTCCGACCACAGGTATGCGCGTAGCGTTAAGATGAAACTCTCACTCTCTCTCTCTCATACACAGTACGCTCACTCACAGACAAAACGTTTTTAAAAATGACAAAAGGTTGTTTTCATTAAGGTCAAAAAGTGGTATAAATACCTTACAATCTCAAACCCTAATGTTCCAATTTAACCATCTACTCAATCTAAATGTAAAAAATGGGATACAATCTGGAAGCTTCTGTAAGCCCCACTATTTACAAAGGTGAAATGTCGGTTTTTCTCAATAAATGAATAATTACAAAAATAATATTTCGCCGAGCTCCATAGGGTGTGTCCCGCTGCTAACACTCCCCCCTCCTTGTTCATGTCTTCCCCGACATGGCAGTTGAGCTATGTCTTCAGTGTAGGCTTTCTCTCATCTTGAGAAGGGACTCATATATCGCATTTTGAGCTAGTAGCGTCGGGCCGAATATGTTTGTGCTGATTGTGAACAAGCTTGTGTAGAACGCTTCTTCAAAGGCCTGGAGGTGATAAGAAGGTAAAAACATAATTCTTTGATACAATGCATGGATCACCTTGTGAGAAGGTGGACTAGACAAATCGTATGCACATCTGTATGTATCTTGAAAGAAGAAGATACTGTCTCCTGGCTTGGTTTGAAGGTCTCGAAGACTGCCAAAAGTGTTTTACATATCTTTCTCATCATGATGCAAGATAGGTTAGGCGAGCCAGTGAACAATTTGATGGCTCCCGTTAGGGTTTTCATCATGTATTACTCACTTATTTTCTCACCTTCCTTCAAGCTTGGCAGCTTTGGGTAATTTAGCCAAGTGGGTTGGCTTCTCTGCAACAACTCATGGGCTTTCCATGTCCTCATCCTTGGTAGAGGGCAGAAACTAAGGTTATCTCCGATCACTTTAGGTGCCTCTACCAGATGAATTAGATATTGAGGATACTTTGTCAGCCATGCCTTTCTCCACCTAAGCTGAGAGTCCACTATTAGCTTGACCCCTTCAAGTTTGGAGATATCTGCTTTGTACAATGGCACTATTGACTGCTCTTTTATTCGTTTGTTAATCATGGAAGCTTCATAATTTAGCAGAGGATATGGGAGAGAGGGTTGTAGCCAGTCATCGACTTAAACACCCTCTGATCCCACTCCAATGCTTCTCTGGCTGTGTCTTTGACTGCTGCTTCTATGGCCTTTTGGAGCTTCACTTCTTCTTCTTGTGTCAGATCTTGTGGCTCTTATGAGGGTCCCACCAAGATTTCCTCTTGCATGGTGGTGTCCACCACTGGATCTGACACATTCTCTATGTCAATACCCTCCATGGATGCTGGCCCGGTGCTAAACTGCTGCTCTTCCGTTTGCTGCTGGCCTGTCAGCTCTACTATGTTCTTCTGAAGTGTCCTCTTTTCCTCTTCTGCTTGCTCTCCCATGTTCACTAGGAGGTCGTTTAGATCTTGCATTTATCTTTTCCGCCTCCTCCAGCTTTCTCTTGATGGCTTCTAACTCATTCTTCATGGCCTGATTTTCTTCTTCTAGGTGGTTTTGCATTACCATAGACCCCTCAGTCAGCATCAGCCTTTGCCGCTTCTCTAGTGTTAACTCCTTTTGGAGCTCCTTCATTTGTTCTTCATATAGCTCATTCTCTGAAGTGGTGCCAGGCAAGCTAGTAGCTCTGACTCTGGAAAGAGATGCCCGCAGCCTTTGGATGGTTTGGTCTTTGACTTTAATTTGATCTTTCAGCTCGATCACTTCATCCTGGGTCGCTTCATGCTCTATCTCTGCCTTTTCTTTGGCATTCCTCAGGGTTTCCACTTCTTTGGATTCTTCAGTAAGTTGTAGGGTTAGGTTGTCCCTTTCTCTCTTTGCATCTATCAATGACTTGCTGATTTTCTTGTATTCTTCTTCAGCTCTTTGAAGCTTGTTTTCTGCTGCCTGATTTTCTCGTTTCATCTCTTGGCATATTTGTAATGCCGCATCCAAACTAGCTTGCAGCTTTGTTTGTTTCTCCATATTCTCTTGGCTTTGTCTTTGTAGTGTGTCGCCTTCAGCCTTGATCTAAACTTCATTGGCTTTGAGAGCATAAATCTCACTCTTAGTGGCCATTGATCTTGCCCTGAGCCCGGTTAGCTTGTGCATCACCACATCCCAATCATTGGTTGGTGGCTGTAGGTCCACTGTATCAGTGGCCATCTCTTTCAGTTCTACTAACCGAAGGCTCTGCATCTATTCCTTTGGCCTTGTGCTTGCCAACTAAAAGGCCACAGTGGCTACCTCTTCTCATGAATAACCCGCAACTAGTAGATCAAGAAATATTATGAAGTTATTTTCTTCTGGATCTAACTTCTCCTCTTTCGGTTCAGCTTCTTCTTTGTGCTCTTTCTCTTGGATCTTCTCTTGCTTTGAATCTTCTTGTACATCCTCCTTTTGTTGGGTTTGTGGAGGGCTAAGAGGAGGTGGTGATGGAGGTGGGCTGGACTCCCTACTTGACGGTGGAGTTGTTGGCTCCTTCTTGAAGTCCCAGTCCGCCTTGGTCTTTCTCTCCCTTTCTTAGCCTTCCTCCTCTTCCAACAACTGCCATCGTACTTCGTCCACTTCTTCTTCTGTAAAAGGGACATTAGGGATATTTTCTGTCGTAGCATCCAGGATGTCAAAATTTTTGATGTAGTCTTCAAACCAATCTCGGTGCACCCTTCGAGACGATCCCGACATGGCTTCCAGGGAGGGCTTCCACAACTCGCTTAGATCTCCCTTGAGTGCTCTTTCGGCTCTTAAGCTTTCCATTAGTTGCTCTAGCCGCGCCACTTTTTGTGATTTGGTTTCTTTGATCGGTACTTGTACACTTTCCTTCTTTCCTTTCTCCGACTCCGGCGGCTCTTCTAGCACGGTTTCTAACCGGCGCTTCAAATGCGTGGAAACTATGGGTGCCCTGGGAGGTTCTTCTTCTTTATCTTCTTTCAGCTTTAACCAATCATTCTGTGAAGGAGGTTCTGGCCAGTTTCCCTTTGCATGCAGTACTCCATAAACCACTTTTGTTATTAGCTCACCAGGTACAATGTAGGTGGGATTTTTGTTCCCTATCTTCACCAGGTTGTCATGGATGGAGGCAGCATAATTGATCACTTTTGGCTTGCTCTTCTGCATTTCTCGGGTGAAGGTGGTGGCAATGGCTCCAGGTGGCATTCTGTACTTTTGTGGCCGCTTTGTACACATGTGGAAGTATTGGTTGTAGAGCTTGCTCATGATAGCCACTCTTGGGTTTGCAATGTCTTCAAAAGTGTAGTTGTTCTTCTTTTTGAAGTACACCTTGACTTCATCTTGGCGCTTTGTCACACTATCTCCCTTGTTGGAGATGTCAAGAGTGGCTGCCACCACCCTCTCTGTGATGACAATACTGGTATCCGGCTTGCCTTGCAGATTAGTGACTCTGGCCACTCCATCTTCTTTGATAGTGGTTACAAATTCCCACACTCTTTTGATGTCAATCCCCGCTAGCAAAGCTTCAAAGTAGTTAGGAAGGTCCATTTTTTCCAGATAATCTCCCATCTTGCTTTTGAAAAAATCGTTGAGCTCTCGTGGTATCATGGGTAGCTCTACTGCATTTCCTTCAGTATCTTTGAACATGCCTTGGTAGATCTTTAAATCATTGGACTCTAGCAAATCATCCTGAATCCATGTGCTGGTTGGCTTCAGGGTTCCTTCTGGGATCACAAACAGCTCCGCTTCTTCTAAGTAGTCTTTTATTGTCATCCTCTTCTTCTTTGCAGGTGATTTTGCGGCTGCCATAGATCCTGTTGCACTCAGTAGTCCGAAGTTAGCGTTTTTTCCATTTTAGCTGAGAAACTAAGTTTTAACTATCCAAATGACTTGAAAATTGAAAATAAAACTTAAAAGGAACTAGGGAAACTCTGCATGTGCTCACAGTATCATTCTGGCCAAAAATTATCATTTAGACATCCTACACGTAGGATGTCTATCTTGCCTGTTTTTTGTGAAACTTGGTATGCTGGTGGTGCTTGACCTATTGAACATGGCTATGTGATTGGAATTGGGTTTGGGAATCAAAAAGTGCATTTCTGGGCATATTCAGGCGTTTGGCTTACAAATTGGGTAGGGTGTCCTCAACAAGTAGCAAATGATATTCAAATGGGTTGAAAGTTGATATACAGGCTCCTTGCACCATGTTAATGGCCCCTATGAAGTCAGTTCTTGCACAGTAGGTCAAAATCATGATGGAGACATCCTACGTGTAGGATGTCTTTTTCATCAAAATAGCTTGAAATTGGTTCTGTGGGTAGCTCTTGGCCTGTGGAACATGGCCCTGCTCTTGGATTTTGATTTGGACAAGAATTGGTGTTGGTAAGAGCATGTGTAGTGTTTTTGGGCTCAAAAAGTGCATCTTGGAGGTGTTGGGGGCCAAATGTGATGGGAATAGCTTGAAACTTGATATATGGGCTTATGAAAGTGTCATAAAGAGATCTGGAACTGAAAAATATGAGCTGGGGGCCAATTTGGTCATTTAGACATCCTACGCGTAGGATGTCTATTTCATCATTTTCCATTTGTGACCCCACAGATAGCTTGGCAATGTGCTCATGAGTGTATTGTGCAAGTTTCATTTGATTTGGACAAGTTTTGGTAGGTCTATGGCCCATTATTGCCTCAATGTCTGACTTTGCGTTTTTTGATGCATATAAGGTCAATTTTTGTCCAAATGTGATGAAACTTGGTGGCTAGCATGTACAGGAAATTCAGAAGCTATGTGTGATGAGAAATGTTAGGTTTGGTTTCCAGATTTGGCCTTGAGACATCCTACGCGTAGGATGTCTCCTGATGAAAATTATATTGGAGGTGCTACTGGTACTTGCCTTGAGTCCCCCTGAGTCTGTTTTAAGCATTATTTTAACAAAAAAGTCAAACTGATAGAAAGAAACTCCCTGTGTGGATTTCAGAGCCTCCGAGACGTTTTCTGACTCTTGGAGTGCTTTTCGGCGATGAAATTTCTTGATGTTGGTCTCCATAGCTTCACGGTCCCTGGGGAATCCTTGCCATATGGTTTTTTGTCGACTTTCGCTTCACTGGAGCTCCGTTTGGAAATTTGTCGCTCTGGAAGCACCCGTGGTTGCTTTTTCATGTCTTCGATGACTTGTTGTAGTCTACCACCATAGGACTTGGTTGTTGATGGTCTAGGAAAGCCACTCAAGAAGTTTGGTGGCAAACGGATATGCGGTTTAGCCGCGAGAGCTATTTGACGCTTTGTGAGTCTGATGCCGTTTCTGAAGTTTAGTGCCGCTTCGGATCACCATATGGCCATGTGGGCTATATAGACTTTTCGAGCATGTCAAGATGCTCCTACCTATGAGTTTTGGTAGCATTTGGGCGCTTTTTCGCCGATTTCCCATTTGGTGGCCTCTTGCGGGGCTCTAAGAATTAGGGTTTTTCCCGACGGTTTTCTACTTCCTTTGGTCATCCAAAAGTGGTCTCCTATGCTAGGGTAAGCCGCTGATGAAGTCTCATTGCTTTTGGGTTAGACGTTAGGTGTAGGTCTCTACTGCCCTCTTCCCGTGGGAACCCTACGCTAGTTTTCGCGACAAAACAACAAACATGCGCGAAAAGCTCAAGGTGGTGAGCCTACCTCTCATGTATGGAGCCTATCGGGTGGTCGTACGCGTCGTAGAAGCTGCTAGAAGTCTCGTTCGCTCTTGTTGGCAGGAGCTCTCTCTCAAAATTCGATAGTAGAAATGAGCTTCTTATAATGGGGGTCTCCGACCCACTTTCCATGAAATTTGACATGTGCTCCCAACTTCTTGCGAGATGCGGTTTAGGCTCAAAAATTTCTCGATTTGGACTCCATTTGCCCAATTTATGAGAAATTTGACGTTTCGGTCAAAATCTCGCCAAAACATGCTTTCCGCTCCATTCACATAATTGCACCCCCATTGTACCATAGATTTTCCTATAGTCACTGATCATCCCCATATCATTTTTTTTATTACGACCGTTTTTCACCTGCTTTTTGTATTTTTGAAGTTTCTCTGCCGAAAATTAGTAAAATTAAAAAGAAAATAGAAAATTAAATCGAGAAAATCTCCAAAAATTATAGTAAAAAAAAAACATCACTGAAAAACACTCTATACACTCACATGCAATTTTTATGGCCGGATTTCTCCGTTTTTTTCAATATTTTGTCTGAAAAATGGCTATTTTTACTTATATACACACACACCTGGGGCTTGATTTGGCGTTTGGCCCCATATACTTGTCTATTCATGCTATATAAGGGCATATGTACTTGGGTTAGTCTAGGAAATTTTGCAATCAAATGACAACCCTTAAAACTAGTCGAAAAACATGCCCTTTTTTGCTATTTCTGCCATTGGGTCCGCATTTCAAAATGCCTCCCCCCCTCGTAGCCGGAGTCCTCCTGGACGACAAGGTATCGCCTCGGTGTATGTGCCATGCCTGGGTTAAAAAAATCGTGCTAATGCTTGGCCGTGTAATGTGGCCCTACATGATGCATACTCAGTCAATGCATGGAAAAATTAATGTTGTGCAAGAGGAGGGTATAAGCAATATGCTTATTGGCATTCGCCGTCAAGGTTTCCTGTTTGTTGTTGATTTGGTCGGTAGATTTTCTTTGCAAGTAAAAGTTGTAACTCTACCGCTCTTTGTTTGATCGTCTTTCTTGCAAAAGCCGCTTGGTTTGCCGCTATTGTCGATATGGCCGTAGTCGTCTCCTTGCAGAGAATTTTCGTGGAATAATTAGCCATAGACTTTGTCTCTTTTGCTTTCCATTTGTAGCTTTGCTTTGGAGGTTTTGTAGGTTTATTGCTACTTCCGTGGTTGTCATTGTTTTGCTGCTGATTGTCACCCACATAGATCGGTTTGCCGGTTTCATATGTAGTGTGTGTCTGTATGCTGATTTTGCTTGTACTGAAGGGAGTTCATGTTGCTTTGGTTTCGGGATCCAAATGCGAGTCACACTTAAGTTATTACTGAGCATTCTTTTGGGGATCCATATCTGTTTTATTCCCTTGGTTTTTGGTTGAACTGTTTTCTCCTTTTTACTCATGCTGTTGTGTTGTGGTTTGTTTGCCATGTCACCTCTATCCTTCCGCACCCATACTTGTTTTTCTCATGTTGCTAACCTTGATCTTTTGATTGCGGTCATTGTTGTTTTATGGTTGGAGTGAACACGGTTGGCAGTTCCCTATTTGGTCGCCATGGGTATCGTGTTGTTCTTTAGTGGCACCCATCCTTTTGGTTCTTTATCCAGCCATTGTGTTGTTGCCATCTGGTTCTTGCGGGGTTGCTGAGCAAAGGCTACCACCTGTTGTTCTTGTGCATGCTGAATTTTGACCGCATCCGCATTCCAATCTATCTACACATTATACTCTTTTTGCCAAGGTTGTCCCAACAACATGGGGTGTTGTGTGCTTTCATCCTCGACCACATAAAACTTGTGTGGGTAAATATATTGATGTAGTTGTACATGCAATATAATCCAGCCCAATGTTTTTAGCGAATGTGATGTATTACTTTCCAGCACTTGTGGAGTAGGATGTAGTTGACATGTGGGCTTGAGTTGTTTGTATAATCTATAAGAGATTAGATTTGATTGAGCTCCAGAATCAAGCAATGCCATCGATTCAACTTGATTGCTACCCACTTTCTGCAATTATTGGCTCCACTGTGTCTTCATCAAAATTTGTTAGTCGAATAACATTTGTTCGAAAAGATGAGCCACACTGTTGTTGTTGTCATAGAAGCCGTCTTTTTGCAATGCGTTCTTTTGCTTGTGCTTGAGATTCTTCTCTTACCCTCTGTTTTTCCATATCCGTTGTTTTTCTTGATGGATTTGTTGAAGCATATCCTGTGTTAGTGGTAAATGATATTTCTTTAATCGACACCCACTATTCCAATATTTCTTTGGAATTTCTTCACCTGCTAATGTAGCAAGCTTGACAACTCCACTTTGTGATAGGTCACTAATCACAAAGGGTCCCATCCCTCACTTTTTAAGTTTCTCGGCATGTTGCTTCAAGGTATAAATAAGTACATAATCACCTGTTTTAAACTCTTTCGTGCGCACATGCTTGTCAAAAAACTCTTTTTGTCTTCTCTTTTTAGCATAGACCGAAGCTACAGATCTCAAGCGAAGTTCATCTAGCTTTTCAAGATCATCTATTCTTGAAGAGAGCTCATGACCTGTCCATTCTAAGTGTTTCTAATTCTAAGAGTTGGAATTAGAAACTCTATGGGTTAGTATAGCATTTAGGTCAAACACCATGTTGTATGGTGTTGTTCCTATGGATGTTTTGTAAGCTACCCTGTATGCCCATAGTGTTGAGTGTAACTGTTGATCCCAGTTTTTTCTTGACTCTGATACAATTTAGTCAGAACAGTGCATAGTGTTTTATTTGTGGCCTCAGCTTGTCCATTTGCCTGTGGATCATATGGAGCAGATTTTCTATGTATGACCATGAATTCCTCTAGCAGATATTCAATGACTTCATTAAGAAAATGTGTTCCTTAATCACTGAAAATTTCTATTGGTAATCCGTATCGTACAAAGACATTCTCATACAAAAATTTTGTAGTGGTTCTTGCGTCTGCTTTTTGTGTTGCCTTGGCTTCCGTCCATTTTGTGAGATAGTCCGTAGCCACAATGATATATTGGGTATGGGTGCGATATGCAGGGGGTGAAATAGGCCCCACAAAATCAATGCCCCATTTTGCAAATGCCCTTGCTCCCATCATTGGCCGTAGTGGCATCTCATCTCTCTTTATGGGCACCTTGGTGCGCTGACATGCGTCACAACGCTTTACAAACTCCTCAGCATCCATATGAAATGTAGGCCACCATATTCCTGCGGTTAAGACAATTTTTGCCCTCTTACCGCCTGAAAAATGGCCTCCACTTATGCCTCCATGTGGGTGTTCTAGAATCAGCAGGTTGGTTCCCAATTAAATTATAGTCACGAGCCTCCATCTCTATAGCCCTTTTATGTGCTCTTGTTATGTTTTCAGGAACCGTCCTTGTGGTTAAGAAATCAATGATATATTGACTCCATGCAGGTCCAATGTTTACCTGAAACAATGTCGCGTGATCCACTAGTCGTTTGACACTACATATAGTACAATTGTTAACATAAGCATGTGTCTCAGCATACATAGTTGGCCAATAAATCCCTAATTGTTTCAATCTCTGGTGTGTTTTCATTGTTGAACAATGAAATGCACAATCCTAGACGTGTGCTTCTTCAAGATAACACTCGAATTCCTCCAGATTTATACCTAATCGTAGAATCTGGTCCGATCCTAGATGATACAGTCGTCCTGCAATCAACTGGAAGTTTCTTGTTTGTCGAATTGTTTGTTGTTTGGATCTGTCTTCCTTGTTATCAAATCTACCTCCAAAGGAAAGAATGCTAACAATTTCCTGAGACCATTTGGGTATCATTTCAATATTGAAAAGATAAGTATCAGGTATGTCATCATCTACTCCTTCAGGAGCTTCCCCGTTTTGCAGCCTTGAAAGATGATCCGGCCGTAGATGAGTTTTACCCTTTTTGACCACCACTGTGAAATCAAACACTAGCAATATAATAAACAAGCGTACGATTCGTCCAGTATTGCATGGTTTATTTACCAGATACAAAAGAGCTCGATGATCTGTGAAGAATAACAATTTGTTTGCGAGCAAATAATGCCGAAATTTCTTTAGAGCATAAATCATTCCTAACCCCTCTCTTTCAGTGGTTGTGTAGTTCTTTTCTGCACTGTTTAACACTAGGTTGGTAACCTAACAGGACATAAAAGTGTCCTTTCAGGGTTTTGAAAAAAACCTCCAAAACCATAGTAGATCCACTCATTTTGCAAAATCCTTTCATGAGGTTATAGTTCAAGGACTACTACACATGGGAAAAAAAATAAACTTGTAAAATTTCTCATCTTCTGGTCACACCAAGCCTCCAAAGTTGATGGACCAGTACATTTTCATCAAAACAGTCATTTCTTAGGTTTTGTTGCATAAAAATAAGATTAGGGATTTTTGTAGGACTTAAGATAAATTCCTTAGTTAACTTCAATGGGTTGGTGATCAGAACATATGATTGCTTTTCACTCACTATTTTTTGTTTTGCCAAAAGAAATAGGTACAAAAAAGTTGAATTTTTACCATTCTGCAAACCTATCATCAAAGTTTCTATAGCCACGCTCAATACAAATAATATATGCATGTTTTCTTAGTTCCCTATTGTCCTTTAGGTTCATAAGGATCCATGGAGCATGTCAAAATAATAATACATATCTTACCAAGGGGAATCTTGGGGACAAAGATGAAGTACTAAATACAGCAAACATGAAAAAACTGGGTTCAACATTATGAGTTGTAGAATCCCATAGAAACTATTCAATATCTAGCCAAACTTGATCTTTATGACTAGATATGGTTACTACCTACAAAATGCATGTAGTTGTCACAAGAAACTAACAATATTGAAAAAGCTATACTTGATATACTAGAATGTTCCGTTTTCTTCTATAATTGAAAAAATCAACCATCGTTGTCTACTATGCAAAATAGGGTATTAGGTGCCCCAAAACTCAAGGAATACTAGCTTTAGGTTACTATATGCGGCATAGAAAATCAAAACTGCATTTGGATATCATGAAAGCCACCAAAAAAATCATGGAAGAGCTAAAATTGGCTAAAAAACAGGATTTGAGAATTTTTGTAATTTGGTCATAACTTACAACTTTAACATTTATTTCTCCCTAGAAGCATCAGGACATGTTGAGGACTACTAAAGATAGTTATCTAGCATTATAGACCTCACAAACATGAATTCTAGAGTGGTATAGTTGCAAAAAGTTGAAAAAATCCAAAAACAGGACCCGTTTTTTCACATAGTTTAGGTTGTGAAATGTTGTGCAAGGACAAGGTTAAAGATGGAATTGATATTCCAAAAAAATTTGGAGTTTTTTTCAGCTCATGAGACAACTTTCTAGACAGATAGCACCTCAAAATCCATTTTGAAACTCTTGACGTAATTCAAGGAAAATGGTCACTTAACACGACATAAAAGTGTCCCGGGACATAAAAGTGTCCCATTACCAACCTAGTGTTAACCGTCGGCTTGCATAACAAACTGGGAAATCCATTGTTCCATCTCCAGGTTGAGCCATAATACTCTCGATTGCATATGCATATGCATCAATGTGAACATGGAATATCTTTTCCCAATCTGGTGCTTTAAGTATAGGTGCTGATACAAGGTTTTCCTTAAGCTTTTGGAATGAAGTTTCACACTCCTCAGTCCAGTCGAAACTGACTAACAAACGATACAGAGGTTGTGCAGTGTCCCGTGAAGGATTGCACTTGTTTCGCGTTAGTAGGCCTGGGTAGGTCTACTATGACTTTGATTTTGTCTAGGTCAGTGGTTATGCCATTTCTTGAGACAATGTGTCGTAAGATGCAGCCTTGCCTAACCATAAAAATGAACTTTTCCGGGTTAAGACAGATTCGATATGTTATGCATTTCTCGAATATTTTTTGTAAATGGTCAATATGTTCCTCTCGTAGAAGAGAGTGTACACAAAGATCATCCTTATATATTTCTAAGAATATTCTTAGGTATTCTTTGAATGCATGAGTCATTAACCTCTGAAAGGTAACCGGGGCATTGGTTAAGCCAAAAGGCATAACTCTATACGCATATATTCCCCATTATGTGGCGAACGCTGTTTTGTGTCGATCCTATATTGCAATTTCCAGTTGGTTATACCCTGAAAACCCATCTAGAAAGGAATAATTCCATTTCCCAGCCACCCTCTCAAGTACATGTTCTGTGATCGGCAAGGGATAATTATCCCTTATGGTGGCTGCATTTACCTTTTTGAGGTTCACACACACTTGCAGCTTTTCGTTCTTTTTGAGGACAACCACAATGGGTGACACCCAATCTGTATGCTCGATTTTATAGATGAATTCAACATCCATTAGCTTGTCAATCTCCTCTTTGATTTGTTTAGCAAATGTGTCATTATATGTATAAGGACGCTGTTTACTAGGTTTGGCATCTGATTTCAAAGGAATTGTATGTTGACATATCGATGGATCAACTCCTTTGAGGTCTTTATAGGACCATGCAAACACATCTTTATACTACTTGAGAAGTTGTGTTAACTGTTCTTCTTCTTCAAGATCTAAATCAATTTCGATATAGACCAGTTGATGCTTTTCACTTGGTTCAGTGAGGTCTATCCGTTTTCCATTTTCCGGCCCATCGCAAGATTCTTGGTTTATTCTTTCTCTGACTGTTGGTGTCATTATGATTTTTTTGTCTTGGATGGTGAATTTTCGATAGTGTGATGGTACATTAATGTTTCCTTTTTCTGACTCCTCCTTCCCATCACTTTCTCCCTCAATCGTCCATACCTCTCGTAATGACCATTTTAGTTCTTGGTATTTCTTTTCAGGCTCCAATTTGGTCCACTCTAGGTCTTTTGTTGTTTCTTGTTTTGATTTTTGAGATTTGTTTGATTTTGTTTCTATTTTAGCTTTCCGTACTTGTTTTATTTCCTCTTGCGTCCGTTCCCTTCGCACTCTCGAGAATCTTCCTCATATTTGGTCTTTTACACAATCCTCTGCTTTGACAAGCATTAGATAGTGAGTTTTATCTTTTATCCTTGGCATCAGGTTCTCTCTCATTTTGTTTTCTACTCGTTTTCTCCTATAGCATTCCTAGCGTCTAGGGTGCTGATTGGCAAAATCATAAAACTTGATATTCGCTGTTTTCTCCCCACGCTCGCTTGAGCTGTCTGAACACTCATTATCTGCATCGTTATTTACCTCCAGATGCTCAAAAGAGTTATAAAACTCTTCTTGTTCTGGTGGTTCTACAATCTCATCTCCTCCTCGTATAAGGCTTACCATGTAATAGGATAGCACATCATAGCCATCCTTATCGCAAAATTTTGTCGTTGGAGTATCTGTAATGGTACAGACATCCAATGTTGCTAGTATGTGTTCCCATTCCATAGGTTCCAAGGCATCTTCAGGAAAAGGTTTCGAAATATAATCCTTGTCCTCATTAGCTCTTTCTAAGACGCATTTCTCTCTTTTTAAGCTCCCACAATGTGAAGCTCCGCACATCCATAGCTCTTTTTGTTGTCCTAACCATGCTGGGAGTTCGAACCCTGCCAATGTAGCTGAATCAAACTCTTCCATTGGTGTCTTGTTCACATATTTGTAACTATGGTCTTTTAGGTTTATTTTGGTTGTAGTCTCGCCATGTCTAAGGTATACGTGGTCGTAACCCAAATCCTGGACCATCTTTAATTGTCTCATGAATGGTCTTCCCAAGATAATCTCGTAGTTGTTCTTTTTGTCAAAAACGACTATTGCAAATGTATGCTCATACTCGATTCCGCACGAGGTGACAATTACTCTTTCTAAGAGTCCTAAAGGCTTCTCCATGAACCCATCTGCCAGTTGCAATTTCATGCGGGTAGCTCTCAAAGCCGGTTTTCTCATTTTTTACAGATTTCCTTAGTGGAAATAGCGACTTCTGCTCCACTGTCTAGAATAGCTTTGGAAATTACTCCCTGGAATTCTACTAGTAGCGTGGTAAGATCTCATTTTTCTCTTTTCTCATGCTATTTATGTGGTAACTCACCCTGTTAGCTTCGTTGGCATCACGGATTTGCTTCCATAGGTCATCAGACCGTTACAATCCCTACCCATTTCTACAACCATTTTAGGTTGGAACCCCTCACTTGTTTCATCTATTGTATTTGGCACTATGATAGGCTCTCCCCTAGACTCAGAAGCATTCGTGAGTTTTTTCTTCGTTTCTACTTGTTTCTTCAAAGTTGGTTTGATAGGGGTTGAAGCTGGTACTTCATGCCAACTTGCAGGTTTACCAAGCGGGTTTTCTACCAAGGATTGAGCTGTTTCAATCATCTTTCGACACATATTCAACCTCTGTTTTTCTATTTCGGCATATGGATAAGTCATCCATCTTTACTCTTGAGTCTGGTTGTTTTTTAGTCTGGCTTCGTAGGCTTTTAAAAGTGTGTCTAACTGCTCATTTACCTTTTCTGCCAACACTGATCCTCCTGATCCTACACTTTTGGGTTCTGCTTTTTCCTTTGGTGCTATGGTTGCCGCAGTGTGTGAGCTTAGGCTAGCTAGATTCTCTAACCGCTCTAATCTATCCTTTGTGTGTTTTAACTCCTTGGATAGAGACGTTTGCTGTTGTTCTCTCCTGGCTTTCATACGCGCCTTTCTAGATTTCCAAGTGCTTCTCTGATTTTTTATTTCTGAACTTGGGGCATCGGTTTTTGGCTCTTCAATTATGGGTTCATTCGTCATTCTTTGAGCTTGGGCTCGTGTCACTACCTCAATAGGTATTACTATCTCGTTTTCTGACCCTCCACTGGAAGACAGTGCTTCCAGCATGTTCAAGGTAGCTTTTGCTCCTTTGCTCGGGGTTTTAGGGTAATCAGGAATTAAATGAGTAACTTCACACTCGATGCAATATGCGTTGACTCTGATGATTTCATCATGAGGACAGTCTCTTAGCCAATGGTCTCCACCACACTTGTGGCAGGGTCCCTTAGGCTGTTGAGGTGCTCCTTGAGCTCCTATTTGTTGGTATGCATGTCTCTACCCGCCCTGCCTCCGTTGGCTATGAACAACAATGTTCATTTATCCAAGCTATATCTTCCTTCTCCTGCTGCCTGTGCAGCTGTTGGTGGTCCTGCACTTCCTATCATGCTCCATGGTTCTGGCGTTGAGGGCTCTTCCGATGGATAATAGGTAGGATTTGCAACATATCCATTGGGATATTCATAATATGCATGCATAGGCACCAAAGACTTCTCTTCTGGTTCGATTACTGTTGGTGTGTATCTTATGCCAATTGGTCGTAATCCTGGTAGGGGTGGTTGTTGCCCCAACACTGGTTCTGGTCTTTCTACACCTACAGGTCGTGGTAGGTTGCCTGCTTGATACCAAGGCATCAGTGGAAGTTGAGGAGATGCTACCTGAGCCTAGGGAGCATAAGGTCGTTCTCTCACATACCCCTTGTTATAATAACATTCCTCCGTCCCATGGTTTGTCCAATTTTGTTCAATAGCACACCATTTGGGCTGTTTAGCCTGAGGTCTGGCAAATAGGTTAATCTTTTTTAGCACTTCCTCTACAAGCTTCTCCTGGCTTACAGCTACTTCTCCTTTCGGTTCCGTCTTAGCGGACTTGCTTCCACTTTGTTGTGAGGATGAATCGTGTCAATATCCTTGAATTCACCCTCCTTGTAGACCGCACAATTGTCTACAAGGTAAAGAGCCTCCTTAGTTAACTCATTTAACGTGGTGGTCCTCTTCATATGTAAGTCCTTCTGGAGATCTGCATTCCTCAGACCTTGGATAAATATAAGCATAAGTCTGGAGTGAGTTGGCAGTTCTTCCATAGGGCAGAACTTAACATATCTTTTTAGTCGTAGGGCTGACTTTCGCACAGACTCCCCTTCTTTCTTTTTGAATTTATGGATTTGTGAGACTGTATTATGATCTATCTCCCTTTGTGAGAATTTTGAGCAATAAACTCTTCAAACACCTCCTCCATAGACTCAAAGTCTCTATGCTCCACAGAGTCAAACCAAGTAGCAGCATCCTCCTCTAGGGTTAGTCCAAACCCTGCAAATTGGGTAGGGAAGTCTAACACCTCTTCAGTTCTACTTACACGCACAAAGGATGCTACATGATCTCTAGGATCTCTGTTTCCCGTGTATTTCTTGTTTACCCATTTTTGCACTTGAGAAGGTCTAATTCTACGATGGTCTACAAATGTCATCATTGGATCTCCTCATCCCAATCTACCTCGTCTGGTCTTCTGTAGTGGGCGGGGTCCTCTCCCAATGGTGCTCCTAAGCCGTAATTTCTGACGGTTTTTGCAAGAGATGGTTCATCTCTTTGAACTCCCTCTATGCGTGGTCTTCCAGGCTCTGTTGACCCTTGAATTTTTGGCTTACTCTCGCCTTGATACCGTAAATAGAGTGGTGGTTCTTGTAAATCCCTTAGCCCTCGTGCGGCTAGATAACCATCTCGGTTTAGGTCCTGTTCTAATGTTGCACTCTGTCGAAGCCATGCCTGCAATGATGGTTGAGTTGCTGGTTGGTTTTGGTAGTTGAACGTCTATTGTTGGGTAGAATCTGAGGTCACGTCGTACTCTTTTGAAAATGGATTTGTCGATTTGCTAGGGGTGTAGGAAACCCTTGGCACTTCTTCGGGGGCATAGGTTGATACTTCTGCAACTATTGCATTTTCTACCTCCTCTGGGAGAATACGATTGTATTCTCACCCATACCTATCAACAGAAACAATATCCTTTCCCATAGCAATTTCATAAGAGAATAAGTAAAGAACCTTATCTTTGCTTAATAATTCGTTTGGGTAGGGTTCTTTGCATCGGAAGTAAGAGACTATCTCCTCGCTCTCATGCTTGTAAATTCCCACATTCTCATTATGAGTAGAGACCCTGGTTGTTTTCTTATCATACATAAAAAGCGCTCCATGTCAATCAATGTTTGGAGGCGGTTCTTGAGTTTCTGAAATCATTTTTCCTTTTGCCATGTTATCTCCATATCTATTGTATTCCTCGGGGTTACTAACTATCAGATAGTGATTCCCCTTTTCGTCTTGGAATCTATCTCCATCATCATAGACTTGGGTTATTTCTAGTCTCTAGGCATGTCTTTCTTCAATACAAATACACTTGCGTCCTCGATAGTCAGAATAAACTAGGGCTCCCCTCGAGTTTGTTCCTTCTAAGAAGATTATAGTGAACTTGGAATCGTTCAAAGGATTTAGGGAGGTGCTTCCTCCTGGCATTGGTCCTTCATTGGAGAAACCTCCTAGCTGTTGACTACCCATCATGAAGAAGGACTTATCGGATGAAGTGTCAGTATGACTACCCTCCTCAATAATCGATGCTAGTGGATCTAGCCTTGCCTGAGTTACACTCTCCTCGGTGGACACTAAGCTACCCTGATAACCTGCTACCTTTTGGTGTTTGAAAATGTGTCTTCCTGATCTTAAATTCATCAAACTTAGCAATGCAACTTAACACAAATCCAACCACTCACCTGGCAAACGATCAATTTCCGCACAACTTCTTGGTTTGCCGCTGAATATACCCGTACACAAGCGTTTAATTTCGGCAATCGAATCAAATCATTTAACCACTAGAGGTGGTTTTAGTAATGATTGGTATAACTGGAGGGTTAACCTCAACCACTAATATATTTTATACACTTCTGATGTTCTAGATTAGGTCTGCTAATCTGGAACTGTACTTCCCTTGGATATTGGTCAATTTACCTGAAAAGTCTTAATTCCGTCTTTGCTCTGTCAAAAGGTCAAACAAGGTCCAAATTCACTTCTAAAAGAAGTTCTAGAACTCTTAAGTCAATTGGAACATCACTGTATGTCATCAGTCAGTTTTTCACTTTCCTAAGCCCTAGTAGACATCCTACACGTAGGATGTCTCTTGCTTTGTTTTGCCTAGTTTTTGCACTATAGACTCCCCTTGATGTGCTGAGTCCACAACTGTTTTTACTTTTTGATTTGGACACCTATAAGCTGGTCAATGGATCAGAAATCTGTTCCAGTAGCCTGATGTTGGTATGACCAGTCAAATCAACTCCACTTTGGACCAAAATTGACTAGGAGGCTTGCCTTAGGCTATACAACACCCTGCTATGCCTACAGTCACTTTTTGGCTTCAATTCATGCATTAGACATTCTACGCGTAGTTCAACTAATTGCTCAAAATGGCTTCAAATGAAAAGCACAGACTCCTCTTCAGGTGCTGATCACTTTGGTATGCTCAAATCTGGGTTTGGAGTGCCAAATCACACAAAAGACATCCTACGCGTAGGACGTCTTTTTGGCATGTTTGACCCCAGACTTTAGCCACATCTTCCCCTTGATGTCAGCAACCCAGTGCTATGCTTAGATTTTGGTTTGGATTTCAAAAGACCCCAATTTTAGCTGTTCTAGCCCTTTTTAGTCAAAGATGCTAAAGTCTGCTTAGAACCCAATTTTTTCACCCAATTGAGATGAAACCCTTCTCAGGCACTCAATAAATCATGCAAATCATGCTCATGGAGCCACCCTATGGTTTTGGTCTTAAAATAATGCCTAGGCACAATTTGGGTAGGATGTCTGGCAATTTCTGTCTATCTAGCCTTATCCTGTCAAGATATGGTCAAATTTCCACTTTCCAAGTGAAAATAGGGTAAAACCTACCTTTTGAACACACTGGTCAACTCAAAATTTCAAAATTTCCACCAGATCAGCCTGTAGAAATCCTACACATCAGATGTCTCCTGGCTTAAAATTATTTTTTTTCATGACAGAAATGCTCATGATGCTCTGCAGCTCTCTCGGCAACACTCACAGCAACTTTTGAACTTCACTTCAGCTTTCAAACACTCTTTTGCGTCTTTTACAACCTTGTGATGAATCTAGCAGCAAGTATAACATGCATGAAGTGCTCCAGATCATAAATCATGGTGTCCTACTTACTCTACTCCTAGTCATCATGTGAAATGGTGAAAATGGTGTTTTGGTTGCTTCCTGGCCTCTCCGGACTCTCAAGCTCTCCTTTCACCGCTTCTACAACTCGAACTCCTACTTATCAACTCAACTAAGGCCTAAAAACTATCTAAGTCTTCCTAAGTCGAAGGATCTAGGCCAGACACACGCTCCCTAGACTCCCTCTAAGACCTAGAGAGTCCCTCACCCTCTGATCCTATCTTAATGTAAAACGAGACTCTAGCAAGCCAGAGAATCCCTATCCTCAAGGACTACTCTCGGTCACCTACCTAGGGTTTTCGTCCCCGACAGCGGCGCCAATGTTGGGGGATACGCCGCGACGGACATCAGCACAACGAGAACTCACCTAACAAGATTTGTCAGCTGATAGCGGGAAAAAGAGCAGTGCAATTGGGTGGCCTCTGTACTTGTGCACACTCCACAAACCACGCCTCATGCAAACAAGCAAAGAACAAAACAAAGGGGGCACCACCCTAAATTAAGAGGTTTGGGGACCTCACGCATAGTGAACATAGGCAAGTGAGACTTCTGGCATTATGATGGCATCAAAACATATGGCAAAACACATAGAAGCGAAGCTTAGGGACCTTATGTATCATATATATACACAAGACATCAGCTTAACAATACAACGGCATCTGATCATACATAGCAAGGATATAGAGAAGCAAGCCAAGGATGGCATAATCCCTTGTCAAAAACAATCAACCCAGCAAGTAGGTATGATCCTACTAGCAACACATCAATACCTTAGAGAATGATGGCGAGGATGGTGGCCATGGAGCATGAGAGAAGACTCCTTATTTAGGTTTTAGGGCTAGTAATGTAGCATAGTAGAGGGAGAGAGAGAGAGGGAGAGAGAGTAGAGCTCCATCCATAGCTCCTCGTTGTGAGCAATGTCGTCATAGCTTCGTTGCTTGGTGAAGTGGGTGAAGTGTTGGTTTTGAGTGAGAGAAGGCCTCCTTATATAGGTTTCTGAGAGGGTTTAGGATTAGGGATAAACATGCTTAAATCCGTTGATTGGGGTTACTTTTTGCTTAGGGTGGTCAATAGATTGAGGTCACTTGATATGTCACCATCAAGATATTCTCTAGAGTGATGTGAGAGGGGAGAATAAATGCTGATTTTTCTGATTGTGACACATGGGGATAAGGCCTTGAACAGCATTTAAGAGCAGGTAAGGTGGCTGTTGAAACTGGAGGTTCTGCATATGTCAGGGGGGACCTGCGGGGGTCCTCCTGAATATTAAATTCTCAAAAAATCCTCAACCATGGCTTCTTTTGACATGTGTTCTTTGAAAAAATCAGCATGTCTCTTTTCAACTCAAAAGTCTTTATCCCTGTTGGCTCACCTTTACCATAAGATTTTCCCCTTTTCTCCTCCCGTAACTGCATTGTTGATGCCCAATCACTGTTTCTAGTAACAATGAACTGTTACCTACCAAATACTTATGGTGTAGTAAAAAATATTTACCATGGGTAAAACAAGTTACTTTAGGTAAAAAGTGATTTGTATTTACCATGTAGGTGAAAAATATTTACTGTAGGTAAAAAATATTTACTGTGGTAAAAAATATTTACTATTGGTGAAAAAAGTGAAAACGCAGTATGCTGTGCTGTGAGTCCACACAAACATCCTCGTGTAAATTTCACTAGAAATTCACACCTAGAATGGGCTATTCTGTAAGATATAGGTTGTAGGCATGCATAAGAGCTCGTTCCCACGTATCTTCTGTCCATGGCACTTTTTACTCTTTGGTGCTTGTGAAGTAGATTTTTCTTCTCTTTCGAGATCCCTTGGACTAGAGTATCTTCATCTCCCCAACAACTGACTGTGCCTTTATTGCATCTTCAAAAGGGATCCTAAAAACCATGCATCATATAGCCCTCCCCCTTAAGCTAGAGGTATTTGATGCCTCTAGCTGTAGGTTGTGCTACAATAGGGTTCTCTTGAATACTTACCCACCTGGTACCAATTGAATTTGCCATGTTACTGCTTTCTTGGCTGATGCACCCTGTTTAGTCCTTTCTGATGAATAATTGTATCCATCCATGACTAACAACTGGTCTCCTAGACCCTTGAAAGCCATACCCCATCCATTGTCAATATCCGCTTTCACTGGTAGCATTCTCTTTTTTCTTTTTTTCTTCTCTTTTTTTCCCTTTTTTTTTTTTTTCCCTGAAACGACTATGTACATGATTTTTACCTTAGTTGGAGCTCGAATATGATGAGCTCTCCTCTGAACCATCCTTAGCATTGATTTCACCAGCATATGGCTGTGAAAGACGACATTGGTAGGCCTTCAATCGCCAACCATTTACCGGGGTCTGATGTACCTTACCATCTAGGTCACCTAGTTGGTAACTACCATTTGAGAACCTCTGTATCACTACAAAAGGGCCTTCCCACTAAAGTAAGAACTTACCATCCTTCCTGCGATCAAAGCGATTGTCGTATCTGAGCACTAAAGAATCTTCCTTGATACCTTTCTTGACAAGGTTGCGATTGAACTTCTTTCGTTTCTTCTCTGCCTGGGCTGCATAGTACTTCACTGTTGACTCTCGATCTAGCCCTAACCTCTCCAAATCGATGATTCTTCCTTCCTCCTCCTTCTCTTGACTATCCTCTTGATGTGCTTTTAGAACTCGGAGGCTCGCTAGCTCCACTTCTATAGGCAATAGTGCCTCTTGCCCGTAAACCAAGTGAAAAGGTGTATACCCCAAGGATGTTTTAAAGGATGTTCTGTAGGCCCAAAGTGATGCATCTAGGTGTTTGTCCCATGCCTTAGGATGTAAATGCACTTGCTTAGTGATGATTTTACATATAAGACCATTTAACTTTTCCACAAGACCATTGCACTGAGGGTAGTATGGTGTAGAGTGCCTGCGCTTGATTTTTAACTTGCTCATCAATTGCCCGACTAAATCAGCTCAAAATCCCGGTCCCCTATCCGAGAGAATCTCCAAAGGTGTGCCAAAACGGCAACAAATGAATTCAAAAATGAAATCACTCACGTCCTTGGCTGTGATGCGCTTTGTGGGACGAGCTTCTGCCCATCTGGTCATGTACTCCACCCCCATAATGATGTATTCCTTACCTGATTGAGTGCAAGGTAGTGGCCCTATTGCATCTATCCCCCATTTTTCAAATGGCCCATAGGTTTTGATTAGATGCTGATTTTCATGGGTAAGACGCCTTGGTCCAGCTTTTTGGCAAACCTCACATGTGCGGCACCAATGTTGTACATCTCGATGGAGGCTTGGCCACGTGAACCCTGCTTGTAAAATCTTTCTGCTAGTAACCTCTTGTGCAAAGTGGCCACCACACACACCTTCATGACAACTAAACAAAATATCCTTTATCTCTTGGGATGCAGGAACTCTCCTTAAGACAACATCTTTCCCTCTACAATACAAGTCCTCATTCACTAAGCTATAGCTGGTAGCCTTTTTTGCCAACCACCTACGTTCACTTTTACTCATACCAGAGGGTGCTTCACAATGCTCAAGAAAGTAAAGTAAATCATGCAGCTCCTCCTTTCCCTGGTATAAAGGACTTTTCACAAGGATAGCACCTACTATGAGAGTTTGTAGTTCTTCACCTGCTAAGGCATCTGCTTCTCGATTTTGATCTCTAGGTACAAAGTGCACTCGAACTTCTTTAAAACCCTTCAACAAGGCCTTTGCTTCCCTCATCTTAACAGACAATTTGTCATTTTTACAGGCCCATACACCAACCATTTGCTTAACAATCAACATGGAGTCACCAAAAAAATTTAGCTTTGTGATGCCCTGAGAAAGACAACATTGCAACCCTAAAACAAGGGCATGGTACTATGCCTCATTGTTAGAATGAACCTCTTTTAGATGAAACCCTTTTGCAAAGATCTTCTCCTTCTCTGGACCTAATATTACTATGCCTGCTGATGCCTTGTCTTTGGTCCTCTTGTAAGCCCCATCAAAATACAGACTGTGTGCTCCCAGTAGAACTTCAGGCTCCGGGATAGGCGGTACCTTACTAGGTGCCTCTTTCTTGGCCTTCTCATAACACCTTTGTGTGAGGACATCTGCCAAACAAGCACAGGTGGAATCCTCTACTTGTAGTGTGTAGTCAAACTCTTGAAGGTGCACCACCCACTTTGCTATTCTTTGAGACAATTCCATGTGTTGTAGGGCATATGGAAAAACCTCCTCAGTTGTGATCACCACAAATTGTCTCGGAAGTAAGTAAGCCGGAAACTTCTCCACTGCAAACTTAAGAGCTAGCACCAATTGCTCAGTTGTGCTGAAAACCTTTTCAGCAGCTGTCATCACTCTACTAGAGAAGTAGAGTGATCTCATGAGAGATGTCTTTGGGTCTTTTTGCATCAAGACAGCTCCTAGAGCTTCTGGACCTACACTAGGATTTACATAGAATAATTCACCCCATGTGGGTTGTAGGACGACAGGCAATGAGCTCAAAATGGTTTTAACTTCTTGAAAGCACCTTTCAGCCTCCTCACTCCATGTCAATGTAGTGTGTTTAGTGAGCTGCTGCAAAGGATAGATTGCCTGAGAAAGGAGATGTATGAATCGTCCCATGTAGCGAACCTTTTGAATGAAGGAGACTAGTTGCTTCACGTTTGAAGGAGTAGGTAAAGATAACAATGTCTTTACCTTTTCAGGGCAACCTCAATACCATCTTGAGACACAACATGGCCTAGTAGAGTGACCTTGCTCTCACCTATGTGGCACTTGTCTTTATTCAATTGCCCACCCAATTGGGCCAGACGGGTGAAACCTTCATCAACCTTGGACAGATGTACTTCCCTAGAGCTGTAAATGCAAAAATCATCAATGAAGACTCGTATGGACTTACCAAAGTAAGGCTGAAACACCAAGTTCATAAACCTCTGGAAAGTAGCTGGGGCATTAGTTAAACCAAAAGGCATAACTCTATAAGCAAAACACCCCCAAGGTGTTATGAAGGTAGTCTTTCTTTGGTCTTCATCTGCAATTCTGATTTGGAAGTAGCCTGAGTACCCATCACACACTGTGTACCTTTCATGACCATCCACTTCATTTAGTATTTCATCTTGAAAAGGCAAAGGAAAATGGTCCCTTTTTGTGGCTGCGTTTAGAGGCTTGTAATCCACACATACCCTCCACTTCCCATTTTTCTTTGGTGCTACCACAACTGGAGATACCCACTCAGAATCTTCCAATGGGTAGATAAATCCTGCCTTGAGTAATCTTTTTACTTCTTTTAAGAGTGCATCTCGTTGCACTAGCCCTAATCTCCTTAGCCTTTGCACCACTGGTTTGGCACCTTCCTTTAATTGGATATGGTGTTGGGTTACCGTCACTCCTTTAATGTGCTCATAATCAGTTATAAAGAGGCCAACATGCTTCTTTAGTACCTGCAAATAGGGTTCTCTCTCTTCTTCTAGTAGGTCCTTAGCTAGCATCTCTTCTAAGCCTGTGGCTTCTTCCTTGTTTAAAGAGTCTTGACCACCTTCTCCTTCTGGGTTTCGCAGTATTATACCCATGACTTCCGAAGAGCTAGCATCCTCCTCAGATGACTCATCCTCAAATGAAGACCAGCTTCTTGTGCTCCATTCATCCATAGAAGTCTCCATCTCTAGGTCTTCTTGTCTACCCTGCTTCATGTCATACACAATTTTTTGTTGCTTGCCACCTACCTTATGAGTTGGTCGCAACTCAAGGGAACCTGTCTCCCAATCTTGCCTAGCTTTCATAGCCATAAGCCAAGGTCTTCCAAGGATTAGCAGATAGCCCTCCCCCTTAGTTGGGATCACATAAGCATCAATTGAGATTGCAACACCAAAAGCTGAAACCTTCACTCCATTAACCTTTCCCACACAAGCCACCCTTACATTATTTGCCATCTTAGCTTGTAAGGAAGTTTGCTCGTTTACTTCCAAACCCAACCTATGCATTAATTTCTCTGTCATAACACAAATCTCGGCTCCACCATCTACGTACACATTGGAGACTCGCTGACTCTTAATCTCTGCATCAATGACTGGCACGATATCCTTCATGCCTCTTGCACTAATAGACCCAACTGACTTTGCCTTAGCCCTCCTAGTGCTGACCATCTTAGACCAGGTTCTACGCATCTTTGGGGAAAGGTGGAGGAGTTGCTGCCATGAAATCTTTGGTCCTTGCTTACTCACATCTGCTACCAGGTCGTAAGGTATGGATCCTACCCCAAGTGGAATTTAGTCTTCTACTCCTATGTGCCTCCTTGACCTACTCTTCCTTTTCTTGTCTCCTATCACTTGGGAGGAACCCTCATTCCCTTTATCCACCTCTGAAGCTTCCATTTCATCAGTTCTTTGTCTCCTAACTCTCTTTATTGGCATGGCAACAGCTTCCTCCATTTTTTCTTTCCCTTTATCCTTACCATTGTCAAGACTTATGACAGAGACAGCCCTGTCCTCCCCTCCCGATGGTAGTGGAGGGATCTCTGTTGGTGCTTGTGGTGGTGGAGGAGGGGGTCTCAATATTTGGATTGATGGAGCCACGTGTGCATTTTGTCCATTTAGTGGCCTAGCTCGAGGAGGAGTGACTTTGTGGCGAGGAGGCCGTCTTTGATTACCATTTCCTTGATAGCGTCGTGGATGGGGGCAATAATACATGCCGTGACCTACCTCTCCACAGTTGTAGCAAATGTACTCACGTGCTTGCCTTTGTCCTTCTTGTCTATTTCGTTCATTTCCTGGCTGGGGAGCCCTTACACCTTGAACCAGATTGATGGACAGGCTCTCTAGTTGATTGGTGATTTGTTGAAGTAATTCTTGTTGAGAGGACTCTTGGTCTGTTGCTCCTCTTCCTTCTACTACCCTTGCCGTAGGTTGAGCTAGCGGTGGAGGCTCCATTCCCCCTTGTAGTTGAGCTTGTAATTTTAACTTCCTATCCTTCTCCCTTGCATAAGTCATAGCTTTATCAAAGTTATCTGGGAATTTACCTTTTACCTTTTCTCGAAGGATGGGGTAAAGCCCTACCAGGAAACAGTCCTTCTTTAGGCATTCTGGCGCCCTTTCTCCTTCACCTAGTGATGCACACCATTTCTCCCACAGGTTGGAAAACTTTCCTTCATAGCTTCTATAGTCATTGGGTGATGTTTGGCGTAGCTCTAAGAGCTGTCTCCATATCTCCTCTAGAGGCTCATGGCGGTGAAATTCTTTGATGAAGGCCATCTTTAAGGACTCCCAGTCTCTTCTTTCTTCAGGTGCCAAAGTTTGATACCATAATTTTGCACCTTCCCTCAAGACCAGAGGAAAGGCCCTTAACTTAGTAGCTTCGTCATCCCTTCCCGATACCAGAAAGGCCATTTCCAAATTATCCAAAAAGTCTGGAGCAACCTCCCCAGGCTTACCATAAAAGTTAGGGAAGGCCATAAGTGAGAGAGTAAACAATTACACAAACAGCTCCAATTTATTTAAAAATAGAGAATGGTAATTACAATTTGGAGCTTTAGCACAAAAGACCATATTAGGTATTTTGGTAAAAATCTCACATTATGGGAATCTCCAAATCGACCGAATTCATGTAATTTGGGAATTTTCCACTTAAAGTGGGAAAAATTGAGGTGTGTGGCTAGTAAATAAAGTGAAAATCTCATAGGATTGTGGTGTTGATAAACACCAAAAGTCAAGAGGATGTACAACACATGGATTTGAATAATAACTATAAATTACATAAAACAAAGGAAGATACAAAAAAGATTTTGTTTACAAATTGACTAGTATAGTCACAATAGAAGCTCCACATAATTCTACTCCACATTTGATACCATATCTGAACTTTGATCCAAGTGTGGCTGATGTGCACGAGTGAGGCCTTCTTTGGCTTTTAGAGCATGTCTTTCTGGAATCTTTATTCTAGAAAATGGTCCTTCTTTGTTGGGTCTCCAGGACCAAACAATTGCATCTATAGTTTCCCACACTTGTGGGTCCTTATAGTTGACAGCCCAATAACCCTTCCAACAATTACTGTAAGCTTGAGTATCTGTCATCCCACTTTTTCTCGCGCAAGGTGCCCAATATTGAATCAAGAGTTTTCTGTAGTTTGGTGATGTAGGCTCATTATCAATGTCAGATAAAGCCATTGCAAGCCACACTGGATAGATTTCTGTGTCACTCGGAACAAGCATAAGAAAGTCACCTTGGTGCACATCAGACATAGGGTCAAACTCTTCCCTTGGCCTATCTCGTTGAGGCCCACAAAAATGATCATTCAACTCTTCAAGGCCTAGGAATCTTTCTGCTCCTTGTTGCAAATTCATTGTAGTGCTTTGTAGATGAGAATATTCTTGAGTTTTTGGCCAAAACATTTCATACAAGACTCCCTCTGATATGATTGCTTTTCCAATCTCTTCAATTACCTTACTCCAATAATCTATCACGGGTCTATAATATCGCGGAATACTTGAACCATTCCCTAAATTTTTCCAAAATTTTATATAGTTCTTTAGCCCCAAAATGACTTCTTCGTGGGCCTTGACATACTCCGCCATTTGTACTAGAGGTGGATCTCCATGTGGTAACATTGGCTTGCCTTCTGTGTCCGTTTTCCAAAGGCGAATACTTCCACTCCAACTTGATACACCTACATGTGCCTTATATTGCATCATTGGTGTCTCATCTTGCATAAAGAACCTGAACTGAAGCGGTTTGGAATGTCCAACAAGTATGTCTTGTCCATCACAAAGATAGCCATCACAATATTGCTTGAAATCAGGGATCTTTGTGAGAAAAAATGGAGCTGGAGATGAAGATGAGCTGTTTCGTAATGTATCCATCAAATGTGGCAAAGTATAGGTTTGTGTAACTCTCAACTTCTCTGAAAACCTACTAAACATGGCGTCTATGTCCTCATGTGTATGCCCAACCATTAAAAATCCCAGCTGGATGGTTTTGAAAACACCCCTTGCAACAAGCATTGACAAATAGGCAAATAAGTATCGATTTTTGTTTTCCCCTGCACAATTATCCAATTGTAGCAACAAGTTCTCTGGCAATCTGCGAAATGTTGACCCCAATTCCTCTTCTGCAATTTCTGACGACTGCACAATGGGCTCTTTTCCATCACTCAAGTTATGGTAGTCCAAAGCATCCCTTGAGTTCAAAGCATGTAGTAGTGAAATATTGCTCCTTGGAAGTCCATTTGTTACTAGATCACCAAGAGGATGCTTATCTATCCTCTCGAGGTTATGTAAACAATTAGCAATTGAGCCAATTGTAAGATTTGGATCAGCTGGCCACAAACCATTCAAGACAAAGTGTCCGTAATGACCTTCTCCATGTCCATGAGTGATCATGCCAATCAATGCCACCTGCAGATTATATCCTGAATCCACACCCTTGGGAACAATGCGTAATCTAGGAATGGCAGTCTTCTTTTGATCCATCTTATCATGGATTATGCATACATATTTTTGTGGTTGAGTTTCTGAATACGTGCGCCATGCATAATATAGGCTTCTGCAACTCTTTTGTTGTGCCATGTGAACTTCTCTCTCCCTCAAGAGAAGAGCTCTCTCTTCAAGAGAAGGTTTAGCTTCTAACCTTGCCTTGATTGAGCTACAAATATTGCACTTAGAGAACTCACTCGTCTTTGTTAAAGTGACATGTGGGTACTCTTTGTTCCAAATTCTACCAAAAGAAGATTGGGATAGCTTCTTCTCATAGCCCATTTGGTCAAGTGTCGTGTTGATTTCACATAAAATATCCACTTGTTTGTATGTTGATGGAATCACCAATTGAGTCTCTCTTGAGCCATCTAGCAGTGTTCTACTTCTATGTGGCATTTTCTCAGAGTTATTTTCCACAAACTCGTTTAGTAGTGCTCTTGCTAAACTAGTATGTTGAAGTCCCCTTCTCAATGTACATGTGTTCCCATGTACATATTGGCGCACACCATTTTCAAAGTTCTCCTTGTATCGATAAAATGATGTCTTTGGTATTCCATGTAGCTCATACCATGCTCTACAACAAACAATAGAGCCATTTAGCCTGAATTGGTATCGTGACTTCTCATCTTTCTGATAACATATAGAAAGAACATCATAAACATAATTAGTGCGTGATTTTTGAGACTCTCCCCAAAATTGTTGTCGTAACCTTGTCACCATATCACGATCTGCAAATTGGCAGCATTTTTGTGCACAACAATCAATGCATGATACCCTTTGAATTGATTTGTTTGAAAGGTAAAAAGTCGAAGCTGGTGCTGCTTTTGATTTTTGAGTCCTGTTCATGAAAGTGTATCGTCTCTTCCTTGACAACTGGACAACATTACTCCCATCAAGTTTTTTTCCAACATTGCCATCGTTGGATACATCCTCATATGTAGCATGCATGCCATCAACAGGAACAAAGCGTTGTAATGGGCTCCCATTCAACATTGTTGTCTGCTTGATGGGCCACTTTAGCAAAGTGATGCTACCCACTTCAACCACATCATGAATGCTTGCATTTTCTCTTTCAATACCCACACCCACACAATCAGGACCAAGTTCCTGAAAGTTGACATAATCATGTGGAAATACATATAAGATGGTCCCTTCATTCATGGTTTGCATCATTGTGTCATCTTTTAAAAGGACCCTCTGATTTCTCCAAGACTCTCGAATCATTGCTTCAAATTCTGGGCTTGTCATAGGTATTGCATCTGTAACTAGAGGATCAGAATGATCATGTTCTTCATCACCATTGTAGCTTTCGTGTGGATCAATTAAGTTCCCATTTAATACAAAAGATTGCAAAAGAAGCTTTGACCATCGAACAGCACTCCATAATGAGCCTTGGAGAGATGAAGTATCCATTGTAGGAAAAGGTAGGACCACATCCTTCAAGCATTCCTCCACTAGTATGGAGACATTTCCCAGCCCTATCTTTGTACCACCACAAGTGGAATCTGGATCTGTTCTACACACACAACCAATACCAACGATTTCATTGTCAAGTATCATATGTACTTTCTCCCCAGATTCAAAGTCCATCCTGTAAGTAAAAAGATTACATTGTTAAATCCATAGTTATAGAAAAATACTCTTCAAACCAAAAATCATGCTACAACATGAAAAAGGTTTGCATAGGTTGGACAAGTGGTGAACCTTGAGACCAAATCCTCCTTGCTATATTAATGGAAGCAAGGTTGGACAAGTGGTGGACCTTGAAACCAAAGCCTCTTTGCTATATGAGAGCATAGGTTGGACAAGTGGTGGACCTAGTTGTAATACCCACTGCCACCTATCAACTACTATAGGACTATGCTTTCCAATGTCCAAGTATCCCTTGAGTCTTTCAAGGTTGAACACGCGGTGGACCTTGAAACAAAAATCCCCTTTCTATATCAGAGCATAGCTTGGACAAGTGGTGGACCTAGTTATAATGCCCAATATCCAAGGTGAAATACCTTAGGACTTTGCTACCTTGCTTGCCAATGTTTACGTAGCCCCTCATTTCTTTAATGGAAGTAAGGTTGGACAAGTGGTGGACCTTGAAAGCAAAGCCTCTTTGCTATATAAGAGCATAGGTTGGACCTAGTTTTAATACCCACTGCCACCTATCAACTACTATAAGACTATGCTTTCCAATGTCCAAGTATCCCTTGAGTCTTTCAAGGTTGAACACGTGGTGGACCTTGAAACCAAAATCCCCTTTCTATATTAGAAAGGTTGAACACATGGTGGACCTTTAAACGAAAATCCCCTTTCTTTATCAGAGCATAGCTTGGACAAGTGGTGGACCTAGTTATAATGCCCAATATCCAAGGTGAAACACCTTAGAACCTTGCTACCTTGCTTGCCAATGTTTACGTAGCCCCTCATTTCTTTAATGGAAGCAAGGTTGGACAAGTGGTGGACCTTGAAAGCAAAGCCTCTTTGCGATATGAGAGCATAGGTTGGACCTAGTTGTAATACCCACTGCCACCTATCAACTACTATAGGACTATGCTTTCCAATGTCCAAGTATCCCTTGAGTCTTGCAAGGTTGAACACGTGGTGGACCTTGAAACCAAAATCCCCTTTCTATATTAGAAAGGTTGAACACATGGTGGACCTTTAAACAAAAATCCCCTTTCTTTATCAGAGCATAGCTTGGACAAGTGGTGGACCTAGTTATAATGCCCAATATCCAAGGTGAAACACCTTAGAACCTTGCTACCTTGCTTGCCAATGTTTACGTAGCCCCTCATTTCTTTAATGGAAGCAAGGTTGGACAAGTGGTGGACCTTGAAAGCAAAGCCTCTTTGCGATATGAGAGCATAGGTTGGACCTAGTTGTAATACCCACTGCCACCTATCAACTACTATAGGACTATGCTTTCCAATGTCCAAGTATCCCTTGAGTCTTGCAAGGTTGAACACGTGGTGGACCTTGAAACCAAAATCCCCTTTCTATATTAGAAAGGTTGAACACATGGTGGACCTTTAAACGAAAATCCCCTTTCTTTATCAGAGCATAGCTTGGACAAGTGGTGGACCTAGTTATAATGCCCAATATCCAAGGTGAAACACCTTAGAACCTTGCTACCTTGCTTGCCAATGTTTACGTAGCCCCTCATTTCTTTAATGGAAGCAAGGTTGGACAAGTGGTGGACCTTGAAAGAAAAGCCTCTTTGCGATATGAGAGCATAGGTTGGACCTAGTTGTAATACCCACTGCCACCTATCAACTACTATAGGACTATGCTTTCCAATGTCCAAGTATCCCTTGAGTCTTGCAAGGTTGAACACGTGGTGGACCTTGAAACCAAAATCCCCTTTCCATATCAGAGCATAGCTTGGACAAGTGGTGGACCTAGTTATAAAGCCCCTCCTTTCTTTAATGGAAGAAAGGTTGGAAAAGTGGTGAATCTTGAAACCCAAACCCTTTGGCTATATATAGAGGATATCTTGGACAAGTGGTGGGCTTAGTTGTAGTATCCAATGTCCAAGGTCCAAGGTGAACTATGTAAAGACCTTACTTCCAAAAACAAAGTCGTACAAGTGGTTCTCCTTGAAACCAAAACCTCCTTAGTGTATTAGAACATAGCTTGGAGAAGTGGTGGACTTAGTTGTAATGGTGAATGTCCAAAGCAAACTATTATAGGACCTTGCTTCCCAAATCAAGTTTGGACAAGTGGTGGATCTTGAAACCAAAACCCCCTTACTCTATTAGAGCATAGCTTAGATAAGTGGTGGACCTAGCTGCCATGGAAAATGTTCAATCTGAACTGCTGCAAGACCTTGCTATTAAATGTCTAAGTAGAGCTAGCTTCTTTAATGGAATCAAGGTTGGGAAAGTGGTGCATCTTGAAACCAAAAGCCCTTTATTGTATTAGAGCATAGCTTGGACAAGTGAGGGACCTAGTTTTAATGTGTGATGTCCAAAGAAAAGTATTACAAGACCTTGCTTTCCAATATTTGAATTGGTCAAGTGGTTAAAACTAAGTATAAAACTTTGACCATTTTCTTTTCGAATTGCCAAAAAGCTAGTTTTAGACACCCCTAAATGAAAATGGTTTAGGGTGGCCTTAAACAATGTTTTTTCAAAGACTTGAACAAAAGGGTTGTTGAAGAGTAATGACAATTTATTGTGGCTTGAAGTGCCTGAGTATGTGAAAACAAGCCTAGGTTTTCCACGAGGCAAAAGGTGACATAATAAGAACATTGGAAAGTTAGGATTGACCATGTGGCCTAAACTTTGGCAAGTGAAGTGGTGGCCAAGTTTTGTGGCACAGTGTGCACTTGGTCCTATATGTGTTGACCACTTGGCTAAATCTAGGACCATAAGGCCAAACCTTTGGCACCTTAAATATAGTATGGGACATAATCTAGAACTGCTATAGTAAATTAGTAGTATAGCTAATATGTTAATATTTGTATTATATTTAAGTATATGCTAATATAATTTATGTTCAAAATTTCACTAATGAAGAATGTTCCCATTTAGCACTCCAGATGCGGGGTCTTAGGGCAATGCCACAATGGGGTGACAAGGCAGCGCTTCCACGTGAGGTTTGGGGGTAGCGCTCTTGATGGGGATGTGGAATATAGCGCTCTCGATGGCGGGGCTTGGGAGGTTGATTTTGGGATATTGTTCTGAGCGGGGTCCTGGGGCAGCGCCCCAGGCGGGGCTAGGGGCAGCGCCCAAAGATTTTTTTTTTTTTAAGTGAATTCCTAGTATAGAGTTATGCATGTTTTTCATATTTTCAACCATGATTTCTTTAATTTTGGCCGTGTGAATTGGTTAATTTTTTATATTGCTTTTGTTTTTTTTAATCCTATGATAAAACATGGACTTGTAGCATACGTGGCATTCTAATAAACCCTATCAAGATTAGGCACACAGAGAGCGCACGAGAAACGCACACAGAGAAAGCAGGCGAGCAGCAAAAACACAGAAAGCGCACACGGATCGCACACAGTTGGAGTATACGCGCGCGTAGAGGAGCAAGCTCGGCATCGTACACAACACACAGGTGGAGTGCACAGGATTGAAAGTTCGCGCACAAGACAAAGAAACATCAGCGTACACAACGCTTTCCAGAAGGGCAGGATCGGGCAGTCTTCTCAGGAGACATTGCACACCTCACGAATAGAGAAAAAACAGGTATTTCTCTCTCTCTCACTCTCTGTCTTTCTCCATATAGAGAAGATGGTTCTCTGTAACTCTTCTTGCACACACACTCTCTCGTCAAAAGACAGAGATACATAGTTTAAACGTATCCCCGCACACATACACATATTCCCACACATCGTCTTCCTCTCTTCCACATACATAACCACAGTGAAATCTGTTATCTTGCTGTCTCTCTCTTGAAAATACATGCACATATTCCCACACATCGTCTTCCTCACTTCCACATACATAACCACAATGAAATCTGTTATCTTGTTGTCTCTCTCTTGAAAATACATGCACATATTCCCATACATCGTCTTCCTCTCTTCCACATACATAAACACAGTGAAATCTGTTATCTTTCTCTCTCCTCTCTCTAAAAAACAGTTATTTATCTCTCTCTCTCTCTCTATCTATCTATCTCTGTATTTTCTATCTCTCTCTTGAAAATACATGCTCATGTATGTGTGCGTCTGTGTTATCTATGTGTATGTATGTATATTTGTGTTATTTCATTGTAATACTCATACATAATGCAGATACACAATTACACTTAATTACGATATGCACACATAGTATATATACATACATAAATATCACAAATAACTAACACATTGTAATACTAGTAAAATTGAATGGAAGACTTACTTGCGTGATCTGTTAAAGTCGATTCTTGTAGCGAGTTCTGGATGTATGCTGAGCTGATTTTCCTCTAATCCATTTGTAGATATGATTGTAACTTCTGTTTCTCAAAAATAGTAGTGTTGTTTAGTGATACACCTAATGGACATAAATGGTTTAAACTAGGACATGTAGACCAAAAATACGTGTATTTCTTTGGATGAATATATACACTTTTTGGTGACCCTTACCACAAGTGGTGGACCTTAAGACCAATGGACTATAAGGACCTCCAAACAATACCTTGTACACTCAATCCTTCTTGGTATCTAGGTTGGACAAGTGGTGGACCTTGTTCAAATTCTCTAACCACTCTCTCTAACATGGTGACATAATTTAGGTGTGATAAATTCATATCTATGCAAACTAATATCAGTTTAGGCTTGTTAATTTGAATTTGTTTGAATTTATGTACAATATAATGATTTGAGGTTTGCATATTTGAATTTAGGTGGTATAATGATATCTTTTTGTGGTAAACTTGAATTTAAAATCAATTTTGCGTAGAATATTTTAAATTTAAGTAGTAAAATTTAAATTTTTATAAAAAAGTTTGAATTTTAAAATTTGGGCGGGATAGTTTAAAATTTAGGCGGGATATTTAAGATTTGGGAGGGATATTTTAAATTTAGGCGGGAAGGTTTTGAATTTATAGCGAGATCTCCCTTACATAAGAGAGTATAGGTTGGACAAGTGGTGGACCTTCAAGCTAGAGCATCCATGCTACTGGACATGATAGGTAGGGAATCTAGTTGAATATTGTATGTATAATATATATGTAATAGATCTAGCTTGGACAAGTGGTGGACCTTGGAATAAAACCCCATGTAAAACATATCATGCACATTCCAAGTGGTCAAAAAAAATATCATTTAGAATATAGCCTTATAGGTTGGACAAGTGGTGGACCTTAACACCCAGATATTCTTCATATAATGACATAGCGTGGAAAACTGGTGAATCTTGAGACCAAACCATGCTACTAGCGATAATAGCTTGGACAAGTGGTGGACCTTGAAAGTAAACCCCCCATCTACGAAATATCGTGGGTTTAAGGTATTTCGATGGAGCCTAGCATCTTGGAGACATCGTGCATCTTGCTTCTCTTCATGTTTCAATGGAGCCTATCTTGGACAAATGGTGGAGCATCCTTCTCTCCATGTTTCAATGGACCCTAGCTTGGACAAGTGGTGGACCTTTACTTCTCTCTATTATTCAATAGAGTTAGCTTGGACAAGTGGTGGACCTTGGAACCAAACCCCCATTTAAAACCTATCATGGTCACTCCAAGTGGTGAGAAAGAATAACCTTTAAGATATAGCCTTATAGGTTGGACAAGTGGTGGACCTTAACACGCGCATATTCTTAATTTAATGACATAGAGTGGAAAAGTGGTGAATCTTGAGACCAAACCACTCAGGCTACTAGCAATAATAGCTTGGACAAGTGGTGGACCTTGACTGTAAACCCCTCATCTACGACATATCGTGGGTTTAATGTTTTTCGATGGAGCCTAGCATCTTGGAGACATGGTGCACCTTGATTCTCCTCATGTTTCAATGGAGCCTACCTTGCACAAATGGTGGAGCGTCCTTCTCTCCATGTTTCAATGGACCCTAGCTTAGACAAGGGGTGGACCTTTGCTTCTCTCTATGTTTCAATAGAGTTAGCTTGGACAAGTGGTGGACCTTGGAACCAAACCCCCATGTAAAACCTATCATGGTCACTCCAAGTAGTAAGAAAGAATAACCTTTAAGATGTAGCCTTATAGGTTGGACAAGTGGTGGACCTTAACACCCACATATTCTTAATAAAAGTGGTGAATCTTGAGACCAAACCACTCAGGCTACTAGCAACAATAGCTTGGACAAGTGGTGGACCTTGAATGTAAACCCCTCATCTACGAAATATCGTGGGTTTAATGTATTTTGATGGAGCCTAGCATCTTGGAGACATGGTGCAGCTTGCTTCTCGTCATGTTTCAATGGAGCCTATCTTGGACAAATGGTGGAGCATCCTTCTCTCCATGTTTCAATGGACCCTAGCTTGGACAAGTGGTGGACCTTTACTTCTCTCTATTATTCAATAGAGTTAGCTTGGACAAGTGGTGGACCTTGGAACCAAACCCCCATTTAAAACCTATCATGGTCACTCCAAGTGGTGAGAAAGAATAACCTTTAAGATATAGCCTTATAGGTTGGACAAGTGGTGGACCTTAACACCCAGATCTTCTTAATATAATGACATAGAGTAGAAAAGTGGTTAATCTTGACATCAAACCACTCATGCTACTAGTGATAATAGGTTGGACAAGTGGTGGACCTTGAATGTAAACCCCTCATCTACGACATATCGTGGGTTTAATGTTTTTCGATGGAGCCTAGCATCTTGGAGACATGGTGCACCTTGATTCTCCTCATGTTTCAATGGAGCCTACCTTGCACAAATGGTGGAGCGTCCTTCTCTCCATGTTTCAATGGACCCTAGCTTAGACAAGGGGTGGACCTTTGCTTCTCTCTATGTTTCAATAGAGTTAGCTTGGACAAGTGGTGGACCTTGGAACCAAACCCCCATTTAAAACCTATCATGGTCACTCCAAGTGGTGAGAAAGAATAACCTTTAAGATATAGCCTTATAGGTTGGACAAGTGGTGGACCTTAACACGCGCATATTCTTAATTTAATGACATAGAGTGGAAAAGTAGTGAATCTTGAGACCAAACCACTCAGGCTACTAGCAATAATAGCTTGGACAAGTGGTGGACCTTGACTGTAAACCCCTCATCTACGACATATCGTGGGTTTAATGTTTTTCGATGGAGCCTAGCATCTTGGAGACATGGTGCACCTTGATTCTCCTCATGTTTCAATGGAGCCTACCTTGCACAAATGGTGGAGCGTCCTTCTCTCCATGTTTCAATGGACCCTAGCTTAGACAAGGGGTGGACCTTTGCTTCTCTCTATGTTTCAATAGAGTTAGCTTGGACAAGTGGTGGACCTTGGAACCAAACCCCCATGTAAAACCTATCATGGTCACTCCAAGTAGTAAGAAAGAATAACCTTTAAGATGTAGCCTTATAGGTTGGACAAGTGGTGGACCTTAACACCCACATATTCTTAATAAAAGTGGTGAATCTTGAGACCAAACCACTCAGGCTACTAGCAATAATAGCTTGGACAAGTGGTGGACCTTGAATGTAAACCCCTCATCTACGAAATATCGTGGGTTTAATGTATTTCGATGGAGCCTAGCATCTTGGAGACATGGTGCAGCTTGCTTCTCGTCATGTTTCAATGGAGCCTATCTTGGACAAATGGTGGAGCATCCTTCTCTCCATGTTTCAATGGACCCTAGCTTGGACAAGTGGTGGACCTTTGTTTCTCTCTATGTTTCAATAGAGTTAGCTTGGACAAGTGGTGGACCTTGGAACCAAACCCCCATGTAAAACCTATCATGGTCACTCCAAGTGGTAATAAAGAATAACCTTAAAGATGTAGCCTTATAGGTTGGACAAGTGGTGGACCTTAACACGCGCATATTCTTAATATAATGACATAGAGTGGAAAAGTGGTGACTCTTGAGACCAAACCACTCAGGCTACTAGCAATAATAGCTTGGACAAGTGGTGGACCTTGAATGTACACCCCTCATCTACGACATATCGTGGGTTTAATGTTTTTCAATGGAGCTTAGCATCTTGGAGACATGGTGCACCTTGCTTCTCCTCATGTTTGAATGGAGCCTACCTTGGACAAATGGTGGAGCATCCTTCTCTCCATGTTTCAATGGACCCTAGCTTAGACAAGGGGTGGACCTTTGCTTCTCTCTATGTTTCAATAGAGTTAGCTTGGACAAGTGGTGGACCTTGGAACCAAACCCCCATGTAAAACCTATCATGGTCACTCCAAGTAGTAAGAAAGAATAACCTTTAAGATGTAGCCTTATAGGTTGGACAAGTGGTGGACCTTAACACCCACATATTCTTAATAAAAGTGGTGAATCTTGAGACCAAACCACTCAGGCTACTAGCAATAATAGCTTGGACAAGTGGTGGACCTTGAATGTAAACCCCTCATCTACGAAATATCGTGGGTTTAATGTATTTCGATGGAGCCTAGCATCTTGGAGACATGGTGCAGCTTGCTTCTCGTCATGTTTCAATGGAGCCTATCTTGGACAAATGGTGGAGCATCCTTCTCTCCATGTTTCAATGGACCCTAGCTTGGACAAGTGGTGGACCTTTGTTTCTCTCTATGTTTCAATAGAGTTAGCTTGGACAAGTGGTGGACCTTGGAACCAAACCCCCATGTAAAACCTATCATGGTCACTCCAAGTGGTAATAAAGAATAACCTTAAAGATGTAGCCTTATAGGTTGGACAAGTGGTGGACCTTAACACGCGCATATTCTTAATATAATGACATAGAGTGGAAAAGTGGTGAATCTTGAGACCAAACCACTCAGGCTACTAGCAATAATAGCTTGGACAAGTGGTGGACCTTGAATGTACACCCCTCATCTACGACATATCGTGGGTTTAATGTTTTTCAATGGAGCTTAGCATCTTGGAGACATGGTGCACCTTGCTTCTCCTCATGTTTGAATGGAGCCTACCTTGGACAAATGGTGGAGCATCCTTCTCTCCATGTTTCAATGGACCCTAGCTTAGACAAGGGGTGGACCTTTGCTTCTCTCTATGTTTCAATAGAGTTAGCTTGGACAAGTGGTGGACCTTGGAACCAAACCCCCATGTAAAACCTATCATGGTCACTCCAAGTAGTAAGAAAGAATAACCTTTAAGATGTAGCCTTATAGGTTGGACAAGTGGTGGACCTTAACACCCACATATTCTTAATAAAAGTGGTGAATCTTGAGACCAAACCACTCAGGCTACTAGCAGTAATAGCTTGGACAAGTGGTGGACCTTGAATGTAAACCCCTCATCTACGAAATATCGTGGGTTTAATGTATTTCGATGGAGCCTAGCATCTTGGAGACATGGTGCAGCTTGCTTCTCGTCATGTTTCAATGGAGCCTATCTTGGACAAATGGTGGAGCATCCTTCTCTCCATGTTTCAATGGACCCTAGCTTGGACAAGTGGTGGACCTTTGTTTCTCTCTATGTTTCAATAGAGTTAGCTTGGACAAGTGGTGGACCTTGGAACCAAACCCCCATGTAAAACCTATCATGGTCACTCCAAGTGGTAATAAAGAATAACCTTAAAGATGTAGCCTTATAGGTTGGACAAGTGGTGGACCTTAACACGCGCATATTCTTAATATAATGACATAGAGTGGAAAAGTGGTGAATCTTGAGACCAAACCACTCAGGCTACTAGCAATAATAGCTTGGACAAGTGGTGGACCTTGAATGTACACCCCTCATCTACGACATATCGTGGGTTTAATGTTTTTCAATGGAGCTTAGCATCTTGGAGACATGGTGCACCTTGCTTCTCCTCATGTTTGAATGGAGCCTACCTTGGACAAATGGTGGAGCATCCTTCTCTCCATGTTTCAATGGACCCTAGCTTAGACAAGGGGTGGACCTTTGCTTCTCTCTATGTTTCAATAGAGTTAGCTTGGACAAGTGGTGGACCTTGGAACCAAACCCCCATGTAAAACCTATCATGGTCACTCCAAGTAGTAAGAAAGAATAACCTTTAAGATGTAGCCTTATAGGTTGGACAAGTGGTGGACCTTAACACCCACATATTCTTAATAAAAGTGGTGAATCTTGAGACCAAACCACTCAGGCTACTAGCAATAATAGCTTGGACAAGTGGTGGACCTTGAATGTAAACCCCTCATCTACGAAATATCGTGGGTTTAATGTATTTCGATGGAGCCTAGCATCTTGGAGACATGGTGCAGCTTGCTTCTCGTCATGTTTCAATGGATCCTATCTTGGACAAATGGTGGAGCATCCTTCTCTCCATGTTTCAATGGACCCTAGCTTGGACAAGTGGTGGACCTTTGTTTCTCTCTATGTTTCAATAGAGTTAGCTTGGACAAGTGGTGGACCTTGGAACCAAACCCCCATGTAAAACCTATCATGGTCACTCCAAGTGGTAATAAAGAATAACCTTTAAGATGTAGCCTTATAGGTTGGACAAGTGGTGGACCTTAACACGCGCATATTCTTAATATAATGACATAGAGTGGAAAAGTGGTGAATCTTGAGACCAAACCACTCAGGCTACTAGCAATAATAGCTTGGACAAGTGTGGACCTTGAATGTAAACCCCTCATCTACGACATATCGTGGGTTTAATGTTTTTCGATGGAGCCTAGCATCTTGGAGACATGGTGCACCTTGCTTCTCCTCATGTTTCAATGGAGCCAACTTGGACAAATGGTGGAGCATCCTTCTCTCCATGTTTCAATGGACCCTAGCTTAGACAAGGGGTGGACCTTTGCTTCTCTCTATGTTTCAATAGAGTTAGCTTGGACAAGTGGTGGACCTTGGAACCAAACCCCGATGTAAAACCTATCATGGTCACTCCAAGTAGTAAGAAAGAATAACCTTTAAGATGTAGCCTTATAGGTTGGACAAGTGGTGGACCTTAACACCCACATATTCTTAATAAAAGTGGTGAATCTTGAGACCAAACCACTCAGGCTACTAGCAATAATAGCTTGGACAAGTGGTGGACCTTGAATGTAAACCCCTCATCTACGAAATATCATGGGTTTAATGTATTTCGATGGAGCCTAGCATCTTGGAGACATGGTGCAGCTTGCTTCTCGTCATGTTTCAATGGAGCCTATCTTGGACAAATGGTGGAGCATCCTTCTCTCCATGTTTCAATGGACCCTAGCTTGGACAAGTGGTGGACCTTTGTTTCTCTCTATGTTTCAATAGAGTTAGCTTGGACAAGTGGTGGACCTTGGAACCAAACCCCCATGTAAAACCTATCATGGTCACTCCAAGTGGTAATAAAGAATAACCTTTAAGATGTAGCCTTATAGGTTGGACAAGTGGTGGACCTTAACATGCGCATATTCTTAATATAATGACATAGAGTGGAAAAATGGTGAATCTTGAGACCAAACCACTCAGGCTACTACCAATAATAGCTTGGACAAGTGTTGGACCTTGAATGTAAACCCCTCATCTACGACATATCATGGGTTTAATGTTTTTCGATGGAGCCTAGCATCTTGGAGTCATGGTGCACCTTGATTCTCCTCATGTTTCAATGGAGCCTACCTTGGACAAATGGTGGAGCATCCTTCTCTCCATGTTTCAATGGACCCTAGCTTAGACAAGGGGTGGACCTTTGCTTCTCTCTATGTTTCAATAGAGTTAGCTTGGACAAGTGGTGGACCTTGGAACCAAACCCCCATGTAAAACCTATCATGGTCACTCCAAGTAGTAAGAAAGAATAACCTTTAAGATGTAGCCTTATAGGTTGGACAAGTGGTGGACCTTAACACCCACATATTCTTAATAAAAGTGGTGAATCTTGAGACCAAACCACTCAGGCTACTAGCAATAATAGCTAGGGATAACCATTAAGATATAGTCTTTCAAGGGGTGAGAAAGAATAACCATTAAGATATAGTCTTATAGGTTGGACAAGTGGTGGACCTTAACACCCAAATATTCTTAATATAATGATAGAGAGTGGAAAAGTGGTGAATCTTGAGAGCAAACCACTCATGCTACTAGCGATAATAGGTTGGACAAATTGTTGATCTTGAATGTAAACTCCCCATGTACAAAATAACGTGGGTTTAAGGTATTTCGATGGAGTCTAGAATCTTGGAGATATGGTGCAGCTTGCTTCTCTTCATGTTTCAATGGAGTCTATCTTGGACAAATGGTGGAGCATCCTTCTCTCCATGTTTCAATAGACCCTAGCTTAGACAAGTGGTGGACCTTTGCTTCTCTCTATGTTTGAATAGAGTTAGCTTGGACAAGTGGTGGACCTTGGAACCAACCCCCCATGTAAAACCTTTCATGGTCACTCCAAGTGGTCAGAAAGAATAACCATTAAGATATAGTCTTATAGGTTGGACAAGTGGTGGACCTTAATACCCAAATATTCTTAATATAATAACACAGAGTGAAAAAGTGGTGAATCTTGAGACCAAACCCCTCATGCTACTAGCGTTAATAGGTTGGACAACTGGTGGACCTTGAATGTAAACCTTCCATGTTTCAATAGAGTTAGCTTCGACAAATGGTGGAGCATCCTTCTCTCCATGTTTCAATGGAGCCTAGCTTGGACAAGTGGTGGACCTTTTGCTTCTCTCTATGAGAAGAATAAAGTTAGCTTGGATAAGTGGTGGACCTTGGAACTAAACCCCTATGTAAAACATATCATGGACATTTCAAGTGGTGAGAAAGAATACCCTTTAAGATATACGCTTATAGGTTGGACAAGTGGTCGACCTTAACACCTAGATCTTCTTTATATAATGACATAGAGTGGAAAAGTGGTGAATCTTGAGACCAAACCACTCATGCTACTAGGGATAATAGCTTGGAAAAGTGACTGACCTTGACGTTAAACCCCACATGTAAACAATATCGTGGGTTTAAGGTATTTCAATGGATGCTAGAATCTTGGAGACATGGTGCAACTTGCTTCTTTTCATGTTTCAATGAAGCCTATCTTCCACCAATGGGGGATCATCCTTCTCTAAATGTCTCAGTGGAGCCTAGCTTGGACAAGTGGTGGACCTTTGCTTCTCTCTATGTTTCCATAGAGTTAGCTTGGACAAGTGGTGGACCTTGAAACCAAACCCCCATGTAAAACATATCATGGTCATTCCAAGTGGTGAGAAATAATACCCTTTAAGATCTAGCCTTATAGGTTGGACAAGTGGTCGACCTTAGAACCTAGATCTTCATAATATAACGACATAGAGTGGAAAAGTGGTAAATCTTGAGACCCAACCACTAGTGCTACTAGGGATAATAGCTTGGAAAAGTGACTGACCTTGACGTTAAACCCCACATGTAAACAATATCGTGGGTTTAAGGTATTTCAATGGATCCTAGAATCTTGGAGACATGGTGCAGATTGCTTCCCTTCATGTTTCAATGGAGCCTATCTTGGACAAATGGTGGAGCATCCTTCTCTCCATGCTTCAATGGAGCCTAGCTTGGACAAGTGGTGGACCTTTGCTTCTCTCTATGTTTCAATAGAGTTAGCTTGGACAAGTGGTGGGCCTTGGAACCAAACTCCCATGTAAAACCTATCTTGGTAACTCCAAGTGGTGAGAAAGAATAAAGTTTAAGATATGGCCTTATAGGTTGGACAAGTGGTGGACCTTAGCACCCATATATTCTTAATAGAATGACATAGAGTGGAAAAATGGTGAATCTTGAGACCAAACCACTCATGCTACTAGAGATAATAGGTTGGACAAGTGGTGGACCTTGAATGTAAACCCCCCATGTACAAAATATCATGGGTTTGAGGTATTTCAATGGAGCCTAGCATCTTGGAGACATGGTGTAGCTTGCTTCTCTTCATGTTTCAATGGAGTGTATCTTGGACAAATGGTGGAGCATCCTTCTCTCCATGTTTCAATGGACCCTAGCTTGGACAAGTGGTGGACCTTTGATTCTCTCTATGTTTCAATAGAGTTAGCTTGGACAAGTGGTGGACCTTGAAACAAAACCCCCATGTAAAACCTATGCTGGTCACTCCAAGTGGTGAGAAAGAATAACCCTTAAGATATAGCCTTATAGGTTGGACAAGTGGTGGACCTTAACACCCAAATATTCTTAATATAATGATAGAGTGAAAAAGTGGTGAATCTTGAGACCAAACCACTCATGCTACTAGCGTTAATAGGTTGGACAAGTGGTGGACCTTGAATGTAAACCCCCCATGTTTCAATAGAGTTAGCTTCGACAAATGGTAGAGGATCCTTCTCTCCATGTTTCAATGGAGCCTAGCTTGGACAAGTGGTGGACCTTTGTTTCTCTCTATGTTTCAATAGAGTTAGCTTGGAGAGGTGGTGGACCTTGGAGCCAAACCCCCATGTAAAACATATCATGGACATTTCAAGTGGTGAGAAAGAATACCCTTTAAGATATACCCTTATAGGTTGGACAAGTGGTCGACCTTAACACCCAGATCTTCTTAACGTAATGACATAGAGTGGAAAAGTGGTGAATCTTCAGACCAAACCACTCATGCTACTAGAGATAATAGGTTGGACAAGTGGTGGACCTTGAATGTAAACTCCCCATGTACAAAATATCATGGGTTTAAGGTATTTCAATGGATCTTAGCATCTTGGAGACATGGTGCAGCTTGCTTCTCTTCATGTTTCAATGGAGCCTATCTTGGACAAATGGTGGAGCATCCTTCTCTCCATGTTTCAATGGACCCTAGCTTAGACAAGTGGTGGACCTTTGCTTCTCTCTATGTTTCAATAGAGTTAGCTTGGACAAGTGGTGGAACTTGGAACCAAACCCCCATGTAAAACCTATCATGGTCATTCCAAGTGGTGAGAAAGAATACCCTTTAAGATATAGCCTTATAGGTTGGACAAGTGGTGGACCTTAACACCCAGATCTTCTTAATATAATGACATAGAGTAGAAAAGTGGTGAATCTTGACATCAAACCACTCATGCTACTAGTGATAATAGGTTGGACAAGTGGTGGACCTTGAATGTAAACCCCCCATGTACGAAATATCATGGGTTTAAGATATTTCAATGGAGCCTAGCATTTTGGAGACATGGTGCAGCTTGCTTCTCTTCATGTTTCAATCAAACCTGGCTTGGACAAATGGTGGAGCATCCTTCTCTCCATGTTTCAATGGAGCCTAGCTTGGACAAGTGGTGGACCTTTGATTCTCTCTATGTTTCAATAGAGTTAGCTTGGACAAGTGGTGGACCTTGGAACCGTACCCCTATGTAAAACCCATCATGTGCATTCCAAGTGGTGGTAAATAATACCATTTAAGATATAGCCTTATAGGTTGGACAAGTGGTGGACCTTAACACCCAGATCTTCTTAATATAATGACATAGAGTGGAAAAGTGGTGAATCTTGAGACCAAACCACTCATGCTACTAGGGATAATAGGTTGGACAAGTGGTGGACCTTGAATTTAAACCCCACATATACAAAATATCATGGGTTTAAGGTATTTCAATGGAGCCTAGCATCTCAAAGACATGGTGCATCTTGTTTCTCTTCATGTTTCAATGGAGCCTATTTTGGACAAATGGTGGAGCATCCTTCTCTCCATGTTTCAATGGACCCTAGATTGGACAAGTGGTGGACCTTTGCTTCTCTCTATGTTTCAATATAGTTAGCCTATATTAGACAATTAGTAGACCTCCAATCTCTCCATGTTGTCTAGAGCTAAGCTTGGACAAGTGGTGGACCTTACTTCTCCCTTCCCTTAGTTTACTAGCTTAAATGATCACTATGTATACTTGCTTAGATCTAGCTTGAACAAGTGGTGGAACTTGTATTCACACAAACTTAATCCATTACAAAAAAGTATATGTTAAAATAACATTTGGTTTTTTTTGTTTCAGGAAAGATGGCTCCAAAAAAACAGGTTGCAAGGGTTGCTGTCTCAGTTGACTATACTTGCAATGATCTTAGGAAATGGTATTTGGACATACATGGTATAGAGGGTGCACAATTTCATAAGGTGCATCTATTTATTGCCAAAAAGGATAATGACAGCTTGTTTGAAGATGTTGGACAAGTTGTGGAAGCATCTGTCTCTGTAGTTGATAGTCATCCAGAGGTGGAATGCATTGACATTCTAGTTCCAATGAATCTAGAATTTCAACTATCTCCAGGAGCATATGCATTGGAGCGCATGTCTAGAAACAAAGAAGAGACAATGTTTTCTCGAGGATGGAAGTTTGCAGAATCAAATCCAAATATCACAGCAGATCAACTTCAAAGCTCCATCATTGCCACACTACAACGAAAAAAGGTGAAAGCTTCACGACCACCATCCACAAAGAAGCAAGCAAAAGTGCAGAAAGTAGAAGCTAAGCGAACTAGCTCCATTTTGGATGTAGACAAGGCATCTTTGGCATCCTCATCAACAGAGGGTTCAATGTCAAAGATGAGAATTGTGGATCCAGATGTTTTAGAAGCTGAGGCCATGAAAGGACAAGAAAAAGATACAGGTGGAATGAATAAGTACATAAATTATTTTCCTTTCCAATATAGGGAATTTGATATCCCTATTCAAAATTGTTGGCTTGCTCCTGATCACTATAATGCACGTATTATGGATAAAAAACACGCTGAAAGTGTGTTATTTGGATTTTCACGGAGTACGACCAAGCCTGCAGCATGTGCATATTTGATGCCTGTTCGAAATGCAAAATCAAAGAAGGGGACTCCTTTGGCAGTAGAAGAGGTAGAGGAGCAAAAAATTAAAGATTATCATTATTGGATTCTTGATGGGCAGCATTCAATCTATGCTGCAAAAGTTTTGCTTCACAATGAACAAAACAACAAAGAGATCTTTGAAAGACTGATTAGCGTGTATAAATTTAGAAAGGCTCGCATTGTTGTGAATGCTCCTCCATTTGTTGCAACTGCTATATCTGCCATTGCAAATGAGGAGGCTCAGGCATTGTATGTCAAGCAACCTTACAGCCAAATATTGAGACATTTACGGAGTCAATGGATCTTCGCAGGACGACCACCAAAGGCAGCAAGTGGAATTGCAGAGGGACATGCATCTCGTGCCGGATGGGATGTAAGTTATTTTCTTTGTCTTTTTGATAGTGTTTAATTAACAAATCTTGCTCAATAGTTTAATTATTTCTCTATTTCTTTTCAGGGTTTTCTTCGATTGGCAAGAATGAGTGCAGCAGCAAGTTGGATTGCTAAACAGGCACACATGGTCACCTACTCTGATTTAGTTTATGATTGCTGGATAGAAATCATTGAAAATCTAGAAGAGGAGAATAAGAAACCCCCAACAACTGTATTTAGATATCTTTGTGGCCTTGAGGAATCAGAGGTAAAGACTATTCAAGAAGAGATTAGAGATGAGAAGATTTTACTGTCAAAGAGTGCAAAGGATGGTGATGCAACTGACATGTATGATCGAATCAAGCAGTTGAAGCAAGACAAATTGATTCAAGATGCACTTCTTGAAGGCTTCAACAATTTGAATGAGTCTTCACCATGTAAAGACTGGGAGGAGGTGGTCAAAATGTATAACATCAATGATGTTGTTTATAAAACAATTTTAATGCTATGCGAGGAATGGATCAGATCTAGTTTGACGCGTGGAACAAAGAAAATGGCTTTTCCAGATGGAGCAATAAAATACATGCAATGGGCAATTCACCTTCAAAAGGAGAAAACTGAGCCTAGAGATTTGCCATGGTCAATCTATGTGGTGAGCCTACAAATGGAAGGCAATCTCTACTTGATGCGCCACTTCAATAATAAAGTGCCTATTGGCTTATGTGTTTTAGATATGACAAAAAACGTTGGAGGCAATTTGAAGTGGAGTGAGGAGACATTTAACAATGCTTTGGATGGGATCTTGGCTATTGCTGGAGGGTCAACAGATCCTGGATTTGTCTTTCTTGCATTTGTGGATTTCACTAACTTCACAAAATTGCAATGTGCCTTTCACGCCATGGGAGATAATTTGAGCTACCATTGTTGTGGTGCATTGCATCACTTTCCATCAGCTCCTTGCAAAGGAGCAATTCAATTCCTAACAGTTATTGCCTTCTTGGGACAAGGCAATGCATTTGAAGACCTGAGAAGAAGATCAGAGGAACATCCCATGCCAATTGATTGTTCTCTTCTTCAAGTAGCAGATAACGATATGTCAGATTTGCAATATTTGGAGGCCAAAAAAAGAGCTTTGGTCAAGCACTACATTCGTACATATTGTTTTGAAGACCGCAAGCTTGTTGATGTTTTTGGTGATGGCTCCTTGGTTGCACAAGAAGGAATACAACAGAAAAAAGAAGTCATCTGCTTAATTGATAGTGTGGAGGAGGCAAAAAGCATGGAGACCATGCTGCTAGACTTTGTTAAGTCTCATGAAGATATAGAAAAATGGGCTGGACTTCAACAATCCACTTCGCAATCAGGCGACATTGTGCCTGTTACAGAGGAGTGCTCTCCACAAAGAGAAGAAGAACAACAACAACACCATCCTGTGTCAATGGAGGACTTTTTGGAAATGGAGACACGTATGTTTTGAGTTTCTTGTGCATGTTAGTGTTTCTTGTTACTGATTTGATACTCTTAATGTTAGATTTTGCTTTATATAGTATTGATTGAGCTTGTATTTTTTATCTCAAGCATTCAAGGTTTGAATGTAAATAGTAAATTACTTGAGTTTTTGAATGGTGGATCTGTAGACTAAAACTAAAACATTTAATACTCACAAAGACTTAATTACTTAAGAGCTTGAACTCAATAAGTTTTGGACCTTTTATCAATACCCCCTTGATATGATACATTAGATCGTAGCATGGTTAAATGGTGATGCTTCATAAATTGAACCTAGCTTAGACAGGTGCTGGAGCCTAAATTTAAACTAACCTTGCTAGAAGGGAGCTTATGTTTGGACTTTGAGAAATAGCATAAGTAATCAATTAGAGCATAGATTAGACATGTGGTGGTGGCCGGCCTTAGAGACCAAAATCTTAATGAGCTTGGAAAGGTATTTAAGTACTGCAATTTACTTAGTTTTAGTACTCATTAAATGCATAGCTTGACAAAAGGTGGACCTTACATGGATCCTAATTTCAAGAGGTGTGGTAGACCTTCAAAACAAGCTCATATAGCTTGGACATGTGGTAGACCTTGCATGAAGACTAGTTTAGACAAGTGTGGTACACCTTGTAACCAACACCCATTTGTTATATTAGCTTGGACAAGTGGTGGACCTTGCTTTTATGTTTCAATGGAGCATATTTTGGACAGGTGGTAGACCTTGTTTCTCTCCATGCTTCAATGGAGAGAAACTTTAGCTTGGACAAGTGGTGGACCTTGTTTTTATGTTTTAAAGGAGCATATTTCGGACAAGTGGTAGACATAGTTTCTCTCCATGGTTCAATGGAACCCACCTCAGACAAGTGAAGTACCTTGAAACCAAACCCCCATAATACAACCTACTAAATAGGTTGGAAAATTGGTGGATATGAAACCATCCATGATAGAGCATAGTATAGGTGAAAACGTAGTGGTCCTTATATCAATTACCCATGCATAGCTTGGACAAGTGGTGGACCTTGATTCTCTCTATGTTTCAATGGATCCTATCTTGGACTAGAGATATATCTTACTTAGTTCCATGCTTCAATGGATTGTAGCTTGGATAAGGAGTGGAACTTCAAACAAAACTCCACAGCATAGCATATATTAACAATTCATGGGTTTTATAGAGATTGTCCTGCCTATTTTGGAGAGTTGGTACACCTTTATTCTCCATTCTTCAATGGATCTGAGGTTGGACAAGCGGAGCTGGAGAAGTGGTCAACCTTAAAATGAAACCTCCCATGCTACAACCCATCATAGATCGTATATGTAGTGGACCTTGAAACTCTTTTATGTCCCTAGCTTAGAGAAGCATTGCACTCTTGATTATCTCCATACATGAAGGCAAGGTTGGACAAGTGGTGGACCTTCAAACCAGAATCTCTATGCAATAATAGGCAAGTGGTGGAGCTTGTTTTCTCCTGTTCCAATGGAGCCTAGCTTAGACAAACAATGGAGCTTGCTTCTCTCCATGTTTCAATGGATCCTAGCTTAGAAAAGTGGTGGAGCTTTGCTTCTCTCCATGTTCCAATGGACCATAGCTTAGACAAGTGGTAGACCTTGAAAAACACCCCTCGTATACAACATATTATGGGGTTTTCATGTTTCAATGGCTCCTAGCTTGGACAAATGGTAGAGCTTGCTTCTCTTTATGTTTCAATGGATCCAATCTTAGCCAAGGGGTGGACCTTGAAACAAGAATCCCCCCCCCCCATGTACAACGTATTATGGGTTTTGAAAGCACTGGGAGAAAATAATAGCTTTGATAAGTGGTGGACCTTGCTTCTCTCCATGCTTCAATGGAGCCGAGGTTGGACACATGTTGGAGAGAAGATGGTTGCCCATGAAATAAGACCATGCATGCTATAATCAATCATATGTTGTACACATGGTGGACCTTGCAATTGTTTTATATGCCTAACTTGGACAAGTGGAGGACCCTTGATTACCTCCAGATATCAACAACAAGCCAAGTTTGGACAAGTGTAGTACCACCAAACCAGAATCTATATGCTACAATAGAGTATAGGTAGGACACGCGATGAACCTTGATATCAAACCATCCATGCTACTAGAGATGATAGGTTTCACATGTGGTGGAACCTTGTATCAATGTTCTATGTGTAGTTTTTGACTAGTGATAGACCTTGAAACTAATCCCTCTAGGCTACAAGAAAAAAGAGATGGATGAGGAGGCTAGACTACTTTTGTTGCATCAATGCATCCCATGTTACCACATATACTATAGGGTTCTTGGATAAGTGTTGGATCTTGTGTCAATGCTCCATGTCTAGCTTGGACAAGTGGTGGACCTTGGTTCTCTCTATGCTTCAAATGGGCAATAGATTGGAGACACAGTGGCCTTTTTTTTCCAATGATTTTATTTTTTGGAAACCTTGGAGGCACCATGTAAGAGGCACTCTAAGTCTTCCATACAATGGACCTATTGGACTATAAAATAATGATATCTTTCTTTGATATTGTCATTATTTTATGCATAATATTTTCTTCTTTTTGCAGACACAAAGGAGTTAAGTGATATAAAAACTAGATGTATTTCACACTATGATTGGCATGAAGATCCTTTTGGGACACCAACTTTTCCTATTCCCAAAGATGTAATTTTCCATATTAACGGTGTGGATTTTGAAGTGCGACTTTCATGTATTGAAGGAGCTGGTTATGGGCTATTTGTGCATACTACCCTGGAAAGTGGTTTGACTATTCTAAACTATGGAGGGCATAAGTATAGATTTCAAGACTGGAAAAAGATATGCAAAATATTTCCAAGAGCTTATAAATATTCTCTTCTAGAGGATCCAAACATAGAAGAAGAGGAAGATCAATCATACATTATTGGTTGTGTAGAAGAAGGAAACGTGTCGGGCTATATAAATAGTTCTCACAGTACAAATGTCTGTCCCAACGTACGCTATACATTTGATCCAAATTTGCCACCTTGGCATAAATGCACCTCTTCACACATCAAGTCAGAAGAATATGGCCATGTATGCATTGAGACTATTTGTCAAGTTGAAGCAGGAGAAGAGTTGTTTGCTGACTATAACTTTACTTGACATTGTAAAGTATTGTACATGGATGGAAATCTCAAGTACATGCATCATTTTCATTTTTCATGGATGAAATCTCAAGTGAATATAACATTTGATTATTGTTTAGTTTATGCTCAACGAGAATCTAGAGTGCTCTTATGCTTTGTGTGTTGTCTAACATATTTGACTACCTTGGCCATAGAATCTTGATTCTACTCTAGATTTGTGATAAATCTTACCAAAATTTAATCAATGTCTAGGTTGGACAAGTGGTGGGGCTTCAAACATTACTGTCTTAAACAAGTGGAGTTATCTTACTTGAATAAGTGGTGGCCTTTGAATCCAAATCTAAGCCAAATCTCTAATTATTTTCTTGTAGTCTAGGTTGGACATTTGGTGGACCTTGTATCCATGTTTCCTCAACAAGGGTGGCTTTTAGTTTTCACTTTAAGTACTCATCTTTAATAAAGTGTAGGATGGAAAATGTTGAGTTAGTAGATTGTATTTTAGACAAGTGGTGTTTGGTGTACGAATGCTGAAAATGGTTGCAAGGATTCTAACAACGACTTTACCTTAAATAAATTTCTTACTAGGAGTTCTACATATAAATATGGTGAATAAAATTCTAGTGGTTTTGAGATACCATTTGTGTGTGTGTTTTCTTAGATTCACAAACTGGGATGGATAACGCTCCTATGGTTCAGTCAACAACTATAGAATCCATAGATTCTATGGTTTCTAAAGTGCCCAAGATGGATGATATTTCTATACTAGAGTCTAGTGTTGTGCAACTTGAGCAAGCTTCCAATAATGAGAACCAAGAAATCGATGCTTCAAAAATGCAACATACATCAAAAGAGACTGAAAAGTCCACTCACGAGCTATTGCCAATTGGTACTACGTCATGTAGCGTAGATGTTGAGAAATCCATGCTTACAATTATATTGGATTTAAATGGTCTATTGTTGAAACGTTCCCCTCAACCATCCTCACACCACAACTCAGTGCAAATGGATTCAAAAAGATATATTATACTCAGGCCAGGTTGCATCCAATTCTTGAAGACTATTTTACAAAGGTTTAATGTTGCAATTTGGTCGACAGCTACTAGGAATAATGTGTATCAAATCCTTGCAGCACTAAACAACTTAGCTGAGGATACATTGCCTTTCTTTGCAATTTGGTCGCAAGATGTTTGCTACACCGCTCAAACTCAAAAATTGTTTAGACCCGACAATCCAAACGTTGAGGCAATGTTCAAGCCTCTAGCCAAAATTGCCATGGGGTTTGAATGTGATCCACAAAGAACAGTGCTTATTGATGACTCTCCTTACAAGGATGTATTTCACCAGCAAACAATTGCATTTTTCCACCACAATTTGATGCTGAGAAGATGGTTGACAATATGCTCTTGGAGGAGCTACTGCCATACTTGATTCAGCTTGATGAGAGAAGGGATGTGCGTGATTTAATTGCTTCTAATCGTTATGGACAACCTATAGTGACAAATGATAGTGAATACAAACAAATCATGGAGTATTGGAAGCAGAAAAATGATGTTTGGTCAGCTAAGGTGTTCTTTACAAGAAGAATACCACCTGCAAAAGGTGACAGAGATGAAACTATCATTGAAGATGCAAGTGACACAAGCCACCGCAATGAAATGAGAAGAGCCCAAATACAAGAGATCTTGGCAAAGGAGCGTACACCCATTGAAAGCATGAAGGCGTCACAATTGACCACTTTAGCTAGGCAATTGGGTTGTAACACAAAAGGAGTTTTGAAGGCAACCACAGCAAAGGCTTATATAAATAAGGTGAAAGCTGAGAACAATCTTCTAAGGCTGGATAGAAAGCAACCCTAAGGTACTAGTGACATGTCATATATTCTTGATACACATGCTTGAACACTCATGTGCATGGTATCTAACAAATCTTTCTTTTTATTCCTTCTTGCAGGATCTTACAAAGGATACTACTAGATGGAGCTCAATCAATAGAGATTTTGATATTTTTGCTCAAAATAATGAAGCAGTCACCTACATTTTTTGTTTATCAATTTCTTGAGAGACTTTATTTAGTTTGTAATCATCAAATGAAATGAAAAGTATCCTTCTTATTAAGATTGTTGATCTTTTTCTTGTTCAAACCTTTCAATTGTGATTTATAGTTTTGTTAGCATGAGATTGTGCTTTTTTAGTTTGAAAAAAACTGTCAAAGATCCAAGTCTTTTTGGCTTTACTTAAGTTATTAATTGTGAAAGATCCAAGTTTTTTTCTTTACTTAAGTTATTGATTGCCTATGTAATAGTCCTTAAAACAATATCGGATGGCTTTCTTGCTCCCATGTCTCACATTGGTCTTTAGGTAAGACAAGTGGTGACCTTGAAAGTATGGTCTATATCTCGATCAAGTGAAGAGACATGAAGCTTAAATATCACTACTATGTATCTAGTGTTAAACTCCATCGAGACAAAGACTAGATAGCCAAATTGCAGTCGAGTTTAAGTGAAAAATCCATTTGAGCTAAGGTAAAACTTATAGTGCCTCATTTTTCTAGGATTCTACCCCATCAAGGAAGTTAGAATCTAGCACAAACCAATTAAGACTCTTTTGGAGCCTAGATAGGACAATTCGTGGAACTTATGAAACTTATTATTGAGTTAGAGTCTAGTTTAGATAAGCAAAAGATCTTCAAACCAGCACTTGGTCTTACTATTCAATATTCAAAGTCCCTTGAAGCTAACAAATTACATACCCACTTGTAACCTAACTAATGAGTAATTATATAGATCTAAGCAAGTATATATAATGAGTCTTCAAACTAATAATCCAAGGGAAGAGAGTAGCAAGGTCCACTACTTGTCCAAGCTCAGCTCTAGACAACATAGAAAGATGCTAGTTCTACTAATTGTCTAATTATAGGCATGGAGAAATGATAGAAGGTTGACCACTTGTCCAACCTATCATCTCTAGTAAGATGGGAGGTTTGGCCTTAAGATTCACCATGTAACCAACCTATACATCATTGTATTATGAAGAGTAAAAAAAGCAAAGCTCCACCACTTGTCCAAGCTAGTTCTAAAATCCACATGGAGATAAGCAAGCTCCACCATTTGTCGAATCTCTCTTCCATTAAAACATGAAAAAACTCATCTATGTTGTACAGGGGGACTTTTTTCCAAGGTCCACCACTTGTCCAAGCTAGGATCCCTAGTAGCACGAGTGTTTTGGTCTCAAGATACACCACTTGTACACTCTATGTCATTATATTAAGAAGAACTATGTATTAAGGTCCACCACTTGTCCAACCTATAAGGTTATATCTTAAATGGTATCCTTTCTCACCACTTGAAATGCCCATGAGATGTTTTACACGGGGGTTTCATTCCAAGGTCCACCACTTGTCCAAGCTAACTCTATTCAAACATAGAGAGAAGCAAAGGTCCACCACTTGTCCAAGCTAACTCTATTCAAACATAGAGAGAAGCAAAGGTTCACCACTTGTCAAAGCTAGGCTCCGTTGAAGTATGGAGAGAAGTAACCTCCATCATTTTTCCAAGATAGGTGCCATTCAAACATGGAAAGAATCAAGATCTACCATGTCTCCGAGATTCTAGGCTCCATTGAAACACCCTAAAACCATGATATTTTGTACATGGGGTGTTTGCATTCAAGGTCTACCACTTCTCTAACGTATTATACCTAGTAGCATGAGTGATTTGGTCTTAAGATTCACCACTTATCCACTCTATGTCATTATATTAAGAATAACTGGGTGTTAAGGTCCACCACTAGTCCAACCTATAAGGGTATATCTTAAATGGTATCCTTCACCACTTATCAAGGTCCATCACCACTTTTCCAACCTATAAGGTTATATCTTGAATGATATTTTTCCTCATCACTTGTAATGTCCATGCTATGTTTTACAAAGGGGTTTTGTTCCAAGACCCACCACTTGTCCAAGCTAACTCCATCCACCACTTGTCCAAGATAGGCTCCATTGAAACATGGAGAGAAGGATGATCCACCATTTCTCCAAGATAGGTTCCATTGAAACATTGAGAGAAGCAATCTCCACCATGTCTCCAAGCTAGGCTCCATTGAAATACCCTAAACCCATAATTTTGTACATGAGGGGTTTACATTCAAGGTCCACCACTTGTCCAACCTATTATCCCTAGTAGCAAGAGTGGTTTGGTCTCAAGATTCACCACTTGTACACTCTATGTCATTATATTAAGAAGAAATATGTGTTAAAGTCCACCACTTGTCCAGCCTATAAGGTTATATTTTAAATAGTATCCTTTCTCACCACTTGAAATGCCCATGATATGTTTTACATGGGGGTTTCATTCCAAGGTCCACCACTTGTCCAAGCTAACTCTATTAAAACATATAGAGAAAGAAAGGTCCACCACTTGTCCAAGCTAGGCTCATTGAAACATGGAGAGAAGGAACCTCCACTGTTTCTCCTAGATAGGCTCCATTGAAACATGGAGAGAAATAAGCTCCACCATGTCTCCAAGTTGCTAGGCTCCATTGAAATACCCAATACCCATAATTTTTTGTACATGGGGGGTTTACATTCAAGGTTCACCACTTGTCCAACCTATTATCCCTAGTAGGTTTGGTCTCATGATTCACCACTTGTCCACTCTATGTCATTATATTAAGAGGAATTAGGTGTTAAGGTCCACCACTTGTCCAACCTATAATGTTATAGCTTGAATGGTATTTTTTCTCACCACTTGTAATGCCCATGACATGATTTACATGGGGGTTTTGTTCCAAGGTACACCACTTATCCAAGATAAATCTATTGAAACATAGAGAGAAACAAAGGTCCACCACTTTTCCAAGCTAGGCTGCATTGAAACATGGACCTTAATACCAAATTATTTCTAGTAGCATGAGTGATATTTTGTACATGGGGCGTTTACATTCAAGGTCCACCACTTGTCCAACCTATTTCCCTAGTAGGTTTGGTCCCAATTTCACCACTTATCCACTCTATGTCATTATATTAAGAATAATTGGGTGTTAAGGTCCACCACTTGTCCAACCTATAAGGTTATATATTGAATGGTATTTTTTCTCACCACTTGTAATGCCCATGATATGTTTTACATGGGGTTTTTGTTCCAAGGTCCACCACTTTTCCAAGATAACTCTATTTAAACATAGAGAGAAACAAAGGTCCACCACTTGTCCAATCTAGGCTCCATTGAAACATGGAGAGAATGATGCTGCACCATTTATCCAAGATAGGCTGCATTGAAACATGGAGAGAAGCAAGCTTTACCATGTTTCCAAGCTAGGATCCATTGAAACACTCTAGGGGGTTTTATTTCAAGGCCCACCACTTGTTTAACCTATTATCCCTAGTAGCATGAGTGGTTTGGTTTCAAGATTCACCACTTGTACACTCTATGTCATTATATTGTGTTAAAGTCCACCACTTGTCCAACCTATAAGGTTATATCTTAAATGGTATCCTTTCTCGCCACTTGAAATGCCCATGATATGTTTTACATGGGAGTTTCATTCCAAGATCCACCACTTGTCCAAGCTAACCATATTCAAACATAGAGAGAAACAAAGGTCCACGACTTGTCCAAGCTAGGCTCCATTGAAACATGGAGAGAAGGAACCTCCACCATTTCTCCTAGATAGGCTCCATTAAAACATGGAGAGAAGTAAGTTCCACCATGTCTCCAAGATGCTAGGCTCCATTGAAATACGCAAAACCCATGATATTTTGTACATGGGTGATTTACATTCAAGGTCAACCATTTCTCCAACCTATTATCCCTAGTAGGTTTGGTCTCACAATTCACCACTTTTCCACTATATGTCATTATAATAAGAGGAATTGGGTGCTAAGGTCCACCACTTGTCCAGCCTATAAGGTTATACCTTGAATGGTATTTTTTCTCACCACTTGTAATGCCCATGACATGCTTTACATGGGGGTTTTGTTCCAAGGTTCACCACTTGTCCAAGAAAATTCTATTGAAACATAGAGAGAAACAAAGGTCCACCACTTTTCCAAGCTAGGCTCCATTGAAACATGGACCTTAATACCAAATTATTCCTAGTAGCATGAGTAATATTTTGTACATGGGGGGTTTGCATTCAAGGTCCACCACTTGTCCAACGTACTTTTCCTAGTAGGTTTGGTCGCAAGATTCACCACTTGTCCACTCTATGTCATTATATTAATAATAATTGGGTGTTAAGGTCCACCACTTTTCCAACCTATAAGGTTATATATTGAATGGTATTTTTTCTCACCACTTGTAATGTCCATGATATGTTTTACATGGGGATTTTGTTCCAAGGTCCACCACTTGTCCAAGCTAGATATGTTCAAACATAGAGAGAAACAAACATGCACCACTTGTCCAAGGTAGGCTCCATTGAAACATGGAGAGAATGATGCTCCACCATTTATCCAAGATAGACTCCATTGAAACATGGAGAGAAGTAAGCTCCACCATGTTTCCAAGATGCTAGAGTCCATTGAAATACCCAAAACCCCTGATACTTTGTACATGGGGGTTTACATTCAAGGTCCACCACTTGTCCAACCTATTATCCCTAGTAGCATGAGTGGCTTGGTCTCAGGATTCACCACTTGTCCACTCTATATCATTATATTAAGAAAAATTGGGTTTCCATATCTAAATGGATCTTTGCTTGGATAAGTGGTAGACCTTGAGACCTAAATACCCATTCTACACTAGAGCATTGGTTAAGCCTTATACACTTCAAGCATACCTTTAACAACAAGTAGTAGTTATTAGTTGACTTAATCTAGTTGAACTCCATGGTATTGAGACTAAGAGAGAGTGTAGCATAAAAAAGAGTCAGGATTTTAATTTGACTTTCTTTCTATTAATGAGTAGATCATAGATGGATTTTGGTATCTAATAAAACCTTAGGGTAGACAATGTAAAAATCATGTCTATTGTTGTGTTTGCATTAAGTGTTCTTGTTCTTTAATTTCAGAACCATTACAGAAAAATGGATTGGCTATATGCTGGCATAAATTGAAGAAAACTATTGAATTACCCATCCAACCTCCTCCAAGACCTTGTCCAAGGAATGAATCACCTCCTTATCACCTACCACTTGCTTTCAAGGACATCAAAAGAGTACTTATCTTGGATCTAGAGGGGTTACTTCTCAAGACAGTTGAAATGAAACATGGAGATTCTATGCCATCTTGGGCTCAACACATGCGACTTGTGGAGGACAAAGATGAAGTTTATCATGTGGTGCGACCAGACGCACAAAGTTTTTTGGATTTTTGTGCTGAATACTTTGAGCTATGGATATGGAGTTGCTATAACTTAACAAGGGTGCAACGCATCACACAAAAGTGTTTTCCTGAGCAGTATACCAAGTTCAAGGTGTTTATGAGTAACAAAAATTGCCAAAATCCAAATATCATGTTAGGATTTACAAGGGTTTATCACAAAAATCTGAGTGATATTTGGAAGATATTTGAGGATTTGGATGCAAACAATACCTTAATTTTTGATGACACTCCATATAGGGTGATGTGGAACATGCCAGGGACATATCTTATATTTCCAAAGATGTGGAGGCAAACTTCCGAGCAACTTCAAAACTTCTTGCAGAGAACCATAATTCCATGGTTGGTAGGATGGTTGTATGCAAGAGATAAGAGAGTCTATACATATAACACAATTGTAAATCAGTATAGTGATTCTGAGACAAATTATGTCCTTGGTGTGTACTTGTCAACACGAAAGCATTGAATAAATATGGCTATAAGATGCTTTTTTTATTCTAGTGTGTATCTTTCAACATTTGTATAATTTGATATAGTCTTTTTTTTTATATAAAAGGTGTGTCAATTTTATGAACACTTGAATGGAGTGCACCCTACTCTAAGGGGACTTCAATGTACTATTGGAGTGCATCCTATTGTAAGGGGACTCTGATGTATTGCTAGAGTGCACCCAAATTTTTGGGGACTCATTTTTTATTTGATTGGGGCCTATGTTGGGTCATATAGTAAAAGAAATTCATTTTTTGTCAATTCATATCGAGGTTGCATTTATTTGGAACTATGAAAGAATTGATGTTTGATGTCAAAATAAAACTTGTAAGTGTGGATCAGAGAATTCATGGACTTTAAATATGTGAGAGGGATCTTTTTCTTGGGCACAAATGTTTGCTTCAAGAATTTTGTCATTACATACTTTATGTGAAAGAGTTTTAGAATCTAAAAGACTTTGAAAACAAAACTATGGAATCTAAGTGCATGTATTCTTGAATGGCTTGAAAGTTGATGTATACATGCATGTCGCCTTGATGAAGATTTAGATCTGACAAGATGGAAAGATATAATTCTTGGACGTTACCTTTGTCAATTTGGTAATAACATATTTAACTTTCTTTTAATATGGGTGGAAAATATATTATTATGTGCATTTGGAAAATATATTATTATTTGCATATTTAACTTTCTTTTAATATGGGTGGAAAATATATTATTATGTGCATTTGGAACCTAATTGCTTGACCTTCAAACCAAGATTCCTATGTTATTTTTTCATATACTTTTTTATACTGAATTAAGATTGTGGATGCAAGGTCCACCACTTGTTCAAGCTAGATCTAAGAAAGTATATATACTGAGTCTTCAAACTAGTAAACCAAGGGGAGAGAGAAGCAGGGTCCATCACTTGTCCAAGCTCATCTCTAGACAACATAGAGAGATGTTATGTCTACTAATTGTCCAATATAGTCATGGAGAAATGATAGAAGGTTGATCCACTTGTCCAACCTATCATCTCTAGTAAAATGGGAGGTTTGGCCTTAAGATTCACCATGTAACCAACATATACTTCATTGTATTATGAAGAGTAGAAAAGAAAAGCTCCACCACTTGTCTAAGGTAGTTCCAAAATCAACATGGAGAGAAGAAAGCTTCACCATTTGTCCAAGATAGGCTCCATTAAAACATGGAAAACCTCATATATGTTGTACATGGAAGCTTTTTTCCAAGGTCCACCACTTGTCCAAGCTAGGATCCATTAAAACATGGATAGAAACAAGGCTCCACAACTCGTCCAACCTTTATAGCTGCAAAGTGTACCGGTTGTCTAAACTAGGCATGGGAAAATAATAGAAGGTCCACCACTTATCCAATATATTATCTCTAATAGCATGGGAGGTTTGGTCTCAAGATTTAGGAATTGGCTGACCTGTATTTCATTGTATTATGATGAATTTGGTTTTAAAGTCAACTACTTATCCAAGCTATAAGTTTATATCTTGAATGGTATTCCTTCCCATCACTTAGAAAACCAATGATATGTTGTACATGGGAGGGTTTGTTACAAGGTCCACCACTTGTCCAAGCTAGTTTCATTGAAACATGGATGAAGACAAGCTCCACCATTTGTTAAAGCTAGACTCCATTGAAATCTAGAAAATCCATTCTATGTTGTACATGGGGTTTTTGTTTTAAGGTCCAACACTTGTCCAAGCTAAGATCCATTGAAACATGGAGTAGAGAAACACTCCACCACTTGTCCAAGCTAGGCAACATTGATAGTAGTTGGTTTATTTTGAAGATCCACCACGTGTCTAAGCTAACTCTATTGAAACATAGAGAGAAGCAAAGGTCCACCAACTGTTCAAGCTAGGCTCCATTGAAACATGGACAGAAGCAAGCTCCACCATTTCTCCAAGATAGACTCCATTGAAACATGGAGAGAATCAAAGGTCCACCATTTCTCCAAGCCAAGATCTAGTTGTCCAACCTATAAGGTTATATCTTAAATGGTAATCTTTCTAATCACTTGGAATACCCATGATATGTTTTACATGGGGGTTTTGTTCCAAGATCACCACTTGTCCAAGCTAACTCTATTGAAACATAGAGAGAAGCAAAGGTCCACCACTTGTCCAAGCTAGTCTCCATTGAAACAAGGAGAGAAGAAAGCTCCATCATTTCTCCAAGATAGGCTAGCATGGATAAGTGCACCTTGAAACCAACCTTCCTATGAGGCAATAGAGCATATGCTACATATTTTATGTATGCCCCATGCCTCAAATTAAGAAGTTATAGATTAGAAGTGGACCTTGCTTAAATGTCACATGCAATAAATTAAGGAAAAATAGCCAAGTGGATTGTATTCCTCAATGGATCCTTGCTTTCACAAGTTGTGAACCTTGAGTCACTTTTACATTAACTTGGACAAGTGGTGGACCTAGAAACCAAGCTCTCCATGTTGAGATAAGTTGTAGGTAGGACATTAGAACATAGACAACGATAATGGATGCAATATACTCCTCTCCTAATAATCCAATTGATTGAAACCATGATATTTTAGTTGTTTTCATTGTGTATTGTATGTGCATAAAGTGGAATGAGACCTTAAGAAAACTCAAATTTTTGACAAAATCTCTATATTTTATACATGATATATTGAAAGTTGTCCAACCTGGGAATTGGGATTTTCCCACTTTACCTAATATGGTCTTACAACTTAGCTCAAAATAGGATGAAGATCGACACATCAAAGGAATGGTAATAGTCTAGTAAGGGTAGAATGACAGGATGAGGAGAGCGCAAGATTTCCCCAAGTCTCTTGGCTCCAAACAACAAGGCTATTCTTTGCTGATAAAAGATTTTTCTATCAATACAAATATTCACACGGATATGACGCACAAAATGGAAAGGAAACATGCGGGGATCATCATTCTCATTATTGGCATCCATACTTACACACAAGAGCCTAGCTTAGTTGCACCACCTTGGGACCAATGAGCCTGATCAGCCACAGAAGGTCAGCACCTCGGATCACTTCGACTCTTCCTGATGCATATGTGAAGACGTAAGGCGTGATGGCAACACTTTGTACAATGCTGAGCCTTTTAGCAAGCAACAAATGGATGCTATTACCATAATCAGCATGACGAATGAAAGTGACACCATTAATGTGCAGCACATCATCAACTAAGATAGTTTCCTTAGATTGAGATAACTTCTTGAAAATTAGCAACAAAGGTAGGGCAGGGAGGCTTTTCACCCGGTCTCCAAAGCACTTTGGACAATATCCAAAGTGATCTTCACGCGGACAGGAGGTTGTCTTGGGATTGGTGGTGTCTGGATTCATAAAGTGCACTGGGAGCACTCGCAGACGCGCGGCAATCTTGTAGGCAAGCCTTCGCCTCTTTGCTTCAGGAGGATTTAGGGGTGAGAGTCGTGGTTGCAAGTTGGAGGTTGAAGTTGGTTGCTCACTAGCCTTTTTCTTGCCTGTAGTGGTCATGTAATCCCTTATTAATGAGATTAAGCCAAATGTTACCTTACGCTTGAGCACGCGTTGCGGCCTTGGGCCACTTAGGTGTAGAGATGATCTTCCTCCTCTTAGTCGGCTCCTCAGGAAAGAGAGGTCTGGTGATGCTTTCTCTTCCCTTAATGTGTGTCACATTACCCTCGTGTATGTTGATGTAGAATATTTCAAGCTCGTGTGCGTTGGAGGTTTCTGGAGCACTCATAGTTGAGAGGAGAGGTATATCAAGCTCTTCTTCTCACTCTCCTTCGTTGGCGACGATCACAAACAAGGCATGTAGAAGAACTTACTTCTTGAATTTCAATGACACTGCAACCTGGTAACAAGACCTCGATGAAAGCTTTTAAGGCCTCTAAAGCCTCCTCCTCTTCTGTTCTCCAATTTTCAAACTCCTCACATCATTCGTCCATGTTGTAGATTGCACATCTTCATTGCTTGTGGACTGAAGGTCTGTGTAGCCCTCCTCTGTGGGGGCACCAAAATGATAGCGGGAAAAAGAGCACTAGAATCGGGTGGCCTCTGTACTCGTGCACACTCCACAAATCATGCCTCATGCAAACAAGCAAAGAACAACACAAAGGGGGCACCACCCTAAATTAAGAGGTTTAGGGACCTCACGCATAGTGCACATAGGCAAGTGAGACTTCTGGCATCATGATGGCATCAAAAAATATGGCAAAACACATAGAAGCGAAGCTTAGGGACCTTATGTAGCATATATATACACAAGACATCAGCTTAACAATACAACGGCATCTGATCATACATAACAAGGATATAGAGAAGCAAGCAAAGGATGGCATAATCCCTTGTCAAAAACAATCAACCCAGCAAGTAGGTATGATCCTACTAGCAACACATCAATACCTTAGAGAATGATGGCGAGGATGGTGGCCATGGAGCATGAGAGAAGACTCCTTATTTAGGTTTTAGGGCTAGTAATGTAGCATACTAGAGGGAGAGAGAGAGAGGGAGAGAGAGTAGAGCTCCATCCATAGCTCCTCGTTGTGAGCAATATCGTCATAGCTTCGTTGCTTGGTGAAGTGGGTGAAGTGTTGGTTTTGAGTGAGAGAAGGCCTCCTTATATAGGTTTTTGAGAGGGTTTAGGATTAGGGATAAACATGCTTAAATCCGTTGATTGGGGTTACTTTTTGCTTAGGGTGGTCAACAGATTGAGGTCACCTGATATGTCACCATCAAGATATTCTCTAGAGTGATGTGAGAGGGGAGAATAAATGCTGATTTTTCTGATTGTGACACATGGGGATAAGGCCTTGAACAGCATTTAAGAGCAGGTAAGGTGGATGTTGAAACTGGAGGTTCTGCACATGTCAGGGGGGACCTGCGGGGGTCCTCTTGAATATCAAATTCTCAAAAAATCCTCAACCATGGCTTCTTTTGACATGTGTTCTTTGAAAAAATCAGCATGTCTCTTTTCAACTCAAAAGTCTTTATCCCTGTTGACTCACCTTTACCATAAGATTTTCCCCTTTTCTCCTCCTGTAACTGCATTGTTGATGCCCAATCACTGCTTCTAGTAACAGTGAACTGTTACCTACCAAATACTTATGGTGCAGTAAAAAATATTTACCATGGGTAAAACAAGTTACTGTAGGTAAAAAGTGATTTGTATTTACCATGTAGGTGAAAAATATTTACTGTAGGTAAAAAATATTTACTGTCGGAAAAAAAAGTGAAAACGAAGTATGCTGTGCTGTGAGTCCACACGAACATCCTCGTGTAAATTTCACTAGAAATTCACACCTAGAATGGGCTATTCTGTAAGATATAGGTTGTAGGCATGCATAAGAGCTCATTCCCACGTATCTTCTGTCCATGGCACTTTTTACTCTTTGGTGCTTGTGAAGTAGATTTTTCTTCTCTTTCGAGATCCCTTGGACTAGAGTATCTTCATCTCCCCAACAACTGACTGTGCCTTTATGCATGTTCAGAAGGGGTCCTAAAAACCATGCATCATCAGCTAAGGACGAAGCTCGACCCGCAGGCGCATGGAAGCAAGCCCGAGAAGGTCACCTAATAAAAATGTAACCTATCACGTGAGTTCAACAGAAGGGTATTTAAAGTTCTTGAAACTTACAGAAATATATGTACAGAAGGGCATTATTTTTTCAAATTTGAAAAAAAATTATAGATTTTAAAAGAAAAGGGTACATTATATTCTTAACAAAAATTCACAGATAAGGGGTTTTACAAACATGTCTTGAACGCACGTGATATGGTAGTTTTATACATAGTGAACCCCCGGAGGAAGCAAGCATAGGGTGTCAATCTACACTTGACCGACTCTCGACTAATTCCTAAATAGGTCTCTACCCAATGTCTAAGCTACAACCTTCAGGAGTGGATAAGGAGAGGTTTCCTACAACGCCTCTAAGAGCCAAATACCCATCAAACGTTCTCAAAACGGCACAGAACTTGAAGGAGACCCTACTAACACCAATAGGTCGCCCTCCCTAAGGTCCATGAACCAAAATCCCAACCCTAAACACCTAGTGCAAAATCACGTAGGATGTCTCGCCAGAATTTGCAAGTCGTCGTTTCCAAAAACTAAAGTGCCTAATGTGTAGCTCTACTCAATGCGAACGCGTGGATATGCTGAACTGCGAAAACGGATAACGTATACTCACCGAATCACCAGATGAAGCTCGCGGATCGAGCTTGCAAAACGAGACCGTATGCCCACAATGTAGGTATTGGCGCGTAGCTCTCGTCGGGGGCAACATGTTGCACTTCTCGGCACTCGATTCCGACCACCAATGTGCGCGTAGGGTCAAGAAGAAACTCTCACTCTCTCTCGTACACAGTACGCTCACTCATAGATAGAACTTTTTTAAAAATGACAAAAGGTTTTTTTCATTAAGGTCAAAAAGTGGTAAAAACACCTTACAATCTCAAACCCTAATGTTCCAATGTAACCATCTACTCAATCTAAATATCAAAAATGGGATACAATCTGGAAGCTTCTATAAGCACCACTATTTCTCAATAAATGAATAATTACAAAAACAATATTCCGCCGAGCTCCATAGGGTGTGTCCCGCTGCTAACAAATTGTTGTCATGTTCTCTAATTCTCTCTCTTGCAAAAGTATTGTTCATGCCAATTTAATTAAGTGTAATGGTTATGTTGCTATCGCTAAATAAGTTCACCCTCTATGTTCTCAAAGTAGTCTCATGAAAATGCTCATTGTAGTTCTCTTAATTCTGTTATTCTCAAAGTTCATAGGCCGTTTCCACTACATTGGTATCAAAGCTATTGGTTTCTCTTTTCTTGATTAGAAGAGAGGTCCTTAATTTTTCCATGAAATGTTGGGCCTGTTCATTGCAATAGGGGAAGTGGGACAGAGATCTATTATCCTGGTTGAGAAGGACTTAGTTCTAAGTACACCGTTTGGAACTATAGTCTTAATAATGGAGCCTATTGGGTCTTGCCTTTGGATTAACCATTATTGATCTACGAGCAAGCTCAATTGAAACCATAATCAACTTAGCAACATTAGACTCTATCCACTAGTCTTTGCAATCAATAGTGTGTAAACCACGGGTGTGGTTGCTTGAGGACTAATTTCAAAGATAAAGAAGAGTAGAGACTAAGGTTTTTTAGGGTACCAAAGCACAAAGTAATCTGTATATAAGTTTAATTATCATGACTAACAATAACCAAGAGAGTAGAATGAACATTGATAACATAAATTTTTCACATGAAGGTGCTAATGATGATGCCCCCATGATTGTTAATTATCTGGTTACTAGGTTGCAGCAAGCTATGGGCAACCCTGCTTTGCAAGCCGAAGTTACTCAACAAATTTGTGCTTATGGGATTTCCCTTCCTCTCCAAGAGGAGAGAGAGCTTAGGAGGATAACACTCCCAAAAGAAGACTCTCTCCCATTAGAGAGTAAAAATCCAAAGAGCAAGAAAGAAGCAAATCCCTAAGTTCCTCTAAAGATGCGGCTCCACAAAGACGGCGGTCTAGACAATCACCAACTTCTCCCAAGAGAAATAGGTCAACCCACAGTCCTTGTCCTTGTCACTCCAAAAGAAAAGAGAGGAAGCAAAGGAAGAAAAGGGCAAGAAAGAGGTCACCCTCTTCTCCTTCTTCTTCACCTTCCTCCTGTTCTGACTGTTTAGGGTTGCAGGAAAACACACACAGCTTGGAGAAGACGAAGGAAACTCAATGCATACAACAAAGAGTATATTACTTAGTGTGCAATGGAAAAATAGATAGCCCTAGAATTATGGGCGTATATACAATGCATGGGGGAAAACAAAATCCTAGTGAGGGAAAAAATGCCCTGGCGGTCCTAAGTGTGTTCACACACATCATTACCATGTCATGTATATAGTAACAAATCCCCCCGGAGTGATGCGGTGAACAAGATCTGGCACATGAGTAAAGGGAAGTGACATTCCCTGAGGACATGATCAATCGACAAAGGGGAGTAAGCCCAAAGCTTTGAGGAAATCTTCAAACTTCTCACGAGACAATGCCTTTGTGAAAATATATGCAAGGTTGTGAGAACATGAAAAATTGGGTTCCTTGCAACTTTGTAGATAGTGTTGATAGTGTTGTTTCTAGCACCCAAATCAGCCATAAGGTAACTGATCCATACACACTCAACCATAGATGTGAAGACTGCCATATACTCAATTTCATAGCTAGAAGTGGCCATAGTAGGTTTCTTCTTGCTCAACAATGATATAAATGAACTACCAAGCATGAAAGAAAAAACACTTTTGGACACTCGTGTGTCAAAAAAACCAACCCAATCTGAGTCCAAAAAGCATGTAAGTTTGGTGGCAATGATCCCCCCCTTGGGATAAAACAAGCCAAGATGTAAAGTGCCACTCAAGTAGCGGAAAATCCTCTTGAGATCCTACCAATTCTTAGACCCTAGACTATGCATAAATCTGCTAACCTGTGAGACTGCAAATTGAATATCTAGCCTCATGTTTCATACATAAATGAGGCATCAAATAGTTTGGTAACCAGTGACATCTGCATGATCACCAGCCTCATGAGGACTCAATTTCAAACTTGTTTCCATGGGAGTGGCAATAGGTTTGCAATCCTCAAGTCCAAACTTACATAGAAATGTCTTGATGTAACTTTTCTGACACAAGGCAGTACCACCATCACACTACTTAAAATGTATACCCAAGTAATGATGCAACAGCCCCAAATCTTTCATCTTGAAAGTAGCGTTCAAATCATCCTTAAATTCAACAATATGTCTCTTGTTCGGTCCAATGATCAACAAATCATCTACATAAATAACCACAATGAGAAGTAAATCATCCTCATGCTTTACATACAATGTACTTTCTGTTGGACTCTTATGAAACCCTTGTTTGACCAAATGAGTGTCGATCTTCTCATACAAAGCACAAGGAGATTGCTCCGACCCATACAAAGCTTTGTTACATTTGCACACCTTATCCTCTTGCCCTCTCTAGACAAAACTGCGAGGCTGTGTTACATAAACTTCCTCAAATATGTCACCATTCAAGAAAGCAGTAACAATGTCTGACTGATGTACATCCCAACCAAAATGAGCTGCCAATGCACATAAAAATTTCATAGTAGTCATTCGACAAGTGGAAGCTAAAGTCTCTTCATAATCTATGCCTTTTTGATGTGCATGACCCTTTGCAACAAGTCGAGCCTTATAGCGATCAGTCTCAGCATCCGGCTTGCATTTCAACTTGTAAACCCACTTTGTACCAATGGGATTTTTGCGAGGAGGAAAAATCACATAAAGTCCATGTGTCATTTTCTATAAGTGCATCATATTTTGATTGCATGGCAGCCATCCAATTTTTTGAATTCTGTGCTTTATCAAAAGACAAAGGTTCCTCAACATCATGTAAGCTAGACACAACCAAAGAATAACAATTTGATGCATAAGATGCATGGCAAGAGCCTGAACGAGTGTGACTAAACAAAGGTGCATCCAATTTACTGTCATGCACTGTATGCACCAAACATTTTGGCATGACTCTAGCCTACTCATTTTCAGTTCTTTCCTCATCAAGTACATCATGTACATTTGCATCAATAATATGCTGATCTGCAACATTTTCAGAAACCCCCATAGGCTATATATTTGCCTCATTGGAAGTTACATTCGTACTTAGACCACTAAAAAGAGGCAACAAAGTGTCATAAATGTCGTGTGAGCTTACATTATTATCTCTAGTACATGACATCAAGGGCTGAACAGAATCTTCCACAAATAAAACGTCCAATGAAACCAGAATACCCTTTGTCTGTTAATGATACAAGCTGTAACCTTTTCTTTCAGCACTATAACCAACAAAATTTTTGTGTTGTGTTTGTGGGACCAAAGCATATGCCAAACATCTAAAAACACGAATGTGCTCAATAGAAGGCTTTCTATCATGCCATGCTTCATATGGAGTAATAGACTACAAAGCTTTTATGGAACACCTGTTTAGTACATAAGTGGCACACATAATGGCCTCAAGCCAAAAATCATATGTGGAAAAACTTGACTTTGACCATACATCATGCCATTTTTGTAAGTGGACTATTCTTCCTCTCAATAACACCATTTTGTTGAGGCGTATAAGGCACTGTACATTGGTGTTTTATCCCACAACTAGCCAAAAATGCATTCAATTCATGATACATATACTCCTCCCCTTGATCGAAAGAGAGGGTGCCCATAGTACATTCTGAGACATTTTTAGCCATAGCAAAAAAAAAAAAAAAGCACATTTAAAACTTTAGACTTTGCTTTAAGAGAAAATACCCAGGCATGTTGGGAGTAATCATCAATGGAAGTCATAAAGTAAAGGTAATTGTCCCACTATGAAAATATCTAGTTGTTTACCACGGTCTTTTACCGCGTTTTGTAGAGGGAAGGTCCAAACTAACCTAGAGAGGGACAAGAGAGGACGACAGGGGGATTTTTTTTGTATTTAGAGATATACCACGACTATTTTTGTTGTTATTACCGCATTGATTACCTCAATTATTACCTTACGTTGATATTACCATGTTTATTTTTTAGGGGAAATTTAGTGCCTAAATTTTTAGAATCCGGCTTAACACTAGGTTGGTAATGGGACACTTTTATGTCTTGGGACATTTTTATGTCCTGTTAAGTGACCATTTTCCTTGAATTATGTCAAGCGTTTAAAAATAGATTTTGAGGTGCTATCTGTCTAGAAAGTTGTCTCATGAGCTGAAAAAAACTTGACATTTTTTTGGAATATCAATTCCATCTTTTACCTTGTCCTTGCACAACATTTCACAACCTAAACTATGTGAAAAACCAGGTCCTGTTTTTGGCTTTTTTCAACTTTTTGCAACTATACCACTCTAGAATTCATATTTGTGAGGTCTATAATGCTAGAGAACTATCTTTAGTAGTCCTCGACATGTCCTGATGCTTCTAGGGAGAAATAAATGTTAAAGTTGTAAGTTATGACCAAATTACAAAAATTGTCAAATCCTGCTTTTTAGCCAATTGTAGCTCTTCTATGATTTTTTTGGTGGCTTTCATGATATCCAAATGCAATTTTGATTTTCTATGTTGCATATTGTAACATAAAGCTAATATTCCTTGAGTTTTGGGGCACCTAATACCCTATTTTGCATAGTAGACAACGATGGTTGATTTTCAATTATAGAAGAAAATGAAACATTCTAGTATATCAAGTATAGCTTTTTCAATATTGTTAGTTTCTTGTGACAACTACATGCATTTTGTAGGTAGTAACCATATCTAGTCATAAGGATCAAATTTGGCTAGATATTGAATAGTTTCTATCGGATTTTACAACTCATAATGTTGAACCCAGTTTTTTCATGTTTGCTGTATTTAGCACTTCATCTTTGTCCCCAAGATTCCCCTTGGTAAGAGATGTATTATTCTTTTGACATGCTCCATGGCTCCTTATGAACCTAAAGGAAAATAGGGAACTAAGAAAACATGCATATATTATTTGTATTGAGCGTGGCTATAGAAACTTTGATGATAGGTTTGCAAAATCGTAAAAATTCAACTTTTTTGTACCTATTTCTTTTGGCAAAACGAAAAATAGTGAGTGAGAAGCAATCATATGTTCTGATCACCAACCCATTGAATTTAACTAGGGAATTTATCTCAAGTCCTACAAAAATCCCTAATCTTATTTTTATGCAACAAAACGTAAGAAATGACTGTTTTAGTGAAAATGTACTCGTCCATCAACTTTGGAGGCTTGGTGTGACCAAAAGATGAGAAATTTTACAAGTTTCTTATTTTTTACATGTGTAGTAGGCCTTTAACTATAACCTCATGAAAGGATTTTACAAAATGAGTGGATCTACTATGGTTTTGGAGGTTTTCTTCAAAACCATGAAAGGACACTTTTGTGTCCTGTTAGGTTACCAACCTAGTGTTAAACATCTCCCCCCCTTCCCCCCAATCTTGATGTTTCCCTCCTCTCAATGAAAATTAAAGAGTATTGTACAAAATTTTCAAATTTAACACTAGTCCTGTAAAAAATCAGCCACTTTTGTGGCTTTTTGAGACTTTTGTTAAAAATTCTCAACACTATGTTAGTTATTCAAATAGAAAATGGTTTCGGGTAATTATGACCAACACTCAATATGAGTTGATAAAAAATAGTATAGAGCTAGATGAAGGTCTAAAGGTGTCTTTCCATTGCCATCTTCTAGAACTAATTTGTGCAGATAGAAAAAAAAATTCTATTTTCTTTTGAACGTAAATTAAATCATTGTTAAGTGGGCCAAAAATTCTCTCAATAGGTATGTGATAGATGTACGAAGCTGTTTTAACCCATATACAAAGAATGCGGATATTTTTTACTTCTCCAAGTTAAGTGTTGAAGTGCAGTTTTACGTAAAACTTACTAATTTTAGAAAAGTAATTTTTTTATTTTTGATCTTTTCATGTAAATTGTGTATTTAGAAACCTTTTTCATATCATGAACCCATAATTAAAAAGTTTCATGAAATTTTGATGTCCTATACAAAAGTTATGTTTCATTTACTAGAATCCTGATGTGAGCCATTTTTATGGCTTCAGCCAGTTTTGTGGTTCATTACAATTCTAGTGTTAAAACATAAAAGAGAAAGGAAAGAAAGAGGGAGAGAGGGATAGAAAGAGACGGGGAGGGGAATCATAAGCTTACAGTTGGTTACAGCTAAAATAATCACTGTCACTTGATTAACATAATTCAGCATGTTCACAAAATTAGAGAGAGGAAGAGGGGGGAAAGTGAGATGAATGAATTACATGATTAAAAATATTTATAACTTAAAGTATGAAAATTCTTTATTAATCATCTTCCATGAGATCCCTACATGAAGCATCATCCAATTCTAAGCCCATGGCTCCTAAAGCAATAAAGCGAGAAACGGAATTGTCGTTTGTGGATGCATTGGCTTCATCATCTTCAAATTGGTCATCCTCCATCTCATCATCTTCATCATCATGTGACAATCATCCTCGCTAAGACTTGCCACCGGCGGACTTGATTCATCGACCTCCATCTCCTCTATCTCCATCTCATCCAAAGTTGGAGGTGAAAGAGGGTCGAAGATGGTCTCCACTTCATTAGTAGAAAAAATGGTTCTCCCCCGAAGTGTTACCGGAATTACGAACCAAAGTTTTGGTTGGTGTATTGTTGGGATATAGATAACCTATAAAAGAGAAACTCAAAGTGAGTAACATTGGTATAATTAATGCTAAATAAAATAAAAAAGATATCAATCACTCACTGCTCACGATTGCACGGTAAAACTAAATTTTCATACCTCCCTATGTGATGCACACTAGAATCCACCATGTATAATTAATGCTACAAATAAATAAAATAAAAAGATAGTTGTCACTCACCTGCTCACAATTGTACGGTAAAACGAAATTGTCATACCTCCCTGTGTGATGCACACTAGAATCCACCATGTAGAAGCCATTCTCATATTGTCTAGACACATTTGCAAACCACTTTCACTCCCAAAGATGAAGGTATGAAAGGTTCTAAAATTAACCTCTAGTACCCTTTCAATAGTTTCATGCTACCTGGCTTCATCACCATTTGTGTCAAAGTTACCCATGATGGCACAATCCATGGTGGTTCTACGCTCATCAATGTGGCGCGTACTAAAGTGATGACCCTTTGACCACATAGAGTTAAAGGAAAGTCACTACAAAATAGGAAAATATCTTATATCAAATACAAAGATAAAATCAAGAAAAAAATTACAATATAGTCTAGGTATATGAGTACTCTACCTTTGGTACCAAGCCTTGTGCATACTCCCATTCTTTGTTGGTGGTGATGTCTTCTCCGCATGCTTCTGCTTTGGTCATTCTCTCATGAATCCACTCCGCACTAATGAGATATAGGAAACAATATAGGTGTCTAGGCACTGGGGGTGCCCTCGTTCCTCCATGTGCTTGTTTCCATGATTCTCTCTCTTGCAAAGACCTTGCCTTTGCTACTGTTCACAGTCCAACCACTTGGTCATAATCTTTGCATTGAGAATACAAAAGTTATTGACCACTCGGGATAGATTCATATCCATGTTAGGTAGTTTTCCCTTTCCACTTTGAAAGTGTGAAGTCATCCTTACAACTTCCTCATCTAACCACATGCACCGCATTGAAGGATAAACTTGTGCCAAATACTCTGAGATGTAAACAAATGCCTCTTGCACGATCCACCCTTTGGCCATACATGCCTCTGCTTGAGACCATAGCCGTACAAAATCTTTGAGAGTCTTTAAAAAACTTTTTAAGAAGAACATCCATCGTGCGTGCACTACTCCACATATAGCAATCTCATCCATCACCTCAACCAAGAGGTGGATTTGACTAAGAAGGACCGATCAAGGAAATGCATCCTCAATGGCACCCACAATTTCTGTTGCAAGTGTTTGAGCTCACATCTCTGCAAGAAAACACACAAGGATACACTAAGTGCTAGTTGAGATTATTGTGTACATAAAAAAAGTGTAGCTCAGTGGAGTCCTATGGTATACCTTACTAGCTCTCCAAGTTTGAAAATAACATCCCTGACTTTCTTCTCCCGACATATACATATACTCAACGGTAAAATGAACTACAATGTAAATTAGGGGAAGGTAAAGTGAGAGAAAGTCATACACACAAACTATAGATAGAATAGGGAGAGAGACATTACGTGAAGCATCTTGTGCCAATTATGGGACTTCAACCCATATAATTGAATGCTTCCACCCTTCTTTGCTTTTGTGAAAGTTCCTTTTAGCGACCTCATGTATCATGTTGGTGTGTGAATAAAAGCAATGATACCCTTCACTTTGTCTAATTCTTCTTTGGCTAGCATCCATGGTGCTTTAGGAAGCTCAATATTTCCATTGGCCATGGGAGAACTGCGTGGAGTAGCAACGACGGGGAGACGTTTCAAAAGACTCAAATTCTCCCTCACACCCAAAGAGTCCTTGGTCCCATAGTGTTTGGGCTACATTCTTGAATATGTGCATGGAATCAAAGAGGTATTGTATTTTTAAGTCCTTCCAATATGGAAGCCTTAAAAGTATGGAATACCTTGACATACCTTTTGGTGGAGGACACGGAGCTGGATTGTTGTTGTAGTGCTCTTCCCAAATGGTTTCCCAATCTACCATCAAGAGATTTAGAGGGGGCTTCCCATTTGTTGCAGCCTTGTGCTTGCTGTGCCCCTGGGGTAAGAACTGATGGTTGTTTGGATAGACTACCTTACATAGGGCATTGGGCCTCTCTGTCACCAATGATGGACCTCAAGTAGGACATGCATTGTGACCCAATGTTGACAATCTTGCATACATATCATATTACTAGAGAGAGACAAAACTAAAGGGAGAGAGATAAAGAGAGATAAGAAAAGGGAGATACCAGAAATCTCTCCAAGCCCAAGATAGTCGTGCATAGTCCACATAAGGATTCCCCTCACAATGGCTTCCCTCCCTCCCTTTGCAAGTGAGAAATCTACAACTGGGATGCCTCTCCATAAATCCACCAACTCCTTGATGAGGGGCTTAAGGTAGATGTCAATATTTGACACTTTGTACTTCCCTGGCACAAGCAAGGAAAGAAGTATATTGCCAAGGAGGCAAAACCATAGAGAAAGCGAAGGGTATATAAAAATACATATTTCAAACTTACCCAAGGAGTGCATTGACACTTGCATTGCTCCAACCAAATCTCACTTGCAAGTTGAGGAATTATGCCGATACCTAGAGTGTTGAGCTATATATAGTATCTCTATATATAGCAGCTTGGTCCACTCTATATAAACGCATCTCGTGTGATCAGTAGACACACTTTGGGGTTTGCATATGATGGTGTCTCCTCTCTCTCTTCTCATCTACTTGTGCTCTCTCCCTCCGGTTCAACATGGTATCAGAGCACAAGTAGATGAGAAGAGAGAGAGGAGACACCATCATATGCAAACCCCAAAGTGTGTCTACTGATCACACGAGATGCGTTTATATAGAGGGGACCAGGCTGCTATATATAGAGATACTATATATAGCTCAACACCCCCACTCAAATGAAGGTCCCTAACTGTGGATGAAAAAACCCTTGGGGGCTCAAGGGAAAAATCCACAGCTCTATATATACCCATTGTTATATTAAAATATTTTAAATATACATTTACAATGTTCAAAGGAGCTACATCACTCCTGTTTTACAATGTGCCCTTTCAAGGGTTTTTACTATACAATTGAATTGATGCATATCTTTCAAAACCTTCAATATCTTTGAGTAGCTTGTATATCTTTGCGCCTCTATATACACAGCTTGAAGTGACTTTCATTCTGTAAACAATATCACCTCAAGAAACATATCGAGACATAAGGTTAGAAATAACCACATCACTTTGTCCTTAGAGACGCTTCGCGATGCCGTTCTAGAGACGACATAGAAACAAAAGTAACGACGATGCAATCATATATGCAGACACCATAGAAACAAATATAATATCAATGTAATCACATGTGCACACATATATACTAAGCCGGCATATAAAAACATAATGGGTATCCTTAGATTACTTGTATGCTTGTAAGCAAAAAACAAAGCAATCCATAACATAAGGTTGACGAGACGATAAGGCTGACGAGATGATAGATTTTTAGTGGCTAACGAGAAGATAGATTTCCAGTAGCCAGACGAGACGATAGATGTTCAATTGCCAAACAAGAAAATAGATTTTCAGCTATGCCGATCCGTCAGCATCAATCTTTTACGAGAGGAAAAAACTTCAACATATAAATCATTTTGCCATGTCGAAAGGATTCATGTTGGCTATATAACACACGTCTTTGACGAGACGAGAAGAAATCCTTTTAGCCATACAAGAAGGCTTTGACGAAATAATTTGAACGTGTTTCTATACGGTAAACATGGCATTAGTCGTTCCTTTGCATATCATTAACAATTCATAGCCATGATCTTGAGACATATTTCATCTGCATCAAATCCAAATAGACGAAATATCAATATCAAGAACACTAATTGTGACGATGCCAGTGATGAGCACAACATATTCATATCTCATTTTGACCAAACAACTACCGAACTTGCCGATGAAGTAAGGTTGGAACTTGGAAGAAAATACACTGGCAAAAATAGAACGACATATGCAACCACAAATGTATACACCCAAAATACGTTTTTAAAGATGGTATTGTGGGCAAGAATAGAGAACCTCAAGCTAATTTTATCATGCACACTACAAATCAGTAATCGATGCACACTTTCGAAGCAAGTGTGCAACGGCCTGAGAAGAAATCCTGGGCCCAGACCACGACCTGCCCACAACACACAACCAAGTTTCGCTTGTGCAACACAGAAAATTTCCCTCTCTTGCACGTAGTCTCGGTCTTGACTACCACGAACTCAGTTCCACACTAGGACTACAGACCCGAAACACAACCACGCATGCACGACTATGGTAGCGCAAAAAACAAACAGGCTGAGACAACACCATTCTGGAAAATCTGGCAAATCCCAAGATGCTGCATGCGTCTCAATCGCCACTCGCCAAAAGAAACAAGGGCCATAGAGAATAAGACAAAAAGCTGCCTTTGTAAACAAAACGATGAGATGGAAATCATTTCCTAAAAATAGATAAGTTTGCTACTCGCGCTTCCGCGCAGATCAATGAGTTGCTCGCAGACTCTCAGAGATTTTTGTTCAACCACATAGATTTTATTAAGTAATTACTCTGCTTGTTCACCTACGAGAACGCCGTTCGAGACGGGGCTACTTGACAACAGTTCGAATGCTAAAAAAAAATAGTCAAAGTGGAGATTGCAGATAATAATAGAGTTGTCAACTTGGCTAAATAATGACGAGAAGGCTGATAATAGCCTCGGCGCATGCTTTTGTATGCTAATCTTGGCTAATAATGACGAGCAGGCCAATAATAGGCTCGTCGCATGCGCTATGTATGCTTATGTTATTGGTCTGCATGGAGGTCATTGCAACCTGGTTCTACTCGCTACTTTCTCAATATGGCTTGCTACAGAGTGACTACGATCATGATCCTTGCATTTGGGCTTCCATAACCCTCACACTGAGCTCCTACACAGGCATATGTCTTCAGAAGTCGCACCCAACCAGCTCTCCTAGACTCATCGATTCTTTTTCTTGTTAAAGTGCTTATAGCCGCTTAAGTGCCAACGTTACTGGTCGCATACATATAACACCACAGCCGCTCTCTCTTTCGCAGCAAAGCAATATAGCACTACAATCCTTTCCGTGCATGATGAGAGTACCATCGCCTGCACCCTAGCCTCCTAGAAGCACGCAACCTCTTGCAAATGAAAAGCCTTGCAGCCCCAGGCAGCAGCGAGCACATGCTAGGAGTAATTACTTGCTACTTCTCAATCATCTCTTCTACATGTGTCTACATAAGTCTCTTTTGCCTGTAGCTACACAAGCAAACGCTAAATAGGCAACCTTCAACAACATATATGAAGTTGAGCTTTGTGAATCCCACACAATTTCAACTATAATATTCAGAAAATAATTTGTATAAGCAAAGACTTATCTTGCTGAAATCAAGCATCTCCTCTTCATGGTCGTCGTATACGCCAAAACCTCGAATGTGGTAACTCTTTTATAGTCATGCTCTCCCTAGTGCTTTGATACCATGTTGAACCGGAGGGAGAGAGCATAAGTAGATGAGAAGAGAGAGAGGAGACACCATCATATGCAAACCCCAAAGTGTGTCTACTAATCACACGAGATGTGTTTATATAGAGGGGACCAGGCTGCTATATATAGAGATACTATATATAGCTCAACACAGAGCACTGAGTACTGTGCACCATCGTAAAGACGTGTTCGGGGCACTTGCTATCAATCCATCCTCCGTTGTCGTTGCCTATTGAGTGTAGGAGGGTTGGAAGTCCTCCTCGCACACATCACGTTCATGAGCCAATAACTCATCACAAATGTCAAACTTGTGCTCATCCTCTGCCTCAAAATGAGATTGAGACTCCATAAGAGCTGTCGAAATAGAACTAATGGGAGGATCACCATGTAGTGCACACAAATCGTTCAATAGCTCTTGCCTCTATCGTTCGACCTTGCATGCCGGTGCAGCACCACCGAACACATATCAATAGGGCACCTCCTCAAGCGATGGGTGAGTGGCGCTCTCATCTCTTTGAGCGCTTTTTCGAGGATGCCAAAGCCCTTCGTTCTCCATGTGCTCCAATGCAATGCACTTCAAGAGAGGTATTGCCCTTTTGCATTGGACGCAAGGACAAGGGAGCTTTTCCTTGAGCCACCGATCATGCTCTGGGCCTCCAGGGGGGCCACGATCATCCCAGGCAATGTCCTGCACACATGATTAAAAAATTATTTAGTCATATGTGTCATGAAAAATAAATAATTAATTAGAAAAAGCTCTAAATTTCAAAAAAAAAGAAATGACGTTAAATTAACAAAGAATAAAGTTCAATGAGTGCTACAATTATTTTTAAATAAAAGTGGCTTTACAAAATGCAATTAAAAAACATATAAAAGTACTATAAAAGAAATACTCATAAAAAAACTAAAAATCTTCATCAAAAAACTCAAAAGGTTAAGAAATGAAATAATTCATACTAAGGGTAGAGGGGGTGGTTTGTCCCCCCCGCCCCCCACCCACACACAACCTCGGATACACTTGTATCTGTTTGAAGTGACGCAGTGTGAAAATAAGCGCGGTAATACTTGCAGTAATGGTCGCGGTAATAACCACGGTAATATCCACGGTAAAACCTGGCACCTAAAAAAGGAACAAAGGTAGAGTATGTTAAGTTTTTGCAGCATACCTTGCCCTCCTTCATCTCCACCATTGTTGCATCTTCAAGCTGCTTCCCCCCTCTCCACCTCCCACACCCTCATTCCCTCTCTCCCTAGTCCATCTCTCTCCACCTTCTCCCTCCCACAAACACAACAATAACATACACACACACACACACACACACACACAAACATACATGCACGTTCGAATCAAGGAGGATCTTCAATTTCCTTTCAAAGACTTCATCGAAGGGGGTTTACCGTGCTTGTCCGTGGAAGCTCAACCTAACAGGAAACCGTGATATAGCCTAAGGTAATCACAACCCACACCCCCCCCCCCCTCTTTCACTGTTGTAAATGACTCCACAAACACACGCATAGAAACACGAACACACACACATAAATGCATATATAAAAAAACAAAAGGAGAAAATAGAGATAGAGAGATATGCCTCGTTCATTTGATATAGGTTGCGTTGTGATGTAGATGAAATCTCTTCGTGCATGGTAGATTTGTTAGAGTTGTTTGCAAATGAATGTGCAAAATGGATTTGTTAGGAAATGGATTATGAGAGAGACACACACACACACACACAGAGAGAGAGAGAGAGAGAGAGAGAGAGAGAGAGAGAGAGAGAGAGGGAGAGAGAGAAATAGAGAGAGAGAGAGAGAGAGAGGGAAAGACGAAGAGAAAGACAAAGAGAGATAGAGAGGGAGAGAGAGAGAGAGAGAGAGAGAGAGAGAGAGAGAGAGAGAGAGAGAGCCGGGAGAGAGCCGGGAGAGAGAGAAAGATAAAGAGAGGGGGAGAGAGAGAGAGAGAGGGACAGAGAGGAAGCAGAGAGAGGGAGAGAGAGAAATAGAGATATCCATGGGGAGAAAGAGGGAAAGAGGGAGAGAGAGAAATAGAAATATCCATTGGGAGAAAGAGATAGAGAGAGAGAGAGGAAGAAAAAGAAATAGGGTGATAAAGAGCAATGTTTGTAGGCGAAGCAGCATAGTGCGGGTATGCTCCTGTTTTTTTAGAGTGCTATGAAAAATACCTTCTTTACAAGAAGTTGATGGACCCTTCGAAATTATTTTATACTCTCTTCTCCTTAGATTCTCTATGTTTCTCTCTCTCTCTCTCTCTTCCTATCTCTTTCTCCCCACTGAATAGGCATTAGGTTGGACAGCTTTTAACGGTACCGTACCTCAAAATGGAGTCATACATGCAATGTGCAAAGTTATCCCTTGAACAAGGAGCTGCTGTGAAGAGATGATGCACAAGAAGCAGAATAAATAAGCTCTTCTTCATAGTACTCTACAGAAGCAGCAAGAACTCTCGCACTGTGCACAACACAAAACGATGGCTACATTTACAACCATAACTATCTATCTAGACTCAAAATGATGGCTACATTAAGTGATTGTATATATTATATTTGTGTGTACATATATATTTGTTTATGCATGTATGTAAGCACTAAGTATGGGAGCATATCACCCAAAGGATAGATGCTTCCTCTTGGGTATAGTCCTTTTTTAATCGTGGCATTGCGCGCACGGTCATTGATCCACTCATGCATGGATTACTGCAACGTACCTTTGGTTTTACCATGTGCAGTTGAGACTGTGATGATATCTAAAGAGGTGCCACTTGAACCAAGCACTACTAGCCTCTACTTAGGTCTACTAGTATGTATATGTATCTACATGCTTGTGTGCTAATATACTTGTGTACATATTTATAGATGAGTGAGTAGGGGGGAAAGGTAAATCTCATATTTCTCTTTGTAATGTAGATGTCAGACTAGAGACCACCTGGTGGGGAGCAGCCATCTAGCTCTTCTTTTTGTTGGGTCACATCTAGGTGAGCTCCCACATGGAGTGGACACTGCCTCCAGTGGACCTGAGTCTTGAGGAAGTGAGAATAAGCAAAGAAATAAAGATTATTTTTGGCTAGATAACCCTAAACCATGAGTGTCATAGGTTTATTTTTGTTATTTACAGGCATGCCATCCTACATCTTCTCTACTCAAGATCCTCCACTAGTCGTAGATCTAGACCTACAAAGAGCTCTCTCTTTACAAGACTAGTACCTCCATTACACGGAGGGATTGTTTGGCGGCTACACTCCACAACAGCTTGAGACCTATGGTCTTTCTTTGCAATCCACACCATGGGGAAGTCGGGGAGGGACTCCTTACATCCAGAGCGTCGCCCTGATGGCACCTTAGTCCACAGCCCCTTCTTATCATCCTACTCCCCTTCCATCGCAAGGTCCCACTCCCATGGAATCACAGGGTCCTATGGCACTCCATTCCACTCTTGCTTTACCAGAACATCGTCAATGAATTTCCTCTAGTGGAGCGCGTCGACGCTCGTCTCAAGGAAGAGAGCACCGAGAGAGACGAAGTGGCAGCGGACCTTGTGGCTTCGCTTTTTTTGGTAGTGGTGGGGGAACGGAGTCCCCTATTTCAGAGCGTGCCACCCTAATGTAGAGGACAAGGATACTAACGCACCCGTGTCAGACACGCATGGGTACTACTATAGGATAAAATATGGAGGAAAGGTGGACTTTGGTACAGCAGAGAGCAAGGCATTTTGGTGCTATCTTTAAATTCTTATACATTCAACATATAAGAATTAATTTGCAAAGTCTAGAGACCAACTGCCCGATCATGCACGCTACATTGAGGACGCATTGTATGCTAGATTTCCAAATGCCCCCGATCAAGGTAGGAGCTCAATTAGATGGTAATCATCCCCTCGTTTTTGGAGGTAAGTGCAAAGGGATATCTTCCATAAGAACATCTTGGAATCATTTGAGAAAATTAGACAATTTTAACTCTTCTTGATTCCCACCATTTTCATTTGATAAAATATAAGCGTCATTTAGAGACTCTTTGACAAAAATCATGTATGAAGAAACTGAGCTTTTCATTGACTTATCAAAAGCAAGTGAATCTACGAGTGGTATAGAACAACCAGACTCATCAACATCTATATAAATACTATGTTCCCTGTAGGTGAAGTAGATTCTCCTTTCAGGGAGTTTCATGTTGGCATCCATGCGGTTCAACCATGATGCCCCTAGGATAACATCCTCATGTTGGAGAGGGGAGATGAAAAAGTCTTCTTTGTCAACGTAGCTTTGGACATGAAGCCTCAACTTCCCAATCAAGGGAGTAAAAGAGGCTTGTTGTCCCTTGAAAGCTCCATCATCAGTTACATTGTCTCCCATCTTGAAAGCTGGAATGCTCAACTTAGTGGCCAATTCCGTTGACATGAAGTTGTGAGTAGAGCCAGGGTGATACAAGATGAAGGCATCATGATCCGTTACCTTCCCCAACCATAGGAGAGAGGTGATCCTTTGCAATGAGCATCATTTTTTGGAGCTTTGATCATGGAAGCTCTAGGAGTCTCATTACATGTATTTATTTTAGGGCAAGAACGGTAGCCATGTCCTTGCTCCCCACACTTAAAGCATTTGTTGTCTTTGCAAAAAGCTTCTAGCTCTTTATGAGAGAGTTTATTTTTACCTTTGTAAACCTCCTTCTCCTTCGACCGGTTGTTGTTGTTGGAGTTGCCTTGGGAAGATTTTTGGGCATTGTTCTTCCCATTTGCATCATTTCAATCTAACATGGGCTTGGCATTCCTTTTAGCCCCTTGTTGAAAATTGATGTGTGAAGAAACCATAGTGTAGTGGATTACTTCTGTGATAGAACCAGGCCGTTGGGAGTTGACATACTCAGTCATTTATTCAGGTAATCTTTCACAAAATTATTGCTTTTGCTTGATGAAGTCTACCTTTTGAAAGGCAGAGGCCTTGAGATGTAAATCCCAAAACTTGTCCACATATTTGTGGATATACTCATTGGAGAGCAGCTTCAAACTCTACCATTTGGTAAGCACTTTGTCCTTCGCATCGCTTGCAAGTAATTGATTCAAAATGGAAACTCAGAGAGTTTTCCATGTCTTTGGAGATTTTCCATTGCCACAAAGGCTATCCCACTATTGATGAGCAGGTTTCTGGAAGTGCATAGCTACATGGTGTAGCTTGTAGAACGCTGTCAAGCCCTCATCTCCAAAGGCCGCATCGGATTGTTGAATGAAGGCCAATACTTTGTCAGTGGCACCAAAGGTGCCATCATAGGTGACAAAAGAGATACTCTTTGCTCCCTCTTTGAATTTCTTGAGCTTTTGGGACCTTTGCCATGCACGATAAGATTTGTGATGGACTATCCTCTTGTATTATCTAGGAGAATATCCATTGCTTTCATCGGTGTTACCATATACATGTGGTAGTGATGTGTGTGAACACACTTAGGATCACCGGGGCATTTTTTCCCTCACTAGGAGGTTTTCTCCCCCGTGCATTGTATATACACCCATCATTCTAGGGCTATCTATCTTTCCATTGCACACTAAGTAATATACTCTCTGTTGCGTGCATACATGTGGTAGTGATGTATGTGAACACACTTAGGACCATCGGGGCATTTTTTCCCTTACTAGGAGGTTTTTCCCCCATGCATTGTATATACACCCATCATTCTAGGGCTATCTATTTTTCCATCTTGCACTAAGTAATATACTCATTTTTGTGTGCCTTGAGCTTCTTTTGTATTCTCCAAGCCGTGTGTATTTTATTGCAATCCTAATTCCAACCATTGGTATCAGAGTAGGTTGTGTCCTCCTGAGCTTAGTCTCCATCACATCCAGCACACGCCTGCTCACTTTCTCCAATTTCAGTGAGCTTTAGTGAGCATTTTGAGCTCATTTCAACCTCCATTTCCACTACAGGTAGTACTGCACAGGCTATTTTGTCATTTATACAGAAATTTTGTAAGTGTTGTTTTTTGCATAACATGTCCCTTACGGTCTTTTACGGTTTTTGCTATATAGCACGTGTTGTTCCCGCTTTCCTTCTCCTCTTTTTGGAAATTTTTCACATTATATGCATTATTTACCATGACTGACAACAAAAAAATGTGTTCAAGATGTTTGTTACTGAGGACAGATTGGATGGGGACAATTACCCTATGTGGGCTTATATAATGCAACATGTTCTTATGTTGAAGGGCGTTTAGAACATTGTGCAGGGCATTGATGTATGTCCTGGTTTTGAGGATACATGCAATGTTGAGGATGTTGCACGTCTTGCTGCAAGGATTACTGCTATTAGAGTTGTTTCTCCTACGAATGCTGGTTCCACTACTAATGCTGATATAGGTATTGTTGAGTATTCTATGAAAAAAGACTGCGATGCTGATGTTGACGCAAAATGGGCTTTTAGTGCAAAGTGTATCTATAATGATGTTGTCCATGATGCATGCATGTCAGTTGCTGCAGATTCACATGTGTGGTATTTTGACAATGGTGTTACAAAGCACATTGTCTCACATCGTGATTTTTTCACCTCTCTTGAGTCCGTCCCTCGTGGAAATTCAATTAGTTGCGCCAACAATGCCTCTTATCTGATTCAGAGAGTTGGAAAGATTGTGCTTACTACTGCAATTGGCAATTCTTTCACACTTGTTGATGCACTTAATGTACCTGGGATCAAGAAGAATATTTTGTCTATATCTACACTTGCTAGACTTGGTCTTGTAGTCAAATTTGTGGATGATATATGTATAGTACATAATCTCAGTTTTGGTGATGATATTGTTGCAACTGGCATTTTATGTCGTGGGCTCTATAAGCTCACTTTGTATGATAAGTGTGGGAAAATTTTTGCAAATACAGTTGTGGATTTCAGGTGCAAAACTTTGGCATGAACGTTTTGAAAATTTGAAATTTTACCAGTTTGCTGCGGTTGAAAAAATTTGATATGATTGCTTCTTTGCCACCCCTTAAAGCACCTATCAAACATGTTTGTGAAGGCTGTATTTTGGGTAAAATGCAGCATTTAAAGTTTCCAAAGGATGGTTCAATTACGGCCACATGTAGGTTGCATCTTGTGCATAGTGATGTTTGTGGGACCATGCAAACTCCGTCCTTGGACACTATAAGAGGAGTAGTCTGTAACCGCTAGCATTTCCATAAAAAAACAAAGGAAAATGGAGAGAAGAAAAATTGTGTGCACGAAAATAACCGTGGCTCAAAATGCAGTAGTGGTTTGGAAGCAATAATCACAATAATACCTACGGTAATATACTGTGACACGACAAGGGAGAGGCAAATACATTAATGAAAATTACACAGTACACATAATAAATTGATGAAGTAAAGAGTCTGTATGGATAATAATTACAAGAAAAGCATAGATCGTTTCATAACCTCCCGACCACCCCCGAGCTATCTCAATCACACTCTCACTCTCAATCACACTCTCAATCTTGTGCACAATCTCAATCTCAATCACACTCTCACTCTCAATCTCAACCACAATCACACTCTCAATCGCAATTCAATCTCATGATGGCAATAACCATCATAATCGGAATCGCAACACGATCACAATCCGAATACCATAGTACCTTGCACAGATCCTATTTCACACATTGATCTCTGCATCGTCTACAAAATAGCAAAAAGAACATACTCGTGCAACCAATTAACATAATAATCAAAGTAAAAAAATATAATTATGTACCATCATAATCTCAATTGCATTAGTCCACCACGAAGAAACAAATCCACTTCCTGGTTGATAGCAGGGAGAGTTGTATGCTGTTGTCTGTCTGCTTGTCCCTGTGTATACTACACTGCTGTTGTCTTCTGTTTTCTTTCATCATAACTTTTACAAACGAACTCAGAACAGAGCAATCCAGGTACTCAAAACGACGGGAATAGATTTGGTCTACAAGGCATCGCGAACAGAATAACAAAAAACGTCTTTCTTTGATTGAAAATGCAACTTTTAGGTCACCACTTATAAAACCTCTATTTTTCAGTCTCCACTACTTTTTCAACTTATTTTTAGCCTACCCATTCATTTTAAGCTAAAACCCATTCATTTTTCAACTTATTTTTAGCATACCCATTCATTTTAGCCAGGTTTGGGGGGGCTATGATCCGAGCCTATCACAAATTTTTGTTTATCATATTTTGTTGGTTTTCCTTGCTTCTAGAGGTTTACAATAAAAGAAAGAGTGAGAACAACCTCTTGGAAAAATTTAAAAAAAATGATTTGATAGGAATTTTTTCTTGACTAGTTCACCGGAGGTGAAAGTTAGAGGGAGAACCTAGTGGTAAAGGGAAGGGAAAATATGTAAATGTAAAAAGAAAAGATATGATGTGGTTGTGGAGCCATGCACCCATGATTCAAGGGTCATGAGTGGCTCATATCATCATGGCTTTGGAGCCATATGATGATTCAAACAAATGGGACCCAAGTGGAAGACTTGGTAAAGGAAGGAACCAGACACATGATTTTGCTGAATTTTTAAAAAATACTTCCACTCCGATCCAAGAAAAGTTGTCTTCATCAAAGTTGTAGGTGATGAGCTGGAAATTCTGGCCATACTTTTTTTATAATTTTTGCATCTACGGTGTAGGAGATATGGCAAAAATGGCGGACACCAGTTTTTTCAATTGTAGTGGAGACCACCCCCTCTACCTTTACACACACACACCCTTCCTTTTCCACATTGAGACCTTCTCTAAAAATCAGCCATTAGTCTTCTCACCCTCCTCTCCTTCCTCCTCTCTCTCAAGCTCAAAAACCCATCAAAATTCCTCTTCTAATCACCTCTCAAGTCATGCTTAATCTTGTTGTAATTCATAAGTTCTCATTCAACCTCATTGGTTGAATGTCCCTAATCAAGCTTCATTTGTACAAATTACACTTGGATCTTAACCTCACTCCTAATCACTCTCTTTCCTATATAAAGAGGCCTTCCCCTTTGTAATTTCAAGCCTCCCTCAGCCCCATTGAGTCTTTGTATCACTCACCATGAGCCCATAAGCTCATTCATTCACTCTATTCTTGCACATTCTAGAGTGCAAATTGTTTCATGCTAGTAACCTCTCCTCCTCTTACTTATGTTAATTAAGAGAAACCTTTTATATGTGTGTGAGAGTGCTTGATGTGATCTTGGCTACTCCTTGAGTGGTTGTTTGGTAATCTACATGACTATTTGTGTTGGGAGTGTTTGAAGTCATCCATTCCTTGTACACACACTAAGGTTAATGCTTCATTCATAGTGATCTCTCTCTCTCTCTCTCTCTCTCTCTCTCTCTCTCTCTCTCTCTCTCTCTCTCTCTCTCTCTCTCTCTCTCTCTCTCTCTTGCTTTGTGTAGCGATCCTAGCCCACGCTTCCAAGACTAGGTGGTGCCCTTATTTCATTTCCCTTGTGGTGCAATGGAGTTTGATTTGGTGTAGAGGCCGCCATTCCAAATTTCCTTCGTCATAAATTGGTGCCCCCACTGAGGAGTTCTCAAGCAGTGCTCTGTCAATCGTATGAAGGAAGATCCATCAAATTCTCCGAGACTTCCACTATGGTCTCCCCAAGAAGCTCGAGAAAAGAAGCGTCTTTATCGACAAACGGCACGTATGCGGGTAAAGAGAGTTAACTACACACACCCTTCTTTGCTTCAAGGAAAATCTTGTAGTCATCAAGTCCCTAGGTCAAAAAATTGTGTTGAGTGCTTTGTGGCTAGTGTGAAGACACTTCCTTTGAAGCCTCGACTTCAGGTGGTGAAAGCACTCTCAAACTCGGGTATTAACAAGTTTTTGGAGGGGGAGCTACACATCAATGGGGTGCAGTATTGGCAAGAGGCTACATATGGTGATGCACTCCAACTACTACTAGCAAGAAGGCTCAAGGTGGTTGAAAGGGTAGCCATCAAACCCTATGAACTCTACAAAGCTGAAGATGGTCACATCAAATCTAGGCTAATCACTGGTGAGAAAATTCTTCGCATCTCTCAAATGGTGGGATCCAAGAGAGCTCAACTTCAATGAAGTGCTTCATGGAAGTTTGTATTTAATGCACCAATGAATAATCCCATTTTCTACAACTTTCAATCAGTTCAGAATATTAGGGTGAATGTGCGCATTGATAGAAAGATTTTTTTCCAACAAAGATTGGTCTTCTATTTTGGAGCTTAGAGGTTGAGAGAGATATTGTTGTCCCCTGACCCTATAATATTTCCTATTTTGGAGTATAATGTATCTTTTGATGTTCACATCTTCATCTTGCTTTAAGCATACTCCATGAATCATAGGGATTTATATGGACCTTTCCAACCTCTTGCTAGACAAATTGTGCATATAATAGCTAGCACAAATCTTAGGTTCCAAAACATCATAAGGAACTTACTAGGCCCTTGTCGTCTAGCTGAGATTAATGCATCTATCAATCCATTTATTCTACCCTTAATAAGATATGATTTGGGCCTAGACGTTTTCATCTTTGTGCTGTATTGAGAGGAAGGCAACCCACTTTTATGATGGCTTTCCCAAATTTTTTTGGGCGTAGTGGGGAAAATGATGGGGATTTTTTGGATAACTTGGAGATGGCTTTCCTTGTCTCTGGGAGGGATGACGAAGCATTGAAATTGAGAGCTTTTCCTTTGGTGCTCAAAGAAGAAGCTAGGGTATGGTTCCAAGTTCTAGATCCAACCCAAAGAATTGATTGGGAGGGATTGAAGGCGGCTTTCCTACGAAGATTTCAACGAGCCAATTCGGCAGAAGAACTATGGCAACGGCTTCTGGCCCTTCATCAAGTTGACCCTCATGGTTATGCAACCTATGAGGAAGGTTTTCTGAAACTTTGGGGGCAATGGTCAGACTCACTAAACCCTGGTGAGCGAGCTCCCAATTGCCTCCAAAAGGATCGATTTATCTCAGGTTTGTACCCCTTGCTAAGGGAGAAGGTAAAGAGAAAATTTCCAAATGCTTTTGAAGATGCCTTAAGAATTGCTAGGGAAAAGAATAGAAAGATTCTCTATCAAGCCCAAGCTGGCCAGCTAGCTTTGGGAGGCAATATCACAACTATGGAAGCTTCTCACATACCTCCAAATGTGCCTAATGCACCAGACCTCAATAGAGGTCAACAAGAAGATATGCTCCAACAAATAAACAATCTCACAAACCAGCTAGAGGGGTTGAGAGTAAATCTTGTGCAGGGTGCAAGAAGGCCTATTGAAGGAAATGGTGGGAATCGGCCACCAATGCGACGTCAAGCAAGGGAAATGTTGTGTTACAATTGTGGGGAAAATGGCCACGGCATGTATAATTGCCCTCATCCCAGAAGATATGACTACCCTGTCAGAGGTCCTCGACAACAACTAAGTCCTCCCCGTGCTAGAGCTCAAGCACAAGAGCAACCGCAACCTCAAATTTTGCAGCCACCTCGTGCTCAAGCTCAAGCCCCTGCTACTCAACCAAATGTGAGCATCATAAGGATGGAGGAGGTCCTCAAGGGCAGAAGCAACCAGGAAGAAATAGCTAAATGGAAGATGAAGATAGATGAAGTGGCTACAATGCCTATCAAACGTGTGCGTGTCCAAGATGAAGTAGGTAAAGAAACAAGCAAGGATGCAAGCAATGAAGCAAGTACATCTCGGGCAACTAAAGATGAAGCCAAGAAGAGAAAGACCCGTACTAGGACTCAAATTGACATCTCTAATTTCCCTATGGGATCTCGGACACAACCTTATGACTTGACAGCTGATGTGAGTTCTCAAGGACCAAAGATTACTTGGCCACAACTACTTCATATCTCCCCAAAGCTTCGACGACAATGGTCAAAAATGGTGAGCACGAGGGCAAAGCGAAGTAAGCTAGTAAGTGTAATCAAAGCATATGGTCTCAAGGATATAGTGCCTTTGGTGGAGGCTCAAATCAAGGGACAACGGATTCCAAAAACTTACATTGACAGTGGAGCAGAGGTTTGTGTCATGACAGAAAAGCTAATGCATCAATTGGGTTTAGAGGTAATGGAATCATCAAACTTTAGGGCAAAAATGGCCAATAATGTCTCTGTCACTTGTGTGGGTGTAGTGAAAGCTTTGAGAGTTTCTGTTTTTGGAATCACTACAGAGGTTGATGCTTATGTGATGCCAGTAAAGGGAGAAGGATACCCCCTTATTTTAGGACGACCTTGGCTCATGGGTATAGGAGCTAGGCAAGATTGGGCAACAGGAGACTTGGAGTTGAGGCCTCGCATGGGTGGCCATAGTCGGAAGGTGGTTTATAACCTAAAGAATGGGCGATAAGAGAACCTTGAACTAGAGACGTTGTGAGCGGGATAAAAATACACACATCGCCTCTATAACGACCTGATACACACTCTTGGGAAGATACACACACACACTATGGGGCACCACTCGGCTTACACAACACACCTGGCCGAGACAGGGAACACACCTTTGGAGTGAGAGGAGAGAGACTATCCACTTGCCCACTCCACACAGAGACACACACACACACACACACACAAAAACTCAGCTCAAAAGAGGAGAATTTCTGATGTTTAGATACAATTGAGCTTGGGCCAACACCAATGGGGCAAATAGCTCACACAATATGGGTAAAATAAGCCAGATACAATCACATACTAGAGCAGAAACTTCGCTCATGGGAGAAACTTACACAGAAAAACAGCAGGAAAAGAGTGAGGAATTTGGAAAAATGGACAGCGCCATCGCGTCCGGAACGGCCCAAAACCCCAATCTACAATGTCAAAGTGCTCAAATCCGACCTCGGATGAGCAGTTTACGGCCAAAACAGGCTCCAAAATGAGCAAAAACACAGCTGCGGCTGTTCCTCCTCTCTTCTCCACGTTTTTTTCTGGTCTTCTCTCTGTTTTTTCAGTTCCCACACTTAGCTTTATTACTTGGGCACCCTTGGCCTTTTAGATGACCTCAAACGGACCCCGAACAGGCCAAAAACTGACCTCGCAGTGCATAGTTGTCACCTTTTTGCATCATTTGCACACCTGGCACTTAGCTTTTTTTCCAATAATGCATCTCGCCACCACGTGAAGTGGCCCCAAAAAGTGGTCCTAATGATGACCTTTCTGCGTAACTCTCACAAGAAAACACCCACGTTGTATCTGTCCTCATCTGCGTGCAAATATTGACCTCGTTCGCCCTCCTGACGCCACTAGATGCCATCTGACGCACCTGCTGACCTCATGTCGTCGGCCCGTGGATAGCTTCCTCGAGAAGTTTTACGCGTTACCAACTCCTCCTTATTGTAGAAAAACACAATGGTACTAGTAACGATGAAAATCGATGCACTATGTACATGGTGTCCTACCTGTACACATGTGGGCCCCACGTAACCACCTGGCTAAGGAAAATGGGCAATCCTTTATTTGATGCACCATGCATGGGTATGTACATATGCGCAATCCCTTGCTCCAAAAAACTCCTGACATAATTTGCCCACCCCCTAGCCTGCTAGAGCATTCATGCTCAGCAGCAGCAACACTAGTAGATGCTCATTCCACCTGGATCCCACACAAAAACAGTTGGCATTCCTTGCATCAAAAGCTTAATCAAACTTTGACGTGGTTCCAAAGGAAAACCTGTAGAGATGCCATTTATCAACCTCCCATCAAGAAAATCATCAATTACTTTGGCATAGACTTGCATGTGCAAATATATCTCGTTCTCCATAGCTGAGAGGTCTCCACTAATCATTTGCGTCATTAATTCCTGCTTCTTTGACAACTCAACCTTGGTTTGCATCAACCCTTCAATCACTTCATAAGGCCCTTCACTTTCATCTTCAACTTCATTCGCAAATGTGACTAAACCACACTCCTGGATTTCTTTATCCATCAAAATAAATGCAACATCAGCATCCTCATCAAGTCTGGTAGTGCTATCACTGTCCTCATCTGTCACCGTGGAAGAGTCTTCATCACTAGACTCATCCTCATCTTCATAAAGCTCCTCTAATCGTTTCCTTGTGTCCATATTATAAAGCTTCTTGGTACCTGTGTTTCCATAGAGGCTAATCGTACCATGTCGCCAATCTTGAACAGCTCCCACTGCACGTAACCATGGTCTGCCCAGTATAATAGGATATGCTCCCAACCCTGCTGGCATCACATGAAAATCAACCACTGCCTTTGCATCATATGCCTCCACTTCTAATCTCTTTACAACACCTAAGCATTTTACTTTTTGATGGTTTGCCAATCTGATCCGAAAACCTGACACCCCAGCCACTGTGAGACCCATCTTCTCAACGCATGAGTGTGTTATGACGCATATTTGGGCTCCGCCATCCACATAACCTTGTCCCAAATTTTTCCTTTTATGCCACACATCTACTATTGGACAAATGTCTGGTAGCTCGTCCATTGCCAACACCTTCACTGAACCTCTCTCTGGCTCTTTCTCCATTGGGTTAACCATCCTCTTCCACTGTCGCTTTAGCTTAGGCACCATCTCTATAAGCTGCCCAAAAGTAACATATGCCTTCCTGCTCGTCAAATCCTCCTTCAAGTCATAGCTTAATTGCCCATCCCCTAGTGGAAAATCTGAAACATGAAACTTTCGACGAGCTCTCCTTTTCCTCTTGGCCTTGACATCCTCGCCTTCATGGCTCTTTCCTTTCTTCTTACTAGGACCTGGGGCACTTCTTACTTCCTTTTCCTATGTGGTCCTCTTCCCAATAGGCATCACTAATGTATCCTCTAGCTTTGATGCCTTCTCCAAGGTGACTACACTTAGCACTTTTGTCTTCCCTTTTTCCTCCTGGGTCAGTCCACTGGTTCCTTCGTCTCCCTTAATTTCGATGCCATAATCATTTGACCTAGTTAGCACCTGTCTTGGCAATGGATACATGTCTCCCCCCATCCTTGGTGGCTTATCACATTGCGGGCTGATGTGACCCAACTCTCCACAATTATAACATGTGGGCGTCTGCCTCCAAAACCTACCATTGCTTTGTCCAACACCATTCCTAGGCCTTTCTTCACCTCCTTGCTGATTTGCAAACCTCCCTCGACCTCGATTATTTCCCACTTGACCTAGCATGTTTAGGCTGAGATTCTTCATCAGATCAACCACTTGCCTCATGTCTTGCCTTAGGCCATCATCTTGCACTGCTGTAGTGACCACTGCTGGCATAACCTGAGTAGTAACAGGAACCACTGGTTCATGATGAACCCCTAACATACGACCTTGTAAAGAGTCCATAGGCTGAAATTCAGACCTCATGGGCAAAGACTCCACCCCTAACTGGCTCATTTTCCTCAGCTTCCACTCTTTGTTCCTTGCTACCTCTAGTGCATCTTCATATGTCCTAGGCTTCTTTAGCTCCACTCTCCAACGCATATTCTCCCAAAGACCAGCCAAGAACCTGTCCTTCTTCATCATGTCAGGCGGGGGTACCTGTGGTGCTAAAGCCTTGCACATTCGCTCCCATGCCAATGAAAACTTACGTATGTACGCATCTACTAGCTCACCTTCCTTTTGTACCAAACCTTGTACTTCTTGCCACACTTTGTCAGGGTCTTCTATCTTCACAAACTCCACTTCCAATCCATGCCTTAGATTGTCCCAACTCAATTTTATAGGTGGATCAGCCATACGCAACTCCTCTTCAAATGCTTTGGACCAAGCTCGTGCATCACTCTTCAAACAAATTTGGAGAAGGCGTAACATTTGCGTAGGGTCATGAATCTGGTTGCTAATGCAGGCAACCTCCATCTTTTCCAAAAATTCTTCCACATCTTCATCACTTCTTCCATGAAACTCGGGATAAGAGAAAGCCATGGCTACCCAAATTATGATGCTTTGAGAACCCCTTCGAACACAAGTGCAAGAACCCAAAACTTTTTACTACCCAATCCCCAGAAACCTCAATGGAGCTCAGCTTTAGATGAGAACAAACACATGCACATCAAATGAGTTTTCATAGTTGATCATCGGAATGACAACAGGCAAAGGACATTCCAGGATCTCTCTCAATCTTCTTGGCCCAAACATAAAGACTATGCGCTGCTGAAAAAAGATCTTCCTGGACACATGAACATTAATCTGAATTCTTTGAGTTAAATGAAAAGGAGTGAACTGAGGGCCATTTTGATCATCCATTAAAGCCAACCATGAAGCTCCCAAGAAGGCACACCTGACCTCTGATTTTGCCAAAATTTCAGCAACATAACAGCATAAATGGCTCAAAATACCAAAAAACCAGCCATCATAACTTGGAAAAATTTTGACAGAGCTTCCCCAGAAGTAGAGCAATGAGAACCCAAAATATAGACTGTATCTGTATGCATAAACTGTCAACAATAGAACCCGAGCATCAAGTAGGACTCACTAGTACATAGCCTATGGCGAGGTCACAAAAAGGGTGCTCCAGCTACCTATATCGCCGAACGGATCTCCACATTTGAGAATCCCCCAGCTCAATAAAAACCTCACGCTATCGACCCTCACACGAAGGCTAATGCAAATCGCGTGTAGTCAAGTCTCAGAAATGACTATCTTCTAGACCAAGTCTCAGAAATGGCTGGGACTGCCAAATACAACCAAGTATGGCTCCACAAATGCGTACAATGGCAGTTTCCACAAGTAACGTACAATCCAGTAGACAATGCGCTCAAACAGGCGCCAAGTGATGCATTCCCACAACAACTGCAAGTGACATCACTGCTAGTATATCACTGTACTCCAGCTACCTGTACCTGTGTGAATCACCTCTACCTGTTTCTGTACCTGTAACCTGTAACCTGTAATCTGTAATCCCGAAGCTCGAAGCTCGAAGCTCGAAGAAGATCCTCCGTGGGGGCGCCAAAAGAATGTGAGCGGGATGAAAATACACACACCGCCTCTATAACGACCCGACACACACTCTTGGGAAGATACACACACACACTATGGGGCACCACTCGGCTTACACAACACACCTGGCCGAGACAGGAAACACACCTCTGGAGTGAGAGGAGAGAGACTATCCACTTGCCCACTCCACACAGAGACACACACACACACACACACACAAAAACTCAGCTCTAAAGAGAAGAATTTCTGATGTTTAGATACAATTGAGCTTGGGCCAACACCAATGGGGCAAATAGCTCACACAATATGGGTAAAATAAGCCAGATACAATCACAAACTAGAGCAGAAACTTCGCTCATGGGAGAAACTTACACAGAAAAACAGCAGGAAAAGAGTGAGGAATTTGGCAAAATGGACAGCGCCATCGCGTCCGGAACGGCCCAAAACCCCAATCTACAATGTCAAAGTGCTCAAATCCGACCTCGGATGAGCAGTTTACGGCCAAAACAGGCTCCAAAATGAGCAAAAACACAGCTGCGGCTGTTCCTCCTCTCTTCTCCACGTTTTTTTCTGGTCTTCTCTCTGTTTTTTCAGTTCCCACACTTAGCTTTATTACTTGGGCACCCTTGGCCTTTTAGATGACCTCAAACGGACCCCGAACAGGCCAAAAACTGACCTCGCAGTGCATAGTTGTCACCTTTTTGCATCATTTGCACACCTGGCACTTAGCTTTTTCTCCAATAATGCATCTCGCCACCATGTGAAGTGGCCCCAAAAAGTGGTCCTAATGATGACCTTTCTGCGTAACTCTCACAAGAAAACACCCACGTTGTATCTGTCCTCATCTGCGTGCAAATATTGACCTCGTTCGCCCTCCTGACGCCACTAGATGCCATCTGACGCACCTGCTGACCTCATGTCGTCGGCCCGCGGATAGCTTCCTCGAGAATTTTTACGCGCTACCAACTCCTCCTTATTGTAGAAAAACACAATGGTACTAGTAACGATGAAAATCGATGCACTATGTACATGGTGTCCTACCTGTACACATGTGGGCCCCACGTAACCACCTGGCTAAGGAAAATGGGCAATCCTTTATTTGATGCACCATGCATGGGTATGTACATATGCGCAATCCCTTGCTCCAAAAAACTCCTGACAACGTCAGCTGATGAGTGGAGCTCAAGTGGATGCTCCTCATCCATGGACGAGGAAGAGAGTTCAAGTGAAGAGAGTGTTAGCACTCTCGAAGTCATGGGCGTCACCATAAAGGAAACTACCTCATCAGAAGATAGCCCAAGGATCCAAATGGAGAATGTGTGGGATGCCAGCCTAGAGGAGATGTTATCCAAGGATATAAAGGAAGAAGAAAAGGAGGGTTATGTAAATGTTCTCAAGAAGCATGCATCATTGTTTATTTCTGATTACACTCACATTACATGTGTCACTGCAGTGAAGCATCATATCCATCTAAAAGAAGGGAGCAAGCCAGTAGTACAAAAACTAAGAAGATTAGGAGTTGTGCAACAAAATGCACTGTTGTCTGAGGTAAAGAGACTCTTAGAAGCAGGATTCATATACCCAGTAGAAGATTCAGAATGGGTCTCCCCAGTAGTGGTGAGGCCAAAGAAGAATGGTAAATGGCGAGTGTGCGTGGATTACAAGCCACTAAATGCTGCAACAAAGAGGGACCACTTCCCTCTCCCATTTCAAGATGATATTCTAAATGAAGTAGCATGCCATGAGAGATACACAGTGTGTGATGGCTACTCTGGCTACTTTCAAATACGCATTGCAGAGGAGGACCAGAAAAAGACTACTTTCATCACACCATGGGGATGTTTTTCATTTCGAGTCATGCCTTTTGGTCTCACCAACGCTCCAGCCACCTTTCAAAGATTCATGAACATGGTCTTCCAACCTTACTTTGGTAAGTCCATCAGGGTTTTCATAGATGACTTTTGTATTTACAGCTCCAAAAGTATGCATCTCGGCAAGATTGATGAAGGATTTACTCGTTTAGCTAAGCTGGGTGGACAACTAAACAAGGACAAATGTCACATTGGGGAAAGCAAGGTTACACTATTAGGGCATGTAGTGTCCATTGATGGAATCGAGGTAGATCCTGAAAAGATAGAAACATTGCTAAATCTACCTTCCCCAACTTCCATCAAACAATTAATCTCTTTCTTGCAAAAGCTAAGATATTTGAGTAGATTCATACACTTACTCTCCCAAGTGATATTTCCTCTACAACAGCTGACTCGTCAAGAGACGCTTGTTTGGAGTGAAGAAAGTGATGGGCATTTTAGAGAGATTAAAAAAATGTTAGGGTCACTCCCTGTAATCCTCCAACCTTGTTGGGAAGAAACATTCTTTGTAAACCCTAGTGTGGGAGAAGAGGCCATTGGTGCTACCCTCCTACAAAAAGATCCAAAAACATCCTTTATGAGGCTTGTGTATTTTGCTAGCCGCCTCATGGAAAACACAGAGAAGGCCTACACCCTGATGGAACAGCTAGTGTTAGCTCTCATGTTTGCGGTAACCAAATTTCGGCCATACTTGCTGCCGAAGAGGTTTGTAATTATCACTGTGGAGGATATGTTTCCCTATGCACTACAACATATGGAAATCTCTGACAAAATAGCAAAGTGGGTGGTGTGACTTCAAGAGTTTGATTACACAATACAGGTTGAAAGAACAACTCGAGCATGCTTAGCCGACATTTTAACAAACAAGTGCTATGAAAAAGTTTTCCATTTGAAGAGAAAGGAACTTCCACCACCTCCAGCTCCAGAGGCTTTGGTCAATGCTTATAGCCTCTACTTTGATGGAGCATACAAGAGAACCAAGGATAAGGCAGCTGCAGGCATCGTGGTCTTATCTCCATTGGGAGAGAGGATCCATGGTGAAGGGATCACTATAGAAGATGTCCACTCCAACAATGAAGCAGAATATCATACTCTAATTCATGGACTTTGTTGGTGCCTCGATAATTCAATTAAGAGATTAAACGCTTTTGGTGACTCCATGCTTTTGGTAAGGCAAATGCAAGGTACATGGGCTTGCAAAAATTCCCGTCTCTCTACTAAAATGAGAGAAGCAAAAGCTCTTATGAGGAGATTTAGGGAGGCACAAGTACATCATGTGCCAAGAGACCAGAACAAGGATGCAGACCTCCTAGCATCATCAAAGTTAAATGAGTCAATAGTGGGAGCAGTGGCCATCAAACTTCCACTTCAGCAAGGCAAGGAGGACTTGGAAGATATTATGCACATTCTGGAGCAAGGAGAGGCTCCTAAACACTTGAATGCAGGGGAAAGGCGATGGTTAGGTAGGAAGGCTACCAGGTATCGCATAGTAAATGATGACTTGTATTGTCTTGGTAAGGATGGTGTGCTTAGGAGAGTGCCTTTGAAGAGTGAAATTGAAGAAATTTTAAAAGCTTGTCACGATGATATGTGCGGAGGACACTTTGCACACGACGTCACTAGTAGAAAGGTTCTACAAGCTGGGTTTACTTGGCCAAGTCTTCATCGTGATGTCAAATACCGGTGTCAAACATGTGATGAATGTCAGAAATCAGGACCATGACGGCTCATAGCTGAACCTCAGAACCCAATAAAGGTATATGGGCCCTTTGAGAAGTGGGGAATTGATGCCACAGGGCCTCTACCACGCACTCACTCAGGTAAAGAGTACATCATCATGGGAGTAGACTACATGACTAGATGGGCTGAGGCTATGGGCTGAGGCTATGCCGACCAATAGAATTACTGCTAAGGATGTGAGTCAGTTCATCTTTGACCACATCTGTTGCCGGTTTGGCACCCCTCTTGAAATACTATCTGATAGAGGACCAGGGTTTAGAGCAGACTTGGTAGGAGAACTCATGAAGAAGCTATTGAAGAATTTGAGGCAAGATCACAAATGAACTTTGATATACATTCGCAAGGGGGAGACCAAGGATCAATTAGTTTGGGGCATAGCCAACCAGACTCACTAAAAAATCTACCTTCTTACCTAGGAGCCCGGGTAGGTCACCTAATAAAAATGTAACCTATCACGCGAGTTCAACAGAAGAGTATTTAAAGTTCTTGAAATTTACAAAAATATATATACAGAAGGGCATTATTTTTTCAAATTTGAAAAAAACTTACAGATTTTCAAAGAAAATGGTACATTATATTCTTAACAAAATTCACAGATAAGGGGTTTACAAACATGTTTTGAACGCACATGATATGGTAGTTTTACACATAGTGAGCCTAGGAGAGTATGAAGCCAAGTCTGAGGTGAGAGCAATCCCATCCCAAAGACTTTCTTTTAACAGAGTGATGAATTCACAAGGGTTGATTGAGTTGATGTCCACCCCTGTGGTATGTACAATCACATTAGCCGAACTCCTGAGGTTACGACCAAACATGTGGACCACCGTAGGCAAATGCTTAGAAAAATTTGGAGTGAAAGACCCCACCTCAAAGCTTCAAGAAGGGATCAGATAATTGGACATGCCTCAACTAAACACTAGGCCAGTACCCTTAAACAAGGTTGGAGAATATTGCAAGGGGACCTCATCAATTACATCATGTACAATTGCATCAATAATAGGCTGATCTATAACATTTTTGGAAACCCCCATAGGCTGTACATTTGCGTCATTGGAATTTACATTCGAACTTCCACCACTGAAAAGAGGCAACAAAGTGTCATAAATGTCATGTGAGCTTATTTTATTGTCTCTAGTACATGACAGCAAGGACTGGACAAAATCTTTCACAAACACTACATCTCGTGAAACTAGAGTATGCTTTGTTTGCAGATGATACAACATGTAACCTTTGCTTTTAGCACTATAAGCAACAAAAATACATTTGACAGAGCCTTATCATCCAATGTTTTGCGTTGCGTTTGTGGAGCCGAAGCATATGCCAAACATCCAAAAACATGAATGTGCTCAATAGAAGGCTTTCTACCATGCCATGCTTCATATAGAGTAATAGAGTGCAAAACTTTTGTAGGACACCTGTTAAGTACATAAGTGGCACACATGATGGCCTCAAGACAAAAAGAATGCGGCAAAGCTTGACTTTTGACCATACATCGTGCCATTTTCGTAAGTGACCTGTTTTTCGTCTCAGCAACACCATTTTGTTGAGATGTAAAAGGAACTGTACATTGGTGTTTTATCCCACAACTAGCTAGAAATGCATTAAATTCATGAGACATATACTCCCCCTATCGATCGAAACGAAGGGTTCCCATAGTACATTTTGAGACATTTTCAACCATACCTAGAAATTGTTTGAAGCACATAAAAATTTAATCGCTTTAAGAAAAAATACCCATGCATGCCTGGGTAATCATCAATGAAATTCACAAAGTAAAGGTAATTGCCCAAGGATAGAGTTTACATGGGTCCACAAATATCACTATGCACAAGCTGCAACTTGCATGTTTCCCTTACTGAACCATCCTTCGGAAACTTCGAATGTTGCATCTTACCCTAAATACATCCTTCACAAACATTTTTGACAGGTGCTTCAAAAGGCGGCAAAGAAGCAACCATATCAGATTTCTACAAATGCAGCAAACTAGCAAAATTGAGATGATCAAAACATGCATGCCTCAGTTTTGCATCTGAAATAGCCCTTGAATTTGCAATTGCATTTGCAAAATTTTATTCACACTTGTCATACAAAGTGAGCTTATACAGCCCATGCCACAAAAGGCAAGATGCAACAATTTCATCACCAAAATTGAGATCATGAACTGTACATCTGTCATCCACAAATTTGACTACAAGTCCAAGTCTAGCAAGTGCGGATAGAGACAAAAGATTCTTCTTGATCCCAAGTACATGAAGTGCATCAAAAAGTGTGAAAGAACGGCCATTTGTAGCAGTAAGCATAATCTTTGCAACTCCTTGAACCGAATAAGAGGCATTGTTAGCACAAGTGACTAAATTCCCATGAGGGGCAGACTTGAGAGAGGAGGACAATTCACGATGTGAGGTAATTTGCTTTGTAGCGTCACTGTCAAAATACCACACATGTGAAAATGCAGCAATTGACATGCATGCATCCTGGATAACAGGATTGTAAGTGTACTCGATCTACACTAAAAGCCCATCTGCATCAACATCAGCATCACAGTCTCCCTTCACAGAAGACTCAACAATGGTTGCATTTGTAGTGGAACCAGCATTTGCAATGGAGCCACCCTCTTTCTTCTTAGCCTCTTTCGCCTTCAGCTTAGGACATTGCTTAATCAAGTGATCATTAGCTTTACAATAATGGCAACGCATCTTCTTTTTTGCCCTTATCACCATAATTTCCATAAAAATTGCTGGCAGCATAAGCATTAGGAACATGTAATTTTCCACTCGCAGAAGAACCATAAGAAGTGGATGCATTGTTGTTACCACCCTTTCTTTGAGAAGCCATAAAAGCCTGTTCAAATGCACGTTGTCTAGTCCTATTTTCTCTAGAAAGTGACTCTTGCAACAACAATGTGCACAATGCATCAAACTTGACACCTTCAGGGACTAGCAAAAGTCTTGTAAGAATCTGGTAAGGCATCAAAAAGAGTCTACACAAGGGAATTGTCTGAAATAACTTCACCTGCAGAAATAAGTTGCTCATTGATATCCTTGACACCAACAAGGAAAGTGTCCATATCATCTTCCTCATGCATAATATTCAACTCCAGCTCCTTCCGCAGCAATGCAGTTTTTGCCTCATTGCGGCTTGCATAAAGATCAGCCAGAATATCCCATGCCTGTTTTGCAAATTTCGTTGTGAACGAATGTGAGGAGTAATGGTGCGCTTCACAGACAACTCAATCATTGACTAAGCTTGTGCATCCTTTACATCCCAACGGTTTTATATGAGAAAATCATTTGGGTTGGTTAGAATTAGATATTATGATATTACCCCTGTGCAGTGAGAGAGGTAATGTCATAATATCTAATATCTAACCAACCCAATTAATGATTTTTCTGATCATTTAATGTGGGAGAATAAAAGGAAACAAGGGTTAGAATATAGACATGTGCTTATGGATCTATCTCAGCATGGGCACTACAAGAGGTGCTTCACATTAGCAACACTCTTAGTGCAACACTCAAAAGTGAAAATCCACGGTGTTGCTATGAGCGTCGCTATGGGCATCGCTATTTTCTTTGTTGCATAGCGACACCTAAAGCGTGCCCATAGCGACGCCGACGGGGGTAAAAAATAAATCGAGAGCACAAAAAACTCAGATCTCATATCTAAGTTTCGGCACTCAAGCAAAAGAGGTAAACCCGCGCTCTCCCTCTCTCTCTCTCTCTCTCTCTCTCTCTCCCCCCCCCCCCCCCCCCTCTCACACACACACACACAAGGAGAGGAAGGAGATCCATGTATGCTCCTTCCCTCTCCTCTCTCTCATGTTCCCTTCCCCTCTTTATCTTTCTCTCCCTCTCTCTTACACACACACACACACACATTGTGTCTTTGAAAAAGAGACAAATAGAGACAGAGACAGAGAGAGAGAGAGAGAGTACACACATGCATAAGCAAAAAGTACACACACACACATGCATAAACAAAGAATGCATATACACACACATTGAGAGAGGAGAAGAGAGAGATAGAGAGAGAGAGAGAGAGAGAGAGAGAGAGAGTAAAGAGAGATAATGAGAGAGAGAGTTATATAAAGCAAAGAGAGAGAGAGAGAGAGAGAGAGAAAAGAGAAAGACAAAGAGGGAGAGAGAGAGAGAGAGAGAGAAAAATAACCAAAGAGAGAGAGAGAGAGAGAGAGAGAGAGAGGGGGGGGGGGGGGGGGAGAAGAAGAAAAGAGAGAGGTAAGAGGAGAAAACAAAGAGAGAGAGAGAGAGAGAGAGAGAGAGAGATTAAAAAAAGTAGAGAAAATATGAAATAAAATGTTATATTAAGATTTAGGGTTAGGTTAGATTAAGATCTAAGATTAAGTTAGATTACATTTAACATATATTTAAAATTTGTGTTAAATTTAAAATTAGGTTACACTTAAGATTAGGTTAAGATTTAAATTAGATTTAAGATTGTGTTACATTACATTTAGGTTTATGTTGAGTTTATGATTAGGTTAGATTTAGATTTATGTTAGATTTAAAATTAGGACAAGATTTAAGATTAGCTAGGTTAGATTTAAGCTAGATTACATGTAGGTTTAGGATTTAAAATTGGATTAGATTTAGGATTATATTGAGTTTAAGATTAAATTGGATTTAGATTTAAGATTAGATTAGATCTAGATTAATGTTAGCTTTAAGATTAGATTAGATTAGATCTAGATTAGATTTTAGGGTATGTCAATGAAGGCTTTTCCCAAAGAGCAAACACTAGGTACACAACAATATGTATATTCCTATCAGAATCTGACAGCTATTCACTCACCCACTAACCATGTTCAATTAGCTCAGAATCACCATATGTTCAATTAGGTTAGATATAAGATTAGATTTTGGATTTATTTTTTATATTAAAGTCTACCTTCGGGATTACGAAAAAAATTAGAGTTAGCGAACGGTGATCCCTCTCCTCCTCTCTACGGATGCGACCTAAGTTGGAAAGCTTTCAACGGCATGATACTCAGATTGGAGGCCAACATGTAATGTGCTAAGTAATCCCTCGAACAAGGATATGTGTGAAGAGATGTTAAGATGCTGTGAATTTCTATAGCTAGAGAAGAGGCAAAGGGGTTTTGTCCACTACATGCAGTATCATGTAGGCGTGGGTGTGTAGATTTCTCGTACACAAAAATATAGGCATTGGCCAATAAAGACGAGATTATAAACTGGTGGTTCTGATCTCCGTGCACCTCTAGACCGAGGTGTGTGGGGATTGAACATGACTAGAGAATGTGAGGTAGTCTACAGTGTGAAGAGAGAGAGAGAGAGAGAGAGAGAGAGAGAGAGAGAAAGTAAAGAGAGAGAATGAGAGAGAGAGAGAGATACATAAAGCAGAGAGAGAGAGAGAGAGAGAGAGAGAGAGAGAGAGAGAAACAAAGAGAAAGAGAAAGAGGGAGAGAGAGAAAAAAAAAACCAAAGAGAGAGAGAGAGAGGGGGAGAAGACGAAAAGAGAGAGGTAAGGGGAGAAAACAAAGAGAGAGAGAGAGAGAGAGAGAGAGAGAGAGAGAGAGATAGATTAAAAAAAGTTGAGAAAATATGAAATAAAATGGTAAATTAAGATTTGGGGTTAGGTTAGATTTAAAATTACATTTAAAATTAGGTTAGATTGAGATATAAGATTAAGTTAGACTACATTAACTTATATTTAAAATTTATACTAAATTAAAAATTAGGTTACACTTAAGATTAGGTTAAGATTTAAGATTATGTTAGATGACATTTAGGTTTATGCTGAGTTGATAATTAGGTTAAATTTAGATTTATGTTAGATTTAAAATTAGGGCAAGATTTAAGATTAGCTAGGTAAGATTTAAGTTAGATTACATGTAGGTTTAGGACTTAAAGTTGGATTAGATTTAGGTTTATATTGAGTTTAAGATTAAATTGGATTTAGATTTAAGATTAGATTAGATCTAGATTAATGTTAGCTTAGGTTAGATTAGATCTAGGTTAGATTTTAGGACATGTCAATGAATGCTTTGCCTAAAGAGCAAACAATAGGTACACAACAATACATATATTCCCATCAGAATCTGACACCTATTCACTCACCCACTAACCATGTTCAATTAGCTCATAATCACCATATGTTCAATTAGGTTAGATTTAAGATTAGATTTTGGATTTATTTTTATATTAAAGTCTACCTTCGGGATTACAAAAAAAATTAGAGTTAGCGAACGGTGATCCCTCTCCTTCTCTCTACGGATGCGGCCTAAGTTGGAAAGATTTCAACTACATGATACTCGGACTGGAGGGCAACATATAATGTGCTCAGTAATCCCTCGAACAAGGATATGTTTGAAGAGATGTTAAGATGTTGTGAATTGCTATAGCTAGAGAAGAGGCAAAGGGGTTTTGTCCACTACATGCACTATCATGTAGACGTGGGTGTGTAGATTTCTCATACCCACGGACAAAAAATTCCACAAAGGTTTTGTGACATTTTCCTCTACTTCCTCGCATCAAGCATTTCTTCGAGGGGGAGGACGACTGCCAATGCATTTTTGGGCAGTTTTAAAGAGCCTACCAACATTCATGAGCTTAAGATGGTTGCACAACCAATTGAAAAGCGCACAATAGTGCGATGCAGAAGTGACTGAGGAGGAGTGGGAGTACTCTCAAGGTTGTGCGACACCTGACGTCCGTACCCCCATCGAGACGCGGCTAGAGACCCCTACCGAGACACCCAGGTTCACACGTCACAAGCGAGAGATCTTGCCATACTCGTCGATATCAACCTCAGCATCATCTTGGATGATGAAGGCAAGAAGGTGATCTCACGCATGCGTGGTCTTTGATTAGACACTACATACTAAACACCTGGAGTGAAGTGCCAAATGAATTAAAAGACGGAGTCATCAGCATGCTGCATGACAAGTTTCTCATGTCAAGGCGAGATGAACACTTCAATGAAGACCTGATGAAGGTTCAAATGCGCGAATACTACAAGCACGAGCATTTTGAAGTACAAAAAGAAATAATAAAGCATAGGTGGAACAGACCAGATTGGCTGGCCAAAGAAGACTGGAAGAATGCAAAGCGAGTAGCACGTGAGAATCCTAACAAGTGGAAGCAACAAACGGAGGCAGCCAAAGCGCAAGTAGAGGCAGGGAGCTCGCTCCACTTGGGGAGCGGCGGGTGGGCATCATTTGAGGCCCATTTTGTAAGTGTTGCTGCATTGCTCTTTAGGTTTGGTAGTTACTTCTTTTAAACTCTAACATAATGGATTATTTGTATGTTTTGAACACTGGTTGATGACACGGCGTGACCTTACACCGTACGATTGCGAGTACGCATGCAGAAAGGGCTTAAACATCCTAATGAATGTTCTGAGTTCTCGCGGTGGCATGGTTATTATTTCACTTTACTCTTTTACATTGTTTGTATTTTAATGATAAGCTAAGAAAATAGATTGTGTTGTAATTATATTTTTATACTTACATAATGTCTTATGGTTTTTTTTTGCAGAATCTGACAGATACGCTGCTTGGACGGGATGAGATGTCTGATTAGACGACGTCAGTCTAGCCGTACCCAGATAGCATTAGCTTCCTTTTGTCACAGCATGTATAATGAGATGACATGTATACGTCTTTTTTGTATCTATTGAAAAACATGTATTTTCTCAATAATGACAATTGTGTTGTAGCTATGACATTTGCAAAGCTTAACAATCAAGTGATTTTTCCTATGATGTGTATAATTGTCATTGATTTACTTTTGTCAATTTACTTTCGTCCAATTACTTTTGTCAATTTTTTATCTTTATTCTGCAAGCAATACTATGCATGATGGAGTGAATGGTTATATTGTATTGTGGGTGACTACTTTGGGTCTATACCTTGCACTTTCTTTCAAAGGTGAATCTGGGCTTATCTTAGATTCATTTAGGTTTACTCTATTCTAGAAACATTCAATATGATTGATGGGTGTCATGAATGCCCTGCCACCCAAAACAATTTACTCTCGGGCATTGCTATAAGCGTCTCTATATAAGGTTCTACTACGTCGCTATAAGCATCGCTACAAAAGGGCTATAATTGTCACTATATGTGTCGCTATATAGCAACCGTTATATCGACTTTCCTGTAGCTCCGCAATTAGCGACGGTCTTAGAGACGCCGTGGAATATAAAAACCCAATGTATTTCTATTGGTAAAAGTGTCACAAGTGCACATAACCTTTTGTAGTGGGGGCCAAGGTTAAAGGGGTCCAAATGAGAGATGGTCTACCAAAGATAAAGGTTAGCTAATGGATCTAAAAGACCTTAGGGTTAGATTCATTAAACTCCAAAGGTTAGTGTTAAAAGTTCTTTGACCTTAGGAAAGCTAGGGTTGTGCTTGACTTGAGGTGCTTGTCATTCTTGCTGACTAAGGTGATTCAGGTGCTTGTCGTGCTTGCTGATTAAGGTGCTTGATGTGCTTAATGACTAAGGTGCTAAGGTGATCCATGAATAAGGTGCTTAAGGGATTCAAGGTGTTTCCAAAAGTCAACATGATCACTAATCAAGGGGGGTGAGCCCTCATTGTAGAAGCTAGAGAGAGAACACACACACCCTCACATAAGTCAAGCCTTGTCTAATGAAGCAACAGGGACACATGTCAAATTCCTCTCCATGTTTCCCTCATAAGGTTCCTAAAGCCTATTGGTTGGCCTCTCAAGGTATTCAATGATAAACTAACTAGTTTAATTAATTGTGTATGCATTTATCAAGTCCTCTCTCTGAAAGGGGAAAGGGGGACACTTGTCTCGAGGCTAGCATGGTTTCTTGATATGCACTCTGCATGTGATTGGCTAGGCTTGAAGGGGTCCAATGAGCTTCCACCATTAGCTAGAAGAGGGGTGGAGCCAAGCAAGGAGGGGGATAGCTTAGGCGGTATACTCTCCCACATATAGACGCGCACTCTCTCACCGTGTGAAGTGTAGAGTACAAGAGCTCCATCTCCTTCTCCAAGCTTGTCGAGAAGTTGAGAGCCTACACAAACACTCTTGGCTATGGAATGCAAATCCAACCAAGATCCATGGTTCAATGTTTATGCTTTCCATCTTCTTCATCTTCATTACTATGCTATTATGTATGCTAAGAAAGAAGAGTGATGATAAGTGAGAAACTATTTCTTTCTCCTATGAATGTTTCTTCTTCCTCTTCCCTACCCTCATTCCCCGCTAGCTCTCTCCACCTTCAAAGGTATTTAAGGCCTTGGGACTGAGGTGGAAGATAGTTAATGCTTTTACCAAGGATTATGTTATGCTTGTGATGCATGAAGTTTTCCATCTTCATTGCATAACCTATGTCACAAGGAACACAAGGATTGTATTGTACTAGGTCTCTCTTTATGGGAGAATCTATAATATAGAAGCCTATTGGAGAGGGGACTGGCTCCACATATATATGGTCCTCAACTGTTTTCATGTTCTCTAATTCTCTATCTTGCAAAAGTATTGTTTATGCCAAGTTAATTAAGTCTAATGGTTATATTGCTACCGCTAATTAAGTTCACCCTCTATGTTCTCAAAGTAGTCTCATGAAAATGCTCACTTTAGTTCTCACTATTCTCAAAGTTCATAGGCCATTTCCATTACAAAAGGGGAGAGAGAAAGAGAGGAAAATGTCTAAGGGTGTAGGAACAATCTAAAGAGATGTTAAAGTTATACAAAAAGTCCAACAATTGATATACCAATACTATCAAATGAGTTTTGAGAGAGAGAGAGAGAGAGAGAGAGAGAGAGAGAGAGAGAGAGAGAGAGTCTACATTGAAACCTTAAAGATTAGATTGACCTATGGGACTAAATTCAACAGGTAGCATGCTTGAAAACTATGCATATAATGCAACTGACAAATATAATCCATGGAGGTTTTGAGAGAGAAAGAAATGTAGGCAATGGTCTAGGCTAATATGTCAGAAAGGAAATTTGATGTGATCAAAAGATGAGCACTGAAGTAGGGTATTGTACTCATACTCTCAAGTTTAAAAGGGACATAAAAATGTGCATACAAAAAGAGGCTCTCCTACACTGCCTCAATGTCCGCTCTCACGTTTAAGAGAGTAGGAGCTAATCCAAGGAGCTCAGCTAAATGGTTGGTATGGTAGAGATTGTGCGTAAGAGAATAGGCTCAAGCATGTAAATGGTTGAATACAATCTGCGCTCTCAAAGAGGAACATGCTTTTGTAATTCGGGAAGAGGGAGATAGAAATCAATGATATGCATGATTGTAGGTCACAGCCTCAATTTTGCACCACATTCTACATTTTAGCATAATGACCAAAACTCTTGCAAAAACAAACAACTATGAAGTTATTTTTCTTTCATTCCTATCACAATTTAAGATGCAAATGACGTGAAAGTGTACGTGAACAAATTGTATGCACCTTATCGTACTATAAGCTGCTTATGCATTTTTGTGATTAGGTAATGATGTAAACCATAACCATGCTCGTGCACAAAAGAAAGCCAACTCATCTCTTTAAAACTTGAAGCTTTAATATTGGTATATTGAAAACGAAGATAAGATAGCCCTACAAAAATAGAGGCGATGTTTCTTTGGCCGCAGCAATGCGATGGTCACATACTAATACGTATAGAGTTAGGACGAACTTTTGATAGAGGTTGGAGCAACAGATGTCCAATCCAAAAAATATGAAGACATGTAAAAAGTGTGTGCATGGATTTTTCTTTGAGTTTTGGGACACCTAATACCTAATATAGCTTATTGTACAAGGATGGTTCATTTTTTCAATCCAGCATGAATAAGAGCCATTCTAGTGTAGCTAGCATTTTTTTTTCAAGATTGCTAATTTTATAACCAAGTTATGCAAACTTTGTAGTTAATAACAATATCTAATCACAACCTTTAATTTTATATATGGAGCATGCATTTTATACGACAGGTTACAGGTCATAATGGAGAACCGAGTTTTTTTATTTAATTGGTGTTTTTAGTGTTTCATCATGATCATGATCCTTCTTAGCGAGAACTTTTATGTGCTTTTGACATACTCCATGGCTCCTCATGAATGTAAAGGCCCAAAGGAACCTAAAACAACATGTACATGTTGATAATACTGAGCGTGACAATATAAACTTCGATGATAGGTTAACAAAATGAGAAAAACATGACTGTTTTATACCTAATTCTATGTCCCAAAATAATACGATGAGTCTAAAATAATTTTTTATCACCAACTCATAAAAGTTTATGAGATATTTTTATATTCTATTTTTGAAAGAATTCTTAAAACAAAAGATAATTTTTTTCTTAAAAATTGTGTTTTTTTAATTATTCCTTGAACGCATGTTATATAGGACTATTTTGAAAAAATGTATATATAGCTACACACACTCACACAAGTTATGTTGCATGTATCTATGTCTATGAACACCTACCCCCTTAGCGTTCTAGAGGGGAGGTGTGATTTCATAAATAGCAAAACGCGCCAACATGTGAAACAACTGCAACTCCAACCCTGATAAGCGCTTGAAGTCATCACACTTTCAATCTCAAACGTGGAATGGGGTGCCTAATAATATACACCATATTGGGGGGACAAATGTGACAAGGGAGAAGATGGGTTGCTCGTCAACATGCTGTAGGTACTATGACCGTTAATCATGGAGCATCTTTTTCATCTTCATCTGCTCGACTTGCGAAGGCGTGAGCATGGGGTAGTCCAGGTATCCCTTCACCTGATCGTGCATGTAGTACGTGGACTCGTCACTCTCATTCGGCTCTCTCGTAATATGGGACTCTCAAGGATGTGGCACCTTGAGAGTCGTCCAAGTGGCGATTGTTTGACCTGCTGGACCAGTGCAGTCGGTCGCATTTCGACCCTTAGCTTTTTTGCAAGCCTCTTGGTTTGCACAAATGGCGACATGCTCAATCAAAAAAAGTGATTAAACTCAGCAAATCATTCACCCACAGGGTTTGAACACAGGTGCCCGCGATGAAAGGCAAATGCACAACCACTAGCATAACTTCGTTGCTCAGTCCCCAACCCATGTTCAAACAGATAATGTTAAAACCTTGCGGGGGGGCGGGGGGGAGGTGTTTAAACCCTTTATTAAAACAACCGGTTGCCGGTGGATGGGACTCCCTACCACGTCGGCACAGAGTTCGATATCTAGGACGAGCCTTCATCATGTACGGCACAAACTACATTACGCCATCGTTTGACCTAGCATAGGTTTCCTCATTCCACTGAAGCAGTCTAAATTTTATGGCTTATGATCAATTTACCAGAAGCAGTCTAAATTTTATGGCTTATGATCTCTCTCTAAAGAAGACTTTACATTAATATGAAGGCATTGCTCCAAATAACAACATTTTCTTAGCCTTTATAGTTAAGGTCAAGCTTACAATACAAGCGGGATTTATGCCAAAAGTCGAGGTATTTATCGGGATTTACAACTAAATTGTCCAAATTGTAATTTAGGAAACCATGAATTGTAATTGTATTTGCACCGGGTGATGGGTGCAAATACAACCCTGCACTAGATGTTATGACCAATGAAGGTGAATCATAGTTTAGAAGTGGACTGTAGGGGCCAGAAATAGGGTGTTTTAGTATGGGTCTATGGATGTTCAATATAACTCACCACGGGTTTATGCCCATTGTATTGGGACATCGCAATCACTACTTGTCATATCGAGATTTTGTCCTAAATTTACCATTGTCACTTTGTATATAAACCCTTTAATGAGGAATCACAAGCAATAGTGTGCTCTTAGTTCACCCCATAAGCTTTCGGTGACAAATTCCTACAATATTTCCCACATTGTGACTTACCACAAAATCATGAGCTTCTATGAGGGAGGCACAACATACTTCGCTAGGACGTACAATTGGGGGCAAGAGATTGCTTGCTTGGTGGGGCGGATTGGTGGACCCTTACCTCCAACTGCACCTTGCTAGGTATGCGGCGCCTTCTGAGTGGAAACTCATGATGTTAATACATGCAAACTTGGGCAGGCCCGTGGTCCCCTGCTCCCAATCGCACATAGTTAGCTGGTATGTGGTGCCTCCCGAGAAAAAACTTCTTGATGTTAAACAATACTTGCAAACAATGAGAAAGATCCCATTTTTCTTATACATGAGAAAGTCTCTCTCTCTCTCTCTCTCTCTCTCTCTCTCTCTCTCTCTCTCACACACACACACACACACACACACACACGCAGTCTAGTGTACAAGCTTGCACAAGAAGATTTAGAAATTTTCTCATGTAGGAAAACGGAGTCTTCTTGAGTGTTTTTCGTATAATGAATAACATCATCAGCTTCTGCTCGGGAGCCACCGCATACCTAGCTAGGTACGATTGGGGGCACGGGACCACCGGCCCCTCCACCAGGCCGGCAGTCCCCTACCCCCAATCGTACCTAGCTAGGTATGGAGTGCAGGATTGGGGGCAGGGGACCACCGGTCCCTCCACCAGGCCGGCGGTCCCCTACCCCCAATCGTACCTAGCTAGGTATGTAGTGCCTCCCTCACAGAAGCTCATGATGTTGAGGTAAGTCACAATGTGGGAATTATTGTGAGAATTTGTCCAAAACTTCTTGTGTTGGTGTCCATATTTGTAGTGTATAAGGCAACGCCATTACTTGTGAGAAAGGTTCATATCTGCGATGTAGGCGATGGGGGTGTTACCTGTGAGAAAGATTGATATCCGTGACGTCGAGTGGAGCTAGAAGACTGTTGAATGTATTATCATCCATAACCAGCTGCGCCATGCTGCATTTCTATCTCGCACTCAACGACAGAAACTCTAAGTACTACTTTCTCGATCACTAAGAACGTCTTGTCTGATGATCTTTGTGAAGCAGCTGCTGCCAAACCGAGCTTTTAGAAGAGTCTCTTAGTTTTTTCCAAACTGAAAATCTTTTATATATGTATTGTTAGACTACGATTTTCACATTCCTCATCTCTCTCTCTCTCTCTCTCTCTCTCTCTCTCTCTCTCTCTCTCTCTCTCTCTCTCTCTCTCTCTCTCTCTCTCTCTCTCTCTCTCTCTCTCTCTCTCTCTCTCTCTCTCTCGCATTTGCTTATGACACGTGCATATGGATGTGCCCAGCACAAGAAAATAAGAGCACACTTATTTTGAAGGATAACACTGCTTTTTATTTTGAAGGCCTTAACCCCTTCAGGGCTAGAAAATTAAATTTTCCCTAACTGGTGAAAATAAGGGCAAACTTGAAATTCTCCGTCAAAATTTGAATCTTTTTTCGATAATTACACTAAAACCTGTGGAGAAATATTGCCCAGCAAGCTCAAAATATAGCCCGGATTTTACAATTTCAGCCATTAAAAATACACTTGACCCAGATAACATTTGATTTGGAAGGGCATACAACTAACTTTTTCAAATTTCCTACAATTCTTTCTTAGTTTAGCAGCTTCCTAGAAGGGTAAAACCCCCTTAGAAGGATGGTGTAACCTTCTAGTTTTAGGGTTGTCCGAGTCTCTAAGTCAAGATTTTATCAAAAATATTATAATAATAGTACTAGGCTATCTGACACTTGTCATTCCCAAATTTTGAGGTCATTTCCATTCTTCAAACTCCACATTGCACGTGATTTGAGTTTGTTTGTCGCCAAAAAGCTGCACCTTGTTTGGCCTTTTATCTAGGCTCTGATCATTGAAGCTTTGTGGGGCTTGGAAACTACCTTATTACTTGTGCATTTCATACCTTTAATCCCCAATACCTTCATACCTTAAAAATATGTCTAGTACAGAAACAACTTAGACGTTGATTCATAGATGTACAACATAATAAGAATGAAGTATCATGAGTCTGTACAAAGGTATCAGAACTATCCCAATTGAATCATCAATTGTCTTCAAAGTCAGACTGGAGCAAACTAAACCTTTTTAAGCCAAGATAGAATTCTCACCTGCATCCATATAATCAAGACAATAGATACGTTAGACTTGGCTACGTATGGCAGGCTTCAAAGAATCTATCAGTTGTTATCCATGCCAAACTTAAAGATTATTAGACTAGCTACTGTCCTACATCTAAAAAATCTCAAGGATTTTCTTATTAAAAAACATATTACTGTCAGAGTAGCACGACTGCGTTTTTTGATCATTTATTGTAACAAAGGTCAACTATCCTATATTATTTTATGTATTGCTCTAGCTAAAAAATGTATGAAAAAATCTTGCATATAATGCAAAGTTTTGTAACTTCATCTTTTTAAATATACTCCAAGGTCGAGCCATTTACATAGAACAAGCCAACTACTAATAGTAAAAATGGCTAGAAATTTCTTTGTATCCAAATGCTTTTAATACAAAAGCAAGCTCTCAAATTACTGTAACCAGGGTATGTTAGCCCTATACCCGGAAAAAAAATGATCCATCATCTGTCATGAATTTATCCAAAAAAAAATTAAACCATTAGTGCAAAAGATATCTATTGGCCTAGTAACCAAAAAACCAGAAGATTTTATCGGATCCAAACCACTAAGAAAAAGATTCTGTTCGGTAAGCAAAAAAGTCAACTAGGAGTATCTTGAGACCAAGAAAACGCGAGTACTTTGCAGTAGGTAAGCATACTTATCATCTTTATAAAGGATTGAATTTTAAAATGTTAGCATAATTATTAGCCAAGAGAAGTATTTTCCAGGGTCAGAGAAGTATTAGCCAGAGCCAAAAAGCCAGAGCTAGCCATAAGGCAGGCTAACTCAAAACCAATCCTTTCTCCATTTAAAGAGGTGAGGGCGCATTCTGTCCCTCTCTTAGCTTTGCGTGTGTTTTACTTGTGTCAAGAGTGAGGACTGTATGTTTTCTTCATCTCTGTTGTACCAAGCATGGAGCTTACAACTCAGCCAAGTCAAGTTGGTCACTAATCTTAGCATCAATAATTTTATTACATTCATTTTTTTGATTAAATGGTAAAGTGATGTCTCCTAAAAATGCTTGTACTTTAACAAATGGTGTACTTAAATACTCGGAACGACTATACTTAGCATGGCATGATAAAAGTGATTGGACCTCTGTTGTTCTGGTGGGCTCTGTTCCCCATTCTACAACATGGTAAGGACCACTACAGTGGTCGGCTTTGATTGGCATTACATGGTAAAGATGGTCTTTTTGGGAGCATTACTATGGTACTATTACTGGTTTTTTTTCCGTTGATCATTACTTAACTCAGGTACATAGAAAGGGGTTTTTCCCATACTCGATATTCATTGTTTCTAACTATTTGATAATGGTACTTAAGTGAAAATATTTTGGGGGGGAGGGGGGGGGGGATAATCAGCCATACAGCCTGATGAAATCACCGTGTGGTGGGCCGTGGCAAACTATGGCACATCTGAGGAGTAGATTTCCTTGATGTTTAAAATAAGTATAATCCATCATATGGGTTGGCTAAATCTATATAGTAGGGCCGCTGCTGCTTACTGTGTTGTAACACTATATAAGAAAAATGTGTTGTAGACCATGTTTCCTATCCTAGACATAGCTAGTTGAAGACATCTGCATAATGAAGGATAGATATAAAAACTCCAATTAGCAAGTCAAGGCCACCAGGCTTCCCTAATGTTACAATACCATACCCACCTCAGGTAGTATGTACTATAAAAAATCAAATTTCCATGAGTTTTCATGATAAGCAGCTACTATCGAGATTGCATAGATTAGATTTAATAAATTTTCAAGTAAAGTGAGCAAGAATGGAGACCAGCAAAACCATTCTCTTTCAATATACTAAAGTAAAAAAACCAGTCATAATCATCCAACAGAGCAAGAGATTATCAAAAACCTAAGATTTTGAGGGAAATATAGAACCTGTTGAGCAGAAGTAGTCTAACAATAATCTCCAACGTGCCAGGGAAAGCCCAATATAATTCCAATTTCATCTTGTTCTCTCAATACCCCTTTCTTTAACGAGTACAACAAAGTTTCCCATATCAAGTTACGGGACAAGATATATAAAGAAACCCACTGCCCAAAACTTAAAACATTTCTATTTTTCTTGTATGCTCATAGGAAAAAGACAGACCCAGGTCTAAGTGAAGGGAAGATCCCCTCACCTTAATATAGGGGTAGTTGATGTGTATGAAGAATGCTTGAAACACCATGTTCATGAAGCGTTGGAAAGTTGCAAGAGCATTTGTCAAGCCAAATGGCATGACTTTTAAAGCATAACAACCCCACGGAGTGATGAAGGTTGTTTTTAACTGATCCTCCAATGTGATACCTATTTGAAAGTAACCCGAGTAGCCATTGCGCATAGTGTACTTCTCATGACCAGCTACCTCATTTAGTATCTCATCCTGAAATGGGAGGGAAAAATGATCTCTTTTTGTTTCCTCATTTAGTGGACGGTCCACACACACTCTCCACTTTCTGTTATTCTTTAGAGTGACAACAACGGGAGAGACCAACTCTGAATTCTCCACTGGATAAATGAAACCTGCTGCTAGAAGCTTTCTTACCTCCTTGAGTAGAGCCTGCTCCTTTATAACTCCTAGCCTTCGTAGCTTTGGAGATTTAGGTGTGGCCTCAAGCTTTAACTCAATCTTGTGTTGAACAGCATCTACTCCATGCACGTCGATGTAGTCTTTAGCAAAAAGTCTAGGAAACTTTCTTAGCACACATTTGAATTCCTCTCTTTCGTCCTTTGTAAAAACTGTAGACAACATACCTTCTAACATTCCTTCATCTTGCACATTCTGGTTCTCTTGAGTACCTACCTCTTCCAAGCCTTGACAAGAGGTCTCTTGGTTGCTTGGCTTAAAACTTACCCCCATGATTTTTATGGAAGAATCCTCTTCAGTAATGTTGTCCCTACTTTCTTCTTTTGAAGCCAGTCCAGTCTTCTTTTGTCTCACTTTGAGATGATTCGTCATGGACACCCTCTTGGCGTTGCTCCTTCATGTCAAAGGCAACCTTCTTATGATTTTCATTCTTGCAAATTAGCTTTCCACTCTCCCAATCCTGCAAAGCTTGCATTTTCATTAGCCATGGTATTCCTAGGATAAATGGGTAACCATTTCCTTTGGTAGACATGACATAGAAATCCATTGTCTTCTTAATGCCAAAGACATGACATAGAAATCCACTACCTTCTTAATGCCAAAGACCTCCACAAAAACCTTTTTACAAATTCCCACACACCTAGCCTTGCTAGTGTTTGCCATCTTCACTTTGATTTCAAGTGTCTCATGGATGTGTATGCCTAGTCTTTGCATGAGTCCCTCTGTCATGATAAAAATTTGTGCACCCCCATCCATTAGACCTCTCCTAACCAACCTCCCTTTGATATAACAATCTAGCACAGGTGTAATATCCTCATTCATTTTAGCTTGTGAAAGTTTTACAACAGGCACACTCTCTTTTACCTTTCTCCTAGTGATATCTACCTTCGCTAAATCCCTTCTAGCTTGTGGACATAATGCAAGAAATTGAGGCCATGAGATATCATGGCCCTTACCTCTCATGTCTTCCAATAGGTTGTATGGAGCCATACCATGTCCAAGAAGGAAGTCTTGGAGGTTGATACGGCGTCAAGTCCTCTTGGCTTCCTTGGTCTCCTTTGCCTTCTTGCCTTGTCCATGGTCACTTTGTGATGTGACTCCTTCTTTCTCCTTACCTTTCCCACGGCCACGCTTGATGCCATTTGATTCCATGTCAATCTCGTTTGAATTTGTCACCTCTATCACATACACATTTGGATTTGGCAAAGGTGTAACTCCTTCCACTCCTTCTGGAGGTGGTTTTTGCGCCATTTGACCTTTGTAGAAGCCGTGGTTTCCGCCTAGTTCCTTCACCTCCATTCATCACTGGGTAATTCAAGTTAGGTCTCCCTGGCTCTCTAGGGGGTCAAGGACAATTATACATCCCATGTCCAGACTCTGTGCAATTCCAACATTGCAAGACTCTCCTAGGTTGTGGATCTCGCTCTTCAGAGTATTTTGCTTGTCCCTTTGGACCTATAGCTTGTGCAAGGTGAATTGACAGGATGCTTAAAGATTCATTTAACTTCTCAATCACTTCTACCATTACCTCAGGAAGCTCCCTAGATGTCGATGCTTGTGACTTGCCTTTGGGTCTAAGACCTTCTATTGGAACCTCTCCCCTTAGGCACTTGAGTTTCCTATATTTCTTGGAAGCTCTAATTTTTAGCTACATCATAGATGGCAGGTGCATCCGCCTCCACCTTTACCTTAAGTTAGGAAAGAGTCCAGCTATGAACCTCTCCTTCTTTAGAAATTCTGCACCATCACCAGTGTTAGCAACATTTCATATCCATAGAGCCCAAAGACATAGAAACTCTTGCTTGTATAAGTAGTAGTCATCTAAGTCTTTTTGTTTATGAGAAACAATGTCTTGCCATAGTTTTTGAGTGTTTTGGGGATCAAAGAAGTATCTCTTGAAACGATTTAAAACTTATGTGTAATTCCCCTTAACTTCCTCAAGCAAAGAGTCAAACAAAGTGCTAGCATCTTTGCTAAGGACCACCTCAAACATTTGTACACGTTCTTGATTAGTTACTATCCTCTTGATAGGGCAAGACATCTTGAAATTTGCTAAAAATAATTCTGCATCCTCTCCAGGCTCTCCAACAAAGAAGAGGATATCTAGACATTTGGCGTTGGCTTTCCATTGAATTGATTTCAAAGTGACGCACGTTTTGTTTTTCTGAAAAATGTTTTCTAAATTGCAATCTGTTCTACAACAAAATAAAAATATGCACATCAAATGATCTATGATAATTACCAAGAGGCAGGATGACAGGGTTTGGTGATGCAGAGAAAATTTCTCCTACTCTTTGGGCACCAAACATGAACACCATACGTTGTTGAAAATGGATCTTTCTACTAATTGCAACGTTTATTCTAATGTGTGGAGTGAAATGGAAAACCTCTATTCTTGGGCCATTTTCCATGGTCTATGCATGACCTAATACTTAAAACAAGACAAAAATATAGACGTCCAAACTAAGGTCCGAGAGGCAAAATAAAAGGATTTACTAAATCGTTTATCTTGGACAACCTAAGAGGGAACGAAATTCTACGAATTACTTGTTGAAATTGCAACTTAGTACTAGCAATTATCTGCACATTTTGCCTTGCAATGGGAATGAAAGGATCATACAAATTCTCATGATTCATGCAAACTACTTGACTATTCTAAATGTTGATCCTACACAAAAACATACACAAGTTGATTCCTCCGTGGGGACACCAATTTTGAGTCGGTCCGGGACGGGCAACAAGAAGAGTGGCCTCTAAGCACCCTTCCAGGCTCCCGTGCTGCTCAATTCGGTTGGGGTTGGAAAAAAAAAAAAAACAGACACACAAACAAACCCGCAACCTAACCCTGCACAAATTTGGGGCACTACCTAGTTTTAAATGTAAAGTAGGACGCTTAGAGAGAGAGAGAGAGAGAGAGAGAGAGAGAGAGAGAGAGAGAGAGAGAGCTCGGGCTATTTTGGAACGTATCAACAATGATCAAGAAAACACAAATAGATAAGTAAGAAAGAGAGAGACTTATTTGTATTGCTTAAAAAATCTCTATTCTATGCTTTCATTTTACCACTCCTGGTAGGGTAATCCCTATGTAGTGCGTCGAGGCTAAACCCCTACTCTATTGCCTACCCTATTGCATGCTCTGTAGAATCCAACTCTACACACTAGAATTTGGGTGGATTTGATAGATGTGGCTATGGATTCAATATGCTACAACAATAGTGACTCCTTGCCTATAGAAAGGTAAGGGGTTCTTAACTCCCTCACTCAGCCCTAAAACTTTGTCTATCTGTTGATTTTGATTGAGTGAGTGAGGGTTGTTTACTTGGTGTCGTTGCTCGATTGGGGTCCCGTATACATATTCTTTTTTGATCAAAATTCTCCTGCTCAGGCTTCCTTTTGTTGAAACTACTGATGTTGTGGTTAACATTTGAGGGAGGATCATGGAGCTTTCTTGCTGTCCCACATTGAGAATCCGGTTGATAGGTTCGTGATGTGCTATTGTTACTGGTTTTTAAACATGTTTGTCATGACTAATCTTGTTTTTGTGATTGATCTGCATACCTACATATTACTTGAATGATGGTCATGGCTTTCTTTCCGCTCCATATGATTTTTTGCTTTGATTGGTTGATGACGGTTTAAAGCCATGAATTGTTTTCTCTTTCTGGTTTAGAAATGGTTAAACCATTCCTTTTGTTGCTCCATACCTTGGCTGGTTGATATGGATGTTAAGTTAGTGGCAAGGTCGAAACTCTTGTAGGATACTGAAAGATGATTTCTATCCAAATGTTGAAGGTTTCAATGATGTTTAAATTTCAAACATGAGTGGTTTTTTACCTGATAAATTTAAGGAGGTATGCTAGTTCTAACATTCTTCCTTGAGATTGATTGAGCAATGTATGCTCCCTCCCATAGTTAAACAATACTTGCAAACAATGAGAAAGATCCCATTTTTCTTATACATGATAAAGTCTCTCTCTCTCTCACTCTCTCTCTCTCTCTCTCTCTCTCTCTCTCTCTCTCTCTCTCTCTCTCTCTCTCTCTCTCTGTGACACACACACACACACACAGTCTAGTGTACAAGCTTGCACAAGAAGATTTAGGAATTTTCTCATGTAGGAAAACGGAGTTTTTTCAAGTTTTTTTCATATAATAAACAACATCATGAGCTTCTGCTCGGGAGGCACCGCATACCTAGCTAGGTACTGAGGCGGTCCGGGGCGGGCAACAAGAGAGGCGACCTCTAAACACCCCTCAAGGCTCCCGTGCTGCTCAATTGGGGCTGGGGCAACCACAAGCACAACACAACAACAAACCCACGGCCAAACCCAAACAAGATAGGGGCACCACCTAGTTATGGTATGCGAACTAGGACGCAAGAGAGATTTTGGCACAACCAAGAAGATGCACCACACAACACACACAAGCAACCTCACACCAAGACACACATGAAATGGACCAGAGAGAGCTAGAGCAAAGGGAAGAGAGAGAGGGAAGGATCTTGCGTAATACCTTATTTGTGACTTGCAAATGGAGATGGTTCGTTATGATGCTATCGTAGAACTTGTACAAAACTCACTCAATGCTTAGTGATTGCTAATCATTGCCAAAACACACACACATTGTCTTAGGGTGTGGGAGACCTCTCACCACAATACCCTCTTACAATGGACACAAAACTGGCAATGAAAAACACACTAAAACACTTTCTAAAATCAAGATCAACCGATAAAACTCAAAATACACAAGTCACCTTGAATTCACCAAACCGTATTGCAAAAATGGAAGGACGAAGATTTAAACGTCGAATCACGCCTTTGATGCACCAAACCTCAATTTATTGATGATGAAGGAGCATGTACAATAGTGGTTTTGAGATTTGTGGAACTCACGCTCTCTCACTTGCAATGTGTAGCTTGAAGGCTTCTCTCACACCAAGAGTGAAGCTCACAAGTGGTTGCTACACCTAAGTCTCTCCTCACGCATAGAGTGTTGGGGTGCTATGTGAGATGTTGGAGGTTGTTTTACAAGAAGGAGAGGGGCCTATTTATAGGTTGGAGACCCCTCATTAAGATTATTCGAAATCCTAATTTACAAGCTAACAAATCAGGATTATGATTTTTTTGAATATCAAAGCATTGCGGGCCTTCTTTGTCTGCTTGAGTCATGGGTGTGGGCTCAAAAGAGAGCATTATTGATGGTAGATAAGGTGAAAGTAAGTTTTAAGGAAGGGAGAGAGAGAGAGAGAGAGAGAGAGAGAGAGAGAGAGAGAGAGTTACTATACATGTCTTGAGGTGAGGTGTCTTTTATGGTTAGGTCAATGCTATTTTGTGTTAGTATGTTAGTCGTTAGTAATCACTAGAAAGTTAATGTTACATTTACAATGGGTAGAGTGAGTTGATTTGATGAAGGAAGAGGGGTGAATTAAAAGAGAATCATTGAGATGGTGAAGCTTTGAAGAAGCTTGAACTCACCCTTTGTGTAGATTGTGGAAAAAATGACCGCTGGTCTTCTTCTTCTTCTTCGCTTCTTTACGCCGCCGCCACGGTTGACCACCACGATGAAAAGAGGATTTGTTGATGAAAAATCCTCAATTTGCAAAAGTTATCATGGTTAAGATGCTGAATTTTAGATATTTTAGGAGAGGTAAATGAAATTGTAACATAGAAGCAATAGAGAGAGACATGAAGAGGGTGTATGTATGTAGAGGTTCATAAAAGAACTATAGGGATGAGAGAGAAGGGTAATGGTGAAGAGGGTAGGAGAAGCCATGGAAATTGCAGGTTTGAGTGAGGGAAGGAGAGGGAGGGATGTGTAAGAGTGAGTAGGTGTGTGGAAGGGTGAGAGAAGACTAAGGGCTACTTGTGAGAAAAGTGGGCAGACTGGGGTCCACTCAAAAAATCATAGCTCGCCGCTGGTACCTCCAAAAATCATGAAAAAATTTGAGGTGATTATTCAGAGCGTGTGCTACATTTTCTCTTTTGACCACCGCTCCAAATTCAGAGTGGAGATAGGTGTCAAAATTCTCACCAAAAAGCCTGTTTTTTATGCCTGCAAAAGTCTTTTAGTGGCCCCCTCCTTTGTTGAATTTGTACAATGCATCCAAGAGTGAGCCCCTCCTTTGTCATATTATAATACAAAGCATTCAAGTTGCCCTTGACCCATGCATAGAGGAGGATTATTGGTGAAATAAGAAATATATACATGGTGGGACTAGTGTATGGACTATTCATGGACTTTAGCTCAATGAGCACATGGTGTTAGAATAATGAGTAAAAATAATAATAAAAATATGGAGGAGTTATGGATATGGAAAGATATTGGAATCATATAATATGGTCCCTCCTTGAATTATTTTGGGTGAAAGAGGAAAAGGTATGCAAGTAAATAATATAATAAAAGTAACCAATGAGTAGAAATCAATTTTTTGTTTTCACGAGGGTGAGGGTGAAAATGTGGGAGTGATTTGTATAAAAGAAAAATATGAGGTTAGAGTATGTACATATTGGCAAAAAATATAATTATGGTGTAAGAGGATGAAAGAAGGTGTACATAGGTTTAATAAAACACACACCTAAGTAGAAATATTTAAATAAAATATCAAAATAATTATAAAAAATCCCTATATTTAGGCCATATATACAATGAAATATTTACACACAAAGAGGCCATAATATACTTTTATTTTTTATTATTTTTTATTTTTTTGGCTCAACTAGCCCAGTGACTAGCTAGCTGAGGGTTTTTTTAAGAAGATATGGGAAAAGCCCCCTAACTCACACACGCCTATGTACAATGAAATGGTAGGGATAGCCATAGCGTTTGGGTGAATTTGGTAGGGTGGAGTAACTTAGTATAGCAATTATGGAGAGCCGAAAAACGGCTATCATTAGCCCTCCCCCAGGATGATGGTATATTCATGTACCATCATAGAGCATCTTTTCCAAAGAGAGTGCTTTAGAGTCCTTGACGAGATCTTCATTGTTTGGCCCCTCAGAATTTTGGCTGGAGTTACACTCATGCTTCATGTAACAATACTTACATGAGACAGCGGCCTTTGGACAGATCTTTGGTAGATCCTTTGGTAGAAGGCGACTCAAATAGGGCTTCAAGCGATACCCGTTTACCTTCCTGGAGTGCTCTTTACCATTCAAGTCCATAAGCTGATAGTAACTAGAATTGAAAGCCTTCTGGACAATGTATGGCCCTTGCCATCTAGTTTCAAACTTGGCATCAAAACGATTGTCAAGTCGATTGTCATACCTTAGCACAAGCTCTCCTTCCTTGATGCCTTTGTCCTTCAGTTTCTTGTCGTGCGTTTCTTTCGCTTGTGTGGCTTTCCTCTTGTAGCACTCGTATGCTGCTTCTCTTTTCCACTCAAGCTCCACTAACGTAAGAAGTCGATCCATCCATACCTCTTGATCATCTTGTGCTCCTTTGCCATGAAGTCGCATTGTTGGAATGTTGAGCTCGATAGGCTGCAAAGCCTCTTGACCATAGACCAAGTGAAATGGTGTGAACTCCGTGGCTTCCCTATATGTGGTTCGATATGCCCACAAGGCACCATCCAAGAAGTCATCCCATAATTTTGTCTTGTTTTGCACCATCTTTCTAATGATTCCTGCAATGACACCATTAGCCTTCTCCACCAAACCATTTGATTGTGGGTAGTATGGTGTGCTATGACGATGTAGAATGTGAAGCTCTTCACAAACTTCTGTGAGCAAACCCTTCCTGAACCCTGGACCATTATCAGAAACAATCTCCAAAGGTGTGCCAAATCTGCAACAAATGTGAGTGTACACAAACTTGCTAACTGTCCTCTCATTCACTCTTGCCACACTTTGAGCTTCCACCCACCTAGTCATATAGTCTACAGCCACTAGAATGTAGAGTTTACCATTTTTTGTCCTAGGCAGAGGACCCATAGCATCAATGCCCCACTTTTCAAAGGGTCCATTTGCAAGCACTATTTGCCTCGGGCCATGCACCAACCTTCTATTTCCATTTATCTGACAATTGTGACAGCTTTTACACCAATGTTGAACATCCACATGCAAGCTTGGCCAAACATACCCCGCAAGCAAAATCTTCTTCACAGTTGATTCTTGGGAAAAATGACCACCACATGCCTCTTCATGCAAACCTTTTAGAATGGCTGGAATTTCCTCGATAGTTGGTACTCTTCTGCACACTTGATCCTTCCCTTTTTGATAGAGGGATCCTTCTAGGAAGAGATAAAAACTTGCCTTCTTCATGAGTCTCCTCTTCTGAGCCTTCGTGAAGTCTTGTGGAAACTCACCCTCCAAAATGTAGCCGATAATGGGAGCCAATGACTCCAATCCCTGGTATCTCGGTTGCTTGACAACTGCTGCCACCATGATGACCTGCACTTCTCTCTCAACACATGTAACTGCTTGTTGTGCAAGTAAATCGGCATCTTCATTTTGTTTCCTCGGAATATGATATAGTTGCACTTCTTCAAACTGATTAAACATCCTACGAATGGCATGAACTTTTGTCCTTAAGCTTTCATTCTTGCATGCCCAAATGCCTAAAATTTGTTTAACAATGAGAAGTGCATCTCCTTTTACCATGAGACGTTTTATCCCTTGGCCAATGCACATCTTCAAACCATGAAGTAGTGTGTCGTATTCTGCTTCATTGTTGCTAGTTGAACCTGGTAGATTGACCTTCTCTTTCATGACCACCTCTCCACTTGGATTGAGCAACACTAGACCTCCCCCTGCTTTCCCTGTGGCTCGTCGAAAAGCTCCATCAAAGAACAAGGTAAAAGCATTGGGAATACTTTTTGGTGGTGGCAATGGTAGGGTCTTTACTTGAGGCACCTTAATTTCCTTCTCATGTACCCTATAAGTGAGAATCCCTGCCAATTGTGCACGCACACTATCTTCTACCTTGAAAGAGTATTGAAACTCTTGCAACTCCATAATCCACTTTGAGATCCTAGTACTAAGATTCATTTGAGATGACACCCAAGGGAACAAATTTTCTGCAGTGAGAATTACAAAAGGTTTTGGTAGCAGGTAGGATCTAAACTTTCTCACCGCAAACATGAGAGAAAGCATCATGAGTTCTGCTTCTGTGTAGTCTCTCTCCAAAGCATTCATGACCCTACTAGCAAAGTAGATGGGTCGCATCCTTGTACTGTGGGGATCTTGGTGTAGCAACACAGCACCAATTGTTTCTTTCCCAGCACTAGAGCTAACAAAGAATGTGTACTCCCAACAAGGAGGCATGAGTGTTGGTAGCTCTGACAAAATGACTTTAATGTTACAAAAATACTCTTCAAGCTCATCAAACCATGCAAATTCTACTTGTTGTGTCAACTTTTGCAAAGGATGAAGCAACTCCGAGGCTAAGTGAATGAAGTGTGACATATACTTCACCTTCTGAATGAAAGATATAACCTCCTTAAGACTCTTCGGTGATGGGAGCTCAATAAGAGCCTTTGCCTTTGAAGGATCCACCTCAATGCCTTTATAGGAAACCTTGTGACCGAGCAAGATCACTTCATCCTCACCTATGTGGCACTTGTCAGGGTTGAGTTGACCTCCCATGTCGTAGAGCTTCTTTAAACCTTCTTCTACCCTTTGTAGATGCAATGATTCTGAGCTATAAATGCAAAAATCATCAATGAATACCCTAATTGACTTTCCAAAGAATGCTTGAAACACCATGTTCATGAAACGTTGGAATGTTGCAGGAGCATTTGTCAGACCAAATGGCATGACTCTAAAAGCATAACAACCCCAAGGAGTGATAAAGGTTGTTTTCAATTGATCTTCCAATGCGATACCTATTTGAAAGTAGCCTGAGTAGCCATCACACACAGTGTACTTCTCATGACCAGCTACCTCATTTAGTATCTCATCCTGAAATGGGAGGGGAAAGTGATCTCTTTTTGTTGCCTCATTGAGTGGACGGTAATCCACACACACCCTCCACTTTCCGTTTTTCTTAGGAGTGACAACAACAGGAGAGACCCACTCTGAATTCTCCACTGGATAAATGAAACCTGCTGCTAGAAGCTTTCTTACCTCCTTGAGTAGAGCCTGCTCCTTTATAACTCCTAGCCTTCGTAGCTTCTGAGCTTTAGGTGTGGCCTCAGGCTTTAACTCAATCTTGTGTTGAACAACATCTACCCCACGCACGTCGGTGTAGTCTTTAGCGAAAAGCCTAGGAAACTTCCTTAGCACACATTTGAACTCCTCTCTTTCATCCTTTGTAAGTGTTGTTGATAGCATACCTTCCAGCATCCCTTCATCTTGAACACCTTCGTTCTCTTGAGGACCTACCTCCTCCAAGACTTGACAAGAGGTCTCTTGGTTGCTTGGCTTAAACCTTACCCCCATGACTTCGATGGAAGACTCCTCTTCAGTAATGCTGCTGCTACTTTCTTCTTCTCAAGTGCTATCGGTCCAACCTTCTTCCGTCTCACTTTGAGATGATTCTTCATGGAGCTCCTCTTGGCGTTGCTCCTTCATGTCAAAGACAACCTTCTTATGATTGTCATTCCTGCAAATTAATTTCCCACTCTCCCAATCCTGCAAAGCTCGCATTTTCATTAGCCATGGTCTTCCTAGGATAAATGGATAACCACTTCCCTTGGTCGACATAACATAAAAATACACCGCTTTCTTAATGCCAAAGGCCTCTACAAAGACATTTTTACAAATGCCTACACACCTAGCCTTGCTATTGTTTGCCATCTTGACTTTGATTTCAGGTGTCTCATGGATGTGCATGCCTAGTCTTTGCATGAGTCCCTCTATCATGATGCAAATTTGTGCACCCCCATCCACTAGACCTTTCCTAACCAATCTTCCTTTGATGTAACAGTCTAGCACTGGTGTAATGTCCTCATTCATTTCAACTTGTGCAATTTTTACAACAGGCACACTCTCTTTTACCTTTCTCCTAGTGCTAACTGCCTTTGTTAAATCCCTCCTAACTTGTGGGCATAATGCAAGAAACTGAGGCCATGAGATATCAGGACCCTTACCTCTCATGTCTTCCAACAAGTTGTACGGAGCCATACCCTGTCCAAGAGGGAAGTCTTGGAGGTTGATACGACGTCGAGTCCTCTTGGTTTCCTTGGTTTCCTTTGCCTTCTTGCCTTGTCCATGGTCACTCTGTGATGTGACTCCTTCTTTCTCTTTACCTTTTCGTCGGCCACGCTTAATGCCATTGGCTTCCATGTCAACCTCATTTGAATTTGTCACCTCTACCACATGCACATTTGGATCTGGCAAAGGTGGAACTCCTTCTACCCCTTGTGGAGGTGGTCTTGGTCCATTTGGCCTTTGTAGAAGCCTTGGTTGTTGACCAGCTCCTTCTCTTGCATTCATCACTGGGTAATTCAAGTTAGGTCTCCCTGGCTCTCCACGGGGCCAAGGACAATTATACATCCCATGTCCAGACTCTCCGCAATTCCAACATTGCAAGACTCTCCTAGGTCGTGGGTCTCGCTCTTCAGACTTCTTTGCTTGTCCCTTTGGACCTACGGCTTGTGCAAGGTGAATTGACAGGCTGCTTAAGGATTCATTTAACTTCTCAATCACTTCCGCCGTTACCTCAGGAAGCTCCTTACATGTTGATGCTTGTGACTTACCTTTGGGTCTAAGACCTTCTATTGGAACCTCCCCCCTTAAGCACTTGAGTTTCCTATATTTCTCAGCAGCCCTAGTTTCAGCTGCATCAAAGGTAGCAGGTGCACCCGCCTCAACTTTTACCTTAAGGTCAGAAAAGAGTCCGGCTATGAACCTCTCCTTCTTTAGAAATTCTGCACCATCACCAGGGTTAGCAACATTTCGTATCCATAGAGCCCAAAGACGTAGGAACTCTTGCTTGTACAAGTAGTAGTCATCTAAGTCTTTTTGCTTATGAGAAACAATGTCTTGCCATAATTTCTGAGTGTTTTGGGGATCAAAGAAGTATTTCTTGAAACGATTCAAAACTTCCGTGTAATTCCCTTTAAATTCCTCAGGCAAAGAGTCAAACCAAGTGCTAGCATCTTTCCTAAGGACCACCTCAAACATTTCTACACGTTCTTGATCAGTTACTATCCTCTTGATACGGCAAGACATCTTGAAATTCGCTAGAAATAATTCTGCATCCTCTCCAGGCTCTCCAAAGAAAAGAGGATTTCCAGACATTTGGCGTTGGCTCTCCATTGAATTGATTTCAAAGTAACACGTTTTTTTTTTTCTTTAAAAGATTTACACAATAATATTTTCTAAATTGCAATCTATTCTACAACAAAATAAAAATATTCACATCAAATGACCTATGATAATCAATAAGAGGTAGAATGACAGGGTTTGGTGATGCGAGAATTTCTCCTACTCTTTGGGCACCAAACATGAACACCATACGTTGTTGAAAATGGATTTTCCTACTAATTGCAATGTTTATTCTAATGTGTGGAGTGAAATGAAAGGGGAAAATCTCTATTCTTGGGCCATTATCCATTGTCTATGCATGACCTTATGCTTAAAACAAAACAAAAATATAGACGTCCAAACTAAGGTCGTACCTAATGAGAGGCAACATAAAAGGATTTACTGATGTGTTTATCTCTGCCAACCTAAGAGGACCTAAAATTCTACGAATTACACGTTGAAATTGCAACTTAGTACTAACAATTATGTGTACCTTTTGCCTTGCAATGGGAATGAAAGGATCATACAAATTCTCGTGATTCATGCAAGCTACTTGATTATGCTAAAGGTTGAGCCTACACAAAACATACACAAGACGTCCTCAGTGGGGGCACCAAAATTGAGGCGGTCCGGGGCGGGCAACAAGAGAGGCGACCTCTAAACACCCCTCAAGGCTCCCGTGCTGCTCAATTGGGGCTGGGGCAACCACAAGCACAACACAACAACAAACCCACGGCCAAACCCAAACAAGATAGGGGCACCACCTAGTTATGGTATGCGAACTAGGACGCAAGAGAGATTTTGGCACAACCAAGAAGATGCACCACACAACACACACAAGCAACCTCACACCAAGACACACATGAAATGGACCAGAGAGAGCTAGAGCAAAGGGAAGAGAGAGAGGGAAGGATCTTGCGTAATACCTTATTTGTGACTTGCAAATGGAGATGGTTCGTTATGATGCTATCGTAGAACTTGTACAAAACTCACTCAATGCTTAGTGATTGCTAATCATTGCCAAAACACACACACATTGTCTTAGGGTGTGGGAGATCTCTCACCACAATACCCTCTTACAATGGACACAAAACTGGCAATGAAAAACACACTAAAACACTTTCTAAAATCAAGATCAACCGATAAAACTCAAAATACACAAGTCACCTTGAATTCACCAAACCGTATTGCAAAAATGGAAGGACGAAGATTTAAACGTCGAATCACGTCTTTGATGCACCAAACCTCAATTTATTGATGATGAAGGAGCATGTACAATAGTGGTTTTGAGATTTGTGGAACTCACGCTCTCTCACTTGCAATGTGTAGCTTGAAGGCTTCTCTCACACCAAGAGTGAAGCTCACAAGTGGTTGCTACACCTAAGTCTCTCCTCACGCATAGAGTGTTGGGGTGCTATGTGAGATGTTGGAGGTTGTTTTACAAGAAGGAGAGGGGCCTATTTATAGGTTAGAGACCCCTCATTAAGATTATTGGAAATCCTAATTTATAAGCTAACAAATCAGGATTATGATTTTTTTGAATATCAAAGCATTGCGGGCCTTCTTTGTCTGCTTGAGTCATGGGTGTGGGCTCAAAAGAGAGCATTATTGATGGTAGATAAGGTGAAAGTAAGTTTTAAGGAAGGGGAGAGAGAGAGAGAGAGAGAGAGAGAGAGAGAGAGTTACTATACATGTCTTGAGGTGAGGTGTCTTTTATGGTTAGGTCAATGCTATTTTGTGTTAGTATGTTAGTCGTTAGTAATCACTAGAAAGTTAATGTTACATTTACAATGGGTAGAGTGAGTTGATTTGATGAAGGAAGAGGGGTGAATTAAAAGAGAATCATTGAGATGGTGAAGCTTTGAAGAAGCTTGAACTCACCCTTTGTGTAGATTGTGGAAAAAATGACCGCTGGTCTTCTTCTTCTTCTTCGCTTCTTTACGCCGCCGCCACGGTTGACCACCACGATGAAAAGAGGATTTGTTGATGAAAAATCCTCAATTTGCAAAAGTTATCATGGTTAAGATGCTGAATTTTAGATATTTTAGGAGAGGTAAATGAAATTGTAACATAGAAGCAATAGAGAGAGACATGAAGAGGGTGTATGTATGTAGAGGTTCATAAAAGAACTATAGGGATGAGAGCGAAGGGTAATGGTGAAGAGGGTGGGAGAAGCCATGGAAATTGCAGGTTTGAGTGAGGGAAGGAGAGGGAGGGATGTGTAAGAGTGAGTAGGTGTGTGGAAGGGTGAGAGAAGACTAAGGGCTACTTGTGAGAAAAGTGGGCAGACTGGGGTCCACTCAAAAAATCATAGCTCGCCGCTGGTAGCTCCAAAAATCATGAAAAAATTTGAGGTGATTATTCAGAGCGTGGGCTACATTTTCTCTTTGACCACCGCTCCAAATTCAGAGTGGAGATAGGTGTCAAAATTCTCACCAAAAAGCCTGTTTTTTATGCCTGCAAAAGTCTTTTAGTGGCCCCCTCCTTTGTTGAATTTGTACAATGCATCCAAGAGTGAGCCCCTCCTTTGTCATATTATAATACAAAACATTCAAGTTGCCCTTGACCCATGCATAGAGGAGGATTATTGGTGAAATAAGAAATATATACATGGTGGGACTAGTGTATGGACTATTCATGGACTTTAGCTCAATGAGCACATGGTGTTAGAATAATGAGTAAAAATAATAATAAAAAAATGGAGGAGTTATGGATATGGAAAGATATTGGAATCATATAATATGGTCCCTCCTTGAATTATTTTGGGTGAAAGAGGAAAAGGTATGCAAGTAAATAATATAATAAAAGTAACCAATGAGTAGAAATCAATTTTTTGTTTTCACGAGGGTGAGGGTGAAAATGTGGGAGTGATTTGTATAAAAGAAAAATATGAGGTTAGAGTATGTACATATTGGCAAAAAATATAATTATGGTGTAAGAGGATGAAAGAAGGTGTACATAGGTTTAATAAAACACACACCTAAGTAGAAATATTTAAATAAAATATCAAAATAATTATAAAAAATCCCTATATTTAGGCCATATATACAATGAAATATTTACACACAAAGAGGCCATAATATACTTTTATTTTTTATTATTTTTTATTATTTTGGCTCAACTAGCCCAGTGACTAGCTAGCTGAGGGTTTTTTTAAGAAGATATGGGAAAAGCCCCCTAACTCACACACGCCTATGTACAATGAAATGGTAGGGATAGCCATAGCGTTTGGGTGAATTTGGTAGGGTGGAGTAACTTAGTATAGCAATTATGGAGAGCCGAAAAACGGCTATCAGTACGATTGGGGGCAGGGGACCACCGGCCCCTCCACCAGGTCGGCGGTCCCCTACCCCCAATCCTACCTAGCTAGGTATGTAGTGCCTCCCTCATAGGATCTCATGATGTTGAGGTAAGTCGCAATGTGGGAATTATTGTGAGAATTTGTCCAAAACTTCTTCTGTTGGTGTCCATATTTGCAGCGTATAAGGCAGTGCCATTACCTGTGAGAAAGATTCATATCTGCGATGTAGACGATGGGGGTGTTACCTGTGAGAACAATTGATATCCGTGACGTTGATTGGAGCTAGAAGGCTGTTGAATGTATCATTATCCATAACGAGCTGCGCCATGCTGCATTTCTATCTCGCACTCAACTACAGAAAATCGAAGTACTGCTTTATCGATCACTAAGAACGTCTTGTCTAATGATCTTTGTGAAGCAGCTTGCTGCCAAACCGAGCTTTTAAAAGAGTCCCTTTCTTTTTTTCAAACTAAAAATCTTTTATATATGTATTGTTAAACTACGATTTTCACATTCCTCAGGTCTCTCTCTCTCTCTCTCTCTCTCTCTCTCTCTCTCTCTCTCTCTCTCTCTCTCTCTCTCTCTCTTGCATTTGCTTATGACACGTGCATATGGATGTGCCCAGCCCAAGAAAATAAGAGCACACTTATTTTGAAGGATAACACTGTTTTTTATTTTGAAGGCCTTAACCCCTTCAGGGCTAGAAAATTACATTTTCCCTAAACGGTGAAAATAAGGGCAAACTTGAAATTCTCCGTCAAAATTTGAAACTTTTTTCGCTAATTACACTAAAACTTGTGGAGAAATATTCCCCAATTTTCTTAAATGCAAGCTCAAAATATAGCCGGCATTTTACAATTTGAGGCATTAAAAATACAGGACCTAGATAACATTTGATTTGGAGAGCATACAACTAACTTTTTTAAATTTCCTACAATTCTTTCTAAGTTTAGCATCTTCCTAGAAGGGTAAAACCCCCTTAGAAGGATGGTGCAACCTTCTAGTTTTATGTCACAGGAACATAATAATAGAGATAGACAGCAAAGGATAGAGAAAGAGATCTTTGCATTGATGAATTTTTGCAAAATTTTTGCAGAGCAATTGAATATGGGCGCACTCTGTTGTACGGAGCTCGAACCTCCCGACCACCCCCGAGCTTCAGTCCGCTTGCATGCAGCGTCTCACTCGCACTTACACTCGCAGAAGAGGAGATCTGTGAATGATCCCCAAACACGCCACCCGTTGTTCTTTTATCCTTCTTTTCCTCGAAAAGCATTCGACCTCTCAAAATAGCCGCTTTTTAGGCGTTCGATCGACTCCATTTTCACACCAAGTATACCTGCGAGAATAAGATACGAACGTGATCATGAAGCGATCCGTAAAGGTTAGATTTTTAAAACTTTTTTCAGTTGTCTTCAACTGAACATTACTCCCAAACGGAGCCAAAACAGCCCAAGTCCGTCTCACACAATCTTGTTGCTCTTGTTGCGCTCTTCGACGGCTATGTGATGCAAACTTTCCATAGCCTGCTCTGATTTGCTAAATATCAACCTGCAAAACAACATTTTCTACAAAAACAGCAAATTTCACTTTTTCCTTAATCTTTGGCCCTCAACGAGCATCAAAACATCAAAATCTCTAAAACCTCAGGGAACCAAAGTTGTTCCTTATAACACAGGCTTCAATCGCTTCATACATCACTTTTCCAAAATCACACGCTAACACCTTCAAAAATGACCCAGAAAATGCCTTCTAGCTCAAAAAGTTTTATTGGACGAAAACAATCCACACATCCTTCTACACAGTGGACCAACTTTAAAACGACGAAAACTTCCTAGAAAAACAAATTAATTGCTAAAACACTTCAAAAATCAAGTCTTGTTACATTTTAGGACTGTCTGAGTCTGTAAGTCAAGATTTTATCAAAAACATTTTGTCATTCCCAAATTTTGAGGTCATTTCCATTCTTCAAACTCCACATTGCACGTGATTTGAGTTTCGTTTTTGCCAAAAAGTTGCACCTTGTTTGGCCTTTTCTTTAGGCTCTGATCATTGAAGCGTTATGGGGCTTGGAAACTGTCATAATAATCAATATCTAATTCTCCTAAATGATTTTCTCATATTAAACTGATCATTTAATGTGGGGAAGTGCTAGGGGAGAAAAAGCTAGAATATTGGTTACGCTAGCAGACCGGCCACGGTATGGATCCAAAGGAGGGAAAATAGGGATTCAAAGGGGGGGCCATCTGCAAAAGAGCCATGTGCAACAATGGGCTAAAAAGACCCTAAGGTTCAGCCCATTAAGACTTCCAAAATGCTAAGGTTCCAAAATTCAAAGGTTGTGTCCAAAGGTCAAACCTGGGGGAATTGGATGCTTTCTGTATGTGAAATAAAGTCTTTGCATATCCCTACATGGGAGGGGGCGAGCCCTTCTTCTAGGGGATGAGAGAGAAAGTCACACACACACGCACACACACACAGGCTTCCTTTACACAAAGGGAATTAGGGACACATGCCAGCTCCCTAGCCCAGATGCCCACAAGGTGTGCCCAATTCCTATTGGATGGCCTTGGAGGTGGACCAATGAGAATTAGGCTAGAGTAAATCTAGTTTAATTAATTTAAAAACACTTAATAAAAGAACCAATGAGAAATAAGTCTCCTAGAAGACTATTGGGCAGTCTCCCAAGGGGTCCAATGAGCATTCAGGAGCCCAATGGCTTGCCTGATTCCTATTGGCCAGGAGGCAAAGGGGTCCAATGAGAGTTAAGTTTAATTATTAAATGACCTAAAGCTCTCACAAAAGGGAAAAGGGGGACACATGTCAGAAGGCTATCACTTATGTTGCTTAATGGTCATTGGCTTGACTTGGGGAGGGCCAATAAGGCTGGAGCAAGAGCAAATAGCAAGAGGGCTCGCCCAAGAGAGAGAGGGGGCTGATTTTTGCAAGGCATTATCACACACACACTCACACACAATCTCATGTGTGAAGAAAGAGGAGATTATCTCTTCCCAAGCTTTAATGGAGAGCTCATCACCTACTCCAAGCTTGTGAGATAGAAGCCTACATCAACACACTCTTGGCTTGTGGATGCAAATCCAACCAAGAGCCAAGCTTCAATGCATGCACATCTCCTCTACCAAGCTAAAGCTATGCTAATATGAGTGATTATGTGAGAAGATGTACATCTTTCTCGTAAGATACTCCTTCTTCCTCTCAATCTACTCTCATACCCTGCTAGCTCTCACCATCTTCGAAGGTGTGTGAGGTCTTGGGTCTGAGAATGGGGATAATTAAAGTTGTGTTTACTAAGTGTTTTGCTTAGTGCATGAAGCTTTCATCTTCATTGCACTAGCTAGTCTTGAAGGAACACAAAGAATTGTATTGTACAATGTCTCTCTTGATGGGAGAAACCATATTACAAAGCCTTTTGGAGGGGGGACCGGCACCATGAAAATCCGGTCCTCAACTGTTGTCAATAGCTTAATTTCTCTCTCTTTTGAAAGTATTGTTGATCCTATCTAACTAGGTGTTATGATTTTTGTTGCTCTCTCCACCCAAGCACTCTTGTAATTCTCATTAGGAAACTATCTTAATGAAATTCCCACTATGTTCATGCTAATTTCCGCTACACATAAGTTTTTAGTCCATTAAATGTTACAGAAACTACCTTATTACTTGTGCCTTTCATACCTTGAATCTCCAATACCTTCATACCTTAAAAAGATGTCTAGGCAAAGATAAGTACAGAAACAACTTAGAGTTTGATTCTACCCTCTTATCATTGAAGCTTTGAGGGGCTTGAAAACTACCTTACATGTGCCTTTTATACCTTGAGTCTCCAATCTTCATACACGCACATTTTTCTTCTTTTAACATGCCAATTAGTTACACACTCAAATTCTTCTAATTTCACAAAGAGATTAGTCACTGGCTACGAAGAACACTCGAGATCTTTCAAGTCTTTGCAACTCCATCATGCTCAAAGTGCAACACCGAGAAATCAAGATTATTCTCACTTCCTGAAAACGACTTGTTTGACCCTTCCAAATGGTTATGGGAGATTACTTCAAAAGGCACAATGCTCAAACACCTCGGTGTACCACTAGGGTTAAACATCTTTAATAGGCCAAAATTCAATCAGGTCCTAAACAAAATTAACAGTAAGACGAGACGCTGGGATTCCCTACATTTCCTTTGTCTCACCTCTAATTTAAAAAATGGCCAAATGCAAGTGTAGAGAATTTCTAGAACTGATTAATTGGTTCCAATGGAAAAAAAAAACCAAAGACACAACCCCTTTCACTGGGGGAAATGGGATTACATGGCAAGATCCAAGAACCAAGGTGACATTGGGATCCTAGACCCAATGCTACATGCAAAAGCCATGTGTGCAAAGCCAGCAGTATCCTTAACAAATCAAAGGCTGTATTGGATAGTCATGGCATGGGATATGATTGACAAAGTAGAGCTTATGCCGCAAGGAGGTTAAAGTACATGACAAATTACTCGCTCCAAGATAGAATTTATAGAACTACGGGGCTGCACATGTGAGCTTATAACGAAGTGCAACAAAGTGGCATCGTCTCTAGAATGTGGAGAGACCTTGAGATACTTTAGGTGCTCCATCTTACACTAGTCCCCTTAGCTCTTCAAGCTAGGAGGAGGTTCCTTGAATACTTTTCGGAGAGAAGTTTGCAGAAAGATGAATAATAAAGGAATCTCCAAGTCGGTGCATGTTTGGGACAATGACAACTTTTGCTGGAAGAACATGGACCGATTGGTGGTCCAACACAATTTGAATATAAATGAAACAATATTGATTAGTAGAGTCTCAAAGGCCTTATACAATCGTACAATACTTTCCATGGGGATGGAGTTCGATTGGAAAGCTTGACTTTTGGACCAAGTACATAAGTTCTACGCTTTGGGAACATATAGTAATATGATTTTATTAAGTGGATTAGTTTACTTTGCTCATCAAATTGTGGAGGGTGAATTGGTCAGACGAGAGGTAGCTGAAGTGTTTGAACAATTTTTGGGAGATAAAAAATGGCCAATTTCAATGAAGATATTCTCTTGGAAAGTGCTAAGAGGGTCTATCGCAACATCAAATAAGGTTCTTGGTAAAGGGATTCGCACTCATGGTTGCTTTGAGTGCAAACTAGGGGGGCGCACTATGTAATCAAGTTAAGGTACCACATGAGTTTAGAAGGAGGGGTTTTATGCAAATATTTTAAATATATTAGTAGAAATACGTTAAAAAATGTATTTTTATGCTTCATTTTGACATAAATTGTAAAATAAGGGGTCATTTTATTAATTCAAACATGTTAAAAATTGAGTATTTTAAATATCCCTCAAACGCCTATATAAATTATATGGGGAGATTCTCAATATTGTACCCCTCGAGGGCGCAAAGAAGCTTCAGAGGATCCTTTGTATTTGTTTAAAGATTTTTCTTACTCACAGGGTCTTGCCACCAAAATCTACAAATGGGCGTAAAGAATGTGGAATATACTCTTCTTGTAGACTAGCTATATATAATGGAGCATAAAATTTTCAAGGAAGGAGAGTGACACATGGAGACCCTCTCCTTCATTGTTTTTTTTTTGTGCAAAACTCACATCTCTTGCAATAAAAAAATCAAGGAAAGAGAGGGCCTCCATGTGTCACTCATTGGGTCACTTAGTTTCAATGAAGACCTCACAAAACATCTAATCTAAAATGCACAATTAAAGATAAACTGAAAGGAATAAAAAAGCCTTCTGACAATGAAAAATCTCAGAAGACTTACTTTCTTTTTTCCTTGGGAAAGAGTTTCTACTCTACACACTGTAAATGTATAAGTTTAAATAAGCCTCACAAAAAAAAAAGGGGGGGGGAGGGGGGAGGGGGGGTGGTGGGGATGAATTTTTCTTTTCAACAGAAAGTCAACTTTTGAGAATATATATGGATTTTTTTTTTCAAGGGCCCTTTTTCAAGACCAATATTTATACTGTAAAGTAACTCTAAAGAAACACTTCTATACTTTTTAATAGAGTTCTTGAAAAATTGAGACCTCCATGTACCTTCGAACAGACGTGTTGCCCCCTCGCCTCCCCTCCCCTCCCCCACTCCACCCCACCTCACCAAGTCATTGGTTATCGCATTCATCGTGAGGGTGTGTACGCACATACTCACAATAGAGACACGAAGCAAAACTTGAAGATTGAATATGTTTCTTCTAATATAGGGGGGCTCACTTTGTTGATGGCAAAGTTAGGCCATCTACTTTTAGTGTCAACTCCAAATGCAGCTCAAGTTTGTCCACCGGGGGGAGGAGAGAGAGAGAGAGAGAGAGAGAGTTGGGAAAGAGAGGAGGTTCATAGAAAGCCCACTATAAGGTTTGACAAGAGTGTCTTTGTTCATATGAATCGCTTTCTAAGATCATAGTTAGGGCACTGTCTATTATATAGGGGGATTCTCAATAGTTTACCCCTCAAATGCCTATTAGATAGGGGGATTCTCAATATTGTACCCCTCGAGGGTGCAAAAAGCTTCAGAGGATCCTTTGTATCTGTTTAAATATTTCCCTTACTCATCATGAGGTTTTGCCACCAAAATCTACAACTCGACATAGAGAGCATGGAAGGTACTCTTCTTATATAATGGCTATATTTAATGAGCTTAAAATTTTTGAGGAAGGAGAGTGAAACATGGAGACCCTCTCTTTTCTTGATTTTTTTAATACAAAACTCACATATTTTGTAAAAAAACAAATATATACTAATAGATAAAAGGGGAGGGGATTTCGCCCCCCCCCCTGACCACGTGTCGTAAGGAGCTTCAACCGGCCTGCTTCGGAGATGTGCGCACTGCAACCTGCCACTGAGAGAGAGAGAGAGAGAGAGAGAGAGAGAGAGAGAGAGACGACGAAGCCGCCGACCACACTAGTTCAAATAAGGAGACAGATCTCCATGTGTCACTCATTGGCTCACTTCAAAAAAGACCTTACAAAACATCTAATCTAAAATGCAAAAGTAAAGATAAGAGTAAGGAATAAAAAATCCTTTTGCCAATCAAAAGTAAAAGGAGAGTTCCGTCATCTAATCTAAAAATGCAAAAATAAAGATAAGAGCAAGGAATAAAAAAGCTTTTTGACAATGAAAAGTCAAAAGACTTACTTTTAATTTTTTCTGCCAAAAGAGTTTGTACTCTATATAGAGTAAATGTACAAGTTTAAATAAGCCCGACAACAAAAAAGGTAAACAAAGGTAAAGTGGGGGGAAGGATTTTGATTTTCAATGCAAAGCCAACTTTTGAGAATATATGTGGATTCTTTTTTTCAAGGGGCTTTTTTAAAGATCAATATCTATATTATTTTAATAAATTTTATTTTAAATTTTTATAAAGTAACTCTAAAGAAACATTTCTATACTTTTTATTAGAGTTCTTGAAAAATTGACACCTCCATGTGCCATCGAGCAGACATGTTGTCCCCTCCCATCTCCTCCCCCATCTCACCAAGTCATTGGTTATTCGAATGATCATGAGTGGGTGTATGCACACATGCACAATAGAGACACTACTCAAAACTTCAAAGTTGAGAATGTTTCTACTAATAGAGGGGGACTCACTTGCTTATGGAAAAGTTAGGGCCATCCATATGTCATTGTCAGCTCTCAAGTTTGTCATCGAAGGGAGAGAGAGAGAGAGAGTTGGCGAAGAGAGGAGGTTCATGGAAAGCCCACTATAAGGTCTGACAAAAGTGACTTTGTTCGTGTGAATCACCTTCTAAGATCATGATTAGTCTATTGCCAATGTGTGTGTGTGTGTGTGTGTGTGTGTGTGTGTGTGTGTGTGTGTGAGAGAGAGAGAGAGAGAGAGAGAGAGAGAGATCATAGAGGCAATGTTCAATGAGAAGAAGAGAGTAGACAAAGATTGTGTGTATATGAGAGAGAGAGAGAGAGAGAGCTGATCAACAAGAGGACATCAGAGAGAGGTTGTGTGTGTGTGTGTGTGTGTGTGTGTGTGTGTGTGAGAGAGAGAGAGAGAGAGAGAGAGAGATCACATAGAGGTTAATTTTCAATAATTGTGCACGTGAAAGTGGGCTTCAATTTTTAGTAAAAAATGATTAAGTGGTTTTTCCTTGCAATGAGATAGCGAGTCGACTACATACAAATGTAAGCGCAGAGAGAGAGAGAGAGAGAGAGAGAGAGAGAGAGAGAGAGGGAGAGAGAGAGGACGAAGAAGAAGTACAAGATTAGTTCTACCTCAAATAAATATTGGACTTTGAACCCTTCCTTAAAAGGGAATTTGGATAACCAATCCACTACATATGGGCAACAAAGAGGAATTTTAATTGTTCTCTCTCTCTCTCTCTCTCTCTCTTCCCCTGCTGCAAGAAATAGATGCTTACTTGTATTGCTTAAAAAATCTCTAACGCCCAAATGGTGACAATTTTGATGGCACTACAGCAACAAACTGCAATTGAGAGAATTGAGTACAACCAGCCACATGGGAAAATTGGGAAAAACAAGATCTCCTAAAGAAAGTAAAATTTTCCCTTGCTAGCTAAATGGAGAGAGGATGACAAGAGCCTTTAAAAGATAGGCCATTCCGCCCTTTGCAAATAATCAACCCGCATGGTAAATTTTGGCTATTGAAGCTAGCAGATGTACTGATTTAGATTGTTTACCTTGACCTAATGGATGTTTTCCTGGGTTCATATATATTCATCACCCACATGTAGTGGGAACCTACTGGTTTAAAGTAGGCGATGGCGTTACCTATGAGAAATATTGATATCCGCAACGTCGAGTGGATCTAAAAGTCTTTTGAATGTATCATCATCCATAACCAGCTGATCAGTACTAATACCAGCTGCATGTTGCATTTGTATCTCGCACTCAACGACAGAAACTCGAAGTACTGCATTCTTGATCACTAGAATGTCTTGTCTGATGATCTGTGTGTAGTTGCAATGCAAGCAGCTGCTGCCAAACCGAGCTTTTAGAAGAGTCCTTTTCTTTTTTCCAAATTGAAAATCTTTTATATATGTATTGTTAGACTACGATTTTCCCATTCCTCAACTCTCTCTCTCCCCCCCCCCCCCCCCCCCCCCCCCCCCCCCTCTCTCTCTCTCTGTCTCTGTCTCTTTGTCTCTGTTGCATGTGCCCAACCCAAGAAAATAAGAGCACACTTTAAAATTTTCCAAAACTTAGGGTCAAAATTTCCATCGGCTGCCCACATCTGCATTTACATCTTGTAAAATTTCACCGATTTTCTTCAAGGCAAGCTCGAAATCTAGCTGGGATTTTGCAATTTTAGCCAGTTCAAAATACATCGCACCTTGGTTTCTTTGCGAACATTGGTGTTGAAATACACATGCATGCAAGTGTTAATGGCAAACCCTTTTCCAACTTTACGACAAGAAAAAGCACGCACCAGCTCGTGTGGCCAATTTCAAGTTGCTCCACTATTCAATTCATTGCTCCAAAAACCCATCTTCGCCTTGTTTTTTTAAGTCAAGTTACTATTACAATAGGGATTTATACCAAATATCAAGGTATTTACCAAGCAAACTGGGATGTGTTCATGAGCATTGGTCCCGTTCCATGCTAAAGGAGAGGGGAAGATGGCATGTTTGACTTCCTAACAATCCTCATATTTGAAGGATAGCTCTGCTTTATTTTGAAGGCCTTAACCCCTTCAGGGCTAGAAAAATACATTTTCCCTAACGGGTGAAAATAAGGGAAAACTTGAAATTCTCTCGGTTTTAAGGTCAAAATTTGAATCTTTTTTCGATGATTACACTTGAACTTGTGGAAATTCCCCGGTTTTCTTGCATGCAAGCTCAAAATGTAGCTAGGATTTCACATTTTTAGACAATTAAAATACAGTCGACCCAGCTAACACTCCTCCCCTTTGGATTTGGAAGGGCATACAACTAACTTTTCGAACTTTCCTTTAGCATCTTCCTAGGGCTTCCCTAGAAGGGTAAAACCCCCTTAGCAGGGTGGTGCAACCTTCTAGTTTAGGAATGTCCGAGTCTCTAAGTCAAGGTTTTATAAAAACGATTATGACAGTAGTACTAGGCTATAGGACTGTTTTCAAAGGTCATTTCCATTCTTCAAACTCCACATTGCACGTGATTTGAGTTTCTTTGTCGCCAAAAAGTTGCACCTTGTTTGGCCTTTCCTCTGATCATTGAAACTTTGAGGGGCTTGGAAACTACCTTATTACTTGTGCCTTTCGTACCTTGAGTCTCCAATACCTTCATACACGCACATTTTTCTTCTTTTAACATGGCAGTTGGTTACACACTCAAATTCTTCTAATTTGACAAAGAGATCAGTCATTGTTACGAACAACACTCGAGACCTTCCAAGTTTATGCAACTCCATCATGCTCTTAAGTGAAACAGCGAGATAACAAGATTATTCTCACTCACTAGAAACGACTTGTTTGACCCCACCAAATGGTCATGGGAGATTATTTAAAAAGGCACAATGCTCAGACACCTTGGTGTACCACTAGGGTTAGACAACTCTGACAGGCCAAGATTCAATCCAGTCCTAAACAAAAACAACAATAACATGAGAAGGTGGAATTCCCTACATTTCCTTTGTCTCACGTACAATTTAAAAATGGCCAAATGCAAGTGTAGAGAATTTCTAGAACCGATCAAATGGTTCCAATGGAGAAACAAAACCAAAGACACAACCCCTTTCCGTGGGGGAAATGGGATTACATGGCAAGATCCAAGAACCAAGGTGACATTGGGATCCTAGACCCAACGCTACATGCAAAAGCCATGTGTGCAAAGCCAGCAGTATCCTTAACAAATCAAAGGCTGTATTGGATAGTCATGGCATGGGATATGATTGACAAAGTAGAGCTTATGTCGCGAGGAGGTTAAAGTACACGACAAATTACTCGCTCTAAGATAGAATTTATAGAACTAAGAGGCTGCACATGTGAGCTAATAAGAAAGTGCAACAAAGTGGCATCATATCTAGAATGGGGAGAGACCTTTAGATACTTTAGGTGCTCCATCCTACACTAGTCCCCTTACCTTTAGATACTTTAGGTGCTCCATCCTACACTAGTCCCCTTACCTTAGCTGTCCAAGCTAGGAGGAGATTCCTTGAATACTTTTGGGAGAGAAGTTTCCAGAAAGATGAATAAGAAATTAGGGATCTCCAAGTTGGTGCATGTCTGGGACAATGACAACTTTTGTTGGAAGAACATGGACCAATTGGTGGTCCAATATGATTTGAATATAAATGAAAGAATATTGATTAGTAGAGTCTCAAAGTCCTTATACAATCGTACAATGCTTTCCATGGGGGTGGAGTTCGATTGGAAAGCTTGACGTTTGGCCCAAGGACATAAGTTTTGCACTTCGGGAACATATAGTAATATGATTTCATAAAGTGGATTAGTCTGCTATGCTCATCAAATTGTGGAGGGTGAATTGGTCCAACGAGAAGTACTGAAGTGTTTAAACAATATTTGGGAGATTAAAAATGGCCAATTTCAATGAAGATATCCACTTGGTAGAGGGATTCGCACTGATGCTTGCTCTAGGTGCAAACTGGTGGGGGGGGGGGGGGGGAGAGTGCACTATGTAATCAAGTTAAGGTACCACATGAGTTTAGAAGGAGGGTTTCTATGCAAATATTTTAAATATATCAATAGGAATACGTTTAAAAAGGTGTTTTTATGCTTCATTTTGACATAAATTATAAAATAAAGGGTCATTTTATTAACTCAAACATGTTTAAAAAATGGGTTTTTAAAATACCCCTCAAATGCCTATATAGATTATATAGGGGGATTCTCAATATTGTACCTCTCGAGGGTCCAAAGAAGCTTCAGGGGATCCTTTGTATCTGTTTAAAGATTTTCCTTACTCATGAGGTCTTGCCACCAAAATCCACAAATGGACGCAGAGAAGGTGAAAGATACTCTTCTTCTACAGTAGCTATATGTAATGGAGAAGAAAGGAGAGTGACACACGGAGACCCTTTCCTTCCTTGTTTTTTTTTTTTCAAAACACACATGTTTTGTAAAAAAAAGAAAAAGGAGAGGGCCTCCGTGTGTCTCTCATTGGCTCACTTAACTTCAATGGATCACTTAACTTCAATGAAGACCTCACAAAACATCTAACTAAAATGAAAAATTAAAGATAAGACTGAAGGAATAAAAAAAGTCTTTTGACAATGAAAAGTCCAAAAAACTTACTTTCTTTTTTCCTCAAGAAAGAGTTTCTACCCTGCATAGAGTAAATGTACAAGTTTAAATAAGCCTCATAGAAGAAGAAAAAAAAGGTACCTTGGGGGGACGGATTTTACTTTTCAATGGAAAGTCAATTTTTGAGAATATATGTGGATTTCTGTATTGAAAGGGGCCTTTTTCAAGACCAATATTTATACTATGTTTACAAATTATATTTTAGACTTTTGTAAAGTAGCTCTAAAGAAACACTTCTATACTTTTTATTAGAGTTCTTGAAAAATTGAGACCTCCATGTGCCATGGAGCAGATGTGTTGCCCCCTCCCCTCTCCTTCCTCACCTCACCAAGTCATTGGTTATTGCATTGATCATGAGGGTGTGTACGCACACATGCACAATAGAGACACTAGGCAAAACTTGAAGGTTGAGTATGTTTCTTCTAATATAGGGGGGCTCACTTGCTTATGGCAAAGCTAGGCCATCCACCACGTACTATCAATGTCAGCTTTAAATGCAGCTCAAGTTTGTTAGAGAGAGACAGAGACAGAGAGAGAGAGAGAGAGAGAGAGAGAGTTGGCAAAGAGAGGAGGTTCATGGAAAGCCCACTATAAGGTCTCACAAGAGATCCTTTGTTCGTGTGAATCATGTTAGTAGCGCCACTCCGGATCGCATCCATCCCTGTTTCCTTGTATACCCTCCGCTCAACATCACCCTACCCTTGAAGGCTTTCCAGAATAGCTGAATGCTTTCATCTTCAACATGGCCTGCATATCCATATGGACCATCATCATCACATGATTAATGGTTAGCACCAGCTAGTGTTTGTATTTCTTGCTGATGTGTAGTAAATGAATGCAAGCACATTAATTGCAAGTCTGAATGTGTGTATCAGAGATAGAGAGAGAGTCATGCAGATGGGTGATAATTAATAATATATTACACCTGCCTGCATTCATATTGGCTAATGTTTTGAGGCCCTTGTTGGTCATGCGAGGCTCCGTGATGTGGAGATAGGCAAGGTTCATATCGTTGAGGTGGGAGATGAGATGCATACCAAGCCGGATTCGATCAGAGCCATATGCATCAAGGTGATCTATGAAAGGAGAGATGCGCATTGCCACCTTCTGTCCACCTATTTCTGATCCCACGGCCAACATGACCTCCAATGCAAAACGGCACCGATTTTCCACTGACCCTCCATACTCATCCTCCCGGTCATTTATGCCATCCTTTAGAAACTGGTCTATGAGGTAGCCATGCACACAGTGAATCTCAACACAGGGAATGAGGAAACCTAGCAAGCCACCTTTGGATGCCCTTTGACTGTAGTAGACTGTATGAGCATCTTGTGGACAGTAATTGAGGGCACGGCACCGGGTGATGGGTGCAAATACAACCCTGCACTAGATGTTATGACCAATGAAGGTGAATCATAGTTTAGAAGAGGGCTGCAGGGGCCAGAAATAGGGTGTTTTAGTATGGGTCTATGGATGTTCAATATAAGTCACCACGGGTTTATGCCCATTGTATTGGGACATCGCAATTACTACTTGTGAAATGGAGATTTTTTCCTAAATTTACCATTATCACTTTTTATATAACCCCTTTAATAAGCAATCACAAGCAATAGTGTGCTCTTAGTTCACCCCATAAGCATTCACAAGAGCTTTCGGTGACAAATTCCTACAATAATTCCCACATTGTGACTTACCACAAAATCATGAGCTTCTATGAGGGAGGCACAACATACTTCTCTAGAACGTACAATTGGGGGCAAGGGATTGCTTGCTTGGTGGGGGGGATTGGTGGACCCCTACCTCCAACTGCACCTTGCTAGGTATGTGGTGCCTTTCGAGTGGAAGCTCATGATGTTAAACAATACATCCAAACATGGGCAAGTCGGTGGTCCCCTGCACAGTTAGTTGGTATGCGGTGCCTCCCGAGAGAAAACACTTGATGTTAAACAATACATGCAAACAATGAGAAAGATCCCATTTTTCTTATACATGAGAAAATCTCTCTCTCTCTCTCTCTCTCTCTCTCTCTCTCTCTCTCTCTCTATCTCTCTCTCTCTCTCTCTCTCCACAGGGCCGGCGGTCCCCTACCCCCAATCGTGCCTAGCTACTGCTAGGTATGCAGTGCCTCCCTCACAGAAGCTCACGATGTTGAGGTAAGTCACAATGTAGGAATTATTGTGAGAATTTGTCCAAAACTTCTTGTGAATTGGTGTCAATATTTGAAGTGTATAAGGCAACGCCATTACCTGTGAGAAAGGTAATTATCTGTGATGTAGGTGATGGGGGAGTTACCTGTGAGAAAGATTGATATTCGCGACGTCGAGTGGAGCTAGAAGGCTGTTGAATGTATCATCATCCATAACCAGCTGATCACTACTACTACCCAGCGACAGAAACTCAAAGTACTCCTTTCTCGATCACTAGCTGAATGTCTTGTCTGATGATCTTTGTGAAGCAGCTGCTGCCAAACCGAGCTTTTAGAAGAGTCCCTTTCTTTTTCCCGAACTAAAAAACTTTTTTGTATGTATTGTTAGACTGCTATTTTCACATTCCTCAGCTCTCTCTCTCTCTCTCTCTCTCTCTCTCTTGCATTTGCTTATGACACGTGCATATGTATGTGCCCAGCCCAAGAAAAGATAACAGTGCTTTTTATTTTGAAGGCCTTAACCCCTTCAAGGCTAGAAAAATACATTTTCCCTAACCGGTGAAAATAAGGGCAAACTTGAAATTCTCCTTCAAAAATTGAATATTTTTTCGATAATTACACTAAAACTTGTGGAGAAATATTCCCTGGTTTTCTTAAATGCAAGCTCAAAATGTAGCTGGGATTTTACAATTTCAGCCATTTAAAATACACTTGACCCAAAGAACAGTGCTCCCCTTTTGATTTGGAAGGGCATACAACTAACTTTTTAAAATTTACTACAATTCTTTCTACGTTTAGCATCTTCCTAGAAGGGTAAAACCCCCTTAGAAGGGTGGTGCAACCTTCTAGTTTTAGGACTGTCCGAGTCTCTAAGTCAAGATTTTATCAAAAAGATTATAATAATAGTACTAGGCTATAGGTCACTTGTCATTCCCAAATTTTGAGGTCATTTCCACATTGCACATGATTTGAGTTTCTTTGTCGCCAAAAAACTGCACCTTGTTTGGCCTTTCATCTGATCATTGAAGCTTTGTGGGGCTTGGAAACTACCTTATTACTTGTGCCTTTCATACCTTGAGTCTCCAATACCTTCATACACGCACATTTTTCTTATTTTAGCATGGCAGTTAGTTACACACTCAAATTCTTCTAATTTGACAAAGAGATTAGTCATTGCTACCAAGAACACTCGAGATCTTCCAAGTCTTTGCAACTCCATCATGCTCAAAGTGCAACAGTGAGAAATCAAGATTATTCTCACTCACTAAAAGCTACTTGTTTGACCCCACCAAATGGTTATCGAAGATTATTTCAAAAGGCACAATGCTCAGACACCTCGGTGTACCACTAGGGTTAAACATCTCTGACAGGCCAAGGTTCAATCAGGTCCTAAACAAAATTAACAATATGATGAGATGGTGGGATTCCCTATATTTCCTTTGTCTCACCTACAATTTTAAAAATGGCCAAATGCAAGTGTAGAGGATTTCTAAAACCGATCAAGTGGTTCCAATGGAAAAACAAAACGAAAGATGCAACCCCTTCAGTGGGGGAAATGGGATTACGTGAAAAGATTCAAGAACCACCTCCCAGCACCCATTGGGATCCTAGACCCAATGGTACATGCAAAAGCCACATGTGTCCAGAGTCAGCAGTATCCTTAACAAATCAAAGGTTGTATTGGATAGTCATGGCATGGGATATGATTGACAAAGTAGAGCTTATGCCGCAAGGAAGTTAAAGTACATGACAAATTAGTCTCTCCAAGATAGAATTTATAGGACTAGGAGGCTCCACATGTGAGCTAATAAGAAAGTGCAACAAAGTGGCATCGTATCTAGAATGGGGAGAGGCCTTTAGATACTTTAGGTGATCCATCCTACACTAGTCCCCTTAGCTCTCCAATCTAGGAGGAGGTTCCTTGAATACTTTTTGAAGAGAAGTTTCCAGAAAGATGAATAAGAAAGGAATCTGCAAGTTCGTGCATGTCTCGAACAATGACAACTTTTGTTGAGACAACATAGACCGATTGGTGGTCCAACATAATTTGATTATAAATGAAAGTTTATTGATTACTAGAGTCTCAAAGGCCTTATACAATCGTACAATGCTTTCCATGGGGATGGAGTTCGATTGGAAAGCTTGATGTTTGGCCCAACGACATAAGGTTTGTGCTTCGGGAACATTTAGTAATATGATTTTATAAAGTGTCTTAGTTTACATTGCTCATCAAATTATGGAGGGTGAATTGGTCCGACGAGAAGTAGTTGAAGTGTTTAAACAATTTTTGGGAGATATAAAATGGCCAATTTCAATGAATATATTTACTTGGAAAGTGCTAAGAGGGTCTATCCCAACATGAAATAAGGTTCTTGGTAGAGGGATTTGCATTGATGCTTGCTCTGGGTACAAACAGGGAGGGTGCACTATGTAATCAAGTTAAGGTACCACATGAGTTTAGAAGGAGGGGTTTTATGCAAATATTTTAAATATATCAATAGAAATACATTAAAAAGGTGTTTGATGCGTCAATTTTATATAAATTATAAAATAAGGGGTCATTTTATTACTTCAAACATTTAAAAAAATAGACATTTTAAATACCCCCCAAACGACTATATCAATTATATAGGGAGATTCTCAATATTGTACCCCTCGAGGGTGCAAAGAAGCTTCAAGGGATCCTTTGTATCTCTTTAAAGATTTTCCTTACTCACGAGTCTTGCCACCAAAATCTACAAATGGGTGCAAAGAACGTCGAAGATACTCTTATTCCATACTAGCTATATATCATGGAGCATAAAATTCTCAAGGAAGGAGAGTGACACATGGAGACCCTCTCCTTCCTTGATTTTTTTTTTTTGTAAAACTCACATGTCTTCCAAAAAAGAAAATCAAGGAAGGAGAAGGCCTCCACATGTCACTCATTGGCTCACTTAACTTCAATGAAGACCTCACAAAACATCTTATCTAAAATGAAAAATTAAAGATAAATTGAGGGAATAAAAAAGCCTTTCTGACAATGAAAAGTCAAAAGACTTACTTTCTTTTTTTCTTCGGAAAGAGTTTCTACTCTACATAGGGTAAATGTACAAGTTTAAATAAGCCTCACAGAGAAAAAAAGGTAAATTGAGGGGATTGATTTTCTTTTCAATGGAAATTCAACCTTTAAATATTTATGTGGATTTTTCTTTTTAAGGGGCCTTTTTCAAGACAAATATTTATATTATTTTAGACTTTTGTAAAGTAACTCTAAAGAAACACTTCTATACTTTTTATTAGAGTCCTTCAAAATTTAAGACCTCCATGTGCCTTCGAACAGACGTATTGCCCCCTCCCGGCCCCTTCCCTCCTCCACCCCACGAAGTCATTGGTTATTGCATTGATCATGAGGGTGTCTACGCACACATGCACAATAGAGACACTAAGAAAAACTTCAAGGTTGAGTATGTTTCTTCTAATATAGGGGGTCTCATTTTTTTGATGGCAATGATACGCCATCCACTGTTAGTGTCAGCTCCAAATGCAGCTCAAGTTTGTCACTGGAGAGAGAGAGAGAGAGAGAGAGAGAGAGAGAGAGAGAGAGAGAGATTAACACCATATACCCTTACCACGATCAAATGAAAAAGTATTATTTCTTGCATCCATCGTGTACACATAATGGCATCCTTCAAAGTCACAAGAACAATCATCAATCACTAGTGAGCTCCAAACATCAATGTTCATGTCATACAACCCAAATTGCAACCCGCGAGGGCATCTTGCTAATTTTTAGGCATCTCACTATCCACGAGACATCTTACTAACCAGAAGGAATCTTGCTAACCATGAGGTTTAGAAAGAGAGTACTTAACCTCAGCTTAATCTCCGCTAACCGGGGGATCATCTCGCTAACCAGGTGGCATCTCGCTAACCGCGCAAGGAACTAAAAGATATTCTTTCAACAATTTTTCTCTTTAAATGATTCTTCAAACATGATCAACCAATTCTTTATATCAAGAAGTAACAACTTATCAAACCAAAACAATTTATCAAGCAATAACAATTTATCAAATAATGATAATTTATCAAACAAATCTTTCACTATTCTACACAATCATATGCTTGTTTCTTGTGATACAATCACGTTTCTTGAACGGTTTAAAAGAACTCATATGATTTGCTTTTCAGGTCAACATGAATAAAAATAAAGAATTATAAGTTTTTCTTACTGGATTAGTGGCATATTGGACTACCTCCCATGGCTGAAGTTGGATGGCTTCAACTTCTTCTGCAACCAATACCTTCACTTGAGTTATCATTGGAGTAGATGATACCTCCTTTTGTACCTTCCTTGGAGGTAGAGTGGTAGGAGCTTCCTTGGAGATTTGAGTCACTCACTTCAGGGCCATCATATCGCGATAGAGAGAGAGAGAGAGAACTCAAGAATCCGAGGGACATCACGAAGGTGGTAGAAAAGGAGCGGGAGCTGGAGATGGGTTGAGAGTAAGAGCATGAGGGAGAGAGGTTGAGGGTGAGAAGATACCTTCGGTGTCAAGGCAAGAAAACTTCTGCTTCTACGAATTTCTGTGTGTGCATGTTGAAAGTGAGGAAAAAGGGGCCTTTATATAGGCTCACAATGGCCAAAAGTAAGAGCTAAGAATAGCAAAAAGCAAGAAGACATGCTCACATTTGTGGTTTTCAATATATATATATATCTATATATATTTAGTTTGTTTTTCTTTTTTGGGCACGCATCTCGATGAGCGATTTTGAAACTCTCAGGAGAAGCTTGTCTTCCAAGAAAGAAGCTCTAATCTTCACTTACTTCTCTAAAAACAGCATTAGGAGAAATATGAACCTTGCATGGGCCTTGTAAGGAATCCTAATTTTTAGGGATTAAGGATAATATTGTGTGGGGTTTAGGGGGCAAGTGCATTGGAGAAGGTAGTTTTGAGTAGGCTTTTCTAGCCTTTTTTTTAGACAAATGTAGGATGTGGACCTAAAGGGTTTCTTTCTCTCTCTAGCTTTTTTTTAAGTGAAGGAAGCATAGGGGTGTATCCACATCAGCAATTCCGTGGGTCAAAAAGAGTCAAAATTTGACTTTTAAAAAAAAAATCATTTTTATTTGTTTTTTACTTAAAACTCCCTCCCAACATATATACATATCCAAAAATCATTTTTTGACCCATTTTTTAACCCAGAAGCTTAGAAAGTCCATTTTTTCAAAAATCTTTTCCCCCAAAAAGTAATAAACATTTTGTTCTCGCCTCCTCCTCCCTCCTCCCTCCTCTCTCCCTCTCCCTCTCCTCTCCCTCTCTGCCCCTACCTTCCTCCTCCTCCCCAATCTCCCTCCCCCCCCTCCCTCCTTCTCTCCTCCCATCCTACTTGGCCTCTCTACCCTTCCCCCTCTATCTTTTCATCATTTTCTTCCTCACGCAACAGCTTCCATATTGGTGCTCACAGACATCACAAAGGGTTTTCTTCCATCACCACGTACTCCGCACACCAAAAGCATACATATTCGCTTACCCACGGCATTTGCACCGAAGACCACTAGTGAGGGTGATCAAAGGTCATCACAGGAACGTCGCAACGCTTGTGAGACCAATGTTGACATTTGGGTGGATGGCCATTTGTACCCTTACGATCCTATAAGCCGCTTCCATCCATCGTTTAATAGCCTTTCCACATTTATTCAATTTCTTGGGAGGGGAGAAGCAGGCTTGTTAGGCTATTGCAAGCGGCTATGTATGGGTGCAGGTGCTTCTTTGCATATGTGGATGCACGAATGTCAAGCTCTTCACCTCAAGACGACGGCATTACAAGAGAGTGTTGCCTCTTCGGAGAGGGTAGTTAAAAGTCTTGAACAACAAATGCAAGAAAAGGAGTCCCACATCCAGAAGCTTACCAACACCATCACATACTTGAAAGAAACACCCCTTGGTGAAAGGGAACGCAAACGCCCGTATTCATCCATTGAAACTCTTGCACATTCCGGAGGAGCACGCAAACGATGAGTTACAGCCACAAGGTGATTTGGTCTTTACTTGCATGATGCATTCTTACTTCACACTATTTTCTAACATTTATGTTTATTTGTTGTCAGAAACTTCATCTAGGAGGCATGCGGTGGAACAAGCCAAGATAATCGAGTCAACCTTCTCACTAGTTGTCTCAATACCGAGGACGTGATTTCTATCTTACAATCACCTGGAGGTAAGCACATTAAGGATGCAGTCGCCAAGGACCTTATGTGTAAATTAAGAAATGTGGTTAGTGATGATGATGTTCAACAAGCTTGTGATGAAGCTGGAATCAGCACCAAAGCCTATCAGGCTATTTTTCAACTCCTAAAGGATGCCCTCAAAGAACATGGCATTGTGGAAAACCTATTTCCCGTTCCTCACAAGGTCAAGCTCGCAAAGAAGGCCACAAACGAAGATGTGTTCTCCCACATTGGGACATACCTACACATTGAGGACACAATGCCAACTTCCCTTTATGCTTCGTGCGCAACAAAGACAAGGGGAAAAGGTAAGAAACAATCCATAAGACCTTCGGAGAAGGGCTTTCCTTACACAATGTGGAACAATATTTTCGTGGATCTTAGAAGGCTTCAAGAAGCCATGCTTAGATTTTACGAGTTACCTGAAGAAGGTGACACACTTTACTTTTTTCTTTGGTATTATTCTTATCATAGATGCTGAAGTTTAAGGTCTTAGCACTATTTATTTTGTAGTGCTTGGCACAAAAGTCGCTTTTGTGTTGAAACTCGATGAGTGTCAAATAGTGAAAGGCCGAAGGTTAGAGAGGCTAAGTGTCACTCTAATGAACAAGGCCCTTCTGCAAACCAAGCGAAAGAGTGGAGGTACTCTTGAATTCCATTGGCTGTCACGGTGGAAATGTGTCTATAGTTGCTGCAAAGAACACAGGGGAGGCCCATGAAATTGCTCAACGAGTGTCAATGAGTGGACAAAAAGCTAGACACTTTTTGAAGAGAGTTTCCCAAGGAAAGCCAAGTCGATATGATGCTCAAAACAGCTCCAACCAGTAGGTAGGTAACCTTTGGGAGCTTTGGAAGGAGTTATGCAAAGCTACTACTAACAATGATGGCGAGCTTGAAAACAAGCGCAAGCAAGTTTGGGCCCATTTTGATAAAATGGTCAAGCTTATGGGCCTTAACAACACAATAGAAGAACATAGTCAATCATTTCAAGAAGCTTTGGCGGATTTTACCAAGGTCTTCACCCTTTCTTGGGGTGAAAATAACATCACACATTACATGGTAAGTCATTCATGGTGTATTCATTACAAGGGATTGTTTTTATTTAATAATGTGGATCGTTTACTCATGTGAACAACATATCTTGTTTGCGCATGGTGCATTTTTTATGCACAAGTATGGATCGCTTGAAATTTTTAGCACTCAAGGCATGGAGAAGTCCCATTATCGAGCAAGGGGAGTGTACTTCAAAAATACTCGACATGGTGGTGGAATGATGCAATCCAATTATTTGGAGGAGATGTTCAACTGGTTTTTTTGCACAACATTTGCTCGTAAGCTCACAATGGAGCGTGCGCGACAATCCAAGATTGCTATTGAAGTGCGCAAATGGAGTCATCAAGAGCATAGCAACAAGTGGCAAATGTCGCAAGGTCTCACCAAGCATGCTGCATGGCGGCGATGCAGAGTGCGACAAGGATCAAAGTGGATACTGCGCGAGTCACTAAACGTGAACGCGGGGTCCAACTCTTAGCGACATGTTTATTTAAAAAATAATACTTCTTTTAAAAAAATTAGTGTGAACAGGGCCCTTTTTAAATGGGCCCTTATAAATATTGCATACTCTCATAAATCACTCATTTCTTAAGAACATGTGAGCTCTTACCAACGAAATGGCGCGCACCAAACAAACCACGAAAGAGCATCCGCCTGCCAACAAAAACACCCTCCAAGGATGTGAGAATCCATCATGGCTTAAAGGCACAAGAAAACGGCCACGAACACCTGGCCGTTCTAGGAACTCTTCTGGTAGTGGGCATGGTGGTAGGGCACGAGAGTCATCAAGGACTGTTGAATCTCCACCTCCTCGAGATATAACACCTAGAACGAGAATGAAGCAACGTGCCCAACGCTGGAGAGAAGGAGAGGGCCAACAAACATCAGAGTCCAATAGGGAGCAGCCGTCGCGCCCCCAATCACAAGCAAGACCATCCAGGACTCGGGTGGTCCATATAGACACCGAATCAGAGAGTGAGCCACCATGGTTGCGAGAAAAAATACCGCGCACACACCGTGTGGCCGTTGGGGGGAAGACATTGCCTCAAGGCCAGGGAGCTCTCCCCACACGACAAGATTGGCAACCAAGGGAAGAAGAAGAATCAGAAGAGGCTGCAGAACCAACCCCTAAGCATGTAAATAGGCGCAAGTCTAAGTTTTTCAAAAAGCCTAAACGCCGCCCGCCAGCAAATGTGCAAGTGCCCCCAAGACAACCGCAACGGCGCCGAAAAATAGCAAGGGCATTTGCACAATCCGCCACTACCAGAAGACGACGGAGCTCTTAATTCAACGCGCCCCCTTTGCTCGCACTGTGAAGGAGGTGCTTCAAAGCTATGAAAATCAGTATAGAATGCAAGCAATAGCTCTAGAGGCTATTCAAGAAGCTGCAGAGGCCCACATCATTTCGGTGTTGGAAGATACCAACCTATGCGCCATTCATGCAAAGCGAGTGACAATACAGCCAAAAGATATGCAGCTTGCACGTCGATTGCGATGAGACTTCAAGCATTAGCCGAAGTTACCCCTCTTTTTGTATTGCACACCCTTATCTTTGTAATGATTTGACTTTCCAATGACAATATGATCAACAATTGTGTCTACTCTGTCTATTATCTTTGTAATTTGAAGTTCTGTATGTAATTGCAGTCAATTTCAGTAAATTTGTGCATTTTAAGTACCCTTGGGGGTAGATAAGCCTATAAGGGGCCAAAAAAAGCCTGGCCACAAGGGCGCGCAAATGACCCATCCAAAACTGATGGATGGGCCATTTGCGCACCCTTGTGGCCAGGCCTTTTTCTGCCCCTTTTAGGCTTATCTACCCTCAACGGTACTTAAAATGCACAAATTTACTAAAACCTATTGGTTTTGCATCAATATTTTATATGGATCCTTGTGGACACCTTTTTTTGGTCATTTCAAGCTTTGAATTCCTTATAGGATATCAAAACAAATAACATATTGTGATACCAAGTGTCTATGCAACATTAATTTGGATTTTTCAAATGTCCAATGTAATTGGACTTTTTGGTGGAGGGGTGTACTAAGTAGAGCTAAAGCAGGTGATAGATTGCTCGAAAATTCATTTCATAATTCATTTCAGCTTTTCTAGTGTCCTTGAGTCTGAACATATGCTGGAATTACCATAAAAAGGGTGCATTTAAATGAATGATGCAAAACCAATCCATTGCAGTATATTTGTGCTTTTTAAGTACCCTAGGGGGTAGATTGACTTATAAGGGGCTAAAAAATGCCTGGCCACAAGGGCGCGCAAATGGCCCATCCAAAACTGATGGATGGGGCCATTTGCGCGCCCTTGTGGCCAGGCCTTTTTCTGCCCCTTTTAGGCTTATCTACCCCCAAGGGTACTTAAAATGCACAAATTTACTAAAACCTATTGGTTTTGCATCAATATTTTATACGGATCCTTGTGGACACCTTTTTTTGGTCATTTCAAGCTTTGAATTCCTTATAGGATATCAAAACAAATAACATATTGTGATACCAAGTGTCTATGCAACATTAATTTGGATTTTTCAAATGTCCAATGCAATTGGACTTTTTGGTGGAGGGGTGTACTAGGTAGAGCTAAAGCAGGTGATAGTGTGCTGGAAAATTCATTTCATAATTGATTTCAGCTTTTCTAGTGTCCTTGAGTCTGAACATAGGCTGGAATTGCCATAAAAAGGGTGCATTTAAATGAATGATGCAAAACCAATCCATTGCAGTATATTTGTGCTTTTTAAGTACCCTAGGGGGTAGATTGTCTTATAAGGGGCAAAAAAATGCCTGGCCACAAGGGTGCGCAAATGGCCTATCCAAAACTGATGGATGGGCCATTTGCGCGCCCTTGTGGCCAGGCATTTTTTTGCCCCTTATAGGCTAATCTACCCCCTAGGGTACTTAAAAAGCACAAATATATTGAAATTGACTGCAATTACATACAAAACTTGAAATAACAAAGTAACCAATCAAAAAACAATTCATATCACCAATTGAAACAATTTTCAAGATTGACAAATCAGATTCAAAAGAATTTGCAATATAGAGAGACAAATTCAAATATTTTTTATTCCTTCCAGCACGGTGATTTTACATCATGTATCTGAGGAGTTCATAATTTTTTTGACCATTTCCTGGCGCCTATTTTGCGCGTAAGGCAACTCCCCAGTCAAGAGGGACTTTGGGTCAGTTGAGCCAATGGAAGCATGTATCCCTATCTGGGTAAGCACTTTACCACGAAAGCCAGTGCCAAACGCTGTGCATACAAGGGATCTACGCACTAGGAACACTTGATGCGCAGTTTGAGCAATGGTGCTCAAACACAAAAACTTGCTCAAAGCTTTTAACGAACAAGTCATAAAATGGGCTTGGGGAGTAAATTCATTATGGATAAATGGCCACATCGCCAGGGGGGAGTTGTCCTAGGTAATGCGCAAGGGAGGCTTGAGGTCCAAAGCCCGTCCGCTTGCCACCCGTCCTTGCAGCAAAATCATCAACCTCCACAACATCCTGTCATAAACCGATGAAGGTTGAGAAAAAAGACAATGAAGGATAAAATAGTAACATAAAAATTAGGATATAGTTTACCTCCTGCTCCTTGTCATCCTCCTCCCTGTTGCCCTTTGCATCCAAGTCAATGCTCCCATGCACCACAGATACAAGCTTTGGATCTTCAGATGGGAGGTCGCATAATGGCATAGGCATCCTAGTAGCCTCAACCTTGGCTTGCGTGGCTTGGAAATCTTCATCAGCCACGTGCAACTGCTCTGCTGCCAGGACCTCCGCACATACAACTGCAATAGTGTCAGCAACAGAGTCCCCATCTGGCAAGAGCTTGCTTTCTAGGGCATCTGGCGTATTGTCTAAGGGACATTTGCTACTGTTGCATAGCACGCTCAAGCATTCATCCATGCGCAGGAAAAATGATTTTTCCAAATCATGCAGGAACACATACTCCTCCCCATCCACTAACACTGAGGAGAAGCGGTTGATTTCTACCTCTGGGATTGCCACATCTGTCAGTGGTAGTGGCACTGGAGTGTCACTAGGGCCAGTCGCAACTATGGATTTCTCAACCACTTCCTCAAGACCCCTAGGGTACTCGAGCCGGTGTGCTTTTCCTTTCGCTGCAGGGTTCATGTGGATAACCTGCTGCTCCTTGGTGTCCTTGATAAAGGATCCAACTTGAAGGTGTGGTAAGCGAAGCTCCTCCAAATCAGGTTCCTTGCTCACCAAGAAGATAAATTTTGCGAGCCGAGAACGGTACTCCACCCCCAACTTGCGCTTCTTGAGCGCTGACACCCCAGGGGCTTGCTCGTCCAAGTAATGGCCTGCATCGGTTGCAATTTCTTGGAATCGTTGCAACCGCTTGAAGAATGGGCGATCACCTTTGTGTATATAGCGCAAAAGATCGCAAGGCACCCAGATCCCTTCATGTGGGGGGATAGATATAGAATATTTTATGATGTGCTCCTCCATGAACGCAAAAATATCCTCAAATGCATCCATGTGAAGGGCAACTGTGGCGTCAAGGTCAAGGAGACGAGTAAAAAAGGTGTGGAGGTCCAACTTCCCTTTGTATTTGGTGTCCTCGAGGAAGAGGATGAAGCGTGACAAAGGGGTGGATGTGGGTGCAGATACAGAGGCTGTGGCAGCATCCATGTCTAGCCTGGGGTGTGGATAGAGAGTGGAGGATCTCGAGAGTTGCAAAAGTGAAAATAGTGAATGAGTTAGGTGGCCCCCCTTTTATAATGGACCCTTTTTTTAAGACATAAAAAAAAGACACTTTCACCAAAAAATGATTTCTTATCCCAATGCAAAAAATTATATTCAAAGGCATGATTTGCCGAAGCAAATCATGTTGATTACAGCGGGGATCAATATGAAAATTTCAAGAGTTACAAAGTTATAAGATCGATAGCATAGTTCCATCTATCCCCCAGTCCTCCTCGACCTTCAATTTGTCTTCCATTCTCTTCCCAATCTGCGGACATTCATTACAATAAGCATCTAATGATCGACAAACCATGATGTATTGAAAATGTGGTGAAAGGATTCTCACCTTGTGACCTTGTAAACGAAATTGTGCTTGTTGAAGGGCCTCAAAATCCATAATAACCAAATGTTCTCGAACATTACTGAGAGTCCAATGCTTGTTCACTTAGACTGTCTCCAAAGCATCGTTGGGCATCGTCACTGCAATGTCAAAGCTTGCAATAGCGCCGTCTACACTCTGTAAGGGAGTCCACACTCCAATCTTGCACATCCAACGATCATAGTGAAATCGTATGTACAAGGAGGTGCGAGATTTCAAATAGCGCAGTCCAATACCTGATGCTCCAACCTTACAACGGTACCAGTCCCCGTTGTGCATGCCCTCCACAAAACCCCAGTCCTCTTCTAAAAGTCTTCCTAATTCCTCGTAATGCGCATCTTTACATACAAGCATTGTGGTAGTCTCCACAAATCCAAACTCTTTAAAATGTGCACAAAACAATGAATAGGCAAACACCAACTCAAGCCCACAGACCTAGAAGCTTTAGAGTATTTCAAAGAGTTTTGGACATCCATTATCATCTTTTTCTTGAAAGATGCTACCGACCACAAATCTGGGACCAGCCACTCCATACTTAATAAGGAAGTTACTTTGATGGGTTCAAGCGTTCCAAATGCTTGTGTAGAAGTAGGGACAATATAGGAGTGAAAATAGAAGAAAATCCTTCTTTGAATCAGTTTGGTTGGGCAAAGATGTGGGAACATTATTGCTCCAATATCCGCATGTATAGCATTGAATGTGCCGAAGAGACTATGTAGTGGCTGCTCCTCCACCAACATGGATGGAAATATGACTATAAATGCATGAAAAATGCTAAGTATGAATCCATAATAACATTACACTATGATTTCACACCTAGCTTTGTATTCTCAAAACATGTACTTACAATGTGTTGGAAATCGAGGTGGTTGTTGCAAGTGCATGGTTGACATTGAGAAAACATGTTGCACAATGGCTACGGTCCCCTTGTCTTTGCGGTTCTTGAAGCCAAGGAGCTTTCCTTTCCAATGAAGATCCAAGTTTGCACGATTCCGCACATGATGAGGGCCAACAACAGATGGTTGCATGTATACCCAAGCACCTTTGGTGAATTCTTGTGGCACCCACTCATCATCTACACCTCTAGTGTTGTGGCATGCAAGTGCTGTGACCTCATCCTTTGGCTGCCTTTGTGAAGTAGAGTTGGCCATGGTTGAGCAAAGCAAACTAGGAGGAGGAGAAGAACCTTGCTTGTTGCTACAATGTAGGTGGGATAAACTGATATGAGAAAGTGGTTAACCCTTGTGGCAATGGGAGGAGAAGGTGGAGAACCCTTGCTTGGTGTGGCAATGGAAGGTGGTAGGGGAGGAGAGAGGAGCTTCCTTGCTGCAGCAATGGAGATGGTGTAGAGAGAGAGTGTGTTGGAGTAGAGGATGAGTGTGATGGTTGCAACCAAGGAGGGGTTGGAAAAGGGGTTCTAGAGAGAGAAAATCACTTTTTGCCTAATAACTACTTTTGGGGGAGCTCTGGATAGCAAAAAAAGATTTTTTAAATTTTTTTTAAAAAAATTGAATTTTTGGATTTTTGGATGTACGTTTTGACTTTTTGAGATCAAAAAATTCTTTTTTGATCATAAAATAGTTTTAGGGGACTTTTCAGAAGATGAAATTTGAGTTTTGAAATTTTTGAAAAATTTCAAATTTTTGGGATTTTTTCAAAACCGGATTAAAAAGGAGGGAAGTTGGAGGTTCCATATGCGCCCCCCCCCCCCCCCCCCCCCCCCACCCCACCCCACCTTCTCACTAGGTAAGAGCCCATTTAAGAAGTGTAAGACTACTTTGCCCCCCTACATTTTTGAGGGTATAGAGTGTGTCCACCACCCTTTTCTCATTGGCTTGGCCTCTAATTAACCTTAATCCCAAAGGGCCCCTAGAGGGTTCATATTTTTCCTAATGCTTTCTTTCCTTTTAAAAATCTTTATTTTCTAAAACCACTTCTTCCTTCTTAAAAACACTCTTTCTTTCCTAAAACCTTTCCTTTTGTTCTTAAGGGTCAACTCTTATCTTTAGATATAGTTTTGACACTTATGTTTTCATAGTTCCAGATTACGATTTTTGATTGGCTTGTTTTGATAAAACTCTCTATGACCTAGCAAAATGCAAATCTTAAATACTTTTGTAAAATATTGAAAATAGTTGTTTTTGGAAAGTATTGGGTACATTACAATCTCCCCAACTTAGGGATTTGAGATGTCCTTATCTCAGAAAAAAGTGAGGGTAGTCTTACTATGATTACCACCTCTTCCACGATTATGTCCAAAAGTGTAGCTTCAGTTGCTACTACTCCTCTATTAGTTAAACGTAGGCAATTGTTAAGACAATGTCGCAACTCTACACATTCAAAGCATTGTACATCCAATTGTGGAGGATTTTGCACATTCGCGGCATAAGCTCTTAGTGGTTCTCTATCATTGAAGTTGTGATTCTATTCAAATCTTCTTCTAATCCCTTCCTCCTTCATTAAAGGTTTATCTCATAGTAAAACATCTTGTATAGTGGTGGGTTTCAGCGTTTCTAATTATGAGTTGGTTCTCTTAAACCTTCGTGGAAATGGGCTACAGGTTGCTCTACGGTCATTCGTGGTGCATAATGTCTAAGCTTTACAAACTTTGAGTAATCCTCTTCCAGGGATAAGCTGAATTGTTTCAAGCTAAAGAATTTATTCATCTTTATCGCTTCAAGGACAGGGTGATAGTAAAGATCATGAACCCAAAGACTATGAGGAATTTGATGAAACTTACATGAAAAATGTGGTTTTTTGAAAAGAGAAGAAGATTCATCTAAGGGCAACAAGTGATCCTCTCCGCTTGAATTTTGGATTGGGTGGTATGAAAATGTTAGTGAAAGAAATAAAATACAATGTTGCTCTTGTAGAAGCAACTACATAAGGGTTGCAGGTATACATTAAGGCACATGATGAAGGTGTAAGATCTAAAGGTGATTTGTGACCTTATGCTTTCAAGACAACGGAAACATGCATGGTGACTCATGGAAAACTATGTCAAATTGGGAATTACATTGGAGAAACTACAAGGTGGACTGATCAAGTAGATTCTCTTTCAGTATATGCACTTATTGCCATGTCTCAAGCTAAAAAAGCCATAGTAGAAGAGAAGTGTAAAAGAAATGAAGATATTATAGGAACATCAAAAAGAGCTACCAAACCTAGCAGTAAGCAAGATGACTAGCTTGCTCTCAAACTTAGTCCCAAAGTGGTTATGGAAGAGGCATCAAAAGTTAAAAAGCAAGGTAAGCCCAAGGGAGCTTCTTATAAACTGAAATCTAACATTGAATTGGTGCAATATACTCAACATTTTTCAATAAAGAGTATTTCAAATATTTTGTAAAAGTATTTAAGGTTCACATTTTGTTAATTCATAGAGAGTTTTATCGAAACAATTAGATTGGAAATCGGACTCCATTGCCATTGCCCTATTTGGCATAATCTCACAATCAATAGCTCCTCAAGTGAATCACATGTCGACCAAGGCAATGACAAGCACAACATGTCTCTCCCATGGCCCTAAGGCAGAGGTTACATTAGTAAAGGCACCCCATTAAACATCTATACGAACTAAGTCATTGCCGTGATTTACGTGCTTCTTAAGCATACCTTTATTTGTAAATTTCCCATGAACTCCCTTGCCATTCTATTACTCTTAACCAAAGCTCCATTGCCATTGCCCTATTTGGCATAATCTCACAACCAATAGCTCCTCAAGTGAATCACATGTCAACCAAGGCAATGGCAAGCACAACATGTCTCTCCCATGGCCCCAAGGCCAAGAGGTTACTTTAGTAAAGGCACCCATTAGACATGTATACCAACTAAGGCATTGCCGAGATTTACGTGCTCCTTAAGCAGACCTTTATTTGTAAATTTCCCATGAGCTCCCTTGCCATTCTCCATGTCATTGATGTTGCCACAAGTTTTTAATGTGGATATGTATGTAATAACATCTAGAGAGATTCCCTCCACTACCTTCGTGCAAAGCACTCAAGAGCCTTATGAACTTGCTCATGGTGAGCATAGCCTAAAATAAGAGCATTCCAAGAGGCAGTATCTGGATTTGAAAGCTCTTCAAAGACTTCTTTTTCTTTGGAAAGCAGGCCACATTTGGCATACATATTGGCCAAAGCATTGTTGATCATCACATTAGGCATATTTCTGGACCACTGTAGCGATGAGCACAACTATAATACCATGGCCCACTATCAATGTATTGCAAGAGATGAAATTTCAACCAAGATTCTTCTCAAGCACTTATTTCCCTCTAAAGTACACCATATTTGGCATGAATACTCAACATATGACATACATCTCAACAACGATAGCCCATGCAAAACTCTATCTAGCATACCGATTCAAAAACAAACACCTAGAAATTGATCTTCTCTCTTAGTTTCCCCTTGTGAATGCGGAGCATCACAACAATGTTGATGCATTGGCACATGCAATTGGATGCATCCTGGCATAGCCTGAAGAGAACAACATGGATATTTCCATCTATTACTCTCAACCAAAGCTCCATTGCCATTGACCTATTTAATCTCACAATCAATAGCTCCTCAAGTGAATCACGTGTCAACCAAGGCAATGGCAAGCACAACATGTCTCTCCCATGGCCCCAAGGCCAAGAGGTTACTTTAGTAAAGTCACCCGATTAAACATGTATACCAACTAAGGCATTGCCGAGATTTATGTGCTTCTTAAGAAGACCTTTATTTGTAAATTTCCCATGAACTCCCTTGCCATTCTATTACTCGCAACCAAAGCTCCATTGCCATTGCCCTATTTGGCATAATCTCACAATCAATAGCTCCTCAAGTGAATCACATGTCGACCAAGGCAATGGCAAGTACAAAATGTCTCTTCCATGGCCCCAAGGCCAAGAGGTTACTTTAGTAAAGGCACCCCATTAAACATGTATATCAACTAAGGCATTGCCGAGATTAACGTGCTTCTTAAGGAGACCTTTATTTGTAAATTTCCCATGAACTCGCTTGCCATTCTCTATGGCATTGATGTTTCCACAAGCTTCTAATGTGAATATGTATGTAATAACATCTAGAGAGATTCCCTCCACCTACCTTCGTGCAAAGCACTCAAGATCCCATGACCTTGCTCATGGTGAGCATAGCCTAAAATAAGAGCACTCCAAGAGGTAGTATATGGATTTGAAATATCTTCAAAGACTTCTTTTTCGTTGGAAAACATGCCTCATTTGGCATACATATTGGCCAAAGCATTGTTGATCATTACATTAGGCATATTTTTGGACCACTATAGTGATGAGCACAACTCTAATACCATGGCCCACTATCAATGTACTGCAAGAGATGAAATTTGGAACAAGATTTTCCTCAAGGACTTATTTCCCTCTAAAGTACACCATATTTGGCATGAACACTCAACATATGACATACATCTAAACCACAGTAGTCTGTGCACAACTCTATCTAGCATACTGATTCAACAACGAACACCTAGAAAGTGGTATACTCTCTTAGTTTCCCCTTGTGGATGCGGAGCATCACAACAATGTTGATGCATTGGCATATGCAACTGGATGCATCGTGGCACAGCCTGAAGAGAACAACATGGATATTTTCATCTATTACTCCAGCAGACAACTAAATAGTACGATATTGAAAAGCTAGTAGTATCCTTAACAAATCAAAGGCTGTATTAGATAGTCATGGCATGGGATATGATTGACAAAGTAGATCTTATGCCTCAAGGAAGTTAAAGTACATTACAAATTACTCGCTCCAGGATAGAATTTATAGGACTAGGAGGCCGCACATGTGAGCTAATAAGAAAGTGCAACAAAGTGGCATTGTATCTAGAATGGGGAGAGACCTTTAGATACTTTAGGTGCTCCATCCTACACCATTCCCCTTAGCTCTCCAAGCTAGGAGGAGGTTCCTTGAAAACTTTTTCAAGAGAAGTTTCCAGAAAGATGAATAAGAAAGGGATCTCCAAGTTCGTGCATGTCTCGAACAATGACAACTTTTGCTGAAAGAACATAGACCGATTGGTGGTCCAGCATAATTTGATTATAAATGAAAGAATATTGATTAGTAGAGTCTCAAAGGCCTTATACAATCGTACAATGCTTTCCATGGGGATGGAGTTCGATTGGAAAGCTTGATGTTTGGCCCAAGGACATAAGGTTTGTGCTTTGGGAACATCTAGTAATATGATTTTATATGGTGGATTAGTTTACTTTGCTCATCAAATTATGGAGGGTGAATTGGTTCGACGAGAAGTAGCTGAAGTGTTTAAACAATTTTTGGGAGATATAAAATGGCCAATTTCAATGAATATATTTACTTGGAAAGTGCTAAGAGGGTCTATCCCAACATGAAATAAGGTTCTTGGTAGAGGGATTCGCACTGATGCTTGCTCTGGGTACAAATTGGGGGGGTGCACTATGTAATCAAGTTAAGGTACCACATGAGTTTAGAAGGAGGTTTTTTATGCAAAATATTTTAAATATATCAATAGAAATACGTTAAAAAGGTGTTTTGATGCTTCATTTTGACATAAATTATAAAATAAGGGGTCATTTTATTAATTCAAACATGTTAAAATTGGATATTTTAAATACCCCTCAAACGCCTATATAAATTATATATGGGGATTCTCAATATTGTACCCCTCAAGGGTGCAAAGAGGCTTCAGGGGATCCTTTGTATCTATTTAAAGATTTTCCTTACTCACGGGGTCTTGCCACCATAATCTACAAATGGGTGCAAAGAACGTGGAAGATACTCTTATTCTCTACTAGCTATATAGCATGGAGCAGAAAATTTTCAAGGAAGGAGAGTGACACATGGAGACCCTCTCCTTCCTTGATTTTTCTTTTTTTTGCAAAACTCACATGTCTTCCAAAAAAAAAAATCAAGGAAGGAGAGGGCCTCCATGTGTCACTCATTCGCTCACTTAACTTCAACGAAGACCTCACAAAACATCTAGTCTAAAATGAAAAATTAAAGATAAACTGAGGGAATAAAAAAGCCTTCTGACAATGAAAAGTCAAAAGACATACTTTCTTTTTTTCTTCGGAACGAGTTTCATTGATCATGAGGGTGTCTACGCCACATGCACAGTAGAGAGACTAAGCAAAACTTGAAGGTTGAGTATGTTTCTTCTAATATAGGGGGGCTCACTTTGTTGATGGAAAAGCTACACCATTCGCTCTTAGTGTCAGCTCCAAGTGCAGCTCAAGTTTGTCACTGGAGAGAGAGAGAGAGAGAGGCGGGGGGGGGGGGGGGGGGGGGGTTAACACCATATACCCTTACCACGATCAAATGAACAAGTATTATTCTTGCATCCATCGTGCACACATAATGTCATCCTTCAAAGTCACAAGGACAATCATCAATCACTAGTGAGCACCAAACATCAACATTCATGTCATACAACCCAAAAGACCATGGATCAACATTCTCACCATCGTGAGCTGTATCACTCACATGAAGCCAAGACAAAATATCCAATGTATTCATGTCTTCATGGATGTTCCAGCTTTACAAGTTAAAATCCTCTTCAACATCCACATGTGCACGTGAGGTTTTCCTAAGTTTTTTCACCCTTGACAATGCATGGAACACACTAACTTGCATCTCCTCATGCATCTCAACTTGCGGATCATCAAAGCCCCAATCAAAATTATCATCACAATTCACATCACAGAAACCAACCTCTTGCTCACAATGAACATAACGAGCAGAAAACTCAGTGCCACCAACAACATCATCAACATCATCAACATCACCAACATCAATCTCATCGTCCAAAATGGGTCCGCGTGCACACAAGTCATCATGATACCATGTCAACTCATAAGAAGGAGAAAAAATGTCACCCATAGTCTCAATATGCATATTACCAATTTTCACATGAGTTTGCCGCTAACCGCAAACTTTCTTTGTCTAACCAACAGAGCCTTTGCATAGGAGTTACTTATTCGCTAATCGCGAATTCTGCAACTTTTCCAATTACAACCCGCAAGGGCATCTTGCTAATTGTCAGGCATCTCACTATCCACGAGACATCTTGCTAACCACAAGGCATCTTGCTAACCATGATGTTTAAAAAGGGAGTCAATAACCTCAGCTTCATCTACGCTAACCAGGGGATCATCTCGCTAACCAAGAGGCATCTCACTAACCGCAATGAATCAAAAGATATTCTTTCAACAATTTTTCTCTTTAAATGATTCTTCAAACATGATCAAACAACTCTTTATATCAAGCAGTAACAACTTATCAAACAAAAACAATTTATCAAACAATGATAATTTATCAAGCAAATCTTTCACTATTCTACACAATCATATGCTTGTTTCTTGTGATACAATTACGTTTCTTGAGCGGTTTAAAAGAATTCATATGCTTTGCTTTCCAGGTCAACATGAATAACATTAGAGAATTATATGTTTGTCTTACTCGATTAGTGGCATATTGGACTACCTCCCATGGCTGAAGTTGGATGGCTTCAACTTCTTCTGCAACCAATACCTCCACCTCGGACCTTCATATAGGCTCACAATGGCCAAAAGTAAGAGCTAAGAATAGAAAAAAGCCGGAAGACATGCTCGTGTTTGTGGTTTTTAATATATATATATATATTTTATTATTATTATTATTATTATTATTTTTATTTATTTTTTAATGGACACGCTGTCGGAATGTGTGCAGTCTAGTTGGGAAGGTGCAGAACCTCTGGCTATGAGAGTTCGTGATGAGAGTCACAAACCCTTTGCGAGAAAGCGTTTGTGGAGAATTACCAACCCTCTTTCTAAGGGTGGCAGAGAATCTAAGAGCGTTCGTGACAGCAAAGTCACAAACCCTCTTTCCTATCGTGCTTGGAAATTGCTTGTTTTCGTAGTCGAGAGTATGATGAGAGGATCATCAAATCACATTCAACTTCACTTTAAAAGACCATTGAAAAACACTAATGTTTCAGCCATGAAACCTCAATGCTCATACAAGCACAATTCTCAATCAAAACCCAAACCTTTCATGGTATCATGTAGCCTCGCCCCCAATTACATAGTCGTAACATCAAACAGTCGAAAGGAATGCTCGAGCTTCCACCTTCTTGGTGACCATTTTTTGATTTTGTAGAGATTTAAGAGCTTCTATATTGAATCCCAAACACCATTTTGATAAGGGGAAACCCTAATTCAGTACTCCCTCACAAGCTTAGATACAAGATTGCGAAGAGGTAGGACTGCAGCACACATAGATTGGGCAACCATGGAAGCTATTACACAGTAGAGCAAAATTGTTGTTTTTTTTTTTTTGTAAAAAGCTCCCTTCTCTCTCTTCCCCACTTCATTTTCAGTTGATGTGTCAATTTTTGGGCCATTTTGCCACTTTGGACCAAAACTAGGTCATTTTCAGCTCATTTTTGACCCAAAAAATTTCATTTTTTATGCGAAAAATCCCAAACCGAGTTTTAAAAATCCCTAAATTTGTGGGATCACTGGCATAAGCATAAAAATCATAGATAAGAATCATTTTCCATCAATATACCATTTTGGGTCACTTTCCATGCAATTCTGTAACGGCGCCTGCTAACTGCTATTTTTGATAATTTTTGCTCGCATCAATCTTTATAGGCAAGATGAGTGTGCCACCATTAAAAAATTGGAATATGTACATTGTAAAACCAAATTAAGCATCTTATCAAGTGGAAAATCATGCAAATGTGCCACATCCAAGGCCACGACTCCGCGGATAGGTATGTGCATGATAATGACCACAGTAGACGCTTCAACATAAATCACAATCTATACATGATTGGTTTTATTTGCATACATTGAGAAGTGTCAAGAGTGAGGTGAATGTTTTTTTTCACACTATGTACGTGCCACGGCACGACATCCACCCCCTCAGAACATGCACATCCTCCGGTATGTGCCATAATAACATTTGTAGAGCATTAAAACTCATGGTGAGACGCCATATTCTCACTTTCATCCTCAGTTTTCATATAGTTAAATGGATCAGAATCCCCTCTTCTTTTGAATAATTTAATTCTTTTTCCTGCAATGGGAATTTTCAGTTCTGTCCCATCCAGTTTACGCAAGGTGTAAGTTGCATTTCCATGCACATGTTTGACAACATAAGGACCAAACCATCTCTTTGCAAGCTTCCTTATTGTAGAGTGCTGGTTTTCAAGGCTACTATTGTACACCAACACCCAATCACCTTCTTCAATGTCTTTTGGTCTGAGCCTATATATCTATATATATGCATCTTGTCAAATATGTCTTTGTTTTTCAACCTTGCATTCTTTAGTCGAGCTTTTGCAAGCTCAATGTCTTCAAGCCTTCTTTCTAGTTTCCGTATGCGCAATGCAAGAAGGTCTTCTCTACTCATTCCATCTTCCCATGGAAATACATTCCATGTAAGAACTGCAACTTCAATTGGCATCACAGTTTTTTGACCATACATCAATTCAACAGGCATATAGCCAGTGACTGAACTATGTGTTGTACGGTCAACCCACAATGCAAATGGTAGTAACCTTGGCCACTCTCCAAGCTTACCTTCACAAGCCTTAGCTAAATCTTTGATTATTGGAGGATGTCCTCTTTCACTTTTGCCATTTCCCTCTGGGTTATAAGCACAAGTTAAAGCTAGTTTGATGCCCATTCTAGAGAAGAATTCCCTTGCTTCATCAGCATCCAATTCTCCTCTATCTACAGCTATCTTTCCCACACACCCATAGCGACAGATCATATCTTCAAGAAGAAATTTACATATAGTTTGTGTACTCTTTGTCCTCAATGCACGCCCTTCAACTTGATTAGACAAACCTTCTCTTGCAAGCACCAAATACCTCATTTGTCAAAGTCCCAAAGGCATTGTAACCAAGTCCACAACCCATTTGTAATGCATGGATAATGGATAAGTAGGATGTAGTCCATCACGATGCCGTACATTTGAATACATTTGGCATGTCACGCAAGACTCCACAAACTCAGCCACATCCTTATACATCCCTTTCCACCAATACCTTTCTTTTACCTTGGCAAATGTTTCCCATACACCTCGATGTCCTACCCATAAACTTTCATGGAACTCCTTGATGATTTGTTGCTGAGTAACCTTATCGCATACTACGTGCAATGGTGTTCCATCTCTTCGTTTAGGATGCTTCCATAGGTATCCATCCCTCAAGAAGTATCCATATGCTGTTCTTCATATCCTCTTAAATTCTTGCTCAATCCAATCATCCTGCTTCTGTAGAGTACTTAAGTAGCGACCTATCAAGAGCCATTCATCCTCATATAGTTCCTCTGTAAAGGACTCAAGTGAAGAAACAAAACATGCATGACTACTCTTTGCATGATCAATAGTGTAAAACTTTTTATCTACATCATCTCCCTCAATAATCATGTCGTGTTCATCTTCATACCTTGCCCTAGATAGCATATCTGCCATTGGATTGTCTTTCCCTGCAATATGCTTGAACTCAGAATTCAAGGACATTATGTAGACTATCCATCGCAGCATTGCAATATTAAGAGTCGAACAGTTTGTGATCATTCCAAGAAGAGGCAAACAATCAGTTTCCACAACCACTGATGCCCCTATCAAGTACTCCTTGTCACACCTCAATGCTGTAACCACCCCCCATAGTTCCCATTTTACTTGTGCATAATCACATTGGCGAGAACTCGGAATCTTGGCTCCAAATCTCACCACAAACCTTTTTCCTTCATCATCATCTTGCCCTACTACCCATCCTATCCTAGTAGGACGCGTGTCCACTGTCACAATGACAGGTCTCTCACATGCATAGTCTACCTTTCTCAAGGTTGGCGATGAAAGAAGTAGTTTCTTTAGCTTTCTCATGGCTTTTGTGTGCTCTTCTTCCCATCGAAACTTCTGATTCTTTCTCAACAACCTATAAAGGGGATCTGCTACATGTGCATAATGTGGTATCCAAATAAGATAGAAGAGGCAAGCACCAAGAAATATTTGACCTTCAGTTATAGTTGTACATGTTTCTTTCATGTTTTTTATTGCATCCATCTTTTTTGGACAAGGCCTTCTACCATAAGGACCACACATATGCCCCACAATCAACACTTCATTAACACCAAATACATATTTTTGCCCTGACAGGGTAAGATTAACTTCTTCAAGATTTGACAAAATCTTCTCACAATATTCAATATGGTCTGCAACAAACTTACGGCACCCCCTTGAATCGATAGCTTCATCTTTATCTTTGTCTTCACATCCTTTGATGGGCACATCATCAAGAAATGGCATTGTGATTTGAGGTATAAAGTCACGTAGAACCATGTTCATCCCATTCATCATGTGTGAAACTCAATTTGTTGCTCCTTGAGGTAAGGTACACATCCTTACCAATCCCAAAGGTGTTTTCATAGTTGTCAGATCTCTACTCTCAACATCTAGCTGAAATTGATCGTACCCTGAATAGACATCTCCCATTGAGTAAATTGACCTTCCTGCAAACGCCTCTGTAAATTTATCCACTATAGGTCCTGTGCCCACATTCCTGATGGTAACCTTGTTTACAGGTTGCATATCTTGTATGAACCGCAAAGCTCCATTCTTCTTAGGCACAGTGAACCACCTGTTTGAATATGGCGCACAAGAAGGCTCCAAGATACCCATGCTAATCTTTTCATTGAGTAGTTCTATTAACTTTGGAAAATGTGCCTTTGGAACCGAAATTGGGCGTAGATTTCAAGGCACGTGAGGGATAGTGAAGATCACCATAGGTGCAACAACATTAGGATCAACACACCCTATCTCATGTGGCTGGAAAGCGAAAGCCTTACCATGTCTTGAAAGCATTTCTTTAAAACTCTTCGTCTCTTCTTCTGTTAAAAAATCTTCACAGCCAGCTTTTATCTCTTTTAGGGATTCCATTGTGAACTTGTGTCCAGTTCTTGTTGGATCCCTGAGACTCGGCTGCAAAGAAGCTTGCTCTAGCTTTTTCCTGCAATCTGATGGTAAATGTAAGGCCACTGGTCTCACTTTCTTTGCCACCATTTTGTACTTGGTCTCCACATGCACTTCCAGTCCTTCATTAGCATTGAAATCTTTCTGATCTTCAAAAGCCTCAATCACATCATACATTTCCATAGAGCATACTTCCACAATGTGGGTTCCATCTTGCATACTAGAATCCATTATAGCTTCAAGCTCAAGCATAGTATCTACATGAGAAACTTGTTCAAAGAAACCTGAAATGTATTCACTATCCTCTATGAAACCATTTTCTTTCATGTATTTCTGTACACTATATACATATTGTCATGCACTTATTTTCATATCATCAAGCTTCATAAAACATTCTGACCCATGCTCTGTTAATCCCTGGAAACCTATAGAAAAAGCTTCTTCTCGCTTTGGGTCAGGCGAGAATCTTTTTCTTCTTGTACCATTGCAATCCCGCTTCACAATGGTACATGGCCAAAACCCCTTGTCCCCCTGTACTCTTTGAACTCTTTGTTCGCTTTTGGTAGAGGATACTCACGAAGACTATTGCGGTTCCTCTTGTGATTCACACACAGTCAAAAATTGCACAGTTCGCTTCCCATGTCTGCTCTTTACCCTAGCATAAGCAGAACCATCATCCAAGACCTTTGTTTCCATGCGAGCGATTGTGATGTATGGCTGCCCAACGATAAGAGGATAGGTAGACATCTCCTGCACAAAGAAATTTTGCTCATCCTTCACATTACCAATCGTCACTTTCACATTTGGACAAGCCCCATACAGCTCTCTTGATGAGTTATTTGCAGCTCTAATCATCCACCTATGGTCTGTGTCTATCGGCCACTTACCCTTCATGTAACGACTCTTGGACATAAGATTGATCTCAGAGCCATGATCTATCAATGCAACATATGGCTCCTCAAGATCACCCACCTTGACTAAGGTTTCTGTTGTAGCTCTTTCCCAATGACTTTTGGAGTAGTGGCTTTTATAGGAGGCTACATCATCATCATCATCATCATCTGCAAATCGAGCATGTGCATCTCTTTGAGAAGACTGGTAGCATCCTACCACATTTTCATCACAATCACTCTCTTGGACATGTATTCCATGTGCCTTAAGTGGCTCCCCTTCACCCTCAGACTATGGAGGAATAGACTCAGTGAGAGTTTGCCTCTTTCTTTTTATGATATCTATAATTTCTTCATGAAACTCACGTTTAGCAATGCCAAGAACCTCACCCAAGGTAAACTCAACTTTGCTATTCAAAATCCTTTCCTCCAATACTTGCTTTAAGTTTGTGGCAGCTTCAATGTCAGATTGTAGTTTGTATGCAGGGCCTTTTGCTTTAGCTTTTCCTTGCTCTTTCTTCTTCCCTGTAGATGCCTCCTCCATAGGAATCTCAGGAGGAGGAGGCACATGTGGTGGAGCCTCATAAGAAGATCTTGGATCCTTTCTTCCACCAGCTCTTGTAACCCTCTTTGAAGTAGAAGGACCTGCATCTCCATTCTCACGTCTGCGCTTCTCTTCCACAATTGCTTCATTGTTATAGCATTTTGCAAGATATGCATGCACTGATAAAGAGTCCACAGGGTCATCCCAACCTGTTGTATGGCATATACAATCAACAGCTTCATGTAACACCTGTTTAGTTACCTTTTCTTTTTCAGCTGATGCTACTGCATATGGCCACAAGCTATTAGCCTCCTCAAAATCATATGGAGTATACTTTAATTATTTCTTTGGAATTAGCTCTATCTTTGCCCCATAGGTACCAACCTCCACTGCAAAAATAGCATGACTAGTTGCCATATCCTCCACTAACTTCTGCATACCTCCTTTTCCAAAGTTAGTTCCTAATGGCATGTCGACTCTCTCTCTCTCTCTCTCTCTCTCTCTCTCTCTCTCTCTTTATCTCTACAAAAGTTGAGTGATTATGAAGTTTCTGTTTGTATGTTGCTATTGATTTCTCGCTTGGAGTGTCCAAGTCTGCCTATAGGATGCTATGTGGATGAAGAATCATAATTGAAAGATTACCCAAACATCCTGCATAAGTATCATGAACCCCTATAGTTGAGGACACTTGTTTAGAAGCCGGAGGGATGTAATACTTTTAGCTACAACTATAAACGAATAAAAATGATTTTTGTGCACATAGAACTAATTTATGAATTTATTGGTACCAATTAATAATGTAACATGCGGGCAAATTTTCCGATAGAATGTGCTATCTAGAAATTTATCGGTGTGCAGATAGTATGATAAGTAGAAGAGTAGCCGGATATAGTGCAGAACACGTTAGAACAAGCGCATGAGTAAGGTGGTGTCCCGAGTTCAGAAAAGTCACGATTTAACATTTTTACTGTGGCCACCTGAGAAAGTGGCCGGCCGGCCAGGCACATTGTAATTACGTCCTCACAAGAGCAGGCAGACTAAGTCGGGAGGAGCATGGAAACAACAGAGAAAAACTAGTTGCCAATAGGCGAGAGCCCCTATTTTGGCACTCATTTCTAAGCCTAAGGTTTGAAAACCTTCTAAAGTGAGTGGCCGGGCTACTTTAACAGGCCAAATATTATAACATAAAGAATTAAGGGAAAATTATCAAAATACCCCTGTAATTCATGGAAATGCCCAAAATACCCACCCCTGAAATTTCAAAAATTCCCAATATATCCCTCATAAAAAACCAGAAATTCCCAAAATGCCCTTCAACTTCTCCAAAATTCCCAAAATACCTCTCATTAGCCTGCCAAACGTCGCTAATAACTTCTTTTTTGCAACCTTTCATAGGAAGATTGGTTCTCCCTCAATAGAAGATGATAGGCCTAGGATTTTAAATGGTATTGTGGGCATATAAGATGAAATCGTTTATCATTTTTTGACACAAATGCCTCTATTTGTGAGCTCATTGGTGAATAATTTTGTCTAAAACACTTTAAGATAGAACTCCATTGTCAAAAAGATTACGCTAAGCAATATTCACGCAAATCCATCCAAAAATCATACAAGGGATTGGGAATTTTTTAAATTTGAATGGTATTTCGAGAATTTTCAAATTACAGGGGGTATTTTGGTAATTTTCCCAAAATCAACATGTAGCTTGGGTTTTTGGAAAACAATAGCGCTGGAAGTTGTACGAGCCTTCTCTCTCCCTCTCAAGTGCCATTTGGCATAGGAAAATCACATGCTAGGCTATAAGCAAGGTAGCGCTACCTGTTTGTACCTCTTGCTCAATAGTATACACACACTTAGACAAAGCTGATCTCTCTCAACTTTAGTTCAACTATGAAGTGCGCTCAGAGGTGAAAAGCAGCCCATAGAAGCTTGTGTGCATCCCCTTGAGAATAGCCGCACTCAAACAAGTGCTATAGCGGCTATCCCCACAGATTTTCAGCACTCTGACGAGTTTGCGCGAACACAAATTTCAGCAAAGGTGTTACAAGCTTGGACACTCCAAGTGAGAAATCAATATCAACACATGATTAGAAACTGCAAAATCAATGAACTTTAAGAGAGAGATAGATAGATAGATAGAGAGAGAGAGAGAGAGAGAGAGAGAGAGAGAGAGAGAGAGAGAGATGTCGTCACGGCACGGCGGAGTTCTGTGCCCCGAAGCACTGGCCCCAAAGACTGATGCCCCTTTCGATATTTCATTATTATTACAAGTCACAAAGTACAACTCCCGAGGGTCCTGTGGTCTCAGATTTTGCATCCAGATGCTTTGCAAAGTGAGGCCCCACGGGTCCTTTTAAACTTACAAGGGATACCCAAAAGCAGAGCACCAAAACAATCAGTTCAAAAGCACTTCTTCCCAACAGCATCTGCTCTCAAAAGCTAGCACTAGGATCTCTCAATAGCAGCCAATCTAATTTGCAAAAATCCGTACAGTCTGCCACGCGGCACTAACAACGCAAAACGCGAAAAACCCATCTTGTCCTACCACGTCATCATCTGTATGGACTGCCACGTAAGTATGTCAGCGCATTTTATGAAAAACCTCCTCAAAGTTCAAGCTTTAGGATTTCTAGGGTTAGGCTCCTTGGCTGCTACTCAGAAGTTCTATTAGGTTCAGTTCTTGACTTTCTGTAACAAACTTGGACACCCCAAGTCAAGACTCTGCCGTGACACAACAGAGATTCACTTCAAATTAATTGCCAGAACAAAAGACAGACGACATGGCCCTGAGCCCGCGGGTGCTCATTCTCTGTCTGTGCATCCAGATGCTCTGAGAAGTGAGCCCCTAAGGGCACTTATAAAGATTGCATAGGGTTGCTAAAAGCACGCCCCCCAAAAGCTTCTAAAATTAAAAGCAAGAGTTCCCAAAAGCTGTCAGCACTAAAAACGGGATTCCGTACAGCTGTCCGCAAAAGGATGTTCCGTGTTCGGCATCAGTACAGCACATTGTCCAAGGCGCAAGCATATGAATTAGGCCTGGCGATAAAACTGTGATCATTTTACAACTTGTGCATGGCTTAATGGCAGGTTCGCTGTCCTCTCTCATAGCAGGAGGGACTGTTGTTCTACCTAGTTCCGGACGATTCTCTGCCACAAAATTTTGGGATGATATGAAGATGCATGGAGCAACATGGTACAGAGCAGTACCCACTGTACACCAGATTTTACTGAAAAGCACAAAGCTAAACCAGAGCCAAGCTACCCAGACCTCAGATTCGCAGTGCATCGCTTGCCCCAGGTTCTCCAACAGTTAGAAGAAGCATTCCGGGCTTAAGCAATGACAGAAGCCAGCCATCAAATGACTTCTAACCCTGTACCTCAACATGGCCCTCACGAACCTGGCTGTGTTGGTAAGCCCACAGGCATTAAGCTTGCTATCGTCGACGATGAGGGAAGAGAGTTGCCACCCGGACAAGTGGGAGAGGTTTGTATAAGGGACTAAATGTAACCAAGGGGTATAAAAATAATGTGGATGCTAACAAAGCGGCATTTGCATTTGGAAATTGGGTGGTTTCACACTGGAGATAGGGGCTTTTTAGATGAGGATGGCTACTTGAGCTTGACAGGTCGAATCAAGGAGTTAATTAATCGAGGGGGTAGGCTTCTATGATTACTTTCTTTGTTTCTGGTTTAGTTCAGTTTCCTAAACATCTTGATTGCAAGTTTAAATAGATTATATTACAACATTTAATGTGATCTCTAATCAATGATTCACAAGTCCCGGAACCTCTTTCTGCGGCGCTCATGCAGGACAAGAGATTTCGCCTTTGGAAGTTGATGCTGTCCTTCTTGCTCATCCAGCTGTCTTTGTTGCAGAGCTCATGAGAATATTATTTATATTTTCTCTGCAGCTAAATGCTGCCAATGTATTCTCAGAAGGGGCGTTTGTAACTGAGGAGGAGATCAAGGAGTTTTTTTTTTTTTTTTTTTGAGAAAAGTTGAGTTGTATTAAAAGATGCTGAAATAAAACATTACAATGAACCCATAGGAAGGGGGTGAGTTAGCCCCAAGCAAGAGATCATAAAGCTAAGGCTTCTTTCATCTTTCATCTTGTATCTTGAAAGACTTTGGCCAAGCATACATTCCATTGCTGCCACCTCAAATTGAGCTGAAGAGAAGCGATGGTTTCATCCTCATACAACAGATAACAAGCTTTATTACATAGTTGAGTGGCCGAAGACTTAAGGTCATTAAAGAGAATAGATAGGGGATGGGAGATAGGCTGTTGGAAAACAGCAGCAAGGAGTTTTGCAAGAACAACCTTACAACTTTTAAAATTCCTAAAAGGATAATTTTTGCTAAGGACGTGCCAGAACTCCAACAGGGAAGATTCAAAGAAGAATTGTAGCTGAGCATTTTTTATCCAACAAGCCGTCGTAATGGTGTTTGCCACTAGTTCCTCCAATTCCCATTCGCTGCACTTCTTCTTAGCTGCTAATTAAGATTTCAACAGATAGATATAGATAGATTGTAAAAAGATTGCCACGGAGAATTATGTAAATGTAAATACATATCGAATAAAACCGAGAATGGTTTCTGCCATTAAGGTATGTCAAAATCTCAAGTTTGAGCTTTCAACCAGAAAATATGTTCACCTAAGTCTCTGGTTGCATATAGATTTGCGCATTCGACATTTATATGCATAAATATACATGTATATGCAGCTTCTAACACTTGACCCTCTGCGAAAAATAAAGGCTGCAATTGACACTTGAGGTTCCGGTGGAGGAAAAGTCGGCTTGAATTTAAGGCTTTACCTTGCTTGCCATTGTGATTGTTAGGTAGGAGGCCATGTCTGTCATTCCTAGCCTACGTAAATGTGTCAAAAGCCAAACTTTCTCCAAATGCTCTCATCTGCTTTGTTGCCTGCAATTTTCTTTACTTTTAAGGTCTCAATCAGTGTTCAGGAAAAATGTATCTCAGCTTAATATTGTGCGGTTTTCAATGTCGAAAATGCCGGTTGAGGGCAAGGGGAAAGGGATAAATTCTGTCCCAAAATAGAGAAAAATAGTGTAAAAACCCGAAGAATAACCTAGTTTTCTAAAATTTCCTCTTGGTAAATTGAATTTTGTATGTTTGGAAAAATGGTTTTTCCAGAACATTGGGACTCTCGGTAGTGTGTCTCTGGATGTTAGTGGCCAGTGGTTTGGAAGATGTGCCATGCTACCAAAAGGGTCTTGAAGTGTGACGGTGAAATTAAACTATTTATTGGTCCTTTAGGTGAGGGTGACCTGTGTGGATTGAATTTCCCATAAGTTTATACATGTTTAGTGCCCCAACATCCCATCTGACTTGGCACCAACTTTTGATCTTTGCACTGTGCAGGCTCCCTCTGGCGTGAAGGGTAGCACTCATGTCCACAAATCCAAGTCCATCATCTGAGAATTCAGAACAAGCAGTTATGTGTTGGTATGGAATTTCAACTAATATCTCCGAACCTGGAGGGCCTAGCATTCTCTCTGGCTCTCTCTCCAATTCCTGCAATTGCCGTGGAGAGGTCTCGAGCTCAAATTCTTCGTCGCGAGCTCTCCCCCCCTTTGGACAGCTTCTATTTGCTATTAAAGTTTTGCACAAATGTTGGAGCACAAACCAACAAGTAAGATGGCAGATGAGAAAGCTTGCAAAGCAGTCTGGGATGAGCTTGGCATTTGTGAACCACATCTTGGACGGGCAACTGCCCGAGAGAAGGCAAGCCCTCAGATAGGCATTTGCCTTCCAAACCAAATAGAGGCTTTCCATGTGTAGGTGAGATACTTCTAAGTTTTGACTCTTATGTTTGTAGAGCAATATTCTGGTCTTAAGGAATTTGTGAATCACCTTCACAATCCAAATCTTCAAGAACCATGGAGAAAGACTACATAGCACCTCTGTAAATATAATGGCGTGAAAGCCTGGTCTACCAATGGTGGCATCGAATCACCTATATCAAACTCGAATGGCCAAGGCTTGAGTGAGTTCTTGCTCATCTCTCATGCCTTCTCAAGTTCTGAGATTGTGTGTGTGTGTGTGTGTGTGTGTGAGAGAGAGAGAGAGAGAGAGAGAGAGAGAGAGAGAGAGAGAAGCAGAGTATTTTAACGTCGTAAGAAACTATCTCAAGAGACCTTACAGACTTATCCAACGAGGAGAGTTGAACTCGAGACATGTTATTCAAGAGGGAAATGGCATAACCAATCTACCACGCATGGGTGACATAAAGGTTATACCATTTTCGTCTTTTTATTAGCGCGCACACACCCACATTAAGGACAAAGGGTAAGTATTGTCGGGTTTTGGGACTCGATGGAGTGAGAGGTGGGGTGGTATTTGTTGAACTGTGGGTTTAACTCTTGTAGCCCACTATCCTTTACACAACAGATCAAAGAACGCTCTTGATTTTCCTTTGTGTCAGTCTGAACGTAGAAACACCTTTTTAGTCTCATACCTTGTGGCATGAGCTTTCGATTGCATTCTCGAACGATTCATTCGCTCCTTTGCAAGACAAACACGCTTGATTGCCATTTTGGTGTCTGGAAGTTTGGGGTTTTACCCTAACATTTAATGAGTGAAACTCCCGTTGCCCACGGAAACAAGAGTTAATCATAAATGAATAAGAAACTTCAAGAACTTTATACCAATTTTATTTTTTCCCTCAGAGCATGAACATGTGTTTGGCCCTCACCTGGGCTATGTCCATGTTGAACAACATGCAAAGTAGGTCTTTCTCAACATTCTTTGCCTAGCAATCTCATCATGAACTGTATCCTCAGATAGATGACTTGCAAGATAACCATTTGGGCATCTTGTGGGATTCCTCTATCAAGCAATAAAAATCGACTCCTTTTTGCTGCAAAGGAAAAGGAGGGAGAGAGAAATAGAGAGAGGGCTTCGACCAATGGTTAAAATAAGCTTTCTTTTCTATCTTGGAAATCCTTCATCAAATTTTGAATAGAGTATATTTCAAGGCCTTTGCGAAAAGCTTTAAACAAATATACAGACACTCTGTGAAGTGTGCCAAAAATGGCTCTGATGGAATGTGTCGATGATGACCAAGATCTCCAGATGAACACCCTAGATCCCCGAGTGTTGTTGACCTCGTACAGGTGTAAGGTTTTGCTACCAGTGTTGCGCAATGTGCGCTATGGCGAAGGATTTAGCTTTTGATAGTTTCTTCCCTTGCAACCCTTCTCCCAATTGCTACCCTCTTCAACCCTATTTGTGCTTGACCGCCCCCCCCGCCCTCTTCCCTTCTCAAGCTGCTACCTTGCTCCTCAACCAAGATGGCAGTAGAGGGTTATATTTACCCTTCCTAGTGCTACTTTATATGGGCATTCGAGTGGCAAGTAAGAATTATAATTTTCTTAATGAAACGTACCCTTAAGGCTAACATTGACTAGCAATATATGATAATACAGGGTTTTTTTTATAAAATGCTCATGGGCGAGTGTAGCAGAGGAAGTCAATTTCGATTTGGGGACTCCCTCAAGGGCGAAACGGGGTGTCCAGAGCTAAATAAGGAAGCTTGAGCTAGTGTGAGAGCTTGAGGAGCATGCGATTGTGTTGTGACAAATCTCAAGGAGATCTTCAAGCAGCCATGTGTAAATAAGGTTTGAGAGCACTTGTAAGATCGAGAGCTAGAGACCACACTGAATTGAGACAAGAGGTGGCAGTGATGGAAAGGGTGGCGGAGGTCGTCAAAGGCCCTAATACTAGTATTAAGTGAAGGCTCTCAACGCTATGGCGACGACTGTTGCCCAGAGCTCACACACACAAACACCAATGCGGCTCCCCTCTCATGGCCCTCTTGGTGCTTATCAATACTTAGAGGTGGTTCCGACGGTATTCCACGACCCCTACCCACGTGTAGTGTGCACATGTCCCTAAACTATAGGATACTTCACTCTCTCAAGTCGAAAAAGTGAACATGGGGAGTTTAGGTCCACATACGCTTTCTTTCTATCATCTAGCAAGTATGGAGCTCATAGAGCCTACAAGTATTGGAGAAGGTTTCCATGGGACGATCGTTAAGATGAAGACATGGATGGGACGACAGATGATGAGCTCGTGATTCATGAGGCCACAATTATCCATGTCATGCACAATGCGATCATTGGTGTCATGGGACTTCCAAGAAACTTAGCAAGATTGCTTGCACTAATCTCTAATTTCTGGGATGGCAGAAATCTTGACATGTGTCTTGAAAGGTTGCAGAAGGAGGGCAATAATATTTCATATAGCAAGCACCTAAGGGATGTGAAAGGCACCATAGCTCTTGTAAGAGGAGAGAACATCTTGCCAATCATCAATGGTTTGCTGCAAACTTTTGTTTTCTTGCATGCAAACAGCATCACACTTAATGACATGTAATGGACATGTTCCGTGAATAAATCCATTGTAAGCTTTTTCCCATGTGAAATATCACTAAATTTATTTAGTACTATATGGATATTCACAAGTAATAGTATTAAAAAAAAGGTAAACCAAATTATTCAAGCATAAATGAAACACTTTATTTATTTAAGAAGATATCCCCAAACCTTAATTTACATATGCAAACTCACCCCTAATTTTAAATGCACACCTAATGGTAAATACAAAACAAAAAGTAGGGGTTCCCATAAGAAAGCTTCATAGTGCGTTTTGATCACCCATGCTAAATAAATTTATTATGGCTATATACATATACACACTTGGTTTATTTAGGGCTACACTCAATTTTTTTGTCTTTTTTTCCTCCATGATAGCTGGACCGAAACACAACTTATCATTTAGCCCCCCCTTTAGTTGATGGTTCATTCATGTACCATCAAGTGGCTCGCACTAGAATGAGAGTTTTAGGTAATCTTGCAATGCTTTCTTTCCTTGTTGATGTCTCTTAACCTTCATGGGTTATGTGCCTACTTGGCACATTATTTCAATGTGTGAGAAGTGCAACAATAGTAGCATACCTCTTTGGTTTACTTCTTGGCTTGTCCTTCTTCAAATCTCTTGGAAGAATGTGACTTAGATAAGGCTCACTACAAGAGGTTATGTGCTCTTGTGACGCTCTTAGCGACGGAAATACACTGGGTTTTTATAACCCCCGGCGTCGCTATAAGCGTCGCTAAAAGCGTCGCTACGAGAGCGTCGCTATATGCGTCGCTATCTGCGTCGCTATAAGCGTCGCTATAGGCGTCGCTATATAGCGACGCTTATAGCGACGCCTATAGCGACGCTTATAGCGACGCTCTCACAGAAGAGTATAGCGACGCATATAGCGACGCTACAGAGCCATAAATAGCGACGCTTATAGCGACGCCTGAGAGAATATTTTTTTGGTGGCAGGGCATTGAATGCCCTGCCACCCATCAACCATATTGTACACCCAAAATAGTCACCCACAAGACGCATTGTTTGCAAAATTGACAATTGTACACATCATAGACAAACTGAATTGATTGGCAAATGTAATAATGACAATTGTACAACATCATAGGCATAAAGAATTGATTGGCAAAAGGAATTGCGGTGACAAATGTAATAATATACATGGTTCAAAAAGACGTATAAAATCCGTCTCATGATACATAAGCTATGAGAAACCCTAAACTAATGCTATCTAGCTACGGCTAAACTGACGTCGTCTAATCAGACGTCTCATCGCGTCCAAGCGGCGTATCTGTCGGATTCTGCAAAAAAAGACAATAAGACAGTTTTCAGTAAGTATAAACATATAACGACATTTATAAAACAATACAAAAAATAAAAAAGAGTAAACCGTAATACTAACCATGCCGCTGCGAGAACTGAGAATGTCCATCAGGGCGTTTAAGCCCTTCCTGCCTGCGTACTCGCGCTCGTACGGTGTGGGATCACGTCCTGTCATCGACCACTGTCAAAACATACAAAGATTTCATTATGTTAGAACTAAAAAACTCATAAACCCTAAACTATCGAACATGCATAAAGAGCAATGTGAAAAGACTTACAAAATCGGCCTCAAATGATGCCCATCCACCGCTCCCCAAGTGGTGCGAGCTCCCTGCCTCTACTCGCGCTCTGGCTGCATCTTTTTGTTGCTTCCACTTGTCGGGATTCTCGCGCGCTGCTTTCTTCGCATTCTTCCAATCTTCTTTGGCCAGCCAATCTGGCCTATTCCACCCATTCTTGATTGCTTTTTGCACTTCGGAACGCTTGTGTTTGCAGTATTCGCGCATTCGAATCTTCATCAGGTCTTCATTGAAGCGCTGATCCCGTGTTGGAACGGGAAACTCATCATGAAGTATGCTGATGACTCTGTTTTTTAAATCACTTGGTACTTCACTCCATTTGTTTAGTATATAGTGTCTAAACAGCTGAGAGCAAAGACCACGCATGCGCGAGATCACCTTCTTGCCGTCATCATCCATGATGATGCCGCCGCTGATGTCGACGGAGTAAGGCAAGCCCTCTGGCCGGTGACGCGTGAACCTGGGTGTCCCGGCAGGGGTCTCTAGCGGCGTGTCGATGGGGGTACGGACGTCAGGTGTCTCCACCGGCGTCTGGGCCCCGAAGCGAGGAGTGTCGAGTGGGGTGGCTCCTGGCGGAGTAGGTAGAGGTGTGTAGCTTCTAGGAACAGTCAGCCGTGCAAAACCTGGCGTAGACGGCGATGCTGTGGCTGGTGTGGGGGCGGGCAAAGAAGGGGAGGGTAAAGAGCCTCGTCGAACACGAGGCGGTGTGGAGGCATCGGTGGCGGAATCCCCACAACAACCGCCACCGCCACCACTAGAGCGCCGGTGTCTAGAAGAGTGTGACGCTCGTCTCGTCGACGCCGAAGCTTCGGAGCGCGCCGAATGCTCCGAAAGAGAGGGAGATGCGGATGGTGTAGGAACGCGCGATGATGCGCCAGAGCGATGACGCTCCACGTACCACTGTCTCTGCTGCGGTGACAAAGAAGAAAGAAACTCCTCATCATCCATACCTGCATTAAACACACGAATATTTAAACTTAATATTGAATGAATAGAGTAGACAATGACGCAAATACTATTAAATACAATGACGTAATGACGCATATAAATACAATGACGCAATGAATCGAGTGGTAGAAGAGGCAAGTCGAAAACTCAGAATTTTCAATCAAAAGAGCTAGAGCTTTTACAGCACGGAGCAAAATTGTTCAAATACAATATTTGTGGCTTTAAGAGATCTCTCTCTCATCCTCGCATAACTCAGCATAACTTCCTATATCTATATAGAGCTCTCCGTTTAAACACATATCCTCTGTTTCATTTTGTAGCTCCTCTGCATGCACCCCATATAGAGCAGTAGCATCTTGATGCTCGTCTGGCACCACCGCAGCGGCTTCTGATTGAGCATCTTCTCTGATCTCCTCCATTGATGTCGTTGTGATTGGCACATGGTAGCCTTCATACGTCCTTGCACTACGAGGGGCTACCTCTATGACGTACCACCAGTTTGATGTAGACTTTGTAATGAAATACTACCTGCCAGAGCCACATAACTTACATGAGAGCTTTCAAGCACATAACTTGTAAAAGGGGGATGTTAACTATTTATATACTTACTTGTTCACAATGCTCGGGTAGTACGAAAGTGTCTCTTAGGTCAGTCCATTTCTTAGTAGAATCCACCTCAAGAAAACCAGACTCTCCTCTACGCACAGTAGCGTTTCGACCCTCCATGATTATCTTGAACCATTGCACGTCGAACAAGTCGACAAAAAATCCTCTGTAATCGATCCTCAAAATCTCTTGCAGCGTGCCGAAGTAAGTGAGTTCCGCCACCACGGGATCTGCATCAGAGGAACGTCGTCGACTAGACTGTTCAAATTTTGCCATGATTCCACAATCTTGAGTAAAACGCTTTTTGTCGATTCGTTCCACCCTAAAATGTCGACCTTTACACCATGCTGCTGTGTATGACTTATACTACAACGAACAAAGATTATGAGTGGCCGTTCAAACGTTTATAAATAAAGTCACTTGCTAGTCGTACATTGCAAACTTACCTTGGTCGCGCAACCCCGAGAGTACTCCCACTCTTCTTCAGTCACTTCGTCACCGCATTGTTGTGCGCTTTTCAATTGGTTGTGCAACCATCTTAAGCTCATGAAGGTTGGTAGGCTCTCCAGAACCGCTGGATAGTGCATCGGTGGTCGTCTTCCCCGTCTCCACTCGATTCGTGCCCTTTGTCGCTCTTGCTTTGCATCCTCATATTGTGAAATCCACTTTTGCATCACTGGATTGTGAAGCATGCAAAATCGGTTGATTTTAGCCTCTAGATCTTCCGTCATCTTCTTCTCAACACCGAGATTGCACATGACAATCCCAGATATGCGCTCATCATCTATGGTTCGCCATAGCGTATCCCGGGATTTATCAAATCCGTCTAACCACTCTCCAATGTACACTAGGGACTCTGATACCAACCAACCTTCTGCCATGCTACCCTCCGGACGTGCCTTTTGACGCACATATCCCTTAAGCGTTTTCATGAAACGCTCTAAGAAGAACATCCATCTGGAATGAACTGTGCCAGCTATTTCCACCTCATCAACTATGTGAATAAGAAGATGCACCTGAATGGTTAGCATTGTAGTAGGAAAATGTTTCTCAAACATGCACACAAGCTCCGCAGCATTTAGTTTGGCGAATGGTATGGAGTCTATGTCGATCTCCTTTTGTGAGATCCATCGCACCAGCTTTGCAAGTTTGTAGATTGTGTTACGGATGTCGAGAGACAAACATCCCTCAATGGCAACCGGTAAAATAAACTGTAAAGTATGTGCAGCAATGATATTAAAGTCCACATTTTATGCAATGATATTAAAGTCCACTATGAACGTACCTGACACATTTTATGCCAATCGTGTGACTTCAAACCGGTAAGCTTTCCTTCTTTAGTAAAACACGTTCGGGAGCGAGTTACGCCACGGGCAGTGGGGGTCCGAATGGATCTTTTACTTTGCGTACTTTTTGTTGAAATCCATGGTGCTTTATGATGTTTATCGGAAGTTTTGCGATATGATCCATCAGACATTTTGCTAATATGTCAATATTTCTATAAGGTAACTTTCTGGCGGTATATTTTCTTGCCGGTCAAATGGTCCATAGTAGATTACCCACATTCTTGAATATGTGCATTGGATCGAGCAAGTGATTGATCACGAGTCGAGGCCAGTATGGTAACTCGTACCATAGAGATAGTCTCTTCATCCCTGGAGGCAATCCGTCATCGCACATCTCCTTCTGCTCTAACCATGCTTGTGCAGACATCCTTGGTGGCTCTCTTCCCAAAAAGCCGTCGCGTAACACATGATTCTCCGGAAGATACGCTTGATGACCTTCGTAGATTTGCTTCTTCAGTGAGGGTGCCCTACGTGCATTCAGTCTAGGTCCACATGTGACACATGCTCTGTATCCGCTTGTTTGAAGCCCTGCATGTATACACATGATAATAGATCAACTATGGGGAAAAACAAGATTTACAGTGTCTGAGAGAGGAGTGTCAATAGATCACCTGAGCATTCTGTTAGCCCGGGATAGTCATGCATGGTCCACATTAGAATACCTCTGATCAAAGCATTCCGTCGTCCTGTGTGTCGGCTCATATCCACCACCTCTATGCCAATCCACAATTGTTGTAGCTCTTCCAATAGTGGACGAAGATACACATCCATATTCCCCACTTTATATCGCCCTGGCACAATCAAGCTTAGCCATAGGTGCCCCTTCTTCGTAGTCAACCACGGGGGAATGTTGTAGTTGACGATGACAACGGGCCATACACTGTAAGATGTTGATCTTTGACCAAATGGATTTACGCCATCCATAGCCAGGCCTAAGCGCAAATTTCGAGCTTCCCTGGCAAAATCCGACCATGTTCCATCTATATGTTTCCAGGCTGCGCAATCTGCAGGAATTCGTAGCACACCATCCGAAGATTTATTCTCCTCATGCCATGATGCTAGGGCGGCCATGGACTTACATTCGAAGAAATGCTTGATGCGAGGAAGCAAAGGAAAATGTCGCAAAACCTTTTGTGGAATTTTTGTCCCGTGGAGATCTACTCGATATCTTTCGGAATCACATTTCGGACACTTCTCCATGTCTGTGTATTCCCCTCTGAAAAGAATGCAGTCATTAGGACAAGCGTGGATAGAATTGTAATCCATCCCCAAGTTTCGCAAAATCTTTCTTGCTTCATCTCGGGAATCTGGCATCACATTGTCAGCTGGTAGAATGTGCTCTTTCAGCAATCTACACAACATAAAAATATGATACAGTCGTGTAAAATCTATCAGATCATTATACACCATGAGCTCTATTAAAGTAAACTAATTGTAATAGATCACCTGAAAAGCGCTGTGACGCTAGTGTCACTCCATCCAAACTTTGCCTGCATGTTGAGAAGAACCAGGAGTGCTTTCAATCTAGACATACGTGCTCCATTATACAATGATGTATCGGCTTCACTTTTCATATCATCATAGATAAGCCTTTCTGAATCCATGATCGTCTCGATCATTTCATCAATCTCGGGCTCAAACATTGCCTCGTTGGGAATGTGCTCTGCATGATCATCCCCCGAGCTGTCAGAGGCTACATCTTGTGGCCTCACATATGCTGCTTGACCAAAGCGCCTGCGAATACGTCTATTGGGTTGCAAGATTGCTGCTTGTTGGCCAGCGTCAGAGTCCGACGAGTTATAATTGGCAACAACTCGATCTATAATAGATGGATCGAACTCGCCAAATTCACGAACGTGCTGCAAAGAAACACGTCTTGTCCGTCGCACAGCATGCTTGCATTGATTACAAGGACATAAGACCCTCGTTGAGAGATAGGTGTTTCGGTTGGACGGTCCCACATCCTCGTCGCTACTCATAATGAGGATAAAAAACTTATAACCTAGACAACAAATTTAATATTCTATTGGCATTCTTCATCTTATCTCTCTCTCTCTCTCTCTCTCTCTCTCTCTCTCTCTCTCTCTCTCTCTCTCTCTCTCTACCTCACATTCTCTAGTCATGTCCAATCCCCGCACACCTCGGTCTAGAGGTGCACGGAGATCAGAACCACCGGGTTATAATCTCGTCTTTATTGGTCAATACCTATATTTGTGGGTACAAGAAATCTAGACACCCACGTCTACATGATACTGCATGTAGTGGACAAAATCCCTTTGCCTCTTCTCTAGCTGTAGCACTTCACTTCATCTTAACATCTTTTCACAGTAGATCTTTTCACTGTTCGTCTAACTCTAAACCCTAAACCGTAAGTAATTCTTGCGTGGACTCGATCTAACGTAAATAAGCGTAAATCTAAATAAACGTAAATCTAACTAAAAATAAAGCTAAATCTAATTTAACGTAAGTCTAATGACTAGAGGTTGTCTAGATGGTCATTGTGTCGGGGATGTAGTGACTCTTGCCGCCCTGAAGATCCACCTTCTTCCCTATCTTCTGAAGACATTTCACCAGTACTTTTGGATCGACGGAGCCCACTATGAGTGAAGACAGCAATACCCTATATTCCATTGAGGGCTTTCTTCACCCGCTTCATGCAGGCATCGCAGTCTATGGAGACCCGCATCTAATCTAATATAACATAAATCTAAATCTAGCTTAAATAAATGTAAATCTAGTTAAAAATAAACCTAAATCTAATTTAATGTAAGTCTACATATAACCTAATCTTTAACGTCTTTTAAAATAGTTTCCTACGACGTTATAACTCTCTTCTTCCTGTGTGTGTGCGCGTGTGTGGATGTGTGTGCCAATAAAAAGAGATAAATGGTATAACCTTTCTATCACCCATGCCAAGTGTGATAGATTGATTATGCCATTTCTCTCTTGAATAATAGGTCTTCAGTTCAACTCCTCGTCGGCTAGATCTTTAGGTCTTTTAATTTTAATTAGTTTCCTACGACGCTCCTTAGTTTCTCTTTCTTTCTCTCTCAATGTCGTTTTTTTGGATCGTATGCTGTTTTCTTTCTCTTGTGCGTTTTTTGTTTATGCATGTTCTCTCTCTCTTTTCCTCTCTCAATGCGTTTTTATGCATGCTCTCTCTCTCTTTTTCTCTCAATGTGTGTGCATTCTTTGTTTATGTATGTGTGTGCGTTTTTGCATTCTCTCTTCTCTCTATGCTAGTTATCTCTTTCTTCTCTCTCTACTCTTTGTGGTTTTTTGGCTTATTTATTCATCTTCTTCTCTTTTATTCAATGTGGTTTTATATGCTCTCTCTCTCTTTAATGTGGTTTTTATGCATTCTCTTCTCTTTGTGTGCATTGTGTATGTGTGTGCGTTTTTGCACTCTCTCTCTTTCTGCTCTCTCTCTCTCTCTCTCTCTCTCTCTCTCTCTCAAAAACACTATATGTGTGTGTGTATGTGTGTGTGTGTGAGAGAGAGCGCGATGGAGAGAGAAAGAGGGGAAGGGAACATGAGAATGAGGAGAGGGAAGGAGCATACCTGGCTCTCCTTCCTCTCCTCGTGTGTGTGTGTGTGTGTGTGTGTGTGTGTGTGTAAAAGAAAAAGAGAGAGAGAGAGAGAGAGAGAGAGAGAGTGAGGGAGAGCGTTACCTGTTCTTTGCTTGAGGGCGCCGAAAAACTCAGATCTGAGATCTGAGTTTTTGGGCGCGCTCGGTTATTTTTTTACCCCAGCTGGCGTCGCTATGAGCGTCGCTATGAGCGTCGCTATGAGCGTCGCAAATTTCTTTGTAAATTTGCGACGCTCATAGCGACGCGTATAGCGACGCTCATAGCGACGCCGGGAATTTTTTTTTTTGAGCGTCGCTGTGTGAGCGTCGCTAATGTGAAGAGCCTCTTGTAGTGGCTTGTATCAATAGCCATTGACCTTTCTAGGGTGATCCTTTCCATCCAAGTTCCTCAATTGGTAGTAGCCGCTTGTCTAAGCTTTTTTCACACTGTAAGTCCCTTCCCATCTATTTTCAAACTTGGTATTAAACATGTTGTCCAACATATTGTTGTAGCGAAGGACCAAGCTCTTTTCTTTGATATCTTTGTCTTTGAGACCATTGTCAAGCTTCTCCTTGAGTTGCACAGCCTTTTTCTTGTAGAACTTGGAAGTTGACTCTCTTTTTCACTTTAGTTTCATCATGCTGAGAAGCCTATCGATCCATGCTTTATCACTCTTTTGGTCCTGTTTACTTGTAAGCTTTATAGCAGGAATGTGAAGCTCAATTGATTGCAAAGCTTCCTACAAATACACGAAGAGGAATGGAGTGAAGTGTAGCATCTTTGTAAGTTGTCCTATATGCCCATAATGCCCCATCTAAGAAACTATCCCATAACTTTTATTATTAATTATCATCTTTTTGCTGATAATTTGTGCAATGACATCGTTACCCAAGGCAAAAAGTTTTCTGTAGTAAGGATGACAAATGGTTGAGGAAAAATATAAGATCTAAATTTTCTTACTACAAAAATGAGTGCAAGCATTATTAGCTTGGCATCATTATAAAATTTCTCATTGACATTTGTTACCCTACTAATGAAGTACATTGGCCTCATTCTACTACTATGTGGATCTTGCTGTAAGAGAATGGCTCCTATTGTTTCCATGCCAACACTTGTATTTACAAAGAGAAGGAAATCCCAACACGGTGGCATCAATGTTAGAAGCTCATACAATACCATCTTTATACCGTTGAAATACTTCTCTAAATCATCAAACCATGAACAATCAACAACTAGGAAGCTAAATGTATGAACCTTGCCATGTATTTCACCTGTGTGTATAAATGATGTGGCCTTCTTGATGCTTCTAGGTGATGATATTTCCATGAGAGCTTTAGTCTTGGATAGATTCACCTCAGTTCCTTTTTGTGATATTTTGTGGCCAAGAAAAATGACCTTGTCTTCCCCAATGTGACACTTGGTTGGGTTGAGCTATCCTCCAAGGCCATCTAGGTGTTGCAATCCTTCTACCTTTTTCACACGTAAAGACTTTGAGCTATAGATACAAAAGTCATCAATATTATTGATTTTCCAAAAAAATCTTGGAATACAAAATTCATGGACAATTGGAAGTTTCTTGGTGCATTAGTTAATCCAAAAGGCATGACTCAAAATGCAAAACATCGCCATGGTGTAATGAATATTGTCTTCCTTCAATCTTCCTCTGCAATGCGTATTTCAAAATAGCCTCAGTAGCCATCACAAACAATTAAATTTTCATGTCTTGCTACTTCACTTAGAATCTCATGTTGGAAAGGAAGAGGAAAGTGGTCCCTCTTAGTTGCTTCATTAAGTGGTCGATAATCTATACACACCCTCCACTTGCCATTCTTCTTTGGAGTCACCACTACTTGGGACATCCGCTCTGAATTCTCCACTGAGTAGATGAAACCTAGAGGTAGTATCTTTCTGACCTCCTTCAAAAGTAAAACCTCCCTTACACCACCCAACCTTCCTAGATTTTGTGTTCAAGGATGATTTTTTGGTGTTAACTCAATTTGATGCTGGATAACATGAACTTCTCTCACATCAATGTAATCTTTGACAAACAAGTTAAAGAAATTTTTGTTACATTTCTTTATACTCTCCCCTTTTCTCTTGTGTGAGGGTTTTGGATATCATACCCTCTATTATCTTCTCATTATGTCCTTGGGGTTGCTCTGGTGACTGCACTTCTTCTATCATCGAATTAAAAGGTTTGAAAGATACACATTACTTCTACAAAGGAATCTTATTCAGTGGTTGGTGAGATCATTGTATTCTTCTCTCAAGATTGCAGTTGTGAGTTCTTCTTCTGTTTCAATTGATGTTGACTCCCCTTGTAGGTCTTCTTGATGTTGTTCCTTCATGTTATAGAAAATCTTTCTATAGTTGTCATTTTTGCATATGAGCTTCCCTGTAAACCAATCCTACAAGGCTCACATTTTCATTAGCCATGGCCGACCAAGGATAATGGGATATCCATTCCCCTTGGTGGTTATCACAAAGAAATCAACATGCTTTTTAATCCCAAGGATCTCCACTACCACATACCTACTAATCTCCAAACAATGTGCCTTGCTATTGTTTGCCATTTTTACCTTAATCTTCGTTGTCTCGTGGGTCCTCAACCCTAATTTTTTCATGAGATTCTCTCTCATGATATTGATTTGAGCAAATCCATCTACAAGCCCTCTTTTGACAAGTCTACCCTTTATGTAGCAATAAAGAGTGATGTCCTCTTGAGCTTCTACTCGTGAAATTTTTACAAGGGTTTCACCCTCATGCTTACCGCTTTTGCAAGGTCTTCCTCACTTGTGGAAATAGAGCTAAGAATTGAGGCCAAAAAATGCGGGGACCCTTATCTTGCATATCTTCAATTAAACTATATGGATCCATTCCATGACCAAGTGGAAAGTTTTGGAGATTGATCCTCCTTTTTCTCCTCACTTTGGCCTTTTCTTACTTACCCCTCTCCTTTCTAGCATTTGGTTGATCCTCCTCCACCTTTACTTTAACATGGTTTCATTTAATCCCATTTGCTTCTATGACTTTCTCACTCCTTTGAGATGAACTAACTACATCTGCTACTATATGAAATGATATATTAACGTCTTCAAAAGGCCAAAATGACCTATGAGACCAATCTGTTACAAACGAGTGAATCTGATACCATGTTTGACAAGAAAGAAAGAGATACTAAATTGAATCTAGAAGTGTTACTAGCTAGAACTGTGTGGGGTATGTGTGATCACTGATACAATGGGTGTCGAATACAAGAGATAGATACAATGAGTGATGAATCCATCCTCATTTGGACTTTGGATGTCGAGATAGTATGGATCGAATCCTCTGTTGTAGTCTCCGTCAATGTTGTGAAGCTCCTCTCTTGAGAGAGAGAGAGAGAGAGAGAGAGAGAGAGAGAGAGAGAGAGAGAGAGAGAGAGAGAGAGAGAGAGAGAGAGAGAGAGAGAGAGAGAGAGAGAGAGAGAGAGAGAGATGAAATGAAATGATGTATTAACGTCTTCAAAAGGCGTTAATGACCTATGAGACAAATCCGTTACAAATTAGTGAAACTAATACCATGTTTGAGCACAAAAAAAGAGATACTAAATTGAATCTAGAAGTGTTACTAGCTCTAACTGTGTGGGGTATGTGTGATCACTGATACAATGGGTGCCCAATACAAGAGAGAGATACAATGGGTGATCAATCCATCCTCATATGTACGCTAGATGTCGAGATAGTATGGCTCAAATCCTATATTGTAGTATCTGTCAATGTTGTGAAGCTCCTCTCCTCAGTCGTGGGCGTCTTGATCTCCTTAGCTCCAATACAATGAGAGTACCATGGGCGTGAGTGTGAACTGAGCTTTGCAGTGGTGGATGCTCCTCTATCTGTCTGGTGTCTGGTGTGAAGAAATTAGTAATCCGTCTCTTGGATTGTCTCTCTCTAGATCTCCTCAGTAAACTATCTCTATGTCTGTGTAGCTCAAGTAGATACAGTCTAAGACATCTCTGGTCCTGATAGCTCATGAATCTGGAGAAGGATCCGAAGCCTTCTTTGAATATAAATTGGAAGCGAGCACTATAGCAGTAATACACTGTGCATTGACATATATAATGCATCTCTGTCTCTGGCTTTGTATGGCATGGGCAGCATATCTTGTTAGCTACTGGTATCCTAGTCTCAATCTCAAGCTGGTGTGAAGATGTCCGCGAGAGAGAGAACATAAATGAAATGTTATATTAAAAGTCTTCAAAAAGGCCAAAATGACCTATAGCTATGACACCCGACTGATACAATCTTGGTGGATCTAATCCAATGTCTGGGTACATAAATAAAAATAAAATAAAAGTAAATGAAGTAAAATAAAATACTAAAATCATGATCACCATCTTCATCATCATTGCCCAAGGATGCTCGGCATCCAAAGTTGTCCGAGAAAGTATTACGTGGGACAGTGAATAACTTCATCAATGTCCACCTCTGTAAATAGTATCATTGTGTGTCTCTCCCATGTTGTGCTAGAATACTTTTGATCCTATGATGGAGCCTCCATCGGTGTCATGGTTGCCCTAGTAGACGTGGGCGTCTAGCTCTCCCGAGCTCAATGGATCTGTCAACTAATATACATATGGTATAGGTGGCCTCTTAAGTCTACTGTGAAGCATGCTCATTTGGTTGTCGAGTCTCTGCTCTAAAATGATATTCCTCTGGGAATTTCTCCCTCTGCCTGATCTCCTCAAGAGACTCTCCCTGTGTCTACACAACTCTAGCAAAAACAACCCAATGCATCTCTAATCTAGATATCTCATGAATCTAGCCAATGGTCCAAATCCCTCTCTAAACAGATAATGAAAGAGGCCTCGTATCTCATAGTATATTAGACAATGGAAAATGTGATGTAACGCTGTCTCTGGCTTTATATGACATAATGGGCAAATCTTGGCCTCTACTGGTACTCTCCTAAATTTTCTAGTCTCAATGTCTAGCTGATGCGATGACCAATAGCACATCGTATTCCATAGGATATATGAGCACCCATATAGGCCGGTCTGATCACATATCCATCCTCTATTATTTGAAGAAGATGCTTTCTATAGAAAGCCATCTTTGTGCACAACTCTTCTACCATTTCTATCCATGTGCTTATGGTATTCAATTGAATCAAATCCTGACGTATAAGTCTAGTGATCTTTGTCCGTTTGAGAGAAAGGGAGGGTGCATCCAAGGAGTATTGGAATGGGGGAAATCTATCCATGACAAAACTATGTGCCTGAAACCATGATGTCACCTGCCCATACCAACATGATGTGTCCCCCTATAGCGTGCGCTGTTGGGATGACTCAAGGGTTGGCCGAGCATATCTGTCTCTAGGGAGGTCCCATAAATTCTATATGAAGGAAACTGACCTAGTGAGGGCCTCGACTATGAGAGGGGAGGCAGCTAGCTTGGCTTTGATAATCTCATGTGTCATTGAGGCCTTAGCCTGAATCTGCCAGGAGATCATAAAGACTAGAGGCCTCTCCATACATCTCCATCCATTAGTGTTACTAGATCTTCCATGGTGGTCCACTGAGAGTCCCCATACCTAAACCCCCTAAAGCATAGCTAAAGCAACTAGAGTGCCAAACAGCCACAACTTTATTCGAGGCTTTGAAACTTAACCCGCAAACACATCTACTCCAATCCTCCAAGGTTGCATGAGCTCTTGTTAATCTAGTCTCTATTGCTCTCCTCAATGAAAACACTGGTCCACTGAAGACTGGTGTGTGCATTTGTATAATCCATTGGCTTCTGGCCATATGTAAAAGTGGGTGCTGATCTCCTGATCCATTGTGGTGTGGTGTTAAACACCACAACCTTGGTTTTCCTTAGGTTAACAGACAATCCACTATCGTGGGAAAAAGTGTACAAAGCATCTAGCTGACACTGCATGCCCTCCGGTGAGTCAAAAATCAACACAATATCATTAGCATATAACAATAGTGAGATCCATTTCTCTACCAATTGTGCTCCTCTATCACCATTCCCCTCAATGTAGTCAACAACCTTATCCACATAATGCCAAATAGTGTAGGAGATAGATGACAACCCTGTTTCACCCCAATAGTGGACTTAACCAAATAAAAAACCCCCTCTAGAAATGAAATGAAAAATATATATTAACATCTTCAAAAGGCCAAAATGACCTATGAGACCAAGCTGTTGCAACATATTGAATCTACTACCATGTGCGGATACAAAAAAGAGCTAAAACAAAAAACAACTACTACAAGCGGGGACTGTATGGATGTGCCAGCTAATAAAAAAGGTACATAAGGTACAATACAATGGAAGAAGGGGGGATATGGCAAGGATCCATACTCATATGTACTCTAGACGTCAAGAAAGTACAAATCAAATCCTCTGTTGTAGTCTCCATCGATGCTGTGTAGCTCGTCTCCTTAGTCGTGGTTGTCTGGATTTCCCTAGTTCCAATGCTCTTTCTATGATAGTGCTAGTAGTGGTAGTGTGAGTGCGGGCATATCTCTACAATGGTGGTTGCTCTTCGGCTTGCTCCTTTGACTATCCAATATCTAGTGTAAAGAAATATGTAATCTTTCTCTGGGATTGTCTCTGTCCATCCCTCCTCAGTAAAGTGTCTGTATGCCTGTGTAACTCAAGTACATACAGTTCAAGATATTTGAGATCCTCATAACTCATTACCCTAGACAGAGGCCCAAACCCCTCTCTAAATAGACAATGGAAATGGCCTCATATCTCATAGTACATTTTGCAATGACATATGTAATGTAGCTCTACTAGTCTCAATCTTGGGCTGATGTGAGGATTTGCGTATCTGACTAATGGCACAATGCATACCATGAGATAGATGTGTGTTCATATAACTGGGTCTGATCACAAACCCATCTCCTGTGAGGTGGAGAAGATGCTCTCTAAGAAATCCATCTTTGTACCCAACTCCTGTGCCGGCTCTATCCATGTCCTCTTGGTGTCAAGTTGAATCAGGTCCCAACAAATGAGTCTAGCAATCTGCATCCGTGTTAGAGACATCAAGGGTGCCTGAAGAGAGTACTCAAAAGAAGACAGCCTGTTGTCCATGGTGAAGCCCTTTGTTTGAAACCATGATTTCACCTGTGCAGACCAGCATGATGTGTCCTCCTATAGAGCAAACTATCTAGAAGACTCAAGCGCCAATCTGGCATATATGTCTCTAGTAGTATCCCATAAGATGTGTACAAAGGAGATTGATGTGGTAAGCGCATGGATCTCCATAGGAGGGGGAGCAGCTAGCTCCACTCAAATGATATCGTGTGGTACAAAGGCCTTGGCTCTAATCAGTCAAGAGATCATAGATACCAAGGGCCTCTCCATACTTCTCCAACCATCTTGGCCTATAGAAGGTCCCCAAACCTGCACCCATACAACATACTAATGCCACCGGAGTATCCAAGAGCCATAAATTTGTCTGATGTTCCTGGAACTGAACCTGCGAACACATCCTCTCCAAGCCTCCCAAATTCGCATGGGCTCTACTCAGTAGTCTAGTCTTTATCGCTCTGGTCAGAGAAAATCTCGTCCCAGTGAAGACTACTCCGAGGTTAGTGTATGCATTTGTATACTCCACAATCTCCTGACCATATGTGAAAGTAGGTGCTGATCTCCTAATCCACTGTGGTGTGGTGTTAAACACCATAACCTTGGTTTTACCAAGGTTTACCAACAATCCACTATCCTCTGCGAAACTATTTAGTGCATCCAAATGTCATTGCATACCCTCTTGTGAGTCAAAGATCAACACAATATCATCAGCATATAACAATAATGGGATCCACGCTGGGCATCTCTATTACCCTCTTTGTCAATGTAATCATACACCTCATCAACATACATACCAAATAGAGTAGGAGACAATGGGAAACCATGTTTCACTCCAATAGTGGAGTGAAATAAATCAGATACCGCTTCTGGAGTGTGTACATGTCCCATTAGTGATCTGCATAGAGACATAATTCCCCAAATCAACACTATGAGCACCCCCATCTCCTGTTGTCTGTGCATCAGTCAAGCTCTTGGTACCATGTTAAATTCTTTACGAAAACCCACAAAGCTGCAATAAGTCCGTCTCTCATATGAACTTCCATCCTCAATGATGGCTCTGAGCATCAGAATATGATCAAGAGTGGAGAAATCCCTCCTAAAACCATACACCCTCACTTTTTGCCCGATTACTCAACTGCTGTTCAAGAATGGAATCATACAACCATGCCAATGTGTGTTCAACCATAATAGTGTGGTAGTTCTTAGGCTCTCTAGGATCGCTTGCCTTGAAGATAGTCACAATAGTAGACAACCTCCAAGTCTCAGGTAACCCCTCACACATAACATGATTTAACAACACTGCAAGAACCTCAACCAACATATCCCTAGCATGTATGAAATGCTCCACTACTAGACCATCATGATTACGTGCTCTCCTGGTCCTCATCCTATCAATGGATCTCTTTAACATATCAGTGGGTAAAGAAGGTGCTCATAGTTGGGCATGCCTCTGTAGGATCTGGAAGGGGGTCCTCTCGTGGAACCGTATATAACAATGTCACATATTATCCCCATATATCAAGAGAAGTAATCATTTGGGGAGGGGAGTGCTCATGAAAGATTCACCATGCATCTCTTGAGTCTCTACTCAAAAACAATTGATACAAGTCTCTCTCCCTTAGGGTAGGTAAGCTCGCTTCTTCCATCACACAAGGCGTTGGGAAGTTATTTGAGACCGTCTCTAAGTGATGACTCCTAAAAGAAGATCCATTTCAAGCTCGGCTCTCATCTCTCTGCACTCCTCATCATACCAACTATTTTGGGGCATGCTCCTAGAATGTTGCTTCCGATCCAGCTGAGTGTGTGGGTATGACTCTGATGCAACACCATGTAGTGTCTCAGTCATTAAAGAGGTGCACTCCTCCACTGGTAGGCCTGGACTAGCTGTGCATAGACAATCCCAGATCTCCTCTGTATAAATCAAGTTAGTCTCTGATGTAAATGTATAATGGGTATGTGACCTGCCTCTTGATGTTTGGGCTGTACTATATTATGAGATGGACATTGTTAAGAGAACACATACATCTGCTACAAGTTTTTCACGCACTACGACTACATTGGTCGGTCATACATGCAAAAAAGTGCGAGTTTTTTTTGCAAGAGATACAATTTTTGGGACACATTGTCTCTTCAGAAGGTGTGAAAATGGATCCAACCAAACTTGAGACTATTCATGATTGGCCCGACTTAAAGAATCTTCATGAAGTACACAACTTTTTGGGTTTGTGCTCATATTATCGGCGGGTCATAAGAAAGTTTGCGGAGATATCTTCTCCTTTGCATATGTTGAATCAAAAAGGGGTTTCTTTCTCATGGGAGCAGTCGTGATGTAGGAAGGCATCTGGTACAATTTTTTTTTTAGGCACTACAAAAGCATTGGTCGGTCATAAATGAAAAAAAGAGTGAGTTTTTTGTTTGCAAGAGATACACTTTTTGGGACACATTGTCTCCTCAGAAGGTGTGAAAATAGATCCGACCAAACTTGAGACTATTCGTGATTGGACCAACTTAAAGAATCTTCATGAAGTGCGCAACTTTTTGGGTTTGTGCTGATATTATCGGTGGTTCATAAGAAAGTTTGCGAAGATATCTTCTGCTTTGCATATGTTGACTCAGAAAAGGGTTTCTTTCTCATGGGAGGTGTCTTGATGCAGGAAGGCCATGTGATAGCTTATGAGAGCACGATGTTTTCATGTCCTTAGCACGTTGCACAGATTTAGGAAAAAGAACTTTTGGCAGTGATCCACGTTCTTACTCAACATTGGTGCCATTTTCTACTCGGAGCCGACTTTACGGTTTTCACTGACCATTAGAGTCTACACTACTTCTTGTCACAATTTCACTTTCAAATAGTCCATGTACAAGGACAGAAAGATGTGGTGGTAGACGTGCTGTCTTGGTTTTAGCTATTTTTGTGATACATCATAGAACCTTCAAGGATATGGTAGACTAGTAAGCCAGAAACTTAGATTTCTCAGATATCTTCTCCCGACTACAGAGTGGGGAGATAGTTGAAAGATATTCCATATGCGACGGTTATTTGACGTGGAAAATGATGTTGCGAAAAAGGTTATGACAGAGTGCCATTTTCTGCGTCTCTCAGGTCATCGCAACATTGATACCACCTTGAAAGTTGACTATCACGATCTAGTACGTAGGCAGCCCATCAAGCCTCACCTTGGCCATTCCCTCACAGACATCGAGTGCTCCATTGATATCCATCATCGACATTGTTGAGATCAGCCCTTCGTCCCTCTCACATCGGGAGTGCAATTCAGCCCGTCGCGGCCATCCGCATTGACCACATTAAGGAGGATATTAGGTGCATCAAATCAGCCCCGGAGGTGCCTCTTTCACAGGAGTTTACTATGGCTACCATCATCCATCGATTACATGGAGTTTGCATTGATATATTTCATTGTGTGTGCCTTTTGTTCACCATTGATATTCCGTTGCACCGGAAATTGGTATAAGAGCTCTCTGTGCACTTCACCTGACATGGGTATCAGAGCCCTGTGCGTTCGCCAGCTTCGCTAACTCAAAGAAAGAACCAAAGAAGAAGGAATGGGTGAAAAAATGGGAAAAAAGTAATCATGCTGGATACTAATGGTTATGAAATCAGACGGTATGCAAGTACACTAAGTGCCTGGACATGCACGGCTTGGGAACAAGCTCACAAGGGTGCAAGAACACTTCCTAAGCTATCTTAAACCCTATAAGTATAATAATTTGTCCACATGCACATAGGGTTAGATGTGCAGTGACATGCAATGTTTTCATGGCAGGCCTATTCAAGTGGTTGTACTTTCTTGCAAGGCAGAGTCAGCAGAAAGACTGGTCTTTTGTGATAGGATTAAGGCAGCCTAGTAACTCGATTGGTCGGTGTTTATAGCGTAGTAGACAAACATATGTAGTACCCACCCGTTTGGAGGAGTTTCCATTGGTTGATGCATTCACAAGCATCCAAAGTAGTCAAGATCAGAAAAATAGATAGTGTCTTGGCATTGTTTGAAGAACCTTCTCTCCCATCTGCTTGGATAATTCCATCACTCCTCGAGGAGACATTACATCGTCCTTGATTTGTACACATCCTTGGCAGCACATCGGGTCCACACCATCTGCATCTTCTTTGCAATCGCTTGCCATCAATGTGGAGCAAGGGACACATCTCTTGTGCTCTTTCATTCCCTCTCTTTCACAAAAAATAATAAGGAACCATCATTCATGCTAAAAGCAATCATTGAAGCAAGAAAAGAAGTAAAGATTTGTAGAAGTGTAAAGTCTCTCTCTTTTTCTTGATAAGAAACAAAACGTCTTTAGAGAAGCTCTATCGATCGTTTTAACTTTGACTAAAACCTAAATTTTTCAAACAGATCATTTCAATGGATCCCACCTCAGGTCGAGTAGGGCTACTATTGGCGGCGCTGAAGAGCATGTTATGAGCTGCTGGCGTTCCGAGGGAGAAGATAGTAGATGACCTCCTAGAGTACGAGCAGATCCTTGACGAGGAGTTGGAGGCTACCATATGCCAATTATAAGAGGTCTTGAGACCAGTATGCCCAGACGAGGGCCTCTTCTCAAGACCCTTTAGCAAGAGCAACACACAGGTTGAGTCTCTTTTTATATAAAGTATGTATATATATATATATATATATATATTGTGCACATAAGTATATCACTTTGTATCACCAAAACATGATAAAATTGTGATAATAGCAGGACCCCTTTCCCAGAGCCAGCTGCTACCACTACCGAGCCGCTGCCAGTACAGACTACTCAGTGGCCAACGGACGGCGAGGTCACACAGCAGGCCCCTAACACACAACAGACTCGACGAGTTTGATGGCACGCCTCTACAGCCTTGGAATCTTCTCTGACTCGGAAACCCTCTTCATCGAGGTCCCACGTGTGTCTACCATGTCCTCACCAGGACCCAATTCTGACCACCAAAGACCTTTTTAAATGTGTGTCTCACACACATCCACACTCCCGGCATTGTGGGAAAACAAAAGAGCAGGAGAAAGAGAAGGGGGGGAAGGAGTAACAACAACAGAATTGGGCAATAGTGGCTTGATTACACTTCTAGAGGCATGTACAAAGCTTGCAATGCCATCACAATGGCCATTTTCAAGAGAAATTACAAAGGGGGTTGACAGGCACACTTCTCTACCAAGAAACTCCACTCTGTAGGCTTCAAATGGCACAAAAAGCCCCTCATTTGATTAAAAGAAGACATTTCATAGTGGGGGGCCTTTAACTTTGGAAACTGCTCTCTAATTGGTCCAGATGGCACCTTAATTTGGCATTTTTTAGAAGGGGGAGCCGCCTCATTTTCATCTGCTCTCTAACTACACTCTTTGGCTTGTGCTTGGGGGGGGGGGGGGGGCTAGCTTGAGAGAGGGGTGCACTACAGACTTCGCTAGTGCCCCTTGCGTTTTTCATTTTATTTACTATTATTTTATTAACATTTAACCCAACTACTCCCTTTCAACCTTTGACTTCGATTTACCTTTGACTATCCTTCCCTTTTGGCTCCTACCTGGACTTCTTTGACCCCTTGTCGGGTTCTCCCCTTGAGCTTGCTCTTTGATTTTCCTTGTATGGCTAGGTTTGGACCCTCTCCTTCCTTCTCTCTACTCTTGGACCACCCTTGACTTGGACCTTTCACTTTGCCCAACCACCTCCTGCTTTCTCGGCCGCCCTTGGACTCACCCTTTCTCTCTCTCACTTGGAGGACAACTTCTCTTCCCCCTTTGATGCTTAAGGCCCCTCCCTTTGGCTCTCTCTCTCTCTCTCTCTCTCTCTCTCTCTCTCTCTCTCTCTCTCTCTCTCTCTCTCTCTCTCTCTCACCAAAGGCCTCCAAAGTTGATCAAATTTCTCCAATTTAACTAAAGAGAAGCTCTTTTTTTTGCTTGCAGTGTGCCATTTACTGACCACAAATCCAACCCAAATTATGTAAAGCCCCCAACAAAGTCTACATTGTTGACTTTAATTCCCCCTCATCTTGTCGCATTCTGAGATTCTTGGGATTGCAAACCAAGGCCGTCCAAATTGTCAAAAACCAAGATGGCACCATGACGTTGGTGTAGCCAAAGTGTGTTGACCCTAGCAGATGGCACATACAATGATGTGTATGCTTATAGATGCATGACAAAGGGCTAGAGAAGATGGGAAGAATTTGTGCAGGCAAGTGGCATCAGAGATGTATGCTTTATGTGGTTTTTTAGGTCAAAAAGGCTCCAGATAGGGCCTAACAGGGTGGAAGATGAAGGGTGGTCAATGTGCTATTTTTTGGCCAAAATATGTAGTGTTTGAAGTGTTGAATGAGCAGTCCAGACGGCTCGTCAAATGGAGCTATAGACTGCAAGACATTTGGCTTTGAAGTTGAAGGTGATCGTAGATCCGGGACGGATAGACCAAATGATGCCAGGTAGTCCGAGCCAGTTTAGAGACATGGGTGTGTAGTGCTTGATTTATGGAGCATGTTCGTCTTTTCAGATTGCAGATCGAAGCTACGGATTGCAGTTTATGGCCAATGGAAGTTTTGACGGGGGCTAGGTTGGTGCCCACCTGGCTGCATGGGGAGCTGTGCCAAATGGTATGTTTTGGACTTCCGCAGAGTTCTAGAGTGAGGTATGCATCACACGGACTCAACAGAAATTGACTGCTTGTCAAACGAACCCTGGAGCGGAAAGTAAAAGCAGTCACAAGGATCGGGTGCATTTGCTAGGAGTTGGCCACGGATGATTTTCTCAATTTTTGTGGCCGCAGTGCGGGGCCTTGGAGAATCTCAAAGTTTGGAAAGGTCCGAGCACTTTTAGTTCAGCATAGTGAGCTTGCGACCAAACTTTGTGGCTTGAAGATCCGACCATCGGGTAAAAATTGGAAAGCCAACTCCAATTTAAATTGGGGCCAAGTTAAATTTTTTGGAGGACGTTTGGTGACCTTGAAGGCCAAGGGGAGATGGGGAGCGACCACGGGCGGCTACGTGTCAGGGTCAAATCCCACATGCTTGGACAAGCTTGGCAGACGCAGGAGGTATAGCCCGTGTGGGGGCCCTAGTGTTGGAGAACGAGGGGAAAGTGGGAGCTCGTGGAGCTCTGTGCTATGGCGGGCCCTTTGGGTGCTGTGTTAGTTGCACATTCAGCATCTGTTGACAACCCTAGGTGGCACTTGGCGTGATGTGGATGTTGACATGGCAGGGGTGTTCACACGCCCGTAGAGGCCAAAACCTTTTTGAGGGCCAAGGTGGGAGAGCATAGACGACGCCGTTAGTGCCCTGCTTGAAGGAGAGGATTGTCACAAGGCGTGAGGCTCAAGGTAGGCCCATGAGGGGGCGCTTCACATGCAAAAAAGGATGGTCTAAAAATGGAGGGATGAGTTGCTAAATTGGGAGGGTCTCACGTCCAAAGGGGCTGGTTTTTGGAGGTGTGGAGAGTGAGTTATGGGGGAGCTGAAGAGGAGCTCTTGGAGAGCGGTAGGGAAGAAGCAAGGCCATTTTTTTTGCAAGTTTGGGAAAGATCCTAGGGAGCCGAGAGCGGCAGAAGAGGAAGAAGAAGATCGGGGTGTCATTTTTTTTGCTCAAGGTGGAGCCTTCATCCTAGAAGAGGTAGATTCGGAGGTGTGTTCCCGAGCCCTTGAGGCAGAATGAATGTAGGTTTCCTCTTAGAGTAGAGATTCCATCATTGTCGTGTTTGGGTTGCTGTGCTCTCAGCGAGGAGAGGTGCACGAGTGGTAAAGCTGGAGATTGCAGGTCTTTTATTTGTTGCTCAAGGTCTCCATGCCGTGCAGGTTGTAGCAGTTCTTCATGGTTGTAGAGACAAGTTTTTTTTGTCATAATCGAGGCAAGTCATATCAATTTTTGGTGTCATTTCTTCCTTCTTTCCCCCCTTTTCTCTTTGCTCTGTTTTGTCAATCCAGTGCCAGTGTTGGAGATGTGTGTACCTCCCTGGGCCTCTATGAGAGAGAAAGAGAGAGTGTTGTGTATTATGGTACGGTCGTAAACAAACCAGATCGGTGTGGATTACTTTCAGTTGTGCGAGTTTTGAAGGTGAACTCTAGTTGATCGGGGTGCAATGATTATCCTGGGCTATAGAGAGGCAAGCTGTTTGGGTTTTGGGTGTGTGCATCTTTCCCCCCATCGATCTTCTGGTGCCCCCACTAAGGAGCACTGATGCTCCAATTTGAAGGTTGAAGCAGGTGTTTGAAAGATGACGAGCAATTGGTGGATGGTCAAATTATTTGGTGGTTGTGTTGGAAGATAGCAGACATGATGGACCCAAGCTTTGGCCCCATATTTATAGGAGTTGAAGACCCTGAAGATTGGTTAGCAAATTCTAAGTTATGGATGCTATCGTTGCATATGTTGATGGATGCGAAAAATTTTGCAGACGATGCCGCTGCTGATGCGTGGACGGGCAAAGATTTGGTACGGTGATTTGAAGGCTGATGGTCGAGGTTCATGGGGAAGGAATTATGAAGGCAGTTTTTGGAGCGGTTTTGAGAAGTGATCACCCCGCCAGAGGCTGGTGCAAAGCTGAAAGAGGTACGCCAAGACGTAAGGATTTTTCTATTTATCTTGAGTAGTTTGAAGCATGTTGGAAGCAGTTAGAGGTTGACACTGGGGTGAAAGGCAATTAGTTTTTGAAGCTATGAAAGTTTCTTGAGTGCTTGCATCCGAGGGTCAGAGATAAGGTGGAAGATGACGCTAATACCTATGAAGACATGGTGTATTTGGACAAGATGAAGTGGAAGCTAGAGATGGGCTTGCTGAAGCTTGTAGAGATTATGTGCCTGTTTGCAAGGCTAGCAGAATATTCTATGGTTCAGTCAAAGAAAGTACCAATTGTGCGGGATGCAAAGCCTGTTGACGTAAGGTCAACAATTGATTATGTTCCTTCAAAGTTTCTAGTTCATGGTGTGCATGTGTCAGTGATGGACAAGCTTGTCAAAAAGGATAAGCCCCTTGTCGAAGTGAGCTAGTGTGCCATGGAGGAAACTGGTGTTGGGTTTCTAGAGCAGATTAAAGAGGTAGAGCCTGTTCTTGTGGAAAGCTTGCACGAGAAGGTAGCAGCCAACAATCAAGTTGTAGAAACCGAAGGTTTAGAAGGACATGAAGAAAGTGTGCAAATCCTAACGATGGTCAAATTTTTGTGGAGCAGCAAGCAGTCAAAGATGCTGATACTGAGTCAATATATGATGTTGATGCAGATAGTGAGTGTAGTTTTATTTTATGGGAGGCAAGTGATGAAGATGGATCAGATGAGGCCACATCCCATGATGAGGAGACCGAGTCTGATAAGCCGATGTTGGTAAGGGTAAAGCTGCCTGATCATGTGTCTAATAATGAGGTTGTAGCAAATGTGGAAGAAGAACAGGTTGAAGTGCCAAAGCAAGTGGGAGAAGGTATGCTATCAAAGGTGACATGTAGTGCTCTATTGGTGGCCATGTTGATGAAAGTAGTGACAGCTGTTTTACGGCTATCCAAATTTCCATAGTGAGCTACCTCACCCTACAAAAATCACCCAAACACTGTGGCTATCCCTACCATTTCACTGTACATAGGCGTGTGAGTTAAGGGACTTTCTCCATATTTTCTTAAAAACTCTCGATTAACTAGTCACTGAGCTAGTTGAGCCAAAAAAATTTAAAAAATATTTTTTAAAAAAAATGTATATTATGCTCTCTTTGGGTGTAAATATTTCATTGTATATAGGGCCTAAATAAAAGGATTTTTCATAATTATTTTGGTATTTATTTAAATATTACTACCTAGATGTGGGTTATTTATGCTAGGTATATTGCCTCACCATTACCACAATTTTTCATAATCTTTATTCCATATATAAATACTTTCATGCAAGCTTCTCTTATTTTTGGTGTAACCCCACCCCAACAAAAATCCAAAAAAACTAGTTCTATTTATGTGTATATTTTTTCACTATTGTGATTTTTTCCTTCCTACATCTATTCTCTATTACTCTCATAAATTAGACCACCAAAAATATTTATCTTTTTATGGTAGACTTATAATGAGAGAGATTTATTTTGACCCCTTTATATTTTTTCCACCTATATTATTTATATTTGACATGTACATATATTTTTTTGACCCCTCAACATTTGATTTTCTTAGTTGTACTATTCACTTATATCACAATCTCAACAATATCTTCAATTATAGACCTACCAAATAAGGTCAAGGGTATGTGGCATGCATGCATGCACTATGTAGGGCTCACTCTTGGAGGCATTCAAAAGAATCATCCAAAGAAGGACCCAACAAGGACTTTGTGCAGTGGAAAAAGACAGTCGGTTTTGCTGAATTTTTAAAGATCACTTGCTCTCCGAATTTGAAAAGGTGATACAAACAAAAGTTGTAGCTCGTGGGCTGAACTTTTACCTTAAATTTTTCATATTTGTTTGAGCTACGAGCTGTGAGCTATGATTTTATTGGTGGACCCCAGTTTGCCCATGCTATTAAGCCACACTCCCTCTTCCACTTCATCATTTTCCTCTTTCACACACACTTCTCCACTCATCATCCCCACCTCTCTCACCACTCCTCTCTGCACCCTACTCACCTTGTTCTCAACCTTGAAGAATAAGAGAAACCATGGTGAAGCCATGTCTCCTATACACACTTCCATTCCAAATTGACCACCTAGTCTCATTTTTCCTCTTCCATATTACCCATATCTATAAAAAAAACCACAAAATTCAGCCTCTTCTCTTGAAAGACAGCACCATGTTAATTGATTACTCATATTCAATTACCTTGGCTCCCAAGGAAGGTCAAGAGTGGAGAAAAAACGTACCGTCAAAGCTAGTGGACCGTCAACGAGCGTGAAAATTGACCCTACTCAAGACACTTGGAGCATCAACATTGTAAGAAATCCATATTTTCTTACCTATTAAGAGTTTTTTCTTCCTTATTTGTATCCTACTTGGATACTCCCATTGTAAATATCCAGTTCCATTTGTTAATCAATAAAAATACTAACTCTACTAATTTACTAACACTAACCTACTATGAAAAATCCTATCACCTCTACTTCTCTCCTCTCTCTCTTCTTCATCTATCCACACCAACTTCTTGATAATTCAAAGAAAAAGAAATTAGATAAGTGCTGAAAATCTAACCCAACCATGGTTAGAGGAGTAACCCTAGCCCTCAAAATTGCTATAAAAGGAGGGCGTAGCTGGCACAAAAGGTGGGAGCCATAAGCAAGAGCACTATGCTATAGCTTGAGAAGCCAAGCTCAACCTCTCTAGAAGGAGCTCTTGAGTGGAAGCTCGTTGTCTTATGCATATGCATGTGTTGTATTAGGGGTGATTAGCAAGGGAACTCTATGCCATTGTAAGAGAGAGTGATTATTCAATTGAGAGTAGGAAATCTATCATTTCTCCTACTAGTGTAAGCCCAAAATTTGTTGAATCAAGGAGGGTGGATTTGGACTAAGCTTTGATACTTTGTCTCTCTTCCAACGTGAAGTAATGGACAATAATGATGTGTAAGTGTCTTGGTGTTTTTTTAAGTTCTTGATAGCTTGTCTCTGGGTGTTGTCATCAATTTAGCCATAAATCCCACATACTGTAAGAGGGCGACAGGGTGGGGAGAACTCCCCTGGCCTTAAGACAGTGATTGGGGTGGATTTTCTTGTGATGTGTTGTGGTGTAATTTACTCAAGCTATGTTGAACAAATACTAATCTCACTTTGATTGGTCATGACAGATTTGTAAGAAGGTATTAATGCAACAAGCAACCCCTCCCCCTTCTCTCTCTTTCTTACATATATAATTGTGTTTGCTTGATCACTACCGATACATTTCAAAGCACCCCGAGCACTCTCTCTCTCTCTCTCTCTCTCTCTACGCGTCCTAGTTCGCATCCAAAACTAGGTGGTGCCCCAAATTTGTGTAGGGTTAGGTTGCGGGTTTGTGTGTGTGTTGTTGTTTTTTTCCAACCCCAACCCAATTGAGCAGCACGGGAGCCTCGAAGAGTGCTTAGAGGCCACTCTTCTTGTTGCCCGCCCCGGACCGCCTCAGTAGCAGTGAGAATGACTATGGCGGTGCGATTGGCTCAAAGATTTACAAAGAAGGATAAGTCTGAGTCTATAGGTAGCTAGGCTGGCCTACAAAATCGGCAAGGGGATGATGATGAAGCGGAAACCAAGGGGATTGGGCATATTTCAAAAGCTCATGAGGTGATGGATGATGACCAAGTTGAAGAGCAGTTGGAGGTGCCTATGGATTGCCATAATGATGTTAAAGGTGCAATCCTTTTAGATGAGTATGTAGTGGAAGTGAAGCTAATTGGGGCTTTGATGATGCCGAGGAAGCCATGGATGAAGAGATGCAAGTGCTTGTGGATAAAGCTTTGACCAGGGTGCAGGTGATGCGAGGGTTAATCCCTCTACAGCTGGAGAGTCCAGTGCCACAGTCATGCTCTATGGAGAGGAAAGGAGATGTCAAAGGTGGGTCCAAGCTGTCTAAGGAGGTATACAATACATGGCTGAATTGTATGCTTGTAAGTGCAACGGTGGTGAAGTATGTTATCTGCCAGATACGGAGATCCATGGAGATGAATTCTACTTTACATGGTTGGGAGGGAGGGTCAGAACTGCTGGTCGATGCGGATGGTGTGATTGAAATTCCAAGTGCATTGGTTGGTAAAAGTGGTGTGCTTACCAAACAAAGCTATGTTGATGAGGCAGATAAAGGTGAGAAGAAGTGCTCAGATGCTTTGGGCATATTGTGTGCATGGATGGTTGCGGACATGGGTGAAGCACTATTGGAAGGTGCTATAGATGGATGGAAGGATTCAGTGCCTGGTTTCTGATCCAGGCGGAAGCTATGTGATGCAAGGGGTGGGGCAACCCACTTGAGGTTTGACAGAAGTTAGTAGGAGTAGAGCCTTGTACATATGGTAGGATTTTTGCGGTTTACTCACCATTTTGACTAGTGTTTGCCAGTGTTTATAGCCAGTAGAAGAATAAAGATGCTTTTTTGTTGAACATAAATGTTCAACAAGAGGATACGGCAATGATCGTGCAACAAAAGTGTGTCGACCCTAGCAGAGGGCATAGATAGTTGTATGCTTATAGATGTATGACAAAGGGCTAGAGTAGATGGGCAGAACTTGTGCAAGCAAGTGGCAGTGGAGATGTATGCTTTATGTGGTTTTTTAGGCCAAAAAGACTCCAGATAGGGCCTGATAGGCTAGAAAATGAAGAGTGATCCAAGTGCTATTTTTTGGCCCAAATGTGTAGACCTTGAAGTGTTGAATGAGAAAGTCCAAATAGCTCATCAAACGGAGCTATAGACTGCAAGATATTTGGCTTTGAAGTTGGAGGCGATCATAGATCCGGGAAGGATAGGCCAAATGATGCTAGGTGGTTCGAGCCGGTTTAGAGCCATGGTGCGTAGTGCTCAATTTATGGAACATGTCCGTCTTTTCAGATTGCAGATTGGAGCTACGGATTGCAGTTTATGGTAAGTTTAAGTTTTGCGTGTTGAGATGTAGAGAGAAAGAGAGAGAGACGAGACAAGAGACACACCATATACGCTCCCAAACACTGATTCATATTGAGGACAAGATACAAATATATAAGTGAGACCAAGTTGAGTAGAGTGAGCCATATATAGCTCCACACCCCCACTCAAACAAAGGTCTCTAGCTTTGGATGAAAAAACCCTTGGGGAGTTCAAGGGAAAAACCCAAGCCCCTATACAATGTGAAAATATGAACCAGCGGTGATGATGTGAAAGTGAATTGTGCATCTATGTACAAATATTCAAGTGACTTAGATATCAAAATGTGCAAATGTGGAGTGTGCATAGTGCATGGTACCTAAAAGATTACAATGTCATATGTACAAAGCTATTACAATAGCAAAGAAGCTAATCTAGAAAGAGTGAGGCCGAAGCAACTCCAAGCTCTGAGCGCAAGAGGATGAAACGTGACTCATTGAGGCCTTTGGTCAAAATGTGTGCAATCATCTGGTCACTTGGACAGTGTTCAACCATAATGGTTCCTTTGCGTACTTCATACCCGACATAATGATAATGGACAGCAATGTGCTTTGACTTATTATGTTGAACATAGTCTTTTGCAAGACTAATAGCACTTTGGTTGTCACACCACAGGGGTGTGCTAGAAAGAGGAGACTGACCAATATCAACCAGCATTTGTCGAAGCCAAATCAACTCACGAGTTGCAAGTGATGCCGCAACATATTCTGACTTAGTCGTAGAAACTGAAACGCAATGTTGTTTCCTGCTGGTCCAAGAAACAAGACAACCATTTATAAAGAAGCAATTTCCACTAGTAGATCGCATAGATAAATGTGAGCTTGCCCACTCTGCATCTGTGTAACCCAAAAGAGAAAGAGATTGCATAGAATCCGATGTGAGTTGTCGTCGATAGACTAAACCAAAATCTGTAGTGCCTTTCAAGTATTTCAATACACGCTTTGCAGCAGACCAATGCTTAAGAGAAGGACATGCAAGATGTTGTCCAAGATAATTAGCAGCAAACAGAATATCAATACGAGTGTTCATGCCAACAAACTGAAGACATCCAATGAAGTTAGCATAAGGTTGATTTGTGAGAAGTTAACTGCCATTGTCAGAAGTGTTCTTTGTAGAGCTCGCAAGACAAGGTGTGTTGGCTGAATGTGCAGATTCCATACCAAATTTTTGAATAGCATCTGCAATAAACTTTGACTCTCGAAGGAATAAAATACCTTTTGTACGGTTCCGTTGGATTTGAATGCCAAGACAAGAGTGAATCTCTCCAAGATCCACCATATCAAATGTAAAAGACAATAACTTTTTCACTTGCTGAAGAAATCCCAAATCATTGGAAACAAGGATCATATCATCCACATAAAGAGCAAGAATCACAAAACTGCTACCTTGGCGTTTTATGTATAAGTTGGGGTCTGACGAGCAAGAGATGAATCCTTTAGAGGTGAGAAAAAGATCAAATTTTGTATACCAGGCTCACGAAGCTTGTTTGAGACCATATAGTGCCTTATGGAGTTGAGCAACAAGGTCTACTTTACCTGGAATAACAAACCCTTCTGGTTGTTCCATATAAATTTCCTCTTCCAAGTCACCATTAAGAAAAGCAGTTTGCACATCCATTTGATGAGCTTCTAAATCAAATTGAACAGCAAATGCCAATAAAACTCGAACACTTGTAATGCGAACAACTGGTGAAAAAGTCTCTTGATAATCAACACCAGCGACTTGGGAGTAGCCTTTTGTAACTAAACGCGCCATGAACTTGTCAAAAGATCCATCTGCTTTTACTTTTGTCTTATACACCCACTTACATTTAATAGCTGTACGACCAGGAGGTAATTCAGTTAGTATCCACGTCCCTTTAGAGATAAGAGAATCGTACTCTGCTTCCATAGCCTCTTGCCATTGATCCTTTTGTGGTGAAGAAATAGATTCATCATAAGTAACAGGATCTTCAGAAGTAGAAAAAGCATTATCACCAATATCGTCATCATAAACATGACATGAGCCATGTTCAAAATCAATAGGCAGATCAACAAAAATATCAATATCATCATTGGGAACATTTGGAATGGATGGTTGTGAAGAGGAAAGTTTCTCTATAGGAAGAGTTTCATCTTCTGAAAGAAATGGAGAAGCCTGAAGCAATGATTTAGTATCATCAGAATCATCCATGGACCATGAGCCTCCCATAAGCTGTTCGCTAAAAGTACCATCACGATTCAAAATTACTTTCTTGGAGGAAGGGTCATAGAATTTGTAGCCTTTGTAAGTGTCACAATATCTAATGAAAATAACTTTAAGACCAGGAGCATCAAACTTTGTTCGTGTTTCTTTGGGAACATGAATATAAGCAATACATCCAAAGGTTCGAAAATGAGATACAGAAAGAATGTCACCTGTCCATGCTCTGATGGGTATCTTACCAGAGGGTGCAGTAGTAGGAAGATGATTATGAATAAATGCTGCTGTCAAAGTAGCTTCAGCTGAGAAAACACGAGATAAGCCAGAATGAATCAGCATACATCTTACAGCATTGAGAATAATGCGATTCTTTCGTTCAGCAACACCGTTCTGTTGAGGCGAATATGGAATAGTGTGTTCATGATGATTTCCACTGTCAGCACAGTAACTCACAAACTCTCGAGAAACATATTCGCCTCCATTGTCACTACGAAGCTTCTTAAGGCGACGACCAGTTTGAAGTTCCACAGCCTTGTGGAATTGTTTGAAAACAGATAAGGCTTCAGATTTTTGTCTAAGTAGAAATACAGTCGTATACCTTGAGAAATCATCAATGAAAGTAATGAAGTAGCGATATTGTGATCTCGAAGAAGGTAGAGGTCTACATATATCAGTATGAACAAGATCCAATATGTCATGAGAATGAGTTGTATTTGAAAGAGGAAAGGGTTTATAATTGTGTTTCCTAAGAGCATCATGGTTTGCCTAAATTGATTATTTCCGATCGAGACTCAAAATTTTGTAGTGCTTTTTGGACTACTGTATTTGAAAATCTTGGCACTACACTTGACTTTACTTCTGCATTTCTTCCTGAATCTAATGGTCAAACCGAAGTCACCAACCGCACTATTATTGACTTGTTGAAGGCTTATGTTTCCTCTCAACCTAAGAAATGGGATGACTACGTACATATTTTGCAATTTGCATACAACAACACCACTCACACTGCCACGGGTAAATATCCCTTTGAAATTGTATACGGTCACTCACTTCCTACTCCTGCTTCACGTCTTTCTAATGTTGTGCCTGCCGCTGATGATTTCACTACTGACTTTCATGATATTTATGCAAGTGTGCATTCTGCCATTAAACACTCACAAGAACTTTACACCAAGCATGCTAACAAGCACCGCAAGGCACACCAATTCAAAGAAGGTGATCATGTTTTACTTCGCATCGAAAAACGAAGGATCAAAAGTGTTGATACTAATGTCTTTGTTAAGCTTGCTCCTCGTTTTTATGGACCTTTCAAAATTTCAGCTGTCATTAATGATGTTTCTTTTCGTTTAGAATTACCTGCACATTGGCACATTCACAATGCATTTCACATTAGTCTTTTACGACCATTCAGAGGACCCCTACCTACACACCACATTTACAAAGACCCACCTTCACTTGTAGACCAAGAAGAGCAACTCATCCCTGACAAAATAGTTGACCATGAGACCACCACTACACGCACTGGAATGGTTTATAACCGTTACCTTTTGACTTTCAAGGGCCACCCTAGAGAGGATGCCAAATGGATGCCTGAAAAGTTTTTTCGCAACTTTCCCAACCTTCTCCACACTTTCCATCACTCACGGTCCAGTTGATTTCTCTATTGAGCAACTGAGGACAGTTGCTATCCCTGGTGGGAGGGATGTTACGAGATTGGGCACCCTCCTGTTGTAGTGGTTAACTGCAATTGGGATAGCTGGGCGTAATGGTTAATTATGTGCTGTCTATTTATTTTACTAATTGAGTTGATGATGATTTTGTAGAGTGGAATGCGGGGAGTTGATGAAGAGGCGACGGCAATTATTTTTGGCCATTTTATATTTGCACAGTATCTTAGAACATCATTTCAATAAGCCACTATGGCTCTGTAAATAGTTGTAGTGGGAACTCCCCTTATGGGTCATGCAAGAACTAATGAGCTTCACTCATTTGCAAAAGTAAAGTGGTTGTAAAAGAGGGGCCTCAATTTTTGGCACCTTAAACTCAAAGTAATATATTAAATACCAACTCCACAAGAGAGGTGCCGTGGAGTTTGGGGCTAGATTTAGGCCTTTCTCTTGCAGATTCTCTTCTCTACTCTCTTAAGCTATGGTTATTTTGCTATGTACTCTCTAATCTAGTCCCCATCTCTTACACATCTCTTACACCTCCTTACAAGCTTGTCTATATCAATTCTCTGTTTACTGTGTGTGTGTGTGTGTCATAGTCTAGGTGAGTGTGTGTGCTTGGAAATTGGAAGAAGAAGTGGATAGTTTGATGGTGATGGCTTGAAAGCTTATGTTGAGTACTTTAAGCGGTCGATCTCCCCCTCTTCACCCAACAAGGAGCCATTTTTGGATGCTTTGTAGTGGGTCTAGCTCGCATCATGCCAATCCTTCTCTACTCGATTTCCCTCACGTTGCCTGCACTCCGCCCCACCACCCTCACACAACCACACTCCCGAGCCATTGGCTCTTTGCTGAGCATCCTCATCATCAGTGCAACCTTGCAAAGCTGTACCCCTTCGTCAGCAACTCAAATCCGGTTCGAAGAGAAGCGCGAGCCTTGCCAAGCCTTGAATTGACACAACCTTGAAGCCCTATCTACCATAGCACGTATCTGCTTCCCTCTTGGATCCCACGTGCTGTTGTTGGCTACCCTGACGGTGCTCCTCGTCATCACCCCTCCCCGCTACATACACCTGCTACATATACCGGGGTTCTTTCTTTCTAACTTTCACAAAGCTACAATGTATGCTACCTACTCGCTAGTGCAACCCTCTTCGGTGCTCAATGCTCATGCCTTGCCTTTGGCACATCACACCATAGCTATACACATCATAATTTGCAGCATTATCTCTGCAGGATTGGGGCATCTTGTTGATGTTTCTATGCTCGCACACTGCTCTCACCTTGGCCACATAGCCACGTCATCACTTCATGCTCACTTCTATAGTTCTAGTACCTTTGCTCGCTGATTGGTGTAGCTCTATTGACACCCATCAAAATCAAACATCTCGGAGGAGCCGCCCATCCGCCATAGCCGCGCTACCCTGACACACCCACCAATCTAATCGGGTCCCATCTTACCCGCTGCCTTGCCCTTGGCTCAATCGTCCACGGCTTTCAAGTCTCACCCTTGTGAAGCCCGCATTGCTTTGTCATCGACCCCACCTACCAGAAAGCTCTACGAGGCACCCTGTTAAGCTCGCCATCAAAGCTTGCTCTGCTATTATTTATTTTTTTAAAAAGGGCTTTTGTCATTGCCAATTTTTTTAAAGATGCTCATTACACACAAAAGGCCCGACAAAGGAAAGCACATCCTCTCATAGAGGGTTTTCCCACCTAGTTTCGAAACTACTAGGGGCTTTTGAAGCTCTCATCCCAGCCTAAGAATCGTCCCACGATTTGGCCAAGCTTTGTTCTCTTTGTTGCCACATAGGCTACACATCTTCAAAGCATGATCGAGCTTCAACAAGCATTCAAAGGCTCCCCATTAAGCATTCAAAAGGAATTTTATCGAGCTTCAATTTTATTTTTACGTTTTTGGTGAAGAGGTGCTCCATACTATTGGAGAGTGACTTCATGAATACTTTGTAAAAACCTTTCAATCAAGAGCTTCAATTTTATTTTTACGTTTTTGGTGAAGAGGTGCTCCATACTATTGGAGAGTGATCGACTTCATGAATACTTTGTAAAAACCTTTCAATCAAGTGCTCCACGAGGACTAGACACTACCCACTCACTCGAGTAAGACCTTCCTCTCAACGCACACGGGAGAGCACCATCATGGGAGAAAAGGGAATCAATAAATTTAATGGGCATGGCTTTCACACGTGGCAAGTAAAAACTAAAGCCTTCTTAATGCAAAAGCCATTATGGTCCGTCATTAAACCGATAAATGAAGACGATAGAGTAGAAACGCGACAAAGCTTAGCGCAATTTGTAGCTAAAGATGAGCAAGCACTCGGAATTTTGCTCACATCCCTTGATGACAACTTTGTGCATTATTTAGATGATTTTTTTAACACTATTCTACAAGGATGCATCTTATTTTAAAATAAGATCAAAGCATGCACATCAAATGAAATGTGGTACTCAATAAGTGTCACAATAAGAGGTCGTGGAGATGCTAGAAGTTTTGTGACCTTTTGTGCACTAAATAAGAACACCATGCGCTGTTGAAAATGCATCTTTCTACTAATAGTGATGTTGATCCTAATATGAGATGTAAAATGAAATGGGTAGAAATCTATTTTTGGCCTACCATCCTTAACACACAAATGCACCATAGAATCTAATATCTAACACCATTTTAGATGAAATGGAAAAATCCCACAACTTTGGGACTAATTTCAACGCCTATGGATTCCTATTTCCCATTAAATTTGGAAAAATTTCATTTAATTTGGGAATGTGACAAAGAGATAGATTCTCAAGAAAATGGTGGTGTTGAGAAACACCTTTTAATTTTTTTATTTTTATGTGGGTGTTTCAAAACACTTCATAAAAGAGATAGATTCTCAAGAAAATGGTGGTGTTTCTCACACCTTTTAAAATTTTCATTTTTATGTGGGTGTTTCAAAATACTTCATAAAAGAGATAGATTCCCAAGAAAATGGTGGTGTTGAGAAACACCTTTTAGAATTTTTATTTTTATGTGGTTCTTTCAAAATACTTCATAAAATCATACATAAGCTAGGGAAATAAAACAATGAGCAAGATATGAAATGCTATTTGATTTCTCCTATTAAGCTAGCCTGTTCCTTCTCCATGACATTTGATGGGATCTTGATTGTTTCCACAATTCTTCCACCCCTTGGAGTCCATGACCATACAATTGTATCAACACACTCCCAGCGCTTTGGGTCAGCAAGATTGCAGCACCAACTCTTTTTCCAACAATCTTCATACTGTTCTTGGATTGTGGCATTTCGTTTTCGATGTTTTGGTGCCCATAACTGAATCAAAACTTTCTTTTAGTTAGGAGATGATTTGTCTACATCAACGTTTGACTCTGCCACTCCTAGCCATATCGGATATTCAGGATCTGTGGGTCTCACAAGAACAAGATCCCCTTTTCTTACATCAATTTGAGGCCTAAAGGCCTCTTGTGGCCTTGCACTTTGAGGACCAACATAGTGATCATTCAATTCTTCATATCCTTGAAACTCATCTCTGTCTTCCTCTATCTCTTGCATTCGATGACTCCCTATAGTCTTTGGCCAAAATGTTGTATATTCACCAATGTGTTTATTGGTTGGTTGTTCAAGCTCATTGATTATGTTTTGCCAATAAGTGATAACAGGTTCCATGTATTTTGTGGAGTCATGGTCCTTTCCCTTTAATAGAGAACATCTTTTCCAAAATTCAAGATATGACTTAATCCCTTGAATAACAAGCGGACTATCTCTCACATAGTCTGCTATAGGTACCACATCTGGACAACCTATTGGTAATTTTGGTTTTCCTTGGTCATCTTTTTTCCACAACTCAAGTCCCGACTCCTTTGGCATCCAATCGGGTGATTTGGGATGAATTTTGTACTGCATTACTGGGACTTCACCTTGCATATAGAAACGAAATTGAAGTAGCTTAGAGTGTCCGACTAGAGCATCTTGTCCGTCACACATGTACCCTTGCACAAAGGATTTAAAGTCGGGAGCTTGTGTCATTGAAAATGGTGCTGGAGCTGAGCTTTCACATTTTTGAAAATGTTCCATCAGATGTGGAAAAGTGAATGTCATTCCTGTTCGCAATCTTTTTGAGAACCTACTAAACATTGCATCTATGTCCTCATGTGTATGACCCACCATTAAGAATCCCAAATGCACGGTTTTGAAAACTCCTTTTGCTACTAACAAGGATAAGTATACAAACAAATATCGATTTTTATTCTCTCCTTCACAATTATCTAGCTGTAGCAAAAGATTCTCAGGCAATTTTTGAAATACAGGAGTGGATATGGTATCCACAACACATTGAGAGGAAGTTGATTGTATGTGTACAATCTCTTCATTACATCCTTGGATGGCCAACGGTGGTGTCATTGTTGATGCATTCCTCTCACTCTCTTGCTTCATTTTGTTTTGGAAGTCTAGAGCTCTCCTTGAGTTCAATGCATTGAATAACGTTACATTGCTGCGTGGCATACCGTCATGGCATAAATCTCCTAGTCCATGGTTTTCTGTTCTTTCCAGATTTTGTAAGCATAATGCAAGGGAACCAATTGTAGCATTGGGATCTGAAGGCCATAGACCATTAAGTGATAAGTGACCATACATTCCATGACCATGTCCATGTGTTATCATACCTGTTAATGATACTTGCAATTGATATGCATTCGCATAATCTTTTGCGTTCACACGCAACCTAGGTATTGCTGTCTTTTTTTAATCCATTTTATAATATATAATGCATAAATACTTGTCCTTTTGCAACTGGGAGAACTTACGCCAGGTGTAGTACACATTCCTACAAATTTGTTGTTGCAACATGTGAATTCGACGTTCATCCTTCAAATGTGCAATCATCTCGTCATCCTTTGTTGACTCTAGTTGAGACTTTATCCGACTACACACAACACATTTGGAGAACTCACTTGTTTTTGACAATGTCACATTAGCAAACTCTGTATTCCAAATCCTATTGAATGTCGTGCTAGACATTGGCTTGAGACTCATACTGTCAAGTGTTTTATTGACATAATGTAAAATGTCTACTTGCTTGTACGTGTTTGGTATTGCAAGCAAAGTTTCCCTAGTACCATCTTCCATGGTTCTACTCTTATGTGGCATTCTCTCCGAGTTTTCATCAACAAAAGAGCGCATCAATGCCCTTCCCATTTCTGTATGGTCTCGTCCTTTTCTCATGACACCATCATTACCATGCACTGAGCGTCTAACCCCATTCTCAAAATGTTCAGGATAACGATAAAGTGAAGTTTTTGGAATGCCATGAATTTCGTACCATGCTCTATTGCAAACCTCACTGCCATTAAAAGAAAACACATAGCATGTCTTTGTAGTTGTTTTCTTCTCATGCAATGCAGTCAACATTGTATCATAAACATAGTTTGTTCTATTTTGCAAACTCTGTCCCCAAATTCATTGCGCATAGCCATGACCTTATCTCGATTGGCATATTGACAACACCTTTTGGAACAACAATCTATGGTTGAAACAAGCTAGACAGGTGCTAGAGATGCTTGATTGGATCTCTTAGAAGCTTTCACTGACATTTTTGGCTTCCTATTTACAAAGAAATATTTCCGCTTTTTTGAAATAGGCTCTACCAAATAAGCTGATTCAATGCATGTGTCTTGTAACGCATGCATAGCATGTAGATCCTCATAGCATAACAATTCTTTTCCATCCATAGTTGTCACTCTCTTGATAGGCCAACAAACTAGATTAACGTTGCATACACTAGCTTCTGCAGAAATAGTAGCCTCATCTGCATAGGATGTTTCGATACCAATACCAATGTTATCTTCACCTAGCTCACCAAAGTTTACAGAGTCAAACGGACACACATACATGACAAACCCTTCGGCTACTACATGTGTTTTGCTTTCATCCCAAAGTTGAACCCTCTTATCCTTCCAAACCTCTCTGTAGCTCATTCCATTACATTGTGCATCCAATGCTCCTTCTGCTTTGTCAGCCTCATGCATAGAAGCCCCTTTGTACTGCATCTCATTTATATGTTGCAACAACCCACTACTCCATTTCACAATACTATGAAAAGCATCTCCCACTGTCAATGCATCCATTGTTGGAAAAGGGATGAGTGCTTTCTTTTCAAAACACAAATCAACTAACACGGATACATTGCCTTCCCCAATAAGCATGCTAGAACAATATGCACTTGGATTTATTTCAAATACAGTCCCAATGGCAACCTTTTGTGTCGCTACAAACATGCACACTCTATCACCATGATTGAAATTAGCCATACCTGCAAGAATAATTGTTAAACAAACTGCTTGCAGAGTATATTGATTTACGTAGCATAAAGCATAACAAGTATGTATGTGGGTGTTTCATGAGAAGCACCTTGTGGCCTGAAGGTCATAGGGTTCCCTCTGTGCTACTAAGAATCTCTTTGTGCTCTATGCTCTATGATCTATATTGACTTCCTATGGCCCCTAGACCACAAGGCACACTCATTGTTTCCAAAAAACCCTCATTGTTTTGCTATGGCCCCAGGGCCATAGCTCTCTATGCCGGTATAAAGAATATTTGCTCTATATAAGCTCCCTAAGGCCTGAAGGCCATAGGGTTGTCCTCAAGATCACCTCACAGAGTTTCATGTCAAGTATGTATACATCCTATGGCACCCCATGACCCTAGGGCTATAGGATTTCCAAATGGAACATAGGGCAACGTATGGCCCTTGAGCTTATACATTGCAACCCCATGACCCTAGGGCCACAGGATCGGCATATGAAACATACGATAATGTATGGCCCTTGAGCTTATACATTGCAACCCCATGACCCTAGGCTATAGGATTTCCAAATGGAACATAGGGAAACGTATGGCCCTTGAGCTTATACATTGACACCCTATGGCCCTAGGGCCACAAGACTTCAAAACATACAAAAAGACAACCTATGGCCCTAAGCCCAAGGGTGTGAGCATTGACACCCTATGGCCCTAGGACCACAAGACTTCAAAACATACAAAAAGACAACCTATGGCCCTAAGCCCAAGGGTGTGAGCATTAACACCCTATGGCCCTAAGGACACAAGACTTCAAAACATACAAAAAGACAACCCATGGCCCTAAGCCCAAGGGTGTGAGCATTGACACCCTATGGCCCTAGAGCCACAAGACTTCAAAACATACAAAAAGACAACCTATGGCCAAGATATGAATGAAGCCCCATGGCCCTAGGGCCATAGGATCTCTATATGGAACATGTGGCACCCTATGGCCCTTGAGCTTATACATTGCCACCCCATGACCCTAGGGCCATAGGATTTCCAAATGGAACATAGGCAATGTATGGCCCTTGAGCTTATACATTTCCACCCTATGGCCCTAGGGCCACAAGATCTCAGAACATACAATAAGAGAACCTAAGGCCCCTAAGCTCAAGGGTGCGGGTTCAAGGGTGGCCAAGATATCAATGCAGCTCCATGGCCCTAGGGCCATAGGATCTCTATATGAGACATGTGGCACCATATGGACCTTGAGCTTATACATTGCCACCCCATTAACCTAGGGCAATAGGATTTCTAAATGGAACGTAGGAAATGTATGGGCCTTGAGCTTATACATTGCCACCCCATTACCCTAGGTCCATAGGATTTTCGAATGGAATATAGGCAATGTATGACCATTAAGATTATACATTTCCACCCCATGGCCCTAGGGCCGTAGGATCTCCATATGGGACATGTGGCACCCTATGGACCTTGAGCTTACATATTGCCACCCCATGACCCTAGGGCCATAGGATCTCCAACTAGAAAGTAGGGCAACGTATGGATCTTGAGCTTATACATTGTCGTGGACCCAGGGCCATAGGATCTCCAATTGGAACATAGGGCTATGTATTGGAGCTTATCCATTGTCGCCCCTAAACCCTAGGGCCATAGGATTTCCAAATGGAATATAGGGCAACTTATGGCTCTTGAGCTTATACATTGCCACCCTATGGCCCTAGGTCCACAAGCTTTCACATTGCCACCGTAGGGCCACAAGGATCTCACAAGATAGAAGAAGAAAACCCTAGAACATAGAATTTTCAAATGGAACTGAGTAGACGCTTTGATCCTTGACCTCCAACATTGTCGTCCTATGGTCCTAGGGGTGACTGAGGTGTCTTCATAATAATTTCGGCCATTCAAGGGATATCCGCAAGTGGAATAAATTTAAAAAATAATTAAAAAAACATTTACGCTACGACAACTTTGTCATAATGGGTTTTAATATACCATCATTGATATCGGACAAAAAAATAGCGCACAATTTTTAGGAGAATTTTTTTAAAATTTAGCTATTTTTAGTGTATTTTTTACTATGCAGATTTTGATTCTGGAGTCAAATTTTGATTCATGGGTGTCGTTCCACTCGTAGTACAAAGATATGGACATTGACAAAGCCTTGCACCAACTTTTTTCTTTTCCATACTCTTTTTTTTTTTTGAAAAGCTCTTTCAATTTCGGAGCCGACGAGCTATGTCTCATTTTTGCACAAGGCCTAGAACTCTACTAATCTCGACTGCAAACCCATGAGAACAACCCCTACATTCAAAATTTGAATTTTGAATTTCTAACCTAGCCTAACTAACCTTATCTCTCTCTTTCTCTCTCTACCACAATTTTTTCCGCGCTGTCACTCTCTTTCTCTCTCTCGTTTCTTGCTCGAAACCTACACAGAAACTTGCACAGAGCTTGTCTTTCTCTGTCTCTCTCTCCCTCTCTCCCTACGCATACAGTTCTACGCCATCGTTGCGACACACACAGATCTACGCGAAGCCATTGCCACAACCTTCAACAGAAGGACTGTTGTCGCGACCTCTCAAACACAAATCTGTTACCATCATCGTCGCGGCCTCAACACACCTAAGTGACTGCTTGCTACTGCTGCAGCCGGTTTTCATCAAACACAGATTTACTCAGAGGTAACCTGTAGAAACCCTAATCTTTTTTCTTAATTCGGTTTTAATTGTTCTTAATCTAATTAAGTTTTAGCTAAGTTGTGAATCACCTCTCTCTAAAACAATAAACAAAAATCATTACTTACATCTCTAAAACTGTAGACTGTATGTAGAACTATAAAACAGAAAAATCTCTAATTAGAGATCTAAAACTGTAATACAGAATACTCTAATTAGAGACCTAAAAATATAAAACAGAAGACACTAATTAGAGACCTAAATTTGTAAAACGAAAAACTCTTATTAGGGACCTAAATCTGTAAAACAGAAAACTCTTTATAAGTGACTGACCTAAACTATAAAATTGTAAAACTCTAACTGCAAAAATCTCTAATTACAAAAAAAAAAGTTATAAACCTGCAAATACAAAAGACAATAGCTACAAAAAATGATGAAACTATGGATACCTGTAATTATGTTGTGGGGAGTTGGGCACACGTTGTAAGAGGACGAGTAGAGCGCGTTGTTGTTCAGTTGTAGGAGGATGGGAAAAAAAAAGAGGCAAAAAGGTGGGAAAGAAAGTTACACTATATGTGTTTGTAAGATATGGTGTAATATAGTTTCTTAAAATTCATTTGTAGTCACTAAAATAAAACTAGACATCGAATGTTTAGAAGGGCAGACAGGGTGTGGCTACATAGGGTTTCACCTCATACTAAAGAGTAGCATATGGCCCTAAGGCACCCTATGACCATAAGGCCATAGGGTGGTCTCACATCGTACTATAGGGTGACCAATGTCGCATCTGGCCATAGGGTGCCAATGTACAATCTCAAGGGTCATAGGGTTCCCTATGTTCCTATTGAAGATCCTATGGCCATAGGGCCATAGGATCTCCAAAACATATATATGGCACTATGGCCATAGGATCACATGGTGCTCTATGTTCGATCTAGAGACCTTGTGGCCCAAGGACCTTAGGGTGGCAATGTACAATCTCAAGGGCCATAGGGTTCCCTATGTTCCTTTTGGAGATAGGGTGGCACTAGGGCCATAGAATCTCCAAAAGCAACATAGAGAACCTAGGGCCATAGGATCAAAGGGTGACCTATTGGAGACCTTGTGGCCCAAGGGCCATAGTGTGGGAATATACAATCTCAAGGGCCATAGGGTTCCCTATGTTCCTTTTGGAGATCCTATGGTCCTCGAGCCATAAGATCTCCAAAATGAACATATGGCCCTACGGACATAGGATCACAGGGTTCCCTATGTTCCTTTTGGAGATCCTATGGTCTTCGGACCATAGGATCTCCAAAATGAACATATGGCCCTACGGACATAAGATCACAGGGTGCCCTATGTCCCATCAAGAGACACTGTGGCCCAAGGGCCATAGGATGGCAATGTACAATCTCAAGGGCCATATGGCTCCCTATGTTCCTTCTGAAGATCTTATGGCCCTAGCGCCATAGAATCTCCAAAAGGAACATATGGAACCTATGTCCATAGGATCAAAAGGTTCCCTATGTTCCATCTTGAGACCTTGTGGCCCAAGGGCCATAGGGTGTATTTGTACAATATCAAGGGCCATAGGGTTCCATATGTTTTTTTTGGAGATCCTATGGCCCTATATCCATAGGATCACAGGGTGGTCTACGTCACATCTAGAGACCTTGTGGCCCAAGGGCCATAGGGTGACAATCTACAATCTGAAGGGCCATAGGATTCCCTATGTTCCCTAGGGTCACAAGGTGCCCTACGTTCCATTTGAAGACCCTATGGACCAAGTGCCATAGGGTGGCAATGTAGAATCGCAAGGGCCATATGATTCCCTATGTTCCTTTTGGAGATCCTATGGCCCTAGAGCCCTAAGTGCATGGGGCTGCCATGGTGCCCATTAATATGTACCATGGTGTACCCTATGTACGTAGGCCACCCTCGGGCCCTTGGATGCCCTCTGTCCCATCTAAAGACCTTGTGGTCCAAGGGCCATAGGGTGACAATCTACAATCTCAAGGGCCATAGGATTCCCTATGTTCCCTAGGGTCACAAGGTGCCCTACTTTCCATCTGAAACAATGAGGGCACCTTGTGGCCTTCGGGCCATAGGATCTCTATGTAGAGCATAGAGAGCTTCTTACTACCATAGAGGGAACCTTATGCCCTTCAGGACACAGGGTGTCAATATAGAGATAACAGAGGTTCTTACTAGCATAGAGGGGACCCTATGGCCTTCAGCCCACAAGGTCTCCTCAATATAGAGAAAATAGTGTTTTTTACAAGCATAGAGAGCACCCTATGGACCTGGGTCCATAGGTTGCCAAAAAAACCCTCATGAAGGGTTTCTTTAAAACATACAAGGCACCTTGTGCCCTTAGGGTCATAAGATGTGTAGAGCATAGAGAGGTTCTTACTAGAATACAGGGGACTCTATGGCCTGAAGGCCACAGGGTCCCAATATGGAGCATAGATCAATTCTTACTAGCATAGAGAGACCAAATAGTGCTTTATACATGGGACCTTAAGGTGTCAAAACAACAAGGGTTTTTTCAAAACAATGAGGTCACCTTGTGGCCTTGGGGCCATAGGATGTCAATTTAGAGCATAGAGCATAGACAGTTTCTTACTACCATAGAGGGAACCCTATGGCCTTCAAGCCGCAGGGTGTCAATATAGAGAAAACAGAGGTTCTAGCATAGAGGGGACCCTATGGACCTCAGCCCACAAGGTCTCATCAATATAGAGCAATAGTGTTTTTTACTGGCATAGAGAGCACCCTATGGCCCTGGGTCCATAGGTTTCCAAAAAAAACCTCATGAAGGGTTTCTTTAAAACATACAAGGCACCTTGTGCCCTTAGGGTCATAAGATGTGTAGAGCATAGAGAGGTTCTTACTAGCATACATAGAACCCTATGGCCTGAATGCCATAGGGTCCCAATATAGAGCATAGATAGGTTCTTGCTAGCATAGAGAGACCAAATAGTGTTTTATACCTGGGAGCATAATGTGCCAAGACAATGAGGGTTTTTACAAAACTATGAGGGCACCTTGTGGCCTTGGGGCCATAGGATGTCAATATAGAGCATAGAGCATAGAGAGCTTCTTACTATCATAGAGGGAACCCTATGGCCTTCAGGCCACAGGGTGTCAACGTAGAGAAAACAAAGGTTTTTACTAGCATAGAGGGGACCCTATGGCCTTCAGCCCACAAGTTCTCCTCAATGGCATAGAGAGAATCCTATGGCCCTGGGTCCATAGGTTGCCAAAAAAAACTCATGAAGGGTTTATTCAAAACATATAGGATGTGTAGAACATAGAGAGTTACTTACTATCGTAGGGGGGACCCTATGGCCTTCAGGCCATAGGGTGCCAATATAGAGCATAGATCGGTTCTTACTAACATAGAGAGACCAAATAGTGCTTTATACATGTGGCCATAGGGTGCCAAAACAACATTGAGGGTTTTTTCGAAACAATGAGGGAACCTTGTGGCCTTGGGGCCATAGGATGTCAATATAGAGCATAGAGCATAGAGAGCTTCTTACTAGCATACAAGGAACCCTATGGCCTTCAGGCCACTGGGTGTCAACGTAAAGAAAACAGAGGTTCTCACTAGAATAGAGGGGAACCTATGGCCTTCAGCCCACAAAGTCTCCTCAATATGGAGCAAATAGTGTTTTTACTAGCATAGAGAGCACCCTATGGCCCTCGGTCCATAGGTTGCCAAAAAACCATCATGAAGGGTTTCTTCAAAACATAGAGGGCACTTGGGGTCATAGTATGTGTAGAGCATAGAGAGGTTCTTACTAACATACAGGGGACCCTATGGCTTGAATTAGGGTGCCAATATAGAGAATAGATCAGTTCTTACTAGCACAGAGCAGACCCTATGGCCTTCAGGCCAAAGGGTGCCAATATAGAACAAAGATAAGTTCTTACTAGCATAGAGACACCAAATAGTGCTTTATACCTGGGGCCATTGGGTACCAAAACAATGAGGGTTGTTCAATGGCATAGAGAGCACCCTATGGCCCTGGGTCCATAGGTTGCCAAAAAACCCTCCTGAAGGGTTTCTTCAAAACATAGAGGGCAACTTGTGGCCTTGGGGTCATCGGATGTGTAGAGCATAGAGAGGTTCTTACTAGCATACACGGGACCCTATGGCCTTCACGCCATAGAGTGCCAATATAGAGCATAGATCGGTTCTTACTAGCAAAGATCGACCACCCTATGGCCTTCAGGCCAAAGGGTGCCAATATAGAGCATGGAGAGGCTCTTACTAGAATATAGGGGACCATATGGCTTTCAAGTCACATGGTGCCAATATAGAGAAAATAGTGTTTTTACTAGCATATAGAACATCTTGACCTAGGGGGATTGGTTGTCAAAAATCCATCATAGAAGGGTTCTTATGGCCTTCAGCCCACAAGGTCTTCTCAATATAGAGCGAATAGTATTTTTCATTGGAGCTAATATAGAGCATGGTGGTTTATATCGGCATAGAGAGCTATGGCCCTAGAGCCATAGCAAAACAATGAGGTGTTCCCCTACATATTTTCAGTGCGACACTCAAGTTGAGTTTTTGATAAAGCTTAAACTCACACCAGCTGCTCTCTACCATGGAGTATAGACGCAACAATCATTTGTGACAGCATGGCTGTCCATAAGAGATTGGTAGTTCACTTGTGTGGGTCTCCTAATCTCTCTATAGCACTACGGAGTGTCTATGGACAGACTGTTTTGGGGTAAGATCCGACAGGTAAGTGCTACATCACAACTTCGGCATTGAGGATCACAGTTTGATCTCTCCTAGTTAGACTTTCATGGAAAGAATTATGCAATCTACCATGCGGTAGCAGACAACTTCAACTTTCAAGTTGATTTCAGTCATTACGTACATGTTAACTCTCTTGGTTACTATTACCTGCTAGTTGAGCAGTTTCTACAAAGGGTCTTACCAAAGGGTTTGACTATGTAGAATTTAACCAAACGGGTTGGATTGCGAGGGCAACACCCATGGTTCCCAGTGCACTGCTGTTTGTTTTTTCAGGTTGGAGACGTGCTCCTCCCCATTTGCATACGAGTAAGTGAACATTACGTTCAAATCTACAGGTACGCATCTATTGATTTGGTGTTATTCCATTTTTTGTATACTTTGCTTGGTTTTTTTTTTCAAGACGTATCAGCATGCTTGAATGTTACAGAGCCATGCCAAGGGCATGTTGGCACAAAGTATTTTGGAACAAGTGTTCAATCTACCTTTCTGCCTTATGATGTTACGAACCTACTTGTAGGGTTCGATTTGGCACATGTTGTCACATGGGATACAACATGGTCTAGGAACTCAAGGAGTTCGGTTTAGCCAGTGTGGAGCATGATAATGAGGGTCCCTCTCACTCTTGTCGCAGAGTGTTATCAGTTACCTCCACACACAAGTACAACTCGCACTTGATGGATGTCACTTTTCCTGACATCCTTACTTGAGACATATTCCACATGTGGAGAATATGAGTCTCTGGGACTAACAATGGAACCTAATTCTTAAAGATGTTGCGCGACGAAGTCCCTAGGTGCTGGTCGCATCCATTCATTAGACCATTTGAAGTACACAATATCCGATACAATTTCAGTGGCAAAAAATTATCGGGTACTAAGTACAGACTTGTTGTGATTACAAGTGCTGTGAAACCACCTTAACGGAGGGTTGTTTCTACATATAGAAAAGTCTGCTACGTTCATGAGAATGTCTCATGGTTGGTACCTAGGTGTGACCGGGTTGTCACATTCTATTATGGTCCAACTTTTGCTGCAAAGTATGCTACGTTCATGAGAGGGTCTCATGGTTGGTTCCTAGGTGTGACCGGGTTGTCACATTCTATTATGGTCCAACTTTTGTTGCAATATTTTCACGTAAGTATAGTGCAAAGTCTCGTCATGGAATTGCGGTTCGGATATGTTTGTGTTAAATGCATGCACACTAGGTGTTATGGGCCCTAGTGTTTAACACAAATTTATTCGGAGCGGCATGCAAATTCATGGACTATATTGTATTTTTTTCACTGTCAGTGCAATTTCTCTTGCAGATTTAGTATGAGTTTACACCCTGCCATACAAGGTGATGGCTAAGTATGGGTGTTTGTGATTGGATGCTTGAAACTCCAATCTGCTTTCAACCTAGTTGGTTGTCTCCATTCCATATCGAGTATATGGCTGGCTACTCAATGTTTGAGTCATGGTTTATCGTCAGTCGTGGAAGACTGTCTGTAAGTGGTTGGGGAAAGTTCCTCACCCTTACTGCTGTTATTCATCCCGCGTAGGATGGGCAGCTTACAAGCATTCTATTTAGTGCTAAAGGATATGCAAAGTGCATACGTTAGTAAACCATGCTAAAGGATATGATAAGTTCATACATTAGCAAGAAGGGAAACAACTGGATCGGTTGCCTTTCTGGTTTGGAGTTTGCTTCATATGATGAAAGACATGTTACGGCTAGTTTTTGTCTCTGCCTGTTATTCTCAAGTTATCAACCTTAATCATCAGTTTTGATGGGGTTGGCAACTGGCAAGAAACCATAGCAAGTTAAGGACTTGGTTACTGCTGATGAGTATGTCAGCATAGTACTTTCATGGAAAGACGAGCCGAGGTTATATTGCACATTCAAGTTCTAAAACCTGAGTATGCATTTAGACACCTCTTAGTTAGGATAACTCGTTTAACATACTCAAGTGAGTTTTAAATCGAGTCTTCACATTATGTTGGTTATGGGTCGGCTAACCAAGACGGTTGTACAGGGACAACAATGTGGAAAATCCAAATGTTATTCTTGATTTCATTGAACCTCCCAATGAACCGGGTTTCGATTCAACAAACCATTGGATCCATGAGGGATGCCACGGTGGAAAACTTTAGTGTTCTTATGAAGATATCACCACCTGTGTTTTCGAGGACGAAAACTCTTCCAAAGGGGGGAGTAATGTTAGGACACGGGTCCTACGGGCAGGGCCCTACCCTAAAGGGGGGTCACGGACCCCGACCACGGGCCAGCTAGCAGTGTGGACAAGGGATCCTAGGGCTAAGAGCCTATAAGTATGGGCGGTTGGGTGGAGGATCTAGGTCTCTAGCTCCTAGGGTTCTTACACATTTGGTGCCCCCATTGAGGAGGGCTTTGCAAATACCTTCAGTTTACAAAGCCTAAAGCATTTGTTAAAAGCAAGTGGGCCTATGCTATCTCTAGGACTAGGGAGTTCAAGTGAAGTACAACCATACACCTGCCGCTACCACATGCAAAATGGAAGGCCGGTCGAGGTAGAATCTTCTCGCTCAGTCTATTTTGAGCCTCGTACGGAGGATTATGTGGAGTTCAACAAGTGGTAGGGGCCTGTGGTGAAGATGTCACCTTGTCAACACTTAAGGTGTGCAACTCTAGTGTTCAAAGCCTTTCCCTACACCCAACATAGATAATAACAATAGGCAAGAAGTCTTTCCTTTTCATTTCTTGCAACACATGCATATAAACATGTACATTGATAGGAAGATATCTATCAGCAATAGATTGTTTTCCTGTTTGGAGCAAAGATGCTTGAATAAATCCTTAGATCCCCACGTCCCATCATCCTGCCCATTCTTGATTGCTACCACTCTTTTGATGTAAGCATCTTTATTCTATTCTAACCTTGTGCTCTTCTTAGCTCTAGCTCTAGATTTCCACCCCTATATAAACCTTTATGAATCACTAAATCATTCCAAAAAATAAAAATAAAATTTGTGAGTGTCTGCTCATTAATTTACTACTACCATGGCAAGTGTCTCTTTTCCCACATTCACTGGCAAGAAGGGAGAAGACATCACCACCGATTTTTTGGATAACTTTGACATTGCTTGTGTGATTTCCAACAAGGATAACGACGCCTCACGGCTAAAAATCTTTCCTCTAATGATGAAAGTAGAGGCCAAGTCTTAGTACAATGCTTTGTCCCAAGCTACCAAGGATGCATGGGACTTACTATACGTACTGCATTTGTAAAGAGATTTGGTGAGGCACAATCTCAAAAAAGTTATGGCAAATGCTGACAGAGTAAAATGAGGGAGGTGTGCTAGAGTATGCCGCTAATGAATCCAAGTTTGTGGATTTGTGGTAGTGATGGGTTGCCTCACTGGAGGAAGGTGAAGGAACACTTAATTTCCTAAAGAAGAACCGTTCGTTGCTGGTCTATGGTCGCTGCTTAAGGAGAAGGTGAAGGGGAAATTCCTTGAAACGTATGAGTTGGTAGTGGAAATAGCCCGCCTTAAAGATAATAAGTTGCACATGCAAGCAAGAGTCAACGAGTAAGAGGAATCAACCTCAATTCAACTAGCCCCAGTAACTGCAACAGCTGCTCAGAGGAACCAAACAGAAGAGACTTTAGAAGAGCAACAAGACGTATTAACACGTCCTATAAAAAACCAGCCACTTTTGTGGCTTTTTGAGACTTTTGTAAACAATTTCTCAACACTATGTTAGTTATGCAAATAGAAAATGGTTTCAAGGAATTATGACCAACACTCAATACGAGTTGATAAAAAATAGTACAGAGCTACATGAAGGTCTAAAGGTGTCTTTCCATTGCCATCTTCTACAACTAAATTGTGCGGATATATAAAAATTTGCTATTTTCTTTTGAAAGTAAATCAAATCATTGCTAAGCACGACCAAAATTCTTTGAAAAGTCCCTCAATAGGTATGTGATAGATGTACCAAGCTTTTTTAACCCATATACAAAGAGTGCCGACATATTTTAGTTCTCCAAGTTAAGTGTTGAAGTGTAGTTTTACGTAAAATTTACTAATTTTAAAAAAGTAAATTCTTATTATTTTTGAGCTTTTCGTGTAAATTTTGTATTAAGAAACCTTTTTCATATCTTGTACCCATAACTAATAAGTTTCATGAAATTTTGATGTCATATACAAAAATTATGTTTCATTTACTAAAATCTTGATTTAAGCCATTTTTGTGGCTTCAGCCACTTTTGTGGCTCATTACAAGTCTAGTGTTAAGCCGCATCTCTACTCAGATGGAGAATCTATCTGTGCATTTGGTTCAACAAGAGAATGCACACAACCACAATCAAGATTAGGGGAGAGGACAACAAAGGCAAAACCAAGAATACCACCACTACAATTGTGGAGAAGATGTCCATGGGATGTATTACTGCCCACACCCAAGGAGGCAAAATTTCAACAAAGAAGCAAGACAAAACCATATTTCACCACTGAGAGCAAGACCACCATCATCAAGGCCACCACAACAAGCACCAGCCGTGAAAATATTACAGAAACCTGTGCAACCACCACCACCACAACCTCTCATTCCACCCTGACCCCCACCACCAATTGGCAACTAGGTAGTGAGTTTCATCAGTCTTGAAGATAAAGAAAAGGTGAAAGTGGAGAAACACATCAAGGGATTAGAGGAGGGCAAGACCAATCCTAACGAGGTAGACACCATGGGAGTTAATCCCTCTAAGCCTGAGGAAGCTTCAAAAAAGGAAGAAAAGATGAAGTCCAAGGGGGATTCAACCAAGAGAAAGCCTAAGCCACAACGAAAAATTTGCATTTCAAATTTCACAATCGGTGAACCTACTTGTGATCTTTTGAGTGGTTTCTATGCAGGGCTTGAACATCCCTGAGGGGGAGGGCTACCCAATTATCTCAGAGAGACCATGGATCATGGCCATGAGAACCAAGAAATATTTAGACACAGGAATTGTCAAGATGCAATGTAGAAAGGGCAAGGAGATCCGATACAACACGAAGACTAGTAAGCAAGAATGGATGGACCTAGAGACTAATTCATATGAGCTCTTTAATAGTTCTACTACAACATCAGAGGAGGAGGAATCTACCACAACGAATGATGACGACTCTCTTGAAAACATGGGTCTCATTCTCACTGATCACAACAAGGTGGATCCACCAGATGTGCATTTGCAAGAAGGAAGCATGAATTCTTTGGCACTACACCAACTAGAGGAAGCTATTGGAGAGAAAATTGGGATGGTTTTTACCAAGGAATGGAACTATGAATTTCACCCTAACGATATTCTTCAGCAAGTGGATGCAGAAGCAACCTATTGGATATCTAGGTTTGGCAACCTACATGTAGAGATTGTGTTTGATCATAATGTGTTAATTACATTTAAGAAAGTCTTTGAATAATCCTTAGCACAAGGGATGGTCATAAGAGTCCCAGAGAATGAATCCCAACGTGAGAAAGATAGCAATATGGTCTTGTATACATATAGTTGAGATGAAAATGTTTTCAACAAGTGGATTACAGCTTATCTTTTGTATATGATATGCACTTTGGTACAACATGTATCAAGATTTTCTTTGAGCTACAAGGTTGGTGGCTTATTACCAATGTCAAGAAAGGCAATGGACATTTTTTACAGCATCCAAGAGGGTAGTGATCCTTTCGATCGCTTCGATAAGGCTCTCTGGCTAGAGCATCAATGATCAACAACTCAAACTACCTTTGAGTAAATGGGAAGCCTATGGCTTCCAAGATTTTATGAAAATATCCTATAGGATCCCATGTAAAGAATAGGATAGTCACCTGCAATGTCTTAACAATAGAACTTTATACCTCCTGCGAGAAAGGGTAACATTTGTAACCACCATAAGTAAAAGGATAAATGACTATCTTGGCTCCTTCCAAACGAAAACTTACTATCATGATCCCCAAGATCATACCAAGAGTCCTCCATCTAAGGCTTTCTTGTTGATGTGGCAAGTTCCAATTGTCTTCAAAACCTAGCTTTCTACTACACTGTGAAGATAGAAAAAGAGTCACTATCAATGTCTCTATAGTAGCACGTGCCCAACGGCTTCTGGAATAGTGGCTCCTAGGAATACTTTGAGATTCTTTCCCACCATTAGCAAATTTCACTTTCCTTACATTCCAAGAAGACTGATAGCATCCCACCATATCTTCATCCCCTTCTTTAGCACACATATGTACTCCTTGTGTCTTCACAGTATTGCCTTTAGCTTGTGGGCAAATAGACTCTACAAGTGTTTGCTTCTTTCTCTTCACAATGTAGATAATTTCTTCATAAAATTCATGCTTGGCTATGCCAAGCATTTCACCCAAAGTAAACTCAACCTTGCTATACAAAATCCTCTCCTCTAGAACTTTCTTAAAGTCTGTAGGAAGCTCAATGCTAGATTGTAGTCTGTAAGCTGGTTCTTTTGGCTTACCTTTTGTTGGCTCCTTTTTCTTTCCTATTGTAGATTCCTCCATGGTCACTTCTGGTGAATGTGCCTCCTGTGTTGGTGGTGCTCGCAAAGGTCAATACTCAGGGAAGCGACTCGAATGGGGCCCAGAGACTCTTTGAAGGTGTCAACCTGAAGAAGTAAACCTATGGAACTAAGCTATCTTTAGCACTAGAAAATCTATCACTCTCTATTCAAGAAATTTGCCTAGGTCCTGTCTCACCGCTCTAGGTCATCACATCATTTTAGGTCTAGGTCCAGGGAAACTATCCTACAAAGTCTATTTGCAATACAAAAAGGTACCAAAATCACGATCCATCATGATCAAGGTCCTAAAAATTGCTACTACAGAACGATCTAGAAAGGTCATCCTATGGTTTAGGAATACTCTCCTAGGTCGAAACATTGTAAAGCAATCATTTTTACAATCAAAACTACAGATGTAGCTCACAGATAGGCAGTCGCAAACCACAACAATAATGAGAATGATTACACTTAACTTAAAGAACAATAGAGAAGGTGATTGCCCAAGCTTCAGAAAAATGGATTACAATATGCTTCAGATTAGCTACTCTCATTCGTATGCTTAGAGACCTTCAAAAACTTAGATAAGATATAAAGGTTGTGTTCAAACTTGAAAATTTGAACTTTATTCCTAGGGATTCTCATTTGGCTAGTGGTCGACTAACAAGGCTTTTAGCTTAGTATAAAAAGACTACAATTCAAAGTATACAATAGTGTGGCAGCTCAGTAAGCATGACTGCTCTTTTGTGCATGGATTTTTTTAAAAAAAGTGTGATTACAAAAAATCATGACCCTGTAATGGTGTGGCCAACTAGGAGGGTGCTTGTTGGGTAAATCTGCTAACATTTCTCCCTTCCTAATCATCGCCGCACAACCTCGTGCAAGCAAGGTTGTGCAAGCATTGGTAGTGGTTTTTGTAGTCAAATTGTCTTTATTCAAGTGTCTTTGTAATCCTTCTAAATTTCTCCGCTTGAGCCACCATGTCTGCTTGAATGGATAGGTTTTTGAAGAGATTTTCAGGGACCGTGCTATGATAGGCAATGTGGCGTGCTTGTAGGTCCTTTGTGAGCGGGTTGGAAACTGTTGAGTCCATTTTGAAGAACCTGGTCATGAATGCCTCCTTAAATGTTTGTATGTATTGTGAGGACAAAAACATGATCGGTGCATATATCCCCATAATGATATTGTGGTTAGGGATTTTTGTCTCCAGGCTCCATGCAATTCCTTGAGAGCCTTCAAGAAAGACTTGCCACGGATATTTTTATGCTTCTATGTCTTCAAAAGCCTACATACCTGTAATGATCATTTTGGCTATTTTGGTGAGCATTTGGCATGTTAAATCTGAAATACCCACATTTGAGTGATGACTCTCTGCATGGTATGCACCATGTAGGATTTTGTAGGCTTGTAGTTATTCATTGGCTTTGAGAGCACCGATAGTTGAGCATCAAGGGGCGACAACTTCTCCAAATGTCGTAGATCTCCTAAGATCATCGACTAGGGAGTAAAAGGTTGGGTTGATCCAAAGATGTTGTGAAGAATTACGATAGGTGGTCTTGTCCTGTCGTCTCTTCTCAAACCACTTTCTTCTCCACTGTGGTTGACTCTTCATTGGGAGCAACACCTGACTACTGTGATTGGCACATCTTTGCAGTTGCCTCTCTGATTAGGTTCAAGAATTGGCATGAGATTTTCTTCAAGAGCAAGGCCTTTTGCTTCATTAGTGGTAGTAAAATCATTTCGTGGCCGAACTTCCTGAGCACTTCATGCAGCTTGATCATGAGCAGGGCTAGATATTCTACTACTTTGAGCTTGTAAAGTATAAACTCCTTATGAGGGTTGTCTAGAATATTTGAAATCCACTTTTTGAGTTCTTGATGGGAATCTGTTTGTTCCATATATTCTTCATAGTCTTCTAGCCCACCCCCTGTAGATGTACTGATGATTGCCGGGTTCCAAAAGCCGCGACTATAGGAACTAAACCAAACAACGGTGCATTATTTAAAAAAAAAAACATTTTTGGTTGCCCCACGTCGCCGCCGCCCCCCCCCCCCCCCCCCCCCCCCGGTCCTTGTGCTTAGAGAGGGGGCCGCGCCAACTTGGCACCTCTCTCTCTCTCTCTCTCTCTCTTTTAGAAATTCAGCCCTCTCTCTCTTACCACACACACACACACACACACACACACACACACACACACACACACACACACACTCTCACCCTCACACACCCTTTTATAAGGCTTGGCTAATGCTAAAAATGAAAAAAACAAGAGCTATCTAGCTCGTACAACCAACTAGAGCTTCCTTTAGAAATTTCCTTGCATGGTCAACACTTGGCACTTTCTTGGTGTTTGGTATGTGCATGGTGCCTCTTTGCTTTGTTCGCTCAATTTGCCAGCCTTGTACTTGGATACCCCTTGGATATGTTTTCCCTCTTGATTCATCTAGGCTCTTTGTGGCGGGCTAAGCCCCTTGAACTTCTCAATTTCTCCTCTCCTACTGGTTGTCCACCGGCCGTGTGACTCTCCTTTTGACATGGTCCAGGGCTCATGCTATCTCTCTCTCTCTCTCTCTATCGTTGGCACGAATCCTAACCTCTATGAGAAATAGCGATGTTTCTATTTTGGGGGGGGGGGGGGGGGGGGGGGGGGGGAGGTGAGGCACTCACTTTGCCTTCAAAAAAAGGGGGCCGGCGTGTGGGAAACCGCCTTAGTCTAGTCACGTCATCACTAGGACACGCACATGAGCGCGCCACCAATGCAGGGTGTCGACGCCTGTTTCATTCAAAACCGCCGCCGCGACGACAACGCCGCCGCACAACGATCGACTAGAGTCACCAACACAGCGCCGACATGTGATGCCATAGCTCCCAACAAGAGAGCTCTCTCTCTCTCTCTCTCTCTCTCTCTCTCTCTCTCTCTCTCTCTCTCTCTCTCTCTCTCTTTGCCACTCTAGTCAAGGGGGACATGCCCCAGCTTTTATACCCTTCAACTCAGCATCCCTACTGCGCATATGGGATTTTATAGTGCCACTTGGTGATAGCGGGAAAAAGAGCAGTGGAATCGGGTGGCCTCTGTACTCGTGCACACTCCACAAACCACGCCTTATGAAAACAAGAAAAGAACAAAACAAAGGGGGCACCACCCTAAATCAAGAGGTTTAGGGACCTCACACATAGTGCACATAGGCAAGTGAGACTTCTGGCATTATGATGGCATCAAAACATATGGCAAAACACATAGAAACGAAGCTTAGGGACCTTATGTAGCATATATATACACAAGACATCAGCTTAACAATACAACGGCATCTGATCATACATAACAAGGATATAGAGAAGCAAGCCAAGGATGGCATAACCCATTGTCAAAAACAATCAACCCAGCAAGTAGGTATGATCCTACTAGCAACACATCAATACCTTAGCAAATGATGGCGAGGATGGTGGCCATGGAGCATGAGAGAAGACTCCTTATTTAGGTTTTAGGGCTAGTAATGTAGCATACTAGAGGGAGAGAGAGAGAGGGAGAGAGAGTAGAGCTCCATCCATAGCTCCTCATTGTGAGCAATGTCGTCATAGCTTCGTTGCTTGGTGAAGTGGGTGAAGTGTTGGTTTTGAGTGAGAGAAGGCCTCCTTATATAGGTTTCTAAGAGGGTTTAGGATTAGGGATAAACATGCTTAAATCCGCTGATTGGGGTTACTTTTTGCTTAGGGTGGTCAACAGATTGAGGTCACCTGATATGTCACCATCAAGATATTCTCTAGAGTGATGTGAGAGGGGAGGGTAAATGCTGATTTTTCTGATTGTGACACATGGGGATAAGGCCTTGAACAGCATTTAAGAGCAGGTAAGGTGGCTGTTGAAACTGGAGGTTCTGCACATGTCAGGGGGGACCTGCGGGGGGGAGGTGGCAGCTGGGTCCTCCTGAATATCAAATTCTCAAAAAATCCTCAACCATGGCTTCTTTTGACATGTGTTCTTTGAAAAAATCAGCATGTCTCTTTTCAACTCAAAAGTCTTTATCCCTGTTGACTCACCTTTATCATAAGATTTTTCCTTTTTCTCCTCCTGTAACTGCATTATTGCTGCCCAATCACTGCTTCTAGTAACAGTGAACTGTTACCTACCAAATACTTATGGTGCAGTAAAAAATATTTACCATGGGTAAAAAAGTTACTGTAGGTAAAAAGGGATTTGTATTTACCATGTAGGTGAAAAATATTTACTGTAGGTAAAAAATATTTACTGTCGATAAAAAAGTGAAAACGGAGTATGCTGTGCTGTGAGTCCACACGAACATCCTCGTGTAAATTTCACTAGAAATTCACACCTAGAATGGGCTATTCTGTAAGATATAGGTTGTAGGCATGCATAAGAGCTCGTTCCCACGTATCTTCTGTCCATGGCACTTTTTACTCTTTTGGTGCTTGTGAAGTAGATTTTTCTTCTTCTTCTCTCTCTCTCTCTCTCTCTCTCTCTCTCTCTCTCACCGAGACGAGGGGTCTTGTAAATACCATCTTGAATCAAGTTTACCCACACATTCCAAAGGGTCTTCACCTCCTCCCTCTACATCTCCATCTGTGTGTGTGTGTGTGTGTGTGCGCGTGGTGCACTGTGTTGTTGTCATTGGAATCGTTGTTGTCCACGTCTTAGCTGCTTAACACTAGGTTGGTAACCTAACAAGACATAAAAGTGTCCTTTCAGGGTTTTGAAAAAAACCTCCAAAACCATAGTAGATCCACTCATTTTGTAAAATCCTTTCATGAGGTTATAGTTCAAGGCCTACTACACATGGAAAAAATAATAAAGTTGTAAAATTTCTCATCTTTTGGTCACACCAAGCCTCCAAAGTTGATGGAGCAGTACATTTTCATCAAAAGAGTCATTTCTCACATTTTGTTGCATAAAAATAAGATTATGGATTTTTGTAGGACTTGAGATAAATTCCCTAGTTAACTTCAATGGGTTGGTGATCAGAACATATGATTGCTTCTCACTCACTATTTTTTCTTTTGCCAAAAGAAATAGGTACAAAAAAGTTGAATTTTTACCATTCTGCAAACCTATCATCAAAGTTTCTATAGCCACACTCAATACAAATAATATATGCATGTTTTCGTAGTTCCCTATTGTCCTTTAGGTTCATAAGGAGCCATGGAGCATGTCAAAAGAATAATACATCTCTTACCAAGGGGAATCTTGGGGACAAAGATGAAGTGCTAAATACAACAAACATGAAAAACCTGGGTTCAACATTATGAGTTGTAGAATCCCATAGAAACTATTCAATATCTAGCCAAATTTGATCCTTATGAGTAGATATGGTTACTACCTACAAAATGCATGTAGTTGTCACAAGAAAGTAACAAGATTGAAAAAGCTATACTTGATATACTAGAATGTTTCGTTTTCTTCTATAATTGAAAAAATCAACCATCGTTGTCTACTATGAAAAATAGGGTATTAGGTGCCCCAAAACTCAAGGAATATTAGCTTTATGTTACAATATGCGACATAGAAAATCAAAAGTACATTTGGATATCATGAAAGGCACCAAAAAGATAATGGAAGAGCTAAAATTGGCTAAAAAACAGGATTTGACAATTTTTGTAATTTGGTCATAACTTACAACTTTAACATTTATTTCTCCCTAGAAGCATCTAGACATGTTGAGGACTACTAAAGATAGTTCTCTAGCATTATAGACCTCAAAAACATGAATTCTAGAGTGGTATAGTTGCAAAAAGTTAAAAAAAGCCAAAAACAAGACCCGTTTTTTCACACAGTTTAGGTTGTGAAATGTTGTGCAAGGACAAGGTTAAAGATGGAATTCATATTCCAAAAAAATGTCAAGTTTTTTTCAGCTCATGAGACAACTTTCTAGACAGATAGCACCTCAAAATCCATCTTGAAACTCTTGACATAATTCAAGGAAAATGGTCACTTAATAGGACATAAAAGTGTCCCAGGACATAAAAGTGTCCCATTACCAACCTAGTGTTAAAGCTAGGTGGTGCCCCCTGTTCACTTCCCGTGAAAAGTTCTACATGAACGGGCCTCGCATAGAGGCGGCTGACGTCCGTTTTGCACTTGCGCTTTTCATTTGGTGCCCCCATGGAGGAGGGATTCCTTCAGTTTATAATGTTGAAAAGGATACACATCGTCGACCATGGACGAGTGGTTGCGGGAATTCTCCAATTGGAAATCGGAGGAGGAAGAAATTGAAGAAGTACTAAGAGCCTTCATTGAAGCGCTTCTACTAGAAGACAACATCGTCAACGTCTAGGAAGTTAGTTCTCCATCTTGCATCTCTCATTTTAACCGTGAATCAAGAGCCACCTAAGGGAAAGCAGCACGCTGCTCATTGCTAGCACCGACCACACTCTATCAATGAGTGCCATCAATGGAAGTAAAGGAGAAGCCAAAATTCTGTACATCAACATCGGCTACAAAGAAGTCATCCAGATTAAGGAAGGAAAGAGGTTAGTAAAGCCTCTCTTCCCCAAGGAATGTGAAAATAGAAGTGTAGCCTCTGCTCCTAAGTGGCCCAAAGGGGTTGCTCGTGCCAAGGGAAAAGGAGGGCTAGGACAATCCTAAATCACATGACCCTGAAGGAAGGAGAAACACCTGGCCACAGGACTACTTCGAGTTCAGAAAGCAGAATCGTGCCTAGGCTACTAGAAACAAAGTCATCCAAGGCAAAGCAACAGAAGATTGCCTATCAGTTTGCGATGCACATGCGAATAAAGCCATTTCACTTTGACAACCTGAAGCGGAGGTGATAAGGATGTTCCCATGCCCTAGAGAGGAATTGTTTGGCTACTGTCCTCGCTGTTTTGGAAGGCGGGTAGAGGGACTTCCTCCTCTCCTGGAACAACTCATCCTGAAGAAATTGTCTACCGTGGGTGAAACCCAATGGACTGGAGATGAGCTACAATTAAATGGTGTGGAATTCATGCAACGATCTGATTACGGTAACTACTTGAAACTATTGCTAGCTAAAAGGCTAGGAGTGGTCAAACACATCATCATCACTCTATATATGCTGAGCAATGAAGGGAAGGTGGAGCCTATGAAGGGCGATGACTTCCCGTGGATGTGTTGACTTATCAATACCAGCATGGTAAGGGTATAAGTGAGTACTCTACACTCTGGGAATCATGGATAATGGACCACATGCTTTTCCATTTAGATTTCTACAACACATGCACGTACATATATATGTAGATAGGAAGATCTTCTATCAGCAGAAGATTGTCTTTTTGTTTGGTGTTGCGGTGCTAGGAGAGATCCTTAGCTTCCCAAATCCCATTATCCTCCCCGTGTTGGATTACCATCACTCCTTTAATGTTTCACTTTTCATCCTATTTTGATCTATCCACCCAACCTTGTAAGAAGCCGCTATAAGCCGCTAAGCTACTTGTGTTAAAAAAATAAAAATAAAAAAAGAGAGAGAAAAAAAGGAGAGTTTGAAAATTATGCTTTGCAATGGCAAATGTTTCCTTCCCAACCTTCATGGGTAAGGAGGAGAAAGATACTTTGGATTTCCTAGATAATCTTGAAATAGCACGTGTCGTCTCTCGAAGGGATGATGATGCTTTGTGTCTACGTATTTTTCCAATGTTAATGAAAGTGGAAGCAAGATCATGGTACAACGCCTTGGTGCAAGCCACCAAGGAGAGGTGGGACCTGCTCAGAGTAGCATTTCTAAGACGCTTTGGAGAAGGCACCACATCAAAGAAATTGTGGCAATTACTAATGGGGTTGAAGCAAGGAAGTATGGCTGAATATCCAGCATACAAATTGAAGTTCGTGGATCTATGGGTACAATGGGTCGCATTGTTGAGGGAGGGCAAAGGGGCACCCAATTTCTTGAAGAAAGATCGGTTTGTGGCTGGTTTGTGGCCAATTCTTAAAGAGAAGGTGAAGGGAAGGTTTCTTGCTATGTATGAGGTAGCAGTTGTAGTAGCCCACCTTTAAGATAAGAAATTGCATCTATAAGCCAGGACTAACGAGGAAGAGGAATCGGGTAGGACCCGACCACACCTAGCCGCACCTGCAGGCAACCGTTCAAAGGAGTCAGGGAACCGATTGAAGATCAACAAAACCTGCTCATCCGGATCACGAACCAGTTATAAAATCTCTCAGTACATTTGGTGCAGCATGTGCATGCACTTGCCACAAATCTAGACCAAGGAAGAGGCCAACTGTGGGCTTCTACCACACGTATCGAAGCAAGGGCCTTGCCTAGCACTATGTGCGAGCCACAAATGGCTCCAAGCACGCAACTAGCCTTAACTAGTAAGCTCAAAGATGGCGATGGTGTGCCACTCAACACTCTACGCTTGTTGTCGTGGGGGATTCCTCACCACGATGAAAAAGGATCTACCACCGTGCCGCGCTCAACCGCCTCGCCACCACTGTTCCGTCGTCACAATGCTCAATTGCACACTCTCTCTCTCTCTCTCTCTCTCTCTCTCTCTCTCTCTCTCTCATACACACACACACAAGGAGATGAAGAAGAAGAAGATGGAGATGGAGCAAGAGCACTCTTCAATTGCACAAATGAGAGAATCCGTGTTTTTTTAGGTTTAGGTGACTTTTATATGAGCTCGTTCCATTCACACTTGGGCGCCCATACTTAACCAACCAACCCTTGATTGTTCCTATTAGAGTGCACCTCTCATCGGAGATCACTCTTACCCTTTTCCCATTGGACCGACAAGCCCGGCCCATGAGTCAAAACAATGTAATGTCCGTGGATGTGCCGACGCCTATTTGCCATGGTCAGCACCAAGCGATAGATGGCGCTGGGCAGTCCCCAAGCCTCATATTTGCCTGGGTGTTGACGTACGCCTATCATGTCTTTGTCAGAAAGGTCAACACCAAGCGATAGGTGGTGTTGGGCACTCCCCAAGCCTCCTATTCGCCTAGTATTAACTCTACTGCCTCTTGTAATGTCTTTAACCCCAAGGTCAACACCAAGCGATAGGTGGCATTGGGCAGTCCCCAAGCCTCCTACTCACCCAACACTGAATCAACTGTCTGACTTGACGGTTAACATGCCTCCCTTCCTAATGTAGATTCCATCCTCAGAAGCTATTGATTTGAAGCTTGTTCGTCAAGGTGGAAGAGCATTTGAGATGAATGGCCTTAGCCTTCTTTAGTCGCTGTAAAATCAAACAAAAGTGGAATAGTAAGTGCATTCTTATAATCAATTAAAAAGCATATGTAGTTGTAGGCAGACAAATTGATTGGTAACCGAATTTAAAACCATTTGTCAGCAATAAACATTAAATAATAATATAATCAAACGCATAAACAATTGTGAAGGTAAAAAACTAAACAAGTGTAGGGTTGCTAATTTAACGGTCGAAAGGCACTAGAGATTGACTATTAATACCATGGGCAATATTCTCAATTTTCTCTAGTCAATTAGGTTGTTTAATCGTGAGAGCAAAGTATTTCATGTCCGAGGGCTTAACTAGAGGCTATACCTAGAAGACCTTGTAGTTAAGCTACGATAAAAGGAATTGCTAATGAAATCATCGCCGCCTGACTTATTTCCTTTTCTTTGACCCCCCAAAGTCTTTTCACAGTGATTCAATTTTGATGTGCGTGCTTATTTTGTATGCCTTGGGTACCATAGGCAATACATGTGAGTGGAGTACCAAATCAAGCTGATATTTCTTTTCCAGCTTAAGATTTTACATTGTGGCACTTTGATTTTTTTGGTTGTTCATTTTCAGCATTTTTATTTTGTAACTTTGGGGGGTCATATAACACTGTTACCCTCCCCAAGATCATCACACTAGTAAACTCCCTTTATAATACTTAAGCTAAAGGTCAATAGGGACTAAGACCACTAGAAAGCCCTAGCACATTGCACACAATGCTGTCTAAATCGGATTAAGAACATAAGTAACCATTGATTATTAGTAAGGCATTCCCCATGGTATTAAGAGAAGATCTCTAACACCTAGCTTGGTCAAACTAGCTTAGTTAGACTGCTCGATTTTTAAACCTAGACAAGTGATTATGACCAAAAATACATTGAATATAATATTTGATACTAAGCAAATGCATTGAATATTATTCTACCAATCACAATTAAAGCAAACAAACATGGATGCAAAAAAGATAAGGGCCAATGATAAATGGACAAGAAACAACTGTTGGTGTTGATGGTCGCGCTTGATTTGAAGTGTGAACGAGAGAAAGATTCCATGAAGGTCCAAATCCTAACAAAAGAAACTGTTCTTGTACACACTATGAAACACAAACAATACCTCTAGGAGGCACATGAGTGGGAAGAGGTACCTCCCTTATTGAACACAATTAAAAAATATAAGGAACCCTAACCTAATATTTGCACCCCCCCTAGAGAGTCAAGGGAATAGGATATTGTAGAGATTGGGGGAAAACCCTAAGGCTAAACCCCTATCCTTGTTGTCGAGAAAAACAAAGCCATCATCCGTCAGACCATATGTGCCATCCGTGTAATCATGTAAATTGTCTTCATCATTAGAGGCACCAATGTTTACTAAGAAGGTCACTAGATTTCTATAGTCATCTTGGTCAAAAGGCTAGGCTTGTGCAATGGGAGAGACACTCTCTACTAAGTATGGATCAGTCGTGGTCAAGAGACATATCAGCCGTTCTAACTCTTTGAAATTCCTCTCACATGCTAGCGTACCTACCAAATCCCATTCATAGGCAAGCACCGAAAAGACCGTGTGAAACACTTGTGAAAAGTATCGAGGGTACCTCTCACCCAAGGCAGGAGTGGATGACTCTAGCGTACTAGACATATTTGTACACACAGATAGATGATGGTTAGAGTGAAAATATTATAAGGGTTGTGTCAAAAAGTCATGTCCTTGTGGATAATGTGTTTTTATGATTTTGTGTTATGGCTCTTGCTCTTTTACTATTTTAGTTTTTTGTGAGTATAATGTTTTATATATACATCCCCTAAGATCGAGAGATTGAGAGGTAAGGGAGGAATGTTGAGAGGGAAGCAAGTGAATGATGGATGTCATCAAACACTTCCCCCTTCCTTGGGTAAATCATACCTTTTGGAATGATGTCATCACCTTTTGAAACTAATTGTTCCAAGTTGTTATAGGTGAAGACTTTAACCAATAGTTTCCGACCGCCCTATGCATTTCATCTAGTTGCAAGGGTGGCAAGGTACTCTCCCATGATTTTATTTGCAACATTGTTGTAGGTGGTGAACTTACAACAGGAGATGCAAACTCTTCCTTGTTAGTATGGATATGTACAATGGTGGGTGGAGGTTGTGTCAAATTCTATTTTCGTATAAGGACTACATGAAGAGCACGAAGCTTCATTCGACTTCCCTGTTCCTGAGCTAGGTGGAACAAATCGTTTTGTCTTCGGTACCCAAACTAGCTCTGGAGTGGGTGTGTAGCATTCCAGGTTTTTTTCCTTTCCAAGATCTTCAATTTGTTTTGGAGCAACAAGATTGGGCTCACAGGGGCCATGCAGGTGACAAGTGTGAGCACAATTTACGTTTTGGCACCCATATTTGATCATTTCCTCCATAGTAGCCTTGGGCTTCCAGTAGTCGTTTAGGAATCCAACGGCACGTTTCCATACATTTCTTGGAGCCAGTGGGATGTTTCTTGCAAGTCTTTTGTTTTTTAGCACTAGCTATGGTCGCTAAAGAAGCTATAGGGACCCACTTGTATGTTATCTTCGTTATATTAGGATGAGTCTTGTCAAAATCTATATGCATTGCTTCTAGCATATTTAAGGGTACGAGTGGTGGTATTTCATCCCCCTCAAGTGTTACCCAGGTCGTCGCCCTGTTTACCCAAGTGTCTATGGTTGCTGCTAGGTGGACCCAATCCACATTGTCTGACTCAGTCATCCCAGGTAGTACATCCATATAAGGAGAATCTTCCCCAACATCAGTGTCCGCTTTACACGTGTAACATTAATGCAATGGGGTCGAGTGAATTTTGGTGTCAGATCTATGATGAATTATAAACCTGTTTCCTAAGGGATGTGCTCAACCACTTACAAGATCCACTTGAATGATATAATCCTGGAACTGCAGGTAGACATGGTTTTTAGACGAGTCATGCACCATTTTTGCTTCTCTCATGAAAGGACGTCCTAAGATCATCTCCGATGCCATAGTGTGCTTGGAGAAATCCATAACAATGAAGGTAATTATTATTTTATGTCTAAAGATCTTGATCTTGAGTTCTTCTAGCATCCCAATAGGTTTGACAATAGACCCATTGGCCATCTTCACTACTATGGTTGTGGTCGGAAGGTGAGGTCTTCCCATAGTTTCCCAGCAATTTTTAGTCACACTCTTAACCCTAGCACCACCATCAAGGATTCACTTCACAATTAATCCCTTAGTAGTGATTGGTATGCTTGCATTGGATTCATCACCCTCAAAGTATTGTCCCAACTTGTTAACAGGTAGTTCCACCACAAGGTTCTTATCTAGGTTGGGTTGTGGATCTAAGTGTTCCTCCTCTATTGGCATCTCCCTGGCTCCATCCATCTGTGAAAATTGTGGTAGCCCAAACTTCAGTTCTTTATTGAGGAAATCTCGAAGAGCTGAGACTAGCTCAGGGTGTTTATATAGTTTGGACATGATGGTGGTTCTAACTTCTGCAGCCATGAAATCCATCAATTTGGTAATGTTTAACGACACTTTTTGGGCTTCAGTCCCTTGACATGGGGAAGATGGGATCTCCATTTCTTTGATAGGATCAGGTAGTCCCTCTATAAACATTCTTTCCATCAAGAAGTGAGTACGCCCACTTTCCCATGACTTTAAGTCACTTTCTTCTTGAATGACACTAGGTATGGCTAAGGGTCTATGGACTTGGTGAGGTTGTTGTTGCATAGGGAACACTGTGTCTATAATCTAGATCTGCCTAGGTGTTGGTTCTAGATCCCTTTGGGTATCTTCTACCAAACTCCTTAATTTCTTGACTCGCTCAATCTCCTCTGTAGGGTTTGGATAAGTTCCTATCTTCTTCTTGAATCCTGGCCATTGTGGCTCATGAAGATCTTCCTTGTTGGTTTCTATCTTAGTGGTCGTTTTGGTCTCCATGGTTTTGCCTGAATTAGAATCCTCTTCAGCATCATTCATATATACAAGGACTTCACCAGTCCGTATGTTAGTCTTTGAACCCCGGGGCGGTCACTTTTTAGAATGTGTATGATATCATGTGAGTTAACCGGAGAGGATTATTAAAAGACCAAAATGTATACATACAGAGGGGAGTGGGGGTTTTTTCAATAGGCTCACAGTGGAAGTATAGTATGTATATTGGGGTATTATTACTTACCTCTTGAACGCACATGATATAGGGGTCTTTTGATAAGTGACTGCCCCGGGCTTTTAACTGGGGTCTGACTTCGCTGCTTTTTGCGATCTCTTCCTTCGTGTTTTCTTATTTTTTTGAGATTGGGCAAGTGATGCCGTGTCTCTTTCCTCGAGAATATAATTTTGTTTTTGGAGCATCGATCGTGTGAGTATGTTTACTGGTACCATAGGTGTACTTTGTGATGGCTCCTCGATAACCTCAATCAAGTTTAATGGCCTGATCTTTGGTGTATCTGGATTATTTGGACATTGGGCAATCAAATGATCGATGCCACATCGATTACACATGAGTATCTGCATTGTAGATGTGCTTGATTGATTGGTTTGCATTAGTGTGATGTTCTTTTGTAGCCTAATAGGACACTCGGCCACACGATGTGGACCTCCACACTCATAGCATTGAAGAGGTGGTTTTCTAGCAGTGTAATTGATATTTTGGCCTCTTGCAGCAAGAGCAGCTACTTGATAGACATGTTTGACTTGTCTCCGATTGTCCTCCATGTAGTATTGTGGACTTTCTTCAAGCATATCCATCCCATAGGCAATATCAGGGTCTATATCTTCCTCACAGCCTTCCAAACAAGCAATAGATGACTCACAACCCACTTGATTCACATAAGTGATTCTCGGATGTGGTGGTTGCGGTCCTAGCACTTGAGGTGGTAAGGGTGTTGTTTGAACAACATTATGGGCCCTAGGGACCATGTGTTGTGACGTTTGTTCAAGAGGTGGGACCGACATCAATGCAGGAACTCGAGGCGTGTCTGTCCATGCTAAGGGTGGTCTATTGGTCATCACGCGCTTAAATACTATGCAACCCTTATCTTGATGACCGTACCTCCCACATGCACTGCAGTTCCCATTGAATTTTACTCTAAAAGTAGGGCATTCAATGGTACTATGCTTTCCATAGCATATTGAGCACCATTGTTGCTCCCTTCTTGGATACATATGATTGTTTTGCGGAGCACGATTGTCTCTAAGACTCTCTTGAATGGCATTGGTGAGATCTGTTAAAGTCATCTTAGATATTTTTGGCTCCTTAGCAATAGGCTTTAGGGTCATTGGTTCATGCCCCGATGCTTGCGAGCTAATAGATTTAGGCTCAACAGACACTCTTTCTCCTTGAATCATTAAATTATTCTCCAACTGGATCGCATTGGTGGTGATTGTTTCCCAAGTGGTGATACCTCTAATGACTAGGCCATTGTAGATATCCTCATGTTTCAATCCCCTAATGAATCTATGAAGCAATTGATTATTATTGAAGCGCTCATTAGGATTACGACGAGAATTCAAATGCTTCAAGTGACTAATAAAGTCTCTGACCGACTCTCCTTCATCTTGTTGGGCTTCCTGGAGCTAAGAGGCTACACCCCAAAGCACTCCCTCTCGTATGTATTTTTTCAAGAAAAGTCTCCTAAGAGTAGGGTAAATTGTTTTTTCTTCCACCCTTAGGGTTCTATACCAATCCCCTACCTTCCCACTTAAGGTTAGGCTTAGAGCATTACTCTTATGTAGGTCATTGTGTTCTCCTAGAGAATCGCATATTTGTTCAAACACTTCGATATTCTTTCTCACATCCCTGTCTCCACTAAATTTTTGTGTGAGATTGGCTATTTGTACCGCCTTACTTCTAGGTTCTCTATCAGGCGTGTTACACATATTCTCAGCAATAGGATGACCAATAGCTTGAAAAAATGTGGCCAAGTCACCTAAGTGAGCAAGAACCATGGGTGGAGGTGCTCCAGAGACTACATGTGGAGTAGGTATTGGCATTGGGCTTGGCACATAGGAAGCCCTTGGGTTTTACGTTTGGTATGGTGTTGTGCCATGTGGCGGTCCAAAGTTCATATGTGTGGCCCTAGGCATAGCAAACATCAGATGTGACATGCTAATGCTAGCCGGTATGGTCCCATGGAAATAAGAGCTTGGGTGTTGTGGTTGTGGAGCATAGGTTGTTGAAACAATGGGAGGGGTAGGGGCTACATGAGTGCAATGACCCATAGGTGCATACAATTGGTAGACACTTGTAGGGGCCATTGTCCACATTGAACTACCATGTGGCGGTGCTTTACTAACAAATGAGATCCATGGCGTGTTTCTTGGCATGCCCATCATTGGGGTAGGCATGGTAGCCGTGGTGTCATCAAGGGAAAGATGAGCTAGACTTGGGAAAGTAAAGCTATTACTTGTAGGCTTACATTGCACTGAGACCCCTAGCAAAACAACATATGGGGGATCTATTGGACTTACCGAGGGAGTCTCCATTTGCGATAAGGTTGGTTGTTTAGCCTTCTCTGTATCCAAGAGTCTCATGAGACCGTTGAAGGCATATGGATCCCCTTGTTCTGTGTCTCTAGCTCAATAACCCTATGGATGACCTCACAAACTCTTTGTTGTTGATCCTCCACACTAGTAGCACCCATTGTGGATTGTAGGACATCTAACCAACCCACGTGATAGGTGTGACCTGTGTATAGGTCGTTTAGAGTTTCTGTTTGTAGTTCATACTCCTGGTTCTCATTTAGGAACGCTCCATCTAGGCTTGAGGTGCTAGGGGTGTCCTTTGAACTAGATGCAATGTGTCTCTCTATGGATTGACCCTTAGTGGTCACTAATTCAGGAGCACTCGATTGCTCTCCTAGCAAAGATATTGACATATGGGATTTCTCTTTTAACTCTGTTCGTTGCTCCGCCTTGCGTAAGCTCTCCATTTCCTTTTCCTCAGCTGCGATGATATACCGCTCAAATTCTTGTACTTTGGCAAGGCTTCTACCATCAAGTAATATAACCTCGGAGGGGAATAGCTCTGAAGAGTCAGGGGGTGTGGTGAATGGAGTAATCACGTGCACACTCTCTAAGAGCATGAGGTCTACGTTGGTCATGAATGACGAATATACTTCCCCACCCCCCTCATTTACATCATTAGCTGCATGTTCGGAGCGAGTGGCTCTACTAAAGGTTTCCTTCAAGCGGCTAAGCACGCTTGGACCAGACCATAGACCCATGGCATGCATGTATTGGCTTGAGCTATTAGGATTAGGCATTGGGAAACCCTCCATGACATCGTATTCAGAGGAAGAGTCACTCGCCGCTATGTTTGGGTCTTGGTTTGTACTACCTTCGGTCCTCGTCGAGGGCCCGGACCTAATGTAGGTGGATATTGAGAACTCGTGTAAGTCAAAATGCTCTCTAACTGCTCGGTCTCTAGCACACAACCAAAGCGTAGATGCATGTGCCTTTGACACCCTACAAGCGTCGTCGAATAACCTCGAAGGTTAATCGCTTACTTTTTTAGGCGTCCATTTTCACTCGTTTTTTGATGTTTTGTTATGATTGGTTTTTGGATTAGAGCATGTGATAGATCAAAACAGGAATATTGCTTAGGGATTTGTGGTGTGATTTAGAGCACAGCGTTTGGTTACCCGAAGCTCCGTTGGTCCTCAAAAAGGTCGATTTTTATCTACACGTGAGACTAAAATACGTAATTTTAAAGGGGGACAGAGTCCTGAGCCTAAGTGTGCGCCTGGGCTTGGGTTCGGGCCTCGAAAATATTCTCGAGTCCGATCCTACCTTTAATTTTTATTTAAATTTTTTTTTTTTTGGGGATAAGGTCGCCACGGTCGTGCTGTGCGTGCGAGCGCACACACACCTAACCTACCTACTTACAACTAATAGAGCTACTATAACACACTAACACACTACTACAACAACTCATTAGCTAACAGAACTACTTAATGTACTTTACATAGAACTAACATTATGGATCTACTACCTTAATTCTAACAGCTTATCACAGAGAAACCGCCTTGCCTAGCACTGTATGCCAGCCACAGATGGCTCAAGGCATGCAACTAGCCTAAACTAGTAATCTCAAAGATAAGGATGGTGTGTCACTCACCGCTCTACGCTTGTTGTCGTGGAGGATTCCTCGCCGTGAAGAAGAAGGAGCTACCACCATGCTGCGCTTAACCGCCTCGCCGCCGCCATGCCGTCGTTGCAATGCTTGATCATACACACACACACACTCTCTCTCTCTCATGCATACACACACACACTCTCTCTCTCTCTCATGCTTGATCATACACACACACACACTCTCTCTCTCTCTCATGCATACATACACACACAAGGAGAAGAAGAAGAGCAAGAGAACTCTTCAATTGCACAAATGAGAGAATCCGTGTTTTTTAGGTTTAGGTGACTTTTATATGATCTTGATCCATTCACACTTGGGCACCCATACTTAGCCAAATAACCCTTGATCCATTCACACTTGGGCACCCATACTTAGCCAAATAACCCTTGATTGTTCCTGTTAGAGTGCACCTCTCATCGACGAGCACTCTTACCCTTTTCCCATTGGACCGACAAGCCCAACCCATGACTCAAAACAACGTAATGTCCGTGGATGTGCCAATGCCTATTTGCCAAGGTCACACCAAGCGATAGGTGGCCTTGGGAAGACCCCAAGCCTCATATTCGCCTGGTGTTGACTTTATTTTCACTTGTCATGTCTTTGTCACCAAGGTCGGCACCACTAAGTGATAGGTGGCGTTGGGCACTCCCCAAGCCTCCTATTCGCCTAGTATTGACTCTATTGCCTCTTGTAATGTCTTTGATCCCAAGGTCAACATCAAGCGATAGGTGGCATTGGGTGGTCCCCAAGACTCTTATTTTCCCCATGCTGACTCAATTGTCTGACTGGTTGGTTAACAGCAGTAGCGAAGACAGAATCTGGACTACCATTGTTACAAATGTGGAGGGGACGGCCATGGCATAACTTCAAGAGAGGTATAAGGAAAAATTAGATTTCTCCACCAAGGGCAAGGCCACCACCATCCAGGAAACCAGAGCTGCTTCCACCAATTCAAATCCTTCGGATGCCCATACAACCACCACCACCACCGCAGCCTCTCATTCCACCGCTATCTCCACCACATGCTAGAAACCAAGCGGTGAGTGTCATCAGTCTTGAAGCCAAGGGAAAGGTGAAGCTAGAAGAATGTGTCAAAGAGAAGGACAAAGGAAAAGGAAAAGTAGAAGAAGTGGATTTCATGGGAGTGAAGCGTGCCAGTCCATGAAGAGACCTCTCAAAGGGAGGAAAAGATGAAAGGAAAAGGAGAGTTTAGCAAGCATGCCTCTAAGACTCAACAAAAGATTGATATCGTGGATTTTTCATCGGGTGAGTATGCTAAACCATATGACCTAGTTCAAGATGTTTTCATGCAGGGTCCGGAAATAACCTGGCCCCAGTTACTCCATCTTGCACCTAGGATGAGGAGACAATGGACAAAGATGATAAGTCTTATAAAGTCAAGACTAAGGATAGCTTGGGATATCTCTAGGAGGAATCTAGATGGCATCCTACCTATCATGGATCCCCACATCAAGGGGCAATGCATCTCAAAAATCTACATAGATGGTGACTCACAAATATGCATCATGAGTGAAAAAATGATGCACCATCTAGGCCTAGAGGTAAGTAGGCGGGCACCTTGCTGAGCTAAAATGGAAAATAACATCAAAATGAAGTGCGTCATTGTGAATGCGGTCAAGGTGAAGGCATTCAATACGGAAGTGGAGGTAGACATTTTGTCATGTCACACAAAGGGGCGGGCTACCCTATCATTCTGAGAAGAACATGGCTCATGGCTATGGAGGCTAAGCAAGACTGGGGTACACAAATAATCCAAATGAAGGATGCTAAAGGGAAGTCCATATTATACGACATGAAGACTGGGAAGCAACACAACATGATCTTGGAAGCATTGGAAGATGAATTCACCAGTGACTCTTTGACCACCTCGGGAGAAGAAACGAAAACAACTGAGGAGAGCAACAATAGCATTGAAGTGATGGGAGCCATCCTCAGAGATCTAGAGAGATTGACACAATTTGAGGCACCACCGGAGAACCAAGAGGGACCATCATGTATGCAACCCTTGGTGAATAAAAGTAAGTTACATCATCAGATGCTCTCCGGTGAGTTAGCTAGTGAAGAGAGAGAAGAATACATGTCTATATTGGGTAACTTCACCACACATTTCATTGATGGTTATGATAAGATCACAAGCATCATAGTGGTGCAGCACCGCATAAGAATCAAGGAAGGAAGTAAGCCTGTAGTGCAAAAGCTCAAAAGGCTTGGGGTAGTTCAGCAAGAGGAATTGCTCAAAGAGGTAGGAATTTTCTACATGCAAGTTTCATTTACCCCGTCGAAGACTCATAGTGGATCTCTCCAGTGGTGGTCATGCCAAAGAAGAATGATAAGTGGAGAGTTTGTGTAGACTACAAACCTCTCAATGTAGCAACAAAGAGGGATCATTTTCCCCACCCATTCCAAGACAAGATTCTCAACGAGGTAGCAGGTCATGAGCGCTACACAGTATGTCATGTCTACTCAGGCTACTTCCAGATTAGCATTGCAGAAGAAGACCAAAAAAAGACAACCCTCATAACACCATGGGGATGTTTTGATTATAGAGTGATGCCTTTTGGCCTCACCAACGCTCCGACTACGTTCCAACGCTATGTAACTTTTGTCTTCCAGCCATACTTTGGTAAGTCAATACGGGTTTTCATATATGATTTTTGCATCTACAGCTCTCGCTCCCTCCATTTCAGTAAGGTCTATGATGGCTTGGCTAGGTTGCAACCCTTGGGTGGCCAGCTTACCATAGATAAGTGTCACATTGGTGAAAGAAATTTCACACTTCTCAGCCATGTAATTTCAGCCAAAGGAATTGTTGAGGCCGACCTAAGAAAGGTTCAAGCTTTAGTATCTTTGTCATCATCCACAACAGATAAGCAATTGGTCTCTTTCATTCATAGGGTAAAGTATTTGAGCAAGTTCATTCACTTGCTCTCTCAAGTGGTTATCCCTTTACAACAAGTCACCCATAGAGATGTCTTTCTATGGAGCGAAGAAAATGGGCAACAATTTAGCGAAGTGAAACAGATCCTAGCTTCACTTCCCACCATTGCACCCCGTAGATGGGATGAGCCATTTTATGTTAGCCCTAGTGTAGGAAGTGATAGACTTGGGGCCGTACTAACGCATAAGGACCCCCAATTAAACTCTTTCATGCATCCTATCTACTTCTCTAGTCTTGTCATGACCGCATCTAAAAAAGGATTCACCACGGTAGAGCACATGGTGCTTGCATTGATGTCTTCCACTACAAAGTTCCACTCTTATCTATTGCCTAGACCCTTTCTAATTCTAACAAAGGAAGAAGTCTTTCCATATGTAATGCAACACATGTATGTATCATCTAGAATCTCCAAGTATCTCATTAGATTACAAGAGTTTGATTACACGATGCAAGGGGAGAACTCCACCGGAGCTAGTCTAGCATGTATTCTTACTCATCGTCACTATGAGCAGCTATTGGGTAGCTACTACACTCCCACTCCAACAATGAAACATAGCACATGGCCCTAATTCTTGGATTAGAAAAATATGTTTTGCAAGGGGTTCAACGCCTAAATGTGTTTGGTGATGTCATGCTCTTGATAAAGCAGATAAATGGCACTTGGATTTGTAAAAATCAGGTTTTGCTTGGCTAATTACACCAAGTTAAGGATTTTTTAAGAAAGTTTGAAGCAACACAATTATTTCATATCCCTAGGATAGAAAATCAAGAAGCAGATGCTCTAGACAAGGAAAGAATACAAGATAAGGGTATACCAAGGACAGAGGCTTGTCCGAAAGGCAACAAGATACCACCTTATACTGCAAGGGCAAAGATCAGATCCTCAGGCGAGTTCCAATCTCTAGTGAAATCATGGAGGTGATCTCAAGTTGTCATGATGGTGTTTGAGGCGGCCACTTTGCTCTAGATATTACTAGTAGGAAGATTCTACATGCAGGATTCTCTTGGCCTAGTCTGGACAGGGATGTGCAGCATTGATGTAAAACATGTAGAGCTTGTCAAGTATCTAGTGATCAGACACTAACCTATGAGCCACAGACTCGTATCATCTCTCACATGGCCCATTTGAGAAGTGGGGGATAGATGCAATTGGTCCTTTACCAAGGGCCCCGTCGGGTAAATTGTACATTCTAGTTGGTGTAGACTACATGACTCAATGGGCAGAAGTAGCAACCACCACACACATTACTACCAAGGAACAGAAATTCATATTTGAGCCCATCTGTTGTCGGTTTGGCACACCTTTGGAGATAATATCTGATAGAGGGCTAGGTTTCAGAGGCGACTTGGTGAGAGAACATATGAAAAATCCATGCATCACACGCTGACACTCCACTCCATACTATTCAAAATGCAATGGTCTAGTGGAAAAGGTAAACGGAACGATCTATAAGATCATCACGAAGCAAGTGAATAACCACACAAGTGATTGGGATAAGCATCTCATGGCCGCTCTTTGGGCCTATCGCATGACATTCCGAACATCACTAGGTTTTACCCCTTTCCATGTGGTATATGGAAAAGAGGCCATTCTACCCATTGAGGTATAGATAGACAACTTGCGAGTCATGGCTAGTCAGTTACAGTGCCCAATTTCCCATCTCTGCAACCACACCTTGGATTTGGAAAGGCTTCAGCTAGACAGGGAAGATGGAATGAACTACTATATGACGCAAGCAAAACGACGCCGACTCACATTCAATCAAGGTTTGAAGAAAGGCATGTTAGTATTGAGATACGACAATAGATTTGACACTAGGAAAGATTAGAAGTTTCAACCCATATGGGAAGGACCATTCATTGTCAAAAGGTGATACACCAATGGTAGCTACAAGTTGATGGAGGTAGATGGGAAAATTCACAAGACCAGAGTCAATGGATGGAGGCTGAAAAAGGTACTTCTTAAGGTTTGATCCAGAGTTCATGATAGATATTCCAGAGGAGGGAGAACCCTCCAACTCCATTGGTAGAGAATCAGAAGCAGAGCTAGAGGCATGAATGCCCTCTAGCCAGAAGGGGAGGGCTAATGATGGCCGGATTTCAAAAGCTGCAGCCGTGGGAACTAACCCAAAGAGGGGTGCATTATAAAACAAAAAAAGACATTTTTGGTTGCTGCAGGTTGCCCCCCCCCCCCTTTGTCCTTGCACTCATAGAGGGGGCTGCCCCAACTTGGCACCACTCTCTCTCTTTGTCTCTCTCCTCCATTATTGCCACCTCCCTCCCTCCCTCTCTCTCTCTCTCTCTCTCTCTCTCTCTCTCTCTCTCTCTCTCCCTCTCATTCATTTGCAGGTGGCCACCATCTCTCTCTCTCTCTCTCTCATCCATTATTGCCAGACTAAATATTTCTCTCTTTTGTTTCCCCACCCTTACACACACACACACACACCTCTCACATAGGCTCTCTCTTTATCTCTCTCTCATTCTGTGTCAGCAGCCAGTAGAAATAATCTTTATTTCTCTTTTCATACACACACACTCACCCTCATCTCTCTCTCTCTCTCTCTCTCTCTCTCTCTCTCTCTCTCTCTCGCTCTCTCTCTCTCTCTCTCGTGCATTCAGAAATTCAACCCTGTCTCTCTTACATACACACACACACACACAAACACATACACACTCTCACCCTCACACACCTCACTCACCATCTCTATCTCTCTCTCTCTCTCTCTCTCTCTTTCTCTCTCTCCACACACACACACACACAACACTCACAAGCACATACATGTACACACACATACATACACTACACGCATAAGCACACACACACACACACAATCACATATGCACCAACAACGCACACACAAGAAGGAAGGGAGCAAAAAAAGAGAATGGACATCGACGCATCGACAAACATACCCAAAACACGGGATTGCGACAACAAATCAAAGAATGATACTGAAGGCATGCCCCAACTAGCATTGAAATTGATGAGTGCGCTACACCACCACCCAGCAAATCCTGCAATTTTCCAGCATCTCCTCCATAACGCATTTCCTTAGTAAACATCCCTAGGGTAATTCATTTTCCGTTTTCCAAGCCAGAACTTTGTAAAAACCTTTTGTATATTCCACGTCTCTCTAGGTGATGGTCACAAAGGCCCACCTAGGAGAATATCATTTCTTATTTCTCCCAAAACAAAGCACAAGTCAAACTTCTGAGACCCGAGTGCTTGCTTAGTCTCTCTAGCTTAGGGTCCTAAACCTAATCAATTTATACTAAACTAATGCATCCTACACCTATAAAAGAGCACTGAGAGGTCACTATCAAGGGGAGAGCACTTGAAAGACAAGTCATGCACACACGCTGACTCCAATGGTCACTATGCACATGAGTAGGATCTTCGTCCATATGAGATTTCCCTAGAGAATGCACTATAGGATCTCTCTCTCTCTCTCTCTCTCTCTCTCTCTCTCTCTCTCTCTCTCTCTCTCTCTGTGTGTGTGTGTGTGTGTGTGTGTGTGTGTGTGTGTGTGTGTGTGTGTGTGTGTGTGTGTCTCTCTGTGGTCTCCATCTTGCCGAGATGAGGGATCTTGTAAATACCATCTTGAATCAAGTTTACCCACACATTCCGAAGGGTCTTCATCTCCTCCGTCCATGTCTCCATCTCTCTATGTATCTCTTTCTCTCTCTCTCTCTCTCTCTCTCTCTCTCTCTCTCTCTCTCTCTCTCTATGCGTGTGTGCGGTGCAATCTGTTGTTTCCATTCAAATCGCTACTGCTCACATCCTAGCCGCTTGACGCTAGGTGGTGCCCCCTGTTTACGTTGCGTGATGAGTTTTCCATGAGTGGGCCTAGGGTAGAGGTCACTCAGGTCCATTTTGTGCTTGCATGTTTCACTGAGTATGTCCAACGGGGGTATGTCTACTATTCAGGCTCCATGACTGGTGTTGTTGCTTGCTGCATAGGTACTAGAGCTTTAGCTTGGATGGCATTGATTGACAACTCTTTGCTTTTCTCTCTCTCTTTCAATGAAACGTGTACCTAATGTTGCACTAGGATGCGTGAGGGCACTTCTAGAATGAGATATGTAGCACCCGCGTGTGGTTGGAAGATAAAATGGCCTCTAGGTTCAATAACATGGCTTTTATGTCTATTTTGGAGCATGAAAATATATAAACACAGTCAAAGTGAAGAAGTAGCATTGTGTTAAGACAAATAAGTATGTGCTGCCTTGTCCTCATTGAAAACAAAGGTTTTGTGTCTCTTTTCTAGTTTAAGATGGAAAACACTACCTGTAGTGCTATGATCTTTCTAGGTCTTGTTGATCTCTCTCTCTATCTCATTGTTCTCTCTCTCTCTCTCTCTCTCTCTCTCTCTGTCTCTCTCTCTCTCTCTCTCTCTCTCTCTCTCTCTCTCTCTCCAAGTATATGTGATACGTTAGACCAAATCACAAAAAGTAAGTGGAGTCATATGATGCATTTAATGACCGTATGATATGAATAGAATGTGGACACATTGGTGCAACCAAAGTTTGTTCAAGCTAGGAAGTGTGATATGCAATGCTATGGGTGTATATAGGTGCATGGTAGAGTGGAAAAGAAAATAAGACCTAGGCAGGCAGGTGATAGCGGGAGTGTATGCTTGATATGATTTTCTAGGACAAAAGCTCTCCAAAATGGCCCAATTGGGATTATAGGTAAAGTTTCCCAAAGTGATAAGTAGAATCTTTGTAATGTGCTCTTTTGAGATGTTGTAAGAGCCGGTCTAAACGGCTCCTCAAAGAGAGATATGGTGAGAAAGTTATGGCAGCTCATTTGTGGAATGTTTTGCAGATCCCCCACAGATAGGGAAAGTGGAGACAAGTGGCGAGAGTTGGTATGAGTGAATAGACACAAAGTACTCAAGCTGTGAAGCATGCTTGTCTTCTTGGATTGTCAATCGGAGCTTGAACAGGCAATGTATGGTCAATTGAAGTTTTCAGGGGGGGCTAGCTATGTGGAAGATTGACCGCATTGGTAGACGTGCTATCTGAGAGTTTTTTGTCTTTGACGCGATCTAGAAGATAGTCCACATCAATGATCATGTGGAATTAGCAGGAGCTAATGACTTGTCAATCAAAATTACGCACGGCAAGTTATACCTGATTATAACTAGGAGTAGTTGCAAAAAAACTGGGCACAAAAGAATTTTTGCCCACTTTGGGTGTGTTGTTTGACATCGTGATAAAGAAAAAATGCAGCCCAAGGGGGTGGAGTCAAAGCCGGGAGTCGGTTGTTGTGGTGGAACTTTTGCGGCTTCGGAATCCGATCCCTCAACATAGGGTGGCAAACTTGCGAAGTTCGGGGGAAGAAAAGGTTTTTTTTTTTTAAATATGAGCCTTAAAAGGCTAGGCTATCCAGAGGATGCCATCTGGTGGGGTTTTTCAACCAACATGCATATTTGAAAGCTAGGCACATGACATATGTGATCTAGGGTGTGGCCCTCTTGAAAAGAAAAAGGGTGAGGAAAAGAGGTTCTCTTCTGGTGCATGGATATGGCATGGGCACCATGTAACACTGTGATGATTTCTACGATGCCAACTTTGACCTATGTTGACTGCGATGGGCGCACAGTGGTGGCACGAGAGGGTTGGATGGAGATCATGGGGAAGTGCTAATGTGTTAGGTCGCTAGCGGTTGGATCTCCCCCCCCCCCCCCCCCCCCCCCCCCCCACACACACACACACACACAGAGTAGGGATGTCACTAGTGCAACGGGGAGGGCACAAGAGGCGAGTCCCGAGCAAGGGGAGGAGGAGCTCCAAGGAAATCAAGGGAGTCCAAGAGGCGATTCAAGGCAGAGCTCCATAAACATTTTTTTTGGACTCGGCTTTGGAACGTTTTCACACGTATATGAGTAGTCTAACTCTAAATTTGAGAGGGATAATCACACTAAAGTTCTCATATTATAATTAACAATTCCATAATTTGAACTAGTTTGAGAACCTTTTTGTCCAAATTTAACCGAGAATTTTGCATTTTTAACAGACTTTGGATAAAGTGAACCTATGTTTTCTTGAGCCCCGATTCAACGCACAATTTCAAGGGCATTTCAAAGCCAAGCCGGACAAAGAGGTGATTTCCAAAGTGATTCAAAGAGTGTCCAAGGCGGTCAAAAATGTAAAATCTCAAGGGTGCAATTGGAAAAGAGAGACATGGAAATTAAAATACTAGGGGCACAAGTGATGTCGCTAGGGCATCCTCCCTCAAATTTAAAGAATATAGCAAGTGAGAGCATGCAAAGGCGGTTCCCCCCTTCAAAGCTGCTAAATTGAAATGATAGATGGCCCAATAAGAGTGCAGTTCCAAAAAATGAATGGAGTCCCCCTATAGAGTTCATTTTTGTATCATTTTTAATGCTTCTTTTCCAGGGACTTGACATGTTGGTGCTTAAAAAGAACCAAGGTGTAAGCGTGCTTTTTCTAACACCTTTTCTGTGCAAAGGTGTGTGCTTGTAAAGCCCATGCTGTGTGTTGTTTGGCTCACAACCAAGTGGGTGCACCTCTCATTGTAGGTGAGTTGAGTATGGGTTTTTTTGAGCATGGTGAAGATTTCATAGCCGTTTCTCGAGTGTCATTTCCCTTGCCTCCTTGTCTACTTCTTTTACTTTTGTGTTGATACTGGTGTGTGTGAGCAAGTGTGTTCCCGGGCCATTTTGGTGTGCGAAATGGAAGTGAGAAAGTGGTTTTTTTGTGAGTCAGTGGTGTGTGGTCTGAAACAAGCTGTGAAGTGTGCACATATAGTGGATTTTGGCAAGTTTGAGTGTGTGGTGTTTAGCTCGTGGTGACGAGCATGTTGGTGCATTGGAGTGTGTGTATGTGGTGGTATGCTAGGGGAATTGTATTTTTGACGGTGTTTTTTGAGAGGATAGGGGTGGGGTGAACGTCTTGAGCTATAGAGAGGAGTTGCTTTGTGTGCTGACTGTGTTCTTCTTTCCATCTTCTGGTGCCTCCATGGAGGAGTGTCTGACTGCTCATCTTTGAGGTTGAAGCGGTGATTTTGGCGATCCTAATGGTGCAAGGTTTGAAGAGCAGGTGTTTCTAGAGATAATTTAGTTTTTTTTCCCATATTCCCGAGGGTCTAAGATGTGGAGACTTGGATCCAACATTGTGGGTTTTTTTTTTCTAGAGAGAGGTTTATAAAGGGAAGAAGGTGTGGTGCAAGTTTTCCTGCTCCTAGTTTGTGGAAAAGCAAGGAGATGGTACAATGGTCTGTGTGGAGGAGAAAAGATGGATTGTAAAGCCTTGGAAGAGGCCTTTTGAAGCAGATTTTTCATGAACTCCTAGCTAGATGAAGTGAAGAGAAAGCTGGACAGATTAAAGTAGAGCTTGGAAGGTGATTTTCAAGCACTCCAATGGGGGTTCGAAGCCCTTTGGGGATGGTTGATCAAAGTAACTACTCTAGAGAATGTTGGTTTTCTTAAATTGAGCAAGTTCATGGATTGCCTCCATGAGGTGGTGCAAGACAAAGTGGAGATAGATGGACCGGTGTCATCTCGGAGGGTTCACTATGTGTAAAACTACTATATCATGTGCGTTCAAGACATGTTTGTAAAACCCCTTATCTGTGAGTTTTGTAGGAATATAATGTACCCTTTTCTTTTAAAATTTGTAAGTTTTTTTCAAATTTGAAAAAATAATGCCCTTCTGTAAGTTTCAAGAGCTTTAAATACCCTTCTGTTGAACTCACGTGAGGTTACATTTTTATTAGGTGACCTCCCCAGGGGTGTCATTAGGAGATTTTGGAGGTCTTTTGGAGGGCCTTTTAGAAGAGAGAGGAAAAAGCGCTCCTCCAATGAAAGAAGAGATTATGTTATGTAGAAAAATAGATTAATATTGAGAAAAGTATAAAAAAGGTGTTAGTGGTCCTTGAAAATGAGCGCCTTTTCATTCAATGTGAATGTCTTTTACATCAGGTAGGCGACGATCATTTAATATGGCTTCCATCATCATCGAAATTTTAAAAAAATCACAAAACTATCAATTGGTGTTGGAATTTGAAGCTTTTCACACCGTCAATGTGTCAAGAACATCCAAAAATCTAAAAAACACATATCTACTTCCCTCTATCTGACACCCAGAGAGGGACAAATCGCCAAAAAATCCCTAAAAAGGGGATTTTGGATCATGTCGCGCGAGGGACCGTTTGGAGAATTCTAAATGACCCTCTGCGCGCCGTGATCCACTTTTTTTATTTTTTGCCTCACAGCGCATGGAGGGCCATTGGAATTTTCCAGATGGCCCCCCGCATGCCGTGAGGCAAAATCTCCTTTTTAGGCGTATTTTGACAATTTCTCCCTCTCTAGCTGTCAGATTGAGGCATGTAGATATACATTTTTCAGGTTTTTGGTCATTTTGGACGCATTGGCAATATCAAAAACTTAAAATTCTAACACCAATTGATCATTTTGTGATTTTTTTAATTTCAATGATGACGAAAGCTATATTGAATGAGCGTTGTGTACTTCATGAAAACGACACACGCATTGAACAAAACATTAGTGACCGTTTTGAATGATTTTTGAAAAGTTAGGTTCACTTTTGAGAAAGTTCAGTTGTCCTTTTGGACGTACGCAACAAGTGCAAGAATATTTTAAGAACATTTTCTAGAGAGAGAAATAGAATTTCTTAGAAGGCCCTCCAAATGACCTTCGAAATCTCCTAATGCATATGAAGAAGCAGCGACTTTAATGGGAGGATAGACAAAGAAGGTGGTTAATGTGGTGGAAGTCGAGCCGAAGGTGGTGCACAAGGATGTGCTGCTGCAAGAGGAACCAAGGGTTCTATGACTCCAAAGATGCTAGTTAGAGAGGCTCTATTTGTGAAGGAAGTGTCGGTGGTTCCAAATCGGGTAGAAGATGCACTACTAAGTCAATGAATGGTTGGTTAAGCTGCATTTATGTGTGCTAGGGATCAAAGGGTGTGGTTTGAAGATGAGGTTGAAGCGGTGAAGCTTGAGGATACAGATCTCAAGAAGAAAGAAGAGATAGAGATTAGATAGCATACACGGGACCCTATGGCCTTCACACCATAGAGTGCCAATATAGAGCATAGATCGGCTCTTACCAGCAAAGATCGGACCCTATGGCCTTCAGGCCAAAGGGTGCCAATATAGATCATGGAGAGGCTCTTACTAGAATATAGGGGACCATATGTCTTTCAAGTCACATGGTGCCAATATAGAGAAAATAGTGTTTTTACTAGCATATAGAACATCTTGACCTAGGGGGATTGGTTGTCAAAAATTCATCATAGAAATGTTCTTATCGCCTTCAGCCCACAAGGTCTTCTCAATATAGAGCGAATAGTATTTTTCATTGGCATACAAAGCACCCTTGGGGCCCTTGAGGCCAACCCGATGGCCTTCAGGCCTTAGGGAGCTAATATAGAGCATGGTACTTTATATCAGCATAGAGAGCTATGGCCCTAGGGCCATAGCAAAACAATGAGGTGTTTTTGGAAACAATGAGGGCACCTTGTGGTCTTGGGGCCATAGGAAGTCAATATAGATCATAGAGCATAGATGATAGAGCATAGAGCACAAAGAGATTCTTAGTAGCATAGAGGGAACCCTATGACCTTTAGGCCATAGGGTGCCATTATAGAGTAAACAGAGGTTCTTACTAGCATAGAGAGGACCCTATGGACTTCATCCCACAAGGTCTCCTTAATATAGAGCAAATAGTGGTTTTTACTTGTATGGAGAGCACCATATGGACCTGGGGTCATAGGTTGCTAGAAAACCCTCATGAAGCGTTTCTTTAAAACATTGTGGCCACCTTGTGGCCATAGGATGCCAATGTAGAGCATAGAGAGGTTCTTACTAGCATGCCGGGGACCCTATAGCCTTCAGGCCACATGATGCCATATGGTGTTGGTGTAGAGGCTCTAAAGGGGTATTTAGGCCATTCAAGGGATACTTCTTTGAGCGTCCTCTAATGTCATAAGGGAACATGTGATCACACTACCACAGAGTGGCCTTGGTACACTTATAGAACCATTTTGTTGGCACCCTTTGGACCTAGGACCGCATGGTTTAACATAGAGGTGACTCTATGGCCCTAGGTCCATATGGATGTAATAATATCCATCTTGTCTAAATATATGTCATTCTTTTTACAGAAAATGTCTTAGAAGAGAAAGTCAAAGTCAGTTGATGCAACAGGCTCAACACCAAGTTCTTGGTATCTAGATTTTTACTTACCAAATGGTGGAAGTGATGAGAAAGTCCACTTGTTCTTTCAAGATAAAGAGAAATTTCCCTTCAAAGACTATGGTATTGTCAAGGAGATAAAGAAATATTGTTCAGATCTTGAAATGTCTCCATGCCTTGGAGTAAAACTACTCAATGGTGACTCCTACTTGTTGGAGCCTGTGATCTTTGCTCAAAAATTAGTGAAGGTTGATTATGAAGGAGTGACAATGACAAAAGCAGGGTGGGTGGAGCTTCAAGACGACATTCCAAGTGAGAAATTTATAGACTTATATATTGAGGGCTTTAAGAAAGTCAATCAATATTTAGGTAAATTGAGCAGCACAAAGAAGAATAAGAAGCGAAAGAATGAAGACACAGGTACAACAAATCAATCTAAGATGCTCAAGGAGAGTCAGACTCCCTCACTTGGAGAAAATAGTGGAAATGTGGCTGAAGAAAATCTTTCAGTTATACCCTTATAGACTCAAGAAGCAGGATATTCTAGTGGACTTGCAACCCTAACAGTTGGAACCCCCTCAGTAGCAGTGGTTGTGGACTCAGCATCCTTAGCTGTGTTGGACTCTATTATACAACCCAAAGAAAAAGATCTTGATAAAGAAGTTGCCAAAACTTCTAAGAGTGGGCTAGATGGATACATCGGAATTGACCACTATTTTAAATTTGGTGTGCAATTTACCCAATTGATCCCAGTTGAGCAATGCAACCTTGCACCAGATCGATATAGATGCAGACCATTGTCAGATGTATAGGTGAAATATCTCTTGAAGCAATTTGCAGGGCAGTCTAGGCCAGTCTCCAGTGCAACAGATTTGATGCGGTATAACCCAATTACAAAAATGCCTTTACAAACAGTTGAAGTGCATAGAGCCAAGCTATCAACATACCACTACTGGATTCTAGCTGGTCAGCATTCCATCATAGCGGCTAGAGATTTTTTGCGTAGCAACAGCACTAAGTATGCTTTGAGAAAAGAGTTCTACAAGTTTAGAACTGCAAGGATAGTGGTAGACGCTCCGAAAGAGGTTGCTGTTCAAATTTCCAAAATGGAGAACATGGAGAGAATAACATCAATGAAACACCAGCCTTATGTGGAGGTCTTTAAGCATGGACGTAGTCAATGGATTGCATATTCTAAACCAACAAAACCCAAGGCAGGTGTTCCTGTCGGTCATCCGAGTCGAGCAGGTTGGGATGTAAATTCCACTTCCCTATGCTTGTTTTTGTTACAAATATTTCTTGAAATAAAGTTAATTTTCTTTTATTTATTTTGAAGGCCTTTGTAAATGTGGCGAATATCGTGTTCAACCATAAATCATTTGCCAACAAAGAAGCACACATGGTCATTAACGATGATGAAATCTATGATCAGTGGATACACATCTTGGAGAAGCGTCAAACATCAATTGCTCGTGGGAGACAACCAAGCATAACAGCCTTTAGATGCCTATCTGGTTTAGAAGATAATGATGTCAAGGTACTACAACAAGAGATGGCAGATGAGAAGATCTGCTTAGTGAAGCAACCACGTCAAGCGGGCATGCTCGACCTCACTGCACGTGCAACCGGTCTTAAAGAAGACCAGGGTTTTTGAGCCTCAAATGTTGATGGAATTTAAAGAGATAGATCCATCAACAATAGCAGTTACTTCGTGGGATAAATGTAAGTTTCATTATAACCTTACTGATGAGATTTACAAATCTCTCTTCACGAGTTGTACGCAATGGTTAAATCTCCTACTACAAAAAGGAAAGGAGAAAGAGCCAATTCCTGAGATCACTAAGGGATATGTGCAGTGGATCATTGCACAAAAGAATGGCACTTCTAGTTTGCAATTCATTTTACCATGGACAATCAAGTGTGTTGGAAAGAATTTGGAAGGCATTGAGTTTCTCTGCAGTGAGAATAGCTCTAAAATTCGTGTTGGTGTTTGCATCATAGACACAACACACAAAAGTCTTACATCTAGTGGTTGGAGTGCTGCCCAATTTGGTAAAGTAATTGATGGAGTATGTGGGGTAGCACATCAACCATCAGAGTTTTTAATTGCCGGCTTAGTCAAGTATCAGCATGCTGCTTCCCTAGAGAAGGCAATTTCTGAAAAAGCTAAATGGTATGAAATGCATGTTCTACCTTTGAGCTCCTTAATGGGATTAGAAACCATCCAAACATGTGCTCTTTGCGAAGTAATTTTTGGGGTTTGGGCATTTTTCAGTCAAGGAGAGTAGTACACCAACTACTCGTGTTAAAGAGTCATTGTTGGATCCAATGCATACTCTCTGCATCAATGATGCGACGAGTATGATGCTGTGACCACGTCCAAATCCTTTTTTGTACGTCGTACAATCAAACGCATCTATCTCAAAGAAGATGATCAAGTGATAGACATCTTCTCATTAGGCTATGGGACTAAAGAGGCACTACAACAACAGAGAAAGGTGATATCAGTTGCATGTAGTAGTGATCAAATGACACAATTGGAATCTCTTTGCCATTCCATAGTGGAAGAAGACCTTGATCTTAAAAGGTGGGTAGGTGTGGATAACAGAGAGAAATTCAATTCCAAGGATTCAGAGGAAGAAGAAATTGAAGAACCATTGGATGCAAGTGCTGAGGCCGTTCTAGAAAGTCTACAAGAAACAGGTTAAGCTAGCCATCCATGATATTACATTACTGATATTTAGATTATTATTTTTGTCATTTTATTTTATTTGTCCCATCTCAAATCTGCCCATGATGTTAAAAACATTGATGTTTGGCTCGTTATTTTTCTCAATTTATTTTCTTTGAAAAAATGTGAACTTGTGAGTTTGAGTTTTTTCACAATAAATGAATTAGACTTAAGTGTATGATATTATATGGACATGTTTTGGTAAATAGAATTCTACATTTATATATGGTCATACGATATATATTATGTAATATTTTAAAGTTAATTGATCATATGAGGTTTGGGAAGAATACACTATGACTTGAGGATCATAGAGTTCTTTGTAGACATGACACCCTATGGCGCTAGGGCCATAGAATCCCCAAAAGAAAATGGGATACCCTACAACCTTACAGATGTAGGGTGATTACACCGAGTCTCTAAAAGGGCACATAAGCATCTGGGTTACTCTATAGCCTTAGGCCCATAGGGTGTCAACATAGAATCCCCCAAAAGCATTTGGCTACCCTACAATCTTACGGATATAGGGTGATTACATAGAGCCTTTAAAAGGGCACATAAGCATTTGGGATAGTCTACAGCCTTAAGGCCATAGGATTTCAACATAGCTATCCTACAATCTTATGTATATAGAGAGATTACATAAAGTATCTAAACCGGCACATGAGTATTTGGGCTATTCTAGAAGGAAACATAAGTTATCCAAGAGCATTTGGGATACCCTAAGTCCTTAGGGCCATAGGGTGGTGACATAGAATCTCCACAAGGGCACTTAAATCACCCCACGGATGCAAATCACCTAGCTCTTATGGACACATGTTATAAAACATCACATGACACCCTATGGCCTTTAGACCATACGTTGGTTATTCTAGGTCACCTAAAGACTCTTTAAGTGTTTCAAGAACATTTTTCGTTGGCCTTATATCTTGTGTCCATATACATTAGGGACATATATTTCTTATCTTGTGATTAAGGTTTATTATTCTATTGAGAATGAAATAAGCTAGAAAAAACTAAAAAGAAATTAGGCCTCAAAATTCCAAAATGAGAGTTTGAACAACTGATGTATGATCATGTTGGTTCTTCGCTATGATAACCGACTTGATACTCGACTTGACAATTTTTTTTTGCAAAGATGGGAGGGACCTTTCATGATAAAAACAAAGTTTGGGAATGGTAGTTACAGATTAGCAAATTTATCAGAAAAACTCGACAAGACCAGAGTCAATGGATGGAGATTAAAGCCCTACTTTCAACGTATCAATCCGTTGATAGGGAGTCATCTGCCTATATCGTCTAAGCTCCAAATTGACATGGCTCCCTTCGGCTTGGCCAATGCTCCACCTATTTTTAAAGCTTTGATGTGCAAAGAAGAACCAGCCTTGGAATCTGAACATACCCAAGGCAACCCTCCCATCTCCGATTTATGGGATTGAGGTAATGAAAAGCAGGTCTAATGGAGTAAAACATTGCATGACACTCCTCCTATTGAAAAAAAAAAAAGTGGAAAAGGAAAAATGACCAAAAAAAGAGAAAAAAAAGAAGAAAAAGAAGCAACACAGTCCTCCTAAAGATATGAATATCTCTAGGCTTGGGGGAGGGCTAATATGAGTGGCATAAAATGGTAACCATCTTTTTGCAACATTTGTCAGCCTACTCAACGTCCTCTTCCTCATATGTGTATATATTTTTCTACGCTATTAAGTTATCTAGAGTAAATTCCCCCTATTCATTTAACCTTTGTGGCGACACATACATTATACTCTTCCCAAAAATGTCACCTTAGTCATATATTTCTATTACCACCCTTTTCTTTTTTGCTTTGTAAATAGAATAAGCATACAATAATGAACTATATACCCCCAAAATTTCTTACCTCTTGTGAATTAGTAGTAGAAAAATAATATATCCATCTTCCACCCCATATAGATAAATTCCCATGGAAATCAACTCTCCGCTTGTCTTTACCAAAGATTATGGTCCCTCTCTACAAGTCTTCTATGCCCCCTACATAGGTGGCCCAATATCTCTTAAGAATATACATATAGTTTCTCTCCTTTCAAAAAGACTCCAATTGTATATTCCCCTTGGATGCATACAAGCAAAGGGCCCATACAAGAAGACTTGGAAGCAAAAGGTTCCCTAGCCTAGTGTGGACCTTCCAAACCGAATTCCTTGGCGCATGGGCGTGAAGAATAGTCCAAATTCATATCAAACATGTTGAGAAGGTCAATTTCTCCTTTTGAAGCATGTCATTCCGAGCTACAAGTAAAACGTTATGGTCAAAATAGTGTAAATCTGTCAAATTCGCAGCAAAAGGGAACTGTAAATCAAGTAAATCAAGAGGGTGAGATCTTATTTTTCCCCTAATCATCTTCTAGAAGAGAAATGAGTGTTCAAGTTCACTTGCATGTGATGGGACTAACCTAAAGATGCTTTCTAAATGCCAAGACAGACAAGTTGAGATACCCCGCAGGAGCCACCCGTAGGGCCTCATGGTGGGGCCCACCTACATTATGCACCCCTATGGAGCCTTCACGGTCTAAAATGATATTTTTGGTGAATAAATAGTCCCTTTTATGTCCAAAATTCAATGAGTGTTCAAAGGACACTTAATTATGTCTAATCACTTACTCTAATTAAGTGTAGCATAATCCCACTCCTACACAACTATAAATAGCCCCCCTTGGAGAGACTCAAGGACACACACCTATATTTTGAGCTTCATGTTGTTTCTTGATCAATAGTAGAGAAAACCCCAACTCTCCCTCTTTCACATTCTCCCTCCTAACCCTCCTCTTTGGAGGAAGTGCAACTCTATTCTCCACTCTTTCCATTTTACAATCTCTTACTCCATCAACCCAATAAATCATTTGTAGCACCTCAATAACTTGTAAATACATCATGATCTCTGTCATGGTTATGTTAATGATCATGAAATCATCTTCAAAAACTTTTAAGTGTCGCAATTCGTGATGGTTAGCCAGCGTCTGTCCTCCCCTTAAAAGGTGTGCGAGAAATCAAGTAAGTGTTCTATTCTCAATTTACCATTGGTTTGTTTCTTCACACTTATTCAATTGGTCTAGAGAAATTTCTCACTCCAACTCTCTTTTTCTTCATTACATATGCATGTGGATACCTCTCATGGAGATGAGCTCTCTATGCAAAGTGTGTTAGTTTGATGTAAGTGATTCTCTTGTGTGTTTGAGAGGCAAGTCTTGTGCGCATGATTTTTTTGATGAGTGCTTGAGAGAGGAAGAGTTTGGATGTATTATGGGTATTCTTATGGGGAGAAGGTGAGTGCTATTCCACAAATTGCATATTTCATTTTGATGCACGGCATTGGGTTGCATAATTGTTGATGGTGTTCAAGTGTCCAAAGTGTCTATAGAGTAAGGGGGTTTTCAAAGTGTGTTGCTTGAGTGGGTGAGTGCAAGTGTTATTTTGATTGGTTTCCTTCTCCACTCCCAAAAGAAGGTGGTGCCCCAAGTAGTGTGCGTACCTCTTTACGAACATTTTGTGAGGGTAGGCCCATTGGTTTGGGTTTAGAGGCCCCATTTCAAAAAGCTCGCCCTCATAAAGTGATGCCCCCACTGAGGAACATATTTCCAAGTTACCTTCAAATTTTTTAGTGATGAAAAATGGAGTTCCCATCTATCCATTTCATTTTGCACAACACATTAGAGTAAATGTTCACATAGATAGAAAAGTCTTTTTCTAGCAACACATTGTTTTTATGTTTGGTGCAGAAAGACTTAGAGAAATACTGGCATCACCCAATCCAATTATACTTCCAATCATCAATTATGAAACTTCTTTTGATGTTCACGTTTTCATTTTGTTTTAAAGGCAGGAACAAGGAGTGGTGAAGGGGTGCTCAAGGGCCATATGAAGGAACGAGTTCTTCAAACCAACAACGAGGAGTAGCACATGAATCACGATCAAAACAATGAACCTTTTAAGCCTATTGCTCGGCAATCCATTCATATAATCATTGCAACTAAGTTTAGGTTTCAATCTATCATAAGGAGGATATTTGGATCCACTCGTCTCAATGAAATCAATGCTTCAATTAATCCATTTATTCTACCTATGATAAAGTACGAATTAACAATGGATGTGTACATCTTCATTTTAATGTAATTAGATTTATACTGTCAACAATCTTGTGCGGCCCGTAAGAGAAAAGTTTCTTTAAAAAAAAAGAAATTTCAAAAAGTCTAAACAAAATGTCAAGTTCTTTTCCCACGTTTTATGCAAGAAGTGGGGAAGATGTGCAAGAGTTTCTTGACAACTTGGAGATGGCACATCTCATATCCGGGAGAGATGAAGAGGAAGTAAAGCTATGAGCCTTCCCGTTGGTTCTAAAAGCAGAAGCTAAAGCATGGTATGAGACCTTGCAACCCCAAATCAAGTCCAATTGGGAGAGACTGCGAGCAAGATTCCTCTCCAAGTTCGGGCAAGGTGATACTTCTGAAGGACTATGGAAATGTCTTATTGGACATAAGCAGGTATCACTTGAAGACTATCCCTCTTATGAAGCAACCTTTGTCAATCTATGGGGTAGGTGAGAGGCTACATTAGAAAATCATGGTGGTGCACCTAACTTTCTAAAAAAAAAGAGATTCATGGTTGGCTTGTATCCACTTTTAAAGGCTAAAGTAGAGCTAAAATTCCCATCCACCTTCGAAGAAGCACGTGAGGTAGCCATTATCAATTTTAGAAAACTACACTTACAAGCACATAGAGCAAGGGGTTTGAATGAAGTGAGTGAAAGGGAGTCTTCACAAACCATGGAAGCACCAATTAGGGCCCCTTTTGCACAATCTTCACAAATAGGAGATAACTCTCAACAAGAGGTTTTACAAAGGCTAACTCAAAAGCTTGAGAACCTCACTCTGAATCTAGTACAGGGCCTACCTCAACAACGACAACCAAGAGAAGGGAATCGCAATCAATGAAGACAAGCTCAAGAGTTGCGATGTTGGAATTGCAATGAAATGGGCCATGGCATGTACAATTGTCCACATCCAAGGTGACTTCCGGGAGACATATATCCCCCCACACCACCTCCTCTCACTGTGCAGCAAGAACAAGCTCAAGGCCCACAAATCCTTCGTCGACCACCACCACCAGAAAATATACCTCCCGTCCCACATGAGGAGGAAGAAAGAGGAGTCAACATCATATGCCGGCAGAAAAACGCACAAGAGCACATGATAAGCATGAAGACATGAGAAGTGAAGGAACAAATTCAGCTAGAAGGGACAAGAAGAAGAAGTCAAAGATGGAAGAAGCTGAAAGTAGCAGGAAGAAAAGATCAAGGCGAAGGGAAATTGGTATCAACGACTTCCCATTGGGAAAGGAGCTAGAGCCCTACAACATCTTGGAGGATTTACAAACCCAAAAGCCAAACATTTCATGGCCTCAATGTCTACACCTATCAACCAAAGTAAGAAGGCAATGGCCAAAGTTGGTAAGTACAAGAATTCCAAAAAAGAAAGCAAATCTTTCCATTAAGGTTGTTGTCTCAAAGCTACAAAAAGATGTGGAACCCATTGTGGATGCTTACATAAGGGATAAAAAGGTGTCTAATGTATATGTTGATGGTGGAGCTCAAATGTGTGTGATCACGAAAAATTCAATGAACAGGTTAGGGATTGAAATTACAAAGTCCTCTAATTGTCAAGACATACTCACTCACACCCTCATCAAGTAATCTGTGCGCATTTTGGTGAGCGGCTGCAAGTTCGACAGCTGCCAATTTCAGTTTCGGCAATTTCGACAATCAAATTCAATTGTCTATCGAATATGGCATCAAAAGTCAACATGCACACAAATCGGCAAGATCCCACACTCGGAAATGTTTTTTTTTTTTTTTGCAAATACAGCTTCTCAAAACAATGAAGTGGTGCAAGAAAGCTTCAAGACAAGCTTTTCTCACAGTATATCAAAACGCTTCAAAAGCTCAAGTCGGCAAGGAAGAGCCAAACAAGTTTTTTATACACGGAGTTCCACTAAGGCCAAAGAAGATTTTCTTGGAGAACCAAGAGGTACATCAAAAGATGTTGAACATCCAGATCCGCTTCGAGACCACAGTACAAGTTTTTTCATCAACTATTTTTTGCCAGTTTAGTGTTATAGTTTTTTGTCAACTTTTGTCTATTGTCAAAACCATCATAAAATTTCAGTCAAAGCCTTATTTTTGCCTATAAATTGTCAACTATTGTCATGCCATGTCAAAAATTGTACGAGTTATAGACACTGCCACACAGATAAGTGGTAAGACCTCCAAATTTTTTGTCAGTTCTCAGCTCATTTTTGTTGCACTCTCATGAGGTTATTGGGTACACCTTAAACCCAAGGTTTGGTAGTGAACCAAAAACTCCATTTTTGGTAGCTACATATTGGGACTACACCCTATCTGTTCAAGGAGGGGGGGGGGTACTGATCTAGCACCAGGTTATGGATACACCAAAAATCCTTGGTTGTGAGAAAACCTAAAACTCACATTTGACGAGAATTTCCAAAAACTCGAGGTATCATGAGATGGCCTGTCTAGTTCGGGTTTGAGGGGGGGATTGTTGGGTTCAAGCCCTTTGCGGGTCAGCCCGTGGGAAACTCCTCTTATAGGCATGCAATAAAGTTCAGTTAAAGTAAAGTTTGCATGGAAAGAAAAACGCCTTTATATGTAAGGTTAACCAATCATCAAATAATATTGCATCTTATTTTTTGCTTTGTCTTGTGTCGAATCTTTCTCTCTCTCTCCATCTCTCGTCCTCTGCAGCATCACACAGCTCCTCGCCATGGCCCTCAGGTGGCATCCTCCCAAGCTCCAACCCCAACACCATACCTCTTGTACATAAGCAAGCTTTCAATAAGTCAATAAAGAGCTCTATTTCTGTGTACATGATTTTTGTTAGAGATCCTCAAAATGAATCTAATGCTTTAGCAAAAGAAATATAAATAATCAAAAGGAATTAGAGTTATCCAATTTCCTCAATGGGCTTCAAGATGTTTTATTGACGATGTTCGTTGTGAACTACCTCCAAGGCAATGGCAACCATGCTGTTGAACTTCTTCTAGGATGTTCACCGCCTAATATACCTCCTTATAGAGTTTCCCAAGCTTATCAAGAGGAGATTATGCAGAAAGTGCATGAGCTAGTTGAGAAGGGCATGGTTAGGCCTAACTCATCTCCATTTTTTTCACTAGTGTTATTAGTGCAAATGAAAGACGACACATATCGTATGTGTGTCAACTATAGAGCACTAAATAGAATCGCTATCAAAATAGGTTTCTCGTTCCACGGCTAGAAGACCTATTTGATAAGCTACAACGGCTGACCTACTTCAGTAGGATTGACCTAAAAAGTAGCTACCATCAAATAAGCATAGTTGATCAAGACATTGTAAAGACCACTTTTTGCACTACATTTGGTCTTTACGAGTACATTGTCATGCCTTTTGGCTTGACCAATGCACCAGCCACAATTAACTGCTTGATGGAGAAGCTATTTAGGCCTCACCGAACCTTTACAGGACTGTTCTTTGATGATATGATCATCTACTCTAATTCACTAGACGAACACAAGCAACACCTCCAGGTAATATTCCAAGTTTTATGAGAGAATAAACTTTATATTGATCGAAAGAAAAGTGAGTTTTTCTTCCAAAAGATTCAATATTTAGGTCACATTTTCTCTCAAGATGGCATCCAAATGGATCCATCAAAGCTACAGGTAATAAAAGCATAGCCTAATCCAAGGAATCTACATGAACTAAGAAGCTTTATAGGTATGTGTGCATACTATAGACGCTTCATAGAAAAGTTCTCACAAATTGCGAGACCATTACATGACCTAACAAAGAAAAAAATTAGGTATATATGGTCCACCAAGGAGAGCAATGCTTTCAAAAAGCTTAAAGAAAAGCTTATCTCTCAACCTGTGCTTACACTACCGGATCTATCAAAGTCATTTGAGGTCCAATGCGACACTTGTGGTGATTGCCTTGGAGTTGTTTTTCTCCAAGAAGGGCACTCCATAGCCTATGAAAGTCGAAGTCTCGACCCTGTTGAGCAAGCTCTAGGCTTTATCTTCTCCACATGTCAAGCTCCTAGGACAGTTGTCCCCAACGTCCCCTCAAATCCTATTGGATGGCCACAGAGGTGGACCAATGTGAATTAGGCTAGAGTAAATTTAGTCTAATCAATTAAAAAATGCTTGATAAAATAACCAATAGAAATTAATCTCCCTAGAAGACTATTGGACAGTCTACCAAGGGGTCCGATGAGCATCCAGCAGCCCAATGGCTTGCCTGATTCCTATTGGCCAGAAGATAAAAAGGTGCAATGAGAGTTTAGATGAATTATTTAAATACCTAAATCTCTCACAAAAGGGAAAAGGGGGCACTTGTCAAAAGGCTATCAACTATGCTTCTAATTTGTGATTAGCTAAGATTTAGAGAAGCCAATGGTAGGTCATGGTGAGAATTTAGCAAGAGGGGTCCACCAAGATGACAGAAGGGACTACGTTTTACTCATACACAAGGCTACCCACACACACACACACACACGCACACACACACAACTCATGTGTGCAAGAAGAACTCCATCTCCTTCTCCAAGCATTGAGAAGTAGAGGCCTACACAAACAACTCTTGGATTTGGAATGCAAATCCAACAAAAAGCCAAGCTTGAATGGCATGCTCATCTCCTCTACCATTATAATTACTAAGCTAAGCTATGCTATTAGAGTGATTATGTGAGGAGAATAATTATTTATTGTAAGATACCTCTTCTTCCTCTCAATCTATCCTCATTCCCTGCTAGTTCTCACCTTTTTTTTAGGTATGTGAGGTCTTGCGAGTGACGATAGGAACACTAGGTGTGTTTTTCAAGCGTAATTTGGTGTATGAAGCTTCTATCTTCATTACACCAACTAGTTTTATCGAGGAACACAAATATTGTATTGTACAATAGTCTCCTTTGGTTGGAGAAGCTATAATACAAAGCCTTCATGGAGAGGGGGACCGGCTCCATGTACATCCGGTCCTCAATTGTCCTATTTCTCTCTCTTTTCAAGTATTGTCAATGCCAAATTAGCTAGGTGTAAACTGATATGTCTCTTTCTCAATTAAGTACTTGCTCTATGCTCATTAGGAACTTGTTCTTAATGAAATGTTCACTATGTTATCAATTTTCACCATACAGAAGTTACTACTGCATTAAATGTTACACCTCTCATTCACCTCATATTAGATACGACCTTAACTTGGATGTGTAGACAGTTACTTTTCTTTAGATAACACCATTTTAGATAATTTGGGAAAATCCCGTTTCCCAAATTCTAAATGTGTATGCTAGGATTGTGTTATTTAATGATTTCTAAGCTCTAGTTGCCTTTATTTAGATAAATTGTCATGATTGTATGAGTCTATTTTAATTTATCTACTATAAAATTTAAGAATAAACCTCTAATATAGTTTTTGGAAAGAGGATTTGTATGACATCAGTGCTTTTCAAAATTCAACAAATGCTTCTAGACGTAGCTTCTCAAAAATTGAGGTGTCAAAAAAACCAATTGATATGATTTTAAAGCAGCATATAGATTGATTACAGCAATTAAAAAAGATAATATGTAAAGGCAAATACTATTAAACACTCTTGTCATAATTTGGTGACCTTAATCCATGTATAACAAAATACTTGGTCATGGTTTTGTAGCATGCTATCATGTTTTAAATACACGATAATTTAAACAACATTCAAACTAATATTTCACACTTAAAAGTCAAAACAATACTATATAGTATCCTATGGCTATAAGACCATGAGATGCCATCTATTGCACCTATGGCCTTAAGGCCATATGGTGCTCTTTGTAGACATGTCTATGACTTTAATATGTCTCTTTATGACCTCAAGGCCATAGGGTTAGGATTGTTAGCTGGTCCCAACGTATAAAGAGGTCCAGTCCTTCAAAGCCATATGGGACTTTATTTATGTGCCACCCTATGTCCCTAAGGCTGTAGGTTGTCTCAGGGCCACAAGATGTTGTTTATGCCAATAAGAAACCCTTCTATGCTCTATGTTGGCACACTATGTCCCCAGGCGCACAAGGTGTGCCTCGTATGCTAGTTAGAAACCCTTTATTCTCTATGTTGTTACCATATGGCCTTAGACCATAGGGTTCCCTCTGTGCTAGTAAGAAATCCTCTATACTCTGTGTTTGCACCCCATGGACCTAGGGCCACAAGGTACCCTCTATGCTAGTAAGAAATCCTCTACGCTCAATATTGAGACCATGTGGCCCCAAAGCCACAGGATATCCTCTATGGTAGTGAGAAAAACCCTCTATGATCTATGTTCACAAACAATTAAAAAATCTAAACAATACTATAGAGTATCTTATGGCCCTAAGACCATAAGATGTCATCTATTGCACCTATAATTCCATTTGGTATTTTATTTAACTATACAAAGTTAGATAAGGCACTTACTTAGATAAACTATCATAATTCTAAGTTTGAAATTATTTCTTAACATAAAACTACAATATAAAAACTCCTAATATAAGTTTGTGCCAAAGAATCTATGTTAAGATGAAGAGTTTTTACATCAAGTACATGCTTTAAAACTTCACTCAAAGGTTTTAGAGATGGTGTCTCAAAAAAAGGAGGTGTTTAAAAACACCATTTGATATGAATTATACGAATGGTATACATTGATTATGTCAAAATAATATAAAGTATAAACATAAAGATTACCACCAACTTGACAGTTTCATAAAAATGATGGTCTTCATCGCATGTACAATAAAAGACTAACTAGAAAGAGTATGATATCTCCAAGATTGAGGGTGTTCAAAAAACATCATTTTGTAAAACTACCAAATGTCAAGAAATTTTGATTGTTTGGATCACTTAATAAAGAAAATTAATAAGAAGAAAAAGTTAACAATACCATAGAAGCATCAAACAATGAAACCAAAGAACTTGAATGAGAGAAGTCTCCTGACAATAGGATGCACTTCATTAAAAAAATAGTTTAAATATGTTTCAAGATATCCCGCAATATTCCATCAAGTTTAAATTTTGAAAAGTACACATTGCCAAATACTTGGTAGATGCTATTTAGAATACTTAACTAGTACACTTAAACTGGCCACCTTCTCTTGAGATTTAGAGTCCTTTGATACATATAACATTGCATTACATAGTGAGTCTCAGGATCAAGATGGAACATTACAAAATTTCTTATGGTATAGTCTCTCTTGTCTTTAGCATACAACCATCCACATAACCATGGAACAATTTCATCTTTTAAAAAACTTTGAAGCAATTGAGTAGGTTGGTTCCAAAACTTTGGAAAAATCATATAAGTTCCTTGCATATTCCACATCACTCGATATGGACTATCATCAAATATTATAGTGTTGCCCCCATCTAAATAATCAAATAGCTTCCATATGGTCGAAAGATTTTTGTGATAGGTTCTTTTGTAACCTATCATGAAATTTGAATTTTGGCAGCACCGGTTATCCATAATCATCTTGAATTTGTGACTTTGTGTAGGAAAACAGGTATTGATTATGTGTTGAGCTTTTTGTAAACGATGGCAGCTCCAAATTCAAACCTCAAAGAACTCAAAGAAAAATCCAAACCTCAAAGAACTCAAAGCAAAATCTTAAGAAATACTCTGCATCTGGACGCACCGCATACACCTCATTGTTATCTTCTACAATGCACATGTACTTGGTCCAAGTTGGCCTTGATTGAAGCTCAAATGTTGCAAGAAGCACACCCTCTAAATCCAAGATAAGCATACTTTTGTCTTGTTTAAAAGATGCACACCCTCTAAATCCAAGTGTTGCAAGAAGCACACCCTCTAAATCCAAGATAAGCATACTTTTGTCTTGTTTAAAAGATGTTGGTAGATAATGAAACCATTGCTCTTAGTTTGAATGTGATATTTGATGTAATATCAAAGGGAGCTCCTCTATTAGCAAAACACTTTTTCTTAGAAGCCCTGAAATGATTAAACAAAAAAAGTTAGTATACGTATCTTAAGTGTGTTGAGGATCTTAGGGACATAGGGTGCTAATTTGTGGTTACACTTAGTAAGTCCTATGCAAGAACACATGCCAAACTATGAACCTATGGCCTTAGATTCATAGGGTGTTGGGACCATAAAGTGAAATTCCCCCAAGGTTATAGAGCAAGATTTGACCTTATGAGCATGTAGATTTTCCTTGATGGCACACTGAACTCAAATTTCAAAGAAAACAACTATAAAAGCTTTTAAAAAAAAGAGCATTTGGCACATGAAACTCAGAAGTTACTTATAGTATTGAATGACAATTTAAAAAATTATTAATCATTTACATCTTCATATATCTTGAAACCCTAAGCACTCTAACAAAGTCTCTGAGTACATAAAGATCTTTGTAAATGACAAAATGTTACAAAAAATTGCTCCATCATTTCTTGATATAGGGCTATTTGAGATCATACTGAATTTTTAGATGCTTTATATAATTTCTGGCTTCATGTACTTTGATCACAGGCTCCTTGTATCCCAATTGTTGAGCAAGCATGATTGCTTCTGTACCTTTCAAGGATGATAATGATTTGATATTCTTTAAGACCCTTACTTTTTCTTGATCACGTCTTGACTTCGAGTGGACATTCCACTAGTGCTAGATGTTGTAACTTTCTCATCATGAAGAGGACGAGAAACTTCTGGTAGCCTTCCCGTGGAGTAGGTTTTTCCTAGAAAAATCAGATTTCTCTCCTCCCACTCTGCAACAACCTTGTGTATACGGTTATAAAGCTCCTGACCTTGAGCAATGGGTGCTTGTCCATATAAATGAGACCCTGTAACGTTGCGAATGTCATTAACATGATTGAGAGCTTTGATATATGGTAGCAGCTCCCCAAGGAGGATATTATCCTCCTCATCATCAACATTAAATGATGGTGGAAAAATACAATTCAATGCAGGATTCACACATCCCTTTAATGGTTCATCATCTACAAGAAGAAATCTTCTTGCATCAAGCCCAAATTTTGATGATGCAATAGCCAACGGGTTGAAAAGTGCTTCTACTCTTGGATTATCTAAGCGAGTGATCCTTGATTCTACGCATGGTTGACATTGGCTTTGCCCCGAGATCATAAAGAATGGTTATTTTTCTTTAGCTTCCTTTTCTAAAATCTTGATGATGTCCACAACACGCATGTCATTAGCAGCTAACCATATCCCTACATTGAAATTGCTAAATAGAGCCTTTAAAAACTCAATGCATCCTGGACGAAGAACAATATGCTCATGTCCAAACTTTAAGCTCTTCATTTTCTTGGACTTTTTCCAGCATCTCCTCAGGAACAACCCACACAAGCTCACTATTATAGTCAGCATTCGTTTTTTGGTGGATGGAAGGTCTGACTCACCATGCACTTCAATTTCCAAATCGTGCGGTGCAATTCCCAACTCTTGGGCTACTAGAATATTTTCATTGGATTCTTTTTCTTCCCTTGCACATGTTCTGGAACTTTCATTGTCTTCTTCCATTGGATTACTCTTTAAATTTATCTCCAATCGTTGTAGCAGTTGACCTTCAAAGACTTGTAGATTCTTGTCATCTTCGTCAGAAACTCTTTGGTTGACATGGAGACTGATAGAATCTTCCTCAGTAGGGTCAATGGCATTAGCATCCTCTATACCAACAATCTCAAGTAAAACTTTGTCAGCTGAAATATCTTGTTCAAGGACTGCAAGTTTAAAGAACACCTAATTTTAGATTCCAAAGTATCTACATTTTGATAACTCTTTTTTGTCACACTCTTACAAAAAACTAATCGCAAATAGCAAATTTACTAACTGACAACACATCTACAATGAATTTATTTTTATGCTCCATATTGTCTAGAGATTCCTAATCCTTATCTAGCTACATTAGTTCTTTGTCCATGATGGTGGCGCCTAGAAGTATACTTGGAGAAACATTTATGCCTTTAAGCTCTAGAGCAGAAGTCTCATTTTCTATTGCCATGATCTTCTTGCATTGGATGATTTCGTTGACAAAGTTTCTTATGGCCTTCACGCCATACGGTTCTCTTTGTAGATATCTCTATGACATTAAGATAATCCAAAATATGTCTGTTTATGTAATAGGACTAATTTTTGAATTCCTAAAAGTCGAAAAGAATGGAGTAGGGCATATCTTTTGTTTAGCACGATTGTTGAATAGTCTATTAAATAGAGCTTATATGAATGAGTTTGAGATATTAAGAGAGAACATATATTATTTTTTTAAAATAATACACTAGAGACGTATTTGATAAAGATAAATGAATAACATATAGTCTGTCTATGAAAAGTAAAATTGAAATTTTTGTTAATATCAATGTTTTATATTTATGTGTTTTAGCTTAAAATGCATGGATAGGCTTAAAATAAGTTGTAAAAGTAGTGGAGACCCAAAAATAGAGGTTTTAAGAGTCGCGACCTAAAAGTTACGTTTTTAACGAAACAGAGATGTTTTTCACAATTCTGTCTGCGTGGTCTTGTAGACCGGACTTATTCCCGTCGTTTTGAGTACCTCGGTTGCTCTGTTCTGAGTTTGTTTGTAAAAGTTATGATGAAAACAAACAAAAGGCAGCAGCAGTGTAGTATACACAGGGACAGACAGACATACAACATCATACAGTTCTCCCTGCTATCAACCAAGAAGTGGATTTTTTCTTCATGGTAGAGTATTGCAATTGAGATTATAAAGAAATCAGTGTGTGACACCGGATCTGTGCAAAGTGTCATGAAAAAAATCTAACCTTTATGGATCGCTTAGCGATCACGTTCTTATCTTATTCTCGCAGGTATACTTGGTGCGAAAATCGAGTTGATTGAACGCCTAAAAAGAAACTATTTTGAGAAGCCGCATGCTTTTTGAGAAAAAGAAGGATTAAAGAACGACGGATAGTGCGTTTGGGGATCATTCACAGATCTCCTCTTCAGCGAGTGCGAGTGCGAGTGTGAGTGCGAGTGAGACGCTGCATGCAAACGAACTAAAGCTCGGGGGTGGTCGGGAGGTTTGAGCTCCGTACAACGGAGTGCACCCATATATTTTATTTCTCCTCTCTTGTATCAAAACTCTGTAAAAGAAATTCATCAATACAAAGATCTCTTTCTCTACCTTCTGTTTCCTATGTCTATTATTCCGTTCCCGTGACAATTGGTATTAGAGCAAGCGGTTGATTCTGGACATGGAAGGATACGAGAGAAGGATGAAGGAGCAAGAAGACCTGATTCGCCGATTACGAGAAGATCTGGAACAAGAAAATCAGGAGCGTGCTGAGGATCTGCGGGGCAAAGCAGCACGAGAGCGTGATATCTATGTGGATCTTGATGGCAAACATGAAGGCGAAAACTATGCTACTCCACCAGGAAATAATAATCATTGTGCCAGCAATGGGGCACCTGGTGGTGGTGATAGTGGTGATGGTGGGAACGGTGATGGTGGACGTAGAGGTGGTCAACGCGAAAAAAAAAACGACGACGATATGGGAGAAGCGACAAGCAAATCATTCTTAACGAAGGCTAAGCTTAAAGAGTTTGATGGCATAAGAAAGATATGCGAAGATTCAGAAGCATGGATTGAAGAACTCAAAGATTTGGATTATACTTTCAATATCCAGAACACGACCATCAGACTTTCAAATGTTCGAGCAAGGTGACCGATAAGACAATACGTACCAAGATGGCTCAATTGGAGACTTTTGGCGATGCGTACGATAAAGGTAAGTCATCTACCCCTTCTTTGTGATTTTTTATGTCTCTGATACGTCTTTTGAAAGCTTCTGGGATTGAATTTATGCGTAAAAGTTGAGATTTAAATTTGAATTTCTTAATTGATTTGGATAGTATTCATTGCTTCTTATCGTCTAAATTGATTGAGAAATTAAACTTGAAATTAAATCGAGAAGTTAAAAGACTCGTGGACTTAACTAGTGGTAATAATAGTTTCACAAAAGAGTTAGTAGAAATTATTTATTTTTTTCTTTGAAGAGTCGGAAGCATAAAGATGATTTCTATATTATTCACATTGATTTGCATGATGTTATCATTGATATCAATTAGATAATTGAAAATCATGTTTTGATTGATTGTTAAGAAAGAAAAATATATCTTTAATCATTTGATGATGATAAGTCACACTCTTCGTGGAAAGAAAGAGATTCTAAATCTAGTTTTGGCCATGGAATTGATAAGGTGACTTAGATACGAGTGTGAGACGTTTCTTGTGTTTGCTAATGAGATTAAAGAAGAATCTGGGGATAAACAGAAAGAGACATGAATTTAAGGATATGTTTCCAGACGATCTTCCTGGTATACCTCCGCCTAGAGCTGTAGACCATGCTATAGATCTATATCCACGAGAAACACCTTATTCAAGGGTTCCATACAGGTTCAATATTGATGAGCTTAAAGAGCTCAAGATACAACTTGATGATCTTTTGAAAAAGGGTTTCATTAAACCTAGTGTATCTCCTTGGGGTAGTCCTGTGTTATTCCAAAAGAAAAAGGATGATACATATAGGTTATGCATTGACTGTAGGGGATTAAACAAACAGACCATTAAGAACAAATATCCTCTTCCTCACATAGATGAACTGCTTAGCCAATTGAGTGGTTCCACAATATTTTCAAAGCTTGACCTTCGTTCTGGCTACCATCAAATCCGCATTAAGACCGGAGACATTCCAAAGACTGCTTTTCGTACACGTTATGGGCATTATGAATTTACAGTTCTTGCTTTTGGTTTGACTTATGCACCAACAACTTTCAAGATCTTAATGAATAATATTTTTCACCCGTATCTTGATGACTTCATTCTGGTATTCGTGGATGATATTTTTGTGTATTCTAAGAATGAAGAAGATCATGCATTGCACTTAAAGAAAACATTTGAGGTTTTGCGTGAACATAAATTGTATGCCAAAGCAAGTAAGTGTTCTTTTGCAAAGGATCAGATTGTGTATTTGGGAAGAGTGATTTCTAAAGAGGGGATTCACATTGATGTTGACAAAGTTAAGACTATTCTGGAGTGGCCAACACCTAAGTCATTAAGGGATGTGAGAAGCTTTATGGGTCTAGCACAATATGAGAGAGCACACATTAAAGATTTCTCTAAGATAGCAAGTCCTTTGACCGAATTGACCAAGAAAGACAAGGGTTTTGTGTGGACTTCTACCTGTGAGACTACTTTTGAGACCTTGAAGGCTAAAATAGTGGAAAATTGTGTTTTAAAAGTTCCTGAGATGGGCAAACCATTTGTTGTGTCATGTGACGCTAGTGGTGAACAATTAGGTTGTGTTTTGACACAAGAAGGAAGAGTGGTTCCATATGAGTCTAGGAATTTAAGACGACATGAATTGAACTATGTAACACATGATCTAGAATTCCTTGTTTTTGTTCATGCATTGAAACATTGGCGTCATCTTTTGCTTGGTGTCAAATTTGAATTGCGTACTGATCATCAAAGTTTGAAGTATATTTTCACTTAGCCATTGTTAAACAACAGACAAAGGAGATGGATTGAATTGTTGGCTGAGTATGGTTTTGATTTGAAGTATTTGTGTGGAAAAGAAAATAAAGTTGCAGATGCATTGAGTCGTAGGCCCATGTGTAATTTGTTGGCTGTTGTGCGATCCAATTTGATTGATGAGATACATGCAAAAGTTGAAAATGATTCTTTTTATATGTCTATTTTGAAATTCTTGCGTGAGAATATTGGTGAGATGTATGAGAACAGATATCACTTGTATAAGGGAAATCTGTATTATTATGACCGCTTCTGTATTCCTGCAAATTCTTCTTTTAAGAGTCAAATTCTACATTAGTGTCATAATTCACCTTTTTCTGGTCATCCTGGATTGAATAAGACATATGAAAAGATTAAAAGTTCATTCTTTTGGCCGCATATGAAATTGGATGTTAAGAATTATGTGCGTGAATGCTTTCAGTGTCAACAAGTTAAAATTGAACATAAGAGGATGCCTGATGACCTTCAACCCTTAGACATTCCTTTATAGAAGTGGGAGTCTATATCCATGGACTTTATCATTAGAATTCCTACTACTCGTGGAGGGTATGACTCGATCTTTGTGGTGGTAGATAGACTCACAAAACAAGCTCACTTCTTTCCTGTAAAAATAACTCATACTGCTTTGACCATTGCACGCTTGTTTGTGAAAGAGATATTTCGCTTGCATGGCATGTCCAAGAGCATAGTGTCTGACAAAGATTCTAAGTTCACTTCTCATTTCTGGAGAGCGACTTTTGACTCTATAGGTACCCAGTTACGCATGTCTACTGCTTTTCATCCTCAAACAGATGGGGAAACGGAGAGAGTGAATCGTATTTTAGAAGATATGTTACGAATGTATGTCAATGAAAACCAATCTAATTGGAATGAATATTTGCCTTTGGTTGAATTTGCATACAACAGTTTATATCATTCATCTATTAGGATGACTCCGTTTGAGGCAATGTATGGCTATAACTGTCCCACACCTATTAATTTTCTTAACTCGAGGAATAAGGTAGAAGTGTCATGTTAGATGCCTGAGAAAATGACGAGTTAACCAAAATCAGGAGGAATATTAGAGAAGCTCAAAAGAGACATAAATTGTATTATGACAAGAAACATCGTGTTGTGGAGTATGAAACTGGTGATATGGTTTTCTTAAAGGTTATTCCTGAGAAGTCTCATTTGATTCTTGGAAAGTATAGAAGATTGTCTCCACAATTCGCTGAGCCGTTTAAAATTTTGAAGCGCATTGGTTCATTATCTTACAAATTGGAATTGCCTTCTCATGTTAAAGTGTATCTTGTATTTCATGTGAGTTTATTGAAAAAGTATGTTCCTAATGTGAATCATGTTTTTAAAGACATATCTAAGTTGAAAGATCATGGAACATTGACTATAGAACTATACTTAGTGCTAGATAGGTGTGTTAAACATCTGAGAAAATACAGACATTATGAAAGTTTTGTTAAGTAGCAGAACTATCCAGTAGAGGATGCATCATGGGTTGATCTTAGTGTTTTGCAAAGAGAATTTTCCTCTCTTATCAACTCTGAGGACAGAGTTAATTTTGATAAGGGGAGAATGTAATAGGACTCATTTTTGAATTCCTAACAGTCGAAAAGAATGGAGTAGGGCATATCTTTTGGTGAGCACGATTATTGAATAGTCTATTAAATAGAGCTTATATGAATGAGTTTGAGATATTAAGAGAGAACATATATTCTTTTTTAAAAATAATACACTAGAGACGTATTTGATAAAGATTAATGAATAACAGATAGTATGTCTATGAACAGTAAAATTGAGATTTTTGTTAATATCAATGTTTTATATTTATGTGTTTTAGCTTAAAATGCATGGATAGGCTTAAAATAAGTTGTAAAAGTAGTGGAGACCCAAAAATAGAGGTTTTAAGAGTCGCGACCTAAAAAATATGATTTTAGCCAAACAGAGATCTTTTGCATAATTCTGTTCACGAAGTCTTGTAGACCAGGCTTATTCCCATCGTTTTGAGTACCTGGATTGCTCTGTTCTGAGTTTGTTTGTAAAAGTTATGATGAAAACAAACAGAAGACAGCAGCAGTGTAGTATACACAGGGACAGACAGACATACAACATCATACAGTTCTCCCTGCTATCAACCAAGAAGTGGATTTTTTCTTCATGGTAGAGTATTGCAATTGAGATTATGAAGAAATCAGTGTGTGTAACCGGATCTGTGCATAGTGTCATGATAAAAATCTAACCTTTACGGATCGCTTAGCGATCACGTTCTTACCTTATTCTCGCACGTATACTTGGTGCAAAAATCGAGTTGATTGAACACCTAAAAAGCAACTATTTTGAGAAGCCACATGCTTTTTGAGGAAAAGAAGGATTAAAGAACGACGGATGGTGCGTTTGGGGATCGTTCACAGATCTCCTCTTCTGCGAGTGCGAGTGAGACGCTGCATGCAAGCGAACTAAAGCTCGGGGGTGGTCGGGAGGTTTGAGCTCCGTACAATGGAGTGCTCCCATATATTTTATTGCTCCTCTGTTGTATCAAAACTCTGCAAAAGAAATTCATCAATACAAAGATCTCTTTCTCTACCTTCTGTTGCCTATATCTATTATTCCGTTCCCGTGATAGTTTATGGCCACCTGGCCATAGGGTTAGGATTTTTGGGAGGTCTCAACATATAAATAGATATATGGATTCAAAGCCATATGGTACTTTATGTATGTGTCACCCAATGGCCCTAAGGCCATGGGTTGTCATAGGGCCACAAGATGCCCTCTATGAGCACTAGTAAGAAACCATATATGCTTTATGTTGGCACCCTATGACCCGAGGGCCACAAGGTCTACCTTTTATGCTAGTAAGAAACCCTTTTTGCTACATGTTATCACTCTATGGTGTTTGGGCCATAGCGTGCCCTATGTGCTAGTAACAAATCCTCTATGCTCTATGTTTGCACCCTATGGACCTAGGGCCACAAGGTACCCTCTATGATAGTAAAAAATCCTCTATTCTCTATGTTTGCACCCTATGGACCTAGGGCCACAAGGTAGCTTCTATGCTAGTAAGAAATCCTCTATGCTCAATATTGAAACCCTATGGCCCCAAGGTCATAGGATGTCCTCTATGCTAGTAAGAAAAACCCTCTACGCTCTATGTTGGCACCCTATGGAGACTTGAGGGCCACAAGGTACCCTTTATAATGCTTCTAAGAAACCTTGTATGCTCTAGGGGAGCACCATATAGCCCCCAGGCCACAAGGTTCCCTCTATGCTAGAAAGAAAACCTCTACAGTCTACATTGGCAACCTACAGCCCTCGGGCCATAGGGTGCATCAAATAGCTCCTAGGCCACATGGTGCCCTCTATGCTAGAAAGGAAACCTCTACGCTCCACACTGACACTCTATGGTCCCAAGGCCATAGGGTGCCCCTTACGCCTAGTATGAAACCATTGAAACTCTATATTAGCATCTAAAGACCATTGGCCGCAAGGTGAGCTCTATTTTAGTAAGAAACCATCTAAACTCTATGTTGGTAGCGAAAGACCATAGGATAGCCAAGGAACCCTTTAGGACCATTCCCAACAAAGACCACCTTATGGCCCCATGGTGATTTAGTGGCCTAGGTGCCCTTCTTAAGACTCTTTTATTTTTGTATCATATGGCCCCAAGGAAATAAGTTATCCTCTATGCTATCAAAAAACCGTTTATGCTCTTTGGTGGAATCAAATGGCCCCAAGTCCATAGGGTGCTCTCTATGCTAGCAAGAAACCCTCCATGCTATATGTTTGCACCCTATGGTACCAAGGACACAGGGTGTCCTCCATGATAGTAAGAAACCCTCTATGCTCTAAGTTTACACCCCATTTGACTTTGTTGACATCCTATGGCCCTGGGGCCATAGGGTACTCCCTAGGCCCACAAGGTTCCCTTCAACCTAGGAAGAGATCCTTTATGCCCTAAATTGGCACTCTTTGGCCTCAGGGTCATAGGGTGCCTTCTATGCTAGTAGGATACATTATATGGTCTAGGTTTCTACTCTATTGTGTAGGGCTAAAAAGTTTGCTCTATGACAAAACCATGTATACTATATGTTGGCACTGTATGGACCTAGGGATAGAAGGAAACCCTAGGGCTATAGGGTGTACTCTATTCTACTATCATATGGTCCAAGGGCCAGATAGTGAGCAAGGTATCATGTGTTTCCCAAGGATAACAAGGTGCTAATAAAAATCCCTCTATGCTCTATTTTGGCACCCTATGGTCCCAAGGACATAGAGCGATCTTTATGCTAGTAAAATGCCCTCTATGCACTATGTTTACATGTATACTTATAAGAAGCCATTTATGCACTATGTTGGCATCTTATAACCCTAGATCCATACTATGTCCTCTATGGTAAAAGAGAAATACATGGGATATAATGGCATCCTATGGTCCTGGGGCCATACGGTGTTCTATATGCTAGCAAAATGGGTAAGTTAGTACTTCAAAATTAAAAGATCTTTTCAGAAAAAAAAAAGAAAAAAAAAACCTTCTACTTGCATTGTGGTGTCATGCAATCCAATTCCCAACTCTTGGGCTACTAGAATATTTTCATTAGATTCTTCTTCTTCCCTTGCACATGTTCTGGAACATTCATTGTCTTCTTCCATTGCATTACTCTTTAAATTTATCTCTAGTCGTTGTAGAAGTTGACCTTCAAAGACTTGTAGATTCTTGTCATCTTCGTCAAAAACTCTTTGGTTGACATGGAGACTGATAGAATCTTTCTCAGTAGGGTCAATGGAATTAGCATCCTCTATACCAACAATCTCGAGTAAAAATTTGTCAGCCAAAATATCTTGTTGAAGGACTGCAAGTTTAAAGAACACCTAATTTTAGATTCCAAAGTATCTACATTTTGATAACTCTTTTTTGTCACACTCTTACAAAAAACTAATCGCAAATAGAAAATTTACTAACTGGCAACACATCTACAATGAATTTATTTTTATGCTCCTTATTGTCTAGAGATTCCTAATCTTTATCTAGCTACACTAGTTCTTTGTCCATGATGGTGGCGCCTAGAAGTATACTTGGAGAAACATTTATGCCTTTAAGCTCTAGAGCAGAAGTCTCATTTTCTATTGCCATGTTCTTCTTGCATTGGATGATTTCCTTGACTAAGTTTGTTATGGCCTTCAGGCCATACAGTTCTCTTTGTAGATATCTCTATGACTTTTAGATAATCCAAAATATGTTTCTTTATGGCCTCAAGGCCATAGGGTTAGGATTGTTGGGAGGTCTCAACATATAAATAGATATATGGCTTCAAAGCCATATGGTACTTTATTTATGTGTCACCCTATGGCCCTAAGGCCATGGGTTATCATGGGGCCACAAGATGCCCTCTATGAGCACTAGTAAAACACCATATATGCTTTATGTTGGCACCCTATGACCCGAGGGCCACAAGGTCTGCCTCTTATCCTAGTAAGAAACCCTTTATGCTACATGTTGTCACTCTATGGCCTTTGGCCCATAGGGTGCCCTTTGTGCTAGTAACAAATCCTCTATGCTCTATGTTTGCACCCTATGGACCTAGGGCCACAAGGTACCCTCTATGATAGTAAGAAATTCTCTATTCTCTTTGTTTGCACCCTATGGACCTAGGGCCACAAGGTAGCCTCTATGCTAGTAAGAAATCCTCTATGCTCAATATTGAAACCCTATGGCCCCAAGGCCATAGGATGTCCTCTATGCTAGTAAGAAAAACCCTCTACATTCTATGTTGGCACCCTATGGAGATTTGAGGGCCACATGGTACCCTTTGTAATGCTATTAAGAAACCTTGTCTACATTGGCAACCTACAGCCCTCGGGCCATAGGGTGCAACAAATGGCTCCTAGGCCACATGGTGCCCTCTATGCTAGAAAGGAAACCTCTGCGCTCTACATTGGCACTCTATGGCCCCAAGGCCATAGGGTGCCCCTTACACCTAGTATGAAACCATTGAAACTCTATGTTAGAATCTAAAGACCGTAGGCCACAAGGTGAGCTCTATGCTAGTAAGAAACCATCTAAACTCTATGTTGGTAGCCTATGGCCCAAAGGCCATAGGATAGACAAGGAACCCTTTAGGAGCATTCCCAACAAAGACCACCTTATGGCCCCATGGTGATTTAGTGCCATAGGTGCCCTTCTTAAGACTCTTTTATTTTTGTATCATATGGCCCCAAGGAAATAAGCTATCCTCTATGCTATCAAAAAACCGTTTATGCTCTTTTTTGGAAGCATATGGCCCAAAGTCCATAGGGTGCTCTCTATGCTAGCAAGAGACCCTCCATGCTTTATGTTTGCACCCTATGGCACCAACGACACAGGGTGTCCTTCATGATAGTAAGAAACCCTCTATGCTCTAAGTTTACACCCCATTTGACTATGTTGACACCTTATGGCCCTGGGGCCATAGGGTGCTCCCTAGGGCCACAAGGTGCCTTTCAACTTAGGAAGAGACCCTTTATGCCCTAAATTGGTACTCTTTGGCATCAGGGTCATAGGGTTCCTTCTATGCTAGTAGGATACATTATATGGTCTAGGTTTCCACTCTATAGTGCAGGGCTAAAAGGTTTGCTCTATGAAAAAACCATGTATACTATATGTTGGCAGTGTATGGCCCTAGGGATAGAAGGAAACCCTAGGGCTATAGGGTGTCCTCTATGCTACTATCATATGGTCCAAGGGCTAGATAGTGACCAAGGTGTCATGTGTGTGAGAATTATGTACTATATATACAAAAACCACTTTATGGCACTATGGCGTCCCAAGGGCAACAAGGTGCTAGTAAAAAGCCCTCTATGCTCTATGTTGGCACCCTATGGTCCCAAAGCCATAGGGCGTTCTTTATGCTAGTAAAATTCCCTCTATGCACTATGTTTATGTGTATACTTATAAGAAGCCATTTATGCACTATGTTGGCGTCTTATGACCCTAGATCCATAAGATGTCCTCTATGGTAAAAGAGAAATTGTACATGGGATATGATGGCATCCTATGGTCCTAGGGCCATAGGGTGTCATCTATGCTAGCAAAATGTGTAAGTTAATACTGCGATATATATGCAACACGATATACAAAATTGAATCATTATCATACATCGTACGTTTGTTGCTTTGCCACACAGTTGAAGGGGTCTTTGCCTTCAAATATCATCATAACATTCAGACATTTAAATCAAATTTGCAAGTACTTTAATTCACAAATGCATTGATCTGTTGGTGGATGGAAGGTCCGGCTCACCATGCACTTTGATTTACAAATCGTGAGGGGCAAAAGTATTTGTGTTGGATTCTCTTTATGGCATTGCACATGTTTTGGAACTTGCATTGGCTTCTACTTCCAATTTACAAACTTAAACAATGTTTATACATTATACAATCAATTCCTTGCAAAAAACCTTGATACAATGTTCCAATTACTACATGACAAGCTAAAAAATTCTACTAGTCCTAGCTTCCCTCTATTGAAAAAAATTCAAGATATAAATTCCAATTCTCTGCATCATCTACTAGAAGAGAAACAAAATCATAGTTTGGAACAAAATACTCGCACTTTATATCTTTGAATAAAATCTTATTACAATCAAAGAACTAGATCTTCACATAATCCAAAGGACAAATGCTTCAATAACCATTTATACTCGATGTTACTATCTAAGCAAATAATTGGCATTTACAACAAATGTTAAATTTATATGTTTAATCTAGTTAGTTGCAATATAAAGATAATTATTTCAAAGCGAATATGTTTAATCTAGTGAGGGCGAGCTTTTTGAAATGGGGCCTCTAAACCCAAACCAATGGGCCTACCCTCACAAAATGTTCGTAAAGAGGTACGCACACTACTTGGGGCACCACCTTCTTTTGGGAGTGGAGAAGGAAACCAATCAAAATAACACTTGCACTCACCCGCTCAAGCAACACACTTTGAAAACCCCCTTACTCTATATACACTTTGGACACTTGCACACCATCAACGATTATGCAACCCAATGCCGTGCATCAAAATGAAATATGCAATTTGTGGAATAGCATTCACCTTCTCCCCATAAGAATACCCATAATACATCCAAACTCTTCCTCTCTCAAGCACTCATCAAAAAAATCATGCGCACAAGACTTGCCTCTCAAACACACAAGAGAATCACTTACATCAAACTAACACACTTTGCATAGAGAGCTCATCTCCATCTATGCAATGCCATGACACAAATAAAATCACCATGAGAGGTAGCCACATGCATGTGTAATGAAGCAAAAGAGAGTTGGAGTGAGAAATTTCTTTAGACCAATTGAATAAGTATGGAGAAACAAACCAATGGTAAATTGAGAATAGAACACTTACTTGATTTCTCGCACGCCTTTTAAGGGGAGGACAGACGCTGGCTAACCATCACGAATTGCGACACTTGAAAGTTTTTGAAGATGATTTCATGATCATTAACATAACCATGAGAGAGATCATGATGTATTTACAAGTTATTGAGGTGCTACAAATGATTTATTGGGTTGATGGAGTAAGAGATTGTAAAATGGAAAGAGTGGAGAATAGAGTTGCACTTCCTCCAAAGAGGAGGGTTAGGAGGGAGAATGTGAAAGAGGGAGAGTTGGGGTTTTCTCTACTATTGATCAAGAAACAACATGAAGTTGAAAATATAGGTGTGTGTCCTTGAGTCTCTCCAAGGGGGGCTATTTATAGTTGTGTAGGAGTGGGATTATGTTACACTTAATTAGAGTAAGTGATTAGACATAATTCAGTGTCCTTTGACCACTCATTTAATTTTGGACATAAAAGGGACTATTTATTCACCAAAAATATCATTTTAGACCATGAAGGCTCCATAGGGGTCCATAATGTAGGTGGGCCCCACCATGAGGCCTTACGGGTGGCTCCTGCGGGGTATCTCAACTTGTCTGTCTTGGCATTTAGAAAGCATCTTTAGGTTGGTCCCATCACATGCAAGTGACCTTGAACACTCATTGCTCTTCTAGAAGATGAGTAGGGGAAAAATAAGATCTCACCCTCTTGATTTACTTGATTTACAGTTCCCTTTTGCTGCGAATCTGACAGATTTACATTATTTGGACCATAACGTTTTACCTGTAGCTCGGAATGACATGCTTCAAAAGGCAAAATTGACCTTCTCAACATGTTTGATATGAATTTGGACTATTCTTCATGCCCATGCACCAAGGAATTCGGTTTGGAAGGTCCACACTAGGCTAGGGAACCTTTTGCTTCCAAGTCTTCTTCTATGGGCCCTTTGCTTGTATGCATCCAAGGGGAATCGTGCTTTTTCAAAAGGCTATGATGCTTAAACATATAGAGGAGAGCCCAATATTATTTTCTTGTGAAAAGAATATACAATTGGAGTCTTTTTGAAAGGAGAGAAACTATATGTATATTCTTAAGAGATATTGGGCCACCTATGTAGGGGGCATAGAAGACTTGTAGAGAGGGACCATAATCTTTGGTAAAGACAAGTGGAGAGTTGATTTCCATGGGAATTTATCTATATGGGGTGGAAGATGGATATATTAGTTTTCTACTACTAATTCACAAGAGGTAAGAAAGTTTGGGGGTATATAGTTGGTTATTGTATGCTTATTCTATTTACAAAGCAAAAAAAAAAAGGGTGGTAATATAAATATATGACTAAGGTGACATTTTTGGGAAGAGTATAATGTATGTGTCGCCACAAAGGTTAAACGAAGAGGGGGAATTTACTCTAGATAACTTAATAGCGTAGAAAAATATATACACATATGAGGAAGAGGACGTTGAGTAGGCTGACAAATGTTGCAAAAAGATGGTTATCATTTTATGCCACTCATATTAGCCCTCCCCCAAGCCTAGAGATATTCATATCTTTAGGAGGACGGTGTTGCTTCTTTTTTTTCTCTTTTTTCTCTTTTTTTTGTCATTTTTCCTTTTCCACTTTTTTTTTTCAATAGGAGGAGTGGCATGCACTCTTTTACTCCATTAGACCTACTTTTCATTACCTCAATCCCATAAATCGGAGATGGGAGGGTTGCCTTGGGTATGTTCAGATTCCAAGGCTGGTTCTTCTTTGCACATCAAAGCTTTAAAAATAGGTGGAGCATTTGCCAAGCCGAAGGGAGCCATGTCAATTTGGAGCTTAGACGATATAGGCAGATGACTGCCTATCAACGGATTGATACGTTGAAAGTAGGGCTTTAATCTCCATCCATTGACTCTGGTCTTGTGGAGTTTTCCTGATAAATCTACTAATCTGTAACTACCATTCCCAAACTTTGTTTTTAACATGAAAGGTCCCTCCCATCTGTGCAAAAACTTTTTGTCAAGTCGAGTATCAAGTTGGTTATCATAGCGAAGAACCAACATACCTTCCTTCAATCCTTTCCCCTTGAGCTTCTTGTTGATTTTATCCCTTTGGCTTGTCGCTTTGGTGATGTAGTGATCAATGGACTCTTCTCTATCTAGCTCAAGTCATTGGAGATCTAAGATCCTTTCATGTAGAACCTCTTTTGGTTTTTTTGCTACTCTTGCAAGAGCGCGCAAGCTTGAGAGCTCTACCTCAATGGGGAGAAGTGCTTCCTGTCCATAAACTAGATGAAAAGGGGTGAATTGGGTAGATACCTTGAAAGATGTCCTATACGCCCAAAGAGAAGCCGTCAAATGGTGATCCCAATCATTAGGCCAGTCCATAACCTTCTTAGAAATGATCTTACATATCATTCCATTCACTTTTTCCACCAATCCATTGCATTGAGGATAATAGGGTGTGGAATGCAGGTGTTTCACTTTTAACCTCCTCAAGAGATCATTCAGAAGGTCAGCTCTAAAACCCGAGCCTCGATCTGATAAGATTTCTAGGGGTGTTCCAAACCTACTACAAATATGATCAAAAATAAACTTTGATAACTCTTCAGCTGTGATTCGGGTTGTGCTTGTTGCTTCCGCCCATCGTGTCATGTAGTCGACACCCATGATGATGAAAACCTTCCCAGTAGAAGTACGGGGTAGGGGACCTATTGCATCCACACCCCACTTTTCAAAAGGGCCATAAGATATTATTGGGACTCGAGGCTCATATGTTAGTCGTCTATCCCCAGCAATTTGGCATGGCTTACATTCCTTACACTAATATTGGACATCACGATGTAAGCTCGGCCAAATAAACCCTGCTTGTAAAATCTTCCTACTTGTAATATCTTGAGAAAAGTAACCACCACAGACATCATCATGACATGAAAGAAGAATTTTCTCTATCTCTTGCACACCTAGTACTCTCCTCAAGACCAAATATTTCCCTTTGTGATATAAATCATCCCCGATCAACTGGTAAGGTGTGGCCTTCTTAACTAGTCTATGTCTTTGCACCTTGTCTAAGTGTTTGGGACACTCACCTACTTGTAGAAAGAAGGTAATGTCTTTTAGCTCCTCTTGACCTTGATATTTGGGTTCATATAGTTTCACACCTCCTACCGCCATTTGAAGCTTTTCATTTGCGAGTAAGTCTGCTTCCTTGTTATGAGTTCTCACAATGTGTTGTACTTGTGTTTCTTTAAAACCCTTCATCAAAGCTCTTACACTACTAAGCCACTCAAACAATGTACGATTCTTGCACCTCCAAGTCCCTTGGATTTTCCTGACCACTAGCAAAGAATCACCTTTTATAATAAGTCTTTGTATGCCTAATTCTTTGCATTCTTCTAACCCAAGGGTTAGAGCAGCATACTTAGCCTCATTGTTAGAGTGAACACTGGGTAGAGTGATACCTTTTCTAACCATTACCTCCTTTTGTGGGTTCAAAATGATGATTCCCCTTGCTCCTTTGTCTTGTTGGCGTTGATAAGCTCCGTCAAAGCATAAAGTATGGGCATTATCAATCTCCTTTACTTTGAACTATTTTGAGCCTTCCTCTCTTTGTAGTCGTGATCCTTCCCTTTCTCTCACTTTGTAGGTGAGAATGTCTGCAAGTCCTGCTCTTGTGCTATCTTCTACAAGGAAAGTGTACTCAAATTCTTGGAGTTCCAACACCCACTTTGCTATTCTAGATGAAAGGCTCATGTGCTGTACTACATATGGTAGGTTGTGCTCTAAGGTGAGAAAAAAAAATGGCACAGGGAGAAGATACGATTGAAACTTCCTTACCGCAAACAAGATTGCAAAGACCACTTTCTCCATTTCAGTGTATCCCTTCTCGGCCGGAGTCATCACCTTGCTTGAAAAATAGATCGGCCTCATGTATGATGTTTTAGGATCTTTTTGCATCAAAACAACACCAATTGCTTCAAAACTTACACTTGGAGTGACATAGTAGGTCTCCTTTGGATCTGGTGGCATTAGGATTGGCAGAGAGCTAAGAATGCCCTTCACTTCCTCAAAACATTTTGCATGTTCCCTTCCCCATTCAAATTTAGATTGGCTTGCCAACCTATGCAAAGGGGCGATGGCTTCTGCTAGGAGATGGATGAAGCGAGACATGTACCTCACTTTGTGTTTAAAGGTCATTAGCTCCTTAGTTGTTGTTGGTGGAGATAAGGACAAAAGGGCCTCTACTTTAGAGGGATCCACTGGAATTCCTTGTGAAGAAACCACATGGCCTAGAAAAACCACCTGAGATTCACCGATATGACACTTCTCTGGGTTGAGTTGTCCCCCAAATTGATGGAGCCTCTTAAGCCCCTCTTCAACCTTTTGGCAATGAAGTGATCTACAACTATAAATACAGAAATCATCCATAAAGACTCTTATAGATTTTCCAAAGAATGGCTGAAATACAAATATTGTGAATCTCATGAAGGTGCTAGGAGCATTGGAGAGCCCAAAAGGCATTACTCTGAATGAAAAACATCCCCAAGGTGTGATGAAGGTGGTTTTTGGCTGGTCTTCTTCTGCTATTATAATTTGAAAATATCCTGAATACCCATCACACACCGTTTAGCATTCGTGACCTGCTACTTCATTCAAAATTTCATCTTGGAAAGGGAGAGGGAAGTGGTCCCTCTTTGTCGCAACGTTGAGGGTCTTGTAATCCACGCAGACCCTCCACTTACCATTCTTCTTGGGAGTGACTACAATAGGTGATACCCATTCGGAGTTGGATACTGGATAGATGAAGCCAGCCTTCAAGAGTCGATTCACTTCCTGTAGGAGAGCCTTTTGTTGCACATATCCTAGTCGCCTTAGCTTTTGAGCCACGGGTTTGGTCCCTGGTCTCAATTCAATTCGATGCTCTATTACATCTACACCTCTTATTTGTGAGTAGTCAGTGATAAACAAATTGGGATACCTCCTTAGCATATTGATGTAGGACCTCTTATCCTCACAAGTAAGATCTTTTGCAAGCATCTTCTCAAATCCTTCTTCAAGGTGGTGGCATCTTTCATCCCCTCGTGTGTGATTGTCTGTTGGCTTTTCTTATACTGGAACATCTTGAGTGTTGGAGTTGAATACAATTCCCATTACCTCCAAAGAAGACTCCTCTTCACTGGTTGATGCACTAGTTGATGCTTCCTCATCACTGAGTAAGGACTCTCCTCCTCGCTCTCTTCATCTGCCGTGGTTTCATAGTTGATATCTAGTTGCTTTCCTTCAATCATACACCACCGGTTGACCCTTCTTAAGAATCAAACGACCACTTCCCCATTTTTTATTTGCATTCACAGCAATGAGCCAAGGCCTCCCTAGGATGATGGGATAGCCATCCCCCTTAGCTGGCATGACGTACATATCCACTCGTGCATCTATGTTACATACGGATACTTTTGCATTTTCAATGATCCCCAAACACTTCACACTTGAGTTGTTGGCTAGCCTAGCGCTATTTCGACACTTGAGCAACTCCTAAATTGGCGTACACGGTTTGCTGCGAATCAAACAAACCTCACAGCGTCGTCGTTGTCTGTTGTGCCATCTCTACACAGAGAAATTTCGCCCTTTTTGTTTTCATTTTCACACTATGACTATAGTGTCATTCCTATTTTTAGCCTTGGTCAAGAAGCTCTTCACACACATCACCTCGATAAAAGACATACTCACTCACACCCTCATCAAGTAATCTATGCGCATTTTGGTGAGCGGCTGCAAGTTCGACAGCTGCCAATTTCAATTTCGGCAATTTCGACAATCAAATTCAATTGTCTATCGAATATGGCATCAAAAGTCAACATGCACACAAATCGGCAAGATCCCACACTCGGAAATGTTCTTTTTTTTTTTTGCAAATACAGCTTCTCAAAATAATGAAGTGGTGCAAGAAATCTTCAAGACAAGCTTTTCTCACAGTATATCAAAACGCTTCAAAAGCTCAAGTCGGCAAGGAAGAGGCAAACAAGTTTTTTATACACGGAGTTCCACTAAGGCCAAAGAAGATTTGCTTGGAGAACCAAGAGGTACATCAAAAGATGTTGAACATCCAGATCCGCTTCGAGACGACTGTACAAGTTTTTTCACCAACTATTTTTTGCCAGTTTAGTGTTATAGTTTTTTGTCAACTTTTGTCTATTGTCAAAACCATCATAAACTTTCAGTCAAAGCCTTATTTTTGCCTATAAATTGTCAACTATTGTCATGCCATGTCAAAAATTGTACGGGTTATAGACACTGCCACACAGATAAGTGGTAAGACCTCCCAATGTTTTGTCAGTTCTCAGCTTATTTTTGTTGCACTCTCATGAGGTTACTGGGTACACCTTAAACCCAAGGTTTGGTAGTGAACCAAAAACTCCATTTTTGGTAGCTACATATTGGGACTACACCCTATCTGTTCAAGGAGGCGGGAGGGGGGGGGTACTGATCTAGCACCAGGTTATGGATACACCAAAAATCCTTGGTTGTGAGAAAACCTAAAACTCACAATTGACGAGTACACCAAAAACTCAAGGTATCATGAGACGGCCTGTCTAGTTCGGGCTTGAGGGGGGGATTGTTGGGTTCAAGCCCTTTGCCGTTCAGCCCGTGGGAAACTCCTCTTAAAGGCATGCAATAAAGTTAAGTTAAAGTAAAGTTTGCATGGCAAGAAAAAAGCCTTTATATGTAAGGTTAACCAATCATCAAATAATATTGCGTGTTATTTTTTTCTTTCGCTTGTGTCGAATCTCTCTCTCTCTCTCCATCTCTTGTCCTTTGCAGCATCACACAGCTCCTCGCCATGGCCCTCAGGCGGCATCCTCCCTAGCTCCAACCGCAACACCATACCTCTTGTACATAAGCAAGCTTTCAATAAGTCAATAAAGAGCTCTATTTCTATGTACATGATTTTTGTTAGAGATCCTCAAAATGAATCTAATGCTTTAGCAAAAGAAATATAAATAATCAAAAGGAATTAGAGTTATCCAATTTCCTCAATGGGTTTCAAGATGTTTTTATTGACGATGTTCGTTGTGAACTACCTCCAAGGCAATGGCAACCATGCTGTTGAACTTCTTCTAGGAAGTTCACCGCCTAATATACCTCCTTATAGAGTTTCCCAAGCTTAGCAAGAGATGATTATGCGGAAAGTGCATGAGCTAGTTGAGAAGGGCATGGTTAGGCCTAGCTCATCTCCATTTTTTTCACCAGTGTTATTAGTGCAAAAGAAAGACGACACATATCGTATGTGTGTCAACTATAGAGCACTAAATCGAATCACTATCAAAATAGGTTTCCCGTTCCACGGGTAGAAGACCTATTTGATAAGCTACAAGGGCTGACCTACTTCAGTAGGATTGACCTAAAAAGTAGCTACCATCAAATAAGCATAGTTGATCAAGACACTGTAAAGACCACATTTTGCACTACATTTGGTCTTTACGAGTACATTGTCATGCCTTTTGGCTTGACCAATGCACCAGCCACAAATTAACTACTTGATGGAGAAGCTATTCAGGCCTCACCGAACCTTTACAGGAGTGTTCTTTGATGATATGATCATCTACTCTAATTCACTAGACGAACACAAGAAACACCTCCAGGTAATATTCCAATTAAGTTTTATGATATAATAAACTTTATATTAATCGAAAGAAAAGTGAGTTTTTCTTACAAAAGATTCAACATTTAGGTCACATTTTCTCTCAAGATGGCATCCAAATGGATCCATCAAAGCTAGAGGTAATAAAAGCATGGCCTAATCCAAGGAATCTACATGAACTAAGAAGCTTTATAGGTATGTGTGAATACTATAGACGCTTCATAGAAAAGTTCTCACAAATTGTGAGACCATTACATGACCTAACAAAGAAAAACATTAGGTATATATGGTCCACCAAGGAGAACAATGCTTTCAAAAATCTTATCTCTCAACCTGTGCTTACACTACCGGATCTCTCAAAGTCATTTGAGGTCCAATGCGACACTTGTGGTGATTGCCTTGGAGTTGTTTTGATTCAAGAAGGGCACTCCACAGCCTATGAATTAAAGTCGAAGTCTCGACCCTGTTGAGCAAGCTCTAGGATTTGTCTTCTCCACATGTCAAGCTCCTAGGACAGTTGTCCCCAACCTCCCCTCAAATCCTATTGGATGGCCACAGAGGTGGACCAATGTGAATTAGGCAAGAGAAAATTTAGTCTAATCAATTAAAAAATGCTTGATAAAAGAACCAATAGAAATTAATCTCCCTAGAAGACTATTGGACAGACTACCAAGGGGTCCGATGAGCATCCAACAGCCCAATGGCTTGCCTGATTCCTATTGGCCAGAAGATAAAAAGGTGCAATGAGAGTTTAGACGAATTATTTAAATACCTAAAGCTCTCACAAAAGGGAAAATGGGGACACTTGTCAAAAGGCTATCAACTATGCTTCTAATTTGTGATTAGCTAAGATTAAGAGAAGCCAATGGTAGGTCATGGTGAGAATTTAGCAAGAGACCCCACCACCAAGATGAGAGAAGGGACTACGTTTTACTCATACACAAGGCTACACACACACACACACACAACTCATGTGTGCAAGAAGAACTCCATCTCCTTCTCCAAGCATTGCGAAGTAGAGGCCTACACAAACAACTCTTGGATTTGGAATGCAAATCCAACCAAAATCCAAGCTTCAATGGCATTCTCATCTCCTCTATCATGCTAATTACTAAGCTAAGCTATGCTATTAGAGTGATTATGTGAGGAGAATACTTATTTCTTGTAAGATACCTCTTCTTCCTCTCAATCTATCCTCATTCCCTGCTAGTTCTCACCATTTTTCAAGGTATGTGAGGTCTTGGGAGTGAGGATAGGAACACTAGGTGTGTTTTTCAAACGTAATTTGGTGTATGAAGCTTCTATCTTCATTACACCAACTAGTTTTATCAAGGGACACAAATATTGTATTGTACAATAGTCTCCTTTGGTTGGAGAAGCTATAATAAAAAGCCTTCATGGAGAGGGGGACCGGCTCCAGTTACATCCGGTCCTCAACTGTTGTCAATTGTCCTATTTCTCTATCTTTTCAAGTATTGTCAATGCCAAATTAGCTAGGTGTAAATTGATATGTTTCTTTCTCAATTAAGTACTCGCTCTATGCTCATTAGGAACTTCTTTTTAATGAAATGTTCACTATGTTATCAATTTTCGCCACACAGAAGTTACTAGTGCATTAAATGTTACACCTCTCATTCACCTCATATTAGATAGGATCTTAACCTGGATGTGTAGACAGTTACTTTTCTTTAGATAACACCATTTTAGATAATTTGGGAAAATCCCGTTTCCCAAATTCTAAATGTGTATGCTAGGATTGTGTTATTTAATGATTTCTAAGCTCTAGTTGCCTTTAATTTAGATAAATTATCATGATTGTATGAGTCTATTTTAATTTATCTACTATAAAATTTAAGAATAAACCTCCAATATAGTTTTTGGAAAGAGGATTTGTATGACATCAGTGCTTTTCAAAATTCAACAAATGCTTCTAGAAGTAGCTTCTCAAAAAATGAGGTGTCAAAAAAACCAATTGATATGATTTTAAAGCAGCATATAGATTGATTACAGCAATTAAAAAAGATAATATGTAAAGGCAAGTACTATTAAACACTCTTGTCATAATTTGGTGGCCTTAATCCATGTATAACAAAATACTTGGTCATGGTTTTGTAGCATGCTATCAAGTTTCAAATACACGATAATTTAAACAACATTCAAACTAGTATTTCACACTTAAAAGTCAAAACAATACTATATAGTATCCTATGGCTATAAGACCATGAGATGCCATCTATTGCACCTATGGCCTTAAGGCCATATGGTGCTCTTTGTAGACATGTCTATGACTTTAATATGTCTGTTTATGACCTCAAGGCCATAGGGTTAGAATTGTTAGCTGGTCCCAACGTATAAAGAGGTCCAGTCCTTCAAAGCCATATGGGACTTTATTTATGTGCCACCCTATGTCCCTAAGGCTGTAGGTTGTCTTAGGGCCACAAGATGTTGTTTATGCCAATAAGAAACCCTTCTATGCTCTATGTTGGCACACTATGTCCCCAGGCGCACAAGGTGTGCCTCGTATGCTAGTTAGAAACCCTTAATTCTATATGTTGTTACCATATGGCCTTAGACCATAGGGTTCCCTCTGTGCTAGTAAGAAATCCTATATACTATGTGTTTGCACCCTATGGACTTAGGGCCACAAGGTACCCTCTATGCTAGAAAGAAATCCTCTACGCTCAATATTGAGACCATGTGGCCCCAAAGCCATAGGATATCCTCTATGGTAGTGAGAAAAACCCTCTATGATCTATGTTCACAAACAATTAAAAAATCTAAACAATACTGTAGAGTATCTTATGGCCCTAAGACCATAAGATGTCATCTATTGCACCTATAATTCCATTTGGTATTTTATTTAACTATACGAAGTTAGATGAGGCACTTACTTAGATAAACTATCATAATTCTAACTTTGAAATTATTTCTTAACATAAAACTACAATATAAAAACTCCTAATATAAGTTTGTGCCAAAGAATCAATGTTAAGATGAAGATTTTTTACATCAAGTACATGCTTTAAAACTTCACTCAAAGGTTTTAGAGATGGTGTCTTAAAAAAAGGAGGTGTTTAAAAACACCATTTGATGTGAATAATACGAATTGTATACATTGATTATGTCAAAATAGTATAAAGTATAAACATAAAGATTACCACCAACTTGACAGTTTCATAAAAATGATGGTCTTCATCGCATGTATAATAAAAGACTAACTAGAAAGAGTATGATATCTCCAAGATTGAGGGTGTTGAAAAAACATTGTTGTGTAACACTACCAAATGTCAAGAAATTTTGATTGTTTGGATGCCAAAGAACTTGAATGAGAGAAGTCTCCTGACAATAGGATGCACTTCATTCAAAAATAGTCTAAAGATGTTTCAAGATATCCCACAACATTCCATCAAGTTTAAATTTTGAAAAGTACACATTGCCAAATACTTGGTAGATGCTATTTAGAATACTTAACTAGTACACTTAAAATGGCCTCCTTCTCTTGAGATTTTGAGTCCTTTGAGACATATAACATTGCATTACGTAGTGAGTCTCAGGATCAGGATGGAACATTACAAAATTTCTTATGGTATAGTCTCTCTTGTCTTTAGCATACAACCATCCACATAACCATGGAACAATTTCATCTTTTAAAAAACTTTGAAGCAATTGAGTAGGTTGGTTTCAAAACTTTGGAAAAATCATATAAGTTCCTTGCATATTCCACATCACTAGATATGGACTATCATCAAATCTAAATAATCAAATAGCTTCCATATGGTCAAAATATTTTTGTGATAGGTTCTTTTGCAACCGATCATGAAATTTGAATTTTGGCAGCACTGGTTATCCATAATCATCTTGAATTTGTGACTTTGTGTAGGAAAGAAGGTCTTGATTATGTCTTGAGATTTTTGTAAACGATGGCAGCTCCAAATCCAAACCTTTAAAGAACTCAAAGTAAAATCCAAACCTCAAAGAACTCAAAGCAAAATATTAAGAAATACTCTGCATCTCGACGCACCGCATACACCTCATTGTTATCTTCTACAATGCACATGTACTTGGTCCAAGTTGGCCTTGATTGAAGCTCAAATGCTGCAAGAAGCACACCCTCTAAATCCAAGATAAGTGTTCTTTTGTCCTGTTTAAAAGATGTTGGTAGATAATGAAACCATTGCTCTTGGTTTGAATGTGATATTTGATGTAATATGAAAGGGAGCTCCTATATTAGCAAAAAAAAATTTCTTAGAAGCCCTGAAATGATTAAACAAAAAAAGTTAATATAGAGCTCTTAAGTGTGTTGAAGACCTTAGGAACATAGGGTGCTAATTTGTGGTTACACTTAGTAAGTCCTATGCAAGAACACATACCAAACTATGAACCTGTGGCCTTAGATTCATAGGGTGTTGAGACCATAAAGTGAAATTTCCCCAAGGTTATAGAGCAAGATTTGACCTTATAAGCATGTAGATTTTCCTTGATGGCACAATGAACTCAAATTTCAAAGAAAACAACTATAAAAGCTTTTTAAAAAAAGAGCATTTGGCACATGAAACTCAGAAGTTACTTATAGTATTGAATGACAATTTAAAAAATTATTAATCATTTACATCTTCATATATCTTGAAACCCTAAGCACTCTAACAAAGTCTCTGAGTACATAAAGATCTTTGTAAATGACAAAATGTTACAAAAAATTGCTCCATCATTTCTTGATATAGGGCTATTTGAGATCATACTGAATTTTAAGATGCTTTATATAATTCCTGGCTTCATGTACTTTGGTCATAGGCTCCTTGTATCCCAATTTTTGGGCAAGCATGATTGGTTTTGTACCTTTCAAGGCTGATAATGATTTGATATTCTTTAAGACCCATACTTTTTCTCGATCACGTCTTGACTTCGAGTGGACATTCCACTAGTGCTAGACATTGTAACTTTCTCATCGTGAAGAGGACGAGAAACTTCTGGTAGCCTTCCCGTGGAGTAGGTTTTTCCTAGAAAAATTAGATTTCTCTCCTCCCACTTTGCAACAACCTTGTGTATACGGTTATAAAGCTCCTGACCTTGAGCAATGGGTGCTTGTCCATATAAATGAGACCCTGTAACTGTGCGAATGTCATTAACATGATTGAGAGCATTGATATATGGTAGCAGCTCGCCAAGGAGGATATTATCCTCCTCATCATCAACATTAAATGATGGTGGAAAAATACAATTCAATGCAGGATTCACACATCCCTTTAATGGTTCATCATCTACAAGAAGCAATCTTCTTGCATCAAGCCCTAATTTTGATGATGCAATAGCCAACGGTTTGAAAAGTTCTTCTACTCCTGGATTATCTAAGCGAGTGATCCTTGATTCTACGCATCGTTGACATTGGCTTTGCCCCCAGATCAGAAAGAATGGAAATTTTTCTTTAGCTTCCTTTTCTAAAATCTTGGTGATGTCCACAACATGCATATCATTAGCAGCTAACCATATCCCTACATTGAAATTGCTAAATAGAGCCTTAAAAAACTCAATGCATCGTGGACGAAGAACAATATTCTCATGTCCAAACTTTAAGCTCTTCATTTTCTTCGACTTTTGCCAGCATCTCCTTAGGAAAAACCCACACAAGCTCACTATTATAGTCAGCATTGGTTTGTTGGTGGATGGAAGGTCTGACTCACCATGCACTTCGATTTCCAAATCCTAGGGTGCTAAAATATTTGTGTTGGATTCTCCTTCTGGCATTGCACATGTTCTGGAACATCCATTGCCTTCTACTTCCATTGTGGTGTCATGCAATCCAATTCCCAACTCTTGGGCTACTAGAATATTTTCATTGGATTCTTCTTCTTCCCTTGGACATGTTCTGGAGCGTTCACTATCTTCTTCCATTGGATTACTCTTTAAATTTATCTCCAGTCGTTATAGCAGTTGACCTTCAAAGACTTGTAGATTTTTGTCATCTTTGTCAGAAACTCTTTGGTTGATATGGAGATTGATAGAATCTTTCTCAGTAGGGTCAATGGCATTAGCATCCTCTATACCAACAATCTCGAGTAAAACTTTGTCAGCCGCAATATCTTGTTGAAGGACTGCAAGTTTAAAGAACACCTAATTTTAGATTCCAAAGTATCTACATTTTGATAACTCTTTTTTGTCACACTCTTAGAAAAAACTAATCGCAAATAGAAAATTTACTAACTGACAACACATCTACAATGAATTTATTTTTATGCTCCTTTTTGTCTAGAGATTCCTAATGTTTATCTAGCTACATTAGTTCTTAGTCCATGATGGTGGCGCCTAGAAGTATACTTGGAGAAACATTTATGCCTTTAAGCTCTAGAGCAGAAGTCTCATTTTCTATTGCCATGATCTTTTTGCATTGGATGATTTCGTTGACTAAGTTTCTTATGGCCTTCAGGCCATACGGTTCTCTTTGTAGCTATCTCTATGACTTTAAGATAATCCAAAATATGTCTGTTTATGGCCTCAAGGCCATAGGGTTAGGATTGTTGGGAGGTCTCAACATATAAATAGATATATGGCTTCAAAGCCATATGGTACTTTATTTATGTGTCACCCTATGGCCCTAAGGCCATGGGTTGTCATAGGGCCACAAGATGCCCTCTATGAGCACTAGTAAGAAACCATATATGCTTTATGTTGGCACCCTATGACCCGAGGGCCCCAAGGTGTACCATTTATGCTAGTAAGAAACCCTTTATGCTACATGTTATCACTCTATGGCGTTTGAGCCATAGGGTGCCCTATGTGCTAGTAACAAATCGTCTATGCTCTATGTTTGCACCCTATGGACCTAGGGCCACAAGGTACCCTCTATGATAGTAAGAAATCCTCTATTCTCTATATTTTCACCCTATGGACCTTATGGCCCTGGGGCCATAGGGTGCTCCCTAGGTCCACAAGGTGCCCTTCAACTTAGGAAGAGACCCTTTATGCCCTAAATTGGTACTCTTTGGCCTCAGGGTCATAGGGTGCCCTCTATGCTAGTACGATACATTATATGGTCTAGGTTTCCACTCTATAGTGTAGGGCTAAAAGGTTTGCTCTATGAAGAAACCATGTATACTATATGTTGGCAGTGTATGGCCCTAGGGATAGAAGGAAACCCTAGGGATATAGGGTGTCCTCTATGCTACTATCATATGGTCCAAGGGCTAGATAGTGATCAAGGTATCATGTGTGTGAGAATTATCTACTATATATACAAAAACCACTTTATGGCACTATGGCATCCCAAGGGCAACAAGGTTCTAATAAAAATCCCTCTATGCTCTATGTTGGCACCCTATGGTCCCAAAGCCATAGGGTGTTATTTATGCTAGTAAAATTCCCTCTATGCACTATGTTTATGTGTATACTTATAAGAAGCCATTTATGCACTATGTTGGCGTCTTATGACCCTAGATCCATAAGATGTCCTCTATGGTAAAAGAGAAATTGTACATGGGATATGATGGCATCCTATGGTCCTAGGGCCATAGGGTGTCCTCTATGCTAGCAAAATGTGTAAGTTAATACTGCGATAAATATGCAACACGATATACAAAATTGAATCATTATCATACATCATACATTTGTTGCTTTGCCACACAGTTGAAGGGGTCTTTCCCTTCAAATATCATCGTAACATTCAAACATTTAAATCAAATTTGCAAGTACTTTAATTCACAAATGCATTGATCTGTTGGTGGATGGAAGGTCCGGCTCACCATGCACTTTGATTTACAAATCCTGAGGGGCAAAAGTATTTGTGTTGGATTCTCCTTATGGCATTGCACATGTTTTGGAACTTTCATTGCCTTCTACTTCCAATTTACAAACTTAAACAATGTTTATACATTATACAATCATTTCTTTGCAAAAAACCTTTTGATACAATGTTCCTATTGCTACATGACAAGCTAAAAAATTCTACTAGTCCTAGCTTCCCTCTATTGAAAAAAATTCAAGCTATAAATTCCAATTCTCTGCATCATCTACTAGAAGAGAACAAAATCATAGTTTGGAACAAAATACTCGTACTTTATATCTTTGAATAAAATCTTGTTACAATCAAAGAACTAGATCTTCACATAATCCAAAGGACAAATGCTTCAATAACCATTTATACTCGATGTGACTATCTAAGAAAATAATGGGCATTTACAACAAATGTTGAATTTATATGTTTAATCTAGTTAGTTGCAATACAAAGATAATTATCTCAAATGCTTACACCATCAATTCACAATAGAAGAACTTACACCCAACAAAAAATGATCATACATCAATTGTTCAAACTCTCATTTTGTAATTTTGAGGACTAAATACTTTTTAGTTTTTTCTAGCTTATTTCATTCTCAATAGAATATTAAACCTTAATCACAAGATAAGAAACATATGTCCCTAATCTATATGGACACAAGATATAAGGCCAACGAAAAATGTTCTTCAAACACTTAAAGAGTCTTTAGGTGACCTAGAATAACCAACCTATGGTCTAAAGGCCATAGGGTGTCATGTGATGTTTTATAAGATGTGTCCATAAGAGCTAGGTGATTTGCATCCATGGGGTGATTTAAGTGCCCCTGTGGAGATTCTATGTCACCACCCTATGGCCCTAAGGCCTTAGGGTATCCCAAATGCTCTTGGATAACTTATGTTTCCTTCTAGAATAGCCCAAATACTCATGTGCCCATTTAGATACTTTATGTAATCTCTCTATATACATAAAATTGTAGGATAGCTGTGTTGACACCCTATGGCCTTAAGGCTGTAGACTATCCCAAATGCTTATGTGCCCTTTTAAAGACTCTATTTAATCACCCTATATCCGTAAGATTGTAGGGTAGCCAAATGCTTTTGGGGTATTCTATGTTGACACCCTATGGGCCTAAGGCTATAGAGTAACCCAGATGCTTATGTGCCCTTTTAGAGACTCGGTGTAATCACCCTACATCTGTAAGGTTGTAGGGTGTCCCATTTTCTTTTGGGGGATTCTATGGCCCTAGGGTGTCATGTCTACAAAGAACTCTCTGATCCTCAAGTCATAGTGTATTATTCCCAAACCTCATATGATCAATTAACTTTAAATTATTACATAATATATATCATATGACCATATATAAATGTAGAATTCTATTTACCAAAACATGTCCATATAATATCATACACTTAAGTCTAATTCATTTATTGTGAAAAAACTCAAACTCACAAGTTCACATTTTTTCAAAGAAAATAAATTGAGAAAAATAACGAGCCAAACATAAATGTTTTTAACATCATGGGCAGATTTGAGATGGGACAAATAAAATAAAATGACAACAATAATAATCTAAATATCAGTAATGTAATATCATGGGTGGCTAGCTTAACCTGTTTCCTGTAGACTTTCTAGAATGGCCTCAGCAATTGCATCCAATGGTTCTTCAATTTCTTCTTCCTCTGAATCCTTGGCATTGACTCTCTCTGTTATCCACACCTGCCCACCTTCTAAGATCAAGGTCTTCTTCCACTATGGAATGGCAAAGAGATTCCAATTGCATCATTTGATCACTACTACATGCAACTGATATCACCTTTCTCTGTTGTTGTAGTGCCTCTTTAGTCCCATAGCCTAATGAGAAGATGTCTATCACTTGATCATCTTCTTTGAGATAGATGCATTTGATTGCACGACGTACAAAAAAGGATTTGGCCGTGGTCACAGCATCATACTCGTCGCGTCATTGATGCAGAGAGTATGCATTGTCTCCAACAATGACTCTTTAACACTAGAGTAGTTGGTGTACTGCTCTCCTTGACTGAGAAATTCCCAAACCCCAAAAATTACTTCGCGAAGAGCGCATGTTTGGATGGTCTCTGATCCCATTAAGGAGCTCAAAGGTAGAACGTGCATTTCATACCATTTAGCTTTTTCAGAAATTGCCTTCTCTAGGGAAGCAGCATGCTGATACTTGACTAAGCCGGCAATTAAAAACTCTGATGGTTGATGTGCTACCCCACATACTCCATCAATTACTTTACCAAATTGGGCAGCACTCCAACCACTAGATGTAAGACTTTTGTGTGTTGTGTCTATGATGCAAACACCAACACGAATTTTAGAGCTATTCTCACTACAGAGAAACTCAATGCCTTCCAAATTCTTTCCAACACACTTGATTGTCCATGGTAAAATTAATTGCAAACTAGAAGTGCCATTCTTTTGTGCAATGATCCACTACACATATCCCTTAGTGATCTCAGGAATTGGCTCTTTCTCCTTTCCTTTTTGTAGTAGGAGATTTAGCCATTGTGTACAACTCATGAAGAGAGATTTGACTGTAAACATCCGTAATGACAAGACTCTTGCTTTTCCATTAATGCCGATGTATAACTCCTTGGGTATCGCTTGAAAAAAATCACCCAAAGGATGCCAATAGTTGGGTCTTAGCCTTCTCCTGTCATTGGATCTTAGCCTGTTTGGCTCATAGCCCTTATGCAAAATAGTGTTCAATCGACGAACCAATGAAGACTAATTTGAGTAGCATCTTAGCCATGTGCTATCTGTGAGTTAGAGCACCTTGGCTCAAGCTGACACAGGAGCAGAATATGTAGCAAAAGCTTCTTAGAAGAGTTTCGTTATCCTTGAAGAAATAAGAAAAAGAGAGAAAAGAAGAGCATGCTGGGCTCAGGAACTTTCCTTAATTTTGTAGAGTGTGTGCCCAGAAGGTGTGCTCTTAGACATCGTATACCTGAATTGCAGCTTGTCCTATAAGCATTCCACAATCTGTCTGTATAATGCTCTCATCACGAGAGGGGACACAAAACACAAGCCACAGCTTGCCCCACTTACCATGTATGGGGTCGTGGCTTGGCAAATGACATAATATGGCACTTTGCCTGTAAAATAAGTCGTAGATTTAGGTTCCATTTAGTGGTATTGTGCAGTGACTGCAACCATAAATTTAAACAATCCGAAACTTAGGTTGTCACTGAGTAGAGTGTCTGGTGTGATAACGGAAGCATACTCTCTGAAGCGGTGGAATTCATGCCACCTGGTTAGCATGCCTTGCATACAGATTTTTATGCCCTTGGCAAGAGTGATAGCCTCAAATGTTAGAGGCAAAACCATTAGTGCCTTGCACAATCTAAATTGGTAGGTGTGCTATGAGGTGAGATGCCCTATTTTTCCAATTTTCCAAACTTGTGTGCCAATGCCCTTGATGCCAAGTCATTGGGCAGGACCTTGGCACAAGGGAGAAGCCTTGCTTCCTATAAAATTGTCAAAGCACTTTGCGTTGCACAAAAGCAGTACTTTCCAATCAACGGTGTAAACATGAAAAAATAAACAAAACTGAACATGGTCTAACCTGGTCATCCTGCTGTAGCCAGTTGTCTTGAGATGTCAAGGAAAACTCGCTCAAATGCAGCTCATAGCCTTGTCTATTGCACGAGAAAAAATTATCGTGTGTATCATATACATCGTCATATATCATATACGCCTATCTGGTATGTAATAAAATAACCTTGTCAAGCAATTTCAATTCAAATTGGTTAGTGCCGTGTGTTGAGCATGTTTGCCGGCTTCTGGAAGCAGTGACAAGAAGTCAGCCATGCCGAGCTGTGTGCACCCTTCATGAAGTCGAGTCAGAGGGTGTTCCGATCTCCTTGAGATTCCATGGGAATCATAATTGAGCTGTTATTGATCCGTGCCACAGATCAGGGTGGCAGGTACTCATGTCATGCTTGAGTCATGTTGGCATGTTCAACATTGGCTCGATCCCAACAAAAGTGTAATGCTTAAAACGCCTGTCACAAGCCGTGCTTGTGTTTGGAGTGCCTAAATTTCCCACACACCTGAAATTGGTTGTCGAAGCATAAAAAAGCTATTTGCAAATCCGGAGTGACTCAAAACATCCGGCTTAGACGTAGCACGATAATTTTTCAAGACATACCGTGCATGTCTGATCGTACTGATGCTATACTTATTCAAACAGGTATTGAATAGATTGATAAATACAATTGAAATTGAAGGATTACCTCAAAATTTACCGGTATAAACTTGTCTTGCTGATGCTCGAGCTTCCATGAACCTTAAACTGAGCATCAACATTGTCTTTGCCTAGTAGCCTTGTTTGGAACCTTTACCCGAGGTTGGCAAGCACAAGTTCCCTTTCTCAAACAAACACGATGGTATGTGTACCTAAACTTCTTTGCTCGACCATCACATACCAAACCATTTTTAGGAAGGCGAGCTTTCCAAACTTTGGAGTTGTTTTGGGTTTGTTGTTTGCGGCATGGCTGATGTATTTTAGTTAGTGATACATGCAAGGTAGTCCACCATGTCACCTGCCGCCGCTCCAGAAGCCCGTGGTGGGCACTGATCCTTAGAGGACACAAAAATATGTCCTTTGCCCTAAGGGCAAAGACCATTGGGCGCTTAAGTGGGAAAAAAAAAACTCCAGGCTTGCTGGCGATGGCGCAATAGAGTGCCGCGCGAGAGAGAGAAAGAGAATTTCCGAGCGTTGTTGTGTTGCCCGGAGGTCGCCCGTGTGACGTGAACTATCCCCCATCCCGTCCTGCTCAAGATGAACCCACCCTGGTTGTGTTTGGTCGTGGTCTTTGTTCCCTCCTCTGTCACCGCAAGCGACCCTGCACACGAGCCAAGCTCGACTACGGTGCCTGCTAAGCGGCCATGCCCACACAGCCAAGCTTCGTAATTTTGCTTGCATGAACATGCAAAAAATGAGAAGTGGAGAGGACCATGCCCTGCCTTCCAAACTTGGCTCTCATACCAATGTAAGAACCCTAGGAGCTAGAGACCTGGATCCTCCACCCAGCCGCCCATACTTATAGGCTCTTAGCCCTAGGATCCCCTGTCCACGCTGCTAGCTGGCCCATGGCCGGGGTCCGTGACCCCCCTTTAGGGTAGGGCCCTGCCCGTAGGACCCGTGTCCTGACAAAATAAGAGGTGGAATCACAAAACAGACCCCGTGACCTCTACACCAAGACTGTGCACAATAGCCTCATCATGGGAGCTACACAATAGGGGCACCACCTAGTTTGGAAAGCGGCTAGGACACATGGTAGTGGGGGTTGGCACATAGCATAAGCAAAATGTGAGAGAAGGAGAGAGAGGGAGAGGAAGAGATCATTAGAGATTCATTAATATACGCTTCATAGACACCATACTGTTGGAGCTATATATGGCTCACTCTACTGAACTTGGTCTCACCTATATATTTGTATCTTGTCCTCAAAATGAATCAGTCTTTGGGAGCGTATATGGTGTGTCTCTTGTCTCGTCTCTCTCTCTTTCTCTCTACATCTCAACATGGTATCAGAGCGGTAATGATCACGCGCCGATTCAATTCATGGTGACACAACAGTATGTGTATGCGATTCGCATGTAAGATTCAAAATTTCTACAAATTTTATTTTCGAGCGTTGATTCTTGTTAATTGTGGTTTTTTTTTGTTAAGAAGAATATGATTAATGTTTTATGTGGCGTTTATTTATAATCAATCTAATCGTTGATTACGTTTTCTTGTTGATGACACCCTGAACTTCATCTCAATTTTTCTTGCTGTTTTGCTCAAAATTTGGAGAAACGGGAAAAGCACAATGCAGCGTAGCGCAAATGGCACTTTTCGTCCAAAACTTGTTAGTCTCCTCGAGCTCTTTGATTTGAGTTCTAGGTTTGCATCAATCGGAGTTCGCAGCAGAAAGTTATGCTGTTTTTAATGCAATAGAGCTTGACGCAGCTTTCTTCGTCCTACTTCTTCGTGAAGCGTCCGCGATCGTTTTTCTTATTTTGGCGTTAACTTTTTCGAGAAGATTTAGATTTTTGCTATTCGTATTGTGGCCGTCAATCTTGCGTCTCATGCCACTCTATTTTTAGGACTTGTTTATTATTAGCGTCTCCTTTACCCTGTCTTTTTTGGGTAACGTCTCTCACATCTTTGGACGTTCCTTGAGCATCCTTCTTACGTTTATCGTTGACAGAATGCAGTACTCATATCTCTCTCATTCTCAATTGCGGCCTTCACCATATATGGTGTGCAGATTCTGTGATCTTATCTTATACGTCTTCTCGCAACAAGATATGGCTATGAATATTCTCGTCAATGGCTTTCCTTCTGGCCAACGTTCTGTTCCTCCTTTCCAAGGTCAAGGATTTCCAGGCTGGAAAGCAAAGATGTTGTTAATTCTTGTAGGCAATGAACTCTCCGATGTTGTTCTTGGAAATTGTGTTTGTCCGCCTCAGCCTGTTGATACGGATAATGATAACGTGCTTATCACTGAAGAACCTATATTTGAAGATTGGAATGTTGCCTATACGGATTGGCAACGACATGATAAAGCAGCTCGTCGGTATATTCTTTCTGCTCTTACTGATTCCCTTTTGCTTGATATGTATGAATTGCCTACTTCCCAAGACATATGGAAGTACCTTGTTGCAAACTTTCAGAAGAAATCTGTTACAGAAATACTTTATTTGAGAGGGTTGCTTAACAAGTTACAATATGAAGTTGGTACTGCCATGACGGGACATATTGAGTCTTTCAAATCTATTATTAATCAACTTGCTGCTGCCGGTGATCCTGTTCCACAAAAGCAACTGATTACACTTCTCCTTGATACGGTGAAGGACTCTTCTTATGATAACATTGTTACTATTCTCTCTAATAAAGATGGTCTTGATTTCGACCAAGCTTGCATGTCTTTAATTGAATACTCTCAACGTCAAGAACGTTGGAATGCTGGTCACGATACAGCTATGATTTCACAAGAGGAGACTGAGTCACAACACATGGAACGTGCTTTTAATGCTCGAAGGCGTCCATTTCAACGAGGAAACCGCAGAGGTGGTCGTCGTGGTAATATTTTCTCTCGTCTCAAATTTCCTAATAAGCAATGTTCTTACTGCAATAGAAATGGCCATACTGAAGATGATTGTTGGGCACGTCAATATGATGAAGAACACAATATTACCACAAAACAACCACGTTTATCTAGAGACTCTTCTTCTTCTTCTTGTGAATATTGTGGACGATCTGATCATCCCACTCATATGTGCTATAAGCGTCGATTCGACACAGATCGGAATAGAGCATATGCTACTGAACATTGAAACAACATTGTACCAGAAACAAGCTGCGTCCTATGTTCAGTTTCTCCAGACAGAATACTTCATGTACGTGATGGATCACTTTTTATTGTCGATTCTGGTGCTACACGAAATATAACATATCAGTCTAAGTGGCTCCATAACTATCATCCACTGCCAGTTCAACGTGTTGTTTATCTTGCTGATGATACTACTTGTCAAGTAAAGGGTATTGGAGACTTATATCTTGGTACCTTATCTTCTTCCACTCGAATTTTGGGAGAAGTATTACATGTACCAGATCTTCAACGTAATCTTCTTTCAGTTGCTAGACTTGTTGATCTTGGTCTTTTTGTTGGATTTGATTATACCAAATGCCGAATTGAGAAAGATGGACAGACTATAGCCACTGCTCCTTGAAACGGTAATTTATTTGAACTCTCTCTCAACGATGCTGTAGAAAATATTGTCACTGCTCCAGGTGATCATGATTGCAAAGTATGGCATCACCATTTTGTTCATGCTGATTTCTCAAAACTCCTTGATCTTCAACGTCGTGATCTTGTTCATGGCATGGATCTTAAAGCCCATCCCCATATGGGAATTTGTGAATTTTGTGCTCTTGGGAAACACAATCGTAAACCCTTTCCTCTTTCAAATACAACTCATTCTTATGACATCTTGGATCTTGTTCATACTGATATATGTGGACCTCTACCTTCTTCGAGATCACAATATCGCTACTTCATTACTTTCATTGATGATTTCTCAAGGTATACGACTGTATTTCTTCTTAGACAAAAATCTGAAGCCTTATCTGTTTTCAAACAATTCCACAAGGCTGCGGAACTTCAAACTGGTCATCGCCTTAAGAAGCTTCGTAGTGACAATGGAGGGGAATATGTTTCTCGAGAGTTTGTGAGTTACTGTGCTGACAATGGAATTCATCATGAACACACTATTCCATATTTGCCTCAACAGAATGGTGTTGCTGAACGAAAGAATCGCACTATTCTCAATGCTGTAAGATGTATGCTGATTCATTCTGGCTTATCTCGTGTTTTTTGGGCTGAAGCTACTTTGACATCAGTATTTATTCAGAATCATCTTCCTACTACTGCACCCTCTGGTAAGATACCCATCACAGCATGGACAGGTGACATTCCTTCTATATCTCATTTTCGAACCTTTGGATGTATTGCTTATATTCATGCTCCCAAAGAAACACGAACAAAGCTTGATGCTCCTGGTCTTAAAGTTATTTTTATTGGATATTCTGACACTTCCAAAGGCTACAAATTCTATCACCCTTCCTCCAAGAAAGTAATTGTGAATCGTGATGCTACTTTTAACGAGCAGCTTATGGGAGGCTCATGGTCCATGGATGATTCTGATGATACTAAATCATTGCTTCACGCTTTTCCATTTCTTTCAGAAGATGAAACTCTTCCTATAGAGCAACTTTCCTCCTCACAACCATCCATTCCAAATGTTTCCAATGACGATATTGATATTTTTGTTGATCTGCCTATTGATTTTGAACATGGCTCATGTCATGTTTATGATGACGATATTGCTGATAATGCTTTTTCTACTTCTGAAGATCCCGTTACATATGATGAAGCTATCTCTTCACCACAAAAGGATCAATGGCAAGAGGCTATGGAAGTAGAGTACGATTCTCTTATCTCTAAAGGTACATGGATACTAACTGAATTACCTCCTGGTCGTACAGCTATTAAATGTAGGTGGGTGTATAAAACAAAAGTAAAAGCAGATGGATCTTTTGACAAGTTCAAGGCGCGTTTAGTTGCAAAAGGTTACTCCCAAGTAGCTGGTGTTGATTATCAAGAGACTTTTTCACCAGTTGTTTGCATTACAAGTGTTCGAGTTTTATTGGCATTTGCTATTCAATTTGATTTAGAAGCTCGTCAAATGGATATGCGAACTGCTTTTCTTAATGGTGACTTGGAAGAGGAAATTTATATGGAACAACCAGAAGGCTTTGTTATTCCAGGTAAAGAAGACCTTGTTGCTCAACTCCATAAGGCACTATATGGTCTCAAACAAGCTTCACGAGCCTGGTATACAAAATTTGATCTTTTTCTCACCTCTAAAGGATTCATCTCTTGCTCGTCAGACCCCAACTTATACATAAAACGCCAAGGTAGTAGTTTTGTGATTCTTGCTCTTTATGTGGATGATACCATCCTTGTTTCCAATGATTTGGGATTTCTTCAGCAAGTGAAAAAGTTATTGTCTTCTGCATTCGATATGGTGGATCTTGGAGAGATTCACTCTTGTCTTGGCATTCGAATCCAACGGAACCGTACAAAAGGTATTTTATTCCTTCGACAGTCAAAGTTTATTGTAGATACTATTTAAAAATTTGGTATGGAATCTGCACATTCAGCCAACACACCTTGTCTTGCGAGCTCTACGAAGAATACTTCTGACAATGGCGGTCAACTTGTCACAAATCAACCTTATGCTAACTTGATTGGATGTCTTCATTTTGTTGGCATGAACACTCGTCCTGATATTCTGTTTGCTGCTAACTATCTTGGACAACATCTTGCATGTCCTTCTCTTAAGCATTGGTCTGCTGCAAAGCGTGTATTGAAATACTTGAAAGGCACTACAGATTTTGGTTTAGTCTATTGACGAAAACTCACATCGGATTCTATGCAATCTCTTTCTCTTTTGGGTTACACAGATGCAGACTGGGCAAGCTCACATTTATCTATGCGATCTACTAATTGCTTCTTTATAAATGGTTGTCTTGTTTCTTGGACCAGCAAGAAACAACGTTGTGTTGCAGTTTCTACGACTGAGTCAAAATATGTTGCGGCATCACTTGCAGCTCGTGAGTTGATTTGGCTTCGACAAATGCTGGTTGATATTGATCACTCTCCTCTTTCTAGCACACCCTTGCGGTGTGACAACCAAAGTGCTATTAGTCTTGCAAAAGACTATGTTCAACATAATAAGTCAAAGCACATTGCTGTCCATTATCATTATGTCAGGTATGAAGTACGCAAGGGAACCATTATGGTTGAACACTGTCCAAGTGACCAGATGATTGCAGACATTCTGACCAAAGGCCTCAATGAGTCACGTTTCATCCTCTTGCGCTCGGAGCTTGGAGTTGCTTCGGCCTCACTCTTTCTAGATTAGCTTCTTTTCTATTGTAATAGCTTTGTACATATGACATTGTAATCTTTTAGGTATCATGCACTATGCACACTCCACATTTGCACCTTGTGATATCTAAGTCACTTGAATATTTGTACATAGATGCACAATTCACTTTCACATCATCACCGCTGGTTCATATTTCACATTGTATAGGGGCTTGGGTTTTTCCCTTGAACTCCCCAAGGGTTTTTTCATCCAAAGCTAGAGACCTTTGTTTGAGTGGGGGTGTTGGAGCTATATATGGCTCACTCTACTGAACTTGGTCTCACCTATATATTTGTATCTTGTCCTCAAAATGAATCAGTCTTTGGGAGCGTATATGGTGTGTCTCTTGTCTCGTCTCTCTCTCTCTCTTTCTCTCTACATCTCAACACATACAAACAGTTACAAGAGGAATTGCACATAATTGGCATCTCACAAACTCATGTGTGTATGGTAACTTTAACCTCTTGGCCATTAAGAAACCAAAACAAAGGACCATAGCCAATACTATTCCATAGTAGAACTATGTGTGCATAGAGGTGCATACTGAAGGATGTACATATGAGAGCGTGCGTGCTAGAGCTTGATTGTGTGTGTGTGTGAAAGCTTTGAGTCCATGTTTACAAAAGAGAAGGACTCTTTTTATAGGCCAAAAGAGTGATTAGGGAAGAGATTATGAGCAAGAAAAGTTATTACAAAGTAACCTCAGCTAGAGGCATTCCCCCAATGAGAGAACTTCGTGTGCCCTATTTATTGACCAATTTCCACCTAATCGCCTTCATCACTACAAACTTTGTGTCCATGCCTCCTTCCATAGATTGAGTCCAAGAGCTTCCTTATAATTTGAGAGAATCTTGATAAAATAAGAGAAAATTAAGCAAGAATGGAGAGAAACCTATAAGAAATTGTGTGTGTGTAGTTGGATAACCATGACTTCTTCCCATGTGAATAGATAGGCTCCACCATTTTGGCCATATCTCCCAAACCGTAGCTTCAAAAATTATAAGCAAAATAGGGAAAAAAATATCAACTCAACGCCTACAACTTTGTTGTTAAAATTTTTTCCAATTTGAAATGGAAAAAATAGAGAAAAATACCATAAAAAATATGTGTCCGTCTTTTCCCTTCCAAAAGTCTTCCAGGTGGTCCCCTCTTTACTCCATGTTCAAGCCATCCACAACCAACACCCTCTCCTCGATTCATTTGTTGGTCAATTATGTCAAGAATAGGGATTTGATTGAATACCTAGATAAAATTTCATGGTCCTCTTTCTTCACCTGCAAGATTCATCCTAATGTGATATGCAATGAAATGTATTATTTTATTACAAGAGCTAGAAAAAAATGACTTACCTCAAAAGCACTGAGCCACCATATGCTGGTTTCTAACTGAACACTGAAGTATAAAGGATCGTTAGTAGGGAATTTTGAAAGTGCCCTATTCATTAATGTGATTGTCAGTTGCTATAGCTTCTCCTCTTTAAGAATGTCACACTCATCTAGCTTCAAGAAAAAATGTAGCACACCACCAAACTCTTCAAATGTGATATTGTAGAACTCTACCATTCTAGTTTGCAACAAAATAAGGCTCATGAAGATATTGTTGTACTCACTGTAAGTTGTAGTTGTTCCTTGTAATTTGTAATTACTTTGAATATAAAATGGACATCCAAGTAAGTCATTCTCTGTGTTGTTGAGCTGAAGTCTCTCTTTCCACACACTTTCTATTGTTGGTAGTAGCTTAGAATTTATTCCCTTCTTAGAAAATATGAAGAAGATAGATTGTTACATAGCTGAATACCCTCTCTTGCTCATGTCAAGTGAGTGAAGTGTTCCTTGTATCTCTGTGGCTCGTACTGTATTCTTTAAAGTAAAATAGTCCATGATATACCACTGCAAATCCTTAAACTTTTTGTCATTGATTATATCTTGCGCAATACTACTGCTTATCACACGCTTCAAATGCTTTCCTAAATTGGCTTTCGGATCAATGTCTTCCTTGTCCAGATAGATATCATGTCTATAAAGAAAGAAATACATAAAGTCAAAGCGTTACATAGATAGCATGTCTAGTTGAAATACTTAAGAAAGGTTGAACTCCTCATCTTAGTGCTTGGATTCTTTTTTTAAGACCACCAAATTTAACTTTCAAGGTTTCAAGATTTTGTAGTTTCTTCTTTTTGCACACAAGTGCCCATGCTTGTATCTTTCTTTTGTAAGGTATGTACCTTTTCTTGCAAGATCTGTAATTCCTATGTGTAGTACTACAATATGGTTTTCTGGTCATTAAAATGAAAATGAGAGAGTTGTAGAATATCTTTTTCTTGATCATGAAGCATGCATCTCTGTTTTTCAGCTCGGTCAGCTAAAGCTTTGCAATAGCCAAGCAAGATATTCTCTCCATCACCAGTAAAGGTCAATAAACTAATAGGATTTGTAAATGCTATTTCTTGAGCATGAAGCATGCATCTGTGTTTTTCAGCTCGGTCAGCTAAAGCTTTGCAATAGCCAAGCAAGCCATTCTCTCCATCACCAGTAAAGGTAAATAAACTAATAGGATTTGTAAATGCAGGAGAGGCATTAGTCTTAAGATTAATAGGATAGAGAAAACCATGTGTCCAAGTGTCTACATGTTTTTCTCCCTCTGCTCCGAGTCTTTCTATTTTGTGCTAGTGTCACTTGTGTGTTAGTTTTGCTTCTCTTACATAATGGATCATATTGAGGACCCAAGTCAATGTGTAGATAATATTTAGGATGATTGGCCATAAGGTTTATGGGTGTGGAGGAGATGGCCCTTAGTGGTTAGTGCAAGGAGGACAAGAAAGCCATTCGTGCTCAATGCAAGAAACATTGCGGAGAGAAAAAAGCTAAGTTGTTGAATCTCTCTCCAAGATGACGAGATGCATTAAATGTAGCTAAAAAGAGGAATTCCCTCAATCATCACGATCGTTATGATGGTATAAAAAGAATCTACTTGGAAGTAGACTTTTTTAGCGAATGTAATGATGACACCTTTTCTTTTACCACACCCATTTTCTAGAGAGAGAACGCCAAAATTTCTATTTTCTTACAAGGCCCTCCAAATGACCTCCAAAATTTCCAAATGTTTCCTTCATTGATATTGCTTGATTTTCTCCATCTATTTTCTTTTATTTGTCTCTAGCTTTTTATCAAGTTTGAGATCATCTCCATCATCGATATTTGAGTCGTATTCATCTATCTTTTTCTTTTTTGCAGCTATCTTTGCAAGCCGCTCCTCTTGCAACCATTGAGCCTCCTCCATTGACCTTTGGGCCTAGGTTTTCAGAATTTTCTCAGTTGGTTTGCATTCTTTTTGGACCAGGGGAAAAGAGATGTTGTCCTCTTCTTCATCCTCTCCTGTTGTCTAGTACTCCGATGGAGTATCTTTATTCCTTGGCTTGATTTCTCCACTAAATTGCATGTATAATCTGGTAGCTTCACTATTGGGGGTCTTTGCCCTAGAGCTTATTCCTCTAGTCCGTCTTTTGGTTGGGGTAGTGAAATAACTTCAAAAGAGAGGACTTTGTGCTTTGTTTTATGGAGCAAATCCAGTTGAGACTATGCTGGTGGCAACTGGTTGATCATCCCTAGAGCCTGGTAGGCTATCCTTGTGAGTGCAGGGCTTGCATTCATATACATTTTGTTTCTTGTTTCAGTCACTACCTTTTAGATTTGATTCAAGTAGATTTTCTAGGATGTAATTTTCCAAATCAGAGCGGATAACCCTTTTCTCTGCTAGTCCCATGGCCATGACTACCGCTATAGGCACGTCTCGCTGGTTACATGCGAGACACATGTCAGAGGTACATGGATCACAATCCATGTTGGAACACGCACATTTGGGAATTGTGTTGATACCATCTAGTAGAGAATGATATGAGTATGCTATATGGTCCAAAACTTTTTTGTTGAATAAGGATAGTCCTTGGGAAATTTCCACAGACTTAGGGGGCTTTGGTACTTTGGCTAGGGTTTTGGTATCCAAATGACCAAAACTTTAGGGTTAGGATTTGCTTGGAAATTAGGACCATGATGGTTAGGTTTTGGCTTGAAACAATGGAAAAAGTGCATGGATTGTGATCCATGTTTGACAGTCTTTTGAAGTGAAACTTGGCATACATGTCCCTGTAGCCTATCCTAGTACAATGGAGAAATCTTTTCAGTTTTGGATAAGGTTTTCCTAAGTTTACCCAATTCCTTAATTTATGTCCCAATTTGGTCCGACTTTGTCATATTGGATTTTTAGTTCAAGCTTTGATAGCTCCATGCGGTTGTACAACTTGAGATTTTGTAAATGTGATGATTGGAAGTTGAAGTTCAATCCCAACTCTATGTGTCTATCCAATTTCATAACAATTGGGGTTTGTTTGACCATCCCAGCTTTGCTTACAAGTTTGGCCCACTTTAATGAGAATATTTTGCACTGTTTTGGATACACTGAGCATGCCAATTCCTTAAATACACTAACTTGACCAAATACATAGACTCTAGTACATGCACTCTAAAATTGCTTAACTTTGCAAATTGATCCACTTTATGCACCAAAACATTGGAAATTGTCATACAATTTCATCTTTGACCTGTATAATCAATTTGCACCCCATTCTTGATAATTCTTCTCAAAGGGTACATGGATCACAATCCATGTTTTGTGATCAAAAGTAACCAAATTTTGTGGGATGGATTTTGGCATGTTTGCAAAGCTTATTGGTCATCTTATTTCTGATTTTGGATCATTTTTAAAAATCCTAGGTCAAAATGACCATTTGCAGACTGATTTTCTATTTTTTCAAGGTTTTTGAGTCACTATTCCCAAGGTGATATCTAACTATGCGGATACTTTTTACCTCTGTCTAGAAATTTGAAGTACATGGATCGCGTTCCATGTTGAGCAATATTTTCAAAGTGTGATTAGAGTAGTGAAAAGGTGCTATTTAGAGGATAATTTTGCAACAAAAATATGTGGATTAGGGGGTGAGGGGACATGGATCATGATCCATGTTCCACTTTCTTTTGGAACTGTGTTTGCATGGGTGAATTTGGCCCTGTGTGGAGATTCCATCGGTGAAAAGTTTTTGGATTTGGACTTCATTTGGTGTCCCACTGGGCCTATGACACTTTGCAAAACATTTTGCCTCACGTAGTTGTTGTGATGGTTTTTGTGCAGTGTGGACCAGTCAGAATTGATCTTGGATAGGTAAGGTTCATACATGTAAAATCTATTGGAGTATGGGGTCTGTGAGTGTCCGTGGAAAGCGAAAATTGATAGGCTGCTCTAGGTCGCCAAATCTCTCTCTCTCTCTCTCTCTCTCTCTCTCTCTCTCTCTCTCTCTCTCTCTCTCTCTCTCTCTCTCTCTCCCAAAGTGCAAATGAGCTCTAGTCTACCCAATTTTGCCTATATGTACTTGACAAATCCAGAGTGCTCAGTATATACTTAACTTAATTATTTAATCTCATTTTTCATAGCATACCACTTGCAGCTTAGACGGCTCATCATTTGGATAGCCCATTACTAATTGACCTTGATTTTGTAATTTTGGTTTATTGTTAGTTGGCCCAGATTTTGAAGTGTGCCAAATCCTTCCAAACTTGACATGCTCGAAGCTCTTGCTTTGTAGATTTGGCATTTGATTTTAGAACTTAATTCCAAATTTTTTGAATGTGTTTATTTATTTTTTATCTTTATTAGGTTAAAAAAGAAAGAAAAATTACTAAAATTATTATTATTTTTTCAGAAACTTATCCAAAATTATTCCTTACACTCATATGTACATACTCTCACTTTAGGAATCATGTTTATCAAAAAATTTCATTATGGCTCATTATTATGCCTGATAAGGGTTAAATTCTACTAAAAAGAAATTAAAAAGCAAACAATTAAGCGGCAAAACACGCTTTGTACACTTATACATGGTCTCTTATCATCTTGCAGATTTAGATCTTGCAATATGATGTTCAAGTTACTATTACCCCCCCTTCCTTTTCTGGGAGTCTTGGGCAAAGGTTTCTACAATGTTCATGGGTGTGAACAACATGTCTTCACAAGTCCATGGAATGTGCTCCTATTATGTGTACAGAAAAGATGCATTGGGTAACAATATGTTGTGCATGATGTGAGTATTGAACTCATTGTTTAGTGGTTTTCAGCGAGGTGCCGTCTACACTACGTTGTTTGAACAAAAGCTTTTAAAGATGGAATGCCCTTTCCTTGATGGTTGGTTTTGTGAGAGTACTATTGGTGGGCTGATGATTTGGAGTGGATATTGGCTTTAGGTACCCACTTGTAGATTGGTTGTGGAGACTACAGGTTGTGGTCGGGTGGGTTGCTTTGGTCTCCATTGCCAAGTTGGTTTTCTAGTCGTTCATGGAGTTTCGGAGTTTGGTTTTGGCATCCATTTATACTTGGGTTGTTTACATTGAGAGGTGGTCCACTGTGTAGATTTCTTCTTCCAAGTAAAACTACTCTGAGTGGCTGTGTTTTCTCTTAACTGTGACTAGACTGAACTGGAAGGTTGATTTCAATTGATTTCCTTGGGTAGCCATATCTGTTTTGGTTTGGTTTCCATTATTGATTTCTTTACCAAAACTTGTTTGACTTGTTTTCCATGGGTTTGTATAGATGGCTTGGGTTTGATTGCAAGATGTGGTTCTGGTTTTTCTCACTATACATTCCAAATATGATTTGTTGGTGTCAAGGGAGTGACATACAAGCTTCCCTCAAGGTTGAACTTTAGAGTGTCATCTTGCTAATCTGGAACTTCTTTGTACGTTTGCATCCACGAAACTCCTAAGATAATCATTTTGATAAGGTCAGTGTATACCATCACATGAAAATGATGTGGACATCGATTGCCGTTGATCTTGATTGATACATTTTCTTGTTGTAAGATGACCATTGTGCATTTGTTGGACTCTCTGAGCTTAATCTTCCTTGGCATCAATATCTCATCTAACAACTTTAGGTACATCAAATACCTCATGGAATTAACTTGTCTCACTTGTTTTCCATGGGTTCGTATAGATGGCTTGGGTTTGATTGTAAGATGTGATTTTGGTTTTGCTGATTGTACATTCCAAATATGATATGTTGTTGGTGTCAAGGGAGTGACATTCAAGCTTCCGTTAAGGTTGAACTTTAGATTGTCATCTTGCCAATATGGAACTTGTTTGCACGTTTGCATCCACAAAAATCCTAAGATAATCATTTTGTTAAGGTCAGTGTCTACCATCACATGAAAATGATGTGGACATTGATTGCCGTCGATGTTGATTGATACAGTGGCCTATCATAAGTTGACCATTGTGCCTTTTTTGGCTTCTTTGAGCTTAATCTTCCTTGGCTTCAATATCTTATCTGACAACTTTAGGTACATCAAATACCTCATGGAATTAACTGTTGCACCAATATCCACAAGTGGTCATTTTGTTGATCCATCTGCAAGCTAGATATTGATTCATACATCCATACCTCCAAGCCAATTTGGATTGAATTAAATTGCTTTGATAGGAGGAGATGATGCTTCCAACTATCAAATTTGAGCTATGTTCTGCCATTCCTTGTGCTTCATGTCATTAGTGAGAGGTAGATGGTATTTCCTTAATCTGCAACCATTGATCTAGTTAGTCATCTCCTCTTTCTCTAATGTCGCAGCTCCAGCACGTAAAATATCATTGATCACAAATGGGCCATTACCTCACTTTTTCAATTTCTAAGAGTGTTGCAGCAAGGTGTAGACTAATATATAGTTCCCCTTTTGAAATTCCTTTGCTGATCACATGCTGGTCATGAAACTCTTTCATTTTTCGTTCTTGCACATATATGGCCACGATATCCTTGAGTCACAATTCATCTAGTCTTGATAGTTGGCAACTCTATCCGATAATTCATGTCTTGTCCATCCTCATTTTCCTCCCACTTGTAGTGTGGGAACCAAGAATTTTATGGGTAATATAGCATTAACCTTAAACACCAAATTAAAAAGGGTTGTGCTCAAGTTTGTCTTGTATGCTACCCGATATGCCTAGAGAGCTAAATGCAACTTCTGGTCCCAATTAGCTCGCGGCTCATCTACAATTTTTGTGAACACTATACATAAAACTTTTCTTATGCACTCCGCTTGTCCCAATATTGGCTTGAGGGTGATATGGCGTTGACTTTGAATGAAAATCACCATTAACTCTCTCAATAGAAAATCAAAACTTTGGTTTCATTTGTGCATCATTTTGTTGCGTTTGTTTGGCTTCTATCCACTTGGTTAGATAATCTATGGCCACTCTGATATATTGAGCATGCATTCTATAGGCAAGTGGTGAGATAGGTCCAACAAAGTCTATTCCCCACTTCGCGAAATCCCTTGCTTCGGTGCACTGAAAATTGTCACATAATTTCATAATTTTCAGTGCTTTGGTGCACTAAAAATTGTCACATAATTTCATATATTTCTATGCATGCATGTAAAAGATAGGCCATCATTTTTTTTGCAAAAAAGTGACCGCCTGCGGGTACGACCCGTGCTTGCTCAAGAATTGGTAGGTACTTACTTTTTGCAAAAAAAAATTATAAACTGCTATCATTTTCTCTTTGAAAAAGGTGGTTTTCAATTATTATGTAGTTTTTAGTTTCCGTATGGATTGATTGTCATTGTGATCTACTCATATGTTCTTTGGTAAGACTCCCTTTTCTAAATAATCCAAACAGTATTTACTCCACTTGGATGCGGTTACTATTCTCAATAGTGTAGCATGTTTGATTCGTGCTTGAATTGCACAAGTGTCACATGAACTAACATAGTCATGCACACTCCATTGCATACAAAGCTAGTACACTCCAAGTCTCATCAATCTTTGAAATGTTTGCATTTTTGCATTTTGAATTCTTGTCGTTTGTACATGAGCTTGTCTCAAGTACACACTTTTCATGGCTGACTCTTTACATAGACTAAGTATTCTATCGTTTCCATGCTTAATTATATAGCCATCCCGCTATTAGCACAAGCAAGCATGTTTGCTTAATGATTGATGGATGTCTTTGAATTTGCAAAGAACCAATGGTGAGAAATGGAATTACATGTTCACTCCACCACGGTACCATACCAATATTGAAAAGATACAAGTCAAGTAGACCATCATCAACTCCATGAGATACTTTTGCATGAGTCAATTGAGACAAATGTTCAATCCTCTAATGCATAGTCTCCTTTTTACTACTACAATGAAGCCAAATTCAAGAAATATAATAAACCATCAAACAATTTGTTTTGTATTTTGCATGGTTTGTTTACTAAGTACAATAGTGCTTGAGGATCCACAAAGAATACAAATTTGTTTGTGATGAGAAAGTAGTGTCTAGCTTTTTGATGGCATAGAGCATTCCCTATCCTTCTCTTTTTATGGTGGTATAATTTTTTTTCCTACTATTTAGTTGTCTGTTGGAGTAATAGATGGAAAACTTTATGTTGTTCTCTCCACGCTGTGCCAGTATTCATCCCAATGCATCAAAATTGTTGTGATGCTCCACATCCACAAGGGGAAACTTAGAGAGTATAAAAATTTCTAGGTGTTTGTTATTGAATTGCATGCTAGACAGAGTTGTGCAAGGACTACCGTGGTTGAGATGTATGTCATATGTTGAGTATTCATGTCAAATATGGTCTACTTTAGAGAGAAATAAGTGCTTGAGGAGAATCTTGTTTGGAATTGCATCTCTTGCAGTGCATTGATAGTGGGGTATGGTATTAGAGTTGTGCTCATCACTACAGTGGTCAAGAAATATGCCCAATGTGATGATCAACAATGCTTTGGCCAATATGTATGCCAAATGTGGCCTGCTTTCCAAATCAAAAGAAGTCTTTTAAGAGATTTCAAATCCAGATACTATCTCTTGAATTCTCTAATTTGAGGCTCTAGCTTCTTTACCATGAGCAAGGTGATAAGGCTCTTGAGTGCTTTGGATGAAGGTAGTCAGTGGGCATCTCCCCACATGTTATTACATACATATGCACATTAAAATCCTGTGGCAACATCAATGCCATAGAGAATGGCAAGGGAGTTCATGGGAAATTTACAAATAAAGGTTTGCTTAAGAAGCACGTAAATCTCGGCAATGACTTAGTTGGTATACATGTTAAATGGGGTGCCTTTACTAAAGTAATTGCTTGGCCTTGGGGCTGCATGATAGACATGTTGTGCTTGCCATTGCCTTGGTCAACATGTGGTTCACTTGAGGAGCTATTGATTGCAAGATTATACCAAATAGGGCAATGGAAATGAAGCTTGATTTTTTTTAATGTAATGCTAGACAGAAGCCACGGTTGGAATTGATTTTTATGTTTTGTAATGCCTTAGTTGGTATACATGCCAAATATGGTGCTTTGAAAATGCCTTGCTTGGTATGTATAAAAAAGATTGTGGTAGGAAATGCTTTGGTTGATAAGTATGTCAAATGCGGTGTGCTTCAAAATGCACAAATGTGCTTTTGGAGCTGCTTATTCAAAATGCAAAGGGAAGATCTTCCTTCAATGCATTTGCCTATGCTTGCAACTTGAAGACACTGTGTCCTCAAATTTGGCCACCTAAGGAGAACCACCCATAAGGGCCTTGGAAATGGTCGCAAAAACCACAAGGGCTGCCCATGGATGGGGAATGGGTGGCTACCTATTTAGTGAAAATATGATTTAAGTGTGCAGAGGGGAGAAAGTAGAGAGAGGGATGACATTGAGGAGCAAACAATGCACAAGAGGGGGAGAGAGATGCTTGCAATAGCCGCTTTGGGCCTCGAGCGTCATCGGCCATGAAGCAAAAATTGTTCAGCAGGCCGAGGCACCCCTATTTGGTTCCATTCCTACAAAAAATGGCCAACCTCGCAAGCTAAAATTCATCATCAAGCTCAATCATATGCCACATTAGTCACGGTGCCATGACTGATGGGAACAAGGAAAAATAGAGTTTAGGAAGGAGTAAGTGGGATAACAAAGGATATGAAGCATGTGATAAGGGTCACAAAGGAAGAGTTCCAAGGGAAAGAGTAGGAAGCAAGAGAAGCATAAGCTCTCTCTTGACTATGGGAGGGTATACAAAAGGGGTGGGGAAGCCTGACTGTAGGCAATCTCTCTCTCTCTCTCTCTCTCTCTCTCTCTCTCTCACACACACACACACACACACACACACACACACACACACATACACACACTCCATTGAGGAAGCAAGAAATCTTTTTTCTCTCGACAAAGCTCAAACACTGTCTCTTGGCAAGCAAAGGAGAGGATATACTCTATCTCTCATTTTTGGGAAGCAGGTTAAGGAGAAGAGTTGACTATTCTCTCTCTCACTACTCGATGAATCAATTGGTGGGAGAACAAGATCTATCTCTTACTCTCTCACTCTCAAGAACCTTGTTAAAATTAAGGGAAGGGCAAGCAAAGGAAGCGGATGAAAAGCAAGGGAAGAAGCTTGTACACTCTCTCGATCTTATCAAGAGGATCAAATAGGGAAAGTAGTAAGGTAATTGGGATCTTCTCTCTTGAGCGGTGTAGCTCTAAAAAGGAAAGCTAAGACATGGACAACTTGTGTGACTTGAACCTGGAGGATGCCAAGAAAGAGGCATCTAAAGTAGCTAAAGACAATCTAGAACTGCAAAAAAGTACCGAGGAATTACGAACAACTCAAACAATATTGAGCAAAGAAGAACCCCTAGAAGGTGTTTGTGGAAGGAACGAGAGTCTTAGAATCTGTAAACTGAATTTCCAAGCAGAAACATCATTATGGGATTGTATGCACGAGTCATGTTTTTGTCCTCACACTACATGCAAACCTTTGGGGAGGCATTCATGACCGGATTCTTTGAAGTTGACTCATCAATATTCAACCCCATGACAAAGAAACTACCTACTCGGCATATTGCATACTACAGCACTCTCAGCAATAACCCATTTAGAGAGCTCACAACAAAGATCGAGATTGAAACACGAGCAAAGAAATTAAGGCCACTCATAGGGAGGGTGGAAAGGGGGAAATGGGAAAACCACCAACACATAAACTCGATGCCTCTATATAGCTCAGTGATCTCACAACACCCCTATCCCCTAGCGAACACACATCCAGATACATAATCTGCAAACAGCTATTGTCCAAGCCCGAGCCCAATCATTCCTAATTGCATACACGACCACAAAGTACGCACTCTGTTATCTTTACTTGGGAGCATAACACCATTTAATCACATATAAGCAAACCAGATGCCCTCAGACACCTCAGGATCATTGGTCGAACAAACTCGAGCTTTCCTACTAACGTGTATCCTTGAAGCAAGTACCGCAATCATATATAGAACACACAATCGACATACCCGCATAGTCATGAGAACAGAAGAGAACATGGTATAACATTTGCACCAAGAGTAGGAGTAGGGAAACTATGAAAATCCGACCAGATGAGTCTCCTCAAAAGCAAGAGACCACCCTTCTTTTATAGGATCCGATGAATCCGTCTCACGACATCCTCGAGTTGGCCATCCCTTCAACATACGCTTTTATGCCTTCGCGTCTCCCCAACACCTCCTCTTTGATTCTATCAGCTGCAGCTCTCGCGGCTTCTTTCTTGGCATGCCAACTATGGGCGCCCTTCAATCCCTGGGAAAAATTGCCCCCTTCTCGTGCTCCTTGCCAAAGACGGCTCCTCCTTGCCTTGTTCAATTGCGCCACCCGTGGCCTTCCAACCTTGGTAAACTCCGCCTCCATCAGCCCCTGGACCTCTGTAGCAGCTCTGCAACCCTTTCATGGCCCTCAACGCTGTCCCCTTCACTAGCGGCCTCTCAGGCCAACCGTCAACTGCACTCCCCCGTGTCATGCACCTGCCCGCCTCCTCTTCACGCCATCACTGGCGGCTCAAAATACAGAGCCACCTCAATTTTTTCTGTCCTTGAACAGCCCCTCCTGCATATCGGGTTCCCTCCTGCCACTTTCGGCCTCAGCAAACCCGCCACCCCGTTCTTGCCTCACCTGCAGTGCCGCCCTCTCATGCAATAGAGCCCCTGGCGACCTCTCCTCATGCAAACCACCCAGGTGGCTCCCCTTTCCCCGCCAACTGCAGCGCTTCCCTTTGCATGCATTGCTCCACGAGCTGGCCACCCGTGGCGGCCCTCTTCCCAGTTCAACTGCTCGTCGTGGAGTGCAGAGTTGGTGTTTTTATATATTAATAGGTTTTTTAAAAAAAACTTCGGCTTAGCCCCCCTTGCACACGCCAGACATAGCCGACCTTCACACCTTTGCAACCCTCTTCTGTTCACCACCTCTCGAAGCTTTAGCTCCACCCCCTCATAAAAACTGTGGCTAGCTTCCTGTCGCATTGCCAATGAGCAGAAGGAAGATCGATCATCCACCTCAAACTTTATATACCCTAAAACTACACCGAAAAGAATCACTTTGCGTGCCGTCAACTCCTGATCATTAACTTGTTATTGACCCATCTCCGAGCATCATCAAAAATCGGACCTTGTCCGAGCGGGGCAAGCACTCAACATACATTGCATGGTGCCATCCCATGCAAGAATATCTGACCACTTTAAAAGACCCGAGCAACTGAGCCTGAAAACCTCCGTCAGTCTGCTAAAAGAAACATTTGGCACACACATCACTGTGAGACCTGCTCTAAAGTGCATTTGAGACCTGTCAAAGTCCGGTACCATCATCCTGCCTCATGCTATACTCTTTCTGATGGCTTCTCCCTGTGTCGACACAAACTGGCTGTACCATCATTGCCCATCCCCTCGTTGAGCATTCATGCTCAACCACAACATTATTTAGGTAAAAGAAGACTGCATATGAGAGAATAATATGACATAGATATATAGACTGTATAAGCAAAATGATAATATAGTGGCTATATCAATAGGGTAGAGATAGAGAGAAAAGCATTTGCTATTGCATCACCCGCCAAGGTCAAATGGAAAGCTCGAAGCCTCCCCAACCACGGCATAGAGTCCGCCTGGATCAAATACAAAGCATTGGCCTTGGCCATCCACCTATAAAGCATGCATACTCAAGTTTTCCTTTGCACCTATAGGCCAATAGACATTCCACCCTTCCAGCTCTTTATAGCATGGAGCTTTGTCACCCTGTATCTTTAAGTCTTTCTGCCAACCATAAGCATACCTTCGATCACTTGAAGAACCTGTACCATAAACCTCTATCATGCCATCTACTACAGAACCCTCCATGGTATATAAGTCCACTTCAAAAAAGCCTCGCCACTAACACACAGACACCTGTAAAGCAACCTCCAATAACATAGCTATCAATAACGTCACATAAAATAGCAAAACCCTGCCACTAGCTTCCACCTGCTGCATAGCCAAGCAAACCTGATCCCTTTGCATACCTGTATCCAAACCCTCCGTAATTGGCTCCAAAACCAATTCTTCATACTTAAGAGCCTTACCTGCTAAAGCTTCATCCTGTTCAAAGACCTTATCACCTGCAAGGTTGGCGAAACCTTCCTCTTTGCATGGAGCCTCACTCTCATAGGCTGCATCTGTATCGGCTTCCATAGAGTCATCTGCAGGAGCTAACTCTCCACGGCTACACACAAACTCTGAAACTTCACCGTGCACCTCAACATGCCCCTGAAGGCAAGGTTGCCCCACCCCCTGCATAGACAAATCAACTGAACATACCTCCACTTCTGCTTCTATCTCATGCAAGTCATCCTCAAAAACCTACTCTTCAACCAAACTAGATGCACAATCAAACCACATTTCTTCCTCCAATAGGGACTCACCATCACATGACATTTGATAGGGCTGCACGACTGGCAGATTCACACAAGGCATCTCTACACCTTCACTATGCCTTTCTTCGATCTTCAGCTGGCTGGCAGGAAACTCGCATACATCTTTCTCAGCTTCATCTACATGAAAGACATCATAAGTTTCATACCTAGAAGACAGGGATTCTGTCTCCCACATGCTATCTGTGTCCAAAGCACTGCTAGAGATTTGAGAGCTGTCGGACTCCTCTTTTGAGCTTGCTAATTCTTGGACCAATGCTACCTTCCTCGTTGTTGCTCGCTAGAACTCGCACCTTTTATTGAAAAACTTTTACGACCTCGCTCTCTTGAGGAACCAAACTGGGTGGCACCCTGAATATACCTCTCTGCATCATTTGAGCCCTGGTTGGCACTTCTCTAGCCTGGCGTCAACTTCACGTGCTTTGATCAAATGCATATCAATAGAAAAAGGAGCTTTTACCTCTTGATGCTCATTGATCTGCTTGGGATTCGGTCCATTGGCTACCATGATTGCCGACTGTAGCAAACCTGCCTCCATCTTCTTCTTCATCTTTCGACTCTTTGCTTTGGCAATTCTGACGGCTTCATCATAAGTGCTTGGATCATCATAATCGACTCTCTCACGAACGTAGGGATGCAAGAATGATAGAAACCTTTCGAGCTTCAAATATCCCGCATTGGTTGCTTGGGTAGCAGCCGCCAAATCCCCTGAATAAGCTTCAAATTTATCAACCAAAGCATCAAAATTTTCACTTACGTTCTGTTGCAAACCTTTGATCTTCACATCTACTTCCGAAGCCGACACCACCTTTCAATACCTTTGTAAGAATTGTTCGCGAAATCCGACCTTCCTGCTTGTGCACATCTTCTAAGCCATGGAACCAAACTTTTTCTTTACCTCGCAGCACAAAAGGTAGAGTTTGGAGCTTCGCTTCATAACCTGGAATCCGTGCTAATGTCAGCATAAATAACTCAAAATCGGCAAGCCAATCATCTGCATCCTCATCTCCTTTAAACACTGGCCCAAACTCCTACTTCATGTTGACTCAAGAAGACCTTGTTAGGAAGCAATTAGTGGATCCTCAGTGGGGCCACCACAAGATGGAAAGAGGAAAATGGGAAAACCACCAGCACATAAACTCGATGCCTCTATATAGCTCAGTGATCTCACAGCACCTCTATCCCCTAGTAAACACACATCCAGATACACAATCTGCAAACAACTATTGTCCAAGCCCGAGCCCAATCATTCCTAATTGCATACACTCGACCACAAAGCACGCACTCTATTATCTTGACTTCCGAGCATAACACCATTAATCACATATAAACAAACCCGATGCCCTTAGACACCTCAGGATCATTGGTCGAACAAACTCGAGCTTTCCTACTAACTTGTATCCTCAAAGCAAGTACCGCAATCATATATAGAACACACACAATCGACACACCCGCATAGTCATGAGAACAGAAGAGATCATGATATAACATTTGCACCAAGAGTAGGAGTAGGGAAACTATGAAAATCCGACCAGATGAGTCTCCTCAAAAGCGAGAAACCACCCTTCTTTTAGAGGATCCGATGAATCCGTCGCACGACATCCTCAAGTAGGCCATGCCTTCAACATACGCTTTTATGTCTTCGCCTCTCCCCAACACCTCCTGTTTGATTTGATAAGCTGCAGCCCTCGCGGCTTCTTTCTTGGCATGCCAACTATGGGCGCCCTTCAATCCCTGGGAAAAATTGCCCCCTTCTCGTGCTCCTTGCCAACGACGGCTCCTCCTTGCCTTGTTCAATTGCGCCACCCCGTGGCCTTCCAACCTTGGTAAACTCGGCCTCCTGCAGCCCCTTGACCTCTGTAGCGGCTCTGCAACCCTTTCATGGCCCTCAACGCTGTCCCCTTCACAGGCGGCCCCTCAGGCCAACCCGTCAACTGCACTCCCCCGTGTCATGCACCTGCCCGCCTCCTCTTCACGCCATCACTGGCGGCTCAAAACACAGGGCCACCTCAAATTTTTCAGCCCTCGAACATCCCCCTCCTGCATATCGGGTTCCCTCCTGCCACTTTCGGCCTCAGCAAACCCGCCACCCCGTTCTTGCCTCACTTGCAGTGCCGCCCTCTCATGCAATAGAGCCCCTGGCGACCTCTCCTCATGCAAACCACCCAGGTGGCTCCCCTTTCCCCGCCAACTTCAGCGCTTCCTTCTGCATGCATTGCTCCACGAGCTAGCCACCCGTGTCGGCCCTCTTCCCAGTTCAACTGCTCGTCGACTGCAGAGTTCGTTTTTTTATATATTAATAGGTTAAAAAAAAAAAAAACTTCGGGCTTAGCCCCCTTGCACACGCCAAACATAGCCGACCTTCACACCTCTGCAACCCTCTCCCGCTCACCACCTCTCGAAGCTTGAGCTCCACCCCCTCATAAAAACTGCGGCTAGCTTCTCGTCCAATTGCCAATGAACAGAAGCAAGATCGATCATTCGCCTCAAACTTTATATACCCTAAAACTGCACCAGAAAGAATCACTTTGCGTGCCACCAACTCCTGATCATTAACTTGTTATCCACCCATCTCCGAGCATCATCAAAACTCAGACCTTGTCCAAGTGGGGCAAGCACTCAACATACATTGCATGGTGCCATCCCGTGCAAGAATATCTGACCACTTTAAAAGACCCGAGAGACTGAGCCTGAAAACCCCCGTCAGTCTGTTAAAAGAAACATTTGGCAGACACATCACTGTGAGACCTGCTCCAAAGTGCATTTGAGACCTGCCAAAGTGCGGTACCATCATCTTGCCTGATGCCATACTCTTGCTGCTGGCTTCTCCCTGTGTTGACACAAATTGGCTGTACCAACGGTAGAAAAAAGTATACGGGACTACTAGAGACTTCAGTCGTTGGCCCAGCAAGCCCAAACATGCAGACACAGACAAGTGCAGTTTCATGAGGATGTGCAATGAATAGGAAGGGGGAATGTTTGGAGAATGCGACGAACCGACACCTAAAGAGCCGGCTACACGCCACACTTTGTTGCATTCTATCTTTTTTTCCAAAGAAGCCTTGTAATTAGCAAGTAATGATTTTTGAAGTGTAATCTAGCCCATTGTTCTCTATTGCCTACTCTAAACCTACAAGCCCTGTAAAGTGGCCAATGACCACTGGCCATGGGACAGAGTCCCAAGTTTTTGGGTCAAAACCCTTAGTTTGAAAGATAGCATTTTCATTATCTCAAAGGCTTTTTAGACGTCAACTATGAGCTACAATTCTGCTACATAGTGTAATCAATCTTTCTCTTAATTTGATTGATAATCAAAAATCGATTCCGATTAGTGCATTGTGTTCCTTGTCTCATGTTCTTTAATCTAAGTGTAACCATTCTCAGTTTAGTTGTGGTTCACGACAACCTGTTTGTGAGAGAGTGTAATTTTTTAGGGAGCTTTCAATTTAGATCCTTTTTGCAAAAAAAAAACTTTTCAAAGTTCAAACTCTCTCTCTATTTGTATTTTAATTTCTGATTTGGAGAAGAAACATATCTTTGGAGGATAAATACTAAAGCTTAATCCTAGAGTCTTCTTATTGGGGATTGGATTGGTTTTATTTTGGGATATACTTTGAGGTAGGTATTTGTTTAGACTTCTGTGGGAAGATATCTTAAAGGCAAGAAGCATCTTATTATGGGGGGTAGTATTGTTTTTATTCTGGCACCCATCTAACTATGGGTCCCTTTATCACATAGTAGCACTCCCATGGACATTTTTCAATCCTAAAAAAGAGGAGGAAAGTAGATTTAGAAACATGGAATTAGTGACTCTGTGACTCACACTTCGCATTATGCTACCCCACACAACCTTCAAAAGAAGGTACCGTATTTGGATGTTGTGCCCATCATCTTTCAAGACCTCCATGCTACATAATGCATTTTCTTTCTAAGAGACAAGACTAAAAAAGGTTATGTTTATATTGCAATTAAGCAAGCAACAATTCCAAGTTGGAATAAGCATTCTTTTTTGTAAGCAGTCCATGTAGCAGGACAAAAATTATTCTTAACACTAAGTTGTGGTAACGTAAAAACAAACAAGACATAAAATTGTTGTTCTATAATTTGCAAAAACAAAATTGGAATTCCATAAAGATCTACTCTTCTTGGGAAATCCATTCTTAAACTTATAGTTCAAGGATTGACACATCATGAAAATATTGGAAAAATACAAAATCTCATATTTTGACCATGACATGCCTCCAAAGTTGATGTACCACTGCATTTTTTTCTGAAAACAATAATTTGCCATGGTCTAATACATAGTGAGAAAACTTAATTAGAATTTACATCTTCCAAGTGATAAAATTTCCCACAATCTTCTATGGATTGGTGATCAAAACTTGACTATTTGAACTCAATGACTCACACTTGGCTTTATGCCACCCCACACCACCTCAAAATAAGGTAGTCTATTTGGATGTTTTCCCCATCATGTTTAGACCTCTATGCTTCACACATGCTTATAAAATGCACTTTCTTTCTGAGAGACAAGATTAAAAAAGGTTATGTTAATATTACAACTAAGTAGGCATGAACAATTCTCCTTTGTAAGTAATCTATGTAGCGTGGACAAAAATTCTTCTTAACACTAAGTTGTGGTAATGTTACAAGACATAAAAGTGTTGTTCTAGATTTTGCCAAAACAAAAATTGGAATACCATAAAGATCTACTCTTCCATTCTTTAACTTATAGTTCAAGGATCGACACATATCATGAAGAAATTGAAAAAATATAAAATCTCATACTTTCGCCATGTCATGCCTCCAAAGTTGATGTACCACTTCATTTTTCTGTAGACAATAATTTTTTGTGGTCTATTACATGGTGAGAAAAGTTGAGATTTACATCTTCCAAGTGATAATATATCCTACAATCTTCTATGGTTTGGTGATCAAAACTTAACTATTTGAACTCAATGACTCACACTTGGCATTATGCCACCACACACCATCTTCAAAAGAAGGTAGTCTATTTGGATGTTGTCCCCATCGTCTTTAGACATGTATGCTTCACACATGCTTATAAAATACATTTTCTTTCTAAGAGCCAAGATCAAAGAAGGTTATGTTTATATTGCGACTAAGTAGGCAACAATTCTCCTTTGTAAGTAGTCTATGTAGTAGGACAAAAATGCTTCTTCACACAAGGTTGTGGTAACATTACAAGACATAAAATTGTTGTTTTAGATTTGGTATCGTCTAATTCTTCTTTTCATGACAAATTTGATGCATTTTCACAATACAAAACTGAATAAATTGGCAAAATTATCCCAATGATGACTGTTTTGAACTAACTATCTCTAATATCGCTCCTCTATCCTACAATATATGGTGGCATTTGCTCGTCACATGAAAGAGGAAAATTGAAGCCTTGCTCGTAGATAACAAGTGATGGTGGTCTCATTTCACCATCCAAGCATTCTAAGCATTTGAGCACATGCTAATGATCAACCACATGGTGTGCTCTTACAGAATGGTATGCTTATGCACATTATCCCGCAAAAGATGGGAATTGTATCCTAAGCGACGTAAGAGAACTAGCTTCTACCACAAAATACATTGTATATTTTTTTGGAAAGATTACCAAAATACCCATGAAATTTGGTGGAACTTCCAAAATACATCTAAAAAATCGAGACATTTTGTGTCTATTGATAATAAACCGTCTTATCTTGAAAGCATTTCATTTTGTGCCTATTGAAAAGTTGCAAAAAGGAAAACCGTTAGCAGATGACGGGTATTTTTGGAATTCTCCAAAATTTAAGGCTATTTTGCAATAAATTTCAAGATCTTTTTATTGCTTGAGCTCACTGTCTGTCCGCCCATGTGCAGACGGACAACATGCTCATAACTCTGGAAATGGCTAAGACGCCTGGCAAATTTTGGAAATTTTTATATGCATTTTGGGAATCTTGTGAGGGGTATTTTGGGAATTTCCCATAAGTTTTTCCTTATTTCTTGAGCTCACTACTTGTCTACATGCGCGCAGACAGACAGTGTGCTCTTAACGCCTGAGATCAACTTGAACACACATGCATCGTGCTGCTGGAGCAACAAGCGGCTCAATATGGTGGTCGGCCAAGCTGCTTCCTGCATATTTTTGACTTGGAAAAGTATATAAAACACACACTTTTGCTGCTAGAGAACGCGCTTGCAAATGCCTTGAAAGCGTGAAAAATTCAAAAGAATGGGTGTATGGCATCTCTAAGACCTTGACTTACAGTTTTATAGGCACTGCTCGCTGTTGTTAGGTGAAGCAGAACCTGCGTATTCAAGACCACATCGGGCGTTGTGATCATCTGCATCATTGGCTAGGATATTAGCACTCTACCTTCGACAATACAATTAGAGAAGAGCTGCATGGCAATGACGATGGAGGATTCACGCGCATCCATTGACAATGCAACATCTTCTGGCAATGACTGTTATATTATTCAAGCTGCAATAGGAGTAGATAATCTATACGGGTGCCAGTTAAGGGCGGGAGATTGTGGGTTCCCATCTCGATGAGGGCAACTTTGCTACAATATTTCTTAGTAGGGTATTTCTTACAGATTCTAACAGTAATTGTTTATATTACAGGTATATGGAATGTAAAATGCTTTGAAGCAACCTGATCATGAGCAGCAAGACGTGGTGGATGCTACATGGGGGCTTTGGCTCATGAGATTCCTCTCAGAGCGAGCATGCCGCAATATACCAATCGTGCACATTTTGGGCTCTTTTGAGAACTTCGATGGCCAAGGTAGCTTGTTGGTCGATGTTATGGAGAAGAAGTGAAGAAAGGGTTGCAACATGAGGGACAATGAGGTTTCCCTTGCTATGTAAAATGTCTCCAAGGATTTGCTCTAGTTCTGCCATCAACACGACAACTTGCACCTCACCATAAAGCCCAAGAACATCCTTCTCTATGGGGGGGCCGGGATCTCCACAGCATGCTTAGCATATTTTGGGTTGGATTTACCCTTACAAGCGGATGAGGGCACTAATGGTAATAACATGGTGATACAAGATTGCAAAGTCAAGGGAACTCCTAAATATTGTGAGCACAAATGATATCCTGAGCATGGCAGTTGACACATGGAGTGTTGGTGCCATGTTACTGGAGATGCTAATGGGCGAAGTGCCACCGCAAAGCAGCATTGTGTTGTCACAATGGTGGAGCAATCCCAGGATAGAATAGTTGGAAGATGGTCTTCAAAGAAACTACAAGGATTGGAAATGGTTAGACCACATGTCCTAGGACTTGCTGTTGGCAACAATCCACCCACATTTCTCCCACTTGCTTCCTCTTCAACTAGTGGTCAGCCATCCTTGGCTTGTCAACAACAATTCAAAGATGTAATTAATTATTGTTTAGAGGTCTTAAATCCAAGGAGTGGCATCCCACTCAGCAGGGAAAAATGTATTCTATAATGTTACTTTTTTGCTCGTTCTTATAAATTATGCTTTGTATTGTGGGTTTTTATTTCATTAAAGCTAATGATAAGTATTTGTAAAAGAAGGAATGGCAGCCAGTAAACAACGCAATTATATAAGTCTTAGCCCTACATCCACATTGCTGGTTTCATCTTTTGACGGCAACAAATAGTGCATGTATGCAACAAAAAGTGTTAATGAGAACACATCTGCTCGTGAACGGCTGAAGGGCGTAGTAGAGAGCTTGAGTGGGAAGTGTTGCCCGAGCTGAGCCAACCTTGTAAACTCTGTGGATATGCACTGCAGAGAGAGAGCAATGCGCAATGGAAGCTAGCGCAACTCCTATTTCCAAAGGAAGTCTTTGACAAGACAGGCTCCATTCTCGAGGTTGTCTCGCTACTTCTTACTCGCGCTTTGCTCCGGTGACCTCTGTTGCGCTATGACGGCACTGCCACGCTGTGGCACCATGTGGGGCCGGGGAGGCCCCGAATGCTCATCGATGGCCACCCGCGTAAGGTGCCCATAGTTGATGCTCGTCATGTGGACCCTTCTCATGCAATGCATGTGAGGATGTGGGGCATGACAAGCTCATGGTGCGTCTGATGGCCACGGGTGCCGACGAGCAGTGAATTTTCCATGCTGTGTGTTGGCACCCCAAAGATATTATTTGAAGGACATTATGTGAAGGTTGTGCAAGTTGAACCGTTGATAGATCGCTTTTGGCGTGTATAAAGTAGCGTTTATATGCATGGTCATATGTACAAAAATATATAAATACATGCATTTGGGAGCTTTGCAAAGTGGTTTTAAGTTCAAAAAAAGGTGCAACGTGTGCACATTGTAAATATGCGTGTCGGCAGTCGAGCATATGAACATGCCTGGATAGGGTATCGGGGCCTTGGATATGGTTCTAGGTGGCTTATCTTGGCTCTAGATAATGTGTTTGAGCTTTCTAGAATGTAAATAATGCAAGTGACTAGTATGGGTACTCTCATCCCGCTCGAAAAGTTTGACACATGCGGTAACTGTCTATTTGCGGCGCCTGATCTGCGATGATACGTGCACTACCCTAGAAGTGGTTAAAAATAGAATGTGGGGATGTGGAAATGTTATTTGGGTATCGAGGATCAAGCATGAAAATTTTGGTGAATTTTGGAGTTCGTTTGGGGTTTTTCCTGCGAAAAATGCCCGCCAGGGATCAAAACTGGGCCAAAAAAGGGTCAAAAAAGGTGTGAAATGGCTTAAAATTGCCACATCACTCATGGTGCCGTGATGGTCCAGGATGAGGGAGGACTTTAGAAGAGCAATATCAACACTTTCACCCCTCTGTGTGTGGGAGGAAGCTGGGTTCCTACAGGTGGTCTAATGCAGTCCCATTTCGTTCCCGTCCTGTTTTCGAGTGTGTGGAGGAGTGAATGAGAGCTTTCTCTCTTCAATTTTGCACTTGGAAGAGTCTATGAAAGTTTTGAGGTTTCCATGGATGTGTGTGTGCAAGGAATTTAGGGAAGAAGGTGCGGCTTTTTTCAAGACTATGTGACCCTATATCGGTGCCATTAGGATTGGCGCTACTCCAAAGAGTCCAACAGTGTGGACTTTGGTGAAGCTTTTTCAATGGTTTGAGAGTGGCCTTTTGTGGCTGGAGTTTTTGGTTTTTTGATGGTTTTCCTTGTATATTTTGGTCACCATCAAGCGTGATTTCAAGTGTTGATCACCTCGACTCACCTTGTAGTGCCTGCGGGCAGGCAAGGGCTTGTAGGTCGAGGCGTTTGGAGTTTGAGTACTTGAGCTTGTCGGTAGAGTTTTTAGGAAGCTTTTGAGTGGTAGTGAGTGAGGTGAGGAATTCAAGTAAATTCCTTGTGTTGTGTTGAGTTGTTTTGGTGTGTGAGTGTGCGCACGACATCTTTTGCTCCATCACCGTGTATCAATGCAGTCTGTACTTCATATTTTGAGATCTTGATTGTGCACGTGAATGAAATTTTACAGAAAACCACCAAAGTTTCTCAGAAGACCATGAAAAGCTCTTTGTAAGCTGATACTTAGGTAATGCCACAATTGGGTCTTATAGTGACAAAACTACTCCATTTGTACAGTTTATTCTAATGTCCCATGATGTGTGATGAGCTATTGATTCTAAAAAATTTAATAAGTTTGTGACAAGAGCCTCATTTGGGATTTTCTCTTTGAGCATGCAGCTGAAAAATATACCAAAAAAGTTGTGGATTATGTTGCAAATCAAGGGTTTCTTTGTAGATGACGTCTCTTGGTCTAGACTATGGAGGGATATAGGATTGGCAAAGAAAGCTTTGGGATCTTTTTTTAATTAGGTGCTAGACATGGGCATCTCTCAATATATAGTCATTTTTGCAATTCTGCTCAAACCACTCAGATCTACTAGATGAAAGGCAAATGTATTTTTAGAACACGGTTCTTGTACTTGTTGGATTTTTAATAGAGCTTAGTTTTCTCCTCTAGGTTCTTGTTAAAGTTGGGAAATTGTGAAGCATAAAGGTGGAGTGTGTACTCTAGAATAGAACTAGTTTATGACATCATGCGTTGAAATGAAGTGACTAGAACAATTGGATACATTGAAAATAAGCTATGTTGTAACATTCACAAATGTAGATTATTTTAAGTTACAAGATTTTGAACTTAATTTTCCCTATCCCAATAAAGATATTTCAAAAATTGCATTGTAGTTCACAAAAAGCTCTCTAAATTTTGTTACTTTCAACATGGTTTTTCTTTCCAATTAGCTTGCTTAAAAATTTGTCAATGGTGTTGGTTGTTGCATGTGAGAATGTGTGTTTTTGTCAATTTTTTTGATGAATTATTGTTTTGTTGAATGCTTGTAAATGTTTTCTTGGATGTTCAATGTCTATTTTGCGGTTATGATTCATCCCGAAAATTGTTGTGATATACAAACATTACTACATGAAGTAAAATATTTAGAGGGACTCAAAGAGATGTTGTGAAGTAAATAATTATCTTCAAATTCCACGCATGCATTCTCTCTCTCTCTCTCTCTCTCTCTCTCTCTCTCTCGTTCGTCGTATTCTTCCCTCAATCTATCTTTACACCATGCTTGCTTCCATTCGCTATCATTCTCCTAAAATGGTTCATTGTTATCACTTCTCCGTAAACTATCACTTTAGTAGATACTTCAATGTGACCCTAACATGGTCCAGTTCTAGCACTTCTCCATAAGCTGTCACTTTAGTAGCTACTCCAATCTAAACATTAAGAAGACAATGGGATCTAGGAGGGCCTCTTTATTTGGAAGTTTAAGGAAGTCAAACCTTTGGTATTAAAAAAGTAATAAAAGGACAACTTTTGAATTCAAACAGGCAAAATGGCTAGTTTATTTGAATTCAAAGTTTCCCCCCAAAATGGAATATAAAATTTAGCTGGTAAAACCATATCATGTAGCATATCTATGGAAAGAGCTCGACACATAGATTGCAAATCTATGCTCTCTGCTCAAATCGGAGATCATATGTGGGAGTTATGGAAAGCCGAATATCATAAAAATTTCCACCTCCTTTTTGGGGGGAAAGCACATCCTTTGACCACTCTTACACATCTCTTACACGCCCACCATCTTGCACACATGGCGTAAACCTATTCGTCAAAATGTTAAACACCTCATAAGCTCATGGAAAATAAAGTGGCCCTCCTACACCCCATCCTCTTCTGAATGCCTTAGCATAGATCATGGGGCTAGCACTCCAAAAGATACCTCACTTCCACACCAAAACCCACTCCAACCTGATCTAGGAGAGAGAGGACCGTAAAATAAAGATAAATTTTCATGGCTAAGAAACACTTTGCATTAACATTGAGTTGTATGTAGTACTAATGGGCTTTCAAAATATCCTTTGAAATTATACATGTATATAGAACGAGTATGTAAAATTTGCTTTGCTTGGCATAGAGTGGGTACACATACTAATATTATACAAAAAAATGTTACAAGATCCTTTTACATAAATAGGTGTAAAATCATGTGAAAAAGTGATATCTTTGGGAGCATTCTCACATAAAACAAGTTTGTTTGAGCAGCCAACTAAGAAAGCTCTAAAGTTGCGACAAAAGCTCTAAATTAAATACCTTCAAATTTATTATCCCCTTTGTGAACTAAATGCATGGATTTGAGTGCTAAAATGGTTATTTTTTGATGTTTTGACCTTGGAAGAGTGTTTCTATGCTATAAATCTACCTTTCTGAATAGTTCTATTGCAATTTTTTGCACATTTTTTTGATGGATTGTGATTTTTGTACCTCCTTGGATGACCACAAGACTTGGTAGGATTGTGCCTTTAGGTGTTGTTATACTCCTCAAGTTTTGTTGCAATCCGACATTGTTTGGATGCCAAAAAGGCGTGATGACCTAGAGCGATGAGATTGGACATAGGTAGATTTTCAGACTAGAGAGTGATAGATTTTCTAAAACTGGTTGATTGCATAGTTTTTTAGGATCACTTCTTGACATTGAAAATCTTAAAGAGTCTACATGCCCCATCCTAAGTCACTTCCCTGAGTATAACATATGTTAGTGTCAGACAGCTATGCTGTAGACATTGGTGAAACCAAACTTGGTTTGAGCTTGTAAGCAATTTATGCAAGGCTTTGAATGCCTACAAATGTGGGATCCAATGTTAAATTGGGTATAAAAGGCTTGGACAAGCAAGGAATAGCATAAATGTATCATTAAAGAGGTTTTTGGGGCCGGGAAGGCCCCCAAGGCGGGCTAATTGGATTGATAGTCAAAGTACCCAAGATGTTTGGTTGGTGCTTAACAATGTGGTCTCAAAGATTCTCTAGGATCTTGCCCAAATGGCTTGTGAAACACAGCCATGATGTGCAAGATATGCCAGTTTAAAGTTAGAAGGTCTTACAGATCCCCAACGGACAGGGTAGGTATGGACATGTAGCCCGAGCAGGAACATGTAAGTAGTTGTGTAAAGCTCAAGTTGTAGAGCATGCCGGTCTTCTCAAATCTCCACTCAAAGCTCTAAAGTGCAACTTATGGCCATTTGATAATTAATCGGGGACCAGTTGTGTGTCCACTTGGTCGTATTGGAAAGCGTCCCATCTGGAAGTTTCATAGGCTTGTGAAAGTTATTGGGGGTACTGATTATCATGTGTGTTTATCAAAATCAACGGCTCCTCAATCAAAATCCTCGACAGAAAGTTATGTCAGGTTGAAGTTCGGGGCACTGATTCAAAGTGCAGTGCTAGATACTTTTTTCCAACTTTAGCGGCTTGGATTTGGGCCCCCTAAAATCGATGCAGTGAGTTCCATGCGGATTGATGCCAAAATTAGGAAATTTGAGACGGGCTTTACGGCTTCATCATCGAATGGTTGTGCACCAAATGGGAGCAGGTTGAAGTTGAGGTAGTAAATGGGGATTTGTTGAAGGTTTTATAGGACTTTTGGGATGCATTGGAGCTAGGAGTTCCACGTGGCAAGTATGTAATTCCATATGCATGGGGAGTGTCAAAAGGCGAAGTCTAAAAATCCTGGACCGTGCACCATAAGGAGGTTAAACAAGGGACAGGGGCTCGTGGAGCTCTAGATCTTAGCTTTGGTGTGCATGCCTGGTGGCGCTTGCGGTGCTATGCGTGGCAGCGGTTGGCGGCATTGGGCGCTTGTCGGCAATGATGGCCGGTTTTGGCGGCAATGGCGAGCACAAAAAATATGATGATGTGGCAAGATTTCCCACGAGGGTGCGTTTGCCGGAGGGCACGTGGACCCCTCTCCCATGCTTTTTAAGGGAAAAAAAGAGAACTCAAAGGGAGAAATGACGGTGCCGTCCTTGCACCTTGAGAATAAAAGAAAAGGAAAGCTAAAAGATTCTAAAGGGGGCTAATAAAAGGAAAAAGAAAAACAAAGGTAGGGGGCGCTGCCCAGGAGGAGAAGAGAAGAAAAAAGAAGAGAAGAAAGGAGAAAGAAGAGGGAAGGAAAAGAAAGACGAGAAGGAAGGAATGGAAGCAAGTAGGGGAGGAAAGAAAACAAAGGGAAAGAAGAGAGAAGAAGAAAAAAGAAAGGAAAAAAAAGGGGTTTTGTTGGGAACGAGGAGCGAAAGTTAAAGGGCCGGCTTCAGTTTCTTCTTCTAGTGCTATCAAGTGAGCCCAAACATGGGTTACCTTCCTTTCGGATGATTGAGGTTCGAAGGGATATAGAGTTTGTTTTCATGATTCTTCAAAGACGGTGGAAGGGGAGAGGCTCCGTCACGGTGATGACATCAAGAAGGGTTGTCGAGGTCTAAATTTCCACACCCACTGAGGTTGTGCAGACGGAGCTATTTGTACTCGGATGTTTTGAACTAAGAGAAAACCATTACTGTATGCATATTTGGTGTCATTTTCCCTTCCCCCCCCTCGATGTTGCTGCTCTTGTGCTTGTGTCTACGGTGTCGGGTGTCTGTGTAGGCAAGTGTGTCCCCATCAACTGGCAATGTCTTGTGGCAAAGAGCAGGAAATAGGCTCTTGGTGTGTGTGGGGACCTATGAAATGTGTGATGCGGTGCATGTGTGAATGATCATTACCCAATACAATGTGATCGAGTTGAGAGGCATGCAAGTGGTGGTCTGCTATCAGGAAGGAGGATTTTGAAGGTGAATCCGAGTGGATTGGGGTGTTGTGTTTACCCTAAGCTTTAGAGAGGAAAATTGTTTACGTTCTAGGTTTGTACCCCCTTCCCCCTATCCATCTTCTGGTGCCCCCATTGAGGAGCATGTTGATGTTGGAGCTATATATGGCTCACTCTACTAAACTTGGTCTCACCTATATATTTGTATCTTGTCCTCAATATGAATCAGTTTTTGGGAGCGTATATGGTGTGTCTCTTGTCTCGTCTCTCTCTCTCTCTCTCTCTCTCTACATCTCAACATGGTATCAGAGCGGTAACGATCACGCGCCGATTCAATTCATGGTGACAAAACAGTATGTGTATGCGATTCGCACGTAAGATTCAAAATTGCTACAAATTTTATTTTTTGAGCATTGATTCTTGTTAACTGTGGTTGTTTTGTGTTAAGAATATGATTAGTGTTTTGTGTGGTGTTTATTGCTAATCAATCTAATCGTTGATTACATTTTCTTGTTGATGACACCCTAAACTTCATCTCAATTTTTGGGGGTCTTCTGCTCAAAATTTGGAGAAACGAGAGAAAAGCACAATGACGCTTTTCATCGAAAACTTCTTCTTCTCCTCGAGCGATTCGATTTGAGTTCTAGGTTTGTGTCAATCAGAGTTCGCAGTAGAAAGTTATGTTGTTTTTACTGCAATTGAGCTTGATGCATCTTTCTTCGTCGTACTTCTTCATGAAGCGTCCGCGATCGTTTTTCTAATTTTAGCGTTAACTTTTTGAGAAAATTCAGCTTTTTGCTATTTGTATTGTGGCCGTCAATCTTCCATCTCACGCCACTCTATTTTGAGGACTCTTTTATTATTAACGTCTCCTTTACCCTGCCCTTTTGGGTGACGTCTCTCACATCTTTGGACGTTCTTTGAGCATCCTTCTTGCGTTTATCATTGATAGAACGTTTTTTATATAGAACTGTCCTCATAGTGGAAGATCCGGATTATCATGGTGCGGCAAGCAAATTCTGCGATCTTATTTTATCTTCTGGCATGAGGTATTCTAGTGACAATATATGTTAATGGCTATTCTGGTCAACGTTTCTGGGCCTGAGTTTCCAAGGCCAAGGATTTCTAGGCTGGAAAGAAAAGATGTTGTAATTCTTGAAGGCGATGAACTCTCTAATGTTATTCTTGGAAATCGTGTTTATCCACCTCAGCCTGTTGATACGGATAATGATAACGTGCTTATCACTGAAGGACCTATATTTGAATATTGGAATGTTGCCTATACGGATTGACAAAAACGTGATAAAGCAGCTCGTTGGTATATTCTTTCTGCTCTTGCTGATTCTCTTTTGCTTGATATGTATGAACTCCCTACTTCCCAGGACATATGGAAGTACCTTATTGCAAACTTTCAGAAGAAATCTGTTACAGAAATACTTTATTTGAGAGGGTTGATCAACAAGTTACAATATGAAGTTGGTACTGGCATGACGGGACATATTGAATCTTTCAAATCTATTATTAATCAACTTGCTGCTGCCGGTGATCCTGTTCCACAAAAGCAACTGATTACACTTCTCCTTGATACGGTGGAGGACTCTTCTTATGATAACATTGTTACTATTCTCTCTAATAAATATGGTCTTGATTTCGACCAAGCCTGCATGTCTTTAATTGAATACTCTCAACGTCAAGAACGTCGTAATGCTAGTCACGATAGAGCTATGATTTCACAAGAGGAGACTGAGTCACAATAGATGGAACGTGCTTTTTATGCTCGAAGGCGTCCATTTCAACGAGGAAACTGCAGAGGTGGCCGTCGCGGTAATATTTTCTCTCGTCTCAAATTTCCTAATAAGCAATGTTCTTACTGCAACAGAAATGGCCATACTAAAGATGATTTTTGGGCACGTCAATATGATGAAGAACACAATATTACCACGAAACAACCACGTTTATCTAGAGACTCTTCTTCTTCTTCTTGTGAATATTGTGGACGATCTGATCATCCCACTCATATGTGCTATAAGCGTCGATTCGACACAGATCCTAATAGAGCATATGCTATTGAACATCGAAACAACATTGTACCAGAATTAAGCTGCGTCCTATGTTCAGTTGCTTCAGAAAAATACTTCATGTACGTGATGGATCACTTTTTATTGTTTATTCTGGTGCTACAAGAAATATGACATATCAGTCTAAGTGGCTCCATAACTATCATCCCCACTACCAGTTCAACGTGTTGTTTATCTTGCTGATGATACTACTTGTCAAGTAAAGGATATTGGAGACTTATATCTTGGTACCTTATCTTCTTTCACTCGAATTTTGCGAGGAGTATTACATGTACCAGATCTTCAACGTAATCTTCTTTTAGTTGCTAGACTTGTTGATTTTGGTCTCTTTGTTGGATTTGATCATACCAAATGCCAAATTGAGAAAGATGGACCGACTATAGCCACTGCTCCTCGAAACGGTAATTTGTTTGAACTCTCTCTCAATGATGCTATAGAAAATGTTGTCACTGCTCCAGGTTATCATGATTGCAAAGTATGGTATCACCGTTTTGTTCATGCTGATTTCGCAAAACTCCTTGATCTTCAACGTCGTGATCTTGTTCATGGCATGGATCTTAAAGCCCATCCCCATATAGGAATTTGTGAATTTTGTGCTCTTGGGAAACACAATCTTAAACCCTTTCCTCTTTCAAATACAACTCATTCTCATGACATATTGGATCTTGTTTATACTGATATATGTGGACCTCTACCTTCTTCGAGATCACAATATCGCTACTTCATTACTTTCATTGATGATTTCTCAAGGTATACGACTGTATTTCTACTTAGAAAAAAATCTGAAGCCTTATTTGTTTTCAAACAATTCCACAAGGCTGCGGAACTTCAAACTGGTCGTCGCCTTAAGAAGCTTCGTAGTGACAATGGAGGCGAATATGTTTCTCGAGAGTTTGTGAGTTACTATGCTGATAGTGGAATTCATCATGAACACACTATTCCATATTCGCCTCAATAGAACGGCGTTGCTGAACGAAAGAATCGCATTATTCTCAATGCTGTAAGATGCATGCTGATTCATTCTAGCTTATCTCGTGTTTTCTAGGCTGGAGACACTTTAATACCAGTATTTATTTAGAATCATCTTCCTACTACTGCACCCTCTGGTAAGATACCCATCACAGCATGGATAGGTGACATTCCTTCTGTATCTCATTTTCGAACCTTTGGATGTATTGATTATATTCATGTTCCCCAAGAAACACGAACAAAGCTCGATGCTCCTGGTCTTAAAGTTATTTTTATTGGATATTCTAACACTTCCAAAGGCTACAAATTCTATGACCCTTCCTCCAAGAAAGTAATTGTGAATTGTGATGCTACTTTTAACGAACAGCTTATGGGAGGCTCATGGTCCATGGATGATTCTGATGATACTAAATCATTGCTTCACGCTTTTCCATTTCTTTCAGATGATGCAACTCTTCATATAGAGCAACTTTCCTCTTCACAACCATCCATTCGGAATGTTGCCAATGATGATATTGATATTTTTGTTGATCTGCCTATTGAGTTTGAACATTGCTCATGTCATGTTTATGATGACGATATTGTTGATAATGCTTTTTCTACTTCTGAAGATCCAGTCACTTATGATGAAGCTATCTCTTCACCACAAAAGGATCAATGTAAAGAGGCTATGGAAGCAGAGTACGATCCTCTTATCTCTAAAGGTACATGGATACTAATTGAATTACCTCCTGGTCGTACAGCTATTAAATGTAAGTAGGTGTATGAGACAAAAGTAAAAGCAGATGGATCTTTTGAAAAATTCAAGCGCGTTTAGTTGCAAAAGGTTACTCCCAAGTAGCCGGTGTTGATTATCAAGAGACTTTTTCACCAATTGTTCGCATTACAAGTGTTCGAGTTTTATTGGCATTTGCTGCTCAATTTGATTTAGAAGCTTATCAAATGGATGCGCGAACTGCTTTTCTTAATGGTGACTTGGAAGAGGAAATTTATATGGAACAACCAAAAGGGTTTGTTATTCCAAGTAAAGAAGACCTTGTTGCTCAAATTATGGCCATAAGGCACTATATGGTCTCAAACAAGCTTCGCGAGCCTGGTACACAAAATTTGATCTTTTTCTCACCTCTAAAGGATTCATCTCTTTCTCTTCAGACCCCAACTTATACATAAAACACCAAGGTAGCAGTTTTGTGATTCTTGCTCTTTATGTGGATGATACTATCCTTGTTTCCAATAATTTGGGATTTCTTCAGCACAAGTGAAAAAGTTATTGTCTTCTGCATTTGATATGGTGGATCTTGGAGAGATTCACTCGTGTCTTGGCATTCAAGTCCAACGGAACCGGACAAAAAGGTATTTTTTTCTTTCGACAGTCAAAGTTTATTGCAGATACTATTCAAAAATTTGGTATAGAATCTGCACATTCAGCCAATACACCTTGTCTCGCGAGCTCTACGAAGAACAATTCTGACAATGGCGGTCAACTTGTTGCAAATCAACTTTATGCTAACTTGATTGGATGTCTTCAGTTTGTTGGCATGAACACTCGTCCTGACATTTTGTTTGCTGCTAATTATCTTGGACAACATCTTGCATGTCCTTCTCTTAAGCACTGGTCTATTGCAAAGCGTGTATTGAAATACTTGAAAGGCACTACAGATTTTGGTTTAGTCTATCGACGACAACTCACATCGGATTCTATGACTTCTCTTTCTCTTTTGGGTTACACAAATGCAGACTGGGCAAGCTCACATTTATCTATGCGATCTACTAGTGGAAATTGCTTCTTTATAAATGGTTGTCTTGTTTCTTTGACCCGCAAGAAACAACATTGTGTTGTAGTTTCTACGACTGAGTCAGAATATGTTGCGGCATCACTTGCAGCTCGTGTGTTGATTTGGCTTCGACAAATGCTGGTTGATATTGGTCACTTTCCTCTTTCTAGCACACCCTTGCGGTGTGACAACCAAAGTGATATTAGTCTTGCAAAATACTATGTTCAACATAATAAGTCAAAGCACATTGCTGTCCATTATCATTATGTCAGGTATGAAGATCGCAAAGGAACCATTACGGTTGAACACTGTCCAAGTGACCAGATGATTGCAGACATTTTGACCAAAGGCCTCAACGAGTCACGTTTCATCCTCTTGCGCTCGGAGCTTGGAGTTGTTTCGGCCTTACTCTTTCTAGATAAGCTTCTTTGCTATTGTAATAGCTTTGTACATATGACATTGTAATCTTTTAGGTACCATGCATTATGCACACTTCACATTTAGACATTGTGATCTCTGAGTCACTTGAATATTGGTACAGAGATGCACAATTCACTTTCACATTATCATCGCTGGTTCATATTTTCACATTGTATAGGGGCTTGGGTTTTTCCCTTGAACTCCCCAAGGGTTTTTTCATCCAAATCTAGAGACCTTTGTTTGAGTGGAGGTGTTGGAGCTATATATGGCTCACTCTACTCAACTTGGTCTCACCTATATATTTGTATCTTGTCCTCAATATGAATCAGTCTTTGGGAGCGTATATGGTGTGTCTCTTGTCTCGTCTCTCTCTCTCTTTCTCTCTACATCTCAACAGTTGATTGCTCCCGTTGGTTTAAAAAATTTACAAGTTTCCATATTGGTAAAAATGGCATCACGAAGCTATGGTCCGATTTTTCCAGGTGAGAGAATCCTGATGAATGGCTTGCTCATTTTAAATTTTACGTGTTGTCTTTACGAATGCCCAATGAGGACACCAAGATGCAAACGTTCCCGTTGGTGATGCACGAAAAGGCCAAATTATGGTTCAAAAGCTTTGAAGATTGAGCCAAGACAGGCATGGCGGCTCTACAAACAATATTTCTACATGATTTTCATAAGGAAGCATCTCCGGTTGAGATGGATGCAAGGATGACGACTTTAAAGCATGATGTGAGCAAGAAATTCAATCTATTTTTGGAACGCTTTGAAGCATGTTGGGTGGAGTTAGCAGCGGCTATGCAGCTAGCCAATGGTGAGTAATTTAAATTGAATAAATTTATAGCATGCCTACATTCGAAGGTGTGAGAGAAAGTGGACTATGAAAGCCCAGAGAATTACAATGTAGCAGTGGCAATTGCAAGGTCAAAAAGTAAGAAAATTAAAAAGAAGATAGAACAAGGCGTAGCCGGTTATGAAGCGATGGCACTTGTTCAACCACAAAGCCCTCGAGAGTCAATTCAGGAGGAAAATCAAGGAAATAGGGATGTGGTTGCTATTCCACAGCAGTGGATATGTACGGTCCAGGATATATTGAAGCAGATGCAAGAGCTGCAGTTAAGTGTAATAGACTAGGGACATCCAAGAGAAGCAAGGGCCAGGGCAAGGCCTCTACCTAGAAGGTGATATAATTGTAGGGAAGATGGGAATTATGTGCTAGACTACCCTCATCCATCGAGAGAAAGAGGTGATATCTACCCGTTGTTTGGTAGAGGGAGAGGCCAACCACAACTTAATCGCTCAAGAGAGCAGGTGGTTGATCATCCACTATAGCCGATCCCTCGGGATGGTGGTGAAGTCCCTAGAGTGAACATCATTGGTGGATAAAAGAGAAACAAAAATTGAACAGGAAACTGGAGCCCGTAAAGGAAAAGAGAAAGTGTACGAGGGTATGGAGCAGTCGAAAACTAGCAAGAAGAGAAGGAGTCATAAAATAAAGCAAATCGACTTTCAACTAGAGCACGGCTACCCCAAATATGATTTGGTAGGTGATGTGCAGAACCAAAAGGCTAACATAACTTTTGGTCACCTGTTTGCTTTGAATCATAAAGTAAGGAGGCAATGGTCGGTAGCCCGACAGATGTTCTTTTTTTGGTGGATGTTGTCATTGAGAAAAGGATACAGGTTGAAGACTTTAGAGATGGTGGAGCACAGTTTGGCATCATGATGGAGACTGCGATGAGGGAAACAGGTGTTAAAGCGGTAGCCAAGTCGAATGTGCACATGGGGATGGCAAACCATTCCAAAGTTAGGTGTTTAGGGGTGGCCCATGACGTAAGAGGGAAAGTGATGGGCATAGAGTGCTTAGCTGACTTCTTTGTGATGAAAGCTGGGGATAATGCGTATCTATAATCTTGGGTAGGCCGTGGGGCTATTGTAGTAGGTGCAAAATAGGATTGGGAAAGCAGGGTGTTTACCTTAACTGATAAAGAGAAAGGAAGATAGGTGGTGCTAGACCTGAAGACCAAGGAAAGTTGTTTTCAGCCTATGGCAACAAGAGACGAGGGTGACACCATCATCTATGAATACGAGATTGAAACAGCCTATGATGAACGCTATACAGATACAGAGGAAGAAGAAAGCGAGGATGATATGCTCAAGGTTAATGCTAAATTGTTTGGGGTCATTTTGGAAGAATCTTGTGCAAAAGATGAGGTGCAAGCACAAGTGCATGCCATAGGTACTGAAGAGGTGGTCAATATGCTAAGTGGAGACTTGACCAATTAGGAGAAAGAAAGATATGCCCAATTGTGTGCATCCTTTCCAAACTTATTTGCAAAGGAGTATAAGGATTTTGAAGGAGCCAAGGGTGTTGAGCACAAAATAATCCTCAAGGATACAAGCCTAGGGTGCATAAGCTAAGGAGATTGGGTGAAATTCAAAAGGAAGCCCTTTTGTAGGAGATTAATCAATTACTGAATGCAAATATTATATACCCCGTGAAGAAGTCAAAGTGGGGTTCTTCGGTGGTTATCACTCTTAAAAAGAATGGGAGATGGCGGGTGTGTGTTGACCACTACCCATTGCCATTTCAAGATGAGATCTTAAATTGGGTAGTTGACCATGAAATGTATTCCATTATGGATGGGTTTTCAGGTTATTTTGAAATCTGGATTGCTCTTGAAGACCATCTGAAGATGATGTTTATCTCTGCATGGGGATATTTTGCCTACCGTAGGATACCATTGTAAAGAATGAGGATGCAAGAGAGCTACACAAGACAAGCACAAAGCACAGAGAGATGGAAAGCTTCTTCTTCTTCTTCACAGAAAAGAGAGTACAAAATGACTAAGTGCCAGAGCTGAAAAGTAGCACATATGTACATGCGGTCACTAAGTGTGAACTCGCTAGAAGCGTACTAGGCTGGCACTATAAGTGTACTCCAGCTGTAGAATCACTGGCAGAGATCCTCCGTGTCGGTCACCTAACGCGCCAGTGAGTAAATGCCGTAAGCGGCCAAGACCCGTAGTGGATGCCAGCTCAAGGTGTAGAGCTCGACATCTCAACACTCCCCCTCAAGCTCTACATGTCGCAGAGTCCAAGCATAGTCCGGAAACGTCGAAGCTTCTCAGCTCCGAGGGCCTTGGTAAAGATATCCGCTATCTACTCCTCTGTGCTGACGTAGACCAGGTTGATGTCGCCCGCCAACACTCGCTCTCGAACGTAGTGGTAATGGACCTCTATGTGTTTGGTCCTAGCATGGAACACTGGGTTCCTAGCCAACTGCATGCTGCTGAGGTTGTCACAATGGATGAAAATCTGCTGGTCCACCTGCACTCCCAAGTCCTCAAGTAATGTGCGTAGCCAAGCTACCTCGCACGCCGCAACTGCTGCACCACTGTACTCGGCCTCTTTGCTCGATAAAGCAACCGTAGGTTGCTTTTTGCTGCTCCAAGTAACAGCAGCACTCCCAAAAGAGAACATGAAGCCACTCGTAGATCTCCTATCAACAATGCTACCTGCCCAATCTGCATCTGTATACCCATACAATGCTAATGGTGCATCTGCTGCATAGAACAATGCGTAGTCAAGAGTACCTTGCACATACCTAAGTGTGCGTCGTACTCCATCCAAATGTGGCTTCCTCGGAAGCTGCATGAACTGACTCTCCAAGCCTACTATGTAGCTCAAGTGTGGCCTCGTGATAGTCAAGTAGATTAGACTACCCACAATCTTCCTGTACATGTTGACATCCTCAACAACATCACCCTTCTCTGCACTCAGCTTTGCATTCACATCCAAGGGAATAGAAATTGGCTTACAATCAGCCATACCATACTTTGACAACATGTCCAAAGCATACTGTCTCTGTGACAGCCATACACCCTCTGGAGTCCTGATCACCTCAATGCCAAGAAAGTAGCGCAACTCGCCCAAATCTTTCATTTCAAACTCCTGTTTGAGAAGACCCTTCACATGGTCAATCTCCATAGCATTGTCACCAACAATAATAAGGTCATCTACATATATGGTAATGACCACAATCCCCACATCACTCTCACGTACATAGAGTGAATGATCAGCATGAGCTCTCCTAAAACCAATACTGACAAGATACTTGGCAATCCTGTCATACCATGCTCTAGAGCCCTGCTTCAAACCATACAAAACTTTGAGAAGTATGCATACATAATCTGGGTAACCTGGATCGACATAACCAGGTGCTTGATCCATATACACTTCCTCTTGCAACTCACCATTCAAGAAGGCATTCTTTACATCCATTTGATGCATAATCCATCCTCTAGATGCAGCCACTGCTATGACAGCTCTCACAGTCGTCATCTTTGCCACTGGAGCAAAGGTCTCCTCATAGTCTATGCCATACCTCTATGCATAACCCTTTGCGACCAGCCTTGCCTTGTGACGCTCAATGTTACCATCAGCCTTATGCTTGGTTTTATACACCCATTTACAACCAATAGCTTTCTTGCCACTTGGCAATGGCACCAACTCCCATGTGTCATTCGCTTCCAATGCAGCCATCTCTTCATTCATTGCATCATCCCAATGCTCATTTCCAACTGCATCCTCAAAACATGTGGGCTCCACATCCTGTATCACCTTAGCCATGTAGGCTTGGTGATGCGCTAGATACCCATCATAAGTCAATTTCTGAACTGGATTTCTGACTCTATAAGATCTGCGCGGTCCTTGGTCACTCCTTTTCCCTCTAGCATCTTCTTGTACTTTCCTTACACCAGGTGTCCTGACAGCCGGAATTCCAAATTCCTCATCAAGACTTTGTTCAGAACCATCTGAATCCATGTCTACATGTGAAAAACCTGATGATGCATCAACCATAAAGGGAGGTTCATCAACCTTTTCCTTTCCTTTTCGTGATACATTCCCTGTACCTGTTGGTGGAGTAACCTGCGTACGTAGTCTACCATTCCATGGTTTCTCAACAGAGCCACGAGAAGAGGACTCTTGTGGTCCACTCAAAACCTGTGACTGTGGCCTCACATTTTGTACAACCACATCATCTTTTACATCAGCCCCAATAGTGCCATGTGCATTACTGTACCAGCTGCTCATCTCATCAAAGACTACATCTCTGCTCACTTGTAATTCTCGTGTAGTAGGATTGTAGCACCTGTACCCCTTTTGTTCAAGGGAATATCCCACAAGAATACATTTCTCTGCTTTAGGATCCAATTTCCTACGCAACTCATCTGGTACATGCACGTAATCTATGCAGCCAAACACTTTCAAGTGTGCCAAATCAGGCTTTGTACCTGTAAACTTTTCCTCAGGTGTTACATCATGCACCGCAGCTGTAGGTGTCCTGTTCATAATGTACACAGCTGTATTTACAGCTTCAGCCCAGAAATGATGAGGCATGTTCTTCTCATTCATCAATGCACGTGCAACCTCTGCAATGTGCCTGTTTTTCCTTTCTGCGACCCCATTCTGTTGTGGAGTATATCTGCATGTAAACTGCCTGTGTATACCATGCATTCGTAGAAAATCTGAAAAATCATTGGAGAAGTACTCTCCCCCTCCATCTGACCTCAATGTCTTGATTTGCATATCTGTCTCCTTCTCAATCATGACTTTGAAGTCTTGAAAGTGACCAAACACTTCACTTTTGTTACGCATGAAGTAGACCCATACTTTCCTTGTATGGTCATCAATGAAAGAGACATAATACCTGCAACCATGTATACTTGCAGTATCGGTTGGACCCCAAACATCTGTGTGCACCACCTCAAGTGGCCTTTTACATACATTGCGCTCATGTGGAAATGAGCCCTTTGACTGTTTTCCAAACTGGCATGCTGCACACACTTTATGCATACCAGCCACCTTGAATTTGGGCAAAACTTTTACAATCTGTTTTGATTTCATGCTGCGCAATCTCTGCTCATTGACATGGCCAATGCGTTTGTGCCAAATGTCAACATCAGCCACAACACCTGTGCCCTGTGCAAATAATGCAGCTTTTACCTCAGGCATGTCTACATTCAGCATAAACATTCTGCCCACACATTTGCCCTCTGTGATCAGCTTACAGCCATTCTGGAAATCTTCTACATAACAGCCATTTGGATTGAAGCGAACCTGCAAACCCTGCTCAACCATTTGTCCAACAGAAACAAGATTCTTTGTAATGTTTGGGACATGAAGTACATCTGCTAAGTACTTTGATTTCCCACTCTTCGTATTTAGAGGTATGTCCCCTACATGAGCAATGGGGTGAGCTATGTCATCTCCTGTCTGCACATAGCCTGACACATCTGGTTTGCGCATATCTCTAAACCACTCTCCACGAGACGTCATGTGATTAGAGGCACCTGAATCCACATACCAAACATCATCTTGGGTGGAATTCTCTGCAGTCATTGTATTCATTACATGCTGCATAACAAACATGCGCTCGTTTTTGTTGTCATCTGCATCTCTGCTAGTAGATGCATAGTTGCCCTGTTCTCTCTTTCTACTTGCTTTTCCCTTTGGACAGTCACGTGACATGTGACCTCTTTCACCACAAGTCCAACATTCTCTACTATCTGGAGTATGTTGCTGCCTGCTTGATCCTGCACCACGACCTCTTTGACTCCCCCTGCCTTGAGACTGGTTTCCCCTACCACCTGTATTGTTTTGATTTGATTGACCTTCCAGAAATTGGCCCCTGCAACCCCTTGGGCCTCGACCACGACCTCTACCTCTACCTCTGTTGGAGTTAGAATAGAAGGCCTGTTCAGAATTATTTCTGCCATGAGAAGAAGATGTGTCAAGGTTCTTCTCCTCAAGAATAAGCATAGAAATCAAATCTTGGAACACGGGGATGTCGTCTCTTGTATTCATGGAAGACCTAAAATTTACATACTCATCTCCCAGACCATCCAAGCATGCACGGACAATGTCATCGTCTTCCACTGAGACTTTAATAGATCCAAGAGCCTCAATGATACTCTTGATCTTCAAAGCATAATCATTGATGGAGAGGTTGTTCCTCTTAACCTGATTTAGCTCCGAATTTAGTTGAAGCTTCGTGGCCTTGGTGTTCACCTCGAACACTCTGCCTAAGTTTCTCCATGCAATGGCGGGGGTTTCGGCATCCTGTAGATAGCCCATCATGCCATCTGTGATGCTCATAGACAGCCAATACATCACTTTGCTCTGGCCTTGTTGCCAGTCCCTCAAAGCTTTCCTTTGTTCTGCTGTAGCATTTGCCTCGGGAATCTCTGGTTCCTTTTCATTGTCTCCTTCTACATAGTCCTAGTAACCTTTTCCTTTTAGGAAATGTGTTATTCTGAACTTCCATGCAGGGTAGTTATTTTTCTCAACCTTCTCAGTAACAATCTGACTGAAACCGTCAGACATCTTGAAGCACTAAGACAAAATAGCTGCAATCTGCAAAAACCTGCAAATCTGCTGAACCTGCTATCGTGGTTCCTGTAACGCTTTCTACACTCAACGAGTGTCCACAATCAAGCGTTTCACAACCACTGTACTTGTACAGTAAATCTCTGTATACTGCACTTTGGAGACCTGTTCAGAAACTTGTGCGTGGATTGCGAACGAAGGGATTGTGATGCTCTTGCTCTCTTAGCCTCTCTTGCTTGCACCAAGCTCTGATACCATGTAAAGAATGAGGATGCAAGAGAGCTACACAAGACAAGCACAAAGCACACAGAGATGGAAAGCTTCTTCTTCTTCTTCACAGAAAAGAGAGTACAAAATGACTAAGTGCTAGAGCTGAAAAGTAGCACATATGTACATGCGGTCACTAAGTGTGAACTCGCTAGAAGCGTACTAGGCTGGCACTATAAGTGTAGTCCAGCTGTAGAATCACTGGCAGAGATCCTCCGTGTCGGTCACCTAACGCGCCAGTGAGTAAATGCCGTAAGCGGCCAAGACCCGTAGTGGATGCCAGCTCAAGGTGTAGAGCTCGACATCTCAACAACCATTTGGGTTGGTAAGTGCTTATGCCACCTTTCAGAACTATATGAACAAGGTGTTTGGTCCCTATTTGGTCAGATTTATCCGGATGATTATGGATGACATTGGGTGATACAACTCTAGGGTGAAGCATTTGCTGAAACTACAATTATGTTTCCAAAGGCTTGATGAAGAAGAAGGGAAATTGAACCCCAAGAAGTGCAGATTACCACAACCCCAAGCATCATTGTTAGGCCATGTGTGGTATCACAAAATGGAATTGAAGTGGATCTAGAAAAGGTCAATGCTCTAGTCTTGATGGAGCCTCCTTCCAATGCACAAGGTTTGGCGTTGTTCGTGCACAAGCTGAACTATCTATCGAGGTTTTTTTGGAGGCTCTCATAGTATCTATACCCCCCTTCAAAAGAGGGCACACCAAGTGGATGGTTTTGAGTGGGATGAAGAGGCTCAAGTAGATTTTGACAGGGTGAAGGAAATCTTGTGTCAACTGCCTATGATGTGACCTCCCAATCATAAAGATGATTTTTATGTTGCCATGACGGTAGGCACAATATCCATTGGGGCACTACTATTGCAGAAGGTGGGCAAGAGATGTAAACCTACTTATTTTGAAATCAGAGTGATAAGTCCTCGAGAGGGACCTACACCAAAGATGAGCAATGGGCCATGGCCTTAGTTTTTTCCTACAAGAAGTTCAAGGTGTATCTCATTGTGTGGAAAGTTTTTGTGCTGACAACCAACAATTTATTGCTGCAGGTAGTGCTGCACTTGAAGCCAAAGAAGCAGATCATGAAGTGGGTGATAGAGCTATAGGAGTTTGAATTTGAATTCAAAATTGACCATACAAGTCAATCTCACCTGGCGGATATTTTGGTCAGCAAGGCCATTGATTTGCCAATCTATCCCAAGGTGGTGCGGGATGAAACCATGGAGGAACCTGATTTAGTGGGAGCTTTTACCATGTGGTTTGATGGAGCATATAGGAAGATAATACAAAAGGCAAGTGGAGGTGTGGTTATACGGGATCCACACGACAGGGTCATCTTTTTGAAAGCCTACGACGTGGAGGATATTCGCACCAATAATGAGGCGGAGTATCTCACCCTCCATTTAGGTTTAAAGTAGTGTGTCAGGTTTGATATCTCAAGGTTACTGTGGTGAAAGGTAATGCATTATTAATTCTCAAGCAGTTGTTGGGCCAAAGGCAGGTGAAACGGGACTCATTAAAGCATTGGTTCTATGTCATTAAAGAGTTGTTGAAGTTTTTTGAAGAGGTTCAATTCAAATATATCAAAAGAGAGCAAAACCATGAAGCAGATCAACTTGCAAGCAGTAATGTGCAAGTGAAGGTTATAGGTATATATGTGGCCCTAGCCACCTATGTTGGTTGTGAGAACTTAAAATAGATTTAAGATTTCTTTTTAGCATTGGTTAGTGTTCTGAAAGGTTTTTCAAGCTACAGAAGCGGAGGGTAGTGCAGAAGTCTTGCAAGTTTACACTAATATGGGAGGATCTTATGACCTATGGACGGGATGAAGTGCTACGAATGGTACTTTATAAAGAAGAAATCGGTATGGTGCTAGAGCAATTTCATGAAGAGAGTGGACATCAAGGTAAAGACCATGTTTTGTTTCAAATCTTCAGAGCAGGTTTTTGGTGGTTGTTGCTAGTACGTGATGTACACTATTGGTGCAAAAACTGCGACGAATGACTATGGGTAAGAGGAGGCTGATAGGAGCTATCATTGCCCATAATTCTTTTGAGAAGTGGGCCTGGATACCATTGTTCCTCTCCCAAAGTTGGCAAGCAAGAAAAAATACATTGTGGAGATTGACTACCTTACTCGTTGGGTCAAAGCCAAAGTTGTGAAGGAGGTAAATGCTCATGTGGTAGCTCAATTTCTTTTTGACAACATCTGTTTTCTTTTTGCAGTGCCATGGATGCTTATGTCAAATAGAGGACATGGATTTAGGACTAAACTTATGAAGGATTTAGTGGATAAGATGGGCATTCAACACCGATTTTCTTTACCTTATCATCCTCAATGGCAAAATCATAAGGATGTTGACAAAGTATGTTTACAAGTAGGAGGCAGAGTGGGAAGTGGATCTCAAAAAATGTTTGTGGGCATACAGTACGTCCTACAAGGTGGCGACCAATTTTATCCCATTTTAATTGGTCTACGGCCAAAACCAAAGTTGTGAAGGAGGTAAATGCTCATGTGGTAGCTCAATTTGTTTTTGACAACATTTGTTGTCTTTTTGGAGTGCCATAGATGCTCGTGTCAGATAGAGGACATGGAGTTAGGAGTAAACTTATGAAGGATTTAGTGGAGAAGATGGGCATTCAACACCGATTTTCTTTACCTTATCATCCTCAATGCAATGGTTTGATAGAAAGTGCAAATGGCAAAATCATAAGGATGTTGACAAAGTATGTTTACAAGCAAGAGGCGGAGTGGGAACTGAATCTCAAAAAATGTTTGTGGGCATACAGGACGTCCTACAAGGTGGCGACCAATTTTACCCCATTTTAATTGATGTACGACAAGGAGGTGGTACTTCCGATGCATATGCAAGTGGGTGATTTGAAGGGGATGTGGCAAGTCAATTCCACAGAACAGGGGATGCTACAACATTGAATTGTTAGTCTCCAAGCTTTGCAGATGAACAGGGAGGCAACAACAAATTATTATGTAATGCAATGAGAGAAGAAAATTGCTAAGTTTTATTACAGTTTTCCCGATAAAAGGATAGAAGAAGGTGATCTGGTGATGAAGTACGAGAGATATTTGGATTCTACTTTCCAAAATAAGTTCAAAAAGAAGTGGACGGTCCATACAAGGTGCAAAAAGCTTTTCCAAATGGGACCGATAAATTAATAAGGGCAATCAGCAAGCTGCTTAGAAACAAGGTGAACGGGGTGTAGCTTAAGTTGTATTTTGACAAAGGTTTGGTGCCTGATATAACCCAGATTTTATACACGGGGGGTTGGGTAACCCACTTAAGGAGGCTTGGGAGGAGCAGACATGTAGTGATGTACATATTGCACATATGGTTGTGCTGAGTGCTAGCAAAGTGTTGTAGGTTTCAAATTTTGTAAATATGATTTTGGTTGAACATGAATATTCAACAGGGGGTGGGTAATGATGGTGCAACCAAACTTGGTTCCAACCAGTAAGTAGTTTATGTGAGGCTATGGATGCCTACAGATGTGGGACCCAACATTAAATCGGGTAAAAAAGGCTTTGCAAGCAAGGGCTAGCAAAAATGTATGCTTACAATGGTTTTTTGGTCCAAGAAGGCCTCAAAGTTAGGCTAATTGGGATGACAATCAAAGTACCCAAGATTTTGAGTTGGTGCTCTAGAATGTGATCTCCAAGATGGTCTACAAGCCCATCTAGACGGCTCGTCAAACGGAGCCATGATGTGCGAGATATGCCAGTTTAAATTTAGAAGGTCTTACAGATCTCTAACGAATAGGGTAGGTATGGCCATGTAGTGCAAGATAAAAAAAGCAGATAGCTGTGTAAATGTCAAGTTGTAGAGCATGACGACCTTCTTGGATTGCCATTCGGGGCTCTAAAGTGCAAGTTATGGCCATTTGAAAATTTATCGGGGGCTAGTTGTGTGTTCACTTGGTTGTATTGGAAAGTGTGCCATCTGGAAGTTTCATGGGCTTGTCAAAGTTCTTGGGGATAGTGCTTATCATGTGGGTTTATCAAGAATTGGCATATCCTCAAAGTTATGTGAGGTCAAAGTTCAGGGCACCGACTCAAAGTATAGTGCTAGATTCTTTTTGCAAACTTTGGCGGCTTGGGTTTGTGGCCCCTAAAATCTTGAGATGCAGTGAGTTCCATGCGAATTGATGTGGACAATGGGGAATCTGGGGTGGGCTTTATGGCTCGATCATGGGATGGTTGTGCACCAAATGGGAGTAGGTTGAATTCGGGGCAAAAAATGGGGATTTGTTATTAAACGTTTTATAGAACTTTTGGGGTGCATTGGGAATGGGAATGCCATGTGGCGGGAAAGTAGTCCCATATGCAGGGGGAGGTTCAAAAGGTGGAGGGCTATAAATTATGGACAGTGCACCATAAGGAGGTTACACAAGGAAGAGGGGCTCATGGAGCTCTTGGCTTTGGTGTGCATGCATGGTGGCGCCTGCGGCACTACGCGTGGCGGAGGTTGGCTGCGTTGGGCACCTGTTGGCAATGATGGCCGATTTTGGTGACAATGGAGAGCATGAGAATTTGAGGATGTGGAAAGATTGCCCACGAGAGAGTGTTCATCAGAGGGCGCCTGGGCCCCTCTCCCAAGTTTTTGAAGGGAGGATTTTGAAGGTGAATCCCAATGGATTGGGGTGATGTGTTTACCCTGAGCTGTAGAGAGGCAAATTGTTTGTGTTCTGGGTGTGTATCCCCTTCCCCCTAACAAGCTTCACTAACGAGTAGCCACAGCACAGCAGAGTCTCCCTATCTTCAAGTGTGTAAAAAATGAGTGGGAATGCCTTTTATTTAGAGATTTGAAGGTTTCTTGTTGCTCAAATCAGCCCCTTACCTCCCCTAGTCGCCCCCTTTTGCTAAATGAGTATGTGGAGGTGTCCCTGTTATGACTAAGTGTGGAGGTGTCATAAGATCCCACTCAGTCATTAGAGCTGTCCCTCTTTACCATTTTGGGTGATACACCTCATGTTCAACCATACCATAAGAGATGGTGGTCCATTGCTATGGGCATCCATGGACATACATACACATGCCCATGCACATACATACACATACATACCTTACACATATGAATTAATTTAATAACACTAGGATTAAATTAATTGTCTAGTGTGAGGTCCCCCAACCCACCAGTACCAAAATTGGGATGGGGTCCTTGACAGGTCTCTAGGCCTATTAAAAATCAGAGTCTCTAAGTAAGAAGGGTCAGGGAATATACCTTTACCATTGACAATGGCTTGGGCTATAGCCCTAGAAGAAGACCTAGTCCTATCTCACAACAAAAACGGGACAACATCTTAAAAATCCAAGACTGTTTTAGCCCTATAACTTCCACAATTTGGGCTAAGGTATTCTCAACCAACGATTTTCTCCCCCTAGCAGATGTGAGGGCCCATCCATTGGTGAATCCTTATCCAATTGGAGAAGTATTCTAAATGTTTTTAGTGTGTAGGAATGGATAGTTACTTGACTAATCAGGTCCACCCGTCCATGATTGACAACCTTAGTCAATCCCCACTTACCATCCTACACTCACACATGATTCTTTTGTTTCCTAATCATTACCACATGTGTTTTAACATTTAAAATAATGGATTCACTTTTAACTTTCATATACAGTAATTCATTAAGACAAGTCATGGAAAATCAACATTGAAAACAGTCTTTATAAAACAAACATCTTTAGACTTAAGACAGGGTACGGTCACTTAAAATATATCTTGACAACCCTGACATGTACTCCACTTATCTCAAGCACACCTATACATGGGTGTAACAAACAACACCTTTCCTTATTCATAATCCAGGTGGAAACCCATCACTTAATGTTCGAGATTCCCATACGCCAAACCACTTGCCCATACAACCGAGCGGTTCCCCTAGGATAAAAACGGTACCCTAAGTAGTATCCACAAACATACACATTTAGGAAAGACTCCACGTACATGGGGGTAACCAGCTCATCCATGGCTGACAAGCCATCATTGCTCATCACCTAAAGTGAAAATATTCCAAGGAATCAGAGGTGTCTTGAGACAAGCTGTCTTAAGGATGACCAATCATTCTTTCCTAAGTCAACCAGCCTTAACTTAAACAATTCCTTCCTAATTTACAAACAAGTGCATGTGGGTTTCTTGAAAGACGTCTTTTGTTTTCAGCCAGTTTTTCTTTTCTTAATTCCTTACTCCCTCTTTTACGTATGCAATGCTAATATTTAAAAAAAAACTTAAATTATTCAAACCTAGTTATAATGAAGACCCCCTTGGGACTCGTCGGGCATTTGTTGTAGTGTTGCTAGGACCTGAATGCTCTCATCAGTAGGCTTACTACTAGGCCCAACCTCGTCGTCGTGTGACGCTCTAGCTCTTTTAGGAATACTACCATCATCATCAGATTAAGGATTGACCTAGGTACTTTTTGGTTCCATGACTTCTATCCTTATACAAAAGGACATCTATTTATTAGGAAAATCATCCAAAAACTTGACTTTACCTTCATATTCAATCTAATTTCTTTTTTTACTCCAACTCAGGTTAAGTTTGTAGTCCTAGATGGTATTTTTTTGACCTAGTAAATTCTTATTTTCTTATATGGGTAAGATAACTTTATCAAAGCTTCCTTAAGGGTTGTCTAACCTCTCTTAGTTTTCTTATAAATTTCTACATCTTTTTTTTTATTTCCGCATCTTTATTAAGCTTGAAATTTGCTTATTTTTTGGTTAATATTTATTATATTCATTATCTCTTAAAGATTGAATTTCCTCAGCTTCATATTAATGGTTTATACTTCTTCTAATAATTTTTCTAGAAACTTTTAACAGTAATTTCTATTTATCTTGTTTAATTTTTAGATTAAAATAGGGTTTTTGATCTATTATAATTTCTTAAACTAACTAACTAATTATTCTATAATTATCACATTTAGATGATAATATTTTCTAACTCTAGTAATTACCTTTTAATTATCAAAGCTAGTTATCTAATTTCTCTCTTTTATTTTTAGCTAAAATCAATCTTCTTTGGCTTAATTAAATAGCTAGATTAACTTTATGATCATAAGATAATTATCACAGATTACTTATGATGCTAACTAGTACTAATAAATATTTTATAAATATGTAACTTAGTTAGCTAATTCCTTCCTTTTATTTTAGCTAAAATTAGTTTTTTTTGTCTTAACTAAATAACTAGATTAACTTTCTAATTATAAGCTAATTATCAAAGCTTACTTATGATGTAGAATAACTTTGATAAATATTTTATAATTATCTAACTTAATTAGCTAATTTCTCTCTTTTGTTTGAAGCTAAAATCAATCTATTTTTTATCAATTAAATAGATAAATTAACTTTTTTATCATAAGATAATTTTTAAAGGTTACTTATGATGTTTAATAATTGTAATAATTATCTTATAAATTTTTAAATTAATTATCTAATTTCTCTCTTTTATTTTTAGAAAAAAACAATCTCTTTTGACTCAATTAAATTGCTATATTAATTTTTTGATCATAAGCTGATTATCATATCTTACTTATGATGTTTAGTAACTATGATAAATAGCACATAATCATCTAAGTTAGTTTACTAGTTCCCCCCTTTAATTTGTGGAAAAAAAGAATTAATTTTTGCTTAATTAAATATTTAGATTGATTTTTTGTTAATGAGGTAATCACCTCGTGTTCCTAGTATTGTTTCCTAATTGGAATAATTAACTTAGGATATTTTAGTTAATTAAGTATGTTTCCCTTTTTTTTTTGGTTAAAAACATCTAATTATTGCCTAATTAATTTTAGAAACTAATCAAAAATTTATTATATAATTTTTAAAGATAATTATCAACCTAATTAACCTCTAATAATTATCTTGCACTAATATAAACTTAATTAGTATAATTATCCTTAATTTAAGTTTTAAAAGATTAATTTGAGTCCTAATATTGTAGTGTGCTCACTACAAGACACTTGAGAGAGAGACTGGACCAAACTAAGCTTGCCCTCAACGAGTGAGGCAGCTCCGTATATTGAGCACTGGAAAGGCTACATGCCAAGAACAACAGAAGTGTCCTCCCACACTAGGTGGTCGGACCCACGACCACACACCACACCTCCCCCCTTAGGGAGAAAAAGATGAACATCTTTTACAAAGTTGGATTGGGAAGGGACTCGACATAAAGGGATCAGCTCCAACGCCTCATCTGGGGGGAGTGATCATACAACAGCTTAGCGGCTAAGGACTGAGCTTGGGGAGTGGACGCGACTAGAGAGAGAACATCATCATGCCCAACACATCAAGGCATGGAATGCGTACGTCTCGCTTATGCAAACATCAGGTCGCTATCCCAATGTAATGGACAAGACGAGGAACGACTAAGGACTAAATCCTAACAAAATAAATTTTTCGTGACATACATCCCTTCCCAAAGGAGTTTGGTGTGATGATAATGGTCATTCAACAAAAACTAAATTGTGACATGAACTAAAGATGAAAAGACTATCACGAAACACATAATGAAATCTTGAGCTTCACGATTGTAGCACTTCTTCATGACCAGCAAGACTAGAAGGTCGGGCACCTCTGCAACAAAGCTGCAGCAATTTCAGCCAAGTCACCCCAGAACTCTAAATAGAACCAATTGTCTTCTTTAACAGGGCGAGTGACTTGAATGGAAGAATTAGCAACGATCTTTCTTGAATCAAGGTACCGAATCTTGACGTCGCGAATGACCACACCAATGAAGGTGGCTTTGTTGGTCCACACTCTCTCTCAAGTGTCTTGTAGTGAGCACACTACATTGGTGGAGATGACGGGCAGTTAAGAGGCAATTCTTGATTTCAGTTCTTGCTTTTTGCACGCAAGCATGGAGTTCTTGCTTGACACAGGGTAACGAGAGAGAGACTGGACCAAACTAAGCTTGCCCTCAATGAGTGAGGCAGCTCCTTATATTGAGCACTGGAAAGGCTACATGCCAAGAACAACAGAAGTGTCCTCCCACACTAGGTGGTCGGACCCACGACCACACACCACATAGAGCTTCCCTGTATTCTGAGTGCGACGTAATTCTCGCCGATGTCAATCACTACCGAGTTAACGAGCTTCAAGCTTCGGATAAAACTTTGGAACAAATAGTTCGATATTATTTAGATAGGGCCCGCAAGGAAGGTATTTTTAACCGGTCCCTGACAGATGTTCCTTCAACCAATATTATAGGAATTCTCAGCCTAGGTTTTCACAATCAACATGACTATAGCGAGTTGAAACGTCTACCTGGAGAATCGGGGGTTTCAATTAATCAAATAATCCCAGAAGGAGCATGTGGTGTGTGGTCATGGGTCTGACCACCTAGTGTGGGAGGACACTTCTGTTGTTCTTGGCATGTAGCCTTTCCAGTGCTCAATATAAGGAGCTGCCTCACTCGTTGAGGGCAAGCTTAGTTTGGTCCAGTATCTCTCTCGTTACCCTGTGTCAAGCAAGAACTCCATGCTTGCGTGCAAAAAGCAAGAACTGAAATCAAGAATTGCCTCTTAACTGCCCGTCTCCTCCACCAATGTAGTGTGCTCACTACAAGACACTTGAGAGAGAGACTGGACCAAACTAAGCTTGCCCTCAACGAGTGAGGCAGCTCCTTATATTGAGCACTAGAAAGGCTACATGCCAAGAACAACAGAAGTGTCCTCCCACACTAGGTGGTTGGACCCACGACCACACACCACAATATGATTTAATAATTGATTAGATTAATATCCATAGTCTTGATCTAGGTAATAAGCAAAATATTAAGAGTTAAGAGAGTAATTTATAATGTAGAAAGGTTTAATCTTCTTAACTAATTAAATTAATTAAGGAATTAGAGGTAAATGAGCATAATTGTAGTATTTAAAAAGGGCTTAGGCTAATTATCGTTGATAGTTAGCTAGAGGTTTTTCTCTCTAGTGATTTTTGAGTATAGTTTCTCTCTATGTGAGAGAGAAATGGTCAGGTCTCCGAGTCTAACTCATATGTGAAGCGACAGGGCCTATTTATAGTTTCTCTGAGCATTCTAGAACTTTCCTGGGCTTGATCAGTCAGCAGCTGCTTGTAGCTCAGGAAACCCCTAGGCTCAAGAAGGCGCCATCTTCTGCAAATCTTGTACCTCGCAGCTCCTGCTATCTCCTCCCACAGCTTGCCTGATTTAAAAATCAATCCTTCTAAATTTCTAAGCTATTTTGTGCTATTTTCATAAATATCTGGGAGGCCTTAGTAAAAGTCTATGCTTAAATGATTACTGCAACCATCCAATTATTTTTACAAATTAAAATGACACTGAATATTTCAGAAAGGACTGCGGTGTCAGTTTTACCCGAATCCAGTTCTTATAATTCCTACCTATAGGTTTGTTGTGCTTAAGATTTTAAAAATACCAATTTTAACTACTTTTGAGATAATGTTTTACCTGTTTGTACATCCAATGTTTTCTTCTATAACTTTGAGTTCATTTCCCAGTAGCTAGAGAGGTGGAAACCTTACATGTAGAGTGAGCTTAGCTTATCAGAATGTAATTCTGAAAGTTGTTATTAAAAGACAAGATTGAGGGTGACAAGCTAATGTGTCAGATGCACATGCCTGCTATATTTAGCAATTTTCAAAGTAGACAACTATTTTTATGGAAATTCAGGTCGGGGTAGATTTAGACGAGACGAACGTGTTTAGGTGGGTGTAAGCACCTCAAAAATTACTATATTTGGACAAAAGTGACAAAAAAGTAAATTTTTCATTTTTGAAAAGCTCACATCAATATATTTATCATTGGCTTGTTGAAAGTGTAAAAGCTGTCAAAAATAGAAACTTTCTATTTATGACCAAAATGTGTTGATATTAATCTTGGGTGGCAAAGATCTTACATTCTCCCCAACTTGAAGAATTGAGATGTCCTCATCTCAAAGGTAAGTCCGGGCGATCTTTAAGGAGAGATGTTTCGTCTTCCCACGTTGCATCTTCTTCGGGGAAATCTTTGCTTTTGATGAGGTATTCGATGATGCATCTATTCCTAAGTTATCACTCCCAAGTTTCTAGGATATATTCAAGTTGAAGTTCAAGGACTCCTTGGGTTGGAACAACTATTTGTTCGGTATCCAAAAGTTGATTGGGGTTAGGAACATAAGGTTGTAATCGGCTAACATGAAAGACATCACGAATTTTGAGGTTAGAAGGTAGCTTTAGCTTGTAAGCTTGATCACTTATCACTTTGAAAATCTCATAGGGTCCACAATATCTCAGACTGAGCTTCTTGTACTTTCCGAAGGTTATGTTGCTTTTTTTGGGCCTGACCCTAAGGAATACCTTGTGTTCTTCTTAAAAAATTCAATCTGATCTCTTCTTATTTTCATAATGTTTTTGTCTGTCCTAAGCGGCTTGAATATCCTTACGTATCACTTTGTTTTGGGCTTCCATGTCTTCGAGCATTTTCTTTGAGGCTTCTACCTTGATAGTAGGATCTGAGAAGTTTAACAGAGCCAAACATTCTTGTCCATAAAGAGCCTTAAATGGTGACATGCCTATCCTTCTATGGTTCCGGTGAACAATATTCTCTAAGAATGTCTTCAATCACATGGTTTACTTTTTCAGTCTGACCATCTGTTTGAGGATGATATGTTGTGCTAAAACACAGTTGTGTCCCAATGGCTTGAAAGAGTGAAGTCCAAAACTTTAAGGTAAATTTTGCATCCTTGTCACTTACAATTCTCTTAGGTAGACCATCAAGTCTAAAGATTTCCTTTACGAAGATTCGGCTAATGTTAGAGACAGTGAAGGTAGTTTTCACAAGTATCAAGTGAGATACCTTAGTGAGAATATCAACAACAACAATTACTGAATCATAGCCTCCAACAAAGGTTAATCTTGTGACAAAGTCCATATTGATACATTCCCATTTCATTTGGGTTATATCAAGAGGTTGAAGCTGTACGGGTAGTTTGATTCTTTCAGCTTTAATTTGGTGGCAAGAGAGACATTGCCTCACATAGCGACGATCACCCCCCTTCATTCTTGGTCAAAAGTAGCTTCTTCTAACAACATTTAGGGTCTCTATATATCCATGGTGTCCTAAAGTTGGGCTATCATGAGCCTCAAATAGGATTGCTTTCTTCAATGTTGCCTCCTTAGGTACACAAAGCCTTTGTTGAAAATAAAGGCATCCCTCTTGAGCAGATTAATCCTTTCTCAATAAGTTATTTGTTTCAGGTGTTATGCCTTGTTTAATCTGCAAGGATAAGTGTTGATAATCTAGGTCTTTTAAGGTTGCTTCCTTAATTCTCTCCGAGATAGGATTATTATATATACAGATAGCACTACGGAAAGCCTTGCAACTAAGTCCATCCGCAACTACATTGTCCTTCCTTAGTATAAACTTTATGTCAAAGTTGTATTCTTGAAGAAATTTAATCCATCTCATTTTCCTCATGTTGAGATTGGGTTGTGTAAAGATCCACTTCAAGATTTTATGATCAATGACTAACTGAAATTTGCAACTAAGGAGATAATGTCTCCATTACTTTAATGCAAGGACGATTGCTAAGACTTCCAAGTCATGGTTCAGATAATTCTTCTCATGATTTCTGAGCTTTCGAGAAGTATAGGCTACATACCTACCCTCTTGAGTAAGGACTCAACCTAAAGTGAGTTTTCTAGCATCTATTATAGCTTAAAACTCTTTACTAAAATCGGAAAGCTTAAGAATACGAGTTGATACTAGGTAACCTTTTAGATTTGCAAAACTAGCCTCATGTTCTGCTCTCCATTTGATCCTCATTCCTTTATGTAGTAATTCTATTAAAGGTGCTATAAGGAGAGCATAATCCTTGACAAATATCATATACCATCTTGTGATTCCAAGAAATCCCCTTATTTCACTAAGAGAAGTAGGTTGAGGCCAATCTATAATGTCCTTGACTTTATTTGGGTCGACTAAGATACCCTTGGAAGATATAATAAATCCAAGATAGCTGACTAGGAAGCAGAAAAGGTACATTTGCTCTTCTTATAATAAATCCAAGATAGCTGACTTGGAAAGCACAAAAGTTACATTTACTTTTATTGTTATAAAGCTGATGCTGATGTAAGAGTTGTAGTACTTTACAAACGTGCTCTTCACGATTTTCATCATCTTTAGAACAAATCAAGGTATCATCAAAGAAAACCAAGACAAAATCATCCAAATAAGGTTTGAGAATATCCTACATTAGTTGATTGAAGCTTGCAGGAGCATTAGTAAGACCAAAAGACATTACTGTGAACTCATAATATTGATACCTAGTATTGAAAGGTATCTTTGGAATGTATGATTCTTTGATCCTTATCTAATAATTCCCAAATCAAAGATCAATCTTTGTGAAGATCTTAGCCTCGTGTAGCCTATCCAATAGTTCATCAATCCTAGCTAGGAATGGGAAACTTGTTCTTAATAGTAACTTAATTAAGCTCGCGGTAGTCTGGGCAAAGTCGTAAGGAACCCTTGTTCTGTTGAAAAAGGACTGGAGTACCCCAAGGAGAAGTACTTGGTCGGATAAATCCTTGCTCAATAAGCTGCCTAAGTTTCTCTTTGAGTTCAACTGCTTCAGGGAGTGACATTTTATATGGAATGATGCCCTGCTTTTTAGTCTAGTTCAGTGTTTCTCTCGATATCAGCTCAACTATTAGGTTGGAGTTGTCATTAGTCCCATTGAATTAAAACCCTACTTTTTGCGCTAGTTCAGTGTTTCTCTAGGTATCAGCTCTACTACTAGTCTATTTTTTTTGTTAGTCCCATTGAATATTGTCCTGCTTTTTAGGCTAGTTCAGTGTTTCTCTCGGTAGCAACACTACTACTATGGTGGAGTTGTCATTAGTTCCGTTGAATGATTCCCTACTCTTTAAGCTAGTTCAATGGTTTTGAAAGTTGTTGTTGAATGAAATTCAAATCTATTATAAAATTTCAAGTTATGTTTTCTTTAAAAATCACAAAAAGATTATCACTATATCATAGATGGATCATGTGGAAGTGAAGAAGTAAAAAAAAAAGATCAGAACTCTCATGGTCACACACATATATATATATATATATATACCCAGGCCACGGAGGAGATTGCCTCCACATTTGAGAGTGAGACACGCAGAGAGCATTTCTTTGAGAGCATAATTGAAGTAGTTCGGTCAAACTTCTTAGTTTACAATCCAAAGGTTTTTCGTAGACAGATGGATAGTGTTGTGGGAAATATGACATAGTGCTTAGTAAGAAACTTGGGATGTTGATGCATTGACAGGCTTGGGTCCAACGAAGCTATAACATTGGACTAACATATGGCATGTAGAGAGATCAAAATCTAAAAGAGCATACAATATTGATGTACAAGATGTCCACAGTCACAAAGCTAGAACCATCTTTTTTTTGCAGCCTCCTCTAAAGATGTGGTTGTGTCAAGGTTTGATGCACAAGCTAGGGTGGAGTGTAAGCACTTAGTGCACATCCACTTTATGTCATGGTGCATCATCAATGTCTACCTCATACCCAAGGACATCAAGCGTGGTAAAATCTTGGCAAAGGAAGCTACAGAATTGTGTCAGAGTGCACCATTAAAGGAGTCACTTGGTTGCCACCCAAAGTGTAGTATGTGTTGAAGGACTTCATATGAGATGAAGCACAGTTGCACCAACATTTAACTCTAAAGGTGAGTGTGCAGTCGTTTCACAAGGGCATCATAAGGTGAATAGCATAAACACATGAAGAGCCATGGTCCCCTCATCTTTCCTTGCTTTAATAAAATGGATCTGAGTGACATGTTAAAGTGATTTCCACCACCTAAGGGAAAATTCTCCAACATATTGGTGGCTCAAAAGAAATCTTCTAGATTCCCTCCCATAGAACAAGATTTGGAGACAAGGACATGCTTGAGTGAGAGTCTTCTTTTATGGATGCCCTAGTGAATAACATGGTGCATGCACATAGCAAAGGAATTATACATTGTTACTTGCACCCATGGAGAATCATGACTAATTTCACAAAGGAGGGTGTGCCCCATGTCAGTGTCATTGATTCGGGATTAGAACTATGCATGGGCATTGAGAAGTGAGAAACCAATATCACAGACTTGACAGAGCTTTCCCTATGCCCATTGAGGGCCCCCAAGCTTTGTAACCCAAAATCATACACTAAGTCCACTGCACCTATGCCATTTCTTTTTGCATCAAGCACCTATATGCAATGTGTGAATATTTTTTAGAGCATCAATGTGCCTTGGAAAAAGCAAAAGGAAACTGATTGTGGCATGATTGTCAAAATAATGCACAAAAACTATTTGATGCAACCCCTAAGCAAAGAAATACTTTCCAAAATATGACTGACCATTTGGATATGTTAGAGATCAACTCAGAAGTGTGTTTTCGGCCACTTAGTGAGATGATGCCTAGATTCTAGTCTATTCTATTCACTTTTGTAGACAGCGGTCTTGTATGTTTTTCAAATGGCAATTATCCAATCGGATTTGTAAACATCAGACTTGTAAATGAATTTTTTAATATAGTAAAGTCCATGGATTCAAATTGTATCTCTATCACTTGTAAATCTCTCTCATCCTTATGGACCATGGTACAAAGTGATTCAATACATTATGTGGTGTGTTGTGAAAATTTAAATCAATTTCTAGAGATTGCATTTACAAATACAAATTTTTGTATAGTGATGGACCATGGTGCAAAGTGATTCAATAAAGTATGTGGTGTGTTGTGAAAATTTAAATCAATTTCTAGACACCGGAGCTACAAATGGAAACTTTTACATAGTGATGGAATCTATTTGAGGATTTTCCCATGTGGTTTGCAAATATGCTATACTCTAAATGAGCCAATCGACTTTAGCAACAGGGCCCCCAATAAGAGCATAGTGGATATCCATAGTGAGACAGCTACAATATCACAAGAGAAGCTGGTATGGACATTGGTTGCTATTGCTATGCAAACACATGACACTATGGAGGAGTTTTAGATGTAGATCCATACCTCCACATAGACGATGGGGGTCCAAAGAGTTATAGAGAGATATCAAGCTCATTAGGCATGAGCTCCATGAAATGGAGGAGTGGTGCCAACAACAGACAATCATGAACATGATCGAGCATCCCAACACATTGCGGACACCTCTAGTTTACGTAGTAGACATTGTGGGTCCTTGCCTGATTTGCAGGCACTTCTTCACAACTGGAGTGGTAACTATAGAGTAGCTTGTGACCATATGTATCACTTGCCATGTCTCATACATAAGATGGTGAATAAGAAGGAGTGCCATATATGGAAGGCTCCCATCGATGTGCTTGTGTATTATATGTTCAAAATAGAGAAAGAATATCAATGCTTATTGGCAGCCATTACAAGAGAGAGAGACTTTAGTTTGGACAACCTATTTTTTTTTTAATAAACGTCACAATTGGAGTCAATTGCAGCAAATTTTTTGAATCATTGTATATGATACCCTTCCAATGAAAGTTGAAGCCTTGTTAAACTTGTAGTGATTTTTTTGCCTCTTTGTATATGATACTCTCATTTACAAAACTTGTGCGGCTGCAAAATAATTTCATTGTGTATAATGTGTTTTGCAAAGTGCCTCGTAATGAAACAAGTGGATAAAGTGAGTTGTGAATGTTTTGATAGTCCAACATGGTGGTCCTAATATTAGTGTCCTAAGTGTACTTAACTCCAGTGGTGATAGGCATTAAAGTAGTATTTGAAAATGTTGATAGACAATGGTGGTAAGCATGACTTGTCACTTAACCTCATAAATGCACTCTTAACTCTATTGGTGATAGATGCTAAAGAAACATCCAACATACAAAGTGGATAAAGTCATTAATTGATTCAAGTGATAGGTTTTTTAAAGTCATAAATGGTTCTACTTGGTGTATATCCAAAATGGTGGTCCTATATTAGTGTCCTAAATGTATTTAACTCCAATGGTAACAGACATCAAAGCAATATTAGATAGCGGTGGTAAACATGACTTGTCACTTAACCTTATAAATGTACTCTAAATTTCATCGTGATAGACTTTAATGCAGCATATCCAACTTGCAAAGTGGATAAAATCATTAATTGATTCAAGCGATAGATTTTTTAAAGAATGATTCTACTTAAACTCCCACGGCCCACATTTTACAAATAAAGAGTTTACATGGATTGCTAATTGTCCTTGTGAAAGAAATTAAGCTTTTTTTGCACCCCACAAGATTGTCAACCTACAATGCTATCTATGTTTACATCATTGCTCCGCGATAGCCTTTTTTGTCGAGTAGGATGACAATCATGCACCTCAAGATTTTCATCCAGTTCAAACAAAGTTCATCCACCAAGATCTAATATTCTAGTTCTTTGGTTGTCACTTGTTCCCCTTGCTCTTGGTCATCTTGATTGTATCGAGAGTCCACTATGGTATGCCTACTTCATACTTTTTGATTGAATATTATTGAGGATCCTCTGATGCCAATACAAGTATACCAATTCTTTGGCATGATTGCTTAGAAGGCGATTACAAATAGTTGAGTGCATATAGTTGTAGGTACTTCAATTTTTCTTGGAACTTCTCGAGTCGGCAGCACATTGTGCAAGCATGCTAACTTCTTGAGTTGGCAGCACACTATGCAAGCATACTAACAACAAATCTGCATAATGTAGCTATCGAAGCACCATTTATGAGCCACCATCTCCATGTTAGCTATTCCGATGAAAGGTTTTGAATAAACTCGGAACTAAAAATGCCATCCTTTAACCTATCGTTTATCAGGTTAGAGTTAGCCAAGTCTTGATCATTTTTACTAAACACATCATAGAAGTCTCCAATCACCGCTTCATTAAATTCATCACATTGCTTTTTCCAACACTCTGGATCAAGAAAAAAAGAAACACTGTGCAAAGGACTATGTGCACTGATCCATCAAGCATGTTAATCCTTATTTAAGATATCTCTTTCAGCTTTATTAAAGGGTGCTTTCCAAGGCTAAATCAAACAATCTCCATGCTCTGAAGGAGATTTCAAACTCTCTTGAACATTGTACCAACCCATGTAAACCTTCCTTATATTGAGTAGCTTATGATCAAGATGTCACAAAGGTATCATCACAGGCCTCATCACCAAGTATGTGTCACCAACGTCAAACCAAAAGTGTCTGCCATGAATAAGAACTTTCAAGGACCTCACTTTTTTTTTTTACTCTTTTCGGTTGCTTAGTTTCCACTCATAGAAACCAGTAGAAAAAAATGTCTCTAAAACAACAATTTTGTTTTGCAACAGACTTTCTGCAGTGTAGAAGTTAGTACAAAATCTTGTTTCACACGATAGCTTCAGCATTGTGGACATAGATTGCCAATGCATGTCCAAAACAAATTGTCTATTCAAAATGAACTTCACCACCTTCCTTGATTTGTCTATAATTCTTTTGAACCATTCACACACTCATCTTTTTGATACCAATCCTACAACACAATATTCAAGTTGTGCACATTGAAACCAAACGTGTGCAAGCTAGGGAAGCGCTACTCCAAGAGATGACCAACTGCTCTGGAATTTTTGCATTGTCCATGACCACATGTACTACATTGGGGACTCTTATTTGATGATTGTCTCTCTTATGACATCAAATATATATAATTCCCTAACTTAATCTCATGTGAGCTATCCATTGCTTTAATGAAGCACTCCTCTCAAGGTCTAAATAGCATCACAAAAATAATGGCATACGATATACATTTGACCATCAATCACTGACTATGGTGCATTTTGTTTAGTCAATTGATTTCAAGGTCAACCTATCAACTTCCTCGTGGGTGTCTACAAAGAATTTATTCAATAACATTGTGCATATCTTTTTATGATATGATAAAGGAAAAAACTATCACCACGCTCATTGATCTTCCTTCATGCATGCTTCCATAGCTCTCATGTGACCATCAACATAGAACCACCTGTAAAATAGATAGATGTGAAAGAGAAAATTGTGCCTCTTCAAGAGCAGTGGATTGAAAGCTCTGCTCAAGACTTACTTGCCTCGTTCTATGCATTCCAATATGGTACTCAAGTGACCCATCTTGAGTACTAGCTCTCTCTGTGTGTGTAATGGCCAGTATGGAGGGTGCACCATTAATTTTTATGTCTTATGTTGAGGCAACACTGCGTTGAAGCTCTGAAGACAACCATCTTGGAGTTGGTATTCTAGGCTTCTTTGCATTGGCTACACCTCCTGATAACTCTTTGAAGCATTTTGTAGCATTCTCATGACCTACATCAATACATCTACCTCCATTTTCCCTATTAGTTGTTCCATTCCATGATCCAAGGAAGTGCTCCCTAATACGAGGTGCACCTCCTAATTTTTCTTTGCCACATAATTTGCAACTTCAATCTATAAATAATCTAACGTTCTTTGCAAATTTCAACTCAGGCCCATGCAGATTACCACTAGCCTTGTGCATCTCTTTATTGGAAGCTCCATTGTTTGATCCTTCACCACCAGGTGATGGGTTCCTAGAACCAGCCACATTAATGTTTTGGGAGCAAGCATTAGAATCCATGATAAGTTCACAAGCCGATGCATTCATACAATCAAAAAAATGTTAGGTTATTTAAAAATTGAATTTAATTGAACATTTGGATAATAAAGTATAATAATATAGATATAAAATAAAGCAAAAAATAGTGTAAAATTGGTGTAGTGATGAGGAATAAGCCCCAAGCACTTGCACCACCTATATCCTCCACAGAGATGATCCAAGACCTGTTTCCAAGCAGATTGGGGAGGTAACTAAATGTAACAAACAAGTACGTCAATGTAGTGATGAGGAGCACTCCATTACAACAATATAAATGAGCCCCAAACACTTGCACCACCTAAACCCTACACGAGAATGCTCCCTATCCAAACCTATTTCCAGCCAAATAGACAACCATGGTAGGTAGTTAAATATAGCTTGACAAGTATACCGGTCTAGTGGTGAAGAGCTATCCATTCCAACAATAGAAATGAGACCCATACACTTGCACCACCTAAACCCTCCTCCCTATCAAAACTTGTTCCCAAGTGGATGGACACCTAGGGGAGGTAAATAAATGCAACAAACAAGTATGTTGATGTAGTGATGAGGAGCACACCATTCCAACCATAGAAATAAGCCTCGGGAACTTGCACCACCTTAACCCTCCATGAGGATGCTCCCTACCCAAACCTATTTCCAAGCGCTAGGGGAGGTAGCTATTCGTGTATTTTAGAAAATAAAGGGATCAAACTTACCTAAACTAAAGCCAAATGAATAAATCTCAACTAAGATTTTTAGTGAAAGCTCTACAAAGTGTGTCAAAATGGAGGGCTTGGAGGATTGGACTTTGTTTATATAGACACCTCCTAGTATGGGGCTATGCTAAGGAAATAACCAACCCCATTGGGCATCCTTTCTAGCCTGATGGGCTATGTTGTTTTCTTAGAAAGCATATAAGAATTTTAGGTTATTAACACTCCCATGGAGTGTTAACAGCTTGAATTATTACCACTTCACACTTCACGTAAAAACTTGAATGAAATCCCAACTCTTCTTTCAAGAATCTTGGGAGAGACCAATTCAAGAAGGCAATACTGAAGATGAGATAGATAATGGGACAAGAAGTTCATGTTTGATTTCCACATGATTAAGTTGAGTGTCAAAGATGACATTTCTCAGCCACCTAATGGTTGTCAAGACTCCCAAGATCTATTGAGATAGATTAAAGAGCATATATGAGACTAAGATGACCTCAAGGTAAGTAACTTTGAGAGCTGAAATTAGCAACACCAAAAGCAACCAAGGAGAGGATTCGACAAAATTTTATCAAGAGGATGAAGGAACTACATCACCCAGTAATAAATGTTGGAGACAAAATGAGAAACAATGATCTCTCTACAATCATCATTCATGTATTGAGAGATGGGCTAGCCACTTAGCTTTTAGTTCTTCACACTTTGGTTGTTTCAGGCCACCAAGGGCTAGCTAATTAGGGTTAGCAACTTTTGATTTGGCCACTCTAAATTGGCTTAGTGTCACATTAGTTTAGCCATTCTAATAATCCTCTTAGGGTTAGCTGATTAGGGTAATCGATTGGGATCTTTCAGTTCGCTTAGGGTTAGTGGGATAGGGTTAGTGACGTGTGCTTTCCCACATGGAGTTGGCCTTGTAAACATGCTTATGATTGGCCATATACAGATGCTCTAAACCGGTTTAGAAAATCTTGAGTTTGATCATTTTGGTTTGTAGTGTTTAGTCGTTTAGGCTAGCCATTTAGCTTTAGTTCTTTGAAATTTGGTTGTTTCAATCCACTCAAGGTTAGGGGCTTTTGATTTGGCCGCTCTAAATTCGCTTAGTGTTGCATTAGTTTAGCCATTTCAAGAATCTATTAGGGTTAGCTGCTTAGGATAAGCGGTTGGGTTGTTTCAATCTAGTCCACTTAGGGCTAGCGATGTTTGCTTTGACCACTCGGAATTGGCTTTCTAAATGCACTTAGGGATGGACGTATAAAGACACTCTAAACCAATTTGTAAAATCTTGAGCTCGACCATTTCTGTCTGTAGTGTTTACTCGCTTAGTGCTGGTTGTGTTTGGTTGCTTGGGGCTAGCCACTTACATTTTAGTTCTTCACACTCTAATTGTTTCAATCCACTAAGGGCTAGCTACTTAGGGCTAGCCACTTTTGATTTGGCTTCTCTAAATTGACTAGTTGTGTAAAGACGCTTAGGGTTGGTCATGTAAAGCCGTGTAGAGTGTTAGAGTGTGAGGATTTTACCTCTACATGCATTGTCATGTAGACATGGGTGTGTACTTATGTCACACCCATGGATATAGGCATTGACCGATAAAGAAGAAAGTATAACCCGATGGTCATGATCTCTGTGCACCTCTAAACTGAGGTGTGGAGGGAGTTACTTTACAATGTTATCTAATTTTGGTTTGGTCAATTAGGGTTGGTTGTGCAAAGAATCTTATGGTTTGGCTGATTAGGGCTAGAAGCTTTTGGTTTGACCGATTAGGGATGGTCGCGCAAAGGCACTTATTGTTTGGCCGATTAGGGCTAGCGGCTTTTGGTTTGGCCAATTAGGGTTGGCCATGTGAAGATATTTATGGTTGTTCGGTGGTCCGCTTTGGGCTAGCTAGCCGTTTGTTCAAATTTATGTGTTAGTTGTTATACACTCTAACAACAGTCTAGCCGTGTGCACTCACTATTGTTTGTTAACTTTTTTGTTGCAATTTTTGATTTAATTATGGATGATAGGATGGCATGCTCTTGTATGCTATGGAAGCATAAAATCTTTCAAAAATTAAAGATCTATGATCATCATATACGCAACAACGGACTTTTTCTTGTAGAGAAACTACAAGATCTGCATTATCAATCACATGGTCAAGAGAGAATAGGTCAATCCCCACTTTAGGTATTGCTCCAATTTCATCATGGACTCAACAGAGGAGGTGAATATCATATGAACCGCCACTTGTGGAGTCTACCCCATCAACATTTGTCGATGCCACATTTCAAGAAGTTGAGATGGAACATATGCTAGATGTCTTCTTTGACATGGAGCCCATCATTGAAAGCCAAGGTGGAGGAAGAGCTAGCAGTCAAGGCAACACTACCTCTCAGCCAATCATCCTATCCACATCGACAACATGAGAATGACAAAAGTTTGCGATTTTTATGATGGTTATGGTTTACGAGTATTGTTATGGTTATGATTTGTGAATCTTATAGTTCCAAAATTGTATTATGGAATGGTAATGGCTATATTGTCAATATGTACTCACACATCTGCTCAATTTTCAGGCAAAACATAAGGTAGAGTGCGATTTCCTTTGCACTCTTTCCTTTGAGCAGAGCTCGCGAAGGGGGGAGGTTCACATAATAATAACGTGTCTATCACGTAAGTGCAACAGATCCAAGGAATTTTTTATCACAAATTGCATTTTTTATCACATTTTCACATATAGAAGGGTACCATAAAATGGAACTCAATTTTTTTTTAAAAGATTGAATAGAAAAAGGGTGTATTTTATTTGTTAAAAATTTAGAGATAAGGATTTTTAAAAATAGTCCTTGAATGCAGGCTATATACACAATTTGTATATAGTTACCCCCTCCGTCTCCCCCCCCCCAAGGAGCAGAGAGGGCTGGTTTTGATGTTGCAATACATGAAACACCAACTGTCAATCCCTTTGCTTAAATTTTTTTTGCAAGTTTTGGCATCAATATACATGTCCATATCGCCATTGGTATGCACGTTTTTATAGGCATCGATATGCAAATTGGCATATTTCAGCAGATATACCAACGCTATATATATCGATCTGTATACCAACGGTATGATACCAACGCCTATAGAGATGTGTATACATATGCCTTAGATTTTGATAAGCTATTTATTTCCATTGGTATAGTCATCAATATCCATGCAATGTGTTTTAGTGAAGGACAACAAAACAATGAAGAGAGTATAGTGGAGGTATGATAAAGTTCTTGTTCCCAATGAACTCATAGACAAGAAAATGAGGGAGATTTTTCTCATACCTCCAGCAAGGCCACATTCAAAGGTGAAAATTATGGAGTTCACCCATGATGTCAATACTAGAGCCAGAGTTGAGTAGGAAAATTGGCATGCATAGGAGTGCAAGAAACTAAGAGAAAAAGAAAAAGTCACATTTTTTGTGGAAGAAGAGAAGAAAAGCTATGACACAATAACATATGAGATCGATGTAAAGCATTCCACATTTGGTATAAATATCGGCCAAAGCATTGTTGATAATCATATTAGGCATATTTCTTGACCATGGTAGTGATGAGCATGACTATAGCATCATACCCCGCTATCAATGTACTGTAAGAGATGAAATTACAAACAAGATGCTCGTCAAGTACTTATTTCCCTCTAAAGTACATCATCTTTGGCATGAATACTCATTATATGACATACATCTCAACCATGGTATTCCGTGCACAACTCTATCTGTCATGTGAGTGCAATAACAAACACATAGAAAGTGGTATACTCTTTGAGATTCCCCTTGTGGATGCGGAGCTTCATGACATAGACCCCCTATAAACCTACACATCCTTTGGCATGTGCCAACCTTATTATTCATTAATTTGAATCATCAAAAACTTCATTAGACACATCATCTGATGCAAACATATCATCATCATCCCTTGGTTGTTGATGCAAGCTTTGATCCTCAAAATGGAACTCACCTTCCTGTTTCTTGAACAATTTGATCCTTTTTCCTGCAATAGGAACTTTAAGTTGAGTGGCATCAAGCTCACATAACTTTTATGTTTCATTGTCATAAGCATGAAGTAGAACACCCAAATTAAACCAACGTTTGATTATCTTTTCTATAGCAGAGTATTGGTTTTCCAAGCTACTATAATAAACAAGTACCCCATCACTATCTTTGATAGCATATTAAGGCAAAAGTGTATACTTCTAATCAAATGTTTCTGTATTCTTCAATCGTGCTCCTTGATCTTTTCTTTGGCTTGCTCGATATCTTCTTGATGCCTCTCAAGTTCGCAAATACGTAAAGCAAGTATATATTCTGTAGACATACCCTTCACATGGCATTATAGTCCAAGACATAAACTACCTCCTCTATAGGCGTAATGGGTGTCATAAAATCTAATATCTAACCAACCCAAATGATTTTCTCATATTAAAATAACCATTTAATGTGGGAGAATAAATGAGAACAAGGGTAAGAAAATAGACATGTGCTTATGTATCTATCTCAACACGGGGTCAAGGTTAAAGGGTCCAAATGAGAGGTGGTCTTTTAAAGAGAAAGGCTAGCTAATGGAGCTTAAAGACCTTAGGGTTATATTCATTAAAGACCTCCAAAGGGTAGTGTTAAAAGTCCTTTGAACCCGGTCCAAGCTTGAGGTGCTTGTCATGCTCACTGAATAAGGTGCTTGAGGTGCTTGTTGACAAAGGTGCTTATGATCCTGCTTGCTAACTAATTAAGGTGCTTGATGTGCTGAATGATCAAGGTGCTTGAGGTGCATAATGACTAAGGTGCTAAGGTGCTCCATGAATATGGTTCTTGAGGGGCTCAAGGTGTTCCCAACAGTAAACAAGATCCCTACTCAAGGGGGGGCAAGCCCCGGGTAGGTCACCTAATAAAAATGTAACCTATCATAACAGTTCAACAGAAGGGTATTTAAAGTTCTTGAAACTTACAAAAATATATATACAAAAGGGCATTGTTTTTTCAAATTTGAGAAAAATTATAGATTTTAAAAGAAAAAGATATATTATATTCTTAACAAAATTCACGGATAAGGGGTTTTACAAATATGTCTTGAACGCACGTGATATGGTAGTTTTACACATAGTGAACCCCTGGAGGGGCAAGCCCTCATTGTAGGAGCATGAGAGAAAACACACACACCCTCACACAAGGAAATATTGGTCTAAAGAAGCAACAAGGACACCTTTCAAGTTCCTCTCCATGTTTCCCTCATGGTGTTCCTAAAGTCTACTGGTTGGCCTCTCAAGGGGTCCAATGATAATCAAGCTAATTTAATTAATTGTTTATGCATTTATCAAGTCCCCTCTCTCAAAGGGGAAAGGGGGACACTTGTCCCAAGGCTAGCATGGTTGCTTGATATGCACTCTGCATGTGATTGACTAGACTTGAAGGGCTCCAATGAACTTCCAGCATGAGCTACAATGGTGGGTCGACCAAGAAATCTAGGGGCTAGCTTCGGGGGTATACTCCCCCCCCCCCCCCCCCCCCCCCCCCCCCACACACACACACACACACACACACACGCACACACACACACACACACACACTCATTGTGTGAGGTGCAAAGTGCAAGAGCTCCATCTCCTTCTCCAAGATTGTTGGGAAGTTGAGGGCCTACACCAACACTCTTGGCTATGGAATGAAAATCCAACCAAGATCTATGCTTCAATTCTTAAGCTTGCCATCTTCTCCATCTTCATTACTATGCTATTATGCTATGGTAAGCAAGAAGAGTGATGATAAGTGAGAAACTATTTCTTTCTACTATGAATATTTATTCTTTCCCTTCCGTACCTTCATTCATTGCTAGATCTCTCCACCTCTAAAGGTGTTCAAGGCCTTGGGGCTGAGGCCGGGGATGGTTAATGCTTTTACAAAAAAATTGTTATGCTTGTGATGCATGAAGATTTCCATCTTCATTGCATCACCTAGGTCACAAGGAACACAAATCCTATATTGTACCAAGTCTCTTTTGATGGGAGAATCTATAGTACAAAAGCCTATTGGAGGGGGGACTGACTCCACATAAATCGGGTCCTCAACTGTTGTCATGTTCTCTAATTATCTCTTGCAAAACTATTGTTCATGACAAGTTAATTAGGTACAACGGTTATGTTGCTACCACTTATTAATTTCACACTCTATGTTCTCAACGTAGTCTCATGGAAATGCTCACTCTAATTCTCTTATTTCCACTATTCTCAAAGTTCATAGGCCATTTCCATTACATCAGCATCAGAGCTATTGGTTTCTCTTTTCTTGCTTAAGAAGAGAGGTCCTTAAGTTGTCCATGAAAGGTTGGACTTGTTTATTGCAATAGGGTAAGTAGGCAAGGGATCTATTATCTTGGTTGACAAGGACTTAGTTCGAGGTATACCGTTGGAAAGTATAGTCTTAATAATGGAGTCTCTTGAGGCTTTCTTTTGGATTAACCACATTATTGAGCTACGTGCAAGTTTAGCAGGAACCATAATCAGCCGAGCAATGTTAGACCCTCTCCACTAGTATCTGTAATTAGCAAACTCTAAACCATGTGTGTGGCTGCTTGAGAACTAATTTTCAAAGGTAGAGAAGAGTAGCGACTAAGGTTTTTGACGATACCAAAGCACAAGGTAATCTATAGATAAGTTTAATTAGCATAGCTGACAATAATTAAGAGAGTAGAATGAATATTGATAACTTTGATTTTGCACATGAAGGTGCTAATGATGATGCCCCAATTTTTATTAATTACCTTGTTACAAGGTTGTAGCAAGCTATGGGCAATCGTGCTTTGCAAGACGAAGTTACTCAACAACTACGTGCTTATAGGATTTCCCTTCCTCTCCAAGAGGAGAGAGAGCTTAGCAGGCCTCTTGATGAGACTCCCAAAAGAAGACTCTCTCCCATAAGAGAGGAGGAATCCAAAGTATGAGAAAGAACAAAATTCCTAAGCTTCTCTGAAGATGTGGCTCCACGAAGAGGGAAGTCTAGACGGTCGCCAACCCCTCCCAAGAGGAAACGGTCAACCCATAGTACTTATCCTTGTCACTCTGAAAGGGAAGAGAGGAACCAAAGGAAGAAAAAGGCAAGAAAGAGGTCACCCTCTTCTCCTTCTTCTTCACCTTCCTCCTCTTTTGACGACGAAAGAAACAACTATTCTTGTAGAGAATACAAGAGGAGAGGACATCACAAATACTACCCTGTGTGGAGAAGGTCCCAAAAGCTCAAGAAATTGAAAGAGGGAGGAAAGAGTATCACTTTTCTTACCTATGATGGCACCTTTGGTGGTACCAACAAAGTATTATCCTTCATCTAGCAATTTGATGTGGCCTTTGGAGACGAGGGCTCCATGGAGTTCTCCAAGCTACACCATGTAGCTTATATGCACTTCCAAAAATCTATTCGTCAATGGTGGGCTAGCCTTCGTGGTAGTGGTGGCAAAGCCTCAAAGACATGGAAAACTCTACGGGTTTCCATCATGAATCAATTCCTTCCAAGCGATGCAGAGGAAAAAGTGATTACTGAATGGCGGAGTTTGAAGTTGCTCTCCAACGACTCTATCCAAAAATATGTGGACAACTTTTGGGATTTACATCTCAAGTCTACTGTCTTTCAAAAGATAGACTTTGTTGAGAAAAACCAATAATTTTGTGTGGGATTACCTGAAGAAATGGCCAAGTCTGTTAACTCTCAACGGCCTAGTTCTATCACCAAAGTAATCCACCACAATATGGTTGCTTCGTGCATCGATTTCCAACAAGGAGCTAGAAGGAATGCCAAGCCCATGGAAAGCAAAGACAAAAGTGATGCAAATGGGAAAAACAATGCCCAAAATTCTTCCCAAAGCAATTTCAACAACAACGACAATTGGTCCAAGGAGAAGGGATTTTACAAAGGTACAAATAAACTCTCTCTTGAAGAGCTAGAATCTTTCAGTAAGGACCACAAATGATTCAAGTGTGCGGAGCAAGGATATGGCTATCATTCTTGCCCCAAGAGAAATGCCCGCAATGAGGCTCCTATAGATTCTACTATCAAAAATCCAAAAGAGGATGCTCATTGAAAAGGATCACCTCTCTCCTATACCTGCTTGGGGAAAGATAATGGACCATGATGCCTTCATCTTGTTTGGCATTGGCTCTACGCACAACTTCATATCAATGAAGCTGGCCACTAAGGCATTCAAGCTTTCAAGATGGGAGATGCTGTAACTGCTGATGGAGTTTTCAAGGGATAGCAAGCCTTTGTTACTCCCTTGATTGATAAGTTGAAGCTTCACGTCCAAAGCTACGTGAACAAAGAAGAATTTCTTTCTCTCCTCTCCAACATGAGGATGTTATCCTAGGAAACCATGGTTCAACTGCATGGCTGCCAACATGAAGTTCCCTGAAAGAAGAATCTACTTCACGTACAGGAAAAAGAGCATGTATATAGATGCTAGTGAGTCCGGTCATACTATACCACTTGTAAATTCGCCTAATTTTGATAAGTCAATGAAAAGCTTAGTTTTTCCGTACATGATTTTTATCAAAGAGTCTCTAAATGATGCTAATGTTTTAACAAAGAAAAGTGTTAGGAATCAAGAACAATCAGGCTTGTCTAATTTCGAAATGGATTCCAAGATGTGTTTATCGATGATATCCCTATGGACTTACCTCCAAAATGAGGGGGATGAGGACCATTGAATTGAGATCCTACCAGGAAGCTCACCACCTAACAAGCCTCCTTATTGAGTTTCCCAATCCCAACAAGAGGAGATCAGGAGGCAAGTACAAGAACTCATGGACAAAGGGATGGTGAAGCCTAGCTCCTCTCCCTTTTTTTCTCCAGTCCTTTTACTCCAAAAGAAAGATGGTACCGCATCTGTGTGGACTATCGAGAATTAAACCATATGACTATCAAAACCAAATTTCCCATACCGCGGGTAGAAGATCTATTTGATAAGCTACAAGGTTTGACCTACTTCAGTAGGATTGACCTTAAAAGTGAATATCATCAAATAAGGATAGTGAATGAAGAAATCCTAAAGATTGCATTCCGTACAACATTTGGTCTTTATGAATATATAATCGTGCCTTTTGGCTTGAATAAAGCACCGGCCATTTTCAATCATTTGATAGAGAAAATATTTAGACACTATGGCAAGATCACTGGTGTGTTCTTTGATGATATCATCATATACTCCAAGTCTTTGGAGGAGCACAAGCAACATCTCCAGGTATTTTTTCAAGCTTTGAGGGGGAACAATCTCTTTTATCAAATCAAAAGAAGAGTGAATTTTTACTTCAAGAGATTCAATACTTAGGTCAAATTATCTCTCAAGATGGTATTTGTATGAATCCATCAAAGTTGGAGGTAAGAAAAGCATGGTCTAATCCAAGGAATCTACATGAGCTAAGAAGATTTACTAGTATGTGTGCATACTGTAGAGGCTTCATAGAAAAATTCTATGAAATAGCAGGACCATTACATGACTTAACAAAGAAGAATGTTAAGTAGCCATGGACTGCTAAGGAGAAAAATGCATTTGCCAAGCTCAAAGAGAAGCTTACCTCCCAACCAATCCTTATGATTCTGGGTCTCTCAAAGCCATTTGAGGTCCAATGTGATGCTTGTGATGAGTGCTTTGGATCAGTCTTGCTTCAAGAAGGGCATGCCATAGCATATGAGTGTCAAAGTCTCAATGCTGATGAACAAGTCTTGGACATATATGAAGAATAAATTTTAGTTGTTCCACATGCCCTAGCCACATGGAAGCACTTTCTATTGGTGGGGACTCCATTTATTTTGTGAACGGGCCAACAAAGTCTAAAGTACTTCATGACGCAAACCAAGCTTTCCAACAAACAAATGAGGTCGGAAAGGTTTCTTTTGCAATTTTATTTGCATATTTCTCACATTGTGTGTAAGCATAATCAAGTTGACGATGCCCTTTCATGATGACCAAGAGTTAATGCGGTGTCTATATCAACTCACAATGATCTATCTTCCTTGCATTGGGGAAGAAAGAAGAACCATTCACATTGCAAGATGGTTATATTCTCCATGGAAATAGGGTATGTGTTGCCCACTCCCTTCACGAGAAAGTCATGTATGAATCCCATGCTCCTCCCTGCATGGGTCATAGAGGCATTCAACTACTCTTCAAGGAGTAGAGATGTACTTCTATCGTCCTACCATGAAAGTAGACATACAGGAGTATGTTTCAAAATGTGTTGTATTCCAAAAGACCAAGTATGATAGACGGAAGCAACCTGGATTAATCCAGTCATTGACAATCCCTAGTTCACCATGGGAGAGTATATCCATGGATTTTAACTTTAGATTACCCAAGTCTATCCATAGGAATACGGGAATATGGACAATAGTTGACAGGTTTAGCAAGAAAGCACACTTTATTCATGTCAAAAAGACTAGTAAGGCACACCAAATGGAAACTCTCTTCATATCTCATATTTTCAAACACCATGGATTTCCAACATCCATCGTGTGTCAGATAGAGATCCTCTAAGATTTAATAAACGTGATCACAAATATGTGAACACGTTAATAACGTTGAGTGATCACATTTAAAAATACGTGATCACGTTAAATATTCACATGACTTTCCTTCAACCTACAAAAAGCGTCCAATTCTATAAGCTCGCTCGAATTTTTCATTTCTTGGCAGGCTCAGTTTAGGGTTCACATAGCTTCCCAATAAGCCGGTCAAGAAAAACATGTACCTTGGTGGGGTCTTAGTGGGTTGTTGCATCTCCGCTTACGGTTTTTTGTGATCATGTGAATGTGATAAAAAAACACTGTGATCATAAGAAATTTCACGTGATCACTCACATGAATATAAAATCCCTGGAGATCCTAGAATGACCAATAATTTCTCGAAAGGTCTCTTGAAAATCTAGGTACAAGATTGAATTTCTCTTCGGCCTATCACCCACAAACGGATGGCCAAAGTGAGATAGCCAATCTTACGATACTCGATCTACTAAAGACTTATGTTACAGAAGTAGATCAACGCTCACAATGGGAAAAGTACTTACCCCTTGTAGAGTATGCATACAATAACATTGTCCATACTACTATACAGGAAAGGCACCTTTTTAAATCATAGAGGGAAGACCTAAAAGTCCCTTGCTACTTAAAGTACATGGGAAGATCTTTGATTTTCCAATGAGTATAGCTGTGACCTACAATAATCTTTCCAAAATATTAAGGAGGCTATATCCATCTCTCAAAAAAGGAAAAAAGTTGTTGCCGACAAGCACAGAAGGGCCTTAATGTTCAAATAAAATGATTGGGTCTTACTTAAGTTTCCCAACGCTTGATTGAGGCAAACGTCATCCGGAAAAAATCCTACGGGCCATCAAAAGTATTATGCTAAACTAGCAAAAAGAAAATATGGTCCTTTTCAAATCGTGAAGCCAAACAATGACATGGCTTATCAACTCAAGTTGCCCAACTATTGGCTCCTACAAAATGATTTTCCTGTGAGCCTACGTAAGCCCTACAAAGGAGAGCCACCAACAGAACCAATTATTGAAGACCCCCAAAAATCAAAGACCAAGAAGAGGTGCTACAACCCAAAGCTATCCTTCGGCATGAAGACAAAGTACTATGACATGGTAAGATTATGCAAGGGTATATTTCTAAGTTAAAAAATTATCCATTTGAAGATGCTAGATGGATGCGAGGAATACAACTCAAAGATAGTATATACCTTGTCAATGCTTACAATGCTACATTAGAGTAATCAAATGTACATGCTTCTTTTAAATGATCAATTTTTTTTTTCTTTTAAGATTAATTTTATTTTAATTATGCACAAATTTAAGTAGTATGTATGCTTAGAATCATGTTTGTGATGACGATGTCTCTCAAACACCAAGTAGAATTTGTCACTCTACTTTGGGAGAATGAAGTGCACTAAAGAGCAGACATGCTTGCGGTAGCTGAGTATCCCAAGCCCCAAATGGATTAGTCACCCATATTGGAACAATGTCGTAGAGAAAAATGGGATCCTCTACCCGCTAAGAAACATCAACTAATGACTAAGGCTTTATCTCTTCTACCTCATAGTTGAGGACCAGTATGGTTTCAAGAGAGAGGTAATGTCATAAAATCTAATATCTAACCAATCCAAATTATTTTCACATATTAAACTCATCATTTATAGTGGGAGAATAAACGGTAACAAGGGTTAGAATAAAGACATGTGCTTTTGGATCTATCTCAACACGTGGCCCAGGTTAAAGGGTCCAAATGAGAGATGGTCTATCAAAGAGCAAGGCTAGCTAATGGAGCTTAAAGACCTTAGGGTTTGCTTCATTAAATACCTACAGAGTTATTGTTAAAAGTCCTTTGACCTTAGGCAAAGGCTAGGGTTGTGCTTGAGGCAGGAACATGGCCCAAGCTTGAGGTGCTCGTCGTGCTTGCTGACTAAGGTGCTTGAGGTGCTTAATGACTAAGGTGCTAGGATGCTCGATGACTAAGGTGCTTGAGGGGCTCAAGGTGTTATCAAAAGTTAACAAAATCGCTACTCAAAGGGGGCAAGCCCTCATTGTAGGAGCATGAGAGAGAATGCATACACCCTCACACAAGGCAAGCTTGGTTTAAAGAAGCAACAATGACACTTGTCAAGTTCCTCTCCATGTTTCCCTCAAGGTGTTCCTAAAGCCTATTGGTTGGCCTCTCAAGGGGTCCAAGATAATTTAGCTAATTAATTTAACTTTTTATTTATTTTTCAAGTCCCCTCTCTCAAAGGGGAAAGGGGGACACTTGTCCCAAGGCTAGCATGGTTGCTTGATATGCACTCTACAACTGATTGGATAGGCTTGAAGGGGTCCAATGAACTTCTAGAGTGAGCTACAAGGGTGGGTCAACCAAGAAATATAGGGGCTACCTTGGGGGGTATACTCTCTCTCACACACACACACACACATTGTGTGAGGTGCAAAGTGCAAGAGCTCCAACTCCTTCTCCAAGCTTGTTGAGAAGTTGAGGGCCTGCACCAACACTCTTGGCTATGTAATGCAAATCCAACCAAGAGCTATTCTTCAATTCTTAAGCTTTCCATCTTGTCCATCTTCATTACTATGCTAAGCAAGAAGAGTGATGATAGGTGAGGAACTATTTCTTTCTACTATGACTATTTCTTCTTTCTCTTCCCTACCCTCATTCCCCACTAGCTCTCTCCACCTTTGAAGGTGTTTGAGGCCTTGGGACTACGTCCGGGGATGGTTAATGATTTTACAAAGTTTACGTCATGGTCGTTATGCGTGAAGCTTTCCATCTTCATTGCATTCCCTACGTCACAAGGAGCACAAAGATTGTATTGTACCAAGTCTCTCTTGATGGGATAATCTATAATACAAAATCCTATTGGAGGGGGGAGCGGAGTTATCTTATTCTCTCTCTTGCAAAAATATTGTTCATGCCAAGTTAATTAAGTATAATGGTTATGTTGCTACCGGTAATTAAGTTTAGCCTCAATGTTCTCAAGGTAGTCTCATGAAAATTCTCACTCTAACTCCCTTATTTCCTCTATTCTCCAAGTTCATAGGCCATTTTCATTACAATGGGCTTCTGTCCATGCATCAATTCAAATATGATAAAACTTGTAACAGAACTATGCATAGTGTGATCAACCCATAAAGTAAAAGGTAGTAGCTTAGGCCAATCCTCAATATGTCCTTGGCATGCCTTTGCTAAAGCCTTAACAATAGGCGGATTCACTCTTTCACTTTTCCCATTACCTTCTAGATTGTAAGTTGTAGTAAGAGCCAATTTGAATCCCAAATGAGCAAAAAACTCACCAGCTTCATCTGCATTCAATTATCCTCTATCAAGAGTGATTTTGCCAGCACAACCATACTTGGAAACTACATATTCAAGAAAAATATTTCACACAAAACTTGTAGCTTTTCTACGCAAAGCTCTCCCTTCAACCTGGTTGGTGCGATCCTCTCGAGCAAGAATAATATACGTTGTCTGCCAAACCCCCACTCGCATTGTAATCAAATCTACTACACACTTGTAATGCATAGCTAGTGGATTTAATCCATCTTGATGCTGTACATTAGAATATTGTTGGCATACTAAACAAGTCTCCACAAATTGAGCAAAATCTTTTTACATTCCCTTCCATGAGTAGCGGTCCTTAATTTTGATGAAAGATGCACATATCCCTATGTGTCCAGCCCATAATCTTTCATATATGACACTCTTTGTGAACACCTGCTATTGAGTAGCTTTATCACAAACAACCCACTGCGGTACCCCTCTCAAATGCTTTGGTTGCTTCCACAAATGACCATCTCTTAAAAAGTATCCATAATTCTTTTTCCTGATCCTCTTGTACTCTTGATCCTAGACTCATTTTGAAGAAAATCCTAACTCATATCTCTCTCTATCTTTCCATGCTAACGTGTCTTGGCAGGTAGAGAGAGAGAGAGATCTACTAGTCCCCTTTCAAACTTTTCTTCTAAATCACATCCCTCTCTAGATGTCCACATCAAGGTGAACTAGTGTGTGTATATATATATATATATATATATATATATATATATATATATATATATATATATATATATATATATAGAGAGAGAGAGAGAGAGAGAGAGAGAGAGAGAGAGAGAGAGATCCATTATTACAAAAGAACTTTCAAGTTTTCCCCTATTATCACCAAGTAGAGAAAAATTAAAAACACATTTTCCTCAACATGAAGAGATTTGCTATTCACTCTCTCTAGTTGTTCACGGTGGCATGGATTCCTGGGTAGAGAGAGAGAGAGAGAGAGAGAGAGAGAGAGAGAGAGAGAGAGATTGTCACTTTTTTTCTAAGTTGAATATGTCCCTAGCTATCCATGGTGGTGTGGACTCCTAGAGGGAGAAATTAGAATGATAAAGAGAGAGACTAGAGAGAAAACATGCGGGCCTCGAAGACTGATCATTAACCATAATGACCTTCTTGGTGCACAGCTACAGCTGCCATGCCGGCCCGTTACTAATGGCCCCCTAGCATAGGTACGATATGAGTGACCTAGATACAAATTTTGGTGAACCATGAATGATACTCTTCATTGGTCAAGTTGGCTTGTAGCAGTTACTAGCGGGAATGCCAGTAGTAGCTGAGAGAGAGAGAGAGAGAGAGAGAGAGAGAGAGAGAGATACACCTCTATGGTCTACACATTGCATCCTCCTCAGCTTTAAGTTCCACCCCATCTCCTTTCAAACAAATTTCTAGAATCAAAACTCTCTCTAGTAGTGTTGCACGCCGGCGTGTTACTGCTAGAGAGAGAGGGAGATGGAGAAAGAGAGACGTGCGGATAGTGTGACGTGCTATTGCATAGCTTATTAATATAGTGTTGGGAGTTGTAGGTGTTCTGACCTCAAACTTTCAAAGACATGCATAACTTTGAGAGAGAGAGAGAGAGAGAGAGAGAGAGAGAGAGAGAGAGAGAGAGAGAGAGAGAGAGAGAGAGAGAGAGAGAGAGAGAAGTCAGGACCTGGTCGCAACTTGCAAGCACATGCGACTATTGCCACACCTCATAAGTCAACTACTATTTGTTGAGAGAGAAGGAGAGAGCACAGAAATATAGCCCCAAAGTGTGTAGAATACACACATGAGATGATGTATATATAGAGGAGACCTGGGAGCCATATATAGAGAAGCCATATATTGAGTAGCTTCACATATAAACTCAACACCCCCGCTCAAATAAGGGTCCCTAACTGTGGATGAAAAAACCCTTGGGGGATCAAGGGAAAAACCCACAGCTCTATATACACCCACCGTTATATTATAAAAATCAATGAATATACAAATGTTTACGAGGAGCTACATCAATCCTTTTCCAATGAATATTTTATGAGGAGCTACATCACTCCTTTTACAATGAATGTTTTATGAGAAGCACATTACTCCTATCCTATCAAATACAATAATGAATACAAAGGTTCAATAAAGAGGTGTAAAGGCTATTGATTAGCTTGTAATGAAAAGTGTCTCCGTGAATCTGCTGTGTAGTATGTCATCAATATCGCATCACCAAACATGTCTTCATGTTGTCATCAATATGGCATCACCAAACATATCTTCACAAATCTTTTATTGTCACCAAGTTTGTCTTCATAAAATCAATTCTTTGATCAATCCTACATAGATCATAGACTCAAAAACAAAAAAGTCATGAAAATTATTAGCATCGTTAATGAAATAATTATGTTCACAATGCCATAAGAGATGGTTCGCGATGCCACTCTTTGGACGACATATATACGCATGACAACATATAGTACATAAAGTATGAACGTCAAAGTACAAAATGTGTGATTACGTGATGCAAATGATATACTACATAAAACAATATTTATCAACGTAGCGATCAATGAATACCATCAAAGTATTAACAAAATATCATCATTGTATCAATAAAAATGAATAAATCATCATGGTATCAACGAAAAGCATCATGATATCACCGAGAATAATCATTGTATCAACGAAATTACATCATGGCATCACCGAGAATAACCATGGTATCAACGAAACATCATCATGGCATCACCGAGAATAACCATGGTATCAACGAAACAATATCATGGTATCACCGAGAATAACCATGGTATCAACAAAACATCATCATGGTATCAACAAAAATCACCATGGAATCAACCAAATATCATCATGGAATCACCGAGAATAACCATGGTATTAACGAAATATCATCATGGCATCACCGAGAATAACCATGGTATCAACGAAATATCATCATGGCATCAACGAAAATCACCATGAACAAAGTATTAACAAAACATCACCATGGTACCATCAAAATCATTATGGTATCAATGAGAAATTATCAATAAAACGACGTAAACTATATCTCTAAAATAATAATTATACGAGAATCAATGAACTAGTATATCATATAACAAAAGATCATGTACCAATAGTAGCTCGATAGAATTTGGACGATCATCAACGGCTCGATTGAATCGGAACGATGTGTAACTGGCTTCTGCAGCAAAGTTACGTCAGTAACAAATATATGATTGATGAAGAAAAAATATAATTGAGAAGTTTTCAATTATGAGAAAAATCAAAAGCAAAAAAAAAAAAGATTTTGATTTTCAAACATATTCGCAGTCCGAAACGATAACCCAAAAACGGTGCAGAATTTAGAGAAACTTTCTTCTGCAAGGTTATAGACCACATCGATTCCGATGGCTCAAGCGAATAGTTTCTCATCGATTTCGATGCCTGCAGCGGTTAGTGTATCTGCAAAGCTATAGACCACATCGATTCCGATCCCTTATGCGAGTAGTTTCTACAAAATCGTTTTCAATTAGCAGAAAAATCAAAAACATAAAACGAAACTTGCTTTTTGGGTATGTACGCAGTCCGTGAACGATAACTCAAAATCACTACAGAATTTGAAAACACTTCCTTCTGCAAAGTTGTAGACCACATCGATTCCCGTCCTCGTAGCAGGTAGTTTCTGCAAAATCAGTTTCAATTAGCAGAAAAATCAAAAACAAAAAGCGGAAACTGTTTTTCAGATATGTACGCAGTCGGCGAATGATAACTCAAAATCAGTGTGGAATTTGAAAAAACTTCCTTCTACAAAGTTGTAGACCACATCGATTCCGGTCCCTCGCATGTGCAGTTTCTGCAAAATCGTTTTCAATTAGCAGAAAAATTAAAAACAAAAAGCCGAAACTATTTTTCAGGTATGTACGCAGTCCGCGAACGATAACTCAAAATCGGTGCAGAATTTGAAAAAAACTTCTTTTTGCAAAGTTGGAGACCACATCGATTCCGGTCCCTCCCGCGGGTAGTTTCTGCAGAATCGTTTTAGATAAGGAGAAAAATCGAAAACAAAAACGTACTACTCTGATACCATGTTGAGAGAGAAGGAGAGAGCACAGAAATAGAACCCCAAAGTGTGTAGAATACACACATGAGATGATGTATATATAGAGGGGACCTGGGTGCCATATATAGAGAAGCCATATATTGAGTAGCTTCACATATAAGCTCAACATGAGCTTATATGTGAAGCTACTCTATATATGGCACCCAGGTCCCCTCTATATATACATCATCTCATGTGTGTATTCTACACACTTTGGGGTTCTATTTTTGTTCTCTCTCCTTCTCTCTCAACACTATTTTCACGTGCTATGGTAGAAGCAATGATACTAGTAACCAGTTTGTAGTTAGTGGCAAGCACACGAATGCCAACAAATATGAGAGCGAGGCTGCAAGCGAGAGAGCGAGTGAGAGAGAGAGAGTGACGTTTTTCAAAAAAAATCTTGAATCAAACCTCTCTTTAGCTGCCTACGTCGATGTAGACTGCTAGAGAGAGAGAGAGAGATCTAGAAATTTCAGTGAAAAAAGAAACAGGGTCTAGTGATGAATTTACAACTAGCAAAAAACAGAGAAATATACACAAGTTTGTCTTCAAATTTTGAGCTAAAAAATCATGAGAATTTCAAGTTTACCCTTATTTTCTTTTGTTGGGGAAAATGTATTTTTCTAGTCTTGATCTTAGTATGGGGTAGGGAATGGTCACTTGTTGACCATTGCTCGGAATCCATGCAACTGCATGGCAATCGACGAAGGTCGGGAGCCGTGCGAGAGCGTGGATTTTTGGGTGTATCGTTAGCAAGTAACCATTCCCGACCATCAAGGTCCGGGGGAGGGAGGCCGTGATCGCAGATTCTACACACTGATATGTCAGCTACACAACAATTCCGCTTTTCATAAACTTTTACGTATTTTGCATGCTAACATGTCAACAACACAGCAGATCTGCTATTGCGGTCTACTGTGTTGCTTAGATATTCTCTATGATGATTTGAGAGAGTCTCTACTATTGTGCGGTTACTCAAATTCCATGCATTGACTTGCCAACAATCTGGCAGCACCGCCCTTTCTAAATGATGAGTTGTCTCATATCTAACAATGCATTATTGACTTTCTTCTCAGGAATGTAGAGTAGATGAGCGGCCCAGATTGGCTGCCCCTGAACTTGGAACTTGACGGATAGTGTGCATTGTGGGTTTTCTATTCCAAATTTCCAATATATGGACTATTGAAATTTGAATGGGTCACAAGAGGACTGATTCTTGAGAGAACACAAGGATGTTGACAACAATTGAAACCTCGAAAAGCCTAACCTTTTCCATGATTGGCAGTCGGGGGTTTCTAGCGAGCTCGGCTACCTAAACCCTCATTGTTTCGAGGTTTACCCGTACGGTGTTACTTTATAGTGATTTGGGAGTTCATATTGAATGTTTCATCTTTATTGACAAAGTATTCCTTCCTAGGGGATAAGAAATGGGTCTAAGATATTCAAAAAGTAAAGGGGTTTCCCTAGTTACTTCTATTCTTCCAATTCCGACAGTTCAAAAGATAGGCCGGTAGTGGAGTCCTCCTATCATCAGGGCTGGAAAAACACTAGAAAAGGCTTGACTCTGACAAAATATTTATCTTTTCCTCCTCCTCTATCATCTTCGGGGCGCCGTTATGGCAAGAGGAGTTTGGAGGGGATACTCATGAGATCGAGGATGACAACTCCACTCCAAAAGGGATGAGGCCAGACATGAATTAGGCTTTAACGACATGGTGGATCCCTTTTGTAGGGGACCAAAACTGGAGGAAGACACTTCTTCCGGAAATGAAGGAAATGGTCAGGATACTGGGTTGGGCGATTATGACCCTAGAGAAAAGGAAGGACTAGGGGGGATCTCCTAGATTGGCCCCTTCTTGCTTCCCGAAAAAGAGAATGGCAAGGATGAACCCGAGAATGAGAAAAGGAGCAGCAGTAGGTATTGAAAACGTATTTAGTCTTTTGACAAGCCCTCTAAGACTCTAGGTTTTGCCGTAAGAAAAGCTATTTCCCAGTTTTCTCTGACGATGGCCTTTTTGATATTATTTGTATCTCAAGGAAATCCACTTTTGATAAATATAGACAACTAACGATTACTTCAGGGTGGCCTTTGCTTTGTCACTCCCCAATTAGGTAGCATAATGTTAATGTGCTAGACTCATAGTCCTAGAATGATGGTTTGACTCAATCCCCATTTTTTGTAAATTAAACCCATTGTGGCATGACGATACATGACAAGGGATCCTAGCTTAGAATGCAATGGATGTATGTGGGTTCCTCCCCATCTACCTACTCCTTTTGCTAGGAATTTGGACACTCAAGGAGAAGGGTCTGTTGTTGCTAGCCCTTATTGACATAGAGCTACTGCCTTGGCAAGAGTTGTTGTCTTTGCTATGTCAACCGGATAAAAGTGTGAAGGAAAAAGGGTTGAATATAATAAAATTCGATCCTCACTCGAAAACTTTTAAGGGGCATAGTGGGTATATGCACACACGCAGACAAACACACACACAAAGAGATGGCACACACCTAGGATTGAGGTGGATGTGCTAGTGGTAGAAATTGCAACAAAAACATGTAGGCCACCCTGATAATGCTTTCTTGAACAAGCCCAACAAGATTGCATGGTGAAAATTCTTGTTCCATACCATGTGACTTCTTGGGCTTGAAAGTTTATGAGGGCCATTACTCTTGTAAGCTTGTCCCTCGTGTTCTAAGTAGGTCTTGCTTCTATGAGCTATATTATACACACTCATCCCTTTGTCACTGCATTTTGACACAAGATATATCATCCAAAATTAATACTAAAGAGAAGCTCCTAATGGTACATTAGTTGTATCCTTTGTCTCCTTTGAAATGTGCTACCATTGCATATTTTAAACTTAATATCCACCACCTCTATCTATGCTTGGATAGAGTGTAGGAACTAAATAAAAACACATATGTCAATGATTATTGAAATACGTAGAAGTACCTTGACTAGTTTGGGCTTTTTGAAATAGTACATTGCTATTTTTTTCTCGGTTTAGTTAGCGCTTGAAAAAACTTGCTCGAGATTTGGGATTCCTCCCTGGTAAGAGTGCTGAGGAAGCCGCCTATCAAAAGCAATTCTCCATCATACATCACTTCAAAAAAGACTTCAAAAACACAAACAAGAGTACCACATCCTACATGTAAATGAGAAGAGGTGTAGAACTTTAATCCAACATCATCACTAGTGGGAAGCATCTCCTCTTCATCTTCATACATGGCCCTTGAAAACATATCTGCAACAGGGTTATCTCTGCCTGTAATATGACAAAACTCATGGTTAAGGGACTTAATAAAGGCTCTCCATCATAACATTGCAATGTCCAATCCCTATCAATGGCAAACAATCGCCTATACTATAATTGAAGCTCCTAATGGATATTACTTGTGTAGAACTTTAATCCAACATCATGACTAGTGGGAAGCATCTCCTCTTCATCTTCATACATGGCCCTTGAAAACATATCTGCAACACAGTTATCTATGCCTGTAATATGACAAAACTCATGGTTAAGGGACTTAATAAAGGCTCTCCATCGTAACATTGCAATGTCCAAAGTAGAGTAGTTTTTTATTATCCCTATCAATGGCAAACAATCGTCTGTACTATAATTGAAGCTCCTATTAGATATTACTTGTGAAAACTCAGGGTAGCAACACCCCAAAATTCTCTCTTAACTTGTGGGTAACCTCTTTCACAAGTCTTAATAACTTATTTCCCAAATCGGATTGCATACCTGTGACCATCTTCATCATCTTGACCTAAAGCCTACCCAATATCTGTCGGGCTAGTGTCAATGATTAAGATCATTGGACTTCCACACTTATAGTCAACCTTTCTCATGGTAAGAGCCTTGAGAAGCATTTTCTTCAATTGTTTGATGGCCTTCATATCAAATTCTTGTTGGAAATAGGGTTGAAGGGAAACACACACAGCTTGGAGAAGACAAAGTAAGCTCAAGGCACACAACAGAGAGTAGTATTACTTAGTGTGCAATGGAAAGACAAGATAGCCCTAGAGTTATGGGTGTATGTACAATGAACACAGGAAAAAAACTCCTAGTGAGGGAAAAAGTGCCCTGCCCGTCCTAAGTGTGTTCACAAACATCACTAACACATGTATATGGTAACAAACCCCTCTAGAAGTGATGCAGTGAATGAGAGATGGCACATAAAGTATAGGGGAGTGCCATGCCCTGAGGACATGATCATTCCACAAAAGAGAGTAAGCCCAAATATTTGTAGAAAGCTTCAAACTTCTATGAGACAATGCCTTTGTGAAAAGATTTGAGCGGTTCTCCTGTGTTGGCACATAGGCCAAGATGATCTCTCTTGCTAAGAGTCTTTCCCTGACATAGTGGTAATGCACCTCAATGTGCTTTGTGTGAGCATGAAAAATTGGATTATTTGCAACTAACAATGCACTGTGACTATTAGTGTAGATGATTTTGTCAATGTCCTTTCCAACACCCAAATCATCCATAAGCTGTCTAAGACATACACACTTGACCGTAGATGTGAAGATTGCCAGGTACTCAACCTCACAACTAAAAGTGTCCACATTACGTTGCTTCTTCTCAACCATGATATGCATGAATTGTCGAGTATGAAATAAAAACCACTTGTGGAAACTCGTGTGTCAAAACAACTAGCTCAATTTGAGTCCAAAAAGCATTTAAATATGGTGGCAATGATCTCCCTTGGGATAAAACAACCTAAGATGTAAAGTGCCACTCAAGTAGCAAAAGATATGCTTGAGAGCTTGTCAATCTTAGACCATGGGCTATGCATAAATTTGCTGACCCATGAGACTATGAACTAAATACATGGCCTTGTGTTGCATACATAAATAAGGAATCCAACAATAGTTTGGTAAAGAGTGAAATTTGCAAGATCACCAGTATCATGAAGACTCAATTTCAAACATGTTTCCATGGGAGTGGCAATAGGTTTGCAATCCTCAAGTCCAAACTTACATAGCAATGTCTCTATGTAACTTGTCTGACACAAGGCAATACCACCATCACACTGCTTAAACTGTATGCCCAAGTAATGATGCAACAACCCCAAATCTTTCATATTGAAAGTATCATTCAAATCAAACTTACATTCAGCAATGTGCCTCATTTGGACCATTGATCAGCAACTCATCTAGACATAGAACAACAATGAGAAGTACATCACCATCACTCTTTACATTAAAAGTGTTTTTTGTTGGATTCAATACAAAATCCTCATTTGAATGAATGAGTGCCAGATTTCTCGTACCAAGCATGCGGAGACCGCCTCAACCCATACAAAGCTGTGAGGTTGTGTTACATAAAACTCCTCAAGTATGTCACCATTCAAGAAAGAGGTAACAATGTTTGGTTGATGTACATCCCAACCAAAATGAGATGCCAATGCACGTAGAAAATTCATATTAGTCATCGAGCAAGTGGGAGCAAAAGTCTCTTCATAATCTATGCCTTTTTTCTATGCATAAACCTTTGCAATAATTTGAGTCTTATAGCGATCAATCTCACCATTCAGCTTGCGTTTTAAATTGTAAACCCACTTTGTACCAATGGCCTTTTTCCTAGGAGGGAAATCACATAGAGTCCATGTGTAATTTTCTATAAGTGCATCCTATTCTAATTGCATGGAAGACATCCAATTTTCTTAATCATGTGCTTCATCAAAAGATAGAGGTTCCTCAACATCACATAACAATATAATGCATAAGATCCATGCCAAGAACCTAAACGAGTACATCTAGACAAAGGTGTATCCAATTTACTATCATGTAAAGTATGCATCATCCATTTTGGCATACCTCTAGCCTGCTCATTCGCATCCCTTTTCACATCAAGTACATCATGTACATCTGCATCAATAATAGGATGATCCATAACATTTTCAATAACCCCCATAGGCTATATATTTTTCTCATTCAAATTTACATTCAAATTTCCACCAGTGAAAAGAGGCAGTGTCTCTAGCACATGACAACAAGGGTTGAACATAATCTTCCACAAACACAACATCTCATGAAAAGAGGCAAAAAACTGTCATAAATGTCATGCAAGCTTACATTAGTGTCTCTAGCACATGACAACAAGGGTTCAACATAATCTTCCACAAACACGACATCTCATGAAACCAATATACAATTTGTTTGAAGATGGTACAACGTGTAACCTTTGCTTTCAGAACTATAACCAACAAAAATGCATTTGACATCCTTATCGTCCAAGTTTTTGTGTTGTGTTTGTGGCTACTACAAAGAACATTACCTCTCATCAAGACTTGTTTACCTCTCTTGAGGATGTACCTCATGGAAATGCAGTCACTTGTGTCAACAATGCCTCTTATCCGGTCAAGGGAGTTGGAAAGATCATGCTAACTACTACGAAAGGCAGTTATTTCACACTTATTGATGCAATTTATGTACTTGGGATCAAGAAGAACCTTGTATTTGAGCTTGATAGACTTGGTCTTGTTGTGAAATTTGTGGATGATAGATGTACAGTACATGATCTCAATTTTGGTGATCACATTGTTGCATCTAGAATTTTATACCATGGGTTGTATAAGATCACTTTGTATGACAAGTGTGGGAAGCATTTTGCAATGCAATTTTAGATGCAAATCTTTGGCATGCATGTTTTGGACATATAATTTTTGTCAGTTTGTTGTGTTTGTAGAAATCTCATATGGTGATTCTTTGTTGCCTCTTGAAGCAACTATGAAGCATGTTTGTGAATGTTGTATTCAGGGTAAGATGCAACATTCAAAGTTTCTAAAGGATGGTTTAGGAAGGGATACATGAAGTTTGAACCTTGTGCATAGTGAAGTTTGTGGGCCTATGCAAACTCTGTCCTTAGGCAATTACATGTACTTCATGAATTTCATTGATGATTACTCCAAGCATGCATGGGTGTATCCACTAAAAGCTAAGTCCTAAGTATTTATGTGGTTCAATTAATTTTTGGCTATGGCTAGAAATGCCTCTAAATGTACTATGAGCACCCTCCAATCCAATCGAGGTGGGGAGCATATGTCGCATGAATTTAATGCATTTTTAGCTAGTTGTGAGATAAAACACCAAGGTACAGTGTGGTATACACAATAATCGCAATTCATCTTCTATTTTTCATTCTCACCAAAATTCCTAGACAAGGTATTGCCAGCATAAACATTGGAAAGAGGTGATTTTCCACTCGCCGAAGAACCATGAGAAGTGGCTACGTTGTTGCTACCACTTTTCCTTTGAGCAGAAATAAAAGCCTATTCGAATTCATGTTGTTTAGCCCTATTTTCCTTGAAAGTGACTCTTGCAGTAGCGATGTGCACAATGCATCAAACTTGACAACTTCTGGTTCCCTTCGGTCATAAGTCTCAAAGTACTAGCAAAAGTCTGGTAATAATTTGGCAAAACATCAAGATCAGTCTGCACAAGTGAACTGCTAAAAATGACTTCTCCTCCAAAAAATAATTTTGTGAGGTCCCAACCCCGTTACCAAATCCATTTGGCAAAAGAAGGGTACGTGACAGGTTGCTAGGCCTTAATCGATTGGGAAAAGCATAAGGAGATAGACAAGATTTCTAATGGATTGATTCTCGTCATCCAGTAACTTGAGTTCGAACCATTGAAAAGGGTGCTAGCCCTATCTTGCAGGGGAATCATGAACTAACACAATAATGTGACGGTCCTAGTTCTCACCTTCTTCCAAAAGAGAGAAACCCCGAATGCCTTTTTTCCCATAATTTTCAGAGGCACATACACTTGGGACTTCTCGACTCTTGTCACAATGAGTCTCTAGTTTTGCTTCTTCTATCAATGAGAAGTAGAGAGTTTCTTGACTAATCAAGACCACCCATCCTTGATTGGCAACCTGAGCCAGTCCCCACATTCCACCCCCACACTCACACTTTGTTTTGCTTGTTTTCTAATTACTACAACATGATTGTTTATACAAAAAGTTCCTTTTTATGATTTCCATCACAAGTTTGTTAAGACAACCCTTCAACCATTATCAACCCGGCACCAAGAAACCCGCAGTGACTAACTTGCAACCTGGGCACTAACGCGCAAGTAATATCTTGCTTTCTGGGCACCAACCCGCAAGATGTTTGCAACCATATGCACTACTTTAGCATTCACTCCGCTAAGCTCTACTCCCAAGATATCAAAGGGAGTTTTGACTATATCACTGTAGGATTTTTGAATGAATAAGATTCAAGAGTTCTTCTACTGGGCAAACATTTCTTTTCTATGAGCAAACATACTACTTTCCATGCATTCTTTCCCTTTTAATACAACTTGAGAAAATTAACAAGTTCAATTGATGCGATTTTGAATTGGGAATGCCCCATGATTAGGTATTTTTGCCTTCCTATTTACCTATGATGCAAGTAACAAAAGGAATTTTCCTACGTGTTCATGAGCAATAATGTCACTTCCTAGGATAAGTGGCCCATTCTCATTCATTGGGACCTTTCTTTTTACTTTACCATCATTGTCTCCGGCTCCGTGATCGTGTGATCCACCATAGAAAGTTCTCTTAGGTTCCATTCCCACTACTAGATACTTATCTTAACTTGAGAAGCTGTAAGCTAAAGTATAAGAATACAATGGAAGTAGGGTAAATGATTATAAGTATTTTCATTCCACAACATATATGGTTATTCTCTACACATCAACTCAAAACATATTCTTGCTTGATCCTACCATAATCTTATGATGCCATGCGCCATAACCCATACACTAATCACATGATTAATAACTTCTATATACTTGCAAGAACAATTCATCATTTTAGTTGGACCATTTCTTGAATAAGACTAGCTAGTATATACATGCAAACATCTAGGTTACATTGATGAAGAATTATGCATGCAATCATCACAATTGATTATACAAGCTTCAATGTTACATTGATGAAGAATTGTGCATGCAATCACCACAATTGATTATACAAGCATCTATGTTACATTGATGAAGAATTGTGCATGCAATCACAACAGCTGATTATGCAATCGAGTAGTGTGACCTTCATTACTTTGCAATGTAGAGAAATTACCATAAAAATAGGTATAATGATTGTTGATTTCCAATTGAGGATAGGTAAATAAAAGTATAGCATTTGATAATATAGTAGCAATTGAAAAGGATTCCAATTGAATGATAATATATAGAAGCAATTGGAAAGGATTTCAATTGAAAGAAAAGATTGATAATAGCTTGATTAAACAATAGATTTACATTACCCAAAGGTGCTTTGGAGTTATTGATCCCTCAAAGCTTTGATGTAGAAGCCACCAAGTTAATTGCCATAGTAGCAAATCTCTCTTCTCCTCAAGTGTGCTCGAGTGTGTGTAAAATTGGGTGGGAATGCCCCTTATATAGACTTCTAGGGTTGCTTGATAGCCAAGGCTCGCCCATACCTCCCTTACTCGCCCCCTCTTGCCAAAAGAAGAAGTAGAGGTGTCACAAGCCTCTCACTAACCACTAGAGGTGTCCCCTTTTACCTAATTGAGTGATATATACACCTCATGTACTTACCCATGATTAGAGTCAACATACCATAAGAGATGGTCTATGGCCATGGGTCATTTATGGACATACATACACATGCATATATTTGCCCATGAACATGCATACATATGCATATCTTAGACTAAGCATTTTATCTATTAACATTAGGATGACAATTAATGGTTTAAAGTGACCTTGGCTTATCAAAATTTAATTCTGGAACTTGCTATTAAGAGAAGAGCTTGAGGACTACAAACTAAGGTCTCAGATACACACACCTGCTATATTTAGTAGTTTTTGGGACACACAGCTATTTTTATGGAAATTCAGGACGGGATAGAATTTGACGAGACGGTTTCATCTAGGTGGGTATAACCACCTCAAAACTTTCTATTTTTGGACAAAAATGACAAAAAAGATAAATTCTCATTTCTGAAAATCTTACAACAATATATTTATCGCATCCTCCAGGCCTATTCGCTAGTAGCTCCAGCAAACGTCTGCTCACTTTCTCCAATTTCAGTGAGCGGTCACATGTCGCAGGTCGTAGATTTTTGACTCGGGTTCATTTTGGCCTCCGTTTCCACTACAAGCAGTACTACGCAGGCTATTTTATCATTTTGTGCAAAATTTTAATCAGGGCCGTTTTTTGCATAACAGGTCCCTTGCAGTCTTCTATGGTTTTTGCTATATAGCATGTGTTGTTCCCGCTTCATTTATCCTCTTTTTGGGTAGTTTTCACATGGGATGCAGCATTAACCATGGTTCACAACAACACAAATGTGTTCAAGATATTTGCTTACATGATGCAACATGTTCTTGTGTCAAAGGGCGTTTGGAATATTGTGCAGGGCATTGATGTACGTCCTGGTTCTTAGGATGTAGGTGATGTTGAGGATGTTGTAGGTCTTGTTGCAAGGATTGCTGCTATTAGAGTTGTTTTGCCTACGACAGACCAAGCTCATTGGGATGTAAAGCATGCGCAGACTCATACATTGATTGCATTGTCTGTGAAGCGCACCATTAATCCTTACATTCATTCAACAAAACTTGCAAAACATGCTTGGGATATTTTGGCTGGTTTTTATGCAAGCCGCAATGAGGCAAAAATTGCATTGCTGCGTAAAGAGCTCGAGTCGAAGATTATGCATGAGGAAGATGATATGGAAACTTTACTTGTTGGTGTCAAGGATACCAATGAGAAACTTATTTCTGCACGTGAAGTCATTTCAGACGGTTCCCTTGTGCAGATTGTTCTTGATGGCTTACTAGATTCTTACCAGACTTTTGCTAGTACTTGGAGACTTATGACCCAAGGAATCCTAAAGTTGTCAAGTTTGATGCATTGTGCATATTTCTTTTACAAGAGTTACTTTCCAAAAAAAACAGGACTAGATAGCGTGCAGTTGAACAGGCTTTTTTTGCTTCTCAAATATAGGGTGGTAGCAACAATGAAAAAACTTCTTATGGATATTCTCTGAGTGGTAAATCATCTATTCCTAATGCTTTTGCTGGCAGCAATTCGTCTGGAAATTTTGGTGATAAGGGCAAAAAGAAGATGCATTGCCATTATTGCAAATTTGTGAGAGAGAAGGCCATAACACAACACAATGTTGGTACAACCCTAATAATAGGAGTAGATCAACTCCACAAACAGGCAGAGGGAGAAATGATGATGAAACAAATCAAATAGCTCCATTTAGAGGGAGGCCATCGTTTTAGAGACCTCCATGACCACCTTGGAGAAATCAGGATAATAATCAGAGAAGACCACCAGGCATCATGCCATGTCTGTATTGTTCAGCACCAGATCATTGGGTTGGTCTGAATTGTGCTTTGTGGGTCAAAATAATAGAGAAAAAAGAGGAATGTTAGTTGTATCCCATAACCAGGATAATCAGCAGGCTAACCCACAACAACAACACCAACACCAACATCAACCACCAGCTCAAGCAAACGTCATCATCATTGAAATTGAAGAAAAAAAACACCTGATGTGTGCTTGGTGAGAATGTGGAGTTTATATATTTAGAGCATTGTGATGAATGGGCTTGTGATTGTCATGAATGTGAGGAGCACCAAGAGATAGGTGTCATGGCGGTTACCAAGTCTAAGGATAAAGGACCTATTCATTGGAAGGAGAAAAAAGCAATGAGAGACCAGGTTGAAAAATAGGTTCAGAAGGATCAAACGAATCAAAGTGTGGATGATAGTAGTTCAGATGATCAGAGGGATCAATTGCAACAGCACTATGGGAAACCCTTACTACCAAAAGAGGATAAGGATTGGTTTGAAGCATTAATAAACTCTCCATTGCAACGTCCTTGGATCAATTATTATGTATGGTTCTAGCCTTCAAAGAAAATTTCTTGAATAGATTGCTTTAAAAGGAGTATTTAATTTAGACAGATAGCATCCTTGAGCCGGTGGTGAACAAAGTGGATCCAACAAATGTTGATTTTGTAATTTCGGTCATCAAGTTCGTGTTTCATAGCACTTTGTTTAATAAAGTATTATTGGATGGAGAATCTGGATTCAACATTCTGTCAGAATTGGTGTGTTATAAAATGAGGTTGGGAGACTTACAGCCTGCACCATTCCAGGTGAAGATGGATGATAAGAGGAGAGTTCAACTAGTAGGAATATTGAGACAACAATCTATTTATATTGCAGGAATTCAGTTTCAGGTGGATTTTTTTGTGTTGAAGATGGAGAGAGGTGATGCCTCTTATGATATGTTATTGGGAAGGCCCTGGTTCATGTTGGCTAAAGTCAAGCAAGATTGGGGTGACAATGAAGTTGTCATCAAGAAAGGAAAGCAGGAAATTGCAATCCATATGCTTGCGAGAAAGAATATTCTTGTTAAGGAAAGACCATTGTATGCTCAAAAAATTAATTTGGCAGAGGAAGTGGAGGATGATGAAGAAGAAGCATTTTTAACAACAAATCCAACCATTATACCAGTATTTGATGTTGATGTTGGAGGTATCTTGCAGAAGGACGAGCATGAGGAACATGTAGTTTTTGATTTATTCCCTGGGCAGATAATACAAGGATCTGAGTTAGTGCAGATGGTTGATCGGAATTCAAATCCTAGTCCAAAGGAAGACTTACAGATAAAGGATAAGGAAGCTAGAGAGCTGGCTGAAAAGATTTACAATAAAAGATTTGGGGGATCAGTTTGGGTAAAGCAAGATGAGCTAAAGGATCTTAATTGGGGTACATAAGAGGATCCCAAATTGTCAAGGTCAGTATACATATAGATGGAAATTTTTTGCATGAGTTACTTCAGTTGTTGAAGGAGTATAAAGATGTTTTTGCATGGGACTATTCTAAAGTGAAAGGTTTAGATCCTGGTTTACATCAGCATCACATTAATTTGAACGAGGATGTAGTTCCGATTTTGCAACAAAGATATAAAATGAATACAAACTTTGCAGCACAGGTAAAGCACAAGATTGATAAGCTATTAGTTGTTGGGTTTATCAAACCTGTTCATAAGGTTACATGGTTGTCACCAATTATTGTGGTGCCTAAGAAAATTGGAAAAATCAGAGTTTGTGTTGATTATAGAAAGTTGAATGCAGCCACTATTACAGATCCTTTTCCAATGCCATTTTGTGATGCCATACTGGATGTTGTAGCAGGTAAAGAGATGTATAGATTTTTGGATGGTTTCTCAGGGTACAATCAGATTCAGGTGGCTGAAAAGGATCAACATAAATTAGCTTTTATCACAGAGTGGGGTGCTTATGCATCTACGTACAATTATGAATTTTGGACTCAAAAATGGACCGCCATCATTTACAACATACAAGACCTTTGAACCTTATTTGCAGGATTTTATGAGAGTTTTTGTGGATGATTTTTTAGTATTTGGCAAGAAGGAACTACATCTTCAGCATTTGAAGTTATGTTTTGAAAGATGTCGACAATTCAGAATGTGCCTTGATCCTTTTAAGAGTGTCATTGCAGTCCGAAGTGGAGTACTACTAGGTCATGTAGTTTCACAAGAAGGGATGTCCATTGATGACAAGAAGATTGAATTTATCAAAGGAGAAAAAGCCCTAAAAAATGTGAAAGAAGTTAGCAGGTTTGTAGGTCAGGTGAAATGGCATGCTAGATATGACCTCTTACCCATCTAACAAAGAAGAATGTAGCTTTTGTATGGTCTGAACCTCAGGAGAGCTCATTTCAGATGTTGTCAGTGGCACCAATATTACAACCTCCAGATTGGTCATTACCTTTTCATGAATTTGTTGATGAATCGTATATGTCTATTGATGTTGTCCTCATGCAGGAAATAAGTAGGGGCGGATGGTTCAGACCTTTCTACTATGCTAGTAGGGTGTTAACATCTGCTGAAAGGAATTATGCGGTAACAGAAAGGGAAGCTCTTGGCATGGTATATGCTTTAGCTAAATTCAAATATTTTTTGCTAAGCAACAGATTTTTTTTCCATGTGGATCATCAGGCATTGCTTTAGTTGATTAAAAATCCATTGCTAACTAGAAGATTAGGTAGATGGATGTTGTTGTTACAAGAATTTGATTTTGTAATTGTTCATACTCCAGGAAAAGAGCACACCATAGCTGATTATTTAAGTAGAATTGATATTGGTGAGAAATCAGCAGGTGTTCAAGATGATCTACCTGATGCTGATCTGTTTGAAGTTCAAAATACAGTCTCTGAATCATGGTATGATCAGATGTTAACATTTTTGACAGATGATACAATGTCAATGGGATTTTTCGGTGATTAAAGGAGGAAGTTTGCTTTAAAAAGTAGACCATTTTTGGTGATAGAAGGAGCATTATAGAGGAAAGATATTGATCAAGTTATTAGAAGGTGTGTTCCAGATTTTGAACAGAAGGCTTTTTTGCAAGAAGCTCATTCAGGAACAGCTGGATGACATTTTCCAGGTGATATAGCAGGTAAGAAAGTGTTGCAAGCGAGATTGTGGTGTCTCACTATGTTGAAAGATGCCCATGAGCATGCTAGAAGCTGTGTGATTTGTCAGAAGTTGGGTCAACCAAATTCAGGGGATAGAATTTTTGATCATCCTATATTACCTCTAAAACCTTTTCAAAAGTGGGGAATGGACTTTTTTGGACCTGTTAAGCCCACTACTAGTAAAGGATGTAAGTAAATTTTGGTGGCTATAGATTATTGTACCAAGTGGGTGAAAGTTGTTGCTCTCAAAGACAATAAAGCTCAGAGTGTAGCTAGATTTCGGTATCATAACATCATGACAAGGTTTGGGTGTCCTGTGGAGTTGGTGAGTGACAGAGGAAGTCATTTTGTGAATGAGGTAATTTTTGAATTAACAAAAACTCACATGATTATGCATAAAAAGTCCACAGCTTATCATCCTCAAGCTAATGGACAGACTGAAAGCACCAGTATGACTTTGGTGAAGATATTGAAGAAAATTGTTCAAGATAACAAGAAGGATTGGGATCAGAAGCTTGATTCATCATTATGGTCCTTCAAGATACCTTTCAAGGTCACCATAGGTATGACTCCATTCTAATTGGTATATGGTCTGGAAGTTGTGGTTCCTATGAAATTTGTGGTACCCAGTCTTAGAGTGACTGCAAAAAAATGAGTCCGAAATTATCAGTCAAGTATAGGAGCAAATATTTGCTGCAGCTAGAAGAGGACAAATTAATAAGTTCATACATATCTGAAGTGATTCAAAGAAGGAGGAAATCTTGGGTGAGTATGAATGCTAAGATTAAGTTTTTCCATGTTGAAGATTGGGTTATGTTTATAACTCGAGATTAGGGCCACATCCAGGCATGTTAACTTTGAGATATATTGGTCCATATAAGATTTTCCATGATTTGGGACAGGGAACTTTCATAGTTGCTGATGTTTTTGGTACCAGGGTTGAAAAACCTGTTAATGGGTTCATATTAAAAAAGCTTCAAGGAAAACCACCCCATTTGGAATGGCCAATAGCAGAATTGGTTCAGCTAGAATATTTTGGAGAAAGCAATCTGGATACAAGGTTTAGAGATCTGCAATTTTGAAAGGGGATTACCACCAATAGTGTTGAGATTAATAGTACAATGCATAGCAGCTTCATAACAGGACAAGGGAATTAGTATTTACAGTTTTTCAGTCGGACTCTTGGAATACCTCCTCTCAGAGATTTGCTAATCGGATGTTTTCGGGTCGGAATTTTGAATGGAGATTTGATCATTTATATTGAAAAGCGGGAGGATTCTCCACTAAGTGTAATCATAGCGCACCGCATACTATTTGTTGTGGGAGAAAATCAGAGTGCATTTTTCGCAAGCGTGAACCATCACCTCTGCCAAGCTTCCCCGTGCCTTATGTTGTCCACAGATTTTTTCAAGTACACTCCCACTCTGCGCATACCTTCAGTCATGGTGAAAGGGAAGATAAACACACCCATGCAGCCTAAGGCAGAGCAAGATGAGCAGCCGAGAAGGTTGCATCGCAAGGGGCAAGTCCTTAGTGTTGACATCAGCAGCCCGGAGGAGAAGGAGGCTTCAGGAGAAGAAGAGGTGGCAGCAGAAACTCCTCTCAGCACAACAAAACTGCAGCAGACCTTGATGGATCCTTTTATGGATTTTAAGGTATCTCTTGACTTGACAATGGACATTGATGTGGCATGTCTATAGAGCGTAGGTTTGCATGCTTTGGCAACTTTTCCATGGGATGACTGGAGACAGAATTGTTATGGAAAGTCACAGTTAGATATTCTTAAAAAAACCAGGGGTATGATTACTAGTACAGTATCTTTTCCTCGGAGTTGGTCTCACAGGTATTTGATTTTCCATTGAAGGGTACTAGCACCATTCCTAGATGTTCTGAAGTTTTGTTGAAGAAGGATTTGGGCCTACAGAGGATAATAGGAAATAGTATATGATGAAGAATGTTAATTATGTGAGGAGGGAGCAGCTCAAATGGTTTTGACTATATGTGAAAAGACAACTATGGACGATTATGTTTTGTAGAGCAGGGGGGTAAAGTGAGTTGGGCACATTGGCTCTATGATAAAACTTACAACTGAGATTTATATGCTAGAAAAAAGAAAGGCTCAGAATGGCAGCAGGTCATTTGTATTTTTAGTCACATTGTTCAGTTTTTCAAAAAACTCCTTAGTGAACAGAAGGAGGCAGATGATAACACAGGTGCAGGTTTATTAGGAAGAACAGAGGTGTTGAAGGAGGATGAGAATTCAGCCCAGAAGGTAGAGCTGTCAACAGATGTGCAGGAAAATCAAGAAAAGATGTCATCCTTTAGGTTTCTGGTACAAGCAGGATATTCTGAGGAAGAAGCATTGAAGGCTCTCAAAAATATAGAAATGTTTGAATCAATGAAGAAGTTGTATGCTCCAATTATTACTTCTGGTAAGAAAGTGGAAACAACAACCAAATTGGGGAAGGTATTCACATTGTCAAAGAAGAGAAAGGTAGACTCTGAAGTGTTCATAGCAGTGAGACAGTTGCACTTTGAACCAGGGACTGTCAAGAAGATACATCAAAAGGTTGGCATTGAAGATGCAGAGATGGCTATACATATGCTAACCCAGGATCAACAGTTTTTGAGCAGCCAGCAGCTATAGTTAGAAAATCAAGAGTAGTCCATGTCAAAAAGAGGGGAAGCAGAGGTGTTACTGTAGGAACAACTTGATATTGTGGAGAGTTTGAACTTGGATATGGAGAATTTATATCTGAAGCATAAAGATGAGATGAAGCAGGTACACGATGGAGCATAAGAATGAGTTAGCAAACGTTATTTTGTCTTTAGGGATGTTCAGAGAATGGAAAATGACTTTGGAAGAGAAAGTCAACCATGAGCTGCAGCAATTGGCCAGTAGAAATGAAGATTTGCAGGTTCAAAAGTTGATGTTTGAGCAGAGGATTCAACCTTTGTTGGATATAGAGAAGTAGGTTTTAAATCAAGAGAATTTGGGTGTTAATTGGGTATTGATGTCCGAAGGGGATGTGCACGTAAGCAGGCAACAATTGAATAGTACAATGCAAGAGCCATGGAAAGCAATGAAAGAGAAATTGACCACTGTGTTGAAGCATCGATATGAAATGGTTAGAACTAGTTTTGTCAGTACACATGGAGCTGACTTGATGATGGAGGTAGAACAACTCGAGAAGGAAAGAGAGTGTTGGATCAAGCAGGTGCATGAACTATGAGCAAAACAGAAGGAAAAGGTGGTAACTGCAGAGGAGCAACAGAAAGTAGAGTTAGCTGAATGTTCGAAAAAACCATTGCAGGATATGATGAATCAAGGATCAGAGCAGAAAATGAATGTTGAGCTGGAAATGGAATTACATGACACAACAGATTTGATAATACCAGTTGATGACAATGCTCAGTAGTTGGAGGTTTCTTTTGATATAAATGTAGATGGTGATGTTTCTAGAGCTATTGAGAATTAAATCAAGCCTAAGCAGTTATAGACTAGCTGGCATATGTAATTTTTGAAGCTGTTTATGGTCATATGTTGTTTTGGATCAAGAGATATGTGAATTTGAGTCGGATTTCTTTGAAATCCACCACCGGGGCGTGCCATGTGTTGAATGGGTAATAGGAATGACAGAACAGTGCTTAGTCCGATTTTGTCATGCTAGTCGAAATTAGCTTCTCAGAATATGGTTAGGTCGGATTTTGGTCAGTCGGATATATCTGCCAAGAACATTCAATTAAACAGTTGTAAATTTCATATATATAATAGAAGTCATAGGTAATGACGGATAAGATGTGTTCAAGATTTGATCAATGGAATTTCTTGTGTGTCTGATCTTCTTCTCTTAGCTCTGATATGCTGTTTGAAGTTGTCTGACTGTATTTCTTTGATGATTGTATTTATGGAGTTAAGTCTGATTCTCTATTTGAGAGCATGTGTGAGATAGAAATTCTTGTGTTGATGAACCCCAACAAAAAGGGCTGAAAATGAGCAGGCTAGAGGTATGCCAAAATAACGTTAACTAGTGCATACATTGTGTGACAATAAATTGGATGCACCTTTGTCGAGTTGTACTTGTTCAGGATCTGGCCATGCATCGTATGCATCACATTGTTATGCTTTGGATGTGTCTATCTTACATGATGTTGACGAACCTCTGTCTTTTGATGAAGCAAAGAATCCCAAAAATTGGATGGCTGCCATGCAACCAGAACATGATGCACTTATAGAAAATGACACATAGACTTTATGTGATTTGCCTCCTGGAAAAAAGGCCATTGGTACAAAGTGGGTTTACAAGTTGAAACGCAAGCGAGCTGGTGAGATCGATCGCCATAAGGCTCGACTTGTTCCAAAGGGTTATGCACAGCAAAAAGGTATAGATTATGAAGAGACGTTTGCTCCCACTTCTTGTATGACTATTGTGTTTTTTCTATGTGTATTGGCAACTCATTTTTGTTGAGATATACATCAATCAAACATTATTACTGCTTTCTTGAATGGTGACATATTTGAGGAATTTTATGTAACGTAGCCTCGTGGTTTTGTCAAGAAAGAAAAAGAGGACAAAGTGTGTAGATGTAAGAAGGCTTTGTATGGGTTGAAGCAATCTCCTCGTGCTTTGTATGAGAAAGATGACACTCATTTGGTCAAAGGAGGCATTTGTAACAGTTTAATAGAAAGCACATTGTATGTAAAGTGTGAGGGTGATGTACTTCTCATTGTGGTTCTTTATGTAGATAATTTGCTAATCACTGGACCAAATGAGAGACATATTGCTGAATTTAAGACTGATTTGAATGCTACTTTCAAGATGAAAGATTTGGGGATGTTGCATCATTACATGGGCATACAGTTTAAGTAGTGTGATGCTGGTATTGCCTTGTTTCAAAAAAATTAAATAGAGACATTGCTATGTAAGTTTGGACTTGGCGATTGCAAACCTATTGCCACTCGCATGGAAACAGGTTTGAAATTAATTCTTCATGATACTGGTGATCATGCAGATGTCACTATTTACCAAACTGTTGTTGGATGCATCATTTATATATGCAGCACGAGTCCAGATATTCAGTTTGCAGTCTCACAGGTCAGCAAATTTATGCATAGCCTAGGGTCTAAGCATTGGCAGGCTGTCAAGATGATTTTTCGCTACCTTAGTGCCACTTTACACCTTGGCTTGTTTTATCCCAAGGGGCGTTACCGCCAGACTTACATGCCTTTTTCAACTCAAATTGGGCTGGTTGTTTTGACACGGGAGTGTCCAGAAGTGGTTTTGGTTTCATGCTTGGTAATTCATGTATATCATGGTTTATCAAGAAGCAACCTACTATGGCCACTTCTAGTTGTGAGGCTGAGTACATTGTAGTATTTACAGGTACGGTTGATTGTGTATGGCTCAGATGCCTTATGGCTGATTTGGGTGTTGGACAGAATACTGCCAGCACTATCTACTCTAACAGTCAGAGCCCATTGGCAGTTACAAGAAACCGAGTTTTTGATGCTACCACAAAGCACATTGAAGTGCATTACCACTATGTCAGGGAGAGGCTCTCAGAAGGATAGATCAGTTTGGCCTATGTGCCAACAGAGGAAAACCTTGCAGATCTTTCCACAAAGGCATTGTCTTGTGAGAAGCTCAAAGCTTTTTGCAAAGATTTGGGCTAACTCCCCTTTGTGGACTGATCATGTCCTCAGTGCATGGCACTTCCCTTTACTCATGTGCCAAGTCTAGTTCACCACATCACTCAAGGGGGGATTTGTTACTATATACATGTGGTAGTGATGTGTGTGAACACACTAGGACCGTCGGGGCATTTTTTTCCCTCTTTAGGATGTTTTTCCCCCCATGCATTGCATATACGTCCATCACTCTAGGGAATTCTATCTTTCCATTGCACACTAATATACTCTCTATTGTGTGTCTTGAGCTTCCTTTGTCTTCTCCAAGCTCTGTGTGTTTTCCTACAACCCTAATTCCAACATTTTCATGGGAATCCCCTCTCCAAGGGTTGTAGATACCTTACAAAGTTTCCTGTTAATACCCTTGATACCAACAAGGAAAGTGACCATTTCATCTTCCTCATGCATAATCTTTGACTCAAACTCTTTATGCAGAAATGAAATTTTAGCCTCATTGTGATTGCATAAAGACCAATCCGAATATCCTAAGCATGTTTTGTAGATTAGGTTAAACAAATGTGAGGAGTAATAGTTCTCTTCATGGATAATGCAATCAATGCAGGAGCGTGCGCATCTGTAACATCCCAACAAACTTTCTCAGTAGTAGGCAAAACATCTCTTGCAGTAGCAACCCTGCCACCAAAACCTGCAATATCCTCAATATCACCTATATCCTTAGAACCATGACGTACATCAATTGCATGCACAACATTTCAAATTCCCTTTTACACAAGAACATGTTGCATCATGTAAGCCCACATTGGGTAATTATCCCCATCCAATTTATGCTCAAGAAAAAACACCTTGAATACATATGTGTTATTGTCAGCCATTGTGACTACTTGAACTTGATGTGAAAATGGCCCAAAAAGAAGAGAAACAATGTGGGACAAACACGTACTATATAGCACAACCCATAGAAGACTGTAAGGGACATGTTATGCAACAAATGGCATTGACAAAAATTCTACACAAAATAACCAAATTGCCAATGCAATACTATCTGCAGTGGAAACAGAGGCTGAAAAATGAGCCCGAATCTAAAATTTAAGAAGAATTGTGATGCAAAACAGGAGAGGAAAATCCATTGATAATGAGAAAATATAGAGTATGCAGGATAAATAGATAAAATAAATAATCTGTATGGATGTAGGGTAATGATTACAGGAAAGCATAACTCGTTTCATAACCTCCCCCCACCCCCAAGCTATCTCAATCTAAATCTCAATCACACTCTCACTCTCAATCACAATCGGAATCTCAGTCTTAATCTTGTGCACAATCTCAATCGCAATGACATTCTCACTCTCAATCTCAATCGCACGCTCTCAATTTCCATATGGAAACAACGATCATAATCTGAATCGCAACACGATCACAATCTCAATATCATGACACCTTGCATAGATCCCATTTCACTTTGTAGAGTAGATATCGCATTGGTTTCTGTAATGTCTAGAAAATGGCAAAAAGAACATACTTGTGCAATTGATTCCACATGATAATCAAATTAAAAAACATGATTTTATACCATCATAAAAGATTACAATCACTTCTTGATTGGATCAAACAAAAGAGATATTACCTGTGTATATTTATGTTTGTAAGCTAACTTCTTGTTGCTTGTAGGCTATCTTCCTGTTGCTGGCAAATTTTTTCTGTCATAACTATGTCATGCGAACTAAGAATATAGAGTTCCAGGTACTCAAAATGATGGGAACAAGTCTAGTCTAAAAGGACAAAATTGCAAAAAAAACCTCTTCACTATTTTTAGTCTCCACAACCCTTTCAACTTATTTTAAGCTTATCCATGTATTTTAAGCTAAAACATATAAAAATAAAATATTAATATTAATAAAAACATCAATTTTAACTACGTTTTTAGTATATTGTCCATAAGTAGACTATCTGCTATTTATTAATCTTTATCAAATATTTCTTTAATGTAGAAGATCATATATATTCTCTCTAAATATCTTAAACTCATTTACATAAGACTAATACTATCTATCTAATAAACTATTCAACAATCTTTCAAATAATGTTGAACAAAAGATATGGACTATTATATTCTTTTTGACTTTTTAGAATTTTCATAAATAAGTCCGATTACAAGAATGAGCTCTTTGAGACATTCCAAATTAGTATTTATTGATCTGTTGATGCTCACTGTAGCTTACTAAAATCTGAGAAAGTGAGCAGGCATGTGTTGACAACTAAGCCCGAGAGGATGCAACCTGCTCTGATACTAATTATTGAAATTAGGGTTGCAGACAACTCCACACAGCTTGGAGAGGATGAGGGAAGCTCAAGGCACACAAAAGAGAGTATTATTAATTAGTGTGCAATGGAAAGATAAGACAACCCTAGAGTTATGGGCATATATACAATGCATGGGGAAAAAAACCTCATAGTGAGGGAAAAAATGCATCGACGGTTCTAAGTGTACTCACACACATCACTGCCACATCTATATGCTAACACTTCTTCCCATACAAACCATTTAACCTTCCTTAGTAGTTGATAAATCACCTATGCAACATGAGAAAAGTGTGGAAACCAAATAAGATAAAATACACATGCACCTAAAAACCTTCAAAACTTTGTAACTGATGTGCATGTCTCTTTCATATTTTGCATAACTTCAACATTAGTTGGACTTGGTCATCTTCCATTTGGACCACCCATATGCCCCACAATTAAAACCTCTTTAGCACCAAAATTTGATTTCTCCCCTGAAAATGTCAAGTTAACTTCTTCAAGCTTGGATAAAATGATATCACAATTAGCAATATGTGGGGCAACAAACTCTCGGCACCCCCTCTAATATTTTACCTCATCTTTGAGCCCTTCTTCACATCCCTTGATTGGTAGATCATTGATTAAAGGCATAGTAACATGAAGAGCACATCCTTACCAAACCAAGAGGTGTATGCATTGTAGTAAGATCCTTTTCCTCCAAAGCAAGATGAAGTTGATCATATCCTGAGTAAATATCACCCGTAGAGTATATAGATCTACCTACAAAGGCTTCAACAAACTCATCTACAATTGGACATGTACCTATATTGCAAATTATTACCTTATTGACTAGTTTCATGTCCTTAATGAACCTTAGGGTACCATTCTTCTTTGGAATAGTGAACCACCAATTAGAGTATGGTGTGCATGATGGTTCTAAAATACCCATCCATATCTTCTCTTTGAGCAAATCAATGAGCTTCGACAAGTGAGCTTTAGGTACTGGGATAGGACATAAACTCCATGGCATGTGAGGAGTAGTAAATATAACCATAGGAAAAAAAAACATTTGGATCTGCACACCCAATCTCACTTGGCTCAAAATCAAAGGCTCTACGATGATTTCCAAGAATCTTTTGAAATCACTTAACCTCCTCTTCCATAAGTAAATCATCCTTCCCAATCTTCAGCTGCTTCAATGTCTCTTTAGTGAATTTATGCCCAATGTGCTTTGGTGAATCTCTCAGCATAGGCTGTCAAGAATCTTTCTCTATCATTCCATCACTTCCTTCTAGCAAAGGTGTATCCACTAGCCTCACCTTTTTTGCAACACATTTATTTTTTGTCTCTACTTGGACTTCAACTGCTTCACCCAAATCCTCCTTCATATGTGTAAGTGCCTTGCACTTTAACAATGGGTAAAAGCATGTATTGGTGGTACCACTTTTTGCACCTTTTGGTGGTACCCTTTAAAAAAAGTGGGGACCGGTAAATTCTTGCAAAAAAAATCAAAACTTGTTGGAATTTATAGTTTTAGACTCTACATGAAAAAATATATCCATTGATATATAACATGCTAGTTTATTTTACATGTAACACATGAAGATGGAGCTTGTAAAAAAGTGCTACCAAAGGAGTGTCCAAGACACCCCTTTTTGGTACCATCAATACATGCTTTGGCCCCAATGTTAGTTCCGCTTTGTAATCAGCATTTCTTGACCTCCTCTAGCTATGACATAGTATTCACACAAGAGACCTCTTTAAAGATTCTTGAAATAACATCGTTTACTGGTTCATGCCCTTCACATCCTTGTAATTCACTTTGAGTATTTAAAACATATTGCTTTTTCCATTTAGGTAGCTCGTTATACTTTTTGTATGACACTAAACCCTCAAATATTAAAGACAAAGTCTCTCTTTGCAAGAACTTTCCCTCCTTTGTACCACCATAGTCCTACTCTATAGTGGCAACCCAAGAAAATACTATGAAAACCTGTGTCCCCTGAATACTTTACATGTCTTTGGCAATGGATGATCACGTAGGCTATCTTTTTTTTGACATAATCAACATGTACAATAAAAAACTAAATAGTCATTTTACTATCCCTGCTTTGGATCCTTGTAGAGGTTGAGCCATCATCTAACATCTTTTTTTCCATGTGCATGGCTATAATGTATGGAAATCCCAATAATCTAAGTAGATTGGAGGAATGCTCCAGTATAAAAAAGTTTTGTGCACCACAAACATCCCCAATAGTTACCTTAACATTTGCACATGCACCATAAAGATTGCTTGGAAGCATATTGGTAACTCAAATCCACCAACAATGGTCCACATTAATAGGACACTTTCCTTTTTGATGCAAGCTCTTTGCCATGAGATTGATTTTTGACCCATGGTCCACAAGTGCTAATATTGGCTCTTCAATGTCCCCAATCTTCACAATGGTTTTTGTTATTGCTCTAGCCCAACGAGTCCTGGAAAAGTGACTCCTAGGTACAATTTCCTCATCTCCCTCTTTAGTAAAATGAACATTTCTAACCTCAAGTATAATTGGATTTGAGACCACCATAGTCTTTGAATTTTCATCTTCAAATTCCTCTTCATAGGGATCCCAAATTGACTCAATGTGATGAATCATTTGGCTCTTAACTACATTAGGTTCTTGCTCACTTGGTATCTAATGTTTCCTCTTGATAATGTCAATAATCTCCTCATGAAACTCATGCTTGACAATACCCAATATGTCACCCAACTTGAGCTCCACCTTGCTATTGAAAATGCACTCTTCAAAAACCTTATTTAGAACTGTAGCCAATTGTGAGGTCCCCAACCTCAGAAGATTGGGGCGACTTGATAGTTGGTCTTCCTTTATTCTCAAGCTCCATTTAAGACACCCTAATCCGTTTCCACAAAGGAGAGATATGAGTAACAAAAGATAGAAATTCCTCTATACATCGTGATCGTGGTTGTAAGGGTCATACGCGACATGCTAGGTCGATAACCAAGAGAATTCAATGGGAGCTAATTCCTATTTCATAAGGATTAAATCTCATTGATATACTTTGGATCTATAAACAACACCTTTTTTTTCACGTTTAAGAGGCACGATCACCATTCATAAATCATAACTGTGATATGAGACTTATGCTTAACTAACTAGTAGTCTTGTGAAAAGTGCCCAACTAATCGGGTCGACCATCCATAGACATAGATCCATTTGGATACTACTCTCCTACTTTCCACACCACACTCACCTATTCTTCTTGTTTTCTAATTAATGCCACATTTTACAAAAAATGTTCCTTTACTAATTTCCAACATAGTTTCTTTCATATAGCCTTTCAAGCACCACCAAAACAATTCAAACAAGTCCTAATGAAGACATTCCTATATTTCAACAAAAAGAATTATCAAAATTTGACATTAGTTTTCCACTATGCATAGACTTTCTCATTTTAATCAACACATCCTTTGTAAAGGATGTACTTATTCACCCACCACAATTGGTGCAACTTTCACAAGGCATGGGCATTTCGATAACTGCAAGGCATCTCGCTAATCGTTGTTGCGCGCATTTTGAGAACCCCATTTTTTGTAAATTTTTAGACCAAAAGGCATCACCCTATATGAAAATGTGTCTCACTCTGTTGCAAAATCCAATTTATGTTGATCATCTCGTTTTATGGTCAATTGATTGTAGCTTGAGAACCCATCTAAGAAACTATAAGCTTATTTATCTCCAACTCGTTCGATCACATGATCTGTTATCAATAGAGGATAGTTTTCTCTGATGGTAGCAGAATTTACTTATTTGAGGTTCACAGAGACCCGTAACTTTCCATTCTTTTTGGACACTACCACAATTGGGGACACTGAATTGGTGTGTTCAATCTCATAGATAAACTCAGTATCCTTGAGTTTGTCTATCTCCTCCTTAATATTTTTGGCAAATGTCTCATTGTACGTATAAGGTCGTTAATTGGTATGTTCAATCTCATAGATAAGGTCGTTAATTGGTGTGTTCAATCTCATAGATAAACTCAGTATCCTTGAGTTTGTCTATCTCCTCCTTAATCTTTTTGGCAAATGTCTCATTGTACGTATAAGGTCGTTAATTGCACGGTTTGGCATCACTCTTAAGGGGTATCGTGTGTTGAAATTTTTTGGATCTATTCCATTTAGATCCTTGTACGATCATACAAACACAGCTTTATATTGTCGGAGTGTCACTATTAATAGCTGCTCTTCCTCTCCCGTGAAGTCCATGGCAATGTATGATGGCTGAGAATCCTCTCCTAGCTCAAGGAATCTACATGATCTACAAAGATTTATTGGTATCTGTGCATACGATAGGTGCTTCATAACTAAATTCTCCCAAATAGCAGGACCACTATATTACTTGACAAAGAAAAAGTTTAGGACATATAGAGTGCTAAAGATCAAACTGCTTTTGACAAGCTTAAAGAAAAGCTTACCTCTCAACATGTGCTTACACTACCAGATCTCTCAAAAAACCATTTGAGGTCCAATGTGACTCTTGTGGAGATTTCCTTGGAGAAACTTTGCTTCAAGAAGGGCATGCCATAGCATATGAGAGTCCAAGAATTAATTCCAATGAGTGAGTATTGGGCATCTACGAGAAGGAGCTACTAGTTTTCCTACATGCCCTCGACACTTGGAAGCACTATCTATTGGGGACTCCATTCATCTTACGAATGGACTACCAGAGTCTCAAGTACTTCATGATGCAAACCAAGCTCTCCGACAAAAAAATGAGGTGGGAAAATTTTCTTTCACAATTCAATTTTCATATTTCTCACATTGCTGGCAAGCACAATCAAGTAGCTGATTCACTATCGCAACGGACAAGAGCTAATGCCGTATCCATAGGAACTCACAATGATCTATCTTCTATGATAGATGAGTATGCTATTAACCCCAATTTTTAAGATGTAATTTCAGCCCTTGCCTTAGGGAAGAAAGAAGAACCATTCACCTTGCAAGATGGTTATCTTCTCTATGGCAATAGGCTATGTGTTACTCCCTCTTTCCGTGAGAAACTGATGTATGAATCCCATGCTCCTCCCTATGCGGGGCATCGAGGGATTCATCCTACCCTTAGCAGCGTAGAGACATATTTCTATTGGCCTACCATGAAGACGGACATATATTAAGACTATGTGTCAAAATGTGTCGTATACCAAAAGACAAAGCATGATAGGGGGAAGCAACTTGGATTGCTCCAACCTTTGCGAATTCCTAATTCACCATGGGAGAGCATCTTATGGAATTTATCTTTGGATTACCCAGGTCCATCCATGGGAATACGGGAATATGGACAATAATAGACAGGTTTAGTAAACAAGCATATTTTATACCTGTCAAAAAGACTATTAAGGAACACTAAATGGCAACCCTCTTCATATGTCACGGGAACCGAATAATAGAGATAGACAGCAAAACATAGGAAGAAATCTTTGTATTGATAGTGTTTGATACAACAGAGGAGCAATTGAATATATATATGGGCGCACTCCGTTGTACGGAGCTCGAACCTCCCGACCACCCCCGAGCTTCAATTCGCTTGCATGCAGCGTCTCACTCGCACTCGCACTCTCACTCTCACTCGCACTCGCACTCGCAGAAGAGAGAATGGTGAATCACCCCCAAAACGCACCACCCGTCCTTCTATTCTCCTCCAAAAAGCCTGCGACCTCTTAAAATAGCCGCTTTTCTATTTTTGGCGCTTGGTCGACTCGACTTGTGCGCCAATATACCTGCGAGAACAAGGTAAAAAAACGTGATCGCGAAGCGATCCGTAGAGGTTAGTTTTTTTTTTTTTTTTTAAGTCCACAATTTTTCAGCTGTCTTCAACTGAACATAACTCCCAAACGGAGCCAAAACAGCCCAAGTCCGTCTCATACAATCTTGTTGCCCTCGCTGCGCTCTTCGACGGCTATGTGATGGAAAATTTCCATAGCCTGCTCCGATTTGCTGAAAATCAACCTGCAAAACAGCATTTTCTACAAAAACGATGCAAAAACAGCAAATCCAACTTTTTTTCTTAATCTTTGGCCTTCAACGAGCATCAAAACATCAACATCTCTAAAGACTCAAAGAACCAAAGTTGTTCCTTATAACGCAGGCTTCAATCGCTTCATACATCACTTTTTCAAAATCCCACGTTAACGCCTTCAAAAATGCCCCAGAAAGTGCCTTCCGGATCAAAAAATTTTATCGGACGAAAACAATCCACACATCCTTCTACATAGTGGACTAACTTTAAAATGACAAAAACTTCCTAGAAAACAAAATTTATTACTAAAACACCTCGAAATCAAGTCTTGTTACATCATATCCCAAATTTGAACACCATGTCTTGCCAACATCAATAGTGCCAGATAGAGATCCTCAAATGAACAATAATTTTTGGAAGAGTCTCTTTGAGAAACTAGGTACTAGGCTTAATTTCTTTTCTTTGGATCTTATAAATCTACAAGAAGAACACACAAGAGTACACTAAGTGCTTGTTGAGGGTATTGTGCACATAGAAAAGTTTAAGTGAATCGAGTTGTGTTGTACCTTACTAACTCCCCGAGTGTGGAAATAGCTTCCCTCACTTTTTTGTCCCGGCATATGGACATACTCACCGAAAAAATGAACTACAACTTGAATACGTGCATGGGATCCAAGAGGTTTTGTATTTTCCTTCCACCATGGAAGCTTAAAAATATGGAATACCTTGAAATAGCTTTTGGTGGAGTAGTGGGGGCCGGATCATTGTTGAAGTGCTCTTCGCAAATAAGTTTCCAATCTGCCATCATGTGCTTTAGTGGCATCTTCCCATTTGTTGGAGCCTTGTATTTTCTATGACCTTGGGACAAAAAATGATGGATTTTTTTATAAATTACCTTGCGCAAGGCATCTGGCCTCTCCGTAACCAATGATGGCCCGCAAGTAGGATGAGCATTGTAGCCTGATGTGCACAACCTTGCACACATATCACATTGTTAGAGAGAAGCTTCAAACTCCAAATGGTAACCAGAAAGAAAAATGAAAATAACATACCAAAAATTTCTCCAAGAAAATGATAGTCATGCATAGTCCACATAAGGATTCCCCTCACAATGGCTTCTCTTCTCTCCTTTGAAAGTGATACATCTATAGCGGGGATACCTCTCCATAACTCCTCCAACTCCTTGATGAGGCGTTCAAGGTAGACATCAATATTTTCCATCTTGTACATCCCTGGCACAAGCAAGGAAAGAAGTATATCTCCCTTCTTGGTTGTCCCCCATGGTGGAATATTGTAGTTGATGATCACCACCGACCAAGTGCTCCAAGAAGTGGACTTGGTGCCAAAGGGATTGATACGATTGCTTGCTAGAGCAAGCCTCAAATGTTGGGGCTCTAGCCGAAACTTTGGCCAGTGAGTCTCTATGTGCCTCTATGCAGGTGAATCAGGAAAAGGTGAATCAACAAAAGGACATGTATCATTCCATCAGTTGAGCGGTGGTTGGCATGCCATGTGAGAAGCTCCATCATAGACCTGCTTTTAAACATGTGTTCAATGAGAGGGATTAGTGGAAAATGTCTCAATATTTTGCGGGGTAAGTGGGCCCGCTCACTCCGGTTTTGTAGGGTGCTTCCCTGCACACAAAACATCATGAGGTAGCATTTGTATGTCCATTGCGGTGAAGTATGTAATTGTTGACACACACATGGATGCGCTCATACTCCATGCCAAGGGTAGTGACATACGATCTAGCTCCTTGGAAATTTGGAGGCATGTGGTGATCTTTAGGATGCATTTTACCCATCAGTCTACAAACAAAAAGATTATTAGGACAAATACAAGTCCATGCCATTAAGGAAGTGCCTTGTATTAAAAGCCATATATAGAACTCACCCAAGGAGTGTATCTACATTTGCATTGATTCAACCCAATTTCTCTTGCAAGTGTAGGACTTTCAATGATGTCCTGAGCATCGAGTACTGTGCACCCTCGTAAAGAGGTGTTCGAACACTCGATATCAACTTGTCCTTTGTTGCTCACTACAAGAGGCTATTCATATTAGCGACGCTCACACAGCAACGCCTTAAAAGAAAAATCCCGGCGTCGCTATGAGCATCGCAAATTTCTTTGTAAATTTGCGACGCTCATAGCGATGCCGGCTGGGATAAAAAAATAACCGAGCGCGCCCAAAAACTAAGATCTCAGATTTGAGTTTTTCGACGCCCTCAAGCAAGGAGCAGGTAACGCTCTCCCTCTCTCTCTCTCTCTCTCTCTCTCTCTCTCTCTTTTTCTTTTCCACACACACACACACGAGGAGAGGAAGGAGAGCCAGGTATGCTCCTTCCCTCTCCTCATTCTCATGTTCCCTTCCCCTCTTTCTCTCTCCCTCTCTCTCTCTCTCACACACACATACACACACACACATAGTGTTTTTGAGAGAGAGAGAGAGAGAGAGAGAGAGAGAGAGAGAGAGAGAGAGAGAGAGTACAAACATAAACAAAAACGCACACACACATTGAGAGAGGAAAAGAGAGAGAGAGCATGCATAAACAAAAAATGCACGCATTGAGAGAGGAAAAGAGAGAGAGAACATGCATAAACAAAAAACGCACACATTGAGAGAGGAAAAGAGAGAGAAAACATGCATACAATCCAAAAAAACGCACACACATTGAGAGAGAAAGAGAGAGAAACTAATTTAACGTCGTAGGAAACTAATTAAAATTAAAAGACCTAAAGATCTAGCCGACGAAGAGTTGAACTCAAGACCTATTATTCAAGAGGGAAATGGCATAATCAATCTATCATACTTGGCATGGGTGATAGAAAGGTTATACCATTTATCTCTTTTTATTGGCACACACATCCACACACGCGTACACACACAAGAAGAAGAGAGTTATAACGTCGTAGGAAACTATCTTAAAAGACGTTAAAGATTAGGTTAGATGTAGACTTACGTTAAACTAGATTTAGGTTTATTTAAGTTAAATTAGATTAGATTTATGTTTATTTTTAACTAGATTTACGTTTATGTACGCTAGATTTAGATTTACGTTATATTAGATTAGATTTAGGTCTCCATAGACTGCGATGCCTGCATGAAGCGGGTGAAGAAAGCTATGTCATGTTGGCTGATTGCAATGAACCTTCATGTTACAAGGAAGCAGTGCAAATGAAGGACTCCGGGAATTGGCAATTGGCCATGCAGTCAGAGATGACAGCTCTGCATAAAAACAAGACAAAGAAGCTAGTTAAATTACCACAGGGCAAAAAGGCTCTACCTTGTAAATGGGTTTACAGGTATAAGATCACCGCTCATGATAGTCAGCCAAAGTACAGAGCAAGGCTTGTTGCCAAGGGCTTTAAGCAAGAACAAGGCATTGACTTTGATGAATTCTTCTCTCCGGTGGTCAAGATGACTACATTGAGATGCTTTCTTGCATTGGTTGCCATATTAGATTTGGTGTTGCACCAAATGGATGTCAAGACAACGTTCTTGCATGGTGATTTAGATGTGGAAATTTACATGCAGCAGCCAGAAGGGTTTGTTGAGAAAGCCAAGGAAGATTGGGTATGCCAGTTGTTAAAGAGTCTTTATGGCTTAAAACAATCACCGAGGGCATGGTACCGTAAATTCCACAAGTTTATGCTTTCTCAAGGCTACAAACGTAGTGAGTTCGATCACTGTCTATATACAAAGAAGCACTACAAGAGGCTATTCATATTAGCGACGCTCACACAGCGACGCTCAAAAAAAAGATTCCCGGCATCGCTATGAGCGTCGCAAATTTCTTTGTAAATTTGCGACGCTCATAGCGACGCCGGCTGGGCTAAAAAAATAACCGAGCGCGCCCAAAACCTCAGATCTCAGATCTGAGTTTTTCGGCGCCCTCAAGCAAGGAGCAGGTAACGCTCTCCCTCTCTCTCTCTCTCTCTCTCTCTCTCTCTCTCTCTCTCTCTCTCTCTCTCTCTTTTTCTTCTCCACACACACACACACACACACGAGGAGAGGAAGGAGAGCCAGGTATGCTCCTTCCCTCTCCTCATTCTCATGTTCCCTTCCCCTCTTTCTCTCTCCCTCTCTCTCTCTCTCCCACACACACATACACACACACACATAGTGTTTTTGAGAGAGAGAGAGAGAGAGAGAGAGAGAGAGAGAGAGAGAGAGAGTACAAACAAAAACAAAAACGCACACACACATACATAAACAAAGAATGCGCACACACATTGAGAGAGGAAAAGAAAGAGAGAGCATGCATAAACAAAAACCGCACGCATTGAGAGAGGAAAAGAGAGAGAGAACATGCATAAACAAAAAACGCACACATTGAGAGAGGAAAAGAGAGAGAAAACATGCATACAATCCAAAAAAACTCACACACATTGAGAGAGAAAGAGAGAGAAACTAATTTAACGTCGTAGGAAACTAATTAAAATTAAAAGACCTAAAGATCTAGCCGACAAGGAGTTGAACTCAAGACCTATTATTCAAGAGGGAAATGGCATAATCAATCTATCATACTTGGCATGGGTGATAGAAAGGTTATACCATTTATCTCTTTTTATTGGCACACACATCCACACACGCGCACACACACAAGAAGAAGAGAGTTATAACGTCGTAGGAAACTATCTTAAAAGACGTTAAAGATTAGGTTATATGTAGACTTACATTAAATTAGATTTAGGTTTATTTTTAAGTAGATTTACGTTTATTTATGCTAGATTTAGATTTATGTTATATTAGATTAGATTTAGGTCTCCATAGACTGCGATGCCTGCATGAAGCGGGTGAAGAAAGCCCTCAATGGAATATAGGGTATTGCTGCCTTCACTCATGGTGGGCTCCGTTGATCCAAAAGTACTGGTGAAAATTCTTCAGAAGATAGGGAAGAAGGTGGATCTTCAGGGCGGCAAGAGTCACTACATCCCCGACACAATGACCATCTAGACAACCTCTAGTCATTCAACAGCAACTTCAAAGTTAGTAACAAGAGTAAGAACGGTCGAAAGGGCCAAATGCTATCGTCAAATGTGGATAGAGATGAGGTAGCGTCACCGTCAGAAGTTAAGTCTCACATCTTTAGTGATGAGAATGCCAACTCTTTCCGAGTTATGTGAAAAATTATGTGTTAAATCAGTTTTAAGGTTCTTATAATCCCTGTTAGTTTAGTTCTTTATTTTTAATATAACATAATTTACGTTAGATTTAGATTTATGTTATATTAGATTAGACTTAGGTTTATTTAGGTTTACCCACACACACACACACACACACAAGAAGAAGAGAGTTTTAACGTCGTAGGAAACTATCCCAAAAGACGTTAAAGATTAGGTTAGATGTAGACTTACGTTAAATTAGATTTAGGTTTATTTTTAGTTAGATTTACGTTTATTTAGATTTACGCTTATTTACGTTAGATCAAGTCAACGCAAGAATTACTTACGGTTTAGGGTTTAGAGTTAGACGAACAGTGAAAAGATCTACTGTGAAAAGATGTTAAGATGCTGTGAAGTGCTACAGCTAGAGAAGAGGCAAAGGGGTTTTGTCCACTACATGCAATATCATGTAGACGTGGTTGTGTAGATTTCTTGTACCCACAAATATAGGTATTGACCAATAAAGACAAGATTATAACCCGGTGGTTCTGATCTCCATGCACCTCTAGACCGAGGTGTGCGGGGATTGGACATGACTAGAGAATGTGAGGTAAAGAGAGAGAGAGAGAGAGAGAGAGAGAGAGAGAGAGAGAGAGAGAGAGAGAGATAAGACGAAGAATGCCAATAGAATATTAAATTTGTTGTCCAGGTTATAAGATTTTTATCCTCATTATGAGTAGTGACGAGGATGTGGGACCGTCCAACCGAAACACCTATCTCTCAACGAGGGTCTTATGTCCTTGTAATCAATGCAAGCATGCTTTGCGACAGACAAGACGTGTTTCTTTGCAGCACGTTCGCGAATTTGGCGAGTTCGATCCATCTATTATAGATCGAGTTGTTGCCAATTATAACTCGTCGGACTCTAACGCTGGCCAACAAGCAGTAATCTTGCAACCCAATAGACGTGTTCGCAGGCGCTTTGGTCAAGCAGCATATGTGAGGCCACAAGATGTAGCCTCTGACAGCTCGGGGGATGATCATGCAGAGCACATTCCCAACGAGGCAATGTTGGAGCCCGAGATTGATGAAATGATCGAGACGATCATGGATTCAGAAAGGCTTATCTATGATGATATGAAAAGTGAAGCCGATACGCCATTGTATAATGGAGCACGTATGTCTAGATTGAAAGCACTCCTGGTTCTTCTCAACATGCAGGCAAAGTTTGGATGGAGTGACACTAGCGTCACAGCGCTTTTCAGGTGATCTATTACAATTATTTTACTTTAATAAAACTCTAAATGTATAATGATCTGATAGATTTTTACACGACTGTATCGTATTTTTATGTTGTGTAGATTGCTTAAAGAGCACATACTACCAGCTGACAATGTGATGCCAGATTCCCGAGATGAAGCAAGAAAGATTTTGGGAAACTTCGGGATGGATTACAATTCTATCCACGCTTGTCCTAATGGCTGCATTCTTTTCAGAGGGGAATACATAGACATGGAGAAGTGTCCGAAATGTGATTCCGAAAGATATGGAGTAGATCTCCACGGGACAAAAATTCCACAAAAGGTTTTGCGACATTTTCCTCTGCTTCCTCGCATCAAGCATTTCTTCGAATGTAAGTCCATGGCCGCCCTAGCATCATGGCATGAGGAGAATAAATCTTCGGATGGTGTGCTACTACGAATTCCTGCAGATTGCGCAGCCTGGAAACATATAGATGGAACATGGTCGGATTTTGCCAGGGAAGCTCGAAATTTGCGCTTAGGCCTGGCTATGGATGGCGTAAATCCATTTGGTCAAAGATCAACATCTTACAATGTATGGCCCGTTGTCATCGTCAACTACAACATTCCCCCGTGGTTGACTACGAAGAAGGGGCACCTATGGCTAAGCTTGATTGTGCCAGGGCGATATAAAGTGGGGAATATGGATGTGTATCTTCGTCCACTATTGGAAGAGCTACAACAATTGTGGATTGGCATAGAGGTGGTGGATATGAGCCGACACACAGGATGACGGAATGCTTTGATCAGAGGCATTCTAATGTGGACCATGCATGACTATCCCGGGCTAACAGAATGCTCAGGTGATCTATTGACACTCCTCACTCAGACACTGTAAATCTTGTTTTTTCCCATAGTTGATCTATTATCATGTGTATACATGTAGGGCTTCAAACAAGCGGATACAGCGCATGTGTCACATGTGGACCTAGACTGAATGCACTCAGGGCACCCTCACTGAAGAAGAAAATCTACGAAGGTCATCAAGCGTATCTTCCAGAGAATCATGTGTTACGCGACGGTTTTTTGGGAAGAGAGCCACCAAGGATGTGTGCACAAGCATGGTTAGAGCAGAAGGAGATGTGTGATGACGGATTGCCTCCAGGGATGAAGAGACTATCTCTATGGTACGAGTTACCATACTGGCCCTGACTCATGATCAATCACTTGCTCGATCCAATGCACATATTCAAGAATGTGGGTAATCTACTATGGGACCATCTGACCGGCAAGAAAGATACTTTGGGAGCCAGAGTTGACCTTAGAAATGTGGATTGTATGGAGAAATATTGGGCGCAAACAGCGTCTGATGGATCATTAAAACTCCCTAAAGCACCATGGATTTTCACAGGAGCCCAAGAACGCAAAGTAAAAGAGACCATTCGATCTTTGCGGACCCCCACTGGCGTAATGCACTCGCTCCGAACATGTTTTACTAAAGAAGGAAAGCTTACCGGTTTGAAGTCACACGATTGGCATAAAATGTGTCAGGTACGTTCATAGTGGACTTTAATATCATTGCATAAAATGTGGACTTTAATATCATTGCTGCACATACTTTACAGTTTATTTTACCGGTTGCCATTGAGGGATGTTTGTCTCTCGACATCCGTGACACAATCTACAAACTTGCAAAGCTGGTGCAATGGGTCTCACAAAAGGAGATCAACGTAGACTCCATACCATTCGCCAAACTAAATGCTGCGGAGCTTGTGTGCATGTTTGAGAAAAATTTTCCTACTACCATGCTAACCATTCAGGTGCATCTTCTTGTTCACATAGTTGATGAGGTGGAAATAGCTGGCACAGTTCATTCCAGATGGATGTTCTTCTTAGAACGTTTCATGAAAACGCTTAAGGGATATGTGCGTCAAAAGGCACATCCGGAGGGTAGCATGGCAGAAGGTTGGTTGGTATCAGAGTCCCTAGTGTACATTGGAGAGTGGCTAGACGGATTTGATAAAGCCCGGGACATGCTATGGCGAACCATAGATGATGAGCGCATATCTGGGATTTTCATGTGCAATCACGGTGTTGAGAAGAAGATGACGGAAGATCTAGAGGCTAAAATCAACCGATTTTGCATGCTTCACAATCCAGTGATGCAAAAGTGGATTTCACAATATGAGGATGCAAAGCAAGAGCGACAAAGGGCACGAATTGAGTGGAGACAGGGAAGACGACCACCGATGCACTATCCAGCGGTTCTGGAGAGCCTACCAACCTTCATGAGCTTAAGATGGTTGCACAACCAATTGAAAAGCGCACAACAATGCGGTGACAAAGTGACTGAGGAAGAGTGGGAGTACTCTCGGGGTTGCGCGACCAAGGTAAGTTTGCAATGTACGACTAGCAAGTGACTTTATTTATAAACGTTTGAACGGCCACTCATAATCTTTGTTCGTTGTAGTATAAGTCATACACAGCAGCATGGTGTAAAGGTCGACATTTTAGGGTGGAACGAATCGACAAAAAGCGTTTTACTCAAGATTGTGGAATCATGGCAAAATTTGAACAGTCTAGTCGACGACGTTCCTCTGATGCACATCCTGTGGTGGCGGAACTCACTTACTTCGGCACGCTGTAAGAGATTTTGAGGATCGATTAGAGAGGATTTTTTGTCGACTTGTTCGACGTGCAATGGTTCAAGATAATCATGGAGGGTCGCAACGCTACTGTGCGTAGAGGAGAGTCTGGTTTTCTTGAGGTGGATTCTACTAAGAAATGGACTGACCTAAGAGACACTTTCGTACTACCCGAGCATTGTGAAGAAGTAAGTATGTAAATAGTTAACATCCCCCTTTTACAACTTATGTGCTTGAAAGCTCTCATGTAAGCTATGTGGCTGTGGCAGGTAATATTTCATCCTACAAAGTCTACATCAAATTGGTGGTACGTCATAGAGGTAGCCCCTCGTAGTGCAAGGACGTATGAAGGCTACCATGTGCCAATCACAACGGCATCAATGGAGGAGATTAGAGAAGATGCTCAATCAGAAGCCGCTGCGGTGGTGCCAGACGAGCATCAAGATGCTACTACTCTATATGGGGTGCATGCAGAGGAGCTACAAAATGAAACAGAGGATATGTGTTTAAACGGAGAGCTCTATATAGATATAGGAAGTTATGCTGAGTTATGCGAGGATGAGAGAGAGATCTCTTAAAGCCACAAATATTGTATTTGAACAATTTTGCTCTGTGTTGTAAAAGCTCTGGCTCTCTAAGTACCTTCCATGGTGTATAACGCTCTTTTCTACTCGCGCTCACATCTTTTGATTGAAAATTCTGAGTTTTCGACTTGCCTCTTCTATCACTCAATTCATTGTGTCATTGTATTTAATGGTCTTTGCGTCATTGTCTACTCTATTCATTCAATATTAAGTTAAAATATTTGTGTGTTTAATGCAGGTATGGATGATGAGGAGTTTCTTTCTTCTTTGTCACCGCAGCAGAGACAATGGTACGTGGAGCGTCATCGCTCTGGCGCATCATCGCGCGTTCCTACTCCATCCGCATCTCCCTCTCTTTCAGAGCATTTGGGGCGCTCCGAAGCTTCGGCGTCGACGAGGCGAGCTTCACACTAGTCTAGACACCGGCACTCTAGTGGTGGCGGTGGCGGTTGTTGTGGGGATTCCGCAACCGATGCCTCCACACCGCCTCGTGTTCGACGAGGCTCTTTAACCTCCCCTTCTTTGCCCGCCCCCACACCAGCCATAGCATCGCCATCTACGCCAGTTTTTGTACGGCTGACTGTTCCTAGAAGCTACACACCTCTACCTACTCCGCCAGGAGCCACCCAACTCGACACTCCTCGCTTCGGGGCCCAGACGCCGGTGGAGACACCTGACGTCCGTACCCCCATCGACACGCCGCTAGAGACCCCTGCCGGGACACCCAGGTTCACGCATCACCGGCCAGAGGGCTTGTCTTACTCCGTCGACTTCAGCGGCGGCATCATCATGGATGATGACGGCAAGAAGGTGATCTCGCGCATGCGTGGTCTTTGCTCTCAGCTGTTTAGACACTACATACTAAACAAATGGAGTGAAGTACCAAGTGATTTAAAAAACAGAGTCATCAGCATACTTCATGATGAGTTTCCCGTTCCAACACGGGATCAGCGCTTCAATGAAGACCTGATGAAGATTCGAATGCGCGAATACTGCAAACACAAGCGTGCCGAAGTGCAAAAAGCAATCAAGAATGGGTGGAATAGGCCAGATTGGCTAGCCAAAGAAGATTGGAAGAATGCGAAGAAAGCAACGCGCGAGAATCTCGACAAGTGGAAGCAACAAAAGGATGCATCCAGAGCGCGAGTAGAGGCAGGGAGCTCGCACAACTTGGGGAGCGGTGGATGGGCATCATTTCAGGCCGATTTTGTAAGTGTTTTCGCATTGCTCTTTATGTTTGATAGTTTAGGGTTTATGAGTTTTTTAATTCTAACATAATGAAATCTTTGTATGTTTTGACAGTGGTCGACGACAGGACGTGATCCCACACCGTACGAGCGTGAGTATGCAGGGAGGAAGGGCTTAAACGCCCTGATGGACATTCTCAGTTCTCGCGGTGGCATGGTTAGTATTAGGGTTTACTCTTTTCTATTTTTTGTATTGTTTTATAAATGTCATTCTATGTTTATACTTACTGAAAGATGTCTTATTGTCTTTTTTTGCAGAATCCGACAGATACGCCGCTTGGACGCGATGAGACGTTTGACTAGACGACGTCAGTTTAGCCGTAGCTAGATAGCATTAGTTTAGGGTTTCTCATAGCTTATGTATCATGAGACGGATTTTATACGTCTTTTTGAACCATGTATATTATTACATTTGTCACCGCAGTTCCTTTTGCCAATCAGTTCTTTATGCCTATGATGTTGTACAATTGTCATTATTACATTTTCCAATCAATTCATTTTGCCTATGATGTGTACAATTGTCAATTTTGCAAACAATGCGTCTTGTGGGTGACTATTTTGGGTCTATTATCTACCCTTGCACTTTTTTTAAAATGTGAATCAAGTATAATATGGTTGATGGGTGGCAGGGCATTCAATGCCCTGTCACCAAAAAAAAATTCTCTCGGGCGTCGCTATAACCGTCGCTATTTATGGCTCTGTAGCGTCGCTATGAGCGTCGCTATAGTCTTCTGTGTAAACATCGCTATAACCGTCGCTATGAGCGTCTCTATATAGCGCCGCTTATAGCGACGCATATAGCGACGCTCATAGGGACGGTTTTAGTGACGCCGGGGGTTATAAAAACACAGTGTATTTCCGTCGCTAACAGCGTCACAAGAGCACACAACCTCTTGTAGTGCCATTTGTGTTTGCTCTTATTTGTTGGTGACTCCTTTGTTCCTGCATCAAGGTGATCGAGGTTGCATTTGCCACTGTTATCTTTTGTGCAATCTGTAAATTATTATAGTGCATCTACTTGATACATGACTTAATGAAAGCCGACAAACCCCAATTAATTCCCCAAGTTAGTAAGTTGCATCAAAAGGGCTTTCTCTGACATGATTCGTGGTAGATGACCATCGAGATGAGCTATCATTGTCCATTTGTTCCCAAATTTCATTTACATGATGTAGAAGGTACGTAGGTGGCTATCATTGCTTCAACTTTGAAAAAATTGCATATTTGGCTAGGGGTCAAACCTTTTTTTATGGAAACCCTTAGCTTGTACTCTCTATGCATAGCCTCCTGAAAAAGTTTGTCTTGATTTGGACTTGTATTTGGATTTTTAAGCGAACTTTTTGGATTTGAGTCTCTACAATGACCTATGAGAATCTCTGGCACCTTCTGACAACCAAAAACATGTAGAACCAATTATGATGACAAAAATTTGGCTTGACCATTGGTTGCTCCTACATACATCTATCATGAAAGATGATTGAGCTATCATATTTGTTCTTGTCAGTACTCTTAGTCCCTTTTGTTTGTTAGGCTTTATTAAGTCATATACAAGATAGAAGATTTACAATATAAAGATCTAATTCCTGTATATGGCCTTGTGGTTGCATGAAATGTCTGATAGGAAACTTTACACTTGATGGGTGATTTTGTTTAGTCTCATCACCAACTTTTTTTGTTCTTGTTGTCTAGCCCAGAGTTTTATGACCATTCTACTATAGTCAAAGGCTGACTAGCATTCTTTTTCTTCCCTATGACATTACCCATTGTGCATATGGCTTTCGAGGCACACCTCGTGAAGTTTCGTCATTTTCTTGGACCTTCTTTGTTCTATACTGCCCGGAATTTCTTCAATCTTTTCTTCATCTGGATTATGGATTTCTTTGTGTTTTCTCTCAAGAAAAAAAAACTAAAGAAAACCAAAAATCAACTCAACAAAAAGAAAAATCAATTGAACAGAATTATAAATGCTATGTACTTTGTACACATGTCCCTAGGGACTCATATATGAATTTTGTCCCCATAATCCTCTTGTAATTCTATTATGAGGGCATATACTCTAAATTTTGTCAAAAAATGTCAGAATCAAACGCAAAAATTCAATACAACTCATAAAACATTTCCCTTTAATATCCATATATTAGGTCATCATGTAGAATGCCTCCCCCCCTCCTATTTGGAATCCTCCTTGATGAGAGGTATCACCAAGGGTATGTGTTGTGCTTGGGAAATCAAAAAATGTGCATATGCAAACCTTGTAATATAGCCCTATTATGCATACACAGTCAATGCATGGAAAAAATTCATGCTGTGCAAGATGTGGGTATAAGCAATTTGCTTATTGGCATTTGCTAGCGAGGCTTCCTATTCTAAGCAATGTGATGATCTTTGAAGCTCTTGTGCCATTTTGCTTGATTGAAGGTTGTAGAGATTTTTTGAAGGCTTACTTATCTGTTTGATGCTTCTTTGGGATCCATTTTAGCCTTGTGGTTGGTTGTCATATTTGACATTGTTCCTCAGTGATGGTTTCTGGCTTGAAGTGAGCTCTCTTATAATTTTACTATAACCGTAGGAAGAATTGAAAGAATTCAAGTGGTGGTGCAGTGACATTAGGTTTATTGGTTCCCTTTAGGACCCATTTTTTCCCGATTATTGGTTGTTTTGTTGATGTTGCTTGTTTGGGAACCCATACTTGTCCCTGCTTTCTTTGTGTTAGAAGACACTTCTTTGGGATCCACCTTGTGTTTGTGTGAGTCTTTAGTGGTCTTTGCTTCAGCTTTTGTACGCTTGGTTGGTGACGAGATTCAAACTTTGGGAGTTGACAACTTAACCGTTTGGAAATCCAAATGAACTTCTGACCTCTTTATGCTTGAATCAACTTCTTTGAAACCCAAATATGAGTTGCAGAAGCTTCTGACTTTGTGATTTTCATAGCCGTTCTTGCACATATAGCCGTTCTTGCACAGTTTGATTGTTTTCCTTTTGCCATTGGATCTTGTGGGTTTTCATCAAAGATCTTTGTCTTCTTGATCCATACCTACTTTTGGCCAATATCGATTTTTGGTATCCAGATTTGTCAAACTTTTTGGTTCTAACTTGTTCTTCTTTGATTTTGGCCTTCCTTGGATGTTATTGAAGTTGTTAGTAAAGTGACGACCTGAGTTCCTGATAGGGGATTTCATAAGAATCATCACTATCACTGCTATCCTCAACAAGTTTCATTCTATTACTTTTCCTTTGTGGTTTGGCTAGTTATAGAAAGTTATTGTTTGCTTGCGCTTGGGTTGTTGTTTTTGGGAGGACTTTTCTATCCACTTGATTAGTGTGTTGTTAGCTCGCTGAAATGGCTATGTTCTTGCTGGTTGAGTTTTTTCTTCATGTATAGGAGCCACATATGAGGATGCTTTTTGCAGTTGCATTTTCATCGACGATTTTGAAATCCACTTTTGATGCACTTTATTCTTGTAGCGGTGACATTGGTTCTTGGGTTTTTGATAAGACAATCTTAACACTAGAATGGTAACATGACACTTTTATGTCCTTGGACACTTTTGTGTCCTGTTAAGTGACCATTTTGCTTGAATAATTTGAAGAGTATGAAAATGAATTTTTAGGTGCTATATATCCACAAATTTGCCTTATGAGCTGAAAAAAACTTAGCATTTATTTTTAGTATCGATCTCACCATTAACCTTACTCTTGCACAACATTTTTGAACCTAAACTGTGTGAAAAAACGGGTCCTGTTTTTGGCTTTTTTTCAATTTTTGGCAACTATACCACTCTAAACTTCATGTTTGTGAGGTTTAGATGGCTAGAGGTTAGGCCTTCATAGTTCTTAACATGTTTTGATGCTTGTAGGGAGAGCTAAGTGTTAAAATTGAAAGTTATGACCAATTTACAAGAATTGCATAATCCTGTTTTTTGGCCAAAATTAGTACTTTTATGATTTTTTTGGTGGCTTTCTTGATATCCAAATTCAATTTTGATTGTGTAAGTGTAATGTATAACATAAATCTAATCTTCCTTGAGTTTTGGGGGACCTAATATGCTATATAGCATAGTATATGATGATGGTTGATTTTTTTGATTGCTGAAGAATACGATACATTTTAGAGTAGCAAGTATAACTTTATCAATATTGCTAGTTTTTTAGGCCAATTGTGTGTATTTTGTAGGTAGTAACCATATCTAATCATAGACTACAAACTTGGCTAGATATTGAGTAGTTTCTATGGGTTTCTAGAGGTCATAATGCTAAACCCAGTTTTTTCATGTTTGATGTATTTAGCACTTTATCATTGCCCCCAAGGTTCCAATTGTAAGAGATCCATTATCAAGTGGCTCTAAAGCTTCCTCAGGAAAGGGTTATGGGATACAATCCATATCTTCAATTTCCCTTTCTAGGATGTATTCCTCTCGCTTTAAACTTCCACATTGCGAGGCTCCATACATCCACAGTTATTTAGGCTAACCGAACCATGCTAGAAGTTTTGATCCTGCTATTGTAGCAGAATCAAACTCTTCTACCGTGGTTCGGCTCACATCCTTGTAACTATGGTCCTTCAAGTTTATCCTTGTCATGGTTTCCATATATCTCAGGTAGATATGGTCATATCCGCTTGAGGACATTGTTCAGCCAAGTGGTCTCCACAACTTTTGTGACAATCTATGTCTGGTTAAGAAGATTCTTCTTGCATTTCCTATTGGCTATAAACAGGCTCTGACCTAGCTAAGCCTCTATTCACAGACCAAAAAATTGTCTAAGCCAATGGTCTAATCCGCATCCTCTAGATCAAAGTTGGATCTGAAAAGTTTAAAATAAGTTTTTCCGTTTTGACCGTACAAGGTGCATACAATATTCTACTAGGAAGTCCATGGGTAAGAAGTGTAGGAGCCATGATTATGTAGGCCAAATACTGACCATACAAGGGCCCAGAGAAGAATCTAGATTAGAACCAATAACATTAGAAGATGGAAAAGAGCGATGTGCTTAGAGGAATTTTGCAAAAAGTATGGGACCAATAAGATAGAATGAATGTTGGCATCAATGGTATTATTTCCCATAGTTGAAAAATACCTAAATGTAGTTCTTCTAGATTAGGAGAAAGCACAAGAACAATGAAAAAAGTACCTAGATAACTTTACTGAGTTAAACCAATGGTAAAGACCAGCTAATATGGATGGAAGGGCTTCAGAAGAGGGAGAAAGCTAGACACCTTGGGAAACTAGATGAGATTTAGCGGACATAGGAAATAGGTAGCAAAACACACAAGCACCTGAACACAATAAGGTACTAGTTAATCAAGATGAGGATTCAACTAGTTAAGTGCTAAGATAATAAGAGATCCATTTCCACTACCATTTATAGACATGATTTTGGATGAGATAGTTGGAAATGAAACGTATAGTTTTTTGGATGGTATAGTTGATACAATCAATTGAAGGTATCACCAAAAGTTCAAGAAAAAAAAACATTCATTACTAAATGGGCAGCTTTCATGTATGTGGTTATGAAATTTGGTCTATTTTATGATCCAGCAACCTTTTAACAATGTAGAATGGACATCTTCAGTGAGTTCTTGCACCAGTTTCTAGCAATTTCTATTAATTCCTTCACAATCTTCTCATTTGAAGAGATGCATCTTCTATTTTTGGAGGTGGTATTTGAAAGATTCAGAAAGAAGAGGATCTATTTGAACTCCTTTAAAGATAATATTCATGGTCTTGAAGGGATAGCTACTAGGATATGTCACAAACATGATATTGGGATGGTTGAAGGTAAGATTTGAGACCTCTAGTAGGCCAGAGCACGAAAACATAGTTCATTTCTAAGATACATCAATTTCTATCGAAAATTCATTCATTAACAACAAAGGCCATTCCATTATATTATTAACCCAAAAAGTGGTTAAGTTTATCTTGACTCCTAAATATGAAGCCGGTTTCGAGTGTTCGAAGGAATCCATCAGCAAAAAATTGATTCTTTGCTAGTTAAAATGGAATATCATCTTTTATGTTCATATAGATGCTTCTAGCATGGAAATGGAGCTATTTTCCCTCAACCCGATAGTAAAATAATTAAGCCAATAAAGTTTACCAATCAGAGGTTCAATAAGGCACAACATGGTATTCAACCATATAAAGAGAGGCATTGGAAGTGGTATTCAATGCCATAAAGTTCAAACATTATTTTTTGGAAAACGATTTATTTCTATATTGTGGATCATCAGACAAACCTAGCTTCAAGATGAAGATGTGTATATGAAATTGGAAAGGTATCAGATGCTTTATGTGGGATTGAAAAGGATGATTAAGCAATGGAAAATTATTGATCACCCTAAATAGTAGACATGCAAACTAGTCTCTCATCCAACTTCCATCGAAGTAATTGATTAGATACCTAAGTATATCCTCACCCAAGATGACATTGTAGTAAATCCTCAGGCACAAAAGCTAACAACTATGAGCATACAAAATCAGAGATTTCAACAAGAAGTATTGTTGGGCAATAGGTCATCCTACAAATGCATGCATGGCCTCAAGAATGAGGTCAAAGGGGTCTTCCTAAAGATAAAATTATTTATAAGAGTCCTAGACCACAGAGTAGTTGCAATCTTATAGATCAATCATTACAAAGAGAATGGGGTCTATTAGAGCCTCTTTATTTGGCAATTTAAAAGAATTAAACATTTAGTATTAAGAAAGCAATCAAAGGACACCTTTTGAATTCAAGAGGAAAAATGGATAGTTTATTTGAATTCAAATTTTCCTCCCAAAATGGAATTTAAAATCTAGCAAGTAAAACCATATCATGTAACATATCTATGGAAAGAGATTGGCGTGCATGTAGATTGCAGATCTATAATCTCTGCTCAAATTAAAATGAATTTTGTACTATAGAGGAGTTAAGGAATGCCAAAAGTCATAACTATTCCACCTCCTTTTTTTTGGGGGGAAGTGCATCCTTTAACCACTCTTACACCTCTCTTACACATCCACCATTCTTGCACACGTGGCATACACCTATTTGTCAAAATGTTAATCACCTCTATAATCTCATGGAATATAAAGAGGTCATCTTAGACCCCATTGTCTTCCTACAGGTGTCTAGCAACAAAGGGTAGCTCACTAGAATGATGATCAAAGAGAAAGAACAAGCTCTAAAGAGTTTTTTCCATCTGGTCAAAGTCCTTAAAAAAATGATTCAATAGGAAAACTAGATAGTCCTAAATTATAATGAAATAGTGTCAGACTCCCCTTTCATCATGTATGCACTCATCCTCTTCCAATGAAAGAAGATGAACTGCCTTATATCTATTGAGCTTTGTACCCGGTCTACAATAAACCTACACATCAAATGAGAGACATCCAAACTGTGGACTAGATAAGGGAGACTCAGTGATACAAACAAAGAAAGGCCATATGGATGGCTTGGAAGTTTTTCCTCACTTATATTGAACAAAAAGATATGGTTGCAAAGCTCAAGAATAACTTGATCAATTTCAAAGGAATGATGGGTCAATGGAAATATCAGATCATCTTTCTAATTAGGTACACAAATGAGCTACTAAAACTTGAATTGAAGCCTCAAAGATTTCTAAAAGGAACTTTCCAACAAAGCCAGTCCCAAACTAAATTCAAAGAAATTGATGAGTTTTTGTTCAAAGACAATTAAATCTAATCATTCATACCCAACTAGATGGATACAAACAATATCTATCTATCATAAGCTAGCTACGACAGAAGATTTTATATGACTCTAATATAAAGACCTAGCATGCACTATCACCATAAAAGGTGGAAATGCTTAATAAAAGAAGGGAGGAACTAGAGTAGGAGGCCATTAATAGGATTATCTAGAAGGAGAACTCTACCTTCAACACTCATCAAAAACAACAAGGGACGACTAGATCTATACAACCACCATCTCAACAAGTGTAGCAACCTAAAAATAAGAGAGCTCCAGACAAGAGGAAAGCAAAGAAAAAGATATTAAGCTAAACCAAATATCTGAGAAAAAATTACATGAAAAAATTCAAGAAAGGGAGGAGGATATAAAAGGTGTGAAACGGCTCTATGGATACCTTGCACAAGGGGTTACATGAACGAGTTACCTAAAACAATCACCGATAGTTACCAGACACTATATGAGCATGCAGCCAGCCATAGAACAAAGTGCAGGCAACTATAAATAGAAACCACCAATCCCATTTTGGAGATTGGAAATTTTGTATCTATTTAAACTCTAGTTGGTAGATACCTTATAGAGCTTATGAGCACCAACTATACTTTTGAACTAGTTTACGAATTTGAATCTACATTTTTATAGTTGTCTCAGTCCATGCCATTTGCAATCTTCTGTTTCAATTCTATTGTATGCCTGAATTCTCTATCTGGTCTTTTAAAATTTAATTCTATTCATCTAATCTAATTTGATATCTAGCATCTAACTCTAAATTTCTAGCTCTAGAATAGGTGTCAAGTGAACAACTTATTCTGTTTATCTTTTTAAAACAATGGATAAATACTTAATTGTTTTGTTGGCAAGTTGAAAAGCTAGCTAGCGATGCACTCCCTCTTTGTCTTTCTTGCTTGTTGTTCCTCTCACTCCTTTTCTCACTCACATCGCCATGCCTACCCCTACCCCGACTGTTCAAAGTATAGGTCACACACTAGTTTATATAATGGGGTACAAAAATATCACAACCTTCAACCGAGAGAATGGACCTTATGCCCATGTTACACTGAGCAATCACCTAGTCTCTTTAGGTGTGATCGACCAAGTTTTTGTCTTGCTGAGGATTTTATTTACAAGCCACCCTTTCCACTTAGCAAATTGTAGTTAGATATGTGCTAGAAACTACAACCCATTAGGTTGCCATCCCTCATACATTAACACACTACATTGAGCATTGCAATCTTGCAAGTTCTTGATTAGAAGCTCTTTGCACTACTCGTGAGTCGTAATCTTAATCCCCTTGTGCGATCCCAAATGCAGAAGAGAGAGAGACAGAGAGAGAGAGAGAGAGAGAGAGAGAGAGAGAGAGAGAGAGAGAGAGAGAGAGAGAGAGAGGGAGGTTATGGTGATCAGGCATGTAGACAAAGAGGTCAACCCAAAAGTGATGACCCAAGAATGTGTTTATAATATCAAAATACTTACATTTATAGCCTCATGTTGGTTACTACAAACCTAATTGAATGATCTACAGAGGCCATTCTAACTATCAGTGAGAAATAGGTCTTATTCCTACAAAAAAAATGGTGCCCTTTTTGCCCTTCAAATCTCCCAATCCTATTGTAGCAATTTTTGAGATGATCATTGTTGGGAGAGCATCAATATAAGCATCGGTATCACAATTAATATGTATTGCAATTGTATAAATATATCTTCATATATCTCTTAAGAAATAGAGATCATCTATATAGGTTTAGATCTACTAGACTACCATCCTCTAAGGAGCCCTAAGTTTTGCACTATGTTCATCAGCTGTGCACATGTTACATGAGCTTGGGGGGGCTCGTAGGCAGCTCTTGTAGGGGATGGGAGTTGGTGGTGGCGGTTGTTGTGGGGATTCCGCCACCGATGCCTCCACACCGCCTCGTGTTCGACGACGCTCTTTACCCTCCCCTTCTTTGCCCGCCCCCACACCAGCCACAGCACCGCCATCTATGCCAGGTTTTGCACAGCTGACTGTTCCTAGAAGCTACACACCTCTACCTACTCCGTCAGGAGCCACCCCACTCGACACTCCTCGCTTCGGGGCCCAGACGCCGGTGGAGACACCTGGCGTCCGTACCCCCATCGACACTCCGCTAGAGACCCCTGCCGGGACACCCAGGTTCACGCGTCACCGACCAGAGGGCTTGTCTTACTCCGTCGACTTCAGCGGCGGCATCATCATGGATGATGACGACAAGAAGGTGATCTTGCGCATGCGTGGTCTTTGCTCTCAGCTGTTTAGACACTACATACTAAACAAATGGAGTGAAGTACCAAGTGATTTAAAAAACAGAGTCATCAGCATACTTCATGATGAGTTTCCCGTTCCAACACGGGATCAGCGCTTCAATGAAGACCTGATGAAGATTCGAATGCGCGAATACTGCAAACACAAGCGTTTCGAAGTGCAAAAAGCAATAAAAAATGGGTGGAACAGGCCAGATTGGCTGGCCAAAGAAGATTGGAAGAATGCGAAGAAAGCAGCGCGCGAGAATCCCGACAAGTGGAAGCAAAAAAAGGATGCAGCCAGAGCGCGAGTAGAGGCAGGGAGCTCGGACCACTTGGGGAGCGGTGGATGGCCATCATTTGAGGCCGATTTTGTAAGTGTTTTCGCATTGCTCTTTATGTTTGATAGTTTAGGGTTTATGAGTTTTTTAATTCTAACATAATGAAATCTTTGTATGTTTTGACAGTGGTCGATGACAAGACGTGATCCCACACCGTACGAGCGCGAGTACGCAGGCAGGAAGGGCTTAAACGCCCTGATGGACATTCTCAGTTCTCCGGCGGCATGGTTAGTATTAGGGTTTACTCTTTTCTATTTTTTGTATTGTTTTATAAATGTCGTTATATGTTTATACTTACTGAAATCTGTCTTATTGTCTTTTTTTGCAGAATCCAACAGATACGCCGCTTGGACGCGATGAGACGCCTGACTAGACGACGTCAGTTTAGCAGTAGCTAGATAGCATTAGTTTAGGGTTTCTCATAGCTTATGTATCATGAGTCGGATTTTATACGTCTTTTTGAACCATGTATATTATTACATTTGTCACCGCAGTTCCTTTTTCCAATCAATTCTTTATGCCTATAATGTTGTACAATTGTCATTATTACATTTGCCAATCAATTCATTTTTCCTACGATGTGCACAATTGTCAATTTTGCAAACAATGCGTCTTGTGGGTGACTGTTTTGGGTCTATTATCTACCCTTGCACTTTTTTAAAAAAGTGAATCAAGTACAATATGGTTGAATGCCCTGCCACCAAAAAAAAATTCTCTCGAGCGTCGCTATTTATGGCTCTGTAGCGTCGTTATGAGCATCGCTATAGTCTTCTGTGTAAACGTCGCTATAACCGTCGCTATGAGCGTCTCTATATAGCGACGCATATAGCGATGATTTTAGCGACGCCAGGGGTTATAAAAACCCAGTGTATTTCCGTCGCTAACAGCGTCACAAGAGCACACAACCTCTTGTATTGGTTGTTGCCCGTTGAGTGCATGGTGTATGATCTTCCTTGCACATGTTCCCTTCATGAGCCTAGTAACCTCCCAATAACTCATCAGCATGTCAAACAGATGCTCATATTCAAGCTCAAAGTGTCCCTAAGACCCGTACGGAGGAGCTGTCAAAGTAGAGCTAGCGGGAGGGTCACCATGCACCATGCCTTCGCCCAATCGCTTTTGTCTTCTTTTGGCCTTGCATGTCGTAGAACCACCACCAAGCACAAACCAGTGGGGGGCATCCTCAAAAAGGGGTGGGGGGGGCTATGCTCTCATCTACTCGAGCACCTTTTTGAGGTCACCAAAGCCCCTCGTTCTCATTATGCTCTAAATCAATGTGCCTCAAGCGATGGATTGCCCATTTTCGCTTGGCAGAAGGACAAGGGAGTTTGTCCTTGACCCACCAATCACATTTGAATCTTGTTGGAGGGCCATGACGATCCCAATCATCCTGCACACGCGTGAAAGAGAGACAAGTGAATTCAAGAAGTTTATTAAAAATCACATGTGCTCTAAAAACTAAACAATTAATTAGTAGATTAGGTGCTATCTAGATTTTCAGTAGAAAAATTGAGCGAAAACTAAAAATTTATTTAAATAAAGTACAATGAGTATTACAACTAATTAAAAATCACATGTTCTCTAAAAAATGCACAAGTAGTAGATTAGGTCTCAGCTAGATTTTCAATAGGAAAATTGAAAGAAATGATAAAAATCTTTTTAAATAAAGTACAATGAGTAGAAAAAGAAAGAAAAAGTTTTGAAAATATAATTTTAAAAATGCAATGAGTAAGAAAAGAAAGAGAGGCAAAAGAAAATTAAAAAAGGTACCAAAGGGGGTGGAAAATTAGATTGGGCAATGCAAAAAGACTGCAACTTTGGATACTTTTCTCAACGTTGGATTTTTTTGGGAGCGGTAATAGTTGCAGTAATACTTGTGGTAGCATCTGGCCGTCCTAAAAAGGAAACAGAGAAAGGTATGTCATATTTTTTGGACATACCTTGCTCTTGAAGCATTGCTGCCTCCCCCTCCTCCTCCCCCTCCCAAGCTCTCTCTCTCTCTCTCTATCTCTCTCTCTCTCTCTCTCTCTCTCTCTCTCTCTCTCTCTCTCTCTCTCTCTCTCTCTCTCTCTCTTTCACCCACACACTCACACACACACACACATACGAGCAAATACACACATACACACACACACACACACACACTCTTTGGTGGAGTGCTACATTGTTGTCATTGAAGAGTAAAGGGTGGACCGTGCGAAGAAGGCATGGGATCATAAGAAGGATTGATCACGTGAAAGCTCTACACAAGTGGATGTCAAGAAGATACAACCGCAGTGGAAATAGAGTAAACGGTAAGCTTATTTTCTAACCCACCATGCCCTATTGTCTTAAACACACATACATTAGAATAGATAGACAAAAAAATCTGATACCTCTTGCATATTTGTGGATTGCTTTTGCTTTCTTGCCCTCACTTTGCTTCTTTGCTTGAGTTCTTGGTTGCCTTCATTTGCATTGTTTGATTGCTTGTAGAGAGCATGTGATTAGCTTGTTTGGTGTGTGATTAAGAAAAGATAAAAAGGAGAAGGAGAAGAAGAGAGGGAGAAAGAAAGATTAGTGTAGATTTAAATCTTATTGTTCGGTTAGTGTTATATTAGAGTAAAAAATGTCATATATATTTAAAACATGTGTAATTAAAAAAAAAATAAAACTGAAAGAATGACAAAAAAAGTTAAACATTAAACAAAAGTCATAAAAAAGACCTTTAAAAGAAAGAGAGAGATATATAAAAATAGAAAGATATAATATATATATATTGAAGAGGTCCGGGGCGGGCAACAAGAAGAGCAACCTCTAGACACCCTTCAAGTTTCCCGTGCTGCTCAATGGGGCTGGGGCACAACACAACACAAACCAAAACAACAAACCCATAGCCAAATCCCAACTACACAAGGGGCACCACCTAGTTTAAGAGCGAACTAGGACGCAAAAGAGGAGAATCATTAGAGCAACCCACAAACAAGCAAGGAATTTACACTAACCCTAACACCAATGGAACACTCTCACACACTAAAACACGAGAGAGAGAGAGAGAGAGAGAGAGAGAGAGAGATGGTGCTCGGGCTGCTTTGAAGTGTATCGTTAATGATCAAGCAAACACAAATATATATATGTAAGAAAGAGAGAGAAGGGGGTGCTTGTTGCACTAATGCCTTCTTACAAATCTGTCATGACCAATCAAAGTGAGATTAGTATTTGTTCAACATAGCCTGAGTAAATTACACCACAACACATCACAAGAAAAAAGCCACCCCAATCACTGTCTTAAGGCCAGGGGAGTCCTCTCCACCCTGTCGCCCTCTTACAGCATGTGGGATTTATGGCTAAATTGATAACAATACCCGGAGACAAGCTATCAGTAACTTAAATAAAACACCAAGACACTTACACATCATTATTTTCCATGACTTCACGTTGGAAGGGAGACAAGGTATCCATGCTTACTCCAAATTCACCCTCCTTGATTCAGAAAATGTTGGGCTTACACTAGTAGGAGAAATGATAGATTTCCTACTCTCAATTGAATGATCACTCTCTCTTACAATGGCATAGAGTTCCCTTGCTAATCACCCCTAATACAACACATACATATGCCTAATGCCAATGAGATTCCACTCAAGAGCACCTTCTCAAGAGGTTAAGCTTGGCTTCTCAAGCTATAGCATAGTGCTCTTTCTTCTCCCCCCTTTTTGTGCTAGCTACACCCTCCTTTTATAGCAATTTTGAAGGCTAGGATTACTCCTCTAACCATGGTTGGGTTAGATTTTCAGCAATTTATCTAATTTCTTTTGCTTGGAATTATCAAGAAGTTGGTGGGGAAAGAGAGAGGAGAGAAATGGAGGTGATAGGACTTTTCATAGTGGGTTAGTGTTAGTAGAGTTAGTATTAATTTACAAATGGAATTGGATATTTACAATGGGAGTATCCATGTAGGATACAAATAAGGAAGAAAAACTCTCAAGAGGTAAGAAAATGTGGATTTCTTACAAGGTTGATGCTCCAAGTGTCTTGAGTAGGGCCAATTTTGACGCTTGTTGACGGTCCACTAGCTTTGATGGTACATTTTTTCTCCACTAGCTCTTGACCTTCCTTGAGAGACAAGGTAATTGAAGCTGAGTAATCAACCACCATGATGCTGTCTTTTAAGAGAAGAGGCTGAATTTTGTGGTTTTTTTGATAGATATGGGTAATTTGGAGGAGGAAAAATGAGACTAGGTGGTCAATTTTGGAATGGAATTGTGTGTGGGAGGTATGAGTTCACCATGGTTTCTCTTATTCTTCAAGGTTGAGGAGAAGGTGAGTAGGGTGCAGAGAGGAGTGGTGAGAGAGGTGGGGATGATTAGTGGAGAAGTGTGTGTGAAAGAGGAAAATGATAAAGTGGAAGACAGAGTGTGGCTGCATAGCATGGGAAAATTGGGGTCCACTAATAAAATCATAGCTCACAGCTCCTAGCTCAAAAGAATATGAAAAAATTTGAGGCAAAAGTTCAGCTAAAGATCTACAACTTTTGTTTGTATCACCTTTTCAAATTCAGATAGCAAGTGAACTTTAAAAATTCAGCAAAACCGACCGTGTTTTTCCACTGCACAAGGTCCTTGTGGGGTCCTTCTTTGGATGATTCTTTTGAATACCTCCAAGAGTGAGCCCTCCATAGTGCATGTATGCATGCCACCTACCCTTGACCTTATTTGGTAGGTCTATAATTGAAGATATTGTTGAGATCATGATATAAGTGAATAGTACAACTAAGAAAATCAAATATTGAGGGGTCTAAAAAATATGTACATGTCAAATATCACTACAAGAGGTTGTGTGCTCTTGTGACGCTCTTAGCGACGGAAATACACTGGGTTTTTATAACCCCCGGCGTCGCTATAACCGTCGCTAAAAGCGTCGCTACGAGAGCGTCGCTATCTGCGTCGCTATAGGCGTCGCTATGAGTGTCGCTATATAGCGACGCGTATAGCGACGCCTATAGCGACGCTCTCACAGAAGAGTATAGCGACGCATATAGCGACGCTACAGAGCCATAAATAGCGACGCTTATAGCGACGCCTGAGAGAATATTTTTTTGGTGGCAGGGCATTCACCCATCAACCATATTGTACTTGATTCACTTTTAAAAAAAAGTGCAAAGGTAAATAATAGACCCAAAATAGTCACCCACAAGACGCATTGTTTGCAAAATTGACAATTGTACACATCATAGACAAACTGAATTGATTGGCAAATGTAATAATGACAATTGTACAACATCATAGGCATAAAAAATTGATTGGCAAAAGGAATTGCGGTGACAAATGTAATAATATACATGGTTCAAAAAGACGTATAAAATCCGTCTCATGATACATAAGCTATGAGAAACCCTAAACTAATGCTATCTAGCTACGGCTAAACTGACGTCGTCTAATCAGACGTCTCATCGCGTCCAAGCGGCGTATCTGTCGGATTCTGCAAAAAAAGACAATAAGACAGTTTTCAGTAAATATAAACATATAACGACATTTATAAAACAATACAAAAAATAAAAAAGAGTAAACCCTAATAGTAACCATGCCGCCGCGAGAACTGAGAATGTCCATCAGGGCGTTTAAGCCCTTCCTGCCTGCGTACTCGCGCTCGTACGGTGTGGGATCACGTCCTGTCATCGACCACTGTCAAAACATACAAAGATTTCATTATGTTAGAACTAAAAAACTCATAAACCCTAAACTATCGAACATGCATAAAGAGCAATGTGAAAAGACTTACAAAATCGGCCTCAAATGATGCCCATCCACCGCTCCCCAAGTGGTGCGAGCTCCCTGCCTCTACTCGCGCTCTGGCTGCATCCTTTTGTTGCTTCCACTTGTCGGGATTCTCGCGCGCTGCTTTCTTCGCATTCTTCCAATCTTCTTTGGCCAGCCAATCTGGCCTATTCCACCCATTCTTGATTGCTTTTTGCACTTCGGAACGCTTGTGTTTGCAGTATTCGCGCATTCGAATCTTCATCAGGTCTTCATTGAAGCGCTGATCCCGTGTTGGAACGGGAAACTCATCATGAAGTATGCTGATGACTCTGTTTTTTAAATCACTTGGTACTTCACTCCATTTGTTTAGTATATAGTGTCTAAACAGCTGAGAGCAAAGACCACGCATGCGCGAGATCACCTTCCTGCCGTCATCATCCATGATGATGCCGCCGCTGATGTCGACGGAGTAAGGCAAGCCCTCTGGCCGGTGACGCGTGAACCTGGGTGTCCCGGCAGGGGTCTCTAGCGGCGTGTCGATGGGGGTACGGACGTCAGGTGTCTCCATTGGCGTCTGGGCGCCGAAGCGAGGAGTGTCGAGTGGGGTGGCTCCTGGCGGAGTAGGTAGAGGTGTGTAGCTTCTAGGAACAGTCAGCCGTGCAAAACCTGGCGTAGACGGCGATGCTGTGGCTGGTGTGGGGGCGGGCAAAGAAGGGGAGGGTAAAGAGCCTCGTCGAACACGAGGCGGTGTGGAGGCATCGGTGGCGGAATCCCCACAACAACCGCCACCGCCACCACTAGAGCGCCGGTGTCTAGACGAGTGTGACGCTCGTCTCGTCGACGCCGAAGCTTCGGAGCGCGCCGAATGCTCCGAAAGAGAGGGAGATGCGGATGGTGTAGGAACGCGCGATGATTGCAAACTTACATTGGTCGCGCAACCCCGAGAGTACTCCCACTCTTCTTCAGTCACTTCGTCACCGCATTGTTGTGCGCTTTTCAATTGGTTGTGCAACCATCTTAATCTCATGAAGGTTGGTAGGCTCTCCAGAACCGCTGGATAGTGCATCGGTGGTCGTCTTCCCCGTCTCCACTCGATTCGTGCCCTTTGTCGCTCTTGCTTTGCATCCTCATATTGTGAAATCCACTTTTGCATCACTGGATTGTGAAGCATGCCAAATCGGTTGATTTTAGCCTCTAGATCTTCCGTCATCTTCTTCTCAACACCAAGATTGCACATGACAATCCCAGATATGCGCTCATCATCTATGGTTCGCCATAGCGTGTCCCGGGATTTATCAAATCCGTCTAGCCACTCTCCAATGTACACTAGGGACTCTGATACCAAACAACCTTCTGCCATGCTACCCTCCGGACGTGCCTTTTGACGCACATATCCCTTAAGCGTTTTCATGAAACGCTCTAAGAAGAACATCCATCTGGAATGAACTGTGCCAGCTATTTCCACCTCATCAACTATGTGAATAAGAAGATGCACCTGAATGGTTAGCATTGTAGTAGGAAAATGTTTCTCAAACATGCACACAAGCTCCGCAGCATTTAGTTTGGCGAATGGTATGGAGTCTACGTCGATCTCCTTTTGTGAGATCCATTGCACCAGCTTTGCAAGTTTGTAGATTGTGTTACGGATGTCGAGAGACAAACATCCCTCAATGGCAACCGGTAAAATAAACTGTAAAGTATGTGCAGCAATGATATTAAAGTCCACATTTTATGCAATGATATTAAAGTCCACTATGAACGTACTTGACACATTTTATGCCAATCGTGTGACTTCAAACCGGTAAGCTTTCCTTCTTTAGTAAAACACGTTCGGAGCGAGTGCATTACGCCAGTGGGGGTCCGCAAAGATCGAATGGCCTCTTTTACTTTGCGTTCTTGGGCTCCTGTGAAAATCCATGGTGCTTTAGGAAGTTTTATCGATCCATCAGACGCTGTTTGCGGCCAATATTGCTCCATACGATCCACATTTCTAAGGTCAACTCTGGCTCCCAAAGTATCTTTCTTGCCGGTCAAATGGTCCCATAGTAGATTACCCACATTCTTGAATATGTGCATTGGATCGAGCAGGTGATTGATCACGAGTCGGGGCCAGTATGGTAACTTGTACCATAGAGATAGTCTCTTCATCCCTGGAGGCAATCCGTCATCGCACATCTCCTTCTGCTCTAACCATGCTTGTGCAGACATCCTTGGTGGCTCTCTTCCCAAAAAGCCGTCGCGTAACACATGATTCTCCGGAAGATACGCTTGATGACCTTCGTAGATTTGCTTCTTCAGTGAGGGTGCCCTACGTGCATTCAGTCTAGGTCCACATGTGACACATGCTCTGTATCCGCTTGTTTGAAGCCCTGCATGTATACACATGATAATAGATCAACTATGGGGAAAAACAAGATTTACAGTGTCTGAGAGAGGAGTGTCAATAGATCACCTGAGCATTCTGTTAGCCCGGGATAGTCATGCATGGTCCACATTAGAATACCTCTGATCAAAGCATTCCGTCGTCCTGTGTGTCGGCTCATATCCACCACCTCTATGCCAATCCACAATTGTTGTAGCTCTTCCAATAGTGGACGAAGATACACATCCATATTCCCCACTTTATATCGCCCTGGCACAATCAAGCTTAGCCATAGGTGCCCCTTCTTCGTAGTCAACCACGGGGGAATGTTGTAGTTGACGATGACAACGGGCCATACACTGTAACATGTTGATCTTTGACCAAATGGATTTACGCCATCCATAGCCAGGCCTAAGCGCAAATTTCGAGCTTCCCTGGCAAAATCCGACCATGTTCCATCTATATGTTTCCACGCTGCGCAATCTGCAGGAATTCGTAGCACACCATCCGAAGATTTATTCTCCTCATGCCATGATGCTAGGGCGGCCATGGACTTACATTCGAAGAAATGCTTGATGCGAGGAAGCAAAGGAAAATGTCGCAAAACCTTTTGTGGAATTTTTGTCCCGTGGAGATCTACTCGATATCTTTCGGAATCACATTTCGGACACTTCTCCATGTCTGTGTATTCCCCTCTGAAAAGAATGCAGTCATTAGGACAAGCATGGATAGAATTGTAATCCATCCCCAAGTTTCGCAAAATCTTTCTTGCTTCATCTCGGGAATCTGGCATCACATTGTCAGCTGGTAGAATGTGCTCTTTCAGCAATCTACACAACATAAAAATATGATACAGTCGTGTAAAAATCTATCAGATCATTATACATTTAGAGTTCTATTAAAGTAAACTAATTGTAATAGATCACCTGAAAAGCGCTGTGACGCTAGTGTCACTCCATCCAAACTTTGCCTGCATGTTGAGAAGAACCAGGAGTGCTTTCAATCTAGACATACGTGCTCCATTATACAATGATGTATCGGCTTCACTTTTCATATCATCATAGATAAGCCTTTCTGAATCCATGATCGTCTCGATCATTTCATCAATCTCGGGCTCAAACATTGCCTCGTTGGGAATGTGCTCTGCATGATCATCCCCCGAGCTGTCAGAGGCTACATCTTGTGGCCTCACATATGCTGCTTGACCAAAGCGCCTGCGAATACGTCTATTGGGTTGCAAGATTGCTGCTTGTTGGCCAGCGTCAGAGTCCGACGAGTTATAATTGGCAACAACTCGATCTATAATAGATGGATCGAACTCGCCAAATTCACGAACGTGCTGCAAAGAAACACGTCTTGTCCGTCGCACAGCATGCTTGCATTGATTACAAGGACATAAGACCCTCGTTGAGAGATAGGTGTTTCGGTTGGACGGTCCCACATCCTCGTCGCTACTCATAATGAGGATAAAAAACTTATAACCTGGACAACAAATTTAATATTCTATTGGCATTCTTCGTCTTATCTCTCTCTCTCTCTCTCTCTCTCTCTCTCTCTCTCTCTCTCTCTCTCTCTCTCTCTCTCTCTCTCTCTCTCTCTCTCTTTACCTCACATTCTCTAGTCATGTCCAATCCCCGCACACCTCGGTCTAGAGGTGCACGGAGATCAGAACCACTGGGTTATAATCTCGTCTTTATTGGTCAATACCTATATTTGTGGGTACAAGAAATCTAGACACCCACGTCTACATGATACTGCATGTAGTGGACAAAATCCCTTTGCCTCTTCTCTAGCTGTAGCACTTCACTTCATCTTAACATCTTTTCACAGTAGATCTTTTCACTGTTCGTCTAACTCTAAACCCTAAACCGTAAGTAGTTCTTGCGTGGACTCGATCTAACGTAAATAAGCGTAAATCTAAATAAACGTAAATCTAACTAAAAATAAAGCTAAATCTAATTTAACGTAAGTCTAATGACTAGAGGTTGTCTAGATGGTCATTGTGTCGGGGATGTAGTGACTCTTGCCGCCCTGAAGATCCACCTTCTTCCCTATCTTCTGAAGACATTTCACCAGTACTTTTGGATCGACGGAGCCCACCATGAGTGAAGGCAGCAATACCCTATATTCCATTGAGGGCTTTCTTCACCCGCTTCATGCAGGCATCGCAGTCTATGGAGACCCGCATCTAATCTAATATAACGTAAATCTAAATCTAGCTTAAATAAACGTAAATCTAGTTAAAAATAAACCTAAATCTAATTTAATGTAAGTCTACATATAACCTAATCTTTAACGTCTTTTAAGATAGTTTCCTACGACGTTATAACTCTCTTCTTCCTGTGTGTGTGCGCGTGTGTGGATGTGTGTGCCAATAAAAAGAGATAAATGGTATAACCTTTCTATCACCCATGCGAAGTATGATAGATTGATTATGCCATTTCTCTCTTGAATAATAGGTCTTCAGTTCAACTCTTCGTCGGCTAGATCTTTAGGTCTTTTAATTTTAATTAGTTTCCTACGACGCTCCCTTAGTTTCTCTTTCTTTTTCTTTCAATGTGTGTGCGTTTTTTTTGATCGTATGCATGTTTTCTTTCTCTTTTCCTCTCTCAATGTGTGCGTTTTTTGTTTATGCATGTTCTCTCTCTCTTTTCCTCTCTCAATGCGTGCGTTTTTTGTTTATGCATGCTCTCTCTCTCTTTTTCTCTCTCAATGTGTGTGTGCATTCTTTGTTTATGTATGTGTGTGCGTTTTTGCACTCTCTCTCGCTCTCTCTCTCTCTCTCTCTCTCTCTCTCTAAAAAACACTATGTGTGTGTGTGTGTATGTGTGTGTGTGAGAGAGAGAGCGAGGGAGAGAGAAAGAGGGGAAGGGAACATGAGAATGAGGAGAAGGAAGGAGCATACCTGGCTCTCCTTCCTCTCCTCGTGTGTGTGTGTGTGTGTGTGTGTGTGTGTGTGTGTGTGTGTGTGTGTGTGTGTGTGTGTGTGTGTGTGTAAAAGAAAAAGAGAGAGAGAGAGAGAGTGAGGGAGAGCGTTACCTGCTCTTTGCTTGAGGGCGCCGAAAAACTCAGATCTGAGATCTGAGTTTTTGGGCGCGCTCGGTTATTTTTTTTCCCCAGCTGGCGTCGCTATGAGCGTCGCTATAAGCATCGCTATGAGCGTCGCAAATTTCTTTGTAAATTTGCGACGCTCATAGCGACGCTTATAGCGACGCCGGGAATTTTTTTTTTTGAGCGTCGCTGTGTGAGCGTCGCTAATGTGAAGAGCCTCTTGTAGTGTATAAATAATATAGGTGGAAAAAATATAAAGGGGTCAAAAGAAATCTCTCTCATTATGAGGCTACCATAAAAAGATAAATATTTTTGGTGTTCTAATTTTTTAGAAAAAAAACAAAATAGATGTAGGAAGGGAAAAATCACAATAGTGAAAAAATATACACATAAATAAAACTAGTTTTTTTGGATTTTGTTGGGGTGGAGTTACACCAAATATAAGAGAAGCTTACATGAAAATATTTCTATATGGAATAAAGAGTATGAAAAATGGTAAGAAAAATTGTGGTAATGGTGAGGCAATGTGCAGAGCATAAATAACACACACCTAGGTAGAAATAGTTAAATAAATACAAAAATAATTATAAAAAAATCTTTTATTTAGGCCCTATATACAAAGAAATATTTACATACGCATGGGCCATAATATACTTATATTTTTTATATTTTTTATTTTTTTTGGCTCAACTAGCCCAATGACTAGCTAATTAAGGGTTTTTTATTTCAGTAAGGAGATATGGGAAAAGTCCCCTAACTCACACGCACCTATATACAGTGAAAGGGTGAGGGTAACCACAGTGTTTGAGTGATTTGATAGGGTGAGATAACTCACTATGGCAATTACAGAGAGCCAAAAAAACGGCTATCATTAGCCCTTCCCCAGGATGATGGTATATTCATTTACCATCATAAAGAATCTTTTCCAAAGAGAGTGCTTCAGAGTCCTTGACAAGATCTTCATTGTTTGGCCCCTTGGAATTTTGGTTTGTGTTACACTCATGCTTCATGGAACAATACTTACGTGGGATAGTTGCCTTTTTCTCTGATAGATCCTTTGGTAGAAGGCGACTCAAGTAAGGCTTCAAGCGATAGCGTTTACCTTCCTGGAGTGCTCTTTCCCATTCAAGTCCATAAGTTGATAGTAACTTGAATTGAAAGCCTTCTTGACTATGTATGGCCCCTGCCATCTTGTTTCAAATTTGGCATCAAAACGATTATCGAGTCGATTGTCATACCTTAGCACAAGATCTCCTTCATTGATTTCTTTGTCCTTCAGTTTCTTGTCAAGCTTCTCCTTTGTCTGTGTGGCTTTCCTGTTATACCACTCGTATGCTGCTTCTCTTTTCCACTCAAGCTCAGCTAAGGTAAGAAGTCGATCCATCCATGCTTCTAGATCATCTTGTGCTGATTTGCCATGAAGTCGCATTGTTGGAATGTTTAGTTCAATTGGCTGTAAAGCCTCTTGACCATAGACCAAGTGAAATGGTGTGAACTCCGTGGCTTCCCTATATGTGGTTCGATACGCCCACAAGGCACCATCCAAGAAGTCATCCCACAACTTTGTCTTGTTTTTCACCATCTTTCTAATGATGCCTGCAATGACACCATTAGCTTTTTCTACCAAACCATTTGATTGGGGATAGTAGGGTGTTCTCTGACGATGTAGAATGCGAAGTTCTTCACAGACTTCTGTGAGAAATCCCTTTCTAAACCCTGGACCATTATCAGAAACAATCTCCAAAGGTGTGCCAAATCTACAACAAATGTAAGTGTAGACGAATTTGCTCACTGTCCTCTCATTTACTTTTGCCACACTTTGTGCTTCCACCCACCTAGTCATATAGTCTACAGCCACTAGAATGTAGAGTTTATCATTCTTTGTCCTAGGCAGAGGACCCATAGCATCAATGCCACACTTTTCAAAGGGTCCATTTGCAATCACAATTTGCCTTGGACCATAAATCAACCTTCTATTCCCATTTACCTGACAATTGTGACAAATTTTACACCAATGTTGGACATCCACATCCAGACTTGGCCAAACATACCCTTCAAGCAAAATCTTCTTCACAGTTAATTCTTGGGAAAAATGACCACCACATGCCTCTTCATGCAAACCTTTTAGAATGGATGGAATTTCCGCGATAGTTGGTACTCTTCTGCACACTTTATCCTTCCCTCTTTGATATAGGGAGCCTTCTAGGAAGAGATAGAAACTTGACTTCTTCATGAGTCTCCTCTTCTGAGCCTTCGTGGAGTCTTGTGGAAACTCACCCTCCAAAATGTAGCCAATAATGGGAGCCAATGACTCCAATCCCTGGTATCTCGGTTGCTTGACAGCTGATGCCACCATGATGACCTACACTTCTCTCTCAACACATGTAACTTCTTGTTGTGCAAGTAAATCGGCATCTTCATTTTGTTTCCTCGGAATATGATATAGTTGCACTTCTTCAAACTGATTAAACATCCTACGAATGGCATGAACTTTTGTCCTTAAGCTTTCATTCTTGCATGCCCAAATGCCTAAAATCTGTTTAACAATGAGAAGTGCATCTCCCTTTACCATGAGATGTTTTATCCCTTGGCCAATGCACATCTTCAAACCATGAAGTAGTGTGTCGTATTCTGCTTCATTGTTGCTAGTTGAACTTGGTAGATTGACCTTCTCTTTCATGACCACCTCTCCACTTGGGTTGAGCAACACTAGCCCTCCCCCTGCTTTTCCTGTGGCTCGTCGAAAAGCTCCATCAAAGAACAAGGTAAAAGCATTAGGAATACTTTTTGGTGGTGGCAATGGTAGGGTCTTTACTTCAGGCACCTTAATCTCCTTTTCATGCACCCTATAAGTGAGAATTCCTGCCAATTGTGCACGCACACTATCTTCTACCTTGAAAGAGTATTGAAACTCTTGCAACTCCATAATCCACTTTGAGATCCTAGTACTAAGATTCATTTGAGATGACACCCAAGGGAACAAATTCTCTGCAGTGAGAATTACAAAAGGTTTTGGTAGCAGGTAGGATCTAAACTTTCTCACCGCAAACATGAGAGAAAGCATCATGAGTTCTGCTTCTGTGTAATCTCTCTCCAAAGCATTCATGACCCTACTAGCAAAGTAGATGGGTCGCATCCTTGTACTGTGGGGATCTTGTTGTAGCAACACAGTACCAGTTGTTTCCCTTCTAACACTAGAGCTAACAAAGAATGTGTACTCCCAACAAGGAGGCATGAGTGTTGGTAGCTTTGACAAAATGACTTTAATGTTACAAAAATACTCTTCAAGCTCATCAGACCATGCAAATTCTACTTGTTGTGTCAACTTTTGCAAAGGATGAAGCAACTTCGAGGCTAAGTGAATGAAGCGTGACATATACTTCACCTTCTGAATGAAAGAGATGACCTCCTTAAGACTCTTGGGTGATGGTAGCTCAATAAGAGCCTTTGCCTTTGAAGGATCCACTTCAATGCCTTTGTAAGAAACTTTATGACCAAGCAAGATTACTTCATCCTCACCTATATGGAGCTTGTCGGGGTTGACTTGACCTCCCATGTCGTAGAGCTTCTTTAAACCTTCTTCTACCCTTTGTAGATGCGATGATTTTGAGCTATAAATACAGAAATCATCAATGAACACCCTAATTGACTTTCCAAAGAATGCTTGAAACACCATGTTCATGAAACGTTGGAATGTTGCAGAAGCATTTGTCAGAACAAATGGCATGACTCTAAAAGCATAACAACCCCAACGAGTGATAAAGGTTGTTTTCAATTGATCTTCCAATGCGATACCTATTTAAAAGTAACCTGAGTAACCATCGCACACAGTGTACTTCTCATGACCAGCTACCTCATTTAGTATCTCATCCTGGAATGGGAGGGGAAAGTGATCTCTTTTTGTTGCCTCATTGAGGGGACGGTAATCCACACACACCCTCCACTTGCCATTTTTCTTAGGAGTGACAACAATAGGAGAGACCCACTCTGAATTCTCCACTGGATAAATGAAACCTGCTGCTAGAAGATTTCTTACCTCCTTGAGTAGAGCCTGCTCCTTAATGACTCCTAGCCTTAGGTGTGGCCTCTGGCTTCAACTCAATTTTGTGTTGAACAGCATCTACTCCACGCACATCGGTGTAGTCTTTAGCAAAAAGCCTAGGAAATTTCCTTAGCACACATTTGAACTCCTCTCTTTCATCCTTTGTAAGTGTTGTAGATAGTATACCTTCTAGCATTCTTTCATCTTCCACTTTTTGGTTCTCTTGGGAACCTACCTCCTCCAAACCTTGACAAGAGGTCTCTTGGTATGTTGGCTTAAACCTTACCCCCATGACTTCGATGGAAGACTCCTCTTCAGTAATGCTGCCGCTACTTTCTTCTTCTGAAGTGTTATCGGTCCAACCTTCTTCCATCTCACTTTGAGATGATTCTTCATGGAGCTCCTCTTGGCGTTGCTCCTTCATGTCAAAGACAACCTTCTTATGATTGTCGTTCCTGCAAATTAGCTTTCCACTCTCCCAATCCTGCAAAGCTCGCATTTTCATTAGCCATGGTCTCCCTAGGATAAATGGGTAACCATTTCCTTTGGTAGACATGACATAGAAATCCACTGCCTTCTTAATGCCAAAGGCCTCCACAAAAACATTTTTACAAATGCCTACGCACCTAGCCTTGCTATTGTTTGCCATCTTGACCTTAATTTCAGGTGTCTCATGGATGTGCATGCCTAGTTTTTGCATGAGTCCCTCTGTCATGATGCAAATTTGTGCACCCCCATCCACTAGACCTTTCCTAACCAATCTCCCTTTTATGTAACAATCTAGCATAGGTATAATGTCCTCATTCATTTCGGCTTGTGCAATTTTTACAACAGGCACACTCTCTTTTACCTTTCTCCTAGTGCTAATTGCCCTTGTTAAATCCCTCCTAACTTGTGGACATAATGCAAGAAATTGAGGCCATGAGATATCAGGACCCTTACCTCTCATGTCTTCCAACAGGTTGTATGGAGCCATTCCATGTCCAAGAGGAAAGTCTTGGAGGTTGATACGACGTTGAGTCCTCTTGGCTTCTTTGGTCTCCTTTGCCTTCTTTTCTCGTCCATGGTCACTTGTGTGATGCAACTCCTTCTTTCTCCTTACCTTTCCCTCGGCCACGCTTAATGCCATTTGCTTCCATGTCAACCTCTCTTGAATTTTTCACCTCTACCACATGCACGTTTGGGTCTGGCAAGGGTGGAACTCCTTCCACTCCTTGTGGAGGTGGTCTTGCTCCATTTGGTCTTTGTATAAGCCGTGGTTGCTGACTAGTTCCTTCACCTGCATTCATCACTGGGTAATTCAAGTTAGGTCTCCCTGGCTCCCCACGGGGCCAAGGACAATTATACATCCCATGTCCAGACTCACCGCAATTCCAACATTGCAAGACTCTCCTAGGTCGTGGGTCTCACTCTTCAGACTTCTTTGCTTGTCCCTTTGGACCTACGGCTTGTGCAAGGTGAATTGACAAGCTGCTTAAAGATTCATTTAACTTCTCAATCACTTCCGTCGTTACCTTAGGAAGCTCCTTAGATGTTGATGCTTGTGACTTAACTTTGGGTCTAAGACCTTCTGTTGGAACCTCCCCCCTTGAGCACTTGAGTTTCCTATATTTCTCAGCAGCCCTAGTTTCAACTGCATCAAAGGAAGCAGGTGCACCCGCCTCAACTTTTACCTTAAGGTCAGGAAAGAGTCCGGCTATGAACCTCTCCTTCTTTAGAAATTCTGCACCATCACCAAGGTTAGCAACATTTCGTATCCATAGAGCCCAAAGACGTAGGAACTCTTGCTTGTACAAGTAGTAGTCATCTAAGTCTTTTTGCTTATGAGAAACAATGTCTTGCCATAATTTTTGAGTGTTTTGGGGATCAAAGAAGTATTTCTTGAAACTATTCAAAACTTCCGTGTAGTTCCCTTTAACTTCCTCAGGCAAAGAGTCAAACCAAGTGCTAGCATCTTTCCTAAGGACCACCTCAAACATTTCTACACGTTCTTGATCAGTTACTATCCTCTTGATACGGCAAGACATCTTGAAATTCGCTAGAAATAATTCTGCATCCTCTCCAGGTTCTCCAAAGAAAAGAGGATATCCAGACATTTGGCGTTGGCTCTCCATTGAATTGATTTCAAAGTGACGCGTTTTTGTTTTTTCTTTCTTTAAAAGATCTACACAATAATATTCTTTAAATTGCAATCTATTCTTCAACAAAATAAAAATATTCACATCAAATGACCTATGATAATCAATGAGAGGTAGGATGACAGGATTTGGTGATGCGAGAATTTCTCCTACTCTTTGGGCACCAAACATGAACACCATACGTTGTTGAAAATGGATTTTTCTACTAATTGCAATGTTTATTCTAATGTGTGGAGTGAAACGAAAGGGGAAAACCTCTATTCTTGGGCCATTATCCATTGTCGATGCATGACCTTATGCTTAAAACAAAACAAAAATATAGACGTCCAAACTAAGGTCGTACCTAATGAAAGGCAAAATAAAAGGATTTACTGATGCGTTTATCTCTGCCAACCTAAGAGGGCCTAAAATTCTACGAATTACACGTTGAAATTGCAACTTAGTCCTGACAATTATGTGTACCTTTTGCCTTGCAATGGGAATGAAGGGATCATACATATTCTCGTGATTCATGCAAGCTACTTGATTATGCTAAAGGTTGAGCCTTCACAAAACATACACAAGCCTGTCCTCAGTGGGGGCACCAATTTGACGCGGTCCGGGGCGGGCAACAAGAAGAGCAACCTCTAGACACCCTTCAAGGCTCCCGTGCTGCTCAATGGGGCTGGGGTACAACACAACACAAACCAAAACAACAAACCCATAGCCAAATCCCAACTACACAAGGGGCACCACCTAGTTTAAGAGCAAACTAGGACGCAAAAGAGGAGAATCGTTAGAGCAACCCACAAACAAGCAAGGAATTTACACTAACCCTAACACCAATGGAACACTCTCACACACTAAAACACGAGAGAGAGAGAGAGAGAGAGAGAGAGAGAGATGGTGCTCGGGCTGCTTTGAAGTGTATCGTTAATGATCAAGCAAACATAAATATATATATGTAAGAAAGAGAGAGAAGGGGGAAGGGGGTGCTTGTTGCACTAATGCCTTCTTACAAATCTGTCATGACCAATCAAAGTGAGATTAGTATTTGTTCAACATAGCCCGAGTAAATTCACCACAACACATCATAAGAAAAAAGCCACCCCAATCACTGTCTTAAGGCCAGGGGAGTCCTCTCCACCCTGTCGCCCTCTTACAGCATGTGGGATTTATGGCTAAATTGATAACAATACCCGGAGACAAGCTATCAAGAACTTAAATAAAACACCAAGACACTTACACATCATTATTTTCCATGACTTCACCTTGGAAGGGAGACAAGGTATCCATGCTTAGTCCAAATTCACCCTCCTTGATTTTGCAAATTTTGGGCTTACACTAGTAGGAGAAATGATAGATTTCCTACTCTCAATTGAATGATCACTCTCTCTTACAATGGCATAGAGTTCCCTTGCTAATCACCCCTAATACAACACATACATATGCTTAATGCCAATGAGATTCCATTTAAGAGCTCTTTCTCAAGAGGTTGAGCTTGGCTTCTCAAGCTATAGTATAGTGCTCTTTCTTCTCCCCCCTTTTTGAGCTAGCTACACCCTCCTTTTATAGCAATTTTGAAGGCTAGGGTTACTCCTCTAACCATGGTTGGGTTAGATTTTCAGCAATTTATCTAATTTCTTTTGCTTGGAATTATCAAGAAGTTGGTGGGGAAAGAGAGAGGAGAGAAATGGAGGTGATAGGACTTTTCATAGTGGGTTAGTGTTAGTAGAGTTAGTATTAATTTACAAATGGAATTGGACATTTACAATGGGAGTATCCATGTAGGATACAAATAAGGAAGAAAAACTCTTAAGAGGTAAGAAAAGGTGGATTTTTTACAAGGTTGATGCTCCAAGTGTTTTGAATAGGGCCAATTTTGACGCTTATTGATGGTCCACTAGCTTTGACGGTACATTTTTTCTCCACTCTTGACCTTCCTTGAGAGACAAGGTAATTGAAGCTGAGTAATCAACCACCATGATGCTGTCTTTTAAGAGAAGAGGCTGAATTTTGTGGTTTTTTTGATAGATATGGGTAATTTGGAGGAGGAAAAATGAGACTAGGTGGTCAATTTTGGAATGGAATTGTGTGTGGGAGGTATGAGTTCACCATGGTTTCTCTTATTCTTCAAGGTTGAGGAGAAGGTGAGTAGGGTGTAGAGAGGAGTGGTGAGAGAGGTGGGGATGATGAGTAGAGAAGTATGTGTGAAAGAGGAAAATGATAAAGTGGAAGAGAGAGTGTAGATGCATAGCATGGGAAAACTGGGGTCCACTAATAAAATCATAGCTCACAGCTCGTAGCTCAAAAAAATATGAAAAAATTTGGGGCAAAAGTTCAGTCCACGAGCTACAACTTTTGTTTGTATCACCTTTTCAAATTCGGAGAGCAAGTGAACTTTAAAAATTCAGCAAAACCGACCGTTTTTTTCCACTGCACAAGGTCCTTGTGGGGTCCTTCTTTGGATGATTCTTTTGAATACCTCCAAGAGTGAGCCCTCCATAGTGCATGTATGCATGCCACCTACCCTTGACCTTATTTGGTAGGTCTATAATTGAAGATATTGTTGAGATCATGTAATAAGTGAATAGTACAACTAAGAAAATCAAATATTGAGGGGTCTAAAAAATATGTACATGTCAAATATAAATAATATAAGTGGAAAAAATATAAAGGGGTCAAAAGAAATCTCTCTCATTATGAGGCTACCATAAAACGATAAATATTTTTGGTGTTCTAATTTTTTAGGAAAAAAACAAAATAGATGTAGGAAGGGAAAAAGCACAATAGTGAAAAAATATACACATAAATAAAACTAGTTTTTTTGGATTTTGTTGGGGTGGAGTTACACCAAATATAAGAGAAGCTTACATGAAAATATTTCTATATGGAATAAAGAGTATGAAAAATAGTAAGAAAAATTGTGGTAATGGTGAGGCAATGTACAAAGCATAAATAACACACACCTAGGTAGAAATATTTAAATAAATACCAAAATAATTATGAAAAAATCTTTTATTTAGGCCCTATATACAAAGAAATATTTACATACGCATGGGCCATAATATACTTATATTTTTTATTTTTTTTGGCTCAACTAACCCAATGACTAGCTAATTGAGGGTTTTTTATTTCAGTAAGGAGATATGGGAAAAGTCCCCTAACTCACACGCACCTATATACAGTAAAAGGGTGAGGGTAACCACAGTGTTTGAGTGATTTGATAGGGTGAGATAACTCGCTATGGCAATTACAGAGAGCCGAAAAAACGGCTATCAATATATATATGTATATACACACATACAGAGAGAGGGGGGGAGAGGGAGGGGGGATAGAGAGGTAGAGAGAGAAAGATAGAGAGCGAGAGAGAGAGAGAGAGAGAGAGAGAGTAGAGAGCGAGAGAGAGAATGGTGAGAGGGAGAGAGAAAGAGAAAGAGGGAGGGAATAGAGAGAGAGTAGAGAGCGAGGGAGAGAATGGAGAGAGAGAGAGAGAGAGAGAGAGAGAGAGAGTAGAGAGCAAGGGAGAGAATGGAGAGAGAGAGAGAGAGAGAGAGAGTAGAGAGCAAGGGAGATCAAAAAATACATGCACCCAGAAGTAGTTGCGGGAGGCGAGACAAGAGCACCAAGGAAAGGTTGTGGAAGGATGAAGCGATGGCCTGTGGAGGGAAATTGGGGATATCAATGAAGGACATCAACAATGTCACATCCTGCAAGACATCTAGGAACATCTAGCCGGAGGGCATCATCGATGTCAAAGCTAACAAGGCATCTGGCAACCTCTATGCGGGAGAATTTTACAATAGTGCATCGGTGACATCGGCTTTGTAGGAAGAGGCGAGCATGAAAAAGATGTTCCAAAACTCTCAAAGTTCTACAATATGCTTACAATCTGAAGCTTTTATAGTAGGTAATGGTGAGTGGAGTGTTACGAGACCTCTCGCTTGCTTTGCCAAGAGTGAACAGTCTTGACTCTTTCCCCCTATTAGTTATAATGCTAGCCTTTGCTAGTGCATCTTCATTGTCTCTGGGTCTGTGAGTGACCCTTCATGTCACATTGCATCCATCTCTCTCTCTCTCTCTCTCTCTCTCTCTCTTAAAAATCATAAAATCCAATCCACATAAATAATTACTTCCAAGTAGCACCAAAATTTCACGTATGTATGTATTCCCCACACACCAACTACCTATAAATCTATCTTGCCTATATCAATAAAATTGCATGCATTCAAGCATGTTGCAATATAAAACCTTAGTAAGAAAATATGATAAGAGACCATAGGGATATTTTGCGGTGGTGTGTGGTAATCAACAGGTGCATTCATGCCTCTCCAGGGTTGCATCTGACAATCTGCTTTGTCATGAGATTGAAAGTAAACTTCTTGGCCGACTACTTCCTAGAGAGTGCTTGGCTGGCCTTCCAAGATTGAAGCAATATCAAGAGTTTATGACTTTCAATGTCCTATGAAAGGAAGTCCTTCAGTTTAGGGGTGCTCATGAATTTGAGGGAAAAGTTTTGAGGGAAAAGTCAACAGAGAGACAAATGCTGGGAAACGAAGAAGCTCGTTACGTGAGTGAGCTCTAGAGATGAGAGAGAGGCAAAATATGGCTTCTCCGGTGTCGCTTGAAGCCCCTTGTAGTGCCGCTAACTTTGCCATTCATACAGTGCCCTGGTTCCACTCGCGTTCTCCTGCCCTGCCCTCAATTACCACTGTGCTTGCAATCATCATCCACAAGAGCTTTGTACGTAGTGAGTGGTGGCTCACGTAAGCAATCAAGAGTCTCTCTCTCTCTCTCTCTCTCTCTCTCTCTCTCGCCTACCCCAGTCGATAAAGAGCAATAGGACATCGCTGGCCTCCCTAGGGCGAGAGGCAGCCTTGCGGGAGGTCACGCCATACCCACAGCTTCTCCCCACCCTCCCTCACCAGGCCAAGCACGCCATTCTTCCCTGCGTCCGCTTTCTCTACTCCCTCTTCCTCTGTGCGCCATTCCTGCTTTCTTCCCTGCTCCCGCTCTCTCTACTCGAGCCTACCTCGCCGCGCTGTTGCTCTGTTTGGGCATGCGTCTGCGCGTTACCAGCCCAACCAGCCAAGCCAGGCGCTTTGCTCGGGTCAAGCCAGGCCTCGCCACGCCACGCCGCCTTCACGGCGCCCTGTCACTTCACCAAGGAGAGAAGAAAAACAAATAATATGCCCATTGCCCTAACCTAAGCAGTCCGTCCCACAGGAACTCAAAAATTTGTGCTTCGACTGCAAGGGGTGCTTCTACTGCAAGGGAAATCTACACCCTCAACTACAAGGAAAAACGTTGGACCTACGATGCAGCGAAGAGCTTCTCTCTCTCCAATCAAGTGGACACGGCTCTTCATGCCCACCTCACAGGTGGATCCGATCGACCGCCTTCACTGTCAAATTCGAGAGCTCAAGGATGAGAACGCAGAGCTCAAGGCGCGTCTTGCAGCCCTTGAGGCACACTTCTCCTCCTTGGAGTATCAAAAGAAAGATGATGGTGAGCATTGTCTCGCCAAAGCGAAGTAAGTCGAAAGCACCCTCACCGCAAGCATGGCCACACTTGCCACCCAAGTCCAAGCAGAAACCGTGGCGGTCTCCTCCAAAGTAGAAGAGTGCATGCAAGAACGCCGTCATGGACGGGAAGGACTAGCACTATCTGTCCATATCCGCGGCCTGCCCTCTACTTGGTGGGAAGAGAACGACGACTGCCCTAGCGAAACTCAACGAAGCCATCCACCCAACCAAGTTTGACCCCAACACAATTGAGAGCGTTCACCAGGACAACCGCACCAACCAAGGCATCTTGGTCTTCAAGACTAAAGAGACGCGCATTACACTTCTACAACAAACACGACTCCTCAAGGGCACCATAGCATGGATAAGCGCGGCCTTGACACGTTGGTACAACAAATGCTGTCGACGATAGAAGTGGGCACAAGCGGGGCTATGTGGTCTAGCAGATGCAAGGCTAGGTGATAATGCAGCTGTGAAGTGCCATTGTGGTTAGGTGGATCGGGAAATGTATGCATATGATGGTTTTCATGGCCAAGGGTGTGTTGCCAGGCGCTAAATTGGATGGTGTCCTCATGTGTCCAAAGTGATGGTCTTGTGTGACGAAATGTGGTGCTTGATGTGTTTTTCGAGCAGGTCCAGACGGCTCGTCAAACGGAGCTCGGATGTGCAAGATATGGCAATGAAGGTACAACCAAATGCTGTCGACGATAGAAGTGGGCACAAGCGGGGCTATGTGGTCGAGCAGATGCAGGCCCAGGCGATAATGCAGCTGTGAAGTGACATTGTGGTTAGGTGGCTCGGGAAATGTATGCATATGATGGTTTTCATGGCCAAGGGTGTGCTCCCAGGCGCTAAATTGGATGGTGTCCTCCTGTGTCTGAAGTGATGGTTTTGTGTGCCGAAATGTGGTGCTTGATGTGTTTTTCGAGCAGGTCCAGACAGCTCGTCAAACGGAGCTCGGATGTGCAAGATATGGCAAAATGAAGTGGGATGCGTTTGCAGATCCTCGCCGGATTGGGCGGGCACAGGTGGTTGGTCAAGGCGGGTGTGATATCATACACGGGAAGTGCTCGAGTTGTGGAGCATGCCGGTCATTTCGGTTTGCCGTTCGGAGTTCAGACGGGCAAGTTATGGGCTAAGGAATATTTGTCGGGGATCGGATACGTGCTTATCGGGCCACGTTGGTAGGTGCGCCGACGGGACTTTATTTGAGCTCGCCAAGGTTCGAAAAATTGCATGCGATGTGGGGAGTCAGCTAAAATTGGCAGCTCGCTGCTCGGAGTCATGGTCATCATGATACGCACATCAGGTTGGCAGGCAATCGTGATAAAATGAGGTTGAAAGTTTTTATTTATTTTTGGATGCGTTGTCCGGGGCTAGCATGGCATCGAGGGATGGAAAAGGGTTGGAATTCGGAATCAGCACGATGAAATTCTCATGTGGCATGATTGGAAGAAACTCCTATGACAAACCTGAGCACGTGGACTCAAGTGTGGTAGATTGGTTATGCCATTTTCCTCTTGAATAAGAAGTCTTGTTTTCAACTCCTCATCGGCTAGAATTTTAGGTCTCTTTAATTATTTTCCTACGACGTTAAATTAAACTGGTTTCTTCTCAAGTGTGTGTGCACGCCAATAAAAATAGGAGAAAAATGGTATAACTATTCTATCACCGAAGTGTGATAGATTGGTTATGCCATTTTCCTTATGAATAACATGTCTTGAGTTCAACTCCTATCGACTAGATCTTTAAGGTCTCTTGGGATACTTTCCTACGATGTTCAAACTTTCTTCTTCTTCTTCTTTTATCTCTCTCTCTCTCTCTCTCTCTCTCTCTTTGTTTTATATATATCTCTCTCTTTCTCTCTTTTCTTCTCTCAATGTGTGTGCATTCTTTGATTATGCATGTGTGTGTGCGGTTTTTTGGTTTATGCATGCTCTCTCTCTCTTTTCCTCTCTCAATGTGTGTGTGCGCATTTTTGGTTTATGCAAGCTCTCTCTCTTTTCCTCTCTCAATGTGTGTGTGCTTTCTTTGTGTATGCATGTGTGTGTGCGTTTTTTGTTTATGCTTGTGCTCTCTCTCTCTCTCTCTCTCTCTCTCAAAAACACAATGTGTGTGTGTGTGTGTGTGTGAGTGAGTGAAAGAGAGGGAGAGAGAAAGAGGCCATGAGAGTGAGGAGAGGGAAGGAGCATACCTGGCTCTCCTTCCTCTCCTCGTGTGTGTGTGTGTGTGAGAGAGAGATAAGGAGAGAGAAAGAGGGGAAGGGAACATGAGAGTGAGGAGAGGGAAGGAGCATACCTGGCTCTCCTTCCTCTCCTCGTGTGTGTGTGTGTGTGTGGAGAAGAAAGAGAGAGAGAGAGAGAGAGAGAGAGAGAATGTTACCTTGCTTGCTTGAGCGCGCGTCAAAAACTCAAATATGAGATCTGAGTTTTCGGACATCCTCGGTTATTTTTTTTAGCCCTGCCGGCGTCGCTATTACCGTCACTATGACCGTCGCTATGTCAAGAGTAACATAGCGACGCTCATAGCGACGCTGGCAATTTTCATATTTCAGCGTCGCAGTATGAGTGTCGCTAATGTTAAGCATGGCTTGTAGCGAATGTTTTCTTTAAATGCAATGCATGATCTTTTTCATTCTTAGAATACACAAAAATATCATCCAAGAATGTCATAAAATCTAATATCTAACTAACCCAAATGATTTTCTCATATTAAATTGATCACTTAATGTGGGAGAATAAACGGGAACAAGTGTTAAGATATAGGTATGTGCTTTTAGATCTATCTCAACACGGGGCCAATGTAAAGGGGCCCAAAAGGGAGATGGTCTATCAAAGAGCAAGGCTAACCAATGGAGCATAAGACCTTAGGGTTAGCTTCATTGAAGACCTCCAATAAATGTGTGTAAAAGTCCTTTTGACCTTAAGTAAGCTAGGGCTGAGCTTGAGGTGGGAACCCGGCCCAAGCTCGAGGTGCTTGTCCTGCTTGAGGTGCTTGTCATGCTTGAGGTGTTTTTCATGCTTGAGGTGCTTGATTAAGATGCTTGAGGTGCTTGACTGGCTCCATGCTTGAGGTGCTTGACTTGCTGCATGATTAAGGTACTTGAGGTGCCTTGAGAAGCTTGCCTGAGATGCTTGTGGGAACACCCCCTAGTTCAAGTGCTTTGTCATGCTTGGTGAGTAAGGTGCTTGATCACCTAAAAGTCAAAAGCATTCCTACAAGAGGGGGGGCGAGCCCTTTTCCTAGGAGCTAGAGAGAGAACACCCACTCACACACACAAGGGAAGCCCCAACTTGAAGAGGCAGCAAGGACACATGTCAGGCCCCTACCCATGTTACCTTCATGTGTTGCTTGAAGCCTATTGGCTAAGCTTCAAAGGGGTCCAATGATAAATTACTTGAATTATCTAATTGATTTTTCATTTATCAAGTCCTCTCTCTCAAAGGGGAAAGGGGGACACTTGTCCCAAGGCTACCCATGTTGCTTGTAATGGCTCCTGCTTGTGATTGGCTAGGCCTGGAGGGGTCCAATGAGCTTCAGGCATGAGCTACAAGGGGGGGTCGACCCAAGCAAGCTAGGGGGGTGCCTAGGCGGTATACTCACCCACACACACTCACAAGCACTCTCATTGTGTGCTATGCAAAGTGCAAGAGCTCCCTCTCCAAGGAAGTAGAGGTTGAGAGCCTACACCAACACTCTTGGCTATGGAGTGCAAATCCAACCAAGAGCCATGCTTCAATGCTTAAGCTTGCCATCTCCTTCTTCTTCATTACTATGCTATTATGTATGCTAGCAACAAGAGTATGATAAGTGAGGAACTAATTCTTTCTCCTACGAAATGTTTCTTCTTCCTCTTCCCTTCCCTCATTCCCTGCTAGCTCTCTCCACCTTCGAAGGTGTTTGAGGTCTTGGGACTGAGGCTTGGGATAGTTAAAACTTTCTTCAAGTTTATGTTATGTTTGTGGTGCATGAAGCCTTCCATCTTCATGGCATCACCTAGGTCACAAGGAACACAAAGACTGTATTGTAACAAGTCTCTCTTTATGGGAGAAATCATAATACAAATGCCTATTGGGGGGGAGACCGGCTCCACATAAATCCGGTCCTCAATTGTTGTCATGTTCTCTAAACTCTCTCTCTTGCAAAAGTATTGTCTATGCCAAGTTAACTAATTGCTATGATTATGTTGCTATCTTCAATTATGTCTACCCGCTATGCTCACAAAATCATTTCTTGAAAGTACTCTCATTAAATTCCGCTATTCTCAAATTGAATAGGCAAATTCCATTACATTGGTATCAGAGCATTTGGTTTCTCTTTTCTTGGTTAAGAAGAGAGGTCCTTAAGTAGCCTATAAATGGTTGATGTTGTTAATTATAATAGAGTAAGTGGAACTGGGATCTAATACCGGTTTTGTTAAGCCCACTATGTGGGGGATGGTGTACACCTCAGGAGCTTTGGACTTAATAATGGAGTCTTTTTAGACTTGCCTACGGCTTTACCATTATTGAGCCATAAGAAGTCCGAAAGGAGCTAGCCCTTGGCAACTCTGCTATGTTAGACCTACTCCTCTACTCTCTATAATTAACCACTTTGAGCCGTGGGTGTAGATACTTAAGAGCCGATTTTCAAAGGCTAAGAGGAGTGGCAACTAAGGTTTTGAATTGCCAAAGCATACACTAAGTACATACATAAAATTTTGTTAACATGGCTGACAATAATCAAGAGAGTAGAATGAACATTGATAGCTTTGATTTTGCACATGAAGGTGCTAATGATGATGCTCCCATGTTTGTGAATTATCTTGTGACTAGGTTGCAACAAGCTATGGGCAACCCTACCTTGCAAGCCGAAGTTACTCAACAACTTCGTGCCTATGGAATTTCCCTTCCTCTCCAAGAGGAGAGAGAGCTTAGGAGGCCTCTTGAAGAGACCCCCAAAAGAAGACTCTCTCCCATTCGAGAGGAGGAATCCAAAGAGAAAGAAAGCAATGAAAGTCTAAGTTCTTCTGAAGATGTGGCTCCACGAAGAAGGCGGTCTAGACGATCGCCTACTCCTCCCAAGAGGAAAAGAGCAACCCATAGTCCTTCTCCTCATCACTCTCAAAGGCAAGAGAGGAAACAAAGGAAGAAAAGGGCTAGGAAGAGGTCACCCTCTTCTCCTTCTTCTTCACCTTCCTTCTCTTCCGATGAAAGTTATGGCTATTCTCCTAGAGAATACAAGAGGGGAGGGCATCGCAAATCATTTCCTGCATGGCGAAGGTCACAAAAGCTAAAGAAGTTCAAGGAGGGAGGAAAGAGTATCTCTTTTCTCACCTACGATGGCACCTTTGGTGCTACCGACAAAGTGTTGGCCTTCATCCAGCAATTTGATGCGGCCTTTGGGGACGAGGGATTCACAGAGTCCTCCAAGCTACGCCATGTAGCTATGCACTTCCAAAAATCAGCTCGTCAATGGTGGGCTAGCCTTCGTGGCAATGGAGAAGCCCCAAAGACATGGAAAACTCTACGAGTTTCCATCATGAAGCAATTTCTTCCAAGCGATACTAAAGATAAAGTTCTTACCGAATGGCGCGGCTTGAAGCTCCTCTCTCATGAGTCTATCAACAAGTATGTAGATAAGTTTTGGGATTTACATCTCAAAGCTACTGTCTTTCAAAAGATAGACTTTGCCGAGCAAAGACAACAATTCTGTGCGGGATTACCTGAAGAGATGGCCGAATATATCAACTCTCAACGGCCCGGTACTATTACCGAAGTAATCCACCACACCATGGTTGCTTCACGCATCAATTTCCATCAAGGGGCTAGACGTAATGTCAAGCCCATGGAAAACAAAGATAAAAATGATGCAAAGGGGAAATCCAATGCTCAAAATAATTCCCAAGGCACTTCCAACAATAACAACAACAATCGGTCCAAGGAGAAGGGAGTTTACAAAGGTAAAAACAAACTCTCTCCTGAAGAGCTTGAAGCTTTTCGCAAGGACCGTAAGTGTTTCAAGTGTGGGGAGCAAGGACATGGCTATCGTTCTTGCCCCAAGAAGAATACTCGCAATGAGACTCCTAGGGCTTCCACCATCGAAGCTCCAAAAGAGGATGCTCATTGCAAAGGATCATCACTCTCCTATTCTTGGGGAAAGGTAAGAGAGCATGATGCCTTCATCTTGTTTGACCCTGGCTCTACTCTCAACTTCATATCAATAGAGTTGGCCACTAAGTTGGGCATTCAAGCTTTTGAGATGGGAGATATAGTAACAGCTGATGCAGCTTTCAAGGGACAACAAGCCTCCGTTACTCCCTTGATTGGGAAGTGGAGGCTTCATGTCCAACACTATGTCGACAAAGAAGACTTCTTCATCTCTCCCCTCCAACATCAGGATGTTATCCTAGGGGCACCATGGTTTGATCGCATGGCTGCCAACATGAAGTTCCCTGAAAGGAGAATTTACTTCACCTACAAGGGAAAGAACATGTATATAGATGCTAGTGAGCGTGGTCGCACTATTCCACTTGTAAATCCTCTTTCTTTTGATAAATCAATGAAGAGCTCAGTTTCTGCGTACATGATTTATGTCAAAGAGTCTCTAAAAGCTAATAATGTTTCATCAAATGAAAATGATAGGAATCAAGAAGAGTTAGACTTGTCTACTTTTCTAAAAGGATTCCAAGATGTGTTCATCGATGATATCCCTATGGACCTACCTCCAAAACGAGGGGATGATGACCATCGTATTGAGCTCCTTCCAGGAAGCTCACCGCCTAACAAACCTCCTTATCGAGTCTCACAAGCTCAACAAGAGGAGATCATGAGGCAAGTACAAGAGCTGGTAGACAAAGGGATGGTGAGGCCTAGTTCCTCTCCCTTTTGTTCTCCAGTCCTTTTAGTGCAAAATAAAGATGGTACATACCGTATGTGTGTGGACTATTGAGCACTAAACCATATCACTATCAAAAACAGATTTCCCGTACCTCGGGTAGAAGATCTGTTTGATAAGCTACAAGGCTCTACCTACTTCAGTAGGATTGACCTTAAGAGTGGCTATCATCAAATAAGGATAGTGGATGAGGATATCTTAAAGACCGCGTTTCGCACAACATTTGGTCTTTATGAATATCTAGTCATGCCTTTTGGCTTGACTAATGCACCAGCTACGTTTAATCGTTTGATGGAGAAAATTTTTAGACCATATCAAAAATTCACTGGAGTGTTCTTCGATGATATCATCATCTACTCCAAGTCTTTGGAGGAACATAAGCAACATCTCCAAGTGATTTTTCAAGCCTTGAGGGAGAACAAACTTTTTCTCAACCAAAAGAAAAGTGAATTCTTCCTTCAAGAGATTCAATATCTAGGCCATATTATCTCTCACGATGGTATTCGTATGGATCCATCAAAGTTAGAGGTAATAAAATCATGGCCTAACCCAAGGAATCTACATGAGCTAAGAAGCTTTATTGGTATGTGTGCATACTATAGACGCTTCATAGCAAAATTCTCTCAAGTAGCAGGACCACTACACGACTTAACCAAGAAGAACGTTAAGTTTGTATGGACTGCTAAGGAGCAAAATGCTTTTGAAAAACTCAAAGAGAAGCTTACTTCCCAACCAGTGCTCGTGCTTCCGGATCTCTCAAAGCCATTTGAGGTCCAATGTGATGCTTGTGGTGATTGCCTTGGAGCTGTTTTGCTTCAAGAAGGGCGTGCCATAGCATATGAGAGCCGAAGGCTGAATGGTGATGAACGAGTCTTGGGCATTTATGAGAAAGAGCTTTTAGCTGTTCTACATGCCCTAGACACATGGAGGCACTACCTATTGGGGACTCCATTTATCCTACGAACCGACCACCAAAGTCTCAAGTATTTCATGACGCAAACCAAGCTTTCCGACAAACAAATGAGGTGGGCAAATTTTCTTTCGCAATTTAATTTCCATATTGCTCACATAGCTGGTAAGCACAATCAAGTTGCCGATGCACTTTCACGACGACCAAAAGTTAATGCGGTGTCTATAGCTACTCACAATGATCTATCCTCTATGATAGATGAGTATGCTACTGACCCTGACTTTAGAGACATAATGTCAGCCCTTGCTTTGGGGAAGAAAAAGGAACCATTCACCTTGCAGGATGGTTATCTTCTCCACGGCAATAGGCTATGTGTTACCCATTCCCTTCGTGAGAAGGTTATGTATGAATCCCATGCTCCTCCATATGCAGGGCATAGAGGTATTCAACCTACTCTCCGAGGAGTAGAGACGTATTTCTATTGGCCTACCATGAAAGTGGACATACAAGAGTATGTTTCAAAATGTGTAGTATGCCAAAAGACCAAGTATGATAGAGGGAAGAAACCTGGATTACTCCAGCCATTGCCTATTCCAAATTCACCATGGGAGAGTATATCCATGGATTTCATCTTTGGATTACCCAAGTCTATCCATGGGAATACAGGAATATGGACAATAGTCGACAGGTTTAGCAAGCAAGCACATTTTATTCCTGTCAAAAAGACTATTAAGGCACATCAAATTGCAACTCTCTTCATATCTCAGATTTTCAAACACCATGGATCACCCACATCCATCGTGTCAGATAGAGATCCTAGAATGACCAGTAATTTCTGGAAAGGTCTCTTTGAAAATCTAGGAACAAGATTGAATTTCTCTTCGGCCTATCACCCACAAACGGATGGCCAAAGTGAGATAGCCAATCTTACGATACTCGATCTACTCAAGACTTATGTTACCGAAGTAGATCAACGCTCACAATGGGAAAAGTATTTACCGCTAGTAGAGTATGCCTACAATAATACTGTACATACTTCTACGGGCAAAGCACCTTTCGAGATCATAGAAGGAAGACCTAAAAGTCCCTTGCTACTGAAAGTACATGGGAAGATCTTCGCCGCCGATGAGTATAGCCGTGACCTACAAGAATCTTTTCAAAAGATTAGGGAGGCTATAGCCATCTCTCAACAAAGGCAAAAAGCTGCTGCTGATAAGCACAGAAGAGCCTTAATGTTCAAAGAAAATGATTGGGTCTTACTCAAGTTTCCTAAGGCTCTGATACCCATGTAATGGAATTTGCCTATTCAATTTGAGAATAGCGGAATTTAATGAGAGTACTTTCAAGAAATGATTTTGTGAGCATAGCGGGTAGACATAATTGAAGATAGCAACATAATCATAGCAATTAGTTAACTTGGGATAGTTAAAACTTTCTTCAAGTTTATGTTATGTTTGTGGTGCATGAAGCCTTCCATCTTCATGGCATCACCTAGGTCACAAGGAACACAAAGACTGTATTGTAACAAGTCTCTCTTTATGGGAGAAATCATAATACAAATGCCTATTGGGGGGGGGACCGGCTCCACATAAATCCGGTCCTCAATTGTTGTCATGTTCTCTAAACTCTCTCTCTTGCAAAAGTATTGTCTATGCCAAGTTAACTAATTGCTATGATTATGTTGCTATCTTCAATTATGTCTACCCGCTATGCTCACAAAATCATTTCTTGAAAGTACTCTCATTAAATTCCGCTATTCTCAAATTGAATAGGCAAATTCCATTATGTCATAAAATCTAATATCTAACTAACCCAAATGATTTTCTCATATTAAATTGATCACTTAATGTGGGAGAATAAACGGGAACAAGTGTTAAGATATAGGTATGTGCTTTTAGATCTATCTCAACACGGGGCCAATGTAAAGGGGCCCAAAAGGGAGATGGTCTATCAAAGAGCAAGGCTAACCAATGGAGCATAAGACCTTAGGGTTAGCTTCATTGAAGACCTCCAATAAATGTGTGTAAAAGTCCTTTTGACCTTAAGTAAGCTAGGGTTGAGCTTGAGGTGGGAACCCGGCCCAAGCTCGAGGTGCTTGTCCTGCTTGAGGTTCTTGTCATGCTTGAGGTGTTTTTCATGCTTGAGGTGCTTGATTAATATGCTTGAGGTGCTTGACTGGCTCCATGCTTGAGGTGCTTGACTTGCTGCATGATTAAGGTACTTGAGGTGCCTTGAGAAGCTTGCCTGAGATGCTTGTGGGAACACCCCCTAGTTCAAGTGATTTGTCATGCTTGGTGAGTAAGGTGCTTGATCACCTAAAATTCAAAAGCATTCCTACAAGAGGGGGGGCGAGCCCTTTTCCTAGGAGCTAGAGAGAGAACACCCACTCACACACACAAGGGAAGCCCCAACTTGAAGAGGCAGCAAGGACACATGTCAGGCCCCTACCCATGTTACCTTCATGTGTTGCTTGAAGCCTATTGGCTAAGCTTCAAAGGGGTCCAATGATAAATTACTTGAATTATCTAATTGATTTTTCATTTATCAAGTCCTCTCTCTCAAAGGGGAAAGGGGGACACTTGTCCCAAGGCTACCCATGTTGCTTGTAATGGCTCCTGCTTGTGATTGGCTAGGCCTGGAGGGGTCCAATGAGCTTCAGGCATGAGCTACAAGGGGGCGTGGACCCAAGAAAGCTAGGGGGGTGCCTAGGGGGTATACTCACCCACACACACTCACAAGCACTCTCATTGTGTGCTATGCAAAGTGCAAGAGCTCCCTCTCCAAGGAAGTAGAGGTTGAGAGCCTACACCAACACTCTTGGCTATGGAGTGCAAATCCAACCAAGAGCCATGCTTCAATGCTTAAGCTTGCCATCTCCTTCTTCTTCATTACTATGCTATTATGTATGCTCGCAACAAGAGTATGATAAGTGAGGAACTGATTCTTTCTCCTACGAAATGTTTCTTCTTCCTCTTCCCTACCCTCATTCCCTGCTAGCTCTCTCCACCTTCGAAGGTGTTTGAGGTCTTGGGACTGAGGCTTGGGATAGTTAAAACTTTCTTCAAGTTTATGTTATGTTTGTGGTGCATGAAGCCTTCCATTTTCATGGCATCACCTAGGTCACAAGGAACACAAAGACTGTATTGTAACAAGTCTCTCTTTATGGGAGAAATCATAATACAAATGCCTATTGGGGGGGGGACCGGCTCCACATAAATCCGGTCCTCAATTGTTGTCATGTTCTCTAAACTCTCTCTCTTGCAAAAGTATTGTCTATGCTAAGTTAACTAATTGCTATGATTATGTTGCTATCTTCAATTATGTCTACCCGCTATGCTCACAAAATCATTTCTTGAAAGTACTCTCATTAAATTCCGCTATTCTCAAATTGAATAGGCAAATTCCATTACAAGGAATAACAGAATGAAGTCATCAAGACACGGGTTAAAAATATTATTCATTAAGCACATGAAAGTTGTTGGTGCATTAGTCAAACCAAAAGCAAGAACTGTAAATTCATAATGCCCATAACGTGTACGAAAAGCAGTCTTTGGAATATCCTTGGCCTTAATGCGGATTTGGTGGTAGCCAGAACAAAGGTCGACGTTTGAAAATATTGCGGCACCACTCAAATGTCTAAGCAATTCATCTATGTGAGAAAGAGGATATTTGTTCTTAATGATATGTTTGTTTAATCCCCTGTAGTCAATGCATAACCTATATGTACCATCCTTTTTCTTTTGGAATAACATAGGACTACCCCAAGGAGATACACTAGGTTTAATGAAACCCTTTTTCAAAAGATCATCAAGTTGTAACTTGAGCTCTTTAAGTTCATCAATATTGAACCTCTATGGAGCCCTTGAATAAGGTGTTGCTCCTGGATATAGATCTATGGCGTGGTCTACCGCTCTAGGCGGAGGCATACCAGGAAGATCGTCCAGGAACACATCCTTAAATTCATGTAAGAGATCCTCTACAAATTCTGGATTTGTCTCTTTCTGTTTATTCCCGGATTCTTCTTTAATCTCGTTAGCAAACACAAGAAACTTCTCACACCCTTGTCTCACCCTCCTCAAAAGTTTCATGGCAGAAATCAGAAGTGATTTAGTATTTCTCTCCTCAGCTTTAATCGCATCACCATCTCTGTTTTTAAAAACCAAATCACCCCTCTCACAATCAATCAATGCATGATTCGCAGCCAACCAATCCATTCCCAAAATTACATCCCATTCACCCATGCCAATAACATAAAATTCTCCCGAATGTTTCTCTTTGTTCAGTAGAAAAGGTAAGTTTTGAATATGACCATGTGTATAATGTTTCTTCCCATTGGCCAATTCCACAGGTATCCTAATGTGGGAATCAGAATTCAATTTCAAAGTCTGGGCAAGCTTGTTAGACATAAAACAATGCGAACTACATGAATCAATGAGAAAATTCACAATTTCAGTTCCTATCTTACCCCGAATTCTTATAACAGATGCCCTTAAATGATGAACAGACGTTGTCATACATTTCATAGGAAATTCAGAGCACTTACCTTCCTCGCTCGCTTCCTCAATCGTGGTGTCCATCACATTCATATTGGCTTCCATTCGTGCAAGAACCGCCTGATCGATCTCCTTATTTGGACATTCGAACGTCTTGTGACCTTGCTCACCGCAACGGAAACATAACCCAAATTTCCTTGCTCGTTCTAGAAAAGCAGGATCATGTTGCCACCGCAGTGGTTGTCGTCTTCTTTGATTCTGATTTGCATCATTCTAACCCAAATTTTGATTGCGGTTGTTTACAACATTCTGATTTGTACTCTGATTTAGATTGAAATTCTGATTCTGATTTGAAAAATTATTAGGTTGTCATCTCTAATTATTTGTAAAATTCCTTCATGGAAATTCAGTGTTTGTTGGAAAAGGCCTATTCTGCGTTCTATGCTCGGTAGATATAATTCTGCTTGGAGTAGGGTTGCGGCTCTCATACTTCACCTTCTCTCATAATTTTCGGCCTTCACAATAGAATCCAAAAAATTGGTAGCCCCCGCACCCTTTACTTGATAATACAGATCTTTACGCAGTCCTTCGATAAATTTGTTTGTCAACGCCTCCCCTTCTACTTCATGTGCATATATGTGAAGTCGCATAAACTTCTCCTTATACTCATCTACAGTAAGACTTGGCTCGTCTTCAGGTTGCTGCTGAAACTTGTAAAACTCCATCTTTTTATCTATTTCATAGTGTGGAGAACAGTACCTTTTATACGCTTGCGTTTTAAATTCCTCCCAAGTGATTGGAGTAACCTTTGTTCGCTGTTTAAGGTATGCTTTCCACCAAAGCTTTGCGGTTTGTCGAAGATGAACAACTGCAACCTTTGCTTTTGCTTCTTCAGAGAACATCTTCAATGCAAAATAATATTCTAACTCTTCAATCCATGCTTCGAGATCTTCCCCAGTTTTCTCGATGCCATTAAACTCGTTAATCTTTGCCTTCTTGAAGACTTGCTGCAAAGCTGCCCTTTTAGAATCTTCATCTGCATCTTCTTCATCATGTCTCCTTCTTCGTGCTCTCCTTTCATTAGTTTCCTCTTCGCTGTCATCTCGTTCTCTTCCATGTTGACGACCTCGGCGTCCATCACCACCATTCCCACCATCACCATTTCCATCATCACCACCATCACCACCGCCAGGTGCTCCAGCGTCGACACGATAATTATTGTTTCGTGGTGGAATAGCATGGTGTCTGTCTTCTTGTTCGCCATGAAGCTCCACATAGATATCAGGCTCTCGTGCTGCTTTGCCCCGCAGAGCCTCAGCACGCTCCCGATTTGAAATTTCCTGATCTTCTCGTAGTCGCCGAATTAGGTCTTCTTGCTCCTTTATCTTCTTCTTGTATCCGTTCATGTCCAGATTCAACCGCTTGCTCTAATACCAATTGTCACAAGAACAAAATAATAGAGATAGACAGCAAAAGATAGAGAAAGAGATCTTTGTATTGATGGATTTTTCATACAACAGAGGAGCAATAAAATATATGGGCGCACTCCGTTGTACGGAGCTCGAACCTCCCGACCACCCGCGAGCTTCAGTCCGCGTGCATACAGCATCTCACTCGCACTTGCACGCAGAAGAAGAGATCTGTGTATGATCCCAAAAATGCACCATCCGTCTTTCTTTTCTGATTTTTCCTTGAAAATCATGCGACCTCTCAAAATAGCCGCTTTTCTATTTTTGGCGTTCGGTTGACTCGACTTGCGCACCAAGTATAGCTGCGAGAATAGATAAGAACGTGATCGCGAAGCGATCCGTAAAGGTTAGATTTTTGAAACTAAAGGTTAGATCCGTAAAGGTCCGAAAATTTTCAGCTATCTTCAACTGAACATAACTCCCAAACGAAGCAAAAACAGCCCAAGTCTGTCTCACACAATCTTGTTGCCCTCATTGCGCTCTTCGACGACTATGTGATGGAAACTTTTCATAGCTTGCTCTGATTTGCTGAAAATCAACCTGCAAAACAACATTTTCTACAAAACGATGCAAAAACAGCAAATCCTACATTTTTCTTAATCTTTGGCCCTCAACGAGCATCAAAACATCAAAATCTCTAAAGACTCAGAGAACCAAAGTTGTTCCTTATAACACATGCTTCAATTGCTTCATACATCACTTTTCCAAAATCCCACGTTAACACCTTCAAAAATGCTCCAAAAAGTGCCTTTCGAATCAAAAAATTTTATTGGACGAAAACAATCCACGCATCCTTCTACATAGTGGACCAACTTGAAAACGACCAAAACTTCCTAGAAAAACAAAATTTATTGCTAAAACACTTCAAAATCGAGTCCTGTTTACAGAAAGCGCCATTTTCAAAGTCTACAACGGCCACAGACAAATTAATCTACTCTGCTCTAGTAACCTACAACAAAAAATCATAAACCAAACTCCCTATTCAATCATACGGGCAAATGGACGAGGTGTCTACACCTTTTCTATCTCTTATCATTTTAATCTTTGTGTGTGTGTGTGTGTGTGTGTGTGCATGTGTGGGTGTGTGCGTGTGGGTGTGCTATCTCTTATCATTTTAATCTTTATGTATGTGTGTGCGTGTGGGTGTGTGTGTGTGTGCACGCGTGCATGTGTGTGTAGAATACAATAGGGAGAGGGGGGAGTGTTTATGTGTTCACCTTGACTTGTAGAGGTAGTTAGGTTGAGCATCCAAAGTAGACCGTAGTAAGCCCCCCGCTCCGAAAACTCCTTTGAAAGCGATCCAAAATAGTGTGTGTGTGTGTGTGTGTGTGTGTGTGTGTGTGTGTGTGAAACAGTCATTGTGTGTGTGCTTGTGTGTTAGTGTCTTTGCGTGTGTGTATGTGAGAGAGAAATAGGGGAGAGATTAGAGAGGGAGAGAGATAGAGAATGGGGGAGGTAGAATAGGGAAGGAGCTTGGGGGTGCAGGTGCATGGTAGAGGAGATTTTGAGTAGAGTATGCTACAAATACACGACAGACTCTGCTTCTTGTTTCTTTTTTAGGCGCCAGCTATTACCGTGAGTATTATTGCAGATATTACTGCATAGATTATCATGAAAATTACCATGATTATTACTGTGATGCCTTTTCAAATGAATACAAAGGTATCCGAGCTGGGGAGGGGGGGTGGGGTGTACAAACCACCTCCCTCTACCCTTAGATTATATGATATCCTATATATAGTCTTTTATTTTTTTAAATAAATCTTTTTTAACAAAAATTGATAGTTTATCTCCCAAATCAATCCGTGTCGTCGTGGGCTGATTTGAGGGGATATATGTATGGCAGAGCCCATACACAAGACAGACACACACACACAAAGAGAGAGAGATAAAGAGAGAGAGAGAGAGAGAGAGAGAGAGAGAGAGAGAGAGAGAGAGAGAGAGATAGATGCATTATCATCCACAGAGGTCAAATATGACCTATGGGACCAAGAAAACATAAATGGTTGGACCTCTTACTAGAGGAGTACATGGAGAATCATGGCTAAGGTGGATACAACAAAATTTGTGACATACGTTGTGAGCGGGATAGAAACACACACAACGCCTCTATAATGACCCGACACACACTCTTGGGATGATACACACACACATTATGGGGCAAATAGTTTACACAGTATTAAGGAAATACACCAGATACAACCACAAAGTGAAGCAGAGGCTTCACTCATCGGAGAAGATTACACAGAAAAACAACAGAAAATATGTGAAGAATTTGGAGAAATGGACAGCGCTATTGCGTCAGGAATGGCCCAAAACCCCAGTCTGCAATGTCAAAGTGCTCAAATCCGACCTCGGATGAGCAGTTTAGGGCCAAAAAAGGCTCCAAAAACAGCAAAAACACACTTGCGACTGTTCCTCCTCTCTTCTCCACGTTTTTTCTGATCTTCTCTCAGTTTTTTTAATTCCCACACTTAGCTTTATTATTTGGGCACCCGTGGCCTTTTAGATGACCTCAAACGGACTCCGAACATGCCAAAAACTGACCTCGCAGTGCATAGTTGTCACCTTTTTTTATCATCCGCACACCTGGCACTCAATTTTTCCAAATAATGCATCCCGCAACCACGTGAAGTGGCCCCAAAAATTGGTCCTCATGATGAACTTTCTGCATAAGTATTAGAAGAAAACACCCACGTCGTGTTCATACTTCTCCGTGTGCAAGTATTGACCCCGTTCGACCTCCTGACGCCACTCGATGCCATCTGACGCACCTGCTTACCTCATGTCGTCGGCCCGCAGATAGCTTCCTCAAGAAGTTTTACACGCTACCAACTCCTCCTTATTGTAGAAAAAATACAGTGGTACAAGTAATAGTGATAATGGATGCACTATATACACCCTGTCCTACCTGTACACATGTGGGCCCCACGTAACCACCTGGCTCTGAAAAATGGGCAATTCTTTATTTGATGCACCATGCATGTATATGTACATATGCGCAATCCCTTGCTCCGAAAAAATCCTGACATAATTTGCCCATCCCCTAGCCTGCTAGATCATTCATGATCAGCAACAGCAAAGAGAGATATGAGACTCGCCGCATCACAGGTCTCCTCATCCCTCACAAACACTGCTTGATCCACAGACAGCTCATCTTGCTCCACCATCATCAATCTAGCATGATACAATTTAAGACGCAATCCATTTACCCTTGACTTATGTAGAACACCATCCAGGTTAGCCAGCTGATATGTGCCATTTGGAAAACACTCCACTACCTTGAAAGGGCCTTCCCACTTAATTTGAAACTTCTTTTGGAAGGTGTTGTCCGGCTTACTGTTGTAGCGCAAAACCACGTCATGTTTCTTGATACCCTTACTTTTGACCTTTTCATTTATCTTTGACAAAGCCTTATCCTGCATCTTCCCATAATGCTCCAATGCGCTCATCCTATCCAATTGGACCTCTTGTAACTGCAAGAGCCTCTCTTTGAATGCATCACTAGGCGGCCCAAGCAACTTCTCTAACATCTTGACCGCAGGCAACTCTACCTCCACAGGCAATAGTGCTTCCTTTCCATACACCAAAGAAATGGAGTAAACTCTGTACATGTCTTCACCGAAGTACGGTAAGCCCATAATGAAATAGGCAATTCCAAATCCCAATTCTTTCCTTGGTGCTCTGTCACTTTAGAAAGAATTTGTACCAACTCACCATTGAATCTTTCATTTAAGCCATTACATTGCGGGTAATAAGGAGTGGTATGCTAGTGCCTAATCTTCATCTTTGTGCATAAGAAGTCTAGCAGTTTAGCTCTAAATCCTGGCCCCTTATCTGAAAGTAGCTCTAATGGCACCCCAAACTTGCAACATATTTCATCATACACAAATTTTTCCACATCCTTTGCAGTGATCTGTTTTACTGCTATAGCCTCTGCCCATCTAGAGAGATAGTCCACTGCCGTCAAGATATAGCTTTTGACCCTGCTTGTCATAGATAACGGGCCTATTGCATCAATCCCCCACTTTTCAAACACATCAAACGCCAAAATGGTTTTTCGTAGCTCCGGCTTCAACACTCTCTTCCCAAATGCTTGACACCTCTTGCAAGACCTACACCAATGGTGAACATCCTTGTGCAAACTAGGCCATACATACCCCTCTTGCAAAATCTTATGCAAGGGGATCTTTAGAGCAAAATGACCACCACATGCGCCTTCATGATTCTCTTCCAACACTCTGTAAAGCTCCTCCCGGCAAGGTACACGTCTCAACACGAGATCAGCCCCTTTCATGTATAAGACATCACCAATCAATTTGTACCTATATGCTCTACGCACAAAGCCATACTTCTTAGACTTATGAATCTCCTTTGGAATAATTCCTGTTAGCAAAAACTCCTCTTCTTGAGCCAAACTTTCCCGGCCATGATAAAGAGGTAAAGTGGTCCTCAACACAAATAGCTCCCCAATCATGCCTTGACCTGCTTCATGTGCCTCTCCAATTAGAGCACGTTCAATGTGTCTGATGCTCCATGCATCGAACTTTTTTAACAAGACTTTAATTCTGAAGCACATTTCCTTCAATGAGGTGTTCTTCCTCTTCCACACACCCAGCACTTGCTTCACCACTAACAATGCATCACCTTTTATGATCAACCTTTGAACCCCATGCTTCAAACAAATGTGTAATCCAGCTTCCAAAGTAGCATATTCAGCCTCATTGTTACTATGAGCATCCAATTTGAACCCTCTCTTGCATACTAGCTTCCCCTGTGGATCATAAAGTGCAATACCCCCTGAAGCCGCATCATGGCTCTTTCTGTATGAACCATCAAAGAACAACACATGTCCATTGTTGATATGTGGAACTTCTTCAACTACCTGTCTCACCACCTCTTCCTTAACAATAAGGGGATTCTCCTTGTAGGTCAACAAATCAGCTAGGGTAGCCCTTGTACTATCTTCCACTAGAAAAGAGAACTCAAATTCTTGCAGCTCAATTACCCATTTCTTGACCACATTTGACATGTTAGTTCCATTAATTAACTGTGGCAAAAAGGCATAACTCGTCAAGAAAACAAAAGGTCGTGGTAGCAAGTAATGACGAAATCATCGACAAGCAAATATTACACTAGCCATCACTAGCTCTACTTCCGAGAACTTTCTCTCCGCTACCAACTTCACTCGGCTTGCACAATACACTAGCCTCATATAATGGCTACTCTTCCCCTTTTGCAATAGCATGGCTCCAATGGCATCCTCCCCTACTGATGGATTTACATAAAACACTTGCTCCCAATCAGGAGCCTGCATGGCTGACAACCCCCCTAACACCTCTTTCACCTCTTGAAACACTTATGCACACTTGTCATCCCATTGCAATGGATCATGCTTTGCCTCTTGTTGTAATGGATAAAGAAGCTACGAATACAATGGAATAAACCGTGCCATGTACTTCACTTTGTGTATAAAATCTGCCAATTGCTTCGTACTCGTAGGTGATGGAAGAAGAATAATAGACTTAAACTTTTTTGGATCAGCCTCAATGCCATGTTCTGACACCATATGGCCCAATAACTTCACCCTTGGCTGTGCTAGATGACATTTCTTTGGATTTAGTTGTCCTCCACATTCATTATATCGAGCCAATACCATCTGCAACTTCCCATGATGTTCAACCCTACTACTGTAGACACAGGAGTCATCCATGAAAGCTTTAACACAACTACCAATGAATGGTTCCAATACCCAATTTTATCTCTCTTGATAGAAAGATGGTCCATTTGACAACCCAAATGGCAATACTGTGTAGCAATAGAAGCCCCATGGCGTCATAAGTTGTCTTTGTGCGGTTTTTAAGAGCAATCTTCAATTGAAAATAGCCTGGAAAACCATCACACACATTGTACCTCTCATAACCAGCCACTGAATCCAAGATTTGATCGATGAATGGAAGAGGATATGGGTTCTTCTTAGTGGCTGAATTTAAGGGCTTAAAATCTACACAAATCCTCCACTTCCCATCCTTATGTGGACTGACTACAATTGGACTCACCCATTATGTGGTCTCCACAAGGACTATGAACCCTACCTTCAATAACTTGTCCACCTCTTCTCGCAAGGCTTCCATTTGCTCTTGACCTATCCTTCTTAGCCTTTGCCGCACTGGTTTAGCACCTTATTTCAGCTCTATATGCATCTCTTCACCCTTGAACCCTCTTATCTCTTCATATGAAGTAATGAACAAATTAGGAAAACTAGCCAGCATGTGCAAATATATCTCCTTCTCCATAGCTGAGAGGTCTCCGCTGATCATTTGTGTCATCAATTCCTGCTTCGTTGACAACTCAACTTTGGTTTGCATCAGCCCTTCAATCACTTCATAAGGCCCTTCACTTTCATCCTCAACTTCATTTGCAAATGCTATTAAACCAGACTTCTGGATTTCTTTATCCATCAAAAGAAATGCAATATCAGCATCCTCATCACTGCTGGTAGTGCTATCACTGTCCTCATCTGTCACCGTGGAAGAGTCTTCATCACTAGACTCATCCTCATCTTCATAAAGCTCCTCTAATCATTTCCTTGTGTCCATATTATAAAGCTTCTTGGTACCTGTCTTTCCATAGAGGCTAATCGTACCATGTTGCCAATCTTGAATAGCTCCCACTGCACGTAACCATGGTCTGCCCAGTATAATAGGATATGCTCCCAACCCTGCTGGCATCACATGAAAATCAACCACTGCCTTTGCATCATATGCCTCCACTTCTAAGCTCTTTACAACACCCAAGCATTTTCCTTTTTAATGGTTTGCCAATCTGATCCGAAAACCTGACACCCCAGCCACTGTGAGACCCATCTTCTCAACGCATGAGTGTGTTATGACGCATATTTGGGCTCCACCATCCACATAACCTTGTCCCAAAGTTTTTATTTTGTGCCAAACATCTACTATTGGACAAATGTCTGGTAGCTCATCCATTGCCAACACCTTTACTGAACCTCTCTCTGGCTCTTTCTCCATTGGGTTAACCATTATCTTCCACTGTCGCTTTAGCTTAGGCACCATCTCTATAAGTTGCCCAAAAGTAACATCTGCCTTCTTGCTTGTCATATCCTCCTTCAAGTCATAGCTTAATTGCCCATCCCCTAGTGGAAAATCTAAAACATGAAACTTTCGACGAGCTCTCTTTTTCCTCTTGGCCTTGACATCCTCACCTTCATGACTCTTTCCCTTCTTCTTACTAGGACCTGGGGCACTTCTTCCTTCCTTGTCCTCGGACGGTCCTCTTCCCAATAGGCATCACTCATGTATCCTCTAGCTTTGATGCCTTCTCTAAGGTAACCACACTTAGCACTTTTGTCTTTCCTTTTTCCTCCTCGGTTAATCCACCGCTTCCTTCATCTCCCTTAATTTCGATGCCATAATCATTTGACCTAGTTAACACCTGTCTTGGTAATGGATACATGTCTCCCCCCATCCTTGGTGGCTTATCACATTGCGGGCTGATGTGTCCCAACTCTCCACAATTATAACATGTGGGCGTCTGCCTCCAGAACCTACCATTGCTTTGTCCAACACCATTCCTAGGCCTTTCTTCAACTCTTGGATCATTTGCAAACCTCCCTCGACCTCGATTAGTTCCCACTTGACCTAGCATGTTTAGGCTGAGATTCTTTATCAAATCTACACTTGCCTCATGTCTTGCCTTAGCCCATCATCTTGCACCAATGTAGTGACCACTGCTGGCATAACCTGAGTAGTAATAGGAACCACTGGGTCATGATGAACCCCTGGCATGCGACCTTGCGAAGAATCCATAGGTTGAAATTCAGACCTCATGGGCAAAGACTCCACCCCTAACTGGCTCATTTTCCTCAGCTTCCACTCTTTGTTCCTTGCTACCTCCAATGCATCTTCATATGTCCTAGGCTTCTTTAGCTCCACTCTCCAACGTATATTCTTCCAAAGACCAGCTAAGAACCTGTCCTTCTTCATTATGTCAGGCGGGGGTACCTGTGGTGCTAAGGCCTTGCACATTCTCTCCCATGCCAATGAGAACTTACGTATGTATGCATCTACTGGCTCACCTTCCTTTTGCACCAAACCTTGTACTTCTCGCCACACTTTGTCAGGATCTTCTATCTTCACAAACTCCACTTCCAACCCATGCCTTAGATTGTCCCAACTCAATCGTACAGGTGGATCCGCTACACCCAACTCCTCTTCAAATATTTTCGACCAAACTCGTGCATCACTCTTCAAACATATTTGGAGAAGACGTAACATCTGCGCCGGGTCATGAATCTGGTTGCTAATACAGGCAACCTCCATCTTTTCCAAAAAGTCTTCCACATCTTCATCACTTCTTCCATGAAACTCCGGATAAGAGAAAGCCATGGCTACCCAAGTTGCTATGCTTTGAGAACCCCTTTGAGCAGAGGTGCAAGAACCCAAAACTTTTTACTGACCCAATCCCTAGAAACTTCAATGGAGCTCTGCTTTAGATAAGGACAAACACATGCACATCAAATGAGTTTTCATAGTTAATCATCGGGATGACAACAGGCAAAGGACATTCCATGATCTCTCGTAATCTTCTTGGCCCGAACATAAAGACTATACGCTGCTGGAAAAAAATCTTCCTGGACACATGAACATTTATTTGGATTCTTTGAGTTAAATGAAAAGGAGTGAATTGAGGGCCATTTTGATCATCCATTAAAGCCAACCATGCAGCTCCCAAGAAGGCACACCCGACTTATCCTCTGATTTTGCCAGAATTTCGGCAGCATAAGAGCATAAATGGATTAAAAGACAAAAAAACCAGCCATCATAACTTGGAAAAATCTCGACAGAGTTTCCCCAGAAGTAGAGCAGTAAGAACCCAAAATATAGACTGTATGTGTAAGCATAGACTACCAACAATAGAACTCGAGAATCAAGTAAGAATCACTAGTAGATAGCCTATGGCGAGGTCACAAAAAGGGTGCTCAAGCTACCTATATCACCGAAAGGATCTCTACATTTGAGAATCCCCCAGCTCAATAAAAACCTCACGCTATGGACCCTCACACGAAGGCTAATGCAAATCGCGTATAGTCATGTCTCAGAAATGACTATCTTCCAGACCAAGTCTCAGAAATGGCTGGGACTGCAAAATACAACCAAGTATGGCTCCACAAATGCGTACAATGGCAGTTTCCACAAGTAACGTACAATCCAGCAGACAATGCGCTCAAATAGGCGCCAAGTGATGCATACCCACAACAACTGCAAGTGACATCACTGCTAGTATATCACTGTACTCCAGCTACATGTACCTGTGTGAATCACATGTACCTGTACCTGTAACCTGTAGCCGTGAATCTCGAAGCTTGAAGCTCGAAGCAGAAGGTACTCGAAGAAGATCCTCCGTGGGGGCGCCAAAAGAATGTGAGCGGGATGGAAACACACACAACGCCTCTATAATGACCCGACACACACTCTTGGGATGATACACACACAAATTATGGGGCACCACTTGGCTTACACAACCAGCCTGGCCGAGACAGGAAACACACAGACGGAGTGAGAAGAGAGAGATTTCCCACTTGCCCACTCAATACTCACACATACTCACAAACACACTCTCAATTCAGCTCAAAGGAGGAAAATTGCTGTTGTTTAGACTCAATAAAGCTCATCCCAACACCAATGGGGCAAATAGTTTACACAGTATTGAGGAAATACACCAGATACAACCACAAAGTTAAGCAGAGGCTTCACTCACCGTAGAAGATTACACAGAAAAACAGCAGAAAATTTGTGAGGAATTTGGCAAAATGGACAAATCCATTGCATCCGGAACGGCCCAAAACGCCAATCTACAATGTCAAAGTGCTCAAATCCGACCTCGGATAAGCAGCTTAGGGCCAAAAAATGCTCCAAAAATAGCAAAAACACACTTGCAGCTCTTCCTCCTCTCTTCTCCACATTTTCTCTGGTCTTCTCTCAGTTTTTTCAGTTCCCATACTTAGCTTTATTAGTTGGGCACCCACGGTCTTTTAGATGACCTCAAACGGACCCCGAATTGAACAGGCCAAAAACTTACCTCGCAGTGCATAGTTGTCACCTTTTTTTATCATCCGCACACCTGGCACTCAGTTTTTCCAAATAATGCATCCCACAACCACGTGAAGTTTCCCCAAAAAGTGGTCCTCATGATGAACTTTCTGCATAAGTATCACAAGAAAACACCCATGTCGTGTCCATACTTCTCCGCGTGCAAGTATTGACCCCGTTCGACCTCCTGACGCCACTCGATGCCATCTGACGCACCTGCTTACCTCATGTCGTCGGCCCGCGGATAGCTTCCTCGAGAATTTTTATGCGCTACCAACTCCTCCTTATTGTAGAAAAAATACAGTGGTACTGGTAATAGTGAAAATCGATGAACTATGTACACCCTGTCCTACCTGTACACATGTGGGCCCCACGTGACCACCTGGCTCTGAAAAATGGGCAATCCTTTATTTGATGCACCATGCATGTATATGTACATATGCACAATCCCTTGCTCCAAAAAACTCGTGACAACGTCATTTAGGGGAGGGAGAAGGGGAAGAAGGCTTGGGGGTTTTTGGAGCCCAAAATTCTTTGATGATGGCTTCTCGGCCTTGATAGACGGCCCATTTGCCGGCTGCTCGTGCCTCTTGAACCTTTTGGACTCCTTGTTTCTTGACTTTAAGTTGGGCACATTGGAGAGGGGGAATGGGGAACACACCCGACATACAAACAACTGCTCCTATATAGCACCCGTGTCCTCTCGAAAACACCTTCAAAGAAAGCAACTCACACTAGCAGGGCCTCGCCTGCACTTTGCCCAAGACACAAACACTCTGCACAACCCTCAGAAAACTACCACCTCGATCTTGCCCGCTTCTCGCACTTCCACAATTCAATACCTCTCTCTCTTTCTCTCTCACACACACAGGGGGTTCGAGGGACGCACACGCTCACACACACCGGCACCACACAACCTGGAGACGAGCAAAGAAGAAAGGGGGGAAAGACGACGCCAAAAACCGGCAATGATAGCTTCCCTTGCCATGAAAAAACACCATGTACAACATCCATGTAGTCTAATTTTGACCGCACCATGGCCATCACCCATCCGTACAGAGAGGCACACACATCCCTCGAAACTCGACTACGTCGGCACACACTTCGAGGAGAAAATTCAACTCTGGCTTTGCTTCTACAACAACCTTTCCTCTTGGTAGCCTTCGTTGGCTCCCTCTTCTTCTGAGCCCTTGTGCTCTCGGGTCGCTTCACGGACCACACTTCACCATCGTGTGTCAACTCCGACTATCGAGCACACCTGAAAGCCCCTTCTCTTTCTCCTCCGTTGGCTGCCTCCTTTGCCAGGACCTCGCTCCTTCGACCTGCATCACGAACAATACGTGCGTTGGCCTTGATCACCAAACGCACGAAAAAACCCCTTCCTCTTCCCCTTCCTTGCCAAAAGAAAATCCTCTGCTTCCTTTTTCGAAAACAGCTGCTCCCCTTTCCTTTTTCTTTTTTTTCCCCTAAATGAAACTTCCCTAGCAATAGTGCCTGGCGCTATTGCCTTTTGTGGTTTCTCATAGTTTTTTTCCTTAACTTTTGTAACTTGGCCATTAGTTTTGAAGCTCAACCTTCTTTCCTTTTTTTCCCAACTCCAACCACCACTTCTCTTTTCACATTTTCAAAACAAAGAGAGTTCAAGAATTTGATTCACGTGTCGTCGGTGTAGAAAGGTTATACCATTTTTCTCTTTTTATTGGCACACACACACCCACACACATACACAAGAAGAAGAGAGTTTGAGCGCCGTAGGAAAATATCCCAAAAGATGTTAAAGATTAGGGTTTTAGTAGACTTAATTACGTTAAATTAGATCTAGGTTTATTTAAATTAGATTAGATTAGATTAGATTTAGGTTTATTAACGTTAGATTTAGATTTACGTTATATTAGATTAAATTTAGGTTTATTAATTTAGATTTATATATGTTATAGTAAATTAGATTTAGGTTATTTAATTGAAGTTAGAATAAATGACGAAAAAATTGTTTAAGATAAGGTTAGAAGAAATGACGAGAAAATTTCTTGCGCTCACAGCCTCGACAGTCCATGCGGACCAACAATTCCACCTGCATGTTGGACTGCTGCTACCATACAATAAGCCGTCATGTTCAGCTAATGGAAGAGCAAATTGAGCATACACAGAAACTAGTGATGCAAGATGACGATTCCAAGGGTCACACACACACACACACCACATCCCATCAAATCTAGAATAAGAATTAAGTTCCTTGAGCAAACATCAGCTACATTGCAAGAATGACGTACCTGCATGCTACAAACAAAGATCTACTATGAAAAGATGTTAAGATGCTGTAAAATGCTACAGCTAGAGAAGAGGCAAAGGGGTTTTGTCCACTACATGCAGTATCATGTAGACGTGGGTGTGTAGATTTCTTGTACCCACAAATATAGGCATTGACCAATAAAGATGAGATTATAACCCGGTGGTTCTGATCTCCGTGCACCTCTAGACCGATGTGTGCGGGGATTGGACATGACTAGAGAATGTGAGGCAGTTTACAGTGTGAACAAAGAGAGAGAGAGAGAGAGAGAGAGAGAGAGAGAGAGAGAGAGAGAGAGAGAGAGAGAGAGAGAGAGAGATAAAAGATGAAGAATTTCAATAGAAGATTAAATTTGTTGTCCAGGTTATAAGATTTTTGTCCTCATTATGAGTAGTGATGAGGATGTGGGGCCGTCCAACCGAAACACCTATCTCTCAACGAGGATCTTATGTCCCTGTAACCATTGCAAGCATGCTATGCGATGGACAAGACGCATTTCTTTGCAGCACGTTCGCGAATTTGGCGAGTTCGATCCATCTATTATAGATCAAGTTTTTGCCAATTATAACTCGTCGGACTCTGACACTGGCCAACAGGCAGCAATCTTGCAACCCAATAGACGTGTTCGCAGTCGCTTTGGTCAAGCAGCATATGTGAGGCCACAAAATGTAGCCTCTGACAGCTCGGGGGATGATCATGCAGACCACATTCCCAACGAGGCAATGTTTGAGCCCGAAATTGATGAAATGATTGAGATGATCATGGATTCAGAAAGGCTTGTCTATGATGATATGAAAAGTGAAGCCGATACGCCATTGTATAATGGAGCACGTGTGTCTAGATTGAAAGCGCTCCTGGTTTTTCTCAACATGCAGACAAAGTTTGGATGGAGTGACACTAGCGTCACAACGCTTTTCAGGTGATCTATTACAATAATTAGTTTACTTTAATAAAACTCTAAATGTATCATGATCTGATAGATTTTTACTCAATTGTACCGTATTTTTATGTTGTGTAGATTGCTCAAAGAGCACATACTACCAGTTGATAATGTAATGTCAGATTCTCGAGAGGAAGCAAGAAAGATTTTGCGAAACTTGGGGATGGATTATAATTCGATCCATGCTTGTCCTAATGACTGCATTCTTTTCAGAGGGGAATACATAGACATAGAGAAGTGTCACAAAAGGAGATCAATGTAGAATCCATACCATTCGCCAAACTAAACGCTACGGAGGTTGTGTGTATGTTTGAGAAACATTTTCCTACTACCAATGTAACCATTCAGGTGCATCTTCTTGTTCACATAGTTGATGAGGTGGAAATAGCCGGCACAGTACATTCCAGATGGATGTTCTTTTTAGAACGTTTCATGAAAACGCTTAAGGGATATGTGCGTCAGAAGGCATGTCCGGAGGGTAGCATGGAAGAAGGTTGGCTGGTATCAGAGTCCCTAGTGTACATTGGAGAGTGGCTAGACAGATTTGATAAAGCCCGGGACACGCTATGGTGAACCATAGATGATGAGCGCATATCTGGAATTGTCATGTGCAATCTCGGTATTGAGAAGAAGATGACGGAAGATCTAGAGGCTAAAATCAACCGATTTTTCATGCTTCACAATCCAGTCATGCAGAAGTGGATCTCACAATATGAGGATGCAAACCAAGAGCAACAAAGGGCAAGAATCGAGTGGAGACGGGGAAGACGACCACCGATGCACTATCCAACGGGTCTGGAGATCCTACCAACATTCATGAGCTTAAGATGGTTGCACAACCAACGGAAAAGCGCACAACAATGCGGTGAAAAAGTGACTGAGGAAGAGTGGGAGTACTCTAGGGGTTGCGCGACCAAGGTAAGTTTGCAATGTACGACAATAACTTTATAGATGTTTGAACGGCCACTCATAATTTTTGTTGGTTATAGTATAACTCATACACAGTAGCATGGTGTAAAGGTCGACACTTTAGGGTGGAACATATCGACAAAAAACATTCCACTTAAGATTGTGGAATCATGGAAAAATTTGAGCAGTCTAGTCGACGACGGTCCTCTGATGCAGATCTTGTAGTGGCGGAACTCACTTACTTCAGCACGCTACAAGAGATTTTGAGGATCAATTATAGAGAATTTTTTGTCAACTTGTTCGACGTGCAATGGTTCAAGATAATCATGGAGGGTCGCAACACTACTGTGCACAGAGGAGAGTCTGGTTTTCTTGAGGTGGATTCAACTAAGAAATGGACTGACCTAAGAGACACTTTTGTACTACCCGAGCATTGTGAACAAGTAAGTATGTAAATAGTTAACGTGTGTTTTAGAATTTATGTGCTTGGAAGATCTCATGTAAGTTATGTGGCTCTGGCAGGTGATATTTCATCCCACAAAGTCTGCATCAAACTGGTGGTACGTCATAGAGGTAGCCCCTCGTAGTACACGGACATATGAAGGCTACCATGTGCCAATCACAGGGGCATCAATGGAGGAGATCAGAGAAGATGCTCAGTCAGAAGCCGTGGAGGTGGTGCCTGATGAACATTAACCTACTACTCTCTATGGGGTGCATGCAGAGGATCTACAAAATGAAACAGAGGACATCTGTTTAAACGGAGATCTCTATATAGATATAGGAAGTTATGCTGAGCTATGGGAGGATGAGAGAGAGATCTCTTAAATCCACAAATATTGTTTTGTAAATTCAAAGTTATGCACTTGCCTCTTTCATCACTCAAGCTGAATAGAAGAAAAACGCTTTCCGTTGCTGCTAGCCTTTGAACATTCCAAAGCTACAAGCACTGGAGTGTTCTTGTATGATTCTCTGGCTCTTTAAGTATTTGCGTCATTGCATCCTTGTATTTATCTCTCTCTCTCTCTATCTACTTGTCCATGTTTTCTACTCTATTCATTCAATATTAAGTTTAAATGTTCGTGTGTTTAATGAAGGTATGGATGATGATGAGTTTCTTTCTTCTTTGTCACCCGAGCTGAGACAGTGGTACGTGGAGCGTCATCGCTCAGGCGCACCATCGCGCGTTCCTACTCCATCCGCATCTCCCTCTCTTTCGGAGTCCTCAGCGCGCTCCGAAGCTTCGGTGTGGACGAGACGATCTTCACACTCGTCTAGGCACCGGAACTCTAGTGGTGGCAGTGGCGGTGGGGGTTGTTGTGGGGGTGGCACCACTGATGCTTCGACACCGCCTCCTGTTCGACGAGGCTCTTAACCCTCCCCTTCTTTGCCCATCTCGACACCAGCCACGGCATCGCCATCGACACCAAGTTTTGCAGGGCTGAGTGACGTTCCCCGTAGCTACACACCACTAGCTACTCCTCCAGGAGTCACTCTAGTGGACACTTCTCACTTCGGAACTCAGACTCCAGTGGAGACACCTGGCGTTCATACCCCCGTTGACAAGCCGCTAGAGACCCCTATCGAGACACCCTAGTTCACGTGCCAGCGGCGAGAGGGATTGCCTTACTCCGTCGACTTCAGTGGTGCCATCATCTTGGATGATGACGGCAAGAAGGTGATTTCGCGCATGCGCGGTCTTTGCTCTCAGGTGTTTAGACACTATATACTAAACACCTGGAGTGAAATACCAAAAGAATTAAAAGACAGAGTCATCAGCATGCTTCATGATGAGTTTCCCATTCCAACACAGGATGACCGCTTCAATGAATATGTGATGAAGGTTCGAATGTGCGAATACTGCAAGATTAAGTATTCCGAAGTGAAAAAAGCAATCAAGCATGGATAGAACATACCAGATTGGCTGGCCAAAGAAGATTGGAAGCATGCGAAGAAAGAAGCGCGCGAGAATCTCGATAAGTGGAAGCAACAAAAGGAGGCAGCCAGAGCGCGAGTAGAGGCAGGGAGCTCGCACCACTTGGGGAGCGGCGGGTGGGCATCATTTGAGGCCGATTTTGTAAGTGTTTTTGCATCTATGTTTGATAGTTTAGGGTTTATGGGATTTGAAATTCTAACATAATGGATTCTTTGTATGTTTTGGCAGTGGTCATTTACAGGACATGATCCCACTTCGTACGAGCGTGAGTACGCAGGTAGGAAGGGCTTAAACGCCCTTATAGACATCCTGACTTCTTGCGGCGGCATGGTTAGTATTAGGGTTTATTATTTTCTATTTATTGTATTGTTTTATAAACGTCGCTCGCTATATGTTTAATTATACTTACAAAAAGCTATCTTATTGTTTTTTTTTGCAGAATCTGACAAATATGCCGCTTGGACGCGATGAGACGTCTGATTAGACGACGTCAGTTTAGCCATAGCTAGAGAGCATTAGTTTCTTTTTGTCCTAGCTTATGTATCATGAGACCATGTAACTATGTATTTTTGAAAACTATGTATATTTTTTAAATAATGACAACGGTTTGTATCTACTACATTTGCAATGATTAACAATCAAGTGATTTTGTTGCTGTGTACAATTGTCATTTATTTACTTCCATCAATTAACGCTTGTCATTTTTGTATCTTTATTTTGCAAACAATACGTACTATGGATGATGGAGTTAATGATTATATTGTCTTGTGGTTGACTATTTTGGGTCTATATTTACCTTTGTACTTTTTTTCAAAGGTAAATTGACCAATGAAACATTCAATATGGTTGATGGGTGATGCCCTGCCACCAAATTTTTTTAATCCGGGTGTCGCTATAGGCGTCGCTACATTGTGCACTGCAGCGTCGCTATAGGCGTCGGTATTTATGGCCCTGGGGCATCGCTATATAGCGACGCATATAGCGACGCTTATAGAGACGCCTATAGCGATTTCTATAGCGACGTTCTCTTATCGACGTTGTTAGCGATGCTTTTTGCGACGCCGAGGGATTAGAAAACCCAATGTATTTGCGTCGCTATAAGCGTCACAAGAGTACACAACCTCTTTTAGTGATTTGAGGTTTTGCATGAACATAAATTGTATGCCAAAGCAAGTAAGTGTTCTTTTGCAAAGGATCAGATTGTGTATTTGGGAAGAGTGATTTCTAAAGAGGGGATTCACATTGATCTTGACAAAGTTAAGACTATTGTGGAGTGGCCAACACCTAACTCATTAAGGGATGTGAAAAGCTTTATGGGTCTAGCACAATATGAGATAGCACACATTAAAGATTTCTCTAAGATAGCAAGTCCTTTGGCCGAATTGACCAAGAAAGACAAGGGTTTTGTGTGGACTTCTAGCTGTGAGACTACTTTTGAGACCTTGAAGGCTAAAATAGCGGAAAGTTGTGTTTTAAAGGTTCTTGAGATGGGCAAACCATTAATTTGTTGTGTCCTGTGGCGCTAGTGGTGAACAATTAGGTTGTGTTTTGACACAAGAAGGAAGAGTGGTTGCATATGAGTCTAGGAAATTAAGACGACATGAATTGAACTATGCAACACATGATCTAGAATTGCTTGCTGTTGTTCATGCATTGAAACATTGGCGTCATCTTTTGCTTGGTGTCAAATTTGAATTGCGTACTGACCATCAAAGCTTGAAGTATATTTTCACTCAGTCATTGTTAAACAACGAACAAAGAAGATGGATTGAATTGTTGGCTGAGTATGATTTTGATTTGAAGTATTTATGTGGAAAAGAAAATAAATTTGCAGATGCATTGAGTCGTAGGTCCATGTGTAATTTGTTGACTATTGTGCGGTCGAATTTGATTGATGAGATACATGCTGAAGTTGAAAATGATTTTTTTTATATGCCTATTTTGAAATTCTTGCATGAGAATATTGGTGAGATATATGAGAACAGATATCACTTGTATAAGGGAAATCTGTATTATTATGACGGCTTGTGTATTCCTGCAAATTCTGCTTTTAAGAGTCAAATTCTGCATGAGTGTCATAATTCACCTCTTTCTGGTCATCCTGGATTGAATAAGACATATGAAAAGATTAAAACTTCACTCTTTTGGCCGCGTATGAAATTGGATGTTAAGAATTATGTGCATGAATGCTTTCAATGTCAACAAGGTAAGGTTGAACATAAGAGGATGCCTGGTGACCTTCAACCCTTAGACATTCCTTTACAGAAGTGGGAGTCTATATCCATGGACTTTATCATTAGACTTCCTACTACTCGTAGAGGGTATGACTCGATCTTTGTGGTGGTAGATAGATTCACAAAACAAGCTCATTTATTTCTTGTAAAGATAACTGATACTGCATTGACCATTGCACGCTTGTTTGTGAAAAAAATATTTTGTTTGCATGGCATGCCCAAGAGCATAGTGTCTGACAGAGATTCTAAGTTCACTTCTCATTTCTAGAGAGCGACTTTTGACTCTATAGGCCGCACCCAGTTATGCATGTCTAATGCTTTTCATCCTCAAATAGTTGGGGAAACAGAGAGCGTGAATCGTATTTTTGAAGATTTGTTACGAATGTATGTTAATGAAAACCAATCTAATTGTAATGAATATCTGCCGCTGGTTGAATTTGCATATAACAGTTCATATCATTCATCTATTAGGATGACTCCGTTGGAGGAAATGTATGGCTATAACTGTCCCATACCTATTAATTTTCTTAACTTGAGGAATAAGGTAGAACTGTCACGTGAGATGCTTGAGAAAATGGATAACGAGTTGGCCAAAATCAGGGTGGAATATTAGAGAAGCTCAAAAGAGACATAAATTGTATTATGACAAGAAACATCGGGTTGTGGAGTATGAAACTGGTGATATGGTTTTCTTAAAGGTTATTCCTGAGAAGTCTCATTTGATTCTTGGAAAGGATAAGAGATTATCTCCACGATTTGCTGGGCCATTTAAAATTTTGAAGCGCATTGGTTCATTAGCTTACAAATTGGAATTGCCTTCTCATGTCAAAGTGCATCCTGTATTTCATGTGAGTTTATTGAAAAAGTATGTTCTTAACGTGCATCATGTTTTACAGGACAACTCTAAGTTGAAAGATGACGGAACATTGACAGTAGAACGACATTTAGTGCTAGATAGGCGTATTAAACATCTGAGAAAAAGAGACATTGTGGAAGTTTTGGTTAAGTGGCAGAACTATCCAGTAGAGGATGCATCATGGGTTGATCTTAGTGTTTTGCAAAGAGAATTTCCCTCCTTCCAACTCTGAGTACAGAGTTAATTTTGAAAAAGGGAGATTGTAACAGGACTTGATTTTGAAGTGTTTTAGCAATAAATTTTGTTTTTCTAGGAAGTTTTGGTCGTTTTAAATTTGGTCCACTGTTTAGAAGGATGTGTGGATTGTTTTCGTCCAATAATTTTTTTTGATCCGGAAGGCACTTTCTGGGGCATTTTTGAAGGTGTTAACGTGGGATTTTGGAAAAGTGATGTATGAAGTGATTGAAGCCTGTGTTATAAGGAACAACTTTGGTTCTCTCAGTCTTTAGAGATTTTGATGTTGTGATGCTCATTGAGGGCCAAATATTAAGAAAAAAGTGGGATTTGCTGTTTTTGTAGAAAATATTGTTTTGCAGGTTGATTTTCAGCAAATCAGAGCAAGCTATGGAAATTTTACATCACATAGCCGTCAAAGAGCGCAAGAAGGGCAACAAGATTGTGTGAGACGGACTTGGGCTGTTTTGGCTCCGTTTGGGAGTTATGTTCAGTTAAAGACAACTGAAAACTTCAGGACCTTTACGGATCTAACCTTTAGTTTCAAAAATCTAACCTTTACGGATCGCTTTGCGATCACGTTCTTATCTTATTCTCGCAGGTATACTTGGTGCGCAAGTCGACTCGACCGAACGCCAAAAATAGAAAAGAGGCTATTTTGAGAGGTCGCATGCTTTTCGAGGAAAAATAAGAAAAGAAAGACGGGTGGTGCATTTTTGGGATCATAAGCAGATCTCTTATTCTGCGAGTGCGAGTGCGAGTGAGACGTTGCGAGCAAGCCGACTGAAGCTCGGGGGTGGTGAGGAGGTTCGAGATCCGTACAATGGAGTGCGCCCATATATTTTATTGCTCCTCTATTGTATCAAAAATCCATCAATACAAACATCTGTTTCTCTATCTTTTGTTGTCTATTTCTATTATTCTGTTCCTGTGACACTTTCTTTGTAAATGGATATTAGAGTCGATTAAGTTTGTTTGTGATTAAAATAATTAAAGATCATGATAGAAAATAGAAAAATTAGTGAGAAGAAAAAAAGAAATATTATAGTAGAAAATAGAAAGATTAGAGTAGAAAAAAGAGAACATAAAAAGGGTAGAATGGAGAGATGAAAGTAGAGAGAGAGAGAGAGAGAGAGAGAGAGAGGGAGGGAGATTAGAGATATAGAGATGATTTATAGAAGGAGATTTTTTTTGTTTAGATAGATATAGAGGAGAGGGAATATGGGATAGAGAGATATAAAAATAAAAAGTTAGAGAGAGGGATAAATCAATTTCCCAAAGAGAGAGAGAGAGAGAAAGAGAAAGAGAGAGATAGATAGGGAGAGAGAAAGATATATATATATATATATAGAGAGAGAGAGAGAGAGAGAGAGAGAGAGAGAGGGAGAGAGGAGAGATAGAGAGGCAGAGAGAAAGAGAGTAGAGATTGATAGAGGGATAGAGTGAGGGGGGAGAGAAATTGAGAGAAAGAGAGAGAGAGAGAGCGAGAGAGAGAGGGAGAAAGAGAGAGAGAGATTAGAGATAGAGAAAGGAATATAAAGAGGGAGAGAGAAAGAGAAGGAGGCAGAGAGTAGAGATAGAGAGGGAGAGAAAGAGTTTAGAGAGAGAGAGAGAGAGTAGAGAAACAGGGTACATATATATATATATAGGCATGTACACATATATATCTATACACACACACACACATATATACATATATACATATACACATATTATATATATATATATATATATATATATATATATATATATATATATATATATATATATATATATATATAGAGAGAGAGAGAGAGAGAGAGAGAGAGAGAGTAAGAGAGACAGAGAGAGAGAGTAGATATAGAGAGAAAAAGAGATAGAGATAGAGAGGGAGAGAAACATGAATAGGAGTAGATAAATCTCTTATTGCTCTCTCTACTCTATTATCCTCATCCTATCTCTCTCTACGTCTCTATAAAGAGAGTGTAGAGATAGATGAATAGTGATTAGAGCTTAGGTTTCTTTTTTCTCTACCTAAAAAGCGATTCACTCCTCTAATCTATGAAAGGTTCGAGTTTTTCATTGCAATATGGAAAGTGGAACTGGTACTTTTTATCCGGGTTGGCATGCCTATTTACAAGATTCAGGGGACACCATCGAGATCTATGGTCTTAATAATGGTGTCTTTTTATACTTGACTACGACTTAACCATTATTGAGCTATTAACAAGATCAATAGGAATTGGTGCCAACTTAGCACTGTTAAACCCACTTCGCTACTCTTTGCATTAAACAATATTCTAAACCACGGGTGTAGTTACTTGAGTGCATTTTTTCAAAGGTTAAGAGAAGTAGTAACCGAAGCTTTAATCTCTATCTATCTCTACCCTCTCTATATATGAGAGAGAGAGAGAGAGGGGAAAGGGGTAGATATAGAGAGAGATATAAAGGGGTAGATGAATACATATATTATGGTTTAGGTAGATATATGTTTAGGTGTAGAGAAAGGCTTGGATGTAGACATGTAGACGAGAGCCAAATTAGATATAGCGTTAGGTCCTGATACTTATAAACCTATAATGTAGATGTCAGCTGAGAGATCATCTGGTGGGGAGCAACCATCGTATTCTTCTTTTGGTTAGTTCACATCGAGATGGGCTCCCATCCATGGTGGACACTTCCTCTAGTGAACCCGAGTCTTGAGGCGGTAAGTCCAAGCATTGAAATCAAGCTTATCTAAGCTAGTTTTAAATGATCATGAGTGTAGGTTTGTCTTTGTTATTTGCAGGCATGTCCCTCCCACATCTACGGAGGTGTCAGTCCATCTACCCCGGTTCCTTCGTCGGTGGTGGATCCAGACCTCTAGCGGGTACTCTCTTTGTGGGACGAGTATCTTCGTTTGACGGAGGGACTGTTTGTCCATTACATCCACAACATCTTGCGACCCACGGTCTTCCTTAATAGATCACGCCATGGGGGAGCCAGAGAGGGACTCCGGCCTTTTACCGCGTTTTGTAGAGAGAAGGTCCAAAATCAGTTGGAGAGGGAAGAGAGACGAGGGGGGGGGGGGGGGTCATTTCAAATATTACCACTTTTAGATTCGCAATTATTACCACAATAGTTACCTCTGTTATCATCACAAGTATTATCGTGTTGATTCTTTGTTGAGATGTAGAGAGAAAGACAGAGAGACGAGACAAGAGACACACCATATACGCTCCCAAAGACTGATTCATATTGAGGACAAGATACAAATATATAGGTGAGACCAAGTTGAGTAGAGTGAGCCATATATAGCTCCAACACCCCCACTCAAACAAAGGTCTCTAGCTTTGGATGAAAAAACCCTTGGGGAGTTCAAGGGAAAAACCCAAGCCCCTATACAATGTGAAAATATGAACCAGCGATGATGATGTGAAAGTGAATTGTGCATCTATGTACAAATATTCAAGTGACTTAGAGATCACAATGTGCAAATGTGGAGTGTGCATAGTACTTGGTACCTAAAAGATTACAATGTCATATGTACAAAGCTATTACAATAGCAAAGAAGCTAATCTAGAAAGAGTGAGGTCGAAGCAACTACAACCTCCGAGCACAAGAGGATGAAACGTGACTCGTTGAGGCCTTTGGTCAAAATGTCTGCAATCATCTGGTCACTTGGATAGTGTTCAACCATAATGGTTCCTTTGCGTACTTCATACCTGACATAATGATAATGGACAGCAATGTGCTTTGACTGATTATGTTGAACATAGTCTTTTGCAAGACTAATAGCACTTTGGTTGTCACACCGCAAGGGTGTGCTAGAAAGAGGAGAGTGACCAATATCAACTAGCATTTGTCAAAGCCAAATCAACTCACGAGATGCAAGTGATGCCGCAACATATTCCGACTCAGTAGTAGAAACTGCAACACAACGTTGTTTCTTGCTAGTCCAAGAAACAAGACAACCATTTATAAAGAAGCAATTTCCACTAGTAGATCGCATAGATAAATGTGAGCTTGCCCAGTCTGCATCCGTGTAACCCAAAAGAGAAAGAGATTGCATAGAATCCCATGTGATTTGTTGTCGATAGACTAAACCAAAATCTGTAGTGCCTTTCAAGTATTTCAACACACGCTCTGCAGCAGACCAATGCTTAAGAGAAGGACATGCAAGATGTTGTCCAAGATAATTAGCAGCAAACAGAATAACAGGATGAGTGCTCATGCCAACAAACTGAAGACATCCAATCAAGTTAGCATAAGGTTGATTTGTGACAAGTTGACCGCCATGGTCAGAAGTGTTCTTCGTAGAGCTCGCAAGACAAGGTGTGTTAGCTGAATGTGCAGATTCCATACCAAATTTTTGAATAGTATCTACAATAAACTTTGACTGTCGAAGGAATAAAATACCTTTTGTATGGTTTCGTTGGATTTGAATGCCAAGACACGAGTGAATCTCTCCAAGATCCACCATATCAAATGCAGAAGACAATAACTTTTTCACTTGCTGAAGAAATCCCAAATCATTGGAAACAAGGATGGTATCATCCACATAAAGAGCAAGAATCACAAAACTGCTACCTTGGCGTTTTATGTATAAGTTGGGGTATGACGAGCAAGAGATGAATCCTTTAGAGGTGAGAAAAAGATCAAATTTTGTATACCAGGCTCGCGAAGCTTGTTTGAGACCATATAGTGCCTTATGGAGTTGAGCAACAAGGTCTTCTTTACCTGGAATAACAAAACCTTCTGGTTGTTCCATATAAATTTCCTCTTCCAAGTCACCATTATGAAAAGCAGTTCGCACATCCATTTGATGAGCTTCTAAATCAAATTGAATAGAAAATGCCAATAAAACTTGAACACTTGTAATGCGAACAACTGGTGAAAAAGTCTCTTGATAATCAACACCAGCTCCTTGGGAGTAACCTTTTGCAACTAAACGCGCCTTGAACTTGTCAAAAGATCCATCTGCTTTTACTTTTGTCTTATACACACACTTACATTTAATAGCTGTACGACCAGGAGGTAATTCAGTTAGTATCCATGTACCTTTAGAGATAAGAGAATCGTACTCTACTTCCATAGCCTCTTGCCATTGATCCTTTTGTGGTGAAGAGATAGCTTCATCATAAGTAATTGGATCTTCGGAAGTATAAAAAGCATTATCAACAATATCGTCATCATAAACATGACATGAGCCATGTTCAAAATCAATAGGCAGATCAACAAAAATATCAATATCATCATCGGCAACATTCGGAATAGATGGTTGTGAAGAGGAAAGTTGCTCTATAGGAAGAGTTTCATTTTCTGAAAGAAATGGAAAAGCCTGAAGCAATGATTTAGTATCATCAGAATCATCCATGGACCATGAGCCTCCCATAAGTTGTTCGTTAAAAGTAGCATCACGATTCACAATTACTTTCTTGGAGGAAGGGTCATAGAATTTGTAGCCTTTGGAAGTGTCAGAATATCCAATAAAAATAAATTTAAGACCAGGAGCATCAAGCTTTGTTCGTGTTTCTTTGGGAACATGAATATAAGCAATACATCCAAAGGTTCGAAAATGAGATACAGAAGGAATGTCACTTGTCCATGCTGTGATGGGTATCTTACCAGAGGGTGCAGTAGTAGGAAGATGATTCTGAATAAATATTGCTGTCAAAGTAGCTTAAGCCCAAAAAACACGAGATAAGCCAGAACAAATCAGCATACATCTTACAGCATTGAGAATAGTGTGATTCTTTCGTTCAACAACACCGTTCTGTTGAGGCGAATATGGAATAGTGTGTTCATGATGATTTCCACTGTCAGCACAATAACTCACAAACTCTCGAGAAGCATATTCGCCTCCATTGTCACTACGAAGCTTCTTAAGGCGACGACCACTTTGAAGTTCCGCAGCCTTATGGAATTGTTTGAAAATAGATAAGGCTTCAGATTTTTGTCTAAGTAGAAATACAGTCGTATACCTTGAGAAATCATCAATGAAAGTAATGAAGTAGCGATATTGTGATCTCGAAGAAGGTAGAGGTCCACATATATCAGTATGAACAAGATCCAATATGTCATGAGAATAAGTTGTATTTGAAAGAGGAAAGGGTTTGCGATTGTGTTTCCCAAGAGCACAAACTTCACAAATTTCCATATGGGGATGGGCTTTAAGATCCATGCCATGAACAAGATCACGATGTTGAAGATCAAGGAGTTTTGAGAAATCAGCATGAATAAAACGGTGATGCCATAATTTGCAATCACGATCACCTGGAGCAGTGACAACATATGCTACAGCATCGTTGAGAGAGTTCAAACAAATTACCATTTCGAGGAGCAGTGGCTATAGTCTGTCCATCTTTCTCAATTCGGCATTTGGTATGATCAAATCCAACAAATAGACCAAGATCAACAAGTCTAGCAACTAAAAGAAGATTACGTTGAAGATCTGGTACATGTAATACTCCTCGCAAAATTCGAGTGGAAGAAGATAAGGTACCAAGATATAAGTCTCCAATACCCTTTACTTAACAAGTAGTATCATCAGCAAGATAAACAACACATTGAACTGGTAGTGGATGATAGTTATGGAGCCACTTAGACTGATATGTCATATTTCCTGTAGCACCAGAATCGGCAATAAAAAGTGATCCATCGTGTACATGAAGTATTATGTCTGGAGCAACTGAACATAGGACGTAGCTTGTTTCTAGTACAATGTTGTTTCGATGTTCAGTAGCATATGCTCTATGCCGATCTGTGTCGAATCGACGCAGATAGCACATATGAGTGGGATGATCATATCGTCCACAATATTCACAAGAAGAAGAAGAAGAGTCTCTAGATAAACGTGGTTGTTTTGTGGTAATATTGTGTTCTTCATCATATTGACGTGCCCAACAATCAACGTGCCCAACAATCATCTTCAGTATGGCCATTTCGGTTGTAGTAAGAACGTTGCTTATTAGGAAATTTGAGACGAGAGAAAATATTACCGCGACGGCCACCTCTGCGGTTTCCTCATTGAAATGGACGCCTTCGAGCATAAAAAGACCGTTCCATCTGTTGTGACTCAGTCTCCTCTTGTGAAATCATAGCTGTATCATGACTAGCATTACGACGTTCTTGACGTTGAGAGTATTCAATTAAAGACATGCAGGCTTGGTCGAAATCAAGACCATCTTTATTAGAGAGAATAGTAACAATGTTATCATAAGAAGAGTCCTTCATCGTATCAAGGAGAAGTGTAATCAGTTGCTTTTGTGGAACAGGATCACCGGCAGCATTAAATTGATTAATAATAGATTTGAAAGATTCAATATGTCCCGTCATGGCAGTACCAACTTCATATTGTAACTTGTTAAGCAACCCTCTCAAATAAAGTATTTCTGTGACAGATTTCTTCTGGCAGTTTGCAATAAGGTACTTCCATATGTCGTGGGAAGTAGGCAGTTCATACATATCAAGCAAAAGGGAATCAGTAAGAGCAGAAAGAATATACCGACGAGCTGCTTTATCACGTCGTTGCCAATCCGTATAGGCAACATTCCAATCTTGAAATATAGGTCCTTCAGTGATAAGCACGTTATCATTATCCGTATCAACAGGCTGAGGCGGATAAACACGATTTCCAAGAACATCGGAGAGTTCATCGCCTTCAAGAATTAACAACATCTTTGCTTTCCAACTTGGAAAATCTTGAACTTGGAAAGGAGGAACAGAAGGCTGGCCAGAAGGAAAGCCGTTGACAAGAATATTCATAGCCATATCTTGTTGCGAGAAGACGTATAAGATAAGATCGCAGAATTTGCACACCATATATAGTGAAGGCCGCAATTGAGAATGAGAGAGATATGAGGACTGCGTTCTGTCAACGATAAACGTAAGAAGGATGCTCAAGGAATGTCAAAAGATATTGTGAGAGACGTCACCCAAAAAAGGCAGGGTAAAGGAGACATTAATAATAAAAGAGTCCTCAAAATAGAGTGGCGTGATACGCAAGATTGACGGCCACAATACGAATAGCAAAAATCTAAATCTTCTCAAAAACGTTAACGCCAAAATAAGAAAAATGATCGCGGACGCTTCACGAAGAAGTAGGACGAAGAAAGCTGCGTCAAGCTCAATTGCAGTAAAAACAACATAACTTTTTGCTGCGAACTCCGATTGACGCAAACCTAGAACTCAAATCGAAGAGCTCGAGGAGACGAACAAGTTTTGGATAAAAAGTTTCTCCAAATTTTGAGCAGAACAGCAAGAAAAATTGAGATGAAGTTCAGGGTGTCATCAACAAGAAAACGTAATCAACGATTAGATTGATTAGCAATAAACTCCACACAAAACACTAATAATATTCTTCTTAACACAAAACAACCACAGTTAACAAGAATCAATGCTCAAAAATAAAATTTGTAGAAATTTTTGAATCTTACATGCAAATCGCATACACATACTGTTTTGTCACCATGAATTGAATCGGCACGTGATCGTTACTGCTCTGATACCATGTTGAGATGTAGAGAGAAAGAGAGAGAGACGAGACAAGAGACACACCATATACGCTCCCAAAGACCGATTCATATTGAGGACAAGATACAAATATATAGGTGAGACCAAGTTGAGTAGAGTGAGCCATATATAGCTCCAACATTCTTGATAAGCAATTTAGCGCCTAAACATTCAAATTCTGGCTTAAATATTCTCTTCCCCTCAAATTTTGGTGTTTCCCTCCCCCTTAATAAAAATTAAAGATTGTTATATGAAATTTTCAAATTAAAAAAAAGAAGATATGAAAACATGGAACAATAGTTAGCTATGTGGGATTACACTTAGTTATAGCTATGTGGGATTACACTCGGTTATAGCTAAACTAATCACTATCATTTGATTAACATAATTTAACATGCTTCAAAAAATTAGAGAGAGGAAGAAGGGGGAGAGAGATATGAATGGATGACACGACCAAAAAAATTCATAACTTAAAGTTTACAAAATGTTTATGAATCATCTTCCAAAAGATCCTGACAAGAAGCATCATCCAATTATAAGCCCGTGGCTCCTAAATCAATAAAGAGAGAAATAGAATTGTTGTTTGTGGAGGCGTTGGCTTCAGATTCTTCATCCTCCATCTCATCATCATGAAAATCATCCTTGCTAAGATGTGCCGCCGCCGGACTTGAATCATTGATCTCCCTTTCCTCTGTCTCCAAAGTAGGAGGTGGAAGAGGGTCGAAGATGGTCTCCACTTCATTAGTGTGGCAAAAATGGAAGATTACCTGTAGAAGCAAAGCTCAAAGTGAATAACATTGGTATACTTAATGTTACAAGAAAATAAGAATCAAAAAGGTAGTCACTCATCTAATCACAATTGCGAGGAAAAACTAAATTGTCGTACCTCCCTATGTGATGCACACTAGAGTCCACCATGTAGAGACCATTCTCATGTTTTCTAGATACATTTTCAAACCATGTGCACACAAAGATGAAGGTATGAAAGGTTCTAAAATTAACCTTTCAATAGTTCCACATTACCTGGCTTCATCACCATCTATGTAAAAATTGCCCATGATGCCACAGTCCATGGTGATTCTACGCTCGTCAATGTGGCGCGTATGAAAGTGAGGACCCTTTCACTACAAATAGTTGAAGGAAAGGCACTACAAAATAAGAAAATATATTTTATCAATTACAAAGATAAAATCAAGAAAAAACTATACAATATGGTTTAGGTATATTAGTACTCTACCTTTGGTACCTTTTTTGGTGATGTCGTCTACATGCCCTTTTTCTTCGGTTATTTTCTCATGAATCCACTCCGCACTAATGAGATCTAGGAAACATGCAAGGTTTTTAGGCACTGGGGGTGACCTCCTTCCTCCATGTACTTGTTTCCATGCTTCTCTCTATTGCAAACGCCTTGCCTTTGCCATTGTCCACAAGTCCACACACTTGGTCATAACCTTTCAATTCAGAATATGAAAGTTATTGAACACTCGGGATAGATTCATATCCATTTTAAATAATTTTCCCTTTCCACTTGGCAAGTGTGAAGTCATCCTTGCATCCTCCTCGTCTGACCACATGCGAGGCATTGAAGGATCAGCTTGTGCCAAATACCTTGAGATGTAAACAAATGCCTCTTGCATGATCCACCCTTTGGCTGCACATGCCTCTGGTTGAGATCATAGCCAAACAAAATCTTTGAAATTCTTTAAATCCTCTCTAAAAATAACATCCATTGTGCCTGCACTACTCCACATATAGCAATCTCCTCAACCACGTTGACGTACATCTTCGCTTCCATGATGGGAAAAAGAGCAAAGAAATGCAAGATAAGCTTCATTGAAGCCTACACATTCACTAAGCAGTGATCACGGTTTGGTAACAAGCCAAGTTTAATGCTAAATGTATGCCATATGCGGCTTTAAGGGGTAAGAACTTATGTTTTTTATGCTAAAAGTGGGTACATCTAAAGTGACAAGCTGTGTGCTCCTTGCCGCACAGTCGAAGCAAGGGACTTGCCGATACACCGTGTGCGAGCCACAGACGGCTCCAAGCACACAACTAGTTTAACTAGTAAGCTCAAAGAGGGCAACGGTGTGTCACTCACCGCCTTATGCTCCTGCCGTAGAGGATTCCTCGCCACGAAGAAGAGGGAGACGTCGCTACGCCGCGCTCAACCGCCTCGCCGCCGTCGTGCCGCCGCAACGCTCGATCGTACACACACTCTCAGACTCTCTCTCTCTCTCTCTCTCTCACGCACACACACAAGGAGACGGTGAAGGAGAAGGTGGATATGGAGCAAGAGAAGCTTCTATTGCACAATGAGAGAATGACTCAATTTTAGGTTTAATTGGCTTTTATGTGAGCTCACCCCATTCACACTTGGGCGCCCATGCTTAGCCAACTAACCCTAGCATGTTCGTGTTAGAGTGCACCTGTCATCGGCGATCACTCTACCTTTCCCTATTGGACCAACAAGCCCGGTGCCTGACTCTACTTAAATAAATAATACGGTTACGGTGTCCTTCGTAGGCGATAGGGTGTCCGTGAGCCACGAGGGTTAACATTGACCCCCTTCCTGATGTAGATTCTATCCTCGGAAGCTATTGAGTTGAAGCTTGGTATGTCCATGTTGTAGAGCATCTAGATTTGAATCTGCAAGGCAAAGTCACTGTTTTAGCAAGCGGAATTATATTGCCATAAATCATGAGGGGAATGTAAAGTACATGTGGAAATGAGTAAATGCAAGATTTATGAAATGTTAGACTGCCATTAAGGACAATTAAATTGCACTTTGAGTAAATTAATTAATCAAGAGTTTTGAGGTTATGGGTGAGTCTATCAATTAGTTAGCTATGACTAAGGTTAAAACAACTACTCTAGTACTAGCTAAGCTAAGAAGATTATCTAAATGCAAGATTCCCTAATTATGCTTTTCAGCTTTGATTAGCCAACTCGTTCTCACAACTGCAAACAAAAGCTTGAAATGTTAACTATAAGCTCAATGGAAGCCTTTTAATTTTTCTTTATTTTTTTATTTTTCTTTTTTACTTTGGGTCACAATCATGTGACGTGTGTGCTTATTTTGTATGTCCGGGGTTTTTTGCTTCTCAAGGAAAAGCGCCCACACTGGGAACCTCTAGGGCTCTAGTACCATAGACAATACATGTGAGTGAAGTACCAATTCAAGCAAGGATTTCTCTTCCAGCGTAAGATTTTTTATTTGTGGCACTTATGTTTTTTTTTTGCTTCCATTTCCTTGGTATTCGCACTAGTGTTTTTTGTTGTTTAAGTGAGCAAGCCTTTCTCTGCCTAAAACATTCCTAAGGTCTCAAATACTCTGATAATTTTATTAGCTAGGCCTAGTGGTCAAGTAAATGAGTTAACCTAAAGTCACGGTCTCCTAATCTCCAGGCTCATCCATAAGATTAAACTGGAGTTCAATCTGTTGAGTTATATATAGAGACACTCTATATATAGCTCAACACAATCAACTTCAAGCAAAGACAAATTTATACATCTATAATGGCAGATAACAATCATAACTATTGCACTCAAACAAAGCATGAAAAATCATTATTAGCAATTACACATATCCACCAACATGAATCATGGAAATTAGTACACCTAGAGGTATGGAGTGGCTCATTTCGTTGAAGTAGATGTCCTCAGCCATGTGGATGGAGATCCATATAAGTCCTACCTAACACATCCAAAAATAGGCACTATACCTCTAGGAGGCATGTTAGTGTGAAAAATTAAAACTCCTAAAAAACAAACTTAAAACACAATCTAGACCCCTAACCTACCTATCTGTCACCCCTTTTAGAAATAAAGGAAAGATGATATTATATAAACCGGGCGGCCACCCTAAGGCTAGGCCTCTATCCTCATCATCTAGATAAATAAAATCGTTGTCCGTGAGGCCATAGTCTTCCTCGGTCTCTATTAGTTCCTCTTCATCATTCTCTTGTGCAAGCATGCTAACTAAGAACCTCGCGATGCGTGGATACTCATCTTGTGCAAAAGAATAAGCATGTGCCACTGGAGACACATTCGCTACTGGGTAGGGATCACTAATTAGCCATAGATGTATCAGCCATTCTAACTCCTCAAAATTTCTCTCACATGCAAGGCTCTCTATCAAATCCCATTCGCAAGAAAGTATAGGGTAGCATACGTAGAACACTTGAGGAAAAGACAAAGGGTACCTTTCATAAAAAATAGAAGTGCATGCCTCTGGTGAAGTAGCCATTTCTGACAATACAGATAGATTTGGTTAGGCCTTTAAAACATAAGAGTTGTTTTTGTGTGTTGCTTTAATTGACACGGTGAATTTGGACTTATATGTAAGATCTGATAGGGTGCTCTCTCGTTGCTAGTCGCTCTTGCTCTTTACTATTTTTGTTTTTTGTGAGTATAAGGCTATATATATACATTCCCTAAGATTGGAATTGAGAGGTCAGGGAGGAAGGTTGAGAGGGGAGCGAGTGAATGATTGATGTTAGCAAACACTCCCCCCTTCCTTGGGTAGATCATACCTTTTGGAATGAGGTCGTCACCTTTTGAAACCAATTGTTCCAAGTTGTTATGGGTGAAGGCTTTAACCAATAGTTTTTGACCGCCCTATGCATTTCATCTAGTTGCAAGGGTGGTAAGGTACTCTCCCATGATTTTATTTGCAACATTGGTGTAGGTGGTGAACTTACCCCGGGAGGTGCAAACTCTTACGTAGTTGTATGGATATGTACAGTGGTAGGTGGAGGTTGTGTCGAAGCTTCTATTTGCGTATAGGAACTACATGAAGAGCAAGAAGCTTCATTTGATTTTTCTGTTCCTGAGCTAGGTGGAACAAATCGTTCTTTCTTTGGTACCCAAACTAGCTCTAGAGTGGGTGTGTAACATTCCATGATTTTTTCCTTTCCGCGATTTTCAATTTGTTTTGGAGCCACAGGATTGGGTTTACATGGCCCAGGTGACAGGTAAGAGTACACTTTACGTTTGGGCACCCAGATTTGATCATTTCCTTCATAGTATCCTTGGGCTTCCAATAGTCGTATAGGAATCCAACGCAACGTTTCTTTACACTTCTTGGAGTGAGTGGGACGGTTCTTACGAGGTTTCCGTTTTTTTGCATCAACCATGCTCACTACAGAAGCTTTAGGGACCCACTTGTATGTTTTCTGTGTTATATTAGGATGGTTCTTGTGTGTCTCAAGCTTTCTTTCAACTACATCAGTTGAAGCTCTAGAGAGTTGGGCTATGGGGACGTATGGTTCAACCTCCTGGACATGCAATGTCTTGGGTTTTATTTCCTTAGGTAATATCTTAGGGACTATGGCTTGAGTGGTAGGGCTAAGAGTTGGTTTTTGCATTGTAACACCCCCAGTCCCCCAATCAATAGTGCATTTGGTGGCTATCATCCACGTGCGGCCTAGGTTTATATTACCCTCCATAGTTCCAGTAGGCATAACCAAAATGTCTTGAGCTACAATTCCATTGTCATAAATGACAAAAGTGTGCCAGATTCCAAAAACCGTAGTGTTTTTCTTGTTGACACCCTTGACTTGGATAATACTCTCAGATAGAGGTGGCTTCCCTAAATGACACCACACCCCATAGGATAGCAGATTATATTTAGCACCCGTGTCCAATAAGGCGTTAGATAGCACTTTTCCATAGGCACTATTTAACTCAATAGGGTATCGTAGAGGTGTGTCAGAGTTCAACCGATCCTCTTCGATTTCCACATGGAATGCATTTGTGACTCCAAGGTTAGCCTCTCGTTTTTGTCTTATACGTTGTTGTCGCTCCTTAGCCTCAGCTTGAGCTTGTATCTTGTTTAACTCGGTTTGTGATTTGGCGGCCTTCTTTTGATGAATGACCCGTAGTTCTTCTTGGCTTAAAGGATCATAATATCTTTTGAATTTACTCCCATTGAGGAATCCAATGGTTTCAACTCCATCAAGAGTTTCCACACGAAGGGTACCTTGTGGGGTAATTTCACATACTCTATATGGTCCTTTACCAGCATATTTCAACTTTTTCTTCTCTTTAAGTACTCCATACATAAGGACTTTATCACCAACATTGATGTCCTTGTCCTTCACATGGCGATCAAACCACTTCTTTCTCCTATCCTTTTCCACAAGAGCATTTTGCACAGCCAACTGTCTCTCTTCGTCTAGTTTTTCTAAGATATACAAGTGCTCGGTTAAGGGGTTACCATTCCATTTTTCCTGTGAAGCTACCCTAAGACTAGGAATGACAAACTCCCAAGGCATAACCGCTTCTTGGCCGTATACCATTTTGAATGGCGTACAATTAATAGCCACTTTATAAGCAGTACGATAAGCCCATAGAGAAGATGTCAACTTCAAATCCCAATCAGTGCGATGAGCTTCTACCGTCTTGGTTAAAATAGAGATTAGAGTCTTGTTGGTGCTCTCGGCTTGTCCATTAGCTTGCGGGTAATAAGGTGTAGACTTATGTGGGATATCATAAAGGTCATGGTAAGATCTCTTATTACTTCATTTATAAAATGGGTACCATTATCACTAACAATTTCAAAAGAGCAACCAAATCTTGTGATAATGTTCTCATAAATAGCTGTTGTCCTCGCGTCAGCTTTTTGTGAAGCCTTAGCTTCATCCCACTTTGTTACATAGTCCGTAGCAACTAGAATATATCGAGATTGAGTGTTGCGAGCTGCGGGACTAATTGGACCTACAAAGTCTAAGCCCCATTTTTCAAATGGTTCGGTTACTTTATTAGGATGTAAGGGCATTCTCTCTTTGCGCTGTGTGGTCTTGTAACGTTGGCACTCATCACACCCTTTTGTAAAAAGTGATGCATCCTTAAATAAAGTTGGCCACCAATAGCCTGATTGCAGCACCTTTCTAGCAGCCAGGTCTCCTGAAAAATGTCCTCCTGCTATGCCCATATGTGCTTCTTGCAAGATATACAAATATTCATCCTCGCGGGCACAACCCCTAAGAATATCGTCCTTGCCTAGTCTATACAGAGTTTCGGCAATCAAACAATAGCGTTCACATTCTTTTACTAGCTTTCGAGCGATATCCTTACGAAGTTCCTTGGGTGGAAAACCATTAACTAAAAAGTTAACAATGTTCTCACTCCATTCAGGCGTAGTCTCAACTATGAATAGGGAAGTATCGGGTAATTCATCATCAACTCCTGTAGGGGTTCACCATTGGGTATGCGAGACAAATGATCAGCCATGACGTGCCTTTTACCGGGTCTCACTACAATCGTGAAATCAAACTCCAGAAGAATTAACAACCATCGTGTGATTCTTCTTGTGGAGCATGGCTTGTTTACCAGATACAACAACCCTTGATGATCCACATAAAATACAAACTTGTTTGCCAAAAGGTAGTAGCGAAATTTCTTTACTGCATAAACCATTGCTAAACCTTCTCGCTATGTAGTGGTGTAGTTCCTTTCAGCATCGTTCAATTGACGGCTTGCAAAGCTAATGGGATAGTCCAATTTATGTTTTCTTGGTTGAGTGAGAACACACCCAATAGCAAAGTTTGATGCATCAATATGCACATGGAAAATGACATCCCAGTTAGGTGTCCTTAAAATTGGAGCACTTGCTAGTGTTTTCTTCAATTGTTCATAGGCCTGGTCACACTCTTCAGTCCATTTAAATTCAATGAGAAGCTTGTACAAAGGATGTGCTATCTCAGCGAAAAATAAAATAAACCGTCGATAATAACCCACGTGTCCCATGAACCTTTGAACTCCCTTGTAATTGGTTGGTGGTGGTAACTCTAGAATCACTTTAATTTTGCTCTCATCGGTTGAGATACCATTCTTAGATACTATATGCCCTAAAATAACTCCATGCTTGACCCAAAATTGGCATTTGAACGGGTTCAATGAGATACGATATAACCTACACTTTTCAAACACCTTCCGCAAACATGATAGATGTTCTTTCCAAGAAGAGTAAACACAAAGGTCGTCTAAGAAAGCTTCACAAAACTCTCTCAAATATTCTTTAAAAGCAGTGTTTATTAATCGTTGGAATGTAGCAGGGGCATTTGTTAAGCCAAAAGCCATCACATGAAATGCAAACACGCCAAATTCTGTGATGAAGGCAGTTTTAGCTTGGTCCTCTAGCGCTATCGTGATTTGGTTGTAGCCTGAGTATCCATCTAGAAAGCTATAAGCTTCCTTGCCTGCAACTCTTTCGAGTACATGCTCGGTATATGGTAGGGGGTAATGGTCTCTTCTAGTAGCTGCATTAACTTTTTTGAGGTCCACGCACACCCTGAGTTTCCCATTCTTTTTTGGCACGATAACTATTGGAGACACCCATTCAAAGTGTTCAATAGGATATATGAACCCACATTTGATAAGCTTTTCTAGTTCTTCTTGAATGATCTTTGCGTACTTAGGATTCATCGGGTAGGGTCTTTGTTGTACGGGCTTCGCAGTGCTAATCATAGGGATTGTATGTTGGACCACAGAAGGTGGAACACCTTTCATATCATGGTATGTCCAAGCGAATACATCCTTGAATTCCTTGAGAAGCTCTTTAAGGACCGCCTCTTCAAATTCTGTGAGGTCTTGGGCAATAAAAACAGGTTTTGATTCTTCACCGGGGTCAGCTAATTCTATTTCTTTAACTATTGCTGGACTATCATAGATTCCATTATTCCCATCGATAGGTATTCTTTGGGCTTTTGTGTACACAACCTTTGCTTCCCCTGTGGTGTAAAATTTGAAATGTTCTGGTGCAGGATGCAAGTCTGTGGATTCTGGTTGTGCTTTGGTTTGTGCTTCCATTTCTGCTTTCTTGTGTTGTGGAGCTAACTCTTGGTTTTGACGCCTCCTTGCAGTGCGGCTCAACTTTGGCTTGTCTATGATCTCTAATTGGGCTATGTCATGGGGTCGTGGTCTACACCACATAACATTTTGGAGATATTCACCCCAATTGTCTACCAATTTTCGATGAGCATCACATGCTCCTATATAACTGAGCCATTCTGCTAAGGATCTCTTTCTTTTTATCCTAGCACGTACATTGGCTCGATATCGATGCCTCTTAAGGTTTTTCTTTTTCTTATTTGAGACCTGCTTTTGATTTGCATTTAGATCTGGCTCACTAAAGGATTCCTCGTTGGTGTCCTCTTCACTCTCGGAGGAGCTATCATCGGTTGATGTGCTCGGTCCTTCCAAATGTTTTGACTCTGAACTTGCTCCACTCTCTAATTCATGAGATTCAGAATCCGTTTCACTCTGGGAGTTAGTGTCCGAGTCGTGTTGGTCAAAGTCTTCTATTGAGCTATCGGTGTCACTGTCAGATTGGTCCAAAATTGCCTTGCCCTTAGAAGATGTATGTATGACACTTATCATGTTCAGAGGTGCAATTTGTGGTACCTCTTCCCCCTCTGGTGTGACCCAAGTGGTTCCTCTACTTCCCCAGGTATCTATGGTTGCAGCTAGGTGTACCCAGTCTACGTTGTCTCATTCCGTCATACCCGGTAACACATCCATGTAAGGAGAATCTTGGCCAATGTCTGTATCCTTCTTACAAGTGTAACAATATTGTAGTGGGGACGAGTGAACTGTGGTGTCAGAGCAATGATCAATAATGGTTTTACTCCCTAAGGGGTGTACCTTACCAGTCACCAAATCCACTCTAAGGACAGAGTCTTGGAATTGCAAATAGACATGATTTTTAGACCAATCATGAACCATTTGTGCTTCCCTCATGAATGGTCGTCCTAAAATCATTTCATATGACATAGGGTGTTTAGAGAAATCCATTACAATGAACGTATGTCGTACCTTGTGTCCTAGAACTTTGATCTTAAGATCCTTGAGCATCCCCATAGGTATGGCTATGGTACCATTTGCCATCTTTACCACAATGTTAGTAACACTGAGGCGGGGTTTTCCCATGGATTCCCAACAATCTTTTGTAACGATGCTAACTCCCGCACCACCATCAAGAATTCCCTTTATAGTTAATCCCTTGGTAGTGATGGGTAGGGTCGCATTAGACTCGTCCCCTTCAAAATACTGCCCTAATTCGTTAATGGGTACCTCGATCACAGACTCGTGTCCATCTAAGTCAAGTGATTGCACATGATTTTCCTCATCAATCATAATCGAGTCAGGCCTATTTGATTGCGCAAACTGCGGTAATCCCGTTCGTAGCTCTCCGTTAAGGAATTCTCGAAGTGCAAGGAATAAATCAGGATCTCCATACAGCTTTGCTATGATCATGGTTCGGACCTCAAAAGACATGAAGTTCACTAGTTTGGCAACATTCGTTGGCATTTTGCAGGGTGTAGGTCCTTGACTAGGAATTGGTGAGGATGGAATCTCATATTCCTCAATGGGATCAGGTATTCCTTCGTTAAACATCCTTTCCAACAAGAAGAGTGTATGCTCACTTTCTGATGTCCCGTCCTCACTCCCTTCTTGGATGATACTAGATATGGCTAACAGTCTATGGTCCATGTGGGGTGGATGAACTTGCGTGGGAAACACTGTGTCATGAATTTTGACATGCATGGGTTCTGGTTCTAGTTCCCATTGAGTCTCCTCCACTAAACCTCTTAGATGTTTCACCTGCTCAATCTCGTCTACTGGGTTTGGGTACGTCCCAATCTTCTTTTTACGATTCTTCCCTTTTTGCCCCTGCGGTTTATCTTGGGGGTCTTGGATTGGATTTGGAAACACTTGTGGTGTTTTCAGAGGCTCTTTATGGTTTTCTCTTATTCGGTTTTCATTTGGTTCCATGTTACGGTTTTCTTTGTCGGTCTTTCCCTTTGTGGTATTGGTTCTAGTCTCCATTGTCTCGATTGAATCTGAATCATCCTCGAGGTCATTCATATACACGGGGTCATCTCCTATTCCTATGTTTGTTTTGGAACTTGGCTTTGAATTTCCCGTATTCTGCAACCTCTTCCTTCGTGTCTTCTTTTTCTTTGCTTGGATAACTCACGCTGTATCTCTCTCTTCGAGGATATGGCCTGGCCCTTGAAGCATGGACCGTGTAATTGCATAAGCGGGTGCGACGGGTGGTATTGGCGATGTCACACTAGAAATTTCGACCAAATTTAGGGGTGTGATTTTAGGCGCATTTGGGTTATAGGGGCATTGGGAAATCAAGTGATCTATGCCACAACGATTACATGTGAGTATTGGCATTGAAGACGTGCTCCCTTGATTCATTTGCATATGTGCAGCATTCTTTTGCAGCCTAATAGGGCACTCCGCTGCTCGATGTGGTCCACCACACTCGTAGCATTGAAGAGGTGGCCTCCTAGCCTGGGTGTTGATATTTTGACCTCTGGATGCGAGAGCAGCAGCTTGATAAACCGGCTTGACTTGCCCCCAACAATCTTCCATGTAGTATATAGGACACTCTTCCAATGTATCAAGTCCGTAGGCAATACTAGTGTCTATTTCCTCCTCACAGCCATGTGCATAAGCATTAGATGGCTCGCAACCAACTTGTTTCATAAGGGCGACTCTTGGATGCGAGGGCTGCGGTCCTAGCACAGGAGGTGGTAGCGGTGTAGCTTGTACAACATTTTGAGATCTAGGGACCATGTGTTGCGGTAGTTGCTCAACAGGTGGAGCAGGCATCAATACAGGAGCTCGAGGTGCATCTGTCCAGGCTACAGGTGGTCTATTTTCCATCATACGTTTGATCATTAAACAATCCTTAGTTTGGTGACCATACCTACCACATGCGTTGCAAGTTCCATTAAATTTTACTCTAAATGTAGGGCACTCACTAGTGCTATGTGGACCTAAGCAAATGGAACACCATTGTTGCTCCCTTCTTGGATACATGTGACTATTTTGAGGGGGTCGATTATCCTTAAGAGACTCTTGGAATACCTTGGTGAGGTCTGTCAAGAATGTCTCAAATACCTTTGGCTCATTGGCAATGGGCTTTGCAGTCATGGGTTCATACTCAATGGCTTGTGAGCTAGTGGATCTCGTGTCAGTAGACACCCTCATGCCTGCTATCATCAAGTTGTCCTCTTATTGGATTGCATTGGCAGTGACATCTTCCCAGGTTGTGATACCTCTAATCACTAGTCCATTATAGATTACTTCATTCCTCAACCCTCAAATGAATTGATCAAGTAGTTGGTTATTGTTGAAGCGCTCATTTACAGGGCAGCGAGAGTTTAAGTGCTTTAGACGACTAATGAAGTCCCTTACTGACTCTCCTTCCTTACGTTCGGCCTTCTGTAGCTGAGATGCTACACCCCAAAGCACACCTTCTCGTATGTACTCCTTTAGAAACAACCTTCGAAGGGTAGGGTAGATTGTTTTCTCGTCCACCCTTAGGGTTCTATACCAATCTCCAGCCTTCCCACTTAATGTCAAGCTTAAGGCATTGCACTTATGTAGTTCGTTGCGTTTCCCTAAGGAATCACATACTTGTTCAAACACTTCAATGTGTTTTCTAGCATCTTCGTCCCCATTGAATTTTTGCGTGAGTTTGGCAATTTGTACTGCCTTACTTCTAGGCTCTCTATCAGATGCATGGCGCATATTTTCCACGATAGATCGACCTATGGTTTGAGCAAATACTGCCAAGTCACCTATGTGAGGAGGCAGGGCTGGTGGAGGTACTCTTGGAATCATATGTGGGAGAGGGACGGGTACTGGTCTTGGCATATGTGTGGATGATGCAAGATATGGAACATAACCGGGCATAGGTCCACTCGGATAAGGGCTAGGTAGCGGCACTCGAGGAGCATAAACAAGTGGTACAATTGGAGGTGTGGGGGCCATGTGTGCATAAGAGGCTAGAGGCACATACGGTCGAGGCCCCATATTAGGTACTACGACACTAGGTAGTGGCACTGCGGTAACCGTAGATGTCATCGATACATTCTCTGTCAGGCTTATCCCTGGAGTGAGCACTATGTTTTCTTTAATAGAGGGTTGAGCCAAGTTAGGGAAGCTAAATTTGTCGCTCGGAGGCTCAGATTGCATAGAGACCCCAGGTGAAATGACGTAAGATGGGTCCATGGGGCTCATTAGAGGAGTCTACATTTGTGATAGAGTAGGCTGTTGAGCCTTGCTCGTATCCAGAAATCTCATGGGGCCAGTTGAGAGTATATTTACCCCTCGGTTTTGCCTTTCTGATTGAATAATGCCATGGATAACATTACAGATCATTTTCTGTTGATCTTCGATGCTCTGGCACTAGAGGTGGATTGTACAATCTCTATCCATCCTACATGGTAGGTGTGGCCAGAGTGTAGATCCTTCAACACCTCAGTGTGGAGGTCGTATGTCCAATGATCATTAATGAACAATCCTTCTAGAGTCGACGTGTTAACGGTTTCTTGTGAGGTAGAAGCAATGTTGCTCCCCGTGGTTTTACTTGTCACCAACGGTACTCTAGAGGGAACTTCTAAAGGAGGCAGCTCAACAGGGCCTTCTTGGTAAGAAGTTGGCAGGATATCCACATGGACACTCTTTGGGGGTGTGGGGTCCATGTGCGATGTGAAAGGAGAGTCCACTTCCCCACCCCCTTCGTGTGCTTCATTTGCATCAGGTTCCGAGTGAGTAGCTCTACCTAATGTTTCCATGAAACGGCTAAACATACTAGTACTAGGCTATGGAGCTTCGGGAGGTGCATGGCCTTCTCTCTCAGTGTTTTGGGTAGGGTATGCTTCCATGATTTCTGAGTCGGAGGAGGAATCACTAGCGGCTATTTTAGGGTCTTGGGTGGTGCTACCTTGTGTCCCCACTGAGGGTCTAGAGCCTATCGTGGATGGGTAATGGGTGTCCGTATGAACAAAGGCACCCTCAATATGCTCGTGTTCTAGCACCCGCCCAAAGCGTAAGTGCATGTGCTTTTGATACCCTAAGGTGTCAAAAAGCTGCTCTAGGAGGCCTTGTGACTAGTTTTTAGCGTGTTTTTTGTTTGTTATTTTGCTAGATTTTTTAGAGAGTGTCGTGGAATGGGCCGTGTGATAGCTCGAAATGAGCGTATCGCTAGGAGGGACGCGCTGTGCTTTACAGCCCACCGTTTGGTTCTATTTTGCTCCAGAAAAGCCCGAAACAGTCTTTTCCTAGTTGGGGAACTACACTCCAAATAGCAAGTCTAAGGGTGCAAGTGGGAAGAGAAGGGAGGAGAGTGGAGGACTTGTCCCACATGCTCTCATTCCATCTTGAGGAGGTAGGGTATATATATAAGAGTGAGTGTAGTATATATCATAAGACTGAGGACTGAGGCTTGGGCCTGGGCTTGGGCTTGGGCTTGGGCTTGGGGAAACGATCCCGATCTAACTTTTATACAAACCAACCCGTCCGTTTTTATAACTCACGTTTTTTTTTTTTTTGAGATATTATTTGGTATGCGTTTTGGTGCGCGTTGACCTCACCTAACTATTTACTGTCCCACCTACCTACTGACCTGCTAATCAGTGGTTCACCTAATTACTAACATGCTTAATTAACTAACTCTGCAGTGAAAACACAGAAAATGCAGAAAATGCAAAAAAAACACAAGAAATGCTAACTGTGTGCAAACAGAAAAACAGAATTTTGCTAACTGTCTAACTAATACTAAATGTACGCAGCAGAAAAACAGAAAATGCAAACTGTGCGCAACAGAAAAACAGAATTAACAACTTGCAGAAACCTCTCCCTCTTCTTTCCTACTGCAAACCACTCATACAAGAAGCACAAAGTGCCTCTTGGGCTTAGTGCAGGGCTATTCCCCGGGAACGGTGCCAAAAATGTGCTCTCCTTGCCGCAGTGTCGAAGCAAGGGACTTGCTGATACACCGTGTGCGAGCCGCAGACGGCTCCAAGCACACGACTAGTTTAACTAGTAAGCTCAAAGAGGGCAATGGTGTGTCACTCACCGCCTTATGCTCCTGCCATAGAGGATTCCTTGCCGCGAAGAAGAGGGAGACGCCGCTACGCCGCGCTCAACCGCCTCGCCGCCATCGTGCCGCCGCAACGCTCGATCGCACACACACTCTCACTCTCTCTCTCTCTCTCTCTCTCTCTCTCTCTCTCTCTCTCTCTCTCTCTCTCTCTCACACGCACACACACAAGGAGATGGTGAAGGAGAAGGTGGAGATGGAGCAAGAGCAGCTTCTATTGCACAATGAGAGAATGACTCAATTTTAGGTTTAATTGGCTTTTATGTGAGCTCACCCCATTCACACTTGGGCGCCCATGCTTAGCCAACTAACCCTAGCATGTTCGTGTTAGAGTGCGCCTCTCATCGGCGATCACTCTACCTTTCCCTATTGGACCGACAAGCCCGGTGCCTGACTCTACTTAAATAAATAATACGGTTACGGTGTCCGTCATAGGCGATAGGGTGTCCGTGAGCCACGAGGGTTAACACAAGCAATGGAATTTTATGGGCTAGAAGTGCAGTGCTCAAGGTTCTCTACGATCCTATCTTTACTGCTCGTCCATTGAAGCTACGGTGAGGAACCTATGTCAGTTTGAAGTTTGAGTCGATTGCAGACCTGTACCGGATTGAACAACTGTAGATGAGGGATTAGGGACAAAGTGAATGCATGGGCCTAAACTGCTCATCTTGTGGAGCATGTCTGTCTTTTCAAATCGGCAATTGGTGCTCTTGTTGCCAACATATAAGCGGTTTAAGTTTCATCGGGAGCCGATTCCATATAGGTTTGGTCACCTCGGTCAGTGTGCAATCTAGATATTTTGGACTTCGAGCAGGATCTGGAATATAGCGCACTGAATAGGGCAATAAGTGTTTGAGGGACACCTAGTCCTAAAAGTCATCTTTTGTAGTGCATTGGTAATAGGGTATCCTTTTAGAGTTGTTCTCACAACTACAATGGACAATATGTATGCAAAATGTGGTGATTGATAGTGTTTGGTTGGAAATAATGGAGCTCGACACAGCTCTGGTCAACATTTATGGATGCTCGGTAATGTTTTTGCCGATGCGTATACCAAATGTGGTGTCATTACGGAAAGCACATAAAGTTCTTGATGAGATTTTGGTTCAAAATATCATTAGATATGCCCAAAATGGCTGCGGGAAAGGAGCTCTGGGCTATTTTCACTAGGTGCAAAGGAAAAGAAACTGTCTGAATGTTGTTCTTAGCAGTTTCTTGGTCGATGTGCATGCTAAATGCGGAGCTAGGTAGTGCTCTAGTCATTATGAAATCCAAATGTGGTGCCCTTTGAGGGCCGTCCACTCAAGAGGCTATGGCCGCCTATGAGCCCAAGGGTAAAATGGCCGCCCAAAGCCATTGGCCGCCCATGGGATGGCCACCCACTTAATTAAAACAAGATTGAAGTGTGAATGGGGGGAGAGATGGCGTGGACCAGCGAGCAGCACAAGGAGAGGGGAGAGAAGCTGATTGCGCAGGGCGGAGGGTAGCTCAAACAATGTCGAGCATGAAGGCAAAAGGAACCGGCCCATTTTTGACACTTTTCTCACCGGATTTAGAGCTCCTCCCAACTCACCATGCCACATCATCAAAATGCTTCCCACCTAGCAATAACGATGCCATCATTTCTTAGGGGGAAGGGGAAATTTAAAAGGAGGGGATATAAGGGATGGAAGAAAGGGTATAATGAGGAGGGTATTGTAAGTTCTCTCCCTAAACCCTAGAGCCATTCACAACCTTTTCAGCCTAAAAAATAATTTAGAAAAAGCAAGACCGACAAAGAATTCATGCGGACAACGAGACGTTACCCCAGAATGAAAAGACAAGGATATTCCGGATTAAAAATTATGTCATCCCTATATTTTTCCAAAAAGATTAAGATTATTTTTATACTTGTTCATCAAAAGCCGCGTGGGAACTGATCTAGATCGAGAACTGGCAGAAAAAGGTACTAACTTGATTGGAAGATAAAGTTAAGAGATGGGAATTGCGAAGAAATTGGGGTCCAATAAGAATTAAGAAGAGAATTGGGGTCCAATAGGAATTGAGAGGAAATTGGGGTTCAATAAGAATTGAGAAGAGAATTGGGGTCCAATAGGAATTGAGAAGAAATTGGGGTCCATTGAGAATTAAGAAGAGAATTGGGGTCCAATAGGAATTGAGAAGAAATTGGGGTCCATTAAGAATTTATAAGAGAATTGGGATCCAATAGGAATTGAGAAGAAATTGGGGTCCAATAAGAGTTGAGAAGAGAATTGGGGTCCAATAGGAATGGAGAAGAGAATTGGGATCCAATAGGAATTGAGTACTCTACCCACCATTTCCTATATAAGCACCCCCTCTCCTTTGTAATTTTACACATATTGCTAAGCTACTTGCATACTTTCCATGCTCAAGATTATGCTTAAGTAAATCAAGGTTTCCATTAAACCTTGCTCTTGCTCTCTCCCTCTCTTGAAGGCCAAACCCTTGAGGGTTTTGTGAAGAAGCTCCTCTCTCCTTTCTCTTCATCCTAAATCCTTTTCCTTCTTCCTTGAGCCTCACATCTCTTCAAGAAGGACTTCAACCCCACTTCCCTCTTGATTAGAGGAGTTAAGCTTCACTTCTAGTAGGATTAACTAACCTAAATCATGTGTTTTAATACTAGGAAAATGGTTTAAGCTTTAATGGTAACCTTGGAGTTAGGGTTAAGTATTAATGGTAGGTATGCATCAGTAAGTTAAGATTCAAAGGTAAATTTTCATCCTTAAGCTAAGCTTTAATGGTAGCTTTGCACTTAGGTGTAAGCTTTAGTGACTACCTTGTATTTTAGATTTAAGCTTTAATGGTAACCTTGGAATTAGGGTTAAGTATTAATGGTAGTTATACATCATTAAGTTAAGCTTCAAAAGTAGATTTGCATCCTTAAGCTAAGCTTTAATGGTATCTTTGCACTTAGGTGTAAGTTTTAGTGACTACCTTATATTTTAAGTTTAAACTTTAACACTAGAATGGTAACCTAACAGGAAATAAAAGTGTCCTTTCAGGGTTTTGGAAAAAATTTCCAAAACCATAGTAGATCCACTCATTTTGAAAAATCCTTTCATGAGCTTATAGTTCAATAACTACTACATATGGAAAAAATGAGAAACTTGTAATTTTTCTCATCCCTTGGTCACTACAAGCCTCCAAAGTTGATGGACCAGTGCATTTCGCCCAAAACAACAATTTTTAATGGTTGATTGCATATAAATAAGAGTGGGTATTTTTGTAGGACATGAGATAAAATGCCCCGTTAACTTCAATGGGTTGGTGACCAAAACATATGGTTGCTTTTACCTCACTAATTTTTTTTTTGGGCAAGAAAATAGGTACAAAGAAGTTGCATTTTTGCCATTCTGCGGACCTATCATCAAAGTTTCTATAGTCACGCTCAATACAGATACTATATACATGTTTTATTAGTTCCCTTTGGGCCTTTCGATTCAAAATGAGCCACGGAGCATGTCAAAAGGATAAAGGATCTCTTACAATTGGAACCTTGGGGGCAATGATAAAGTGCTAAATATAGCAAACATGAAAAAACTGGGTTTAGCATTATGACCTCTAGAAACCCATAGAAACTACTCAATATCTAGCCAAGTTTGTAGTCTATGATTAGATATGGTTACTACCTACAAAATACACACAATTGCCCTAAGAAACTAGCAATATTGAGAAAGTTATACTTGCTACTCTAAAATGTATCGTATTCTTCAGCAATCAAAAAACTCAACCATCATCATATACTATGCTATATAGCATATTAGGTCCCCCAAAACTCAAGGAAGATTAGCTTTATGTTATACATTCCATTTACACAATCAAAATTGAATTTGGATATCAAGAAAGCCACCAAAAAAATCATAAAAGTGCTAATTTTGGCCAAAAAACAAGATTATGCAATTCTTGTAAATTGGACATAACTTTCAATTTTAACACTTAGCTCTCCCTACAAGCATCAAAACATGTTGATAACTATGAAGGCCTAACCTCTAGCCATCTAAACCTCACAAACATGAAGTTTATAGTGGTATAGTTGCCAAAAATTGAAAAAGAGCCAAAAATAAGACCCGTAATGTTGTGCAAGAGTAAGGTTAATGGTGAGATCCATACTCCAAAAAAAATGATAAGTTTTTTTCAGCTCATAAGGCAACTTTGTGGGTATATAGCACCTAGAAATTCATTTTCATAGTCTTCAAATAATTCAAGCAAAATGGTCACTTAACAGGACACAAAAGTGTCCAAGGACATAAAAGTATCCTGTTACCATTCTAGTGTTAATGGTAACCTTGCAATTAGGGTTAAGTGCTAAGAGTATCTATGCATCATTAAGTTAAGCTTCAAAGGTAGATTTGCACTCTTAAGCTAAGCTGTAATGGTAACTTTGCACTTAGGAGTAAGCTTTAGTGACTACCTTGTATTTTAGGTTTAAGCTTTAATGGTAACCTTGCAATTAGAGTTAACTGCTAAGAGTATCTATGCATCATTAAGTTAAGCTTCAAAGGTAGGTTTTCACTCTTAAGTTAATCTTTAATGGTAACTTTGCACTTAGGTGTAAGCTTTAGTAACTACCTTGTATTTTAGGATTAAGCTTTAATGGTAACCTCGCAATTAGGGTTAAGTGCTAAGAGTATCTATGCATCATTAAGTTAAGCTTCAAATGTAGATTTTCATCCTTAAGCTAAGTTCTGATGGTAACTTTGCACTTAAAAAAAGATTTGAAAGACAAGCTTGCAATTTAGGGCCTAACTTCCATTTTGACCTTGTGTGATTAGGGTTAAGCTTCCATGGAAACCTTGTCTCATTCAAGAGAGAAAGGTTTAGTCTCATTACGGTAATCAAGCTTAGGGTTTGCATGTCTCTTTATGGTAGAAAGAATGTATGGTTATAATCCTCTCTTCCAAGATTTAATGGAAAGCTCTATATTCACATTTTATCCCCAAAGCGAGCTTTAATAAAAAACTCGAAGACTCATAAATTATAGGATGACCTTCTAGCTTCTTAAATGAAAAGATATGCACCATAAAAAAAGAGTAGATGTCTAAGCTCGATAGAAGTAGTTCAAGTTCCGGTATTGAAGATTATTTCTAAAGTTGTCAATTTCAAGTTTGTTTGCAAATACGGGATGGAGGAGATAGGGGATAACTTCGCAGAATTGATCCTCGTGTTGTTTTGAACTGAAAACTCTACAAGCTTCCATGGAGATGCCCCATGGATGGCAAAGGATTGCAAAACCTGGAAATTGTATGAAACGGGGTTTGAACTTAAAAAGTTGGAATTTCCGAAGAGACATTAACCAAATTTATATGGCAAAAACTCGCTTGTATTATTGAAATAAACTTGGTTGGTAGATAATTAATGAAAGTAAAAATTAAGGTGGATAAATGAATGAACCTCAAAATTACCAACTAGGAATTAAAAAGGAATCTCACGAAGTGATAGGGATAGTCCATTGCAAAACATAGATTTAACTAAGAGTTTTGAAGATTGTCTGGAAATGACTGGAAACCAAGATGGATCTTCAAGGCAGGCCCATTGAGAGGATTCTCTTGGGGAACTTGATGGAGATTGTTCTTTTTCGGCTATGGGAGCGTAACCAGCAAGTTTGTTATACCTAGGTCATTCATGTCCGAGGGATAAGGGATGAATGGATTTGTTTTATTTTTGCCCGACCGTGTGGAGTACCCGCGGTTTCTTATAGGGAAATGCCCATAATCCAGGTATGGCTTGATGCCAATAGTTGGATGAGAAGGTGATGTGAATTTAATTAAGGAAATTTGTTTGATTTGGTTGCTTAAAAAGGTACTGGAAAGGCTAGGAATATAGGGGCTATCTTGTGCATCTGTCACCAGATGGTGCTATACCTCTCGAAATAAAATTCTTAGGAAGGAATGATTAAATTACATGATCAGCTTTTTCCAAACACTTAATTCTGGGAAATATTGTGAAGGTGTTGCCATTTTGACGGCTTGTAACCGATTATCTTGGTCCTAAGTGAAGCAAGATGAATTGGTTGAAACTAAATGTGTTGCATGATTAGTTAGGAAACTAGTTACAAGCTAATTGTAGCATATAAACGTAAAGAAATGAATTAAAAGTTTTTAAATAAAGATCTAGTGGGAATAACCAGATGAATTTCCCTCAACAAGGGTATGCAACAAATTGTATGTTGCTTGTTGTCTGATGATGTCTGATAGACTGTCTTCCTGATTTTGTAGTAGTTAAGTACTACCTCGGGAAGGGATTTTCATGAAATGGTTGGATGGGTGGGCGGATCCGGAGGGTCAGTTGGCCGGATGTTGAATTAAAAGTTTTATGTTAAACGCTAGGACTATGCGGGATAAAAAACGGTAAGTGGAAATGAGCGAGACCAGGTAGGATTACAAGATCCCTCTTCCTACGAAAAATTGATAACTGCCATGCCTGCTTGTCAGGAAAAAGGGTTTATCCCCTTGAACCAAGGGAGAACAAGAAAGCAAGAGCAGATCCTCAAGTTAAAGATCCAGAGAATCAAGACTAAGGACCACGATTTCGGGTGTGGTTGACTGAAAGATGCCAAGGATGGATTCAAGATTTACTCCCTTGGGTTGGCATTCAAGATAGGTCGGAGTCCTATCTGGGTGTCGATCCCAAGTGGGAGGGATACCTGCAGATAGATCTACATCATTCCCTAGAGCAGTTTACAGACTGAGGGAGGTGAGTAGGGTCGAGTCTGGGTATGGCCCTCATAGGGATAAGGTGTAGAAGACGAATGAAAGAGAGGGGAGGAGAATAAAGGGCAGCTCGGGCAATCTCAGGGAGTTGAAGCTCAGAAGAAGATGTGAAGGGCCTCTCGGCTTAGGATGCAAGGCAAAGAAGGAGCTCCATATCTCTCTCTCTCTCTCTCACGGTCTCTCTCTCTCTCTCTCTTTCGACAACTGAAAGGATGCAAGCAAGGGAGAAATCTCTCTCTCTCTCTCTCTCTCTCTCTCTCTCTCTCTCTCTCTCTCTCTCTCTCTCTCTCTCTCTCTCTCGATGAAGCTTGGACCTCAAGGGCGGTGGAGTTGAGGGGAAGGCTGGCACCACAAGGGAGGAAATTCAAAGCTAATCTCTCTTTTTCTCTCTCTCTCAGTCAAGAAAATCATGAGGGAAAGTATCTCTCTCACACTCAATCTCGACAAAGCAGAGGATTTCCCTCCCTCTCGACTTAGCAAAGCCAAGTCTCTGAGGGCTTGTATAGAGTAAGAGCATGTAAAGAACAAGAAGGGATTGGTCAATGATCTCTCTCTCTCTCTCTCTCTCTCTCTCTCTCTCTCTATTTCATGAATCAAGGAACAACCAGGGTGAGCTCTGATTCAAGTTCGTGATCTTTCTTTTGACTTCAACAAGGAAAGAGGATGCACGCTCTTTTGAACTTTCTCTGAGTCTCTCACTTTGGTAAAGCAAGTAGGAGCAATTAGCAGGTGAAGGAGGAAAACTGGATACCAAATTTCAAGCCTAAATAGGAGGGATACCGAAGGGGATAAGGTTTACAGGTCAACCATGATAATCTTGGCTCTCTTGGGTAGGTTCTTGAGAGGATTTAGCTCTCACAAGCTTGGGATTGCATAGTAGTGCCACTAATGGCCAACATTTGTAATTAAATACCACTTTGGCTAACCAATAACAGTTTAAGGCATTGTTGGTGTCCATTTTAATGAACTCAAGCGTCATTTTCAGTAATTTTCTTGGTGTCATGCATCTTGTCTCTCTTGTTTCCAATGAAGAGCAGACCGGGTTCACCTCGTAACCCATTATCACCGACATCTTTGGTAAACCAGATGTGAAACAGAGCCGGTGTGGGAAAATTTTGCAGAGAAAGATCACTATACTACAAGAGGCAGAGATGCAGCAGATGATGTAGCAATATGTTGCCTACATGCAAAAGCAACAGACTGCACAACAACAATTTAATTTGCATGAGCAGAAACGGAAAGCTCAACAAGTAGTAACAAGAAAATTACAGTGGTTCAAAGGTTGAGATGTTTCAAAATTTTGCCAAGTTTATGAGAAATCTATGGAGGATAATGGGATGATGATCATGAAGAAGTTGAAGGTCTTCACTTGATTTTTGTGCCAGAGCTTAGGGCTCAAATTGGGGAAATACAGGCTGCACAAGGACCAAACTGGCAAAATTTTAAAAAGGCATTACAAGAGGATTATTTCCTTGAAGATTCTCAAAGGGTAACTAAGCAAAGTTTTATGAAGTGGATCTAGCCAAAAAACAAAGATTTATCTGCACGAGAGTTGCTACAAGAATTTAAAAAGAAATTTGAGCAGCTATCTATAGGAGAGCAGCAATCATTGAAACCAAAACCGGTAGAGTTATTTGTCCAAGCTGTTGACCCATGGCTTCAAAAGAGCTTGATCTACTTGAGCATTCAACAGGTGAATTGGGCTTAACATCTGATTGGAAGTTGGTTTTTGAAGCAGTCAACATAATTGTAAAGTAGCAGATGAGGGTGGATAAGCTGATTGTGGTTGATCCCATGGAGACAACGAATAAAGAAATTAAGGAGAAGTCACCCTCTGGGAAACAAAAATTAGAAGAGCCTATTCTTGACGAGCTGATCAAAGGTATACAAGAATTAAAACAAAATTCAAAAGCAATTAAGCTTGAAGGGGTAGGCCCCAAGGGTTCCACTTGAGAGCCCAAGAAACGACCTGCATGCAAGGATTGGGATGACCACTGCATGTGATGTGATAGTAAATACCATGAACGCAAAGACTATGAAGATTTTGATGAAGCTTACAAGCAAAATCTCATCTTTTGGAAAGACAAGAAGATTAATCGCAAAGCAGCAGGTGAGCCGCTCTGCTTGAATTTTGTGCGGGGTGGTATGGAGAAGTTAGCGGAGTAAATACAACATAATGTTGCTATGGTAGAAGCAGCTACATATGGGTTGCAGGTATACAATATTATAGATGATGAAGATGCAAGAACTAAAGGTGATTTGTGGCCTTATGATTTGAAGATTACAGAAGCAGACAAATTGACTCATGGAAAATTATGTCAGGTTGGGAATTGCATTAGGGAAACTATAGGATGGGCATATTTGGTAGATTCACTTTCAATATATGCATTTAGTGCCAGGTCTCAAGCTAATGAAGCCATAGTAGAAGAGAAGGGCAAAAGAGATGAAGATATTCAATTTGTAGGAACGTCAAAAAGAGCAACCAAATCAAGCAGTAAGAAAGATGAGGGGCCTGTCCCCAAACCTACTCCAGAAGTGGTAATGGAAAGTGCATAAAAAGATAAGAAGCACGGTAAACCCAAGGGACCTTCCTATAAGCTAAAATATGACATTGAGTTTGCTACAGATCTAAAGAAGGTTTTTGAAGAGCGCATTCTCAATAGCAAGGTTGAGCTAACGTTGGGTGACATCTTGGAATTTCCAAGTGTGAGTTTCATGAGGAGATTATTGAAATCATTAAACAAAAATGATAGATACCAAGTGAGTAGGAACCTAATGCAGTTAAAATCCAAATTACCTATCACATTGAGACAATTCTGGATGCTTATGGAGAGGCATTTAAAGATGACAAGTCCAAGGTTGTGGAGGTTTCAAATCTAGTCATATCTGAGGTAAGATCCAAATGTTGTTTCTCCTATGGTTATATTTATTGTTCCTTATATGCCATGGAGCTTATGCCCTATTCCACTACCCAAAGCTCACTTGCCAAAGTGCATTGATTTGTTAAATGAAAAGATAAGGATGGGCATTTTGGAACCATCATGCACACCATACTCTAATCGATGGTTTACTATTCCAAAGAAGAATGGTACCTCAAGGTTCATTTAGGATATGCAACCAATCAACAAAGTAACAATCCATAATGTGGGTACAGGTCCAATTGTGGACGAGTTTCCTAAATCCTTTACAGAAATATCCATCTACTCTATGGGTAATCTTTACTCAGGATATGATTAGTTTCAGCTTGCTTTGGAGAGCAAGGATCTTACTACAATGAGTACACCTCTTGGTTTGGTAAGGATGTGCACTCTAACACAGGGTGCCACTAACTCTATACATCATATGATGAATGGTATGAATTGGTAGCTAAGGGATTTTATTCCTCAGGTTACTATGCCTTTCATTAATGATTTTCCGATGAAGGGATGCAAAGAAGGGTTCAAAGAAGAGTTAAAAGACAAGATGGGGTGACGACAGTTTGTTGCCCAGCATATTGCTGACTCTGATGCCATTTTATCTAGACTTGAAAAAGTTAACTTGACACTTTGAGGGCCAAAATCAATATTTGGTGAGGTTTTAATTGTGGGCATATGTGTGGCCCGAATGGAAGATGGTTGAGTCCACCTAAAGTTAAAGCTATACAGAAGATGAAAGAAACATGCACATCGGTCAATGAGGTTCGAAGGTTTTTGGGTGCATGTGTATTTTATTGTATCTGGTTGCCACACTTTGCTCATGTTGTAGAGGTGCTTTAGCAATTTCTAAGGAAGGATAAAAGGTTTGTATGGGAAGAATCTCATACGATGGCCATTAGAAAATTGAAAACAATGCTTCTCGAGGCTCCTACCTTGAGAAAGGTTGACTATAAGTGTGGAAGTCCAGTGATCTCAACCGTTGACACTAGACCGATAGGTATTGGGTGGGCTATGGTCAAGATGATGAGGATGGCCATAGATATGCAGTCCGGTTTGGAGCAAAAGGGCTTAATGCTCATCAAAGACGTTACCCATAGGTTAAGAGAGAACTTTGGGATGTTTCTACTGCCATGAGGTCTAAAAAAGAATATTTCATTGGTGCTTCAGTTGTGGTAGAGATAGATTGTTTACCATTGATAGGGATGATTGCAAACTGCACTACTCCAGGCATTGCAATGTTGTGATGGATAGCATTTATGAAATCTCTTAACCCTGAGTTTTGTCACATTGCAGGCAGAGATAACCTTGTAGAAAATATGTTATCAAGAGCCAGATATGAAGATATAGAGGAGATGCTTACCACTAATGATGATGTGGGCTTAAAGCTCTACACCTCTTCTCATTTACATGCAAGTTGTCATACTCATGCTTGTATTTTTGAAGTCTTTTCTGAAGAGATGTATGATGGAGAATGGCTTTTGATCGGCCGTTACCTAAGAACTCTTACCAAGCAAGAGGGATGGAGTGATCAAGAGTACAAGAGGAACAAAAAGAAGGTTTATGGATAATTTTTAAAGGATGCTCATCTATGGAAGGAACCAAAGCGTCCAAGAGGGGTACCACAATGGGTTGTTTGTGATAAAGCAACTCAACAACAGGTGATTGAAGAGTTTCATGAAAGCTTATGGGTTGAACATAGAGGAGTATGGGCAACTTTTGTCAAAATCAAGGACCACTACTGGTGGAAGGGAATGTGCAAAGATATTGCACAATTAGTGGAAACTTTTTTTGTATGCCAACAGTGTTCTAATGTATGGCATTGAGATAAATTACATCCTAATTATCCACTAGCTATGCATTACAAGTGGGTAATAGATTTGATTACAATGCCAGTGAGTGTTTGGCAGATGAGGTATATTCTTCTTGCTAGAGAAGACCTCGCAAACCAAGTTGAAGGGAGAGCTTTGCGTACAAAGATTACAAGTGATGTATGATTTTTTTTTCTTGAAGATGTAATTTCTAGGAGAGCTAGATGCAATGAAGCTCGTGAGTTCTTGGCTCGTTTGGGCATCAAATTGGCTCTTACTACAGAATACAACACACAGGGTAATGGGAAAAGTGAAAGGGGGTATCCGCCTATTGTTAAGGATTTAGCAAAGGTGTTCCAAGGACATATTGGTGATTGGCCTAAGCTGCTACCTTTTGTTTTGTGGGCTGATTGCACTATGCATAGTTCAATTACAGGTTATATGCCATTTGAATTGATGCATGGACAAATACCCATTATGCCTATAGAGGAGGCAGTTATGTCTTGGACTAGAATTCCATGGGAAGTAGATATATCTATAGAATATTTTCTTGCTTTAATAATTCTCTAGCTTGAGAGGCGTCAAGAAGATATTGAGCAGGCCACTAAAAATCTCAAAGAGGCAAGGTTGAAGAATAAAGCATCATTTGATGAGAAGCATAGGCTATGGCCTTATGCTATCAAAGATGGAGATTGGGTACTTTTTTATGACAGTAGCTTGGAAAACCAATACTCTTCTATGCAAGAGATGGTCAAGTGGTGTTTTGGAGCATATGTTGTACTTCATATTTATGACAATGTAGCATATAATTTATGTGAGATCAATGGCACTGATCTTAGAGTGCCTATTGCAGGGAAAACAATCAAACTATTCAAGAAACGAGAAGGTAAGTTTAATTTTGAGGATCAAATCTTAGATCAGTAGCCAAGGAATGATGATGATATGTATGCATCGAACTTTTGATGATGCAAATCAAAGGGGAAGACGGTTGGCACATGCCGAAGGATGTGCAGGTTCAGAGGGGGTGGATGTCGTGTAGCTTCGCTTCCATGATGTGAAAAAGATCAAATAAATGCAAGCTAAGCTTCTTTGAAGCCTACACATTTATTGAGCAATGATCAGGGCTTGTTAACAAGCCCAGTTTAATGCTAAATGTATGCCAAATGCGGCTTTAATGCGCTAGAAATTATGTTTTTAATGCAAAAAGTGGCTACATCTGAAGTGATAAAAAATGAAAGTTTATGGGCTAGAACTATAGTGCTCAAGGTTCTCTACGAGCTTGTCTTTACGGCTCCTCAATTGAAGCTACACTGCGGAAGTTATGTGAGTTTGAAGTTTGAGTCGATTGCAAATTTGTACCGGATTGGACGATTGCATATGAGGGATCAGGGACAAAGTGAATGCATGGACCTAAAGTACTCATCTTGTGGAGCACGTCGGTCTTTTCAGATCATCAATAAAAGCTCTGGTTGCCAACATATTGGCGGTTTAAGTTTCACCGAGGGCTGGTTTCGTATATGTTTGGTCGCCTCGGTTAGTGTGTGATCTGGTGATTTTGTACTTCGACCAACATCTGAAATACATCACACTTAATAGGGCAATACGTATTCAAGGAACACCTAGTCCAAAATGTCATCTTTTGTAGTGCATTGGTAACAAGGTATGCTTCCAGAGTTGTGCTCAGATCTACGGTGGATGGTAGTATGTGGAATGTGGTGATTGACAGTGTTTGGTTGGAAATAATGGAGCTCGCCTTTGCTCTAATCAACATTTATGGATGATCGATAATATTTTGGCCGATGCGTATACCAAATGTGGTGCCGTTATGGAAAGCACGTACAGTTCTTGATGAGATTTTGGTTCAAAATATCATTAGGTATGCCCAAAATGGCTACGACAAAGGAGCTCTGGGCTATTTTCACCAGGTGCAAAGGAAAAGAAATTGTTTGAATGTTGTGCTTAGTGGTTCCTTGGTCGATGTACATGCTAAATACGGAACTAGGTAGTGCTCTAGTCATTATGCAAGCCAAATGTGGTGCTCTAGTAATTAAAAAGGAGGGGATATAAGGGGTGTAAGAAAGGGTATAACGAGGAGGGGATAAGGTGTAGAAGACAAACAAAAGAGAGGGGAGGAGAAGAAAGAGGAGCTCGAGCAATCTCGGGGAGTCCGAGCTTGGAAGAAGAAGCAAACGGCCACTCGACTTACGATGCAAGGCAAAGAAGGAGCTCGGTCTCCCTATCTCTCTCTCTCTCGCGGTCTCCCTCTCTTTTGGCAACCATAAGGATGCAAGCAAGGGAGAAAGCTCTTAATCCCTCTCTCTCTCTCTCTCTCTCTCTCTCTCTCTCTCTCCACGAAGCTTGGACCTCGAGGCCGGTGGAGTTGAGGGGAAGGAGGGCACCGCAAGGGAAGGAAGACGAAGCTAATCTCTCTTTTGCTCTCTTTTAATCAAGAAAAGCATGAGAGAAACACTTTCTCTCTCACTCAATCCCGGCAAAGGAGAGGATTTCCCTCCCTCTTGAATTAGCAAAGCAAAGTCTCTCAGGGCTTGTACAGATTAAGAGAAAGTAAAGAGCAAGAAGGGATTGGTTGTTGATCTCTCTCTCTCTCTCTCTCTCTCTCTCTCTCTCTCTCTCTCTCTCTCTCTCTCTCTCTCTCTCCCTCCCTCCCTCCCTCTCTCTCTCTCTCTCTATTTGATGAAGCAAGGAACAACGAGGGTAATCTCGGATTCAATTTCGTGATCTTTCTCTTGACTTCAACAAAGAAAGAGGATGCATGCTTTTTTGAACTTTATCTGAATCTCTCAACTTGGTAAAGTAAGTAGGAGCAATTAGGAGGTGAAGGAGTAAAGTTGGATACCAATTTTTTAGGCCTAAATAGGAGGTTTATTGAAGAGGATAAGATTTACAGTGCAACCAAGGTAATCTTGGCTCTCTCGGGCAAGTTCTTGAGAGGATTAAACTCTCACAAGCTCGGGATTTCATAGCAATTCTGTTAATGACCAGCATTTGTAATTAAATCCCACTTTGGCTAACCAATAGCAGTTTAAGGCATTATGGGTGTCCGTTTTAATGAATTCGATCAAGAGTCATTTTGAGTAATTTGCTTGATTTCGTGCATCTTGTCTCTCTTGTTTCCCACAGCGAGCAGCCTTGTGCTGACCGAGTTCATCTTCTGAACCCATTATCCTCGAAAACCAAGAGGTGGATTTGACTAAGAGGGACCGCTTGAGAAAATGCATCTTCAATGGCGCACACAGTTTCTGCTGTAAGTGTTTGAGCAGCAGATATAACATCTGTTTGAATTTCCTTGGAGCTCACAAATAGCAAGAAAACACACAAGAATACACTAAGTGCTAGTTGAGGTTGTTGTGTACATAAAAAAGTGTAGTTGAGTGGAGTCTTGTGGTGTACCTTAGTAGCTCTCCAAGTTTAAAAATAGCATCCCTGACTTTCTTGTCCCGGCATATACACATACTCACCGGCAGAATGAACTACAATGTAAATTAGAGGAAGGAAAAGTGAGAGAAAATCATACACACAAATCATGTGTGTCCCAAAATACAAACAATAGAGAGATTAGAGAAAGGACATTACCTGAAGTATCTTGTGCCAATCATGGAACTACAACCCATACAATTGAACGGTTCCAGCTTTCTTAGCTTTTGTGAAAGCTCCCTTTCATGAACTCATGTGTCACGTTGGTGTGCGAATAGATGCAATGGTACCCTTTACTTTGTCCAATTATTCTTTGGCTAGCATCCATGGCGCTTTAGGAAGCACAATATTTTCATTGGGAGCATGGTGTGGAGTAGCAGAGGCGGGGAGACGTGTTTAAGACCCTCAAATCTTCCCTCACCCCCAATGAGTCCTTCTTGCCAATAATGTGGTCCCATAGGTGGTGGGCTACATTCTTGAATATGTGCATGGGATCCAAGAGGTGTTGTATTTTTAAGTCCTTCCAATATGGAAGCCTTAAAAATATGGAATACCTTGATATACCTTTTGGTGGAGTACTCGGAGCCACATTGTTGTTGTAGTGCTCTTCCCGAATGGTTGCCCAATCCTTATAGTATGCAATTGTTGATGCACGTGTGGATGCGCTCATACTCCATGCCAAGTGCAGTGACATACGACCTAGCTCGTCGACAATCCGGAGATATATGGTGATATTTTGCCAACATTTTGTCCATCAGGCTACAACAAACAAGTGTATTAATACAAATGCAAGGAGACATTATGAAGCAAGAGAGATGTATAAAAAGCCATAAAACGGATTTACCCAAGGAGTGCATCGACACTTGCATTGCACCAACCAAGTTTCGCATGCAAATTGAGGACTTCCAAGGATGCCCGGAGAACCGAGTAATGTGCACCATCGTAAAGAGGTGTTTGGGCACTCGCCGCAACATTTTGTCCTTCGTTGTCGCTACTCGTCGAGTGCATGGTTGACAATCCTCCTCGCACACGTCACGTTAATGATTGAATAACTCATCACACATGTCAAACATGTGCTCATCCTCTACCTCAAAGTGCGACTAAGACACCATAGGATGAGCTATCGAAGTAGAGCTAGTGGGAGGGTCACCATGCCCCTCGTCTAATTCTTCCAATAGCTCTTGTCTCTGTCGTTCGGCCTTGCGCACCGACACACCACCACCAAACATAGACCACCAAACATAGACCAATGGGACACCTCCTCAAGTGAGGGGTGGGTGGCGCTCTCATCTCTTTGAGCATTTTTTCGAGGATGCAAAATCCCTTCATTCTCCATGTGCTCCCAAATCAATGTGTTTCAAGCTAGGGATTTCCCTTTGCACTTGGCCCAAGGACAAGGGAGTTTTTCGTTGAGCCACCAATCACGTTCAGGGTCATTCGGAAGGGCACAATCATCCCAGTTGTCCTGCACACGCACGAAAGAGAGATTATAATTCAAAAAATATATATTTAGCCATATGTGTCCTAAAAAATAAACAATTAATTAGAGAAAATAGTGTCATGTTCCAATTAAAAAAAGAGAAATGACTAAACATTCAAAGAGAATAAAGTGCAATGAGCGCTACTTTTAAAAAAAAAATAAAGTGCAATCAGTACTTATACTAAATGGCTTAAATTTTAATTCCAAAGGTACAAAAGGATTTAAAAATGCATATAAAAAATATCTGAAAGTCTTATAAATAAACATATGCTAATTATTTAACTACATATTAGTATAAAATATTTGATAGGAAAACTTAATCAAAAGTAAAGAATCATTGAAAAAATCAGAAGGCTATGTATGAAAATATGTCTATCTAAGGGTAGAAGGGGGTGGTTTGTATCCCCCCCCCCCCCCTCCCCCCTTGCTACCTCCGATACGTTTGTATCCATTTGAAATGACGTTACGTGGTAATAGACGTGGCAATAGGTGCAGTAACATCCGCAGTATTCATTGGCACCTAAAAAAGAAACAATGGTAGAGTATGCCACGCATTTGAGGCATACTCTGCTCTCTTCTTCTCCACCATCGCACCTACACCTTGCGCAAACCCCCCTACTCTACCTCTCACACCTACTATCACTCTGTCCCTTGTCCATCTCACCCCTCCTTCTCCCTCACACAAACACACACACACTCATGTGTGCACACCCACTTACATGCATAAAGATAGAAACAATAGGATATTAAGAAGTGCACATACCTCATTCATTTGACCGATTGATGCAATAGGGATTATCGTTAATTATTTTTTGATGTAGGTTGCTTAGTAAGGTAGATAAATCTTCTCGCGCATCATTGTAAACTTGTTTTCTTTGTTTACAAATGGACCCTCGAGTAGCTTTGTTTGCAAATGGATGTAAGAGTAGATTTGTTTGCAAATGGATTGTGAGATAAATAGAAAAACAAAGGTGAAGGTAAATAAAATAGGAAAAATTTTGAGAAATGAAAGAGGGGGAGTAGAGAAAAAAATAGAGTTTTAAAAATGAAAGAGATAGAGTAGGAGAGAGACAGAAAGAGAGGGAGGGAGGGAGATAGAGAAAGAGAGAGGGAGAGAAAAACAAGGTTGAGATAGAGAAAGAGAGGGACGTAGAGAAAAACAAGGTTGAGATAGAGAAAGAGAGGGAGGTAGAGATAGAATGAGAGGGATAGAGAGAATAGATAAAGAGAGGGAGAGGGAGAGGGAGAGAGAGAAAATAGAAATAGAAAGAGAATGACAGAGAGATGGAGAGAGAATAGAGATAGAATAGAGAAAGAGAAAGAGAAAGAGAGAGAGAATAGAGAAAGAAGAGAAAGAGAGGGAGAGAGAGAATAGAGAAAGAAGAGAGAGAGAGAGAGAGAGAGAGAGAGAGAGAGAGAGAGAGAGAGAGAGAGAGAGAGAGAGAAAGAGAGATAGAATGAGTGAGTGAGAGAGAGAGAGACAGAGAGAGAGAGAGTAGGAAAAGAGAGGGAAAGGGAGAAACAGAATAGAGAAAGAGAGGGGCACAGAGAGAGAGAGAGAGAGAGAGAGAGGGAGAGAGAGAGGGAGAGGGAGATAGATGGAAAGAGAGGGGGAGAGAGATAGAGAATGAGAGGGAGGGGGAGAGGGGGAGAGTGGGAGAGAGAGAGAGAGAGAGAGAGGGAAAGAGAGGGAGAGAGAGATAGAGAAAGAGAGGGAGGTAGAGATAGAGAATGAGATGGGGAGAGAGAGAGAGAGAATGAGAGAGAGAGAGAGAGAGAGAGAGAGAGAGAGAGAGAGAGAGAGAGAGAGGGAAAGATAGGGAGAGAGAGATACAGAAAGAGAAAGATAGATAGAGAGAGAGAGAGAAAGAGAGGGAGAGAGATAGAAGAGAGAGAGAGGGGGGGGGGGGGGGGGGGGGGGGGAGAGAGAGAGAGAGAGAGAGAGAGGGAGAGAATAGGGAAAGAAAGGGAGAGAGACAATAGAGAAAGAGAGATAGAATGAGAGAGAGAGAGAGAGAGAGAGAGAGAGAGAGGGGGGGGGGGGAAAGAGAGAATAGAAAAAGAGAGGGAGAGGGAAAGATAGATAGAGAGAGAGAGAGTGATAGAGAAAGAGAAGGAGAGGGAGGTAGAGATAGATAATGAGAGGGAATGTGTGTGTGTGTGTGAGAGAGAGAGAGAGAGAATAGAGAAAGAGAGGAAGAGAGAGATAGAGAAAGAGAAATATAGAGAGAGGGAGAGAGAAAGAGACAAATAGAGAAAGAGAGGGGTAGAGAGATAGAACAAGAGAGAGAAAGAATAGAGAAAGAGAGAGAGAGAGAGAGAGAGAGAGAGAGACAGAGAGACAGAGAGAGGGAAGGAAAGAAATGGAGAGATAGAATGAGAGGGGAAGATAGAATGAGATAGAGGAAGAGAGGGAAAGAGAGTAGAGATAGAGAAAGAGAGGGAGAGAGAGATAGAAGGAGAGAGACATAGAGAGGAAAAGAGAGAGAGAGATATAGATAGAGATAGCCGTTTGCACATGTGAGCTTGCAAGTAAGTAAAGAGAAATGATTGTAAGCGAAGCCACCGTTTCATGGGGTGTGTCATGCAAGAGTGCAGAGACTTCTATAGAGTGCTTTGAATAAGATCTTTTTTATGTCCCCAAGATGGAGTTCAGTAATAATGACTTTCTACGCTCTTATCTCTACCTTCTTTATCTTTTTCCCACTCTTTTTGTCTATCTCTCTCTTTCTTTCTACGGATGCGGCATTAGGTTGGAAAGCTTTCAACGACATAATACTGCAGAATGGAGAAAGGCATGTAATGTGCACAATAATCCTTTAAACAAGCAGCTCCTATGAAGAGATGTTGTGCAAGAAGCACCATAAAGAAGCTCTTCTTCAAAGCACTCTACAGAGGCAGAAGCACTCTTGCGCTGCGCACAACAAAAAACAATGGCTACCTTTACATAATTGTATATACTTAAATTATACTTAATTGTAGAGAGTATATAATTGTATATACTTAAATTATAGGGGGGTGTTTACGTATATATGTGTTTATGCATGGATGTAGGTACTAAGTACGGGAGCATAGCACCGAAGGTTAGACGCTTCCTCTTGGGTATAGTCCTTTGTTAATCGTTGCGTTGCGGTCATTGATCAACTCATGCATGGATTACCGCAACGTATCTTAGGTTTTACCACGGCTGAGACTGTGATGATATCTAAAGAGGTGCCACTTGACCTTTGGCACTACTAGCCCCTGCTTAGGTCTACTAGTATGTATATGTATCTATGTGCGTGTGTGCATATATACTTGTGTACATATATATAGATGAGTGAATAGAGGGGGAAATTAAGCTAAATCTCATATTTCTCTCTATAATGTAGATATGTGATGAGAGACTACCTGGTGCGGAGCATTCATGTGGTTCTTCTTTTGGTTGGTTCACATCCAGGTGGGCTCCTACTCGGGGTGGACATTGCCTCCAATGAACCCGAATCTTGAGGCAGTCAGACGAAGCAAAGAAATTAAGATTATTTGTGGTTAGCTAAGTTGCATTTATATGCCCGTATATTATAAATTGTACGTATATTACGGATTTATACGTTGTATATCCGAGTAAAAAGGATTTCGATCAAAGTATATTTCAATCGAAGTATATTTCGATGGAAATATACTTCGATTGAAATATATTTATACTTATAAAAAAAGAGGCATCGAGCAGTTTGAACGAAGTGCTGCGATAGTGATTGCTAGAGAGATAGAGAGAGAGTTTCTAGATCTTTAGAGAGAGCAGTAGACAGCGAGTACAACACATCCAGAGTGATCCAAAGAGCAGGTAAATTTTCTTTCAGTGTTTTTTTTTTTCTGCAGTTAATTTGTTAACACTATTGTTGTGGAGCTTTGCTCGCACCTCAGTGTTAGTTTGTATTTTGTTTTTTGCTAGCGCTGTTGCTGTGGAGCTTTGCTCACACCTCAGTGTTAGTTTGCAGGTGTAGACACCCGTGCTTGGCTGTGTTGATCCTCGTGACACATTGCAAGGGGGGTTAGACTTTAGACGCTTCGTCCTTGACTGTTTCTAACCTCCGTGTCGCACTTTAGGGAGTAGCTTAGGTTGTACAATTAGACTTTCCGTCCCTGGTTGTTGCTGACCACCGAGTCGCACTACAGGGAGGAGTTAGCTATCATGCATCTTTTCTTCCTAGTTATTGCTGACCATTGCGTCGCACTATTGGAAGATTGGATTTAAAAAAGTAGATTCCTCGTCTTTGGTTGTTGTTGACCACCGTGTTGCTTTGCAGGGAGAGGTTTAGGGTTTTCAAATCCATCGTCCTTGGTTGTTGCTGACCATCGTATCGCACTCCAAGGAAATTGGATTCAATAGATTTATCGTCTCTGGTTGCTACTGACCATCGTGTCGCACTGCAGGGAGAGGTTTAGGATTTTTATATCCATCGTTCTTGGTTGTTGCTGACCATCGCGCCGTACTACAAGGAGATTCGATTCAATAACTTCCTTGTCTCTGGTTGTTGCTGACCACCACCCTGTCGCACTGTAAGGAGAGGTTTCGAGTTCTTAAATCCATCGTCCTTGGTTGTTGCTGACCATCGTGTCGCACTCCAAGGAGATTGGATTTAATAGATTCCTCGTCTCTGGTTGCTGTTAACCATCATGTTGCACTAAAGGGAGAGGTTTAGGATGTTTAAATCCATCGTTCTTGGTTGTTGCTGACCATCGCGTTGCACTACAAGGAGATTGGATTCAATAATTTCCTTGTCTCTGGTTGTTGTTGACCATCGTGTCGCACTGCAGGGAGAGGTTTCGAGTTTTTAAATCCATCGTTCTTGGTTGTTGTTGACCATCACGTCGCACTGCAAGGAGATTGGATTTAATGAATTCTTCGTCTTTGGTTGTTGTTGACCATGTGTCGCACTGCAAGGAGAAGATATATATTATACATTCTTCAATCCTGAATGCTTTAACCATCGCGTCTTTCATTACTGTTGTTATTATGATGCATGAAATGTTTTTGTTTAGATTTATTAACAATCATATATATCATACATGAAATGTTTTTGTTTAGATTTATTAACAATCATATATGTCATAATGGAGTGATGCATAACACAGTAAAGCAATTATTAGGCCAGATCACTAGAAGTTTTGAAAGTATGGTTCACCTAGAAAATCAAAACCAAACCTGGAATCAAAGAGAAAATTCAGCTTGTAGCACAGCTACATTAAGAATTGAAGAGCAAAGATAAGATCAAAGGCTCTTCAAAACGTCCTAAGACAGAAGAGGATGTACCTCCTTCATCAGGTGCTCAGTCGTCCGCTGTAAACCTGGATGATACGATGTGTCCTCCTGTCTTACACTTACTTGGGGATCATTCCATCTTTCACTTGCAAGCACCCCAATTAGGTGAAGGACGTTTTGCAAATGTGAAACAAGTATCAGTGGCTCATCCTCTCTTCAAAGATCCCGTCTATGCGGCGAAGATATACAAAGATCAAATAGGAAGCAAGCCGACATTGCAGATCGTGCTAGAGGAGGCAACTGCTACAACTATTCAGCATTGTGGCATGATATTGCCCCATGCTCTTTTTTGGTATAGCAAAAGACCTATGTTGATCTTCAAGCTTTGGAATGGAGGTCATCTTGAGCAGTAGATTCAGGAATGTCATCATGATGGAAGCAAGCCTGCAATCAAAGAGTTCCAACACACATGTGGAACTGTATAGTGGTTTACATACAACATTTTGCCAATATGCAATGCTCTTCTACAGACGATTAAATTCGTGCATAGTCACGAATTTATTCACAATGATCTACACACTAGAAATATTCTACTCCATTTTGGTGAGCGAGGAGTGTATGCTCGCATTGCGGACTAGGGACAAAGTACACCATCAAACACTTTGGCAACATTTCCCAAGATGCCAAATCTCACCCCTCAATGTAGAGCTCAATTTGAGCGAGATTATCCATGGACTGCCCCTGAAAATATCAGCAACAACCCTCCTCCATTCACCAAGGTATCTGATATATATAGTCTCTCCTATATTCTTAGGCGTTTTCTTGCATGTATTCCAGAGCACGTTGAAATTCTCAAGCGCCAATTTTTGCGCAATGTAAACAAACATCTTGCTAGTGGAAAATCTCCCAAACCATTAGATAGACCTAGGATATGGGATTTAAGCCTTTGTTTGAATGGAAGCCATAATGTTGGCTATCATATTGTAACCAAATCTGGCTTGAGACCTATTGATGATTAAACCAGTAATCAACTTTTTTGGCATTAATGGTGTCACGTGTGTAATGTGTGGTGTCACGTGCGCAATGTTTTAAAGTTCTTCAAGTTGAAGTTTTAAAGTATTTCAAGGTAGATCGCTCAATTCTTTAAACCATCTCTCTTTTTCAAGTGCTAAAACTTGTCTCACTAAAGTCTATTATTTTGCATTTCAGTTATGGAAGATATTGCTCCCGACCAGAACACACAGCATCCTAATGATACTTTGCTTAATCATGCATTGGCTCAACAAATTTACAAAGAGGAAGAGATTCGGGTGGCTCAAGGAGATCTCGGTGCTTTGGATGTAACCCAACAAGACGAATCAAAACTTCAAGGGGAGCCACTGAATTACAGGCAATGCAGACAATTATTCCCGAATCACTTCGTACGCAACACATTATTTCGAGTTAGTGGAACTGCTAAGTCTTCTGCTCCCTTGAAGGTTTCAGATCTGCAACACGCTGTCCTCACACGAAATATCCTTGCAAGATTTATCCAAGTGTACAGATTGCCACCAAATAATAATCAAGTGGCAATTTACTTTGTGCAACAATGTTTTTGCTACTATGTATTGCGGCTCAAAGTTTATTGGAACGATCATCCCACTACAGGAGGTATTGGGAAAGGGAGCCCAGCCGAGAAGATTCATGCACGGGAAGCTAATCAAGAAGACCCTCCTTGCAAGAGAGGTTACACATATTTGCCCGAAGAAATTGCAGTTATCGAGCAACTTGCAACCCAAGGCGTGGATTTGGCAGGTCAAGGAGAGACCCTAGCTAGGTTGCGCGCTCGTATAGTTGAGCTAGAAAGAAAGTTGGCATGGTACGAGGCAAGGTATGGGCCTGTGCTGCCCGAAGAAGAGATGGGCAATGCCGGCGCAAGTGATTCAATTGGCACTTCAGAATTTCGTGTATCTGATCTCTTTGGAGAACAAGCCCATGATTTAAATTAAATCTCCCAAACAATGCAAAGCTCTTTTTGTATCTTAAATCTCAAGATTAGTAATTAAAACCTGTTTTTGATATATAAATCTCTGTTTGTTGGAACAAATAGACGTGACAGATGTTGTTGCAATTGTGAAAGTTATGTTCTCTCTACTACCCTCTTTTTAACAATGAGAGAGAGAGAGAGAGAAGGTATGGATTGTAAAGCTAATCTCCACATAATTTTCACATTGCAAAATTAATTGAGAATATAGTACAAACTTTACAACTCATCCGTCCCGTCAATCACAGGCACCATGTCATCAATTTCTTCGACATCTAAACATTCTGGATCAATATCTTCCAAGTTCGATCCATTCCATTTTATCATCAGAGTTGAGATCATTTGCAACTGCTTGGTGTGTTTGGAAGTGCCCAAAGATTTCTTTTGTGGCACGTGTGGCTAACTTCGCAGGCTTATGCATAAGTCGCATGTTACAAAAGACATACACCAAGTCCGCAGCTCGTTTAGGACTTAATCAATTTTGTTTTTTAGTATGTACGAAAGCGAATGAAGACCAGTTTCTTTCACAGCTACCACTTGAGGTGGCAGCAGACAATACTCTCACAGCCACATGTTGAAGTTCCACTTTTTCTCCACCGTACTCTTTTCACCAAACTGGTGCGCTCATCGTCTTGATAGCATCTATATGCCAAGGATCCCCAAACGTTCCCTTTCTACTAGTGTATGTCGTCTTCTGTGTGTATGCCACCTGTCCATCCACATTGCCTAATACTTGAGCACACACTTTTTTGAAATCACTGATCACTTCATTGTTTGAAGATTGCTCATGCATCTGGAACTTGGGATCCAAGACAAAACCTGCTCCATGTAAAGGAGTATGCAATTGCTCCCATCGTCTTTTGACAAATGTCATCATCATGGATTTCTCTTTTCCTGCATAAGATGTACTATCTTTCAACTTGCGCATGGCTTCATGCATGTACCAGTAAACCTGTCCAAAGATAGAGGCTTCTTTGTCCACTAATCATATCAGATGAGTGAAATTCTGTGACAGTAACTATTTTTTCTACATTTCTCCAAAAAACAGGAGACTTTACAAGCTGATAGCATTTGGAAGTGGTAGGTTCATACTTGGGATATTTATCAAGCCAAATGTCCCATCTTCTATCTTCCACAGTTTCAACAAGGGCTGCTTTTACCTGCTGCTGTGTGGAGAGAACGTAATATGCTGTCTCAAAGCGGGTCACACAAAAAATTTGTAAAGTTTTTGTTGGTGACTTTGTTCTAAACAAAGTGTAAGAAAATGAATGCTCTCTTATAAACTTCACCAAGTGGTTTGCATCTAGAAGAGTTTGCTTAATAGAAGGAAATTTTCCAAAGTCCTTTAAGAGAAAATTCAAAGTGTGAGCAGCACATGGAACCCATGTAATCTCTACATACTTTGCTTCAATTGCTTTTCCAACTGCTTTGTAGTTAGATGCATTATCTGTGACAATAACGGTCACATATTTAGGTCCCCCTGCTCTTCTAATCAAACGCTCATAAAGACCAGCAAGATATCCACTAGTTTTTTCTTTCAGGGATGTATCGATCGCTTCAAGAAAGATGGCACCTCTTTGACAAATCAACATCACATTAATCAATGGTTTCTTCTGGCAATTTGTCCAACCATCTAGAGCAATCTTGCATCCATACGCCGACACAAAATTAAGAGTTGTGCGGTTTAAATATTCTCTGATGTGGTTTTTTACTTTATCTAAATATTCTGTACGCATCTTACTATAATCAGGAACCACAAAACCCTTCTTCGCTGTGCTCATTAAAGCATCTTTGAAGATAGGATTTCGAATGACATTAAAAGGAATTCCATATGCAACAAATGCTTGAGTCCACTTAAGATGGAGTTCAAGCAGCCATTGTTTCCCAAATGCTTGTTGCAAAGTAGGATCACTTGGTGCAAATTCTCCTCCAGTCTATGCTTCACTTCGGCTTATGTTAGCAGTTGAGCTTCCGATAGGATTAGAGCTACAATTCCCAGCAAAGGATGAATGGCACCCTCCTTGACTTGTTCCTTGACCTGTAGTAGGGGTCGAGTGAGGGTTTTGATCATCTCGAGTGTCATCTCCATGTCCCTAGCCATAGATGAAGCCATCATTTTGGGACCTCCCTTTTGCTTGCCCTCAAGAATTCTCTTTGCCTTGAGCGCCCACTCGGGAAATTTCTGCAAGCTAACAGGTTTCCACGGATTTTGAAAACATGTTCTTTTATCCTGTGAGCATTTCCACTAAAATTATGGCCACAGGTCTTACACCTCAGCTTTGATGTATTCTTCCCACTGACTAATTCATCTACGTAGTTCCAGTCGTATCCTTTCACCATCTTCTTCAAATCTACAAACTCAAACAGAACTAGTTACTAAATGCACATCTAAAATCAAACTCTAATACCATTTACATTACTCTAATACCATTTATCCTGTGAGAATTTCAACTAAAATTATGGCCACAAGTCTTACACCTCAGCTTTGATGTATTCTTACCACTGACTAATTCATCTACGTAGTTCCAGTCGTATCCTTTCACTATCTTCTTCAGATCTGCAAACTCAAACAGAACTAGTTACTAAACGCACATCTAAAATCAAACTCTAATACCATTTACATTACTCTATTCATCAACGTTTTCAACTTATTTAAATTATAAATACCAAAAATAATTTTTTAAGTGTGAGCTTTCACTGTATACATGAATCATGATAAATAAGTCGCTTAATCTATCTCAATAACTTTCAAGTGTAAGTAATCTCTACACAAAGCAAGATATCTTTAGAAGAACTATCTAAATTGCCTCCAAGTGTGAGTGTAACTCTACACGTGGCAAGCAATCAAAATTCACTACTCTATAACTCTCTTCTAGGTGTGAGAATACCTCTACACAAAGAGAGAGATTATTATTTAATCTACCTAAATTGTCTGTAGTGTGAGTATTACTTTACACATGACAGTCAATCATTAGATAAATCTAACGTAAGTTACTTCCAGGTGTGAACATAGTTCAACACACAACAAGTAACTCTTAATTTTAACTATTTACCTAAAGTTACTTCTATGTGTGAACATAGTTCAACACAAAGCAAATAACCGCTAACTTTAACTGCCTTGAATCACCTCCAAGTGTGAGTTTCCTCTACACAAGGCAAGTAATCATTAACTATCTTACTTAACTTACCTCTCAGTGTAAGATATACTTCACACAGAGCAGGTAACTCAAAACTCCAAAGCCTATAAAAATAAATATATACAAGCTCTAAATTTTCACTGAAAAAAATATTCATATTTAAACTAACATTTTTAGATTTTTCTTCGTTTTGTAAGGCTCACCCATAGGTGAGATGAGGGAAGAGAGATCAATGGAATGAGCCAAACGGTCCGTTTCAGCATATATATAAAGAAATTTATTTCGATCGGAGTAGGATTTCGATCGAACTAATATTTCAATCGAATTACTGAGAAATTATACTATATGGTGTTTTTGCTGATGTGGCACCGTATAATACGACCAAATAAAAATGGGTGTCGTATAATACACGTGTTTAAGGCGTATTACACGTACACCGTATAACGTACAATGCAACTTAGGTTATTAGTTAACCCTAAACCATGAGTGTTATAGGTTTATCTTTGTTAATTGCAGGTATGGCCATCCTACAGCTACTCTACTCAGGTTCCCAGCACCGATGGTAGATCCAGACCTACAGTCGGCTATCTCTTTACAGTACAAGTACCTTCGTTCAATGGATGCATTGTTTGGACGGAACACTCCGCAGCAGCGGCCAACCAAGTTAGAGATCCAGACAGGAGCTATCGCGGTGGCAACATGGCAGATGCTGAGTGGGAGTGGGCAATGCAAGAAAAGAGTGACTAGGCTGCAGCAGGCTCATCCTCTAGACAACAACGTGTCTTGTCTGGGTTGAGTTTGTGGGTTCACCTTTTTGGGTCTAGGACAACACCAAGATGCTTGTCCGTCAACTTGGTATCCCTTTGTTTGTTCCTAACAAGAAGCGTCTTGGAACGACCTCCAATAGGGTTTTCACAGGATAAAATGTCTCTAAGACACCACCAAATAGCATGGTAGTCAATGTTGGAGTTGTCCTCCTAAGCTTGAGCCAGACAAACTTCCACGCACTATGGCTTGGGAGGCAAAGCAGCATGGAAGGACAAATATGTAGATTGGTTAAACTACAACCTAAATTGGTGATTATAAAGATTCTAGTTGATGTTTTTTTATTGTTATTGCTAACGTAGGAAAATATTACTCTTAGTCGACCAACCAGAGAGATGGTCAAGTTCTATTTTCCTTTGTTTTTCGCCGCAATGCCAGCTGTTGTGGAATTTTCCTCTTATAGTGTCTCTTCTATGGTCACCCAAGAATCGTCCACTCACTTCTTGTGGCAGCGCAGTGTGACGCGACTCGGGAGAGCGAAATACATTGATAATAAAAGGTACAGAGTACACAGAATGAATAGATGAAATATGGAGTTTGTATGCATAATAGTTACAAGAGGAGTATAGCTCATTTCATAACCTCCTGACCACCCCGAGCTATCTCAATCACACTTTCAATCTCAATCTCAATCTTGTGCACAATCTCAATCTCAATCACACTCTCAATCACAATCGCACTCCCAAAATCTTCGGATAGCAACAATGATCATAATCCGAGCCGTAACACGATCACAATCTCAATATCATGACACCTTGAACAGATCTCGTTTCACACATCAATTTTTGAAACTTCTACAAAATAGCCAAAAGAACATACTGGTGTAGCCAGCTGAACATGATAATCAAATTCCATAACATAATTTTGTATCATAAAAGAGTATGATCACTTCTTGATTGGATAAAACAAAAGAGATATTACCTGTGTATATCTGTTTGTAAGCTAACATGTTGATGCTTGTAGGTCGTCCTACTGCTGCTGACAATTTATTTCTATCATAACTTTGTCATACAAACTCTGAATATAGACTTCCAGGTACTCAAAACGACGAGAACAAGTTTGGTCTACAAGGCATCGCAAATAGAATTGCAAAAAAACTCTTTCTTTGGCTAAAAAAACAACTTTCAAGTTGCGACTCATGAAAAATAAATTTTTGGGTCTCCACTACTTTTTCAACTTATTTTAAGCCTACCCATGTATTTTAAGCTAAAACACATAAAAATACAACATTGATATTAATAAAAACCCTCAATTTTAACTACATTTTTATTATATTATTGTTCATAGAAGACAGACTATCTGTTATTCATTAATCTGTATCAAATATGTCTTTAGTATATTATTTAAAAAGAAGAGAATATATTTTCTCTTAATATCTCTATCTAATAGACTATTCAAAAATCTTTCAAATCGTGTTAAACGAAAGATATGGCCTACTACATTCTTTTCGACTTTAAGAACTTCAAAAATTAGTCCTATTATATCCTCCCTTTATCAAAATTAACTCTGTCCTCAGAGTTGGAAAGAGGGATTTTCAACATACAAAACATCAAATTCAATCCAAGAGGCGTCTTTTAGATGATACATACCACTTAAAGAAAACTTCAAGAAGAATTCTACTTCTAAGCTGTCTAAGTCTACAATCAAACTGGTTTTTAGTTCTGCCTTCATATGTTTTCTTTAGAGCAAGATTATCTAAAAAAACAAAATTTTGTTGACATCCTCACAAAATTTGATATTTGAAAGAGGAATTAAAAGACATACATAAGCAATCATGATAATAGAAGTTGCCCTTATGTGAACAAAATTTCCTCTCAAACATCCCTCCCATATGAGAACTTAGATAAGAGATATAATGCTAGAGTAGAAACTCATTATCTACTTCATTTCTTCTCAGCTTCCTAGTCACATGCCACAACTCTCCCCTCTTGACATAAGACACATTCCATTTGTTCCCCGCTTGCATCACATGTTACCACAAAAGGTTTCCAAGTTTTGAAATTTCCAAAATATAATTTTCAGTCACCCTTGCTTTCAATGTTTCAAATACGGTTTTAAAATTATCTTCTTCCTTAATTCCGATCTGGTCGTATCTAGAGCAAAGGTCAAACTTTGAAAATACTTGTGCACCGCTAAGTTGACTTATCAGCTCATTGATGTGTAGAAGGGGATATTTAGTTTTTAAAGGTTCATTTATTAAGACCCCTATAGTCAATGCATACTCTATAGGTCCCATTATTCTTCCTCTAGAAAAGAACAAAGCTGCCCCAAGGAGATACCCTAGGCCTGATTAACCCTTTCTTCAACAAGTCGTCAAGTTTGAGTTTTAGTTTCTAAAGTTTATCTATATTGAATATATAAGGAGATCAAGAGTACGATTCGGATTCTAGATATAGACCTAGCCCACGGTCTAGTGATCTACGAGAAGACATACATGGAAGGAGGTCAAGGAAAACATCCCTGAGCTCAGCTAGAAGATTTTCTACATACACTGTTTTTTTGCCTTAGGTTTATCTTTTAGCTCAATTGGAAAAGCTATAAAATTCTCACACTCTTGTCTAAGTCACCTTTATATAGTGGCCAAAACTAGATTTAGAATTTATTTCTTCCCCATGAAGAGTGTGACTATCCTCATCCAATGAATGAAGAGAGATTTTTCTTTCTTCATAGTCAATAAAACATGATTTTCAGTCATCTAATTGATACCAATAATCACATCATGCATACCCATGTTTATGACATTAAAAATTTCTTTATTATTATAATTATTAAAAGAGAACACATGTTTTTAATTAGTTCTTTTGTGAACCTTTTATTTTGACAGTTAAGTTCACAAGTCTCTTGATTTATCACTTTAATTTTAGGTTTAATGTCTTAGCCAGATTAGAGAACAAGAATCAATGTGTACTGCTCAAATCAATTAAGAAATTCAATTTCAAATCTTAAATTTTATGCATGAATTTGATCATAGAAGCTTTCAAATGATGCATCAAAGACATAAAGCATCATAAAAAAGGGTTAGATGACTTACCTTTATCATCTGCATCGTCAATAGTCTCCAATTCAACCATCTTGGTACATATTTCCTTATCAATGGCTTTGTTCGGGTATTTAAAATTTTGGTGGCCTTCATCTACATATCAAAAGCATAATCTTAATCTTAGATCTCTTCAATCCAAGATTTCAAATCTTCAATCCAAGCCATAAATTTTTTTAGTCTAGCCTTCTTGAAAACTTGATTGATCTCGCAGCTTCTCCCGTATCGTCATCGTCTTGATCATCACTCCCCTTTCATTTCTTCTTCTTTGATCCTTCACCTCTTGGAGACGGCGATGGACCGTTTCCATGTTTAACTTCCATCTTCTCCTCCACTTTGTCTTCCTACACCAGCTATTCTCTTTCCTTTATCCATTTTCTCGCATCTGTTGAGATCTTCATTGAGCCATCGAATAATCTCCGCTTGTTTCTTCAATCGATGCTCGTGTACTTCCATCGCTTCCGCAGGATTAAAACCGCTATGATACCACTTGTGACGCGACACGGAAGAGCAAAATACATTCATAATAAAAAGTACAGATTACACATAGTGAATAGATGAAATAAAGAGTTTGTATGCATAATAGTTACAAGAGGAGCATAGCTCGTTTCATAACCTCCCGACCACCCCCAAGCTATCTCAATCACACTCTCAATCTCAATCTTGTGCACAATCCCAATCTCAATCACACTCTCACTCTCAATCTCAATCAAAATCGCACTATCAAAATCTCCGGATGGCAACAACGATCATAATCCGAGTCGTAACACAATCACAATCTCAATATGATGACAGCTTGAACCGATCCCGTTTCACACATCGATTTCTGCAACTTCTACAAAATAGCCAAAAGAACATACTCATGCAACCAATTCAACATGATAATCAAAGTTTCAAAACATAATTTTGTATCATCATAAAAAGTATAATCACTTCTTGATTGGATGAAACAAAAGAGATATTACCTCTGTATATCCATTTGTAAGTTAACATGTTGTTGCTTGTAAGTTGTCTTGTTGCTGCTGCTAGCAATTTATTTCTATCATAACTTTGTCATATGAGCTCATAATACACACTTCCAAGTCCTCAAAACGACGGCAATAGGTTTGGTCTACAAGGCATCGCAGATAGAATTGCGAAAAACCTCTTTCTTTGGCTAAAAACACACTTTTTAGGTCGCGACTCTAAAAATTTTATTTTTGGGTCTCCACTAATTTTTCAACTTATTTTAAGCCTACCCATGTATTTTAAGCTAAAACACATAAAAATACAACATTGATATTAATAAAAACCCTCAATTTTAACTACATTTTTATTATATTATTCATATACAAACTATCTGTTATTCATTAATCTTTATCCAATATGTCTTTAGTGTATTATTTAAAAAGAAGAGAATATATTTTCTCTCTTAATACCTTGAACTCATTAATATAAGCTCTATCTAATAGACTATTCAACAATCTTTCAAATCGTGCTAAACGAAAGATATGGCCTACTACATTATTTTTGACTTTAAGAACTTCAAAAGTTAGTCCTATTACATTCTTCCCTTATCAAAATTAACTTTGTCATCAGAGATGGAAAGAGGGATTTTCAACATAGAAAACATCAAATTCAATCCAAGAAGCATCTTTTATATGATACATCACTATAAGAGGATTTGTCTATAACTGCTAGCATTGCTGGGGAAAAACAAAGGAAAAAGGAGAGAGAAAAATTACGGGGATGGTGGTGCAGCCAAATTTGGTCGAAGCTAGCAGGTGGTCTATGCCAGGCAAAGGGTGGAGTCGAGTGTAGTGAAGAGGGCTAGGGCAGGTACCAAGGCCCTTGGCAGCCAAAGGGTAGCAGGAATGTATGTTTAAAGCGTTTTCTAGGCCAAAAGTGCTGCAAGATAGTCCAGATGGGATGGTAGATGAAGGTGACCAAAATGCCAAGTCAGTGTTCAGTGTGCTCTAGAAGCCGGTCCAGACGGATCGTCAAATGGAGCCCCGGTGCTCAAGACATTGTAGTTTAAAGGAAGAGTGCGTAGCACACCCCCGACGGACAGGGCAACTAGGGACAGGTAGCCCGAACTGGTGTGAGTGCATACATGTGTGGTGCTCGAGTTACAGAGCATGCCTGTCTTTTCGTAATGGGAATCAGAGCTCTCGATAGCAAGTTATGGCCGTTAGAAGATTTTCAGGGGGCCGGGTATGAGCTCATTTGACCACACTAAAACATGCGCCATCTGGCATTGTTTCGGTCTCGCCAAAGTTCTCGGTGGTATTGTGCATCATGTGGAGTTGGCACGAGTCGACGGTGCATCAATAGGGTACTTGGTCAGCAAGTTACAGCAAGTTAAAATTGGCAGCAGGTGATAGGGAGGATAATGTAGGTACTTTTCTTGGTTTTTGGAGGCCTCGGATAGCAGGCTCGAAGGAGGCCCAAGACAATGAAGGTCGCCCGGAGAGAGTGAACACAGAGGAGGCTTGGCCCGAGGGCAAGATGTGGGGATCGAAATATGGCAGGCAGGGCAAGTAAGGACGAAAAAAGTGAGCTAGGGGAGGTTTTTGTTGAGGGAAAAAACTTGAAATTTCAAGCCCTTGGGGGCGATTTTCTTAGGGCTGCCATGTGGCAGATAGATAATCTCGTATGCACAAAATGGGGCCAAGACCCTATGGCTTATGTACTAGGGCGTGGCCCTTTGTTGGAATATGAAGCGAGGGAGTGAGCTCCCCTTGCGTGGGCTATGGCGGGAGCGCCGCTAGCGCTGCGTAGACGGTCCTGCGGGGCGGAAGCGGGCTGGTTTTGGTGAGCGGGGCGGCGGTGCACTGGCGCGCGCCCGCCGCTGAGGGTGTAGAGAGCCGGCACTGATGACGTGTCGCGCACAACACAGGGCGCGTTCCCACGGGACAAGTTTTGGAGAGGGAGAGAAGAGGCAATAGAGACATCGCTATTGCCCCCTCCCCCTTGTATATGAGGAGTGTCCCATAGAGATGAAGCAAGGTAAAGCAAGGGCCGGGTTGTCCATAGGGTTAGGAGAAAAAGAAGCGGGTCCCACGCCTCGGGCAAGGCAAAGAGAAAGGAGAGGGGTGAGCCAGGAGTCCGCCAGGTGGGCAAAACCAAGCAAGGCCAAATGGGCCAAACCAAGGGTTTTCCGGGCAAAGGGGACCAAAGAGAAGCAGAGGGAGAGAGGAAAATAAATAAATAAATAAGTGGCAGGAGGATCCGGGCAGATATGTCAAAGTCAAGCCAATTGTGTTGTATAAGGTTGAGGTCATAAGGGTAAAAAATGAAGGATAAAAGATAAAAAATGGAGAAATGCCAAGAGGCAATAGCGACATCGCTATTGCCGCCCCTCCCAAGTACAAAAAGAGAGAAGAAAAGAGCAGATAGAGAAAGGCGGTGCCCCTTTCTCAAAAGATACCAATTCAAGATGCCATGTGGACCTATTAAATTGTAAATTCCCAAATTAAATCCCCCCCCTATAAAAGTAAAAAATGGATCAAATGTGGGTCTTTTTCTTGGCCTTTTGGAGTGCCGTTTTGAAGCCTGCTAAGTGGAGCTCTCTAGCAAGCTAGCCCCTTTGTAACTTTTGCTTGAAAATGGCCATGGTGATGGCAGTGCAAGCCCGTGTATATGTTTTCTGAAGTGCAATCAAGCCACAGTTGCCTCCCATGTTGTTGTTTCCCCTTTTCCCCTTCTCTTTCTCTTGCTTTCATGTTTCTCCTTTGTGCCGGCTATGTGGAAGTGTGTTCCCCCTCGAACCGAAGGTGTTTTGAGTGAGAGAGTGAGATTGAGTGGTTGTGTGCATGTGTAAGGGTGGATACAGGCAGTGGTAGTAGGTGTATCTTGTGTGGTGGTTTGTAGAGTGTGTGAGCAGTGGAAATTGAGCATGAGGTGGTCTGCTAGTGTAAAGTGTTTCTTTGAAGGTGTTTTCTGAGAGAATAGGGGTGTTGTGAATACCCTGAGCTATAGAGAGGCCCTTTTGTTTGTGCTGGGTGTGTTCCCCCATCCCCCCTCTCCAACGACAATAACCGCGGCTATGGACACGGTAGTGGTTTCTCATCAATAAGCACGGTAATAGTCGCGGCAATATATCCACTACTATTACCGCGTCAGTTGCCGCTTCTATTACCATGGGTATTGCCGCTATACGCAAATTCAAACATAAAGGTGCTCATTTGGGTCACCCAATTTTGGGTGGCCCAAATGACCACCTTTATTTTTGACTTGTATAAAACAATGAAATATCAATTGTTTTTTGGAAGAGTATAAAAAATATCAAAGAATTGAAATCGAATTTACTTTGCATTGACAGCTTGCAGAAGATCAACTATTTAAAAAAATTACAATAAAAAGTAAATAGTTGTATATACATTATGCCACATTGGGACTTTACAAAAGTTTGGACAAAATATTTTTCTATCTAATCCTCCTCTATCTCGTTGTCGTCCAGAGGTATATATGTTTTATAACTTTGACTCTACATAAGCCCAAACCAAATTTAACAATTATCAACAACTCAAAACAATTGATACAAAATTACTTGTTTAAACTTACTGCTTGTAGTGATCCAAGCACTGCGTCCAATTGCTCGCGAGAGATGTGGTTGTTTTTGAGCAACCATTTCCAAGTTCTATTTGTCGCTCTCGATACTTGACCATCTCTCTGGTTGGTCGAGAGAGAGTGATATTTTTCTAAGTTAGCAATAACAATACCAAATCATCAACTACAATCTTTATAATCACCGATCGACGTTGTAATTCAATTAATCTTACATATTTATCCTTCCAAGCTCCCTTGCCTCCTGAGTCATAGTGCGTGGGAGTTTGTCTTGCGCGAGCCTCGTGTTGTTGTCTGTATGATGAGCCCGTCGTAGCTTGATCGCTCTTTTCTTGAATTGCCCACTCCCACTCCCACTCCACGTCTCCCATGTTGCTACGGTGGTAACTCCTGTCTGGATCTCTAACCCGGTTGGCTACTGCTCGTCGCACACTGGACTGCTTGTTTTTTAGAAATTTCTTAATGTAGCCCTCCAACCATTGTTGTGAAAAACATTGATCAGGGGCGTTTGGAAATCTAGCTAGCAGAGCATCCTCAATGTACCGTGCATGATCGGGTAGTTGGTCTCTAAACTTTATAGAACAGTTCTTATATGTTGAATGTATAAGAATTTGTACCCTATGCTGTGCCAAAGTCCACCTCCCCGCCGTATTTAACCCTGTAGTAGCGCCCATGCATGTTTGGCATGGGTGTGTCAGTATCCTCGTCCCTGTGCGTCAGGGGTGGCACACTTTGAAAGTGTGGACTCCGTTCCCCCGCCACTTCCAAAACATGCAAAACCACAAGATTTGCCACCGCTTCGTCTCTCATGGCGCTCGCTACATTGAGACGAGCGTCAACGTGCGCTGCCAGAGGAGGTTCGTCGACGATGTTCTGGCGAAGCAGGAGTGGAATGGAGTGCGGTCGGACCCTGTGATGCCATGGGAGTGGGACCTTGCGATGCAAGGGGAGTAGGACCCTGCGATGGAATGGGAGTAAAACGATAAAAAGGGGCGTGAGGTACTGCTCTCATAAAGAGATAGCCAGTTGTAGGTCTGGATCTACGACCGGTGGAGGAACCTCAGAAGGGTAGGTGTAGGATGGCCATGCCTGCAAATAACAAAAATAAATCTATGACACTCATGCTTTAGGGTTAACTAGGCAAAAACATTCTTTATTTGTTTTCTTGTTCTCACCGACTCAAGACTCGGGTCCATTGGAGGCGATGTCCACCCCTCGGGTGAGAGCCCACCTAGGATGTGAACCAACCAAAAGAAGAGCTAGCTGGCTGCTCCCCACGAGTTGGTCTTTCGTCTGACATCTACATTATAAAGAGCAATATGAGATTTAGCTTTTGCCCCCTACTCACTCATCTATACATACGTACACAAGTATATATGCACACAAGCACGTAGATACGTTTACATACTAGTAGACCTAAGTAGGGGCTAGTAGTGCCAAAGGTCAAGTGCACCTCTTTAGATATCATCACAGTCTCAACTGTGGTAAAACCAAAGGTACATTGTGATAATCAAGGCATGAGTGGATCAATGACCACAATGCCAGGATTAAAAAAGGACTATACCCACGAGGAAGCTTCTAACCTTTGGGTGCTATGCTCACGTACTTAGTGCCTACATACATGGATAAAAAAATATATATACATATACGTAATGTAGGCACTCACTCGTGCAGTTGAACTATGAAGCGGGAGCTCCGTCCCAGAGTCATGCATGTGCTTCCATGTAAATCAAGCACTCTCAAAGATGAGAAGCCAAACATGGATGACATCTTTTGCCAAGGCATGGAGGTCTCGGCTAAGGTCATGGTGGCTTTGGACTTGGGTGCTCTTTTCCCTCTTTCTCTCTCTCCCTCTCTATCTCTATTATCTCTCTTTACCTATTTCTCTCCCTCTCTATCTACGCTCTCTCTTTCCCTATATCTCTCTCTTTCTCCCTTTCTATATCTCTCTCTTTCCCTCTCTCTATTTACTCTCTCTCCCTCTCTCTCTCTCTCTCTCCCTCTCTCCCCCTCCCTCTTTCTCTCTCCCTCCCTCTTTCCCCTCTTTCTTTCTACTCCTCTCTCTCTTTCCCTATATCTCGCTATTCCTCTTTCCCTCTCTCTCTATGTAATCTCTCTCTCTATCTCTCTCTCTCTATCTATCTCTTTCCTTCTTTCCATATCTCTCTCTATTCCTCTTTCCCTCTCTCCATTTATTCTCTCTCTCTCTCTATCTCTCTATCACTCTATCTCTTTCTTTCTCTCCCTCCCTCTCTCTCTCTCTCTCTCTCTCTCTCTCTCTCTCTCTCTCTATTTCTCTCCCTTTCTATCTACTCTTTTTCTTTCCCTCTATTTAATCTCTCTCTCTCTCTCTCTCTCTCTGTCTCTCTCTCTCTCTCTCTCTCTCTCTCTCTCTCTCCCCATCTCTCTCTCTCTCCCTATCTCTCTCTATTCCTCTCTTTCTCTCCCCCCCCCCCCCCCCCCCCCCTCTCTCTCTCTCTCTCTCTCTCTCTCTCTCTCTCTCTCTCTCTCTCTCTCTCTCTCCCGCATTCTCTCTTTCTATTTCTCTTTCTCTCTATCTATCTATCCCTCATTCTCTCTATTTCTATCCCTATCCCTCTCTTTCCCTCTTTCTCTCATTCTCTCTTGTTCTATATCTCTCTTCTGTCTCTTTATCTATCTCTCTCTCGCTCTTTTCCTATTTCTCTCTCATCCCTCTCTCTCTCTCTCTCCCTATGTCTCTCTCTCTCCCTATGTCTCTCTCTATCCCTCTTTCTCTCTCTATCTATCCCTCATTCTCTCTATTTCTATCCCTATCCCTCTCTTTCTCTCATTCTCTCTTTCTCTCATTCTCTCTTTATCTATCTCTCTCTCTCTCCATTTATCTCCCTCTAATTAATTCTCTCCCTCTTTCTCTCTTTATCTCTCTCTCTCTCTCTCTCTCTCTCTCTCTCTCTCCATTTATCTTCCTCTCATTAATTCTCTCCCTCTTTCTCTCTTTATCTCTCTCTCTCCATTTATCTCCCTCTCATTAATTATCTCTCTCTTTATCTACCTCTTTCCCTATCTCACTCTCTTTATCTATCTATCTCTCTTTCTCTCCCTCTCTATCTATTTCCCTTCTCATCTCTCTCTATTTATTGCTTTCCATTTATCTCGCTCTCTTTAAATTTCTCTCTCTCTCTCTCTCTCTCTCTCTCTCTTTCTCTCTCTTTATCTTTTTCTCTCTCTATTTCCATCTAACAAACTTAACATTGCTATATAACATTCTATCCAAACAAGCCGAGCAAAGAAATACTTTCCAAACAAGAATAGCAAAGCAACCATTTCCAAACAATCCGAGCAAAGCAACCATTTTCAAATGAACGAGGTATGTTACGGATTCTCTATTTTTTTTGTTTTTATTTATGTGTGTGTCTGTGTAGTAAAAAACAAAAGGGAAAGAGGGGGGAGGTGATTTGTTTTGTGTTTACCTCTTTCTTTGTAGCACGGTTGATCTTTTTCTATGTTGAGTTTCCAAAGACGATGGCGGAAAACCCCCTTCGATGTTGTGCTTCCAAAGACAATGGCGGAAACTTGGACGAAACTCCCTTCGATGAAAATTGGGAAGCTTGGAGAAGGAGAGAGAGAGGGAAGGGAGAAGGGGGGGGGGGGGAGCTTGGGAGGGATGGCGAAGAGAAAGAACGCAGAGTATGTAGCAAAAATGCGGCATACTATGCCTTCTTGCCTATTTTAGGCACCAAGCATTACCGCGGATATTACCGCGTCTATTACCGTGGCCGGTCATCTCAAACGGATACATGCAAATCTGAGGTTGCAATGGGGGGGGGGAGGGGGACTACAAACCACCCCCTCTATCCTTATCGATACATTATTTCATTTTTAAGCCTTTTGAGTTTTTTTATAAAGATTTTTAGTTTTTTATGGATACTTTATTTTATAGTACTTTTAAATGTTTATTAGTTGCATTTTTTAGGTTCTCTTTTAGTTAAAAATAATTTTAGCACTCATTGTCATTTATTCCCTTTGACCTTAACTTTATGTAAATTTTCGAATGGTATTAAGGGCTTTTCTAATTATTTATTTTTTAGGAAACGTGACTAAATGAACACCATTTCATGTGTGTAGGACATCGACTAGGATGATCGTGGTCCCCCTGGAGGCCGTGAGCGTGATCATTGGCTCAAGGAAAAACTCCCTTGTCCTTGAATCAAGTGCAAAAGGGAAATCTCTCGCTTGAGGCACATTGCTTTGGAGCACGTGGAGAACGAAGGGATTTGGCATCCTCGAAAACGTTCTCAGAGAGATGATAGCGCGACTCACCCGTCGCTTGAGGAGGTGTCCCATTGGTCTGTGTTCGGTGATGGTGCATCGGCGTGCAAGGCCGAACGGCAAAGGCAAGAGCGACTAGGCGATTTGGGTGCATTGCATGGTGATCCTCCCATTGCCTCTACTTCGGCAGCTCCTATGGCATCTCTGTTGCATTTTGAGACAGAGGATGAGTACATGTTCCACATGTGTGATGAGCTACTAGCTTATGAGCGCAACATGTGCGAGGAGGATTGTTAGCCCTGCACTAAACATGCTGCCAAAATGGAGGATAGATTGATGACGAGTGCCCAAACACCTCTTTACGAAGGTGCATGGTACTCAGTTCTCCGAGCATTGTTGGAATACCTCAACTTGCAAGAAAAATCCGGTTGGAGTAATGCAAGTGTCGATGCACTACTTTTGTAAGTATGGAATGTGGCTTTTATATACTCTCCACACGCTTTATGGTGTCGTCTTTGTTGGAGCTATATATGGCTCACTCTACTGAACTTGGTCTCACCTATATATTTGTATCTTGTCCTCAATATGAATCAGTCTTTGGGAGCGTATATGGTGTGTCTCTTGTCTCGTCTCTCTCTCTTTCTCTCTACATCTCAACATGGTATCAGAGAGGTAACGATCACGCGCCGATTCAATTCATGGTGACACAATAGTATGTGTATGCGATTCGCATGTAAGATTCAAAATTGCTACAAATTTTATTTTTGAGCGTTGATTCTTGTTAACTGTGGTTGTTTTGTGTTAAGAAGAATATGATTAGTGTTTTAGGTGGCGTTTATTTCTAATCAATCTAATCATTGATTATGTTTCCTTGTTGATGACACCTTGAACTTCATCTCAATTTTTATTGCTGTTCTGCTCAAAATTTGGAGAAATGGGAAAAGCGCGATGGAGCATAGCGCAATGGTATTTTTCATCCAAAACTTGTTTGTCTCCTCGAGCTCTTCGATTTGAGTTCTAGGTTTGCATCAATCGAAGTTCGCAGCAGAAAGTTATGCTATTTTTATTGCATTTGAGCTTGACGCAGCTTTCTTCGTCCTACTTCTTCGTAAAGCGTCCGCGATCATTTTTCTTATTTTGGCGTTAACTTTTTCGAGAAGATTTAGCTTTTTTCTATTCGTATTGTGGCCGTCAATCTTGCGTCTCACGCCACTCTATTTTGAGGACTCGTTTATTATTAACGTCTCCTTTAACCTGCCTTTTTTGGGTGACGTCTCTCACATCTTTGGACGTTCCTTGAGCATCCTTCTTACGTTTATCGTTGACAAAACGCAGTACTCATATCTCTCTCATTCTCAATTGCGGCCTTCACCATATATGGTGTGCAGATTCTGCGATCTTATATTATACGTCTTCTCGCAACAAGATATGGCTATCAATATTCTCGTCAATGGCTTTCTTTCTGGCCAGCGTTCTGTTCCTCCTTTCCAAGGTCAAGGATTTCCAGGCTGGAAAGCAAAGATGTTGTTAATTCTTGAAGGCGATGAACTCTCCGATGTTGTTCTTGGAAATCGTGTTTGTCCGCCTCAGCCTGTTGATACAGATAATGATAACGTGCTTATCACTGAAGGACCTATATTTGAAGATGGAAATGTTGCCTATATGGATTGGCAACGACGTGATAAAGCAGCTCGTCGGTATATTCTTTCTGATCTTACTGATTCCCTTTTGCTTGATATGTATGAACTGCCTACTTCCCACGACGTATGGAAGTACCTTATTGCAAACTTTCAGAAGAAATCTCTTACAGAAATACTTTATTTGAGAGGGTTGCTTAGCAAGTTACAATATGAAGTTGGTACTGCCATGACGGGACATATTGAATCTTTCAAATCTATTATTAATCAAATTGCTGCTGCCAGTGATCCTGTTCCACAAAAGCAACTGATTACACTTCTCCTTGATACGGTGAAGGACTCTTCTTATGATAACATTGTTACTATTCTCTCTAATAAAGATGGTCTTGATTTCGACCAAGCATGCATGTCTTTAATTGAATACTCTCAAGGTCAAGAACGTCGGAATGATGGTCACGATACAGCTATGACTTCACAAGAGGAGACTGAGTCACAACAGATGGAAAGTGCTTTTTATGCTCGAAGGCGTCCATTTCAACGAGGAAACCGCAGAGGTGGCCGTCACGGTAATATTTTCTCTCGTCTCAAATTTTCTAATAAGCAATGTTCTTACTGCAACAGAAATGGCCATACTGAAGATGATTGTTGGGCACGTCAATATGATCAAGAACATAATATTACCACAAAACAACCACGTTTATCTAGAGACTCTTCTTCTTCTTCTTGTGAATATTGTGGACAATCTAATCATCCCACTCATATGTGCTATAAGCATCAATTCGACACAGATCGGAATAGATCATATGCTACTAAACATCGAAACAACATTGTACCAGAAATAAGCTGCGTCCTATGTTCAGTTGCTCCAGACAGAATACTTCATGTACGTGATGGATCACTTTTTATTGTCGATTGTGGTGCCACAGGAAATATGACATATCAGTCTAAGTGGATCCATAACTATCATCCACTACCAGTTCAACATGTTGTTTATCTTGCTGATAATACTACTTGTCAAGTAAAGGGTATTGGAGACTTATATCTTGGTACCTTATCTTCTTCCACTCGAATTTTGCGAGGAGTATTACATGTACTAGATCTTCAACGTAATCTTCTTTCAGTTGCTAGTATCTTGGTATGTTTGTTGGATTTGATCATACCAAATGCCGAATTGAGAAAGATGGACAGACTATAGCCATTTCTCCTCGAAACGGTAATTTGCTTGAACTCTCTCTCAACGATGCTGTAGCAAATATTGTCACTGCTCCAGGTGATCATGATTGCAAAGTATGGCATCACCGTTTTGTTCATGCTGATTTCTCAAAACTCCTTGATCTTCAACGTCGTGATCTTGTTCATGACATGGATCTTAAAGCCCATCCCCATATGGGAATTTGTGAATTTTGTGCTCTTGGGAAACACAACCGTAAACCCTTTCCTCTTTCAAATACAACTCATTCTCATGACATATTGGATCTTGTTCATACTGATATATATGGACCTCTACCTTCTTCGAGATCGCAATATCGCTACTTCATTACTTTCATTGATGATTTCTCAAGGTATACGACTGTATTTCTACTTAGACAAAAATCTGAAGCCTTATCTGTTTTCAAACAATTTCACAAAGTGGCGGAACTTCAAACTGGTCGTCGCCTTAAGAAGCTTCGTAGTGACAATGGAGGCGAATATGTTTCTCGAGAGTTTGTGAGTTACTGTGCTGACAGTGGAATTCATCATGAACACACTATTCCATATTCGCCTCAACAGAACGGTGTTGCTGAACGAAAGAATCGCACTATTCTCAATGTTGTAAGATGTATGCTGATTCATTCTGGCTTATCTCGTGTTTTTTGGGCTGAAGCTACTTTGACAGCAGCATTTATTCAGAATCATCTTCCTACTACTGCACCCTCTGGTAATATACCCATCACAGCATGGACAGGTGACATTCCTTGTGTATCCCATTTTCGAACCTTTGGATGTATTGCTTATATTCATGTTCCCAAAGAAACACGAACAAAGCTTGATGCTCCTGGACTTAAAGTTATTTTTATTGGATATTCTGACACTTCCAAAGGCTACAAATTCTATGACCCTTCCTCCAAGAAAGTAATTGTGAATTGTGATGCTACTTTTAACAAACAGCTTATGGGAGGCTCATGGTCCATGGATGATTCTGATGATACTAAATCACTGCTTTAGGTTTTTTCATTTCTTTTAGAAGATGAAAATCTTCCTATAGAGCAACTTTCCTCTTCACAACCATCCATTCCAAATGTTGCCAATGATGATATTGATATTTTTGTTGATCTGCCTATTGATTTTGAACATGGCTCATGTCATGTTTATGATGACGATATTGTTGATAATGCTTTTTCTACTTCTGAAGATCCCATTACTTATGATGAAGCTATCTCTTCACCACAAAAGGATCAATGGCAAGAGTCTATGGAAGTAGAGTACGATTATCTTATCTCTAAAGGTACATGGATACTAACTGAATTACCTCCTGGTCGTACAGGTATTAAATGTAAGTGGGTGTATAAGACAAAAGTAAAAGCAGATGGATCTTTTGACAAGTTCAAGGCGCGTTTAGTTGCAAAAGGTTACTCCCAAGTAGCTGGTGTTGATTATCAAGAGACTTTTTCACCAGTTGTTCGCATTACAAGTTTTCGTGTTTTATTGGCATTTGCTGTTCAATTTGATTTAGAAGCTCATCAAATGGATGTGCGAACTGCTTTTCTTAATGGTGACTTGGAAGAGGAAATTTATATGGAACAACCAGAAGGGTTTGTTATTCCACGTAAAGAAGACCTTGTTGCTCAACTCCATAAGGCATTATATGGTCTCAAACAAGCTTCGCGAGCCTGGTATACAAAATTTGATCTTTTTCTCACCTCTAAAGGATTCATCTCTTGCTCGTCAGACCCCAACTTATAAATAAAACGCCAAGGTAGCAGTTTTGTGAATCTTGCTCTTTATGTGGATGATACCATCCTTGTTTCCAATGAGTTGGGATTTCTTCTGCAAGTGAAAAAGTTATTGTCTTCTACATTTGATATGGTGGATATTTGAGAGATTCACTCGTGTATTGGCATTTAAATCCAATGGAACCGTACAAAAGGTATTTTATTTCTTCGGCATTCAAAGTTTATTGCACATACTATTCAAAAATTTGGTATGGAATCTACACATTCAGCCAACACACCTTGTCTTGCGAGCTCTACGAAGAACACTTCTGACAATGGCGGTCAACTTGTCACAAATCAACCTTATGCTAACTTGATTGGATGTCTTCAATTTGTTGGCATGAACACTCGTCTTGATATTCTGTTTGCTGTTAATTATCTTGGACAACATCTTGCATGTCCCTCTCTTAAACATTGGTCTGCTGCAAAGCGTGTATTGAAATACTTGAAAGGCACTATAGATTTTGGTTTAGTCTATCGACGACAACTCACGTCGGATTCTATGCAATCTCTTTCTCTTTTGGGTTACACAGATGCAGACTAGGCAAGCTCACATTTATATATGCGATCTACTAGTGGAAATTGCTTCTTTATAAATGGTTGTCTTGTTTCTTGGACCAGCAAGAAACAACGTTGTGTTGCAGTTTCTACGACTGAGTTTGAATATGTTGCGGCATCACTTGCAGCTCGTGAGTTGATTTGGCTTCGACAAATGCTGGTTGATATTGGTCACTCTCCTCTTTCTAGAACACCCTTGCGGTGTGACAACCAAAGTGCTATTAGTCTTGCAAAAGACTACGTTCAACATAATAAGTCAAAGCACATTGTTGTCCATTATCATTATGTCAGGTATGAAGTACGCAAAGGAACCATTATGGTTGAACACTGTCCAAGTGACCAGATGATTGTAGAAATTTTGACCAAAGGCCTCAATGAGTCACGTTTCATCCTCTTGCCCTCGGAGCTTGGAGTTGCTTCGGCCTCACTCTTTCTAGATTAGCTTCTTTGCTATTGTAATAGATTTGTACATATGACATTATAATCTTTTAGGTACCATGCACTATACACACTCCACATTTGCACATTGTGATATCTAAGTCACTTGAATATTTTTACAAGATGCACAATTCACTTTCACATCATCACCGCTGGTTCATATTCTCACATTGTATAAGGGCTTGGGTTTTTCCCTTGAACTCCCCAAGGGTTTTTTTCATCCAAAGTTAGAGACCTTTGTTTGAGTAGGGGTGTTGGAGCTATATATGGCTCACTCTACTGAACTTGGTCTCACCTATATATTTGTATCTTGTCCTCAATATGAATCAGTCTTTGGGAGCGTATATGGTGTGTCTCTTGTCTCGTCTCTCTGTCTTTCTCTCTACATCTCAACAGTCTTCTAGGAATTATACTAATACACATATTTTTTGTAGTTTGATGGGAAAAATGTTTCCAGAAGATCACCACATGCCTCCAGATCGTCGACGAGCTAGATCGTATGTCACTGCACTTGTAATGGAGTATGAGCGCAATGAGCATGCACATGCTACCTCATGTCCCGTGTGCGGGGAGGCACGATACAAGATAGGAGTGAGGAGGGCGCACCTACACCGCAAGGTATTGAGACACTTTCCATTAATTCCTCACATCCAACACATGTTTAAAAGCAGGTCTACTGTGGATCTTCTTGCGTGGAACGTGAACCATCGCTCAAATGATGGAATGATGTGTGTCCCTGCCAATTCACTTGCATGGAGTCACATCAAAACTCATGTCCAGAGTTTGGGTTGGAGCCTTGACACTTGAGGCTTGGGGTAGCAAGTGATTGTGTCAACCCCTTCGGTTCTAAGTCTACTTCATGGAGCACTTGGCCTGTGGTGATCGTCAACTACAATATTCCACCATGGGAGACAACCAAGCAGGGCATTATACTTCTTTCCTTGCTTGTTCCAGGGAATTACAAAGTGTAAAATATTGACATTCACCTCGAGGCCCTCATCGAGGAGTTGGAGGAGTTATGGAGAGGTATTCCTGTTGTCGATGTCTCACTTGCAAAGGGGAGGGGGAGAGAGGCCATTGTGCGGGGAATCCTTATGTGGCCTATGCATGACTATCTTGGGCTTGGATAGATTTCTCATAACCCCCTTTCCTCTATCTCTCTCTCCCTCTTTCCCTCTCTCCCTTTAGTTCATTTTAGTTCCCTCATCTCTCTAACCATATGATATGTATGCAGGATTGTCCACATCGTGTCACAATGCATGTCCTACTTGCGGGCCATCAATGGTGACGGAAAGGCCCGATTCCTTGCGCAAGGTAATCTATCCAAACAACCATTGTTTCTTACCCCAAGGGCATAACAAGCACAAGGATCCAACAGATGGAAAGACTCCTCTAAAGCTCACGATGGCAGATTGGGCAACCATTTGGGAAGAACACCACAACAACAATTCGGCTCCGTGTCCCACCAAAAGGTATATCAAGGTATTTTATATTTTTAAGGTTTCCATATTGGAAGGACTTAAAAATACAACACCTCTTGGATACCATGCACATATTCAAGAATGTAGCCCAAACACTATGGGACCACATTATTGGCAAGAAGGACTCTTTGGGTGCCAGGGAGGATTTGAGGCTTTTAAAATGTATGCTCGCCTCCGCTACTCCACTTCGTGCCCCAAATGGAAAGATTGTGCTTCTTAAAGCACCATGGATACTAGCGAAAGAAAAATTAGACAATGTGAAGGGTACCATTGCCTCTATTCGCACACCAATAGGATACATGAGGTCGCTAAAGAGAGCTTTCACAAAAGAGAAGAAGGGTGGAAGCATTCAATTATATGAGTTGAAGTCCCATGATTGGCACAAGATGCTTCAGGTAATCTTCATGCTTCCTATTCGATCTATAGTTTGTGTGTATGACTATCACTAACTTTTCCTTTCCCTGATTTACATTGTAGTTCATTTTGTCGGTGAGTATGTGTATATGTCGGGACAAGAAAGTCAAAGATGCTATTTTCAACCTAGGAGAGCTAGTAAGGTACACCAAAAGACTCCACTCAACTACACATTTTTAATGTACACAATAATTTCAACTAGAATTTAGTGTATCATTGTGTGTTTTCTTCTAGATTTGTAAGCTCCAAGGAAATCAAAATAGATGCTATCACTCTTGCTCAAACACATGCAACTGAAACTGTGTGTGCCATTAAAGATGTAGTTCCTCAATTGGTCCTTCTTAGTCAAATTCACCTCTTGGTTCACGTGGTGGAGGAGATCGCTATATGTCGAGTAGTGCACGCATGATGGATGTTCTTTTTAGAGAGCTTTTAAAGACTCTTAAAGATTTTGTGTGGCTACGGTCACAACCAGATGCATGTATGGGGGAAGGGTGGATCGTTCAAGAGGCATTTGTTTACATACACTACAACATAATCCAAAGTTATCGACGCCCGTGCCTTTCCACGTCCATATCGATGTTCTTACACTCTGTCGATATGTGCGTTGATAACTGCGTCGATATGTCCGTGGATATTAGCGTAGAAAGGTAAAGTTTTCCACGTGTATATCGACGCAGTTATCGACGACAGACATATCGACGCTAAGAATTTGGGGGGAAAAAAGCCGAACCCGTACGAAGGGGCCATTTGCACCCTCAACGCACGCGGTCTCAGAATCTTGGCCGAAACCTGCGCAGCAGGTATTATAGCACTCTTCCCCCCCCTCCCAACCCCTCTCTCTCTCTCTCTCTCTCTCTCTCTCTCTCTCTCTCTCCACAGCGTGTGTGTGTGTGTAGGATAGAGATAGATAGATAGAGAGAGAGAGAGAGCGGTGTTTGTGTGTGTGTGTATGTAGGAAAGAAAGAGAGAGAGCGGTGTGTGTGTGTGTGTTTGTGTAGGAAAGAGAGAGAGAGAGAGAGAGAGAGAGAGAGAATTATGGTTTGCGAAAAAAATCAAAATTAAAAAAAGAAATGAAATGAAATGTTATATTAACTCTTCAAAAGGCCAAAGTGACCTATGAGACCAGAAAGCTACAATGTGGTAGACTGATTCAAAGTCAGAATAACAAGATGACAAAATGACAAAATAAAATATTATGGAATCCTAAACTGCTTGGTGTGGACTAAGTAGCTAAAACAGCTAGCTGGGATAGGTAGATCATAGGAGATCCACCATTTGTCACTGACGGACCTCATCAATCTCCTCCATGGTCAGTAGTCTGACCGGGCGTTGTGCATGTCCAGCCAAAGTGACCTGGATCGTCTAATGCAGCCTCTGACTTCATTTGACCAGCTCAAAATATATTCGAAGCTCAACTCTAACCTTTACACATGAAAGTCCTCTAGGGAGCAACAACAACGCCGTCGTTGCTCTTAGAGACAAGCTTCCTCCTCAAAAAAGGTTGGGCAAGGGCATATAACAAGCCGTAGGTCAAACGGATAGAAGAAACGTCCAAAATACAAGCAATTTTTTAAGTCCGGTTGGGTTTTTCTACAGAAAACCGCAAACGGACTTCATAAACGGCTTCTACGCCATACGGACTTCGGAAATGGCTTCTATGCCTACATAAACCATCCGTAGTCCATTAGGTAGTCTTAAGGAAATTTCAAGAGCGTGTATGGAAAGCCATATGTCAAACGGACAGAAGAAATGTCAAATACACAAGCCGTAGGTCAAATCCGGTTGCGTTTTTCTACGGAAAAACGCAGACGGTCTTCGGAAACTAGTTCTATGCCTACCGAAACCATCCGTAGTCCATGAGGTAGTCTTTAGTCAATGTCAAGAGCACGTATGGCAAGCCATAGGTCAAACGCATGGAAGAAGCGCCAAATACACAAGACGTAGGTCAAATCCGATTGCGTTTTTCTATGAAAAAACGCAGTCAGACTTCGAAAACTGATTCTACGCCTACCAAAACCATCCATAGTCCATTAAGTACGTAGTCTTAAGGCAATGTCAAGACACTGTATGGCAAGCCGTAGGTTAAACGGACAGAAGAAACGTCAAATACACAAGCTAAAGGTCAAATCCGGTTGCGTTTTTCAACTTAAAAAAGAAAACGGACTTCGAAAATGGCTTCTATGCCTACTGAAACCATCCGTAGACAATTAGGTAGTCTTTAGGTATTGTCAAGAGTGCGTATGGCAAGCCGTAGGTCAAATGGATAGAAGAAACGCCAAATACACAAGCCGTAGGTCAAATCCGGTTTGCGTTTATCTACGGAAAAATGCAAACGGACTTCGGAAATGGCTTATATGCCTACCGAAACCATCCGCAGTTCATTAAGTAGTATTAAAGCAATGTCAAGAGCGTGTATGGCAAGTCGTAGGTCAATGGGTTTGAATTAACGCCAAATACACAAGCCGTAGTCGAATCCGGTTGCATTTTTCTACGGAAAAACGCAAACGGATTTCGGAAATGACTTCTATGCCTACTGAAACCATCCGTAGTCCATTAGGTAGTCTTAAAGCAATTTCAAGAGCGCGCATGGCAAGCCGTAGGTGAAACGGATAGAAGAAACACCAAATACACAAGCTGTAGGCTAGGTCTAATCCGATTGCATTTTTCTACTAAAAAACGCAGACGGACTTCGAAAACTGCATCTACGCCACCAAAACCATCCGTAGTCCATTAAGTAGTCTTAAGACAATGTCAAGACCATGTATTGCAAGCCGTAGGTTAAACTGATAGAAGAAACATCAAATACACAAGCCGTAGGTCAAATCCGATTGCGTTTTTCTACGAAAAAATGCAAACGGACTTCGGAAATGGATTTAATGCCTACTGAAACCATCCGTAGTCCATTAGGTAGTCTTTAGGCAATGTCAAGAGCACGTATGGCAAGCCGTAGGTCAAACCGATAGAAGAAACGCCAAATACACAAGCCATAGGTCAGATCTGGTTGAGTTTTTCTACGAAAAACACAAACGGACTTCGGAAATGGCTTCTATGCCTAACGAAACCATCCGTAGTCCATAAAGTAGTCTTAAAGCAATTTCAAGAGCGTGTATGGTGAGCTGTAGGTCAATGGGTTTGAATTAACGCCAAATACAAAAGCCGTAGGTCAAACCCGGTTGCGTTTTTCTACGAAAAAACGCAAACGGATTTCAGAAATGACTTCTATGCCTACTGAAACCATCCATAGTCCATTAGGTGGTCTTAAAGCAATGTGAAGAGCCTGTATGGCAACCCGTAGGTCAAACGGAGAGAAGAAACGCCAAATACACAAGGGATTGATCAAATACGATTACGTTTTTCTACGAAAAAATACAAACGGACTCTGGAAACTGATTCTATGGTTACCGAAACCATCCGTAGTCGATTAGGTAGTCTTTAGGCAATGTCAAGAGTGAATGCCAGAGATGTGGCCTTGACTAAATTCTGCTACATGCATTGCCATGTTCACCTGGGAGTGCACGTATGTGTCTACCCATATAGGATTTGACCAATAAAGACGAGATTTTGACCCGGTGGTCTTGATCTCCATACACCTCTGGACTCAGGTGTACGGAGATTGGGCAAGACTAGAGAATGCAAGGTAGTTTACATTGTGAGGAGTATATATATTAAAACAACATTCATAATCATTGTAGATGGGAACGTCATCAACTAATATGGAGGAAAAGATTGCATGCTCGTGCACACTCTGCAAGTATCAAATCCTGCGCAAGCGTAGGATATGTAATGAGCATGTGCACAAGTACGGAGAGTTTGCTAAAGAAACCGTACAGAATCTACGATACGACTCCTACGGAACGGGCATTGATTTTCGTGACATAGCACCTACATCTGAGAGAGAGAGAAAAAGGATTATACGTGAAGGTCCGACCAATATAGAGCCAAGGATGGAAGCAGAAAAGGACTTACAGACAGAAGACGACGTCATGGAGGAGATGCTGGATACCTTCTTCCAGACAAGTGAGGAGACCGCTAATGAAGCAGCACCAGAATCCGTGCGCCTATCTCCTGAAGACATGTTGAGGAAGTTGGCACGTCAACCAGTTTATGAAGGCGCCAAAATATTGACGCTTTGTACTTGTCTGGCGTTTTTGAATCTTCAGTCAGTGTACGGGTGGTCAAATACTTGCGTCACTGCTTTGTTTAGGTATGTAATTTACAAAAGAGATTTTCCGATTGCAACGGTCACGTTGGAGAGGGGGAATGGGGGAACACACCCAACACAAACAAAAGGGCCTCTCTATAGCTCAGGGTATCCACAACACCCCTATCCTCTCAAAAAACACCTTCAAAGAAACACTCTTCATTAGCAAGCCGCCGCCTGCTCAATTGTCACTGCTCACACACTCCACAAACCACCACACAAGATACACCTACTACCACTGCCTGTCTCCGCCCTTACACATGCACATAGCCACTCAATCTCACTCTCTCACTAAAAACACCATCGATCCGGGGGGGCACACACTTCCACACAGTCGGCACCAAGAAGAACCATGAAGGTAGGAGAAAGAGAAGAGAGGAAGGGGAAACAACGACACAGGAGGCAACTGTGGCTTGATTGCACTTCAAAAAACACATACATCGGCTTGCAATGCCATCACCATGGCCATTTTCAGGCAAAAGTTACAAAGTGGCTAATTTCTAGAGAACTCCACTTTGCAGGCTTCAAACGGCACCTCAAAAGGCCAAGAAAAAAGGCCCAAATTTGATCCTTTTTTTACTTTTATAGGGGGGCCTTTAATTTGGGAATTTGCATTTCAATTGGTCCACCTGGCATCTTTAATTGGTATCTTTTGGGAAAGAGGGCACCACTTTGCTCTATCTCTCTCTTCTTCACTCTTTGCACTTGGGAGGGGGGCATTAGCGATGTCGCTATTGCCCCCTAAGATCTTCATTTTTTATTGTTTATTTTTCACCTTTTACCCTCTTTTGGTTTTGCCTTATACTGCTTAATTTTTGATTTTGACCTTCTCCCTTTATCCATCCGACTCCTTCTTGGCTCCCTTCTGGCTTTGACCTCCCTCTTTTGGCCCTTGGAATTGGTCCTCCCCTTTATCCTTTCCTTGTCCTGTCCCTCTTACCTTTGCCTTTGCTTGGCCCGTACGCCCTTTGCAATGTCTACCCTTTCTCTCTCTCTCTCTCTCTCTCTCTCTCTCTCTCTCTCTCTCTCTCTCTCTCTCTCTCTCTCTCTCTCTCTCTCTCTCTCTCTCTCTCTCTCTCTCTCTCTCTCTCTCTCTCTCTCTCTCTCTCTCTCTCTCTCTCTCTCTCTCTCTCTGCCGCGGGACTCGCCTCTTACCTGAGCGGGGAGGCAATAGCGACATCGTTATTGCCCCCTCTCCTCCTTTTGAAATTTTGGGGCCCATTGGGCCATGGGAAATGCCCTAGTCGGGCGCCACATCACCACTTGCTCCTCGTCTCCCGCACGAGTGCTCCGCCCCGCCTCACCGACCGCCGCCAAAACCGCCCAACCTCCGCCTGCGCAGCGCCACAGGCTTTCCACCATAGCCCACGAGCTCAAAGAGCTCTTCCACTTCACATACCCCTAATAGGGTTACGCTCCAGCTCTTGTACCCCGGACCTCTTACCTGCGCACCCGCATGTGGGACATTTATAGTGCCACGTGGCGGCCCCCGGGAGAACCTCCCTACAATGGCCCCCAAGGCCTTCAAAAACCATTTTTTTAAACTAAAAAAAACTTCCCTTTTTTGCTTTCATTGGGTACTCTGCTATGCCCTGCTCAATTGGCCTATGCACCGTCCGTCAAACCCTTTCGAAATCCACCGTGTTTATCTTCAAACTACCTACCTCTGGTCCCACTTTGAGATTCCCAAGGCTGACATCCGAGGCCGTAAAAAATGCCAAGAATAGGTACATGCATTATTCCCCCTAGCACCTGCCAATTTCAACTTGCTGTAACTTACTGACCAAGTACCCGATTGACGCGCCGTCAATTTGTGCTAGCTCCATATGACTCACACTATCACTGAGAACTTTGGCGAGGCCCAAGAGATGCCAGATGGAACATCTTCCAATGCAACCAAGTGGGCTCAGACCCAGCCCCCTCGAAAATCTTCTAACGGCCATAATTTGCCATCCAGAGCTCCGATTCGCAATTCGAGAAGATAGGCATGCTCCACAACTCGAGCATTACGCACATATTATATGCTGACGAGGGGGCTGGGCAACGATGAGAGGGCTGGGCATATACGCACAAAGCTTCGTCTTCTTTATCTCGCACACCGCATGCTTTAGGTGGGTTGCCCTGTTGAGATGTAGAGAGAAAGACAGAGAGACGAGACAAGAGACACACCATATACGCTCCCAAAGACTGATTCATATTGAGGACAAGATACAAATATATAGATGAGACCAAGCTGAGTAGAGTGAGCCATATATAGCTCCAACACCCCCACTCAAACAAAGGTCTCTAGCTTTGGATGAAAAAACCCTTGGGGAGTTCAAGGGAAAAACCGAAGCCCCTATACAATATGAAAATATGAACCAGCGATGATGATGTGAAAGTGAATTGTGCATCTATGTACAAATATTCAAGTGACTTAGAGATCACAATGTGCAAATGTGGAGTGTGCATAGTGCATGGTACTTAAAAGATTACAATGTCATATGTACAAAGCTATTACAATAGTAAAGAAGCTAATCTAGAAAGAGTGAGGTCGAAGCAACTCGATCCAAGCTTCGAGCGCAAGAGGATGAAACGTGACTCGTTGAGGCCTTTCGTGAAAATGTCTGCAATCATCTGGTCACTTGGACAGTGTTCAACCATAATGGTTCCTTTGCGTACTTCATACCTGACATAATGATAATGGACAGCAATGTGCTTTGACTTATTATGTTGAACATAGTCTTTTGCAAGACTAATAGCACTTTGGTTGTCACACCGCAAGGGTGTGCTAGAAAGAGGAGAGTGACCAATATCAACCAGCATTTGTCGAAGCCAAATCAACTCACGAGCTGCAAGTGATGCCGCAACATATTTTGACTTAGTCGTAGAAACTGCAACACAACGTTGTTTCTTGCTACTCCAAGAAACAAGACAACCATTTATAAAGAAGCAATTTCTACTAGTAGATCGCATAGATAAATGTGAGCTTGACCAGTCTGAATCTGTGTAACCCAAAAGAGAAAGAGATTGCATAGAATCCGATGTGAGTTGTCGTCGATAGACTAAACCAAAATCTCTAGTGCCTTTCAAGTATTTCAACACACGCTTTGCAGCAGACCAATGCTTAAGACAAGGACATGCAAGATGTTGTCCAAGATAATTAGCAACAAACAGAATATCAGGACGAGTGTTCATGCCAACAAACTGGAGACATCCAATCAAGTTAGCATAAGGTTGATTTGTGACAAGTTGACCGCCATTGTCAGAAGTGTTCTTCGTAGAGCTTGCAAGACAAGGTGTGTTGGTTGAATGTGCAGATTCCATACCAAATTTTTGAATAGTATCTGCAATAAACTTTGACTGTCGAAGGAATAAAATACCTTTTGTACGGTTCCGTTGGATTTGAATGCCAAGACACGAGTGAATCTCTCCAAGATCCACCATATCAAATGCAGAAGACAATAACTTTTTCACTTGCTGAAGAAATCCCAAATCATTGGAAACAAGGATGGTATCATCCACATAAAGAGCCAGAATCACAAAACTGCTACCTTGGCGTTTTATGTATAAGTTGGGGTCTGACGAGCAAGAGATGAATCCTTTAGAGGTGAGAAAAAGATCAAATTTTGTATACCAGGCTCGCGAAGCTTGTTTGAGACCATATAGTGCCTTATGGAGTTGAGCGACAAGGTCTTCTTTACCTGGAATAACAAACCCTTCTGGTTGTTCCATATAAATTTCCTCTTCTAAGTCACCATTAAGAAAAGTAGTTCGCACATCCATTTGATGAGCTTCTAAATCAAATTGAACAGCAAATGCCAATAAAACTCGAACACTTGTAATGCGAACAACTGGTGAAAAAGTCTCTTGATAATCAACACCAGCTACTTGGGAATAACCTTTTGCAACTAAACGCGCCTTGAACTTGTCAAAAGATCCATCTGCTTTTACTTTTGTCTTATACACCCACTTACATTTAATAACTGTACGACCAGGAGGTAATTCAGTTAGTATCCATGTACCTTTAGAGATAAGAGAATCGTACTCTGCTTCCATAGCCTCTTGCCATTGATCCTTTTGTGGTGAAGAGATAGCTTCATCATAAGTAATTGGATCTTCGGAAGTAGAAAAAGCATTATCAGCAATATCGTCATCATAAACATGACATGAGCCATGTTCAAAATCAATAGGCAGATCAACAAAAATATCAATATCATCATTGGCGACATTCGGAATGGATGGTTGTGAAGAGGAAATTTGCTCTATAGGAAGAGTTTCATCTTCTGAAAGAAATGGAAAATCTTGAAGCAATGATTTAGTATCATCAGAATCATCCATGGACCATGAGCCTCCCATAAGCTGTTCGTTAAAAGTAGCATCACGATTCACAATTACTTTCTTGGAGGAAGGGTCATAGAATTTGTAGCCTTTGGAAGTGGCAGAATATCAATTAAAAATAACTTTAAGACCAGGATCATCAAGCTTTGTTCGTGTTTCTTTGGGAACATGAATATAAGCAATACATCCAAAGGTTCGAAAATGAGATACAGAAGGAATGTCACCTGTCCATGCTGTGATGGGTATCTTACCAGAGGGTGCAGTAGTAGGAAGATGATTCTGAATAAATACTGCTATCAAAGTAGCTTCAGCCCAAAAGACACGAGATAAGCTAGAATGAATCAGCATACATCTTACAGCATTGAGAATAGTGCGATTCTTTCGTTCAACAACACCATTCTATTGAGGCGAATATGGAATAGTGTGCTCATGATGAATTCCATTGTCAGCACAGTAACTCACAAACTCTCGAGAAACATATTCGCCTCCATTGTCACTACGAAGCTTCTTAAGGCGACGACCAGTTTGAAGTTCCGCAGCCTTGTGGAATTGTTTGAAAACAGATAAGGCTTCAGATTTTTTTCTAAGTAGAAATACTATCGTATACCTTGAGAAATCATCAATGAAAGTAATGAAGTAGCGATATTGTGATCTCGAAGAAGGTAGAGGTCCACATATATCAGTATGAACAAGATCCAATATGTCATGAGAATGAGTTGTATTTTAAAGAGGAAAGGGTTTGCGATTGTGTTTCCCAAGAGCACAGAATTCACAAATTCCCATATGAGGATGGGCTTTAAGATCCATGCCATGAACAAGATCACGATGTTGAAGATCAAGGAGTTTTGAGAAATCAGCATGAACAAAACAGTGATGCCATACTTTGCAATCATGATCACCTGGAGCAGTGACAACATTTGCTACAGCATCATTGAGAGAGAGTTCAAACAAATTACCATTTCGAGGAGCAGTGGCTATAGTCTGTCCATCTTTCTCAATTCGGCATTTATTATGATCAAATCCAACAAACAGACCAAGATCAACAAGTCTAGCAACTGAAAGAAGATTACGTTGAAGATCTGGTACATGTAATACTCCTCGCAAAATTAGAGTGGAAGAAGATAAGGTACCAAGATATAAGTCTCCAATACCCTTTACTTGACAAGTAGTATCATCAGCAAGATAAACAACACGTTGAACTGGCAGTGGATGATAGTTATGGAGCCACTTAGACTGATATGTCATATTTCCTGTAGCACCAGAATCAACAATAAAAAGTGATCCATCGCGTACATGAAGTATTCTGTCTGGAGCAACTGAACATAGAACGCAGCTTGTTTCTTGTACAATGTTGTTTCGATGTTCAGTAGCATATGCTCTATTCCGATCTGTGTCGAATCGATGCTTATAGCACATATGAGTGGGATGATCAGATCGTCCACAATATTCACAAGAAGAAGAAGAAGAGTCTCTAGATAAACGTGGTTGTTTTTTTGGTAATATTGTGTTCTTCATCATATTGACGTGCCCAACAATCATCTTCAGTATGGCCATTTCTGTTGCAGTAAGAACATTGCTTATTAGGAAATTTGAGACGAGAGAAAATATTACCGCGACGGCCACCTCTGCGGTTTCCTCGTTGAAATGGACGCCTTCGAGCATAAAAAGCCCGTTCCATCTGTTGTGACTCAGCCTCCTCGTGTGAAATCATAGCCGTATCATGACTAGCATTACGACGTTCTTGACGTTGAGAGTATTCAATTAAAGACATGCAGGCTTGGTCGAAATCAAGACCATCTTTATTAGAGAGAATAGTAACAATGTTATCATAAGAAGATTCCTTCACCGTATCAAGGAGAAGTGTAATCAGTTGCTTTTGTGGAACAAGATCACCGGTAGCAGCAAGTTGATTAATAATAGATTTGAAAGATTCTATATGTCCCGTCATGGAAGTACCAACTTCATATTGTAACTTGTTAAGCAACCCTCTCAAATAAAGTATTTCTGTGACAGATTTCTTCTGAAAGTTTGCAATAAGGTACTTCCATACGTCGTGGGAAGTAGGCAGTTCGTACATATCAAGCAAAAGGGAATCAGTAAGAGCAGAAAGAATATACCTACGAGCTGCTTTATCACGTCGTTGCCAATCCGTATAGGCAACATTCCAATCTTCAAATATAGGTCCTTCAGTGATAAGCACGTTATCATTATCCGTATCAACAGGCTGAGGCGGACAAACACGATTTCCAAGAACAACACCCAAGATTTCATCGCCTTCAAGAATTAACAACATCTTTGCTTTCCAGCCTGGAAAACCTTGACCTTGGAAAGGAGGAACAGAACACTGGCCAGAAGGAAAGCCGTTGATGAGAATATTCATAGCCATATCTTGTTGCGAGAAGACGTATAAGATAAGATCGCAGAATTTGCACACATATATGGTGAAGGCCGCAATTGAGAATGAGAGAGATATGAGGACTGTGTTCCGTCAATGATAAACGTAAGAAGGATGCTCAAGGAACTTCCAAAGATGTGAGAGACGTCACCCAAAAAGGGCAGGGTAAAGGAGACGTTAATAATAAAAGAGTCCTCAAAATAGAGTGGCGTGAGAGGCAAGATTGACGGCCACAATATGAATAGCAAAAAGCTAAATCTTCTCGAAAAAGTTAACGCCAAAATAAGAAAAACGATCGCGGACGCTTCACGAAGAAGTAGGACGAAGAAAGCTGCGTCAAGCTCAATTGCAGTAAAAACAACATAACTTTCTGCGGCGAACTCCGATTGATGCAAACCTAGAACTCAAATCGAAGAGCTCGAGGAGACGAACAAGTTTTGGATGAAAAGTGCCAATGCGCTATGCTCCATCGCGCTTTTCCCCTTTCTCCAAATTTTGAGCAGAACAACAAGAAAAATTGAGATGAAGTTCAGGGTGTCATCAACAAGAAAACGTAATTAACGATTAGATTGATTAGCAATAAACGTCACACAAAACACTAATCATATTCTTCTTAACACAAAACAACCACAATTAACAAGAATCAATGCTCAAAAATAAAATTTGTAGCAATTTTTGAATCTTACATGCAAATCGCATACACATACTGTTTTGTCACCATGAATTGAATCGGCGCATGATCGTTACTGCTCTGATACCATGTTGAGATGTAGAGAGAAAGAGAGAGAGACGAGACAAGAGACAGACCATATACGCTCCCAAAGACTGATTCATATTGAGGACAAGATACAAATATATAGGTGAGACCAAGTTGAGTAGAGTGAGCCATATATAGCTCCAAGATGCCCACCCCCCTTGACTATAATTTGTTGCACTTCAGGTACTAGATCCCTCTTGAAATACAGTTTGAGCCGCACACCATTTAATACCCTATTCCTACGAAGCTTGCCATTTGCCCTTACTAGTTGATACGTCCCATTCAGAAAGGCCTTCCGCACTTTATATGGACCCGTCCATTTCTTCTTGAACTTCTTCTGGAATGTGAAATCTAGGTAGCTTTCGTACTTCATGACTAGGTCTCCCTCCTCTATCTTCTTGTCTAGAAGGTTTTGATTGAACTTGGGAACCCGCTTCTCTCTCTGCTTCACATAGTAGCTGCCGCTGCCTCTCTGTCCATCTACAAAGCCTCCAAGCTGGCTATCCGATCCTGTAGAATTCCTTGTTGAGTGGCATTGACACGCCACATACCCTTCAAAGCACCTAACTGTGCATGCACTGGCAACACTGCCTCCTTACCATAGACAAGCTCGAATGGAGTGAAGTTTGTAGCCACTTTATTGGACGTCCTATACGCCCACAGACACTTCTCTAGATTTGCTTCCCACTCAACTTCCTTCTTGTATACATACTTCGTGAACATCTTCACAATTTGACCATTAGCACTCTCGACTAGACCATTGCATTGGGGGTGATAGGGTGAGGAAAACCTGTGTTGGATCTTTAACTTTTCCACTAATGCGCTCATGAGCTTGCTTCTAAACCCCTAACCCCTATCAGAAACTAACACCCATGGAACACAAAAATGGCAACATATATTATCAAACATAAACTAAGCCACCACACTAGCATTTACTTCTTTCACGGCTTTGGCTTCGACCCACCTTGTAAGGTAGTCAATGGCTACCGCCACGTACTTCTTACCACTTGTAGAATTTGGGAATGGGGCTATAGCATCCAGACCCCACTTCTCGAAAGCGCTTTGTGCGATGATGGCGCCCTGTAACTCCGCTACCAATCGTCTTTCACCTATAGTCTGACACTCATGGCACATCTTGCACCAATAATGCACATAATTCACAATGGAAGGCCACCAAAAGCCTGCTCTAAGAACTCGAAACAGAACCTGATCTTTTCCCTGATGTCCGCTCTCTTCATGGCATTGCTCCAACACCATTCCTATCTCTTCTTTGTATAGCACCCTTCTAGGCACTCTGTCACACTTGTAGTTCATGAGATCTTCACCTACCAGTGGGAATTTGTGGGCCTTTTGCACCACTCTCCTCTTTTGTAGCTTGGACAAACCTTTCGAACACTGCCCTGTACTCAAAAAACCTTCAATCTCCTTTAGAGTCTCCCTACCTGCATAAGTGGCTGGGGGCACATATAGACCTGCAACATGCACCTGTACTTTGCTGCTAGCTAGTTGATCCGCCTCTTGATTCTACTCTCTCCTCACATTCTTGAATTGGAATTCTTCAAAAGACTTCAACATCTTCTTGATGGAAAAGAACCAATGCTTCAAAGAATCGCGCTTTACCTGCCATTGGCCTGACAGTTGCTTGATGACTAGCAATGCATCTCCCTTCACCACTAACCTTGAAATGTCGAACTCTATGCACTGCTTCAAACCCAAATACAAAGTGAGATACTCCGCTTCATTATTGGTGTGGACATCCTCTAAATCATACTCCTTTGAAAATATAGTTTTGCCATGTGGGTCATGTATCACCACACTTCCTCCTGCCTTTTGCACTACCCTTCGATACGCTGTCGAGAAATTTGCGGTCTTGCCAGGAAAGCACCAGGATTATGGCTGTGAGAGTTTGTGAGAGAACTCAACAAAAACTATATGAAGGAGTTAAACCATAGATGCCATGAAGAATAGGGTTTGGAAAGAAGTGCAATCAAAGAAGATCCACTCTTTCTCTCTTGCACTCACACACACAAAGAAAGAACGCAAAAGAGAATGTCAAAACAATACGAAGATGAAAACATCAAGGCTATGGTTATATCGTATCATGGGTAATATGAAAGGGTTAATAGATGAGTTAATGGCATTCAACCTTGACAAACCAAATAGGCTATGAATTGTTCTTTGGAATTGTAGTTTTGTGCTTACCATAATATATATATTTTGTCTAGTGATTGGGATTAATTGTGTGTACAAATCCTCTTGGTTCATAGCAAGATAACTACGCTTACATCAAAAGAAAAATTATAGTCTATGAGAGGTAGTATGATGGGATACGGTGATAGAAGTATTTCATTGAGCCTTTCAGGGCCGAAGAGAAACACTATACGTTGTTGAAAGTGTATTTTACGGCTAATCCATACGTTAATTCTAATAGATCGTACAAAGTGAAAGCGATAGAAATGATCATCATGTGGGTTATTCATCTAGGATAGTATGTGAGAAATGTAGATATGAGAGAAGTGAAGAGATGAGAAGTTTCCCTCCCAAGCCCTATTCTTGCCCGTAGGCAATAAGGATACTGCGGGGAGAGATGTACCTATAGCAAGAGAACCTAGAGAGGATGAATTACTAAGAATGAGAGAGATAGGTTTGGTTAAGGAGATGAGATTAGATACATATATATATATATATATATGTTGGATTAGAGGTGAAAATGAAAACAACAAGAAATCAAGAAATCAATGTAGAACACATCTTACTTGAAACCCTTCGGCACCATTATTGATGGGAGAGAGAAGAAGAGTGGATAATTCCACTTTGATTGATACACCAAGTGCAAGACCTTCTTTGATTAGATTTGATCTTCCAAGGTTAGTTTGTTGCAAGAATTTCTAGTCTCCCTCTAGGAGAAAGTGTAGGCTTGGGCTTATGTTAATGGCTAAGTACAATTAGGCATTACTACTCGCTCCCTCGAGAATTCCTCCCATCAATGGCTTGAATGCTTGAGTTCTTTTCAAAGGAAGAAGAGGTCTCCTTTTATAGGTGAAGGGAACCCCCAAGGGTTTACACAAGAAGAGAGGAGCCAGTGTGAACAGGAATTGGAAAAGTTGGAAATGAGCTGTCCCTGCATGATGTGGGCAGACTGGGGTCCAGTATTTTGATCATATCTCCTCAACCGTGGCTCCAAATAAAAAAGTAAAAATATGGGCAAAAGCTTCAGCTCATTAGCTACGATTTTCATTTAATTCCAAAGGAAACCTCATGCCATATGAAAGCATGACATTGCTCCTTGATAAAGTTTTGTAATCATGCTTGCAATAATGCATTAAAATAAGTGTATCTTTGAAATGATGCCACCTAGTGTCCCACTAGGATTTGATTCTCTCCTAGTAGCTATTTTTAAAGAAATATAAGAAAAGTATAAAAAATACATAGAATATATATATATTGGAGTTTACCCTAGATATAGGATCTAGCTAGGGTGTGAGATGATAATGAAATAGTAGAAATAAATAATCAATGCTTTTTGCCCCAAGTTAAAAAGGCGAAGCTATTGATGCTTTTCCCATAGTATTTTCTGATGGTAAAGTAAGGATAGGTTACCCTTGAGAAAAATAATAGGATGAGATAGAAGGCTTATTATTATACTTAAATATGCATATGTACACTATAGGAAATATAATTATGTATCTAAAAAAATACAAGATAGATCTTGTAGCATGCGTTCCCACTATGTACGTGTCCCAGCACGACATCCACCCCCTCTAAACCTGCACATCCTCCGGTATGTGCCACATTGTCTCTTTGTAAGAATAGACCTCTTGTACATCTTCCTTGTCTTTTTCTTTAGTGGATGATTCCATAGCTTCATGTTCACTTTGATCTTCACCTGTGTTTTTCTCTTCTTCCTCATCAATATCTTCTAGATCATTGTCTTCTCTTCTCTTAAACATTTTAATCCTTTTTTCTGCAATGGGAATCTTTACTTCTGTACCATCTAGTTCAGACAAGCTATAAGTAGCATTTTCATGCACATGCTTTACAACATACGGTCCAAACCATCTTTTTGAGAACTTACGCATGACTGTGTGCTAGTTATCAAGGCTACTATCATACACTAAAACCCAGTCACCTTTGTCAATTGCTTTGCTCCTGAGTCGATGTCGCTTATCAAAATAGTCCTTGTTTTTCAACCTTGCATATTTGAGTCGTTCTTTTGCAGCTTCAATGTCTCCAGGTCTTCTCTCTAGCTGCCTTATACGCACTGCAAGGAGATCTTCCCTACTAAGCCCCTCTTGCCAAGGTAGTACATTCCATGTGGGAATTGTATCCTCAATCGGCATCACTGGCTTTTGACCATGTATTAGCTCCGCAGGCATGTAGCCAGTTACTGAGCTATGTGTTGTACGATCAGCCCATAAAGCATATGGTAACAATTTTGGCCACTCACCAACTCTTTCTTCTCAAGCCTTGGCCAAATCTTTGATGATAGGAGGATGCCCTCTTTCACTCTTTCCATTGCCTTCAGGGTTGTAAGCTGTAGTAAGAGAAAGCTTGATCCCTAATCTAGAAAAGAACTCCCTTGCTTCTTCGGCATCCAGTTCACCTCGATCTGCAGTGATTTTTCCCACACAACCATAACGGCAAATCACCTCATCAAGAGGGAATTTGCACATAGCTTCTGTGGTCTTAGCTCTTAATGCTCTTCCTTCAACCCGGTTAGTTAGGTCCTCTCGTGCAAGAACCAAGTATCTCATCTGCCAGAGTCCTAAAGGCATCGTGACTAGATCCACAACCCATTTATAGTGCATGGCTAGTGGATATGTAGGGTGCAATCCATCACGATGTCGAACATTTGAATACATTTGACAAGTTACACATGACTCTACAAACTGAGATACATCTTTATACATACCCTTCCACTAGTATTTTTCTTTCAACTTGGAGAAGGTTGCCCACACACCCCTGTGTCCAGCCCATAGACTCTCATGAAACTCTTGCATGAGCTTTACTTGAGTCTCTTTTTTACATATAAACCGTTGTGGTGTAGCACCCTTTTGTTTAGGATGCTTCCACAAGTAACCATCCCTTAAAAAGTACCCATATGCTTTCCTGCGTATCCTCTTGAATTCTTGTTCAGACCAATCATCCTGTTTTGTTAGAGTACTCAAGTACCTTCCAATAGAAATCCAATCACCTTCATAAAGATCTTTCAAGAACAACTCAAGTGAATTAGTCATGCAGACATTGTTACCTTTGACATGAGAGATAGAATAGAATTTTGTGCCTACATCATCTCCCTCATCAATCATTTGTGACTCATCTTCATACCTTGCCCTTGATAGCATATCTTCCACTGTATTGTCTTTACTTAATGTAGGCAATCCACCGCAACATAGCAATGTCTGGTGTTGAGAAGCTTGTAATCATCCCAAGAAGTGGTAGACAATCTGTTTCTACAACCACACATGAACCAATTATGTACTCTTTCCCACTTTTCAAGGCTGTAACCATACCCCATAACTCTCTCTTTATCTGTGGATAGTTTCTTTGGCGAGCACTTAGTACCTTTGCTCCAAATCTTACCACATACCTGTGTCCTTCTTTGTCATCTTGCCCTATTGCCCATCCAATCCCTGTAGGACTGGTATCTACTGTCACAATCACTGGCCTTTGACACTCATAGTCTACCTTTCTCAAAGTCGTTGCTGACTGGAGTAACTCCTTTAGCTTTTTCATGGATTTTACATCTTCTTCTGTCCATTTAAACTTTTGATTCTTTCTAAGCAGCTGATAAAGAGGATCAGCTACATGTGCATAATGTGGAATCCAAATAACATAGAAGACACATGCTCCCAGAAACCTTCTAACCTCAGTGATGCTAGTGCATGTTTCTTTCATTCTTTGGATGGAATCTACCTTTGTTGGACAAGGTTTCCTACCATATGGCCCGCACATGTGCCCCACAATGAGCACTTCTTTGACACCAAACATAGACTTTTTCCCTGACAATGTAAGATTCACTTCTTCCAACCTAGAAAAAATTTTATCACAATCATTTATGTGATTTACCACAAACCTGCGACATCCCTTAAGATCCAAAGCTTCATCTTTGTCACTTTCTTCACATCCTTTGATAGGCAAATCATCAATGAAAGGCATTGTGATTTGAGGAATAAAGTCACGTAAGACCTTATTCATCCCATTCATCATATGTGCAACTGAGTTGGTTGCTCCCTATGGCAAGGTAGACATCCTTACCAAACCCAAAGGTGTCCTCATGGTTGTCAAGTCTCTGCTTTCGATTGCAAGCTGAAATTGATCATACCCTGAGTAGAGATACCCCATTGAGTAGATTGCCCTCCCTGCAAACGCCTCTGCAAATTCATCCACAATTGGACCTGTACCTACATTTCTAATTGTCACCTTGTTCACTGGTTGCATATCTTGGATGAAGCATAGAGAACCATTCTTCTTTGGAACTGTGAACCACCTGTTTGAGTATGGAGCACAAGAAGGCTCCAAGATTCCCATTTTGATTTTCTCATTCAGTAGATCTACTAACTTTGGCAAATGAGCCTTTGAAACCGGAATAGGCCACAGATTCCAAGGTACATGAGGTATTGTGAAAATTATATAGGAGCTACAATATAAGGATCAACACATCCTATCTCATGTGGCTCAAATGCAAAAGCCTTACCATGCTTTGAAAGCATTTCTTTGAAGCACTTTGTCTCCTCCTGTGTTAGAAACTCCTCACAACCAATCTGCAACTCTTGAAAAGACTCCTTTGTGAAGGTATGCCCGATCTTTTTAGGATTCCGCAAACTTGGTTGTAAAGAAGCCTGTTCAATCTTTTCCCTATTGTTGGGTGGTAAGGGTGAAGCTACTGGTTTCACCTTCTTTGCTACACTCTTGTATTTAGTTTCAACATGGACTTCTGGGCCAACTGTTTGGCTTTCTTTAAAGGCTTCTATTACTTGATACATTTCCATAGAGCAAACTTTCACAACTTCATTTTCAAGATGCAAACTAGACCTCATTATAGCATCAAGCTCACCCATAGTATCTACAAAAGAAACTTGTTCACACAAACCCAAAACATTTTCAGTAGGCTTTAGCAACCCACTCTTTTTCATGCCTATTTGTACATTATGCACATATTGCCTCTCATATCTCTTCAAATATTCAAGTTTTGTAAAACATATTGATCCATTCCTTGTTACCAAGGAGCTCATCGAGAAAGTTTCACCTATTTTTGGATCAAGCGAGACCCTTTTTCTTTCTGTACCACTGCAATCCCGCTTTACAATGGTACTTGGCCAAAACCCATCATTTCTCTATGATCATAAAACTCTTTGCTTACCTTTGGTAGAGGATGTTCTGTGAGGTTGTCACGATTTCTTTCATGGTTTACACAGACTGTGAGAAATTGGACAGCTCGTTTACCATCTTTGCTACGTATTCTAGCATATGCTGAACCATCGTCCATTACCTTTGTTTCCATTCGAACTCCCACAATGTAGGGTTGTCCAAGGATGAGATGATATGAAGATGTATCCTGTACAAAGAAGTTTTGGTCAATCTTTACATCACCTATTGTTACCTTCATACCTGGACATGCTGCATACAATTCATCGGATGAATTGTTTGCCACTTTTACCATCCAGCCATGATCTGTGTCCATCGGCCATTTGCACTTGTTGTAGAGACTCTTTGACATTATGTTTATATCTGAACCATGGTCAATCAAGGCAAAAAATGGCTCTTCAAGATCACCTACCTTGACCGAAGTTTCTGTAGTAGCCCTTGCCCAATGACTTCGTGAATAGTAACTCCTAGGAATATCTTCAACTTCTTCATCATCATTTGAGAAATACACTTGCTTCACTCTCCCACTAGATTGGTGGCATCCTACCACAGCTCCATCATTCTCCTTATTTTGCAGTTGCATCCCTTGTGTCTTTGAGGTTTCCCCTTCAACCTGTGGACGAGAAACTTCAACAAGGGTTTGCCTCTTTCTCTTGATGATGTCAATGATCTCCTCATGGAATTCACGCTTTGCAATGCCAAGGACTTCTCCCAGAGTAAACTCAATCTTGCTGTTCAAGATCCTTTCCTCCAAGACTTTCTTTAAATCTGTAGCAACCTCAATATCAGATTGTAGTTTATAAGTTGGGCCTTTTGTCTTACCTTTCGTTGACTCTTTCTTCTTTCCTTTTGTAGACTCCTCCATGAGTACTTCAGGTGGAGATGCTCCTTGTGTTGAGGGTGTTTGAGAAGGCATTGAGTCGCTTCTTCCCCCACTTCTAGAAGCTCTTTTTGATGGTCCTTCATCAACATTCTCACGTCTGCGCTTCTCTTCTACAATTGCCTCGTTTTGTTGGCATTTTGTAATGTAGGTGTGCACTGACAATGAGTCCACTGGATCATTCCATTCTGTTTCTAGACGTATGCAATCACCTGCTTCATGTAGAATCTCTTTTGTAAGCTTTCCCTTTTTAGCTAATTGCATGACATTTGGCCAAATTTGACCATGATGGTCACTCACCTCTTCATCACAAAAATGTTCAATTTTTACTCCATAAGTAGCTGCCTCAACTGAAGAGGTGGCATGCTTGGTTGCCATATCTTCAACTAAGGTTTGCATTCCCCCCTTCCCAAGGTTAGTTCTCGAGGGTAGACCTGTCTCTCTTAAGTGGATTTTACCATCCTTTAAAAAGACAACATCTTTTGACAAAGCATCACTAAAATCATCGCAATCCCTTCTTACATGGTCTGTACTATCACACCAAATACATCTATTAACAAACCCTTCTTTGGGCTGTTGTCTTTGCCTAGGAAGTGGCCCTGATGGTTGGCCTTTTTCTTCAAGCTTTGCAAACTTCACCTTCAAGTCACGCATTCCCTTCACAAGCTCATCTAGCATGGACTCATCAAACTTAGGAGCGATAAAAGTAGGCTTTACCATTTTGTCAGAAGTTGAGGTGGAAGGACTTGTAGTGTTTACTACCATCTTGTCCCTTCTTCTTTGTCGTTTGGCAAGCAGTGAGACACCACCTTCAACCTCATTCCAGTCGGTCTTTAGTCCTTGCTCAGCATCTTTATCTTCAAGAAGAAGCTCCAAATTTTCTTGAAACTCTTTACCTGCAGCTTGTAAGAAAAGATCTGTCTTCTCTGCATCTAGTGTGGCCCTTTCTGTCCTAGTGAGTTGTGCATAGCGCCGCTGAAATTCCCTAAGTAGCTCTGTTATTGATAGTCCTTGCTTTGGCTTGACTACCCATTCTAAGAATGTCCTTTTGGTCACTCTCTCCGAGTCCTCCATTAAATATTCCTCCTTTAAAGCTACTTTGAGTTCTTCCCAATTTCTCCCATGCCCATCTTTAATTGCCCTAACATGCTCCCTAATTTCTGGAGCAACAACTAGCTCAAAGCTTTGAATCATCTCACCTTCTAACACGCGATGCAGCTCCATCTCCTTCACATACTCGCGTAAGTACTTGGTTACATCTTTGCCATTGAACTGATCCATTCTGTTGACGACCGCTTGTATGGCCTTCGTTGTTGAAATCTCCCTTCTTTCAGTAGCATGTTGTTGTTGCATGAACATTGCAAATGCCTGAAACATTTGCATTGTTGCTGGGTCAAAATGCATACCCTGTTGCTCAACATGATCACCCATGGTTACCCACAAACTCTCACCCTAGCAGATTCACGTCGGGTTCACCAAAAATATGTCAAGAAATTTGCCTCTCTGTCCATCTACAAAGCCTCCAAGCTGGCTATCCGATCCTGTAGAATTCCTTGTTGAGTGGCATTGACACGCCACATACCCTTCAAAGCACCTAGCTGTGCATGCACTGGTAACACTGCCTCCTTACAATAGACAAGCTCGAATGGAGTGAAGTTTGTAGCCACTTTATTGGACTTCCTATACGCCCACAGACACTTCTCTAGATTTGCTTCCCACTCAACTTCCTTCTTGTATACATACTTCGTGAACATCTTCACAATTTGACCATTAGCACTCTCGACTAGACCATTGCATTGGGGGTGATAGGGTGAGGAAAACCTGTGTTGGATCTTTAACTTTTCCACTAATGCGCTCATGAGCTTGCTTCTAAACCCCTGACCCCTATCAGAAACTAACACCCATGGAACACAAAAATGGCAACATATATTATCAAACATAAACTCAGCCACCACACTAGCATTTACTTCTTTCACTGCTTTGGCTTCGACCCACCTTGTAAGGTAGTCAATGGCTACCGCCACGTACTTCTTACCACTTGTAGAATTTGGGAATGGGACTATAGCATCCAGACCCCACTTCTCGAAAGCGCTTTGTGCGATGATGGTGCCCTGTAACTCTGCTACCAGTCGTCTTTCACCTATAGTCTGACACTCATGGCATATCTTGCACCAATAATGCACATCCTTCACAATGGAAGGCCACCAAAAGCCTGCTCTAAGCACTCGAAACAGAACCTGATCTTTACCCTGATGTCCGCTCTCTTCCTGGCATTGCTCCAACACCATTCCTATCTCTTCTTTGTATAGCACCCTTCTAGGCACTCCGTCACACTTGTAGTTCATGAGATCTTCACCTACCAGTGTGAATTTGTGGGCCTTTTGCACCACTCTCCTCTTTTGTAGCTTGGACAAACCTTCCGAACACTGCCCTGTACTCAAAAAACCTTCAATCTCCTTTAGAGTCTCCCTACCTGCATAAGTGGCTGGGGCAGATATAGACCTGCAACATGCACCTGTACTTTGCTGCTAGCTAGTTGATCCGCCTCTTGATTTTGCTCTCTCCTCACATTCTTGAATTGGAATTCTTCCAAAGACTTCAACATCTTCTTGATGGAAAAGAAACAATGATTCAAAGAATCGCGCTTTACCTGCCATTGGCCTAACAGTTGCTTGATGACTAGCAATGCATCTCCCTTCACCACTAACCTTGAAATGTCGAACTCTATGCACTGCTTCAAACCCAAATACAAAGTGAGATACTCCGCTTCATTATTGGTGTGGACATCCTCTAAATCATACGCCTTTGAAAATATAGTTTTTCCATGTGGGTCGTGTATCACCACACCTCCTCCTGCCTTTTGCACTACCCTTCGATACGCTGTCGAGAAATTTGCGGTCTTGCCAGGAAAGCACCGGGATTATGGCTGTGAGAGTTTGTGAGAGAACTCAACAAAAACTATATGAAGGAGTTAAACCATAGATGCCATGAAGAATAGGGTTTGGAAAGAAGTGCAATCAAAGAAGATCCACTCTTTCTCTCTTGCACTCACACACACAAAGAAAGAACGCAAAAGAGAATGTCAAAACAATACGAAGATGAAAACATCAAGGCTATGGTCATATCGTATCATGGGTAATATGAAAGGGTTAATAGATGAGTTAATGGCATTCAACCTTGACAAACCAAATAGGCTACGAATTGTTCTTTGGAATTGTAGTTTTGTGCTTACCATAATATATATATTTTTTCTAGTGATTGGGATTAATTGTGTGTACAAATCCTCTTGGTTCATAGCAAGATAACTACGCTTACATCAAAAGAAAAATTATAGTCTATGAGAGGTAGTATGATGGGATCCGGTGATAGAAGTATTTCATTGAGCCTTTCAGGGCCGAAGAGAAACACTATACGTTGTTGAAAGTGTATTTTACGGCTAATCCATACGTTAATTCTAATAGATCGTACAAAGTGAAAGCGATAGAAATGATCATCATGTGGGTTATTCATCTAGGATAGTATGTGAGAAATGTAGATATGAGAGAAGTGAAGAGATGAGAAGTTTCCCTCCCAAGCCCTATTCTTGCCCGTAGGCAATAAGGATACTGTGGGGAGAGATGTACCTATAGCAAGAGAACCTAGAGAGGATGAATTACTAAGAATGAGAGAGATAGGTTTGGTTAAGGAGATGAGATTAGATACATATATATATATATATATATATATGTTGGATTAGAGGTGAAAATGAAAACAACAATAAATCAAGAAATCAATGTAGAACACATCTTACTTGAAACCCTTCGGCACCATTATTGATGGGAGAGAGAAGAAGAGTGGATAATTCCACTTTGATTGATACACCAAGTGCAAGACCTTCTTTGATTAGATTTGATCTTCCAAGGTTAGCTTGTTGCAAGAATGGCTAGTCTCCCTCTAGGAGAAAGCGTAGGTTTGGGCTTATGTTAATGGCTAAGTACAATTGGGCATTACTACTCACTCCCTCGAGAATTCCTCTCATCAATGGCTTGAATGCTTGAGTTCTTTTCAAGGAAGAAGAGGTCTCCTTTTATAGGTGAAGGGAACCCCCAAGGGTTTACACAAGAAGAGAGGAGCCAGTGTGAACAGGAATTGGAAAAGTTGGAAATGAGCTGTCCCTGCATGATGTGGGCAGACTAGGGTCCTGTATTTTGATCATATCTCCTCAACCGTGGCTCCAAAGAAAAAAGTAAAAATATGGGCAAAAACTTCAGCTCATTAGCTACGATTTTCATTTTAAAATCATTTTCCAATTCGGATTGGAACCTTGTGTAAAAAATTCATCAAAATAGGGTCCATTTATGGCAGCAAAAGTCTTCATGTGGTCTCCTTAGCTTAGACTTTCATTTAATTCCAAAGGAAACCTCATGCCATATGAAAGCATGACATTGCTCCTTGACAAAGTTTTGTAATCATGCTTGCAATAATGCATTAAAATAAGTGTATCTTTGAAATCATGCCACCTAGTGTCCCACTAGGATTTGATTCTCTCCTAGTAGCTATTTAAAAACAAATATAAGAAAAGTATAAAAAATACATAGAATATATATATATATATTGGAGTTTACCCTAGATATAGAATCTAGCTAGGGTGTGAGATGATAATGAAATAGTAGAAATAAAGAATCAATGCTTTTTGCCCCAAGTTAAAAAGGCGAAGCTATTGATTCTTTTCCCATAGTATTTTCTGATGGTAAAGTAAGGATAGGTTACCCTTGAGAAAAATAATAGGATGAGATAGAAGGCTTATTATTATACTTAAATATGCATATGTACACTATAGGAAATATAATTATGTATCTAAAAAAATACAAGATAGATCTTGTAGCATGCGTTCCCACTATGTACGTGTCACAGCACGACAATGCTCCGTTGAACCTCATAGTAAAAGCATCCTCCAAGTCAGGTTCCTCCTTGGATTCATCTCGTACCACTCTTGGATAGGCCGGCAAGTCGATGGCCTTGCTGACAAGAATGTCTGCCTGGCGAGACCGACTCGTGTGATCTACCTTGAACCCAAACTTGAACTCCTGTAGCTCCAACACCCACTTCATAATCCTCCTTTTTGGATTAAAATGTAGCACTACCTCTGGCAATAGATTATTAGCCATCAACACAAAAAACTTATTCACAATCAAATGGACTTTGAACTTCCGGCAAGCAAAGACGAGATCCATCACCCACTACTCCACCTCGGTGTAGGTAGCCTCTCCTGGGCTAATCACCCTGCTCTCGAAGTATATCGGCTTGTAGCTTCTCCCTACCTTTTGCAGTAGAACCGCTCCAATAGCAATTGTGCCCCCCGTCATAGACACATAGAAGTCATCCTCTCGATTGGGAGGACACACCGCTGGCAATTGACACAAAATCTCTTTAACTCTATCAAAAGCCTCTTGAGCTTCCTCATCCCACTCATAGCCATGCACTTGCTGAGCTCTCTTTTGAAGAGGATGCACATATTGCAACAGCATCCAAAAGAAACGTGACAAATACTTCAACTTATGAACAATTGAAGCCAAACCTTGAGCATCAGATGGAGGCTCCATCAACACCAATGCCTTCACCTTCTGGGGATCAGCCTCTATACTATTTTGCGACACCACATGACCTAACAATTGTTCTCGAGGCTGTGCTAGCTTGCATTTATTGGGATTCAGCTGACTTCCTTCTTCATCAAGCCTTTAAAAGCATAGTTGGAGCTTTCATAGGTTCTCCAATCTTGAACTGTAGCCGATATCATCCATGAAGACCCTAATAAAATGGCCCAAGTATGGACCAAATACCCTGTTCATCCAACCTTCGAACGTGGCATATGCATTCACCAATCCGAACAGCATCCTGTGATAAGAGAAACAACCCCATCGAGATATGAATGTGGTCTTCAGATGGTCTTAAAGTGCAATCCCTATCTGAAAGTACCCCGAAAATCCATCCATAATCGAGTATCTCTCATACCCAGCCACCCGGTTTAGGATTTCATCTTGAAACAGCAAGGGGTAGTGATTCCTCTTGGTCGCGGCATTCAATGGCTTGTAGTCGACACACACTCTCCATTTCCCATTCTTCTTACGGTTTATGACCACTGGCGAGACCCACTCTGACTCCTTCAGAGGATATATGATGCCTTCATCCAATAGCTTATTGATCTCTTGCCAAAGGACTTCTTTTTGAATTTCCCCTTATGCCCCTGTTTAAGAACAATTTTGTGCTCTACCCCTTTTGCAACTCGTAAATGCTTGTACTCCATAGCAAATAGATTTGGATAGGATTCACACAGTTGAACATAGCCCTCCTTTTCCCCTTTGGTAAGGTCTTCACTTATCATACTCGAAACCTCCTCTATGCTTAAACCATGAGCTTGAGACTACATACCTTCTTCTTTAGGTGGAGAGTCATCTATGGTGACCCCAAATAAGTCTGCATCTATCTTCAACATGTCATCCTCGCTCTCCTCTTCTTCTGTGCTAGTATAGCCTTCATCATAGTCTGTCTCGGTCTCGTACTCATAGATCGTCGTGTCACCCTCATCCTTAATTTCCATAGGATGAGAACTGCTCTCCTTGGTCTTCAAATCAAGCACAATTTGTCTACCTTTCTTGGATAATCATTGCCCCCTGCCTTTATCACAAAAAAATCGATTATGCACTCTATGCCCATCACCTTGACCTTTACATCCTGCGCCACACCCACACACCTGGCTTTAGTATGATTATCCATCCTCATGCGCACATTTGACCTGACTACTGCCTTGACCCCTGTCTCTTGCATGGCTGCTTCCGTCATGACACAAACCTGTGCTCCACCATCTATGTAGGCTTGTACCTACATCCTCTTCTCTATAATTGCATCCACAAGCGGAAGAACGTCTGTGGGGTTACCTACCCTCAAAGCCATGTTTTGCACTGCTTGCACATTTCCCTTAGCTCTCGGTAGTCTGGTGCTAACACTTGTGGACCACTGCCTTCCCAACTTTGGATTTAAAGCTAACAAATCTGACCAAATGTAATATTTGCCTTTTGATTTTGAACATCACTCAATAGATTGTACTCGGGATAGCCACGTCCTAGCTAGAAATCCGCTTACTTGATCTTGGGACGCCTCCTTCTCTTGCTAGGCTCAGGCTGCTCTCTGCCTTCGTACACCATCTCTTTGCCCAAGGTTGCGAGCTCTAGTTTCCCGTTCTGCCTCTGTCTCCCTCTCAAATCTTGCCCTCTTATTGGCCAAAACTTCGACATCCTGCTTGTCCACTCCTATGATGTTTACTCTTGGAACCTCACCTCCGTTTTGTGGAGCCGGTTGCACAGGGTTCTCCACCGCTTACTCTCTTGGACCATTGTATTGTCCTTGACCTCGACCTCTACCAAAAAGCGGGTACATACCTCCTCTTTCTCTCTGCGGTTGAGGACAATCAGGCGCATAGTGCCCTTCTTCTCCACAATTGTAACATCTACAAGGCAGTGGCCTTGCCTTGCCCCTTGCTCCTCTTGGTTTTCCTCTATCCATGACACTAAGACGCAACTCCTGCATCTGCTCGGATAAATCTTGCACTGTGCGCACCCAATTTTGCGGCACAATAGCTACACCTCAAATTCCCTGATTTTCTTCATGTGCAGCCTCTCTTGGACTCTGGGGTTGAACATGGGCCATCATCTCATAACCTGACACACCTTGCTCTATCTTCTTCTTTATCTTTCTTCTCTTTGACCGTGCAATGGCTACTGCACCATTATAATTCTCTAGACTCTCGGAATCAACTTTCTCTCTCAGCTTGGGATGCAAACACGCTCGTGCACCCAAAACATGTCGATGCCAGATAAGGGCTCGTGCAAGGGTATGGATGCATATAGGTGCACGTAACGGTGCTAGGGCAGGTGTCTAAAGCCATAGCAGCGAGAGGATAGCGGAAATGTATGCTAACAGCGGCTTTTTAGGCCAGGAGTGCAGCTGAGTGGTCCAGATGGGATGACAGGTCGAGATGTCAGAAATGCCAAAACAGTGTCCTCAAAGGTAGTGCTCAGTGTGCTCTAGAATTTGGTCCAAACGGCTCGTCAAACGGAGCCCCGGTGCTCTAGATATTGCACTCTAAAGAAAGGGTCTACAGCAGATCCCCGACACAGAGGGCAGTTGGGGACAGGTGGCCCGGGCTGATGTCAATGTATATGTGTGAAGTGATCGAGCTGTGGAGCATGCCTGTCTTCTCGGAATGTGAATTGGAGCTCTGGATAGCAAGATATGGGCAATTGAAGATCTTCCGGTGGCCGGGTCTGGCCGCATTGGAAGATGTGCCATCTGGCGTTCTTTCAGCCTCTCCAAGATTCTTGGTAGAAGTGAGCACCATATGGGGTTAGCAAAAATCGACTGCACCTCAATCGGATATTCGGTTAGTCAGATACAACTAGACAAAGTTAAGATCATTTCGTAGTGAGAGGCATGCAGATGCATTTCCGGGTTTTTTGGCGGCCTCAAATAGCTAGCTCAAAGACGTCAAAATCCGGTGGAAATTGTGTAGTACGGAGCCGGGGATACGGTCTTAGAACACGGCTTTACAGCTCTGGAGTGGGACTTGTCAACAAAGAATGGGAATGGGGCCAATTTGGCACCCAAGAGGGAGTCTCTCACAAAAGAAGTTTTTTTAAAAAAGCCTTGGAAGGCTGGGGACCACCACGTGGCAGGGGCAATACCCCACATGCGGAGCCGTAACTGGGTGGCACTGTGTATAAATACGGAACCGTGGCCCCTTTTGAAAGCATCGAAGGAGTGGGAGCTCCTAGAGCTACTTGGGCATGGCGTAGCGCTGAGCGCTGTGAGCTAGTGGCGGGAGGGCCAGTGAGGCGCGACGCGGCGGTTTTGAGCGGCGGTCGACAGGGCTCGGTGGCACGCCCGCATGTGTGAAGAATATGGCTAGTGATGACATGGAAACCCGCCCATGAGGGGGCCGTTTCCCATGGACCAAATTCGCCCACAACCGTTTTTGAGGGTAATGTGAATCCCTAGGAGGAAGGACGGTGCCGTCGTTGCTCCCTAGAGGGTGCTCGTGTGTAGAGTAAAGTGTGAAGCCTCAGGACAAGCACCAAGCTAGTCAAAGTCAAGCTGAGCCTCCCATGGGGAGTGCCACATGTCAGCCTACCATGAAAAATGCCTAAAAACTCAAAAAACGAGCCGAATAAATGAGCAAAACCTTTTGTAAAAGGGGGGCTCTTGTTTTTTTTTCATTGTACGTGTAAGAGAGCAAGTGAGAGAGAGAGTGAGAAGCTCAGAGGAGCATTGTAATGGATTTTGGAAGTTATTAATGAACAACCCTCTTGGCCAATTGTGCCGTGTTGCACCCCCCCTTCCCCTTTTCTCTTTGTCGTCTCGTCTGTTTGCCAGCCGCGGTGTCGTTGAAGCGTGTGTACGCCCGGATCATTGGTGCTTTGCAAAGAGAGAGAGAGAGAGAGAGAGAGAGAGAGAGAGAGAGAGTGTAAGTGTATGTGCGAAGGGAGGTAGAGCAGGTGGAATGAGGTGTGGACTCATTTTGCAATCTTGGAAAGCGCGTGTGTGCTTGGCAACTGTGCAAGTGAAGCGGATTATGTGCAAATAGTCGTCTTGAAGGTGTCTTCGAGTGGATTGGGGTGTTTTGTTGACCCTGGGCTATAGAGAGGCACTTCTTGTCGTGTCGGGTGTCGTCCCCCATTCCCCCTTTCCATCTTCTGGTGCCCCCATTGAGGAGCACGTTGATTGCTCTCGTCAGTAAAGGAAAATACAAGTTTTCGTATAGGTAAGGATGGCATCTCAAAATTACGGTTCGATTTTTACAGGTGAAGAGAATCCAGACGAATGGCTTGCAGATTTTGAATTGTGCATGTTGTCTTTGTGAATGCCTAATGAGGACAGCAAGATGCAAACCTTCCCGTTGGTGACGCGTGGAAAGGCCAAATTGTGGTTCGAAGATTTGGAGATTGAGCCAAGACAGGCATGGCCGGCTCTACGGGCAAGATTTTTGCATGATTTTCATAAAGAAGCTTCTCCAGTTGAGATGGATGCGAGGCTAAAGGCTCTAAAGCAGGATGTAGGTGAGGAATTCAACTTGTTTTTGGATCGTTTTGAAGCATGTTGGGCCGAGTTAGCAGCAGCTGTGCAGCTAGCCAATGGTGAGTACTTCAAATTGGATAAGTTTATGGCGTGCTTACATCTGAAGGTGAGAGAGAAGGTGGACTTTGAAAGCCTAGAGAACTACAATGGGGCAGTAGCAATTCCAAGGTCGAAAAGTAGAAAAAAAAAAATAGAGCAGGGCGTAACAGGTTATGAAGCAATGGCACCTGTTCAACCACAAAGCCCTCGAGAGTCAACTCAAGAGGAAAATCAAGGGAATAGGGCTACGGTTGTTGTTCCACAGCAGTGGATACGTACGGTTCAGGATCTATCAGAGCAGATTCAAGAGCTTCGATTGAGTGTAATGGACATGGGACAGCCGAGAGGAGCAAGGGACAGGGGAAGGCCTTTACCTGCAAGGTGCTATAATTGCGGCGAAGAAGGGAATTATGCACCTGACTGTCCCCATCCGGTGAGGGAAAGAGGTGGTATCTACCCATTGTTTGGTAGAGGGAGAGGCCACGCACAGTTTAATGGCCCAAGGGAGTAGGTAGTTGAGAATCCAGTGCATCAAGCCCAAACGGATGGCGGTGAAGTCCCTAGGGTGAACATCATTGGGGTTGATAAACATGATGTCGAAGTGTTGGCTAACAAAAGAGCTAGAGCTGAAAGGGAGACAGAAACCGAGCGGGAGACTAGAGCTCGTAAAGGCAAAGGGAAGGTATACGAGGGAAAAGAAAAGCCTGAAACTAGTAATAAAAGAAGGCGTCGCAGGATTAAACAAATGGATTTCCAGCTTGGGCGCGGCCATCTAGAGTATGATTTGGTGAGTGATGTCCAAAGTCAAAGAGCTAATATTACTTTTGGACAGCTGTTGGCATTAAACCCAACATTTAGGTGACAGTGGTCGAGTAGTGTTAGCACTAGGCTACCAAGGGGTAAGGGAAATGTGCAGGCGATGCAAAATATGGCACTCAGGGTAGGTATCCCAATGGATGTTCTTCCTTTGGTGGATTCTTTCATCGAGAAAAGGATGCAAGTTCAGGCCTATATAGATGGGGGAGCACAGGTTTGCATCATGACGGAGGCTGCAATGAAGGAAACAAGGGTCAAGGCAGTAGTCAAGTCGAATGTGCGCATGAGAATGGCTAACCATGCTAAAGCTAGGAGTTTGGGCATGGCCCAGGATGTAAGAGTGAAAGTGATGGGCATAGAGTGCCTGCTTGACTTCTTTGTGATGAAAGCTGGGGATAACGCATATCCTATCATTTTGGGTAGGCCGTGGCTGTTGGCAATAGGTGCCAAACAGGATTGGGAGAGCAAAGTGTTTACCTTTCCTGATAAAGAGAAAGGAAGACAAGTGGTTCTGGATCTGAAGACCAAGGAAATCCATTTTCATCCTATGGCGGCGAGAGATGAAGGGGACACCACCAGCTATGAGTACGAATGATGAGGACTATACAATTACAGAGGAAGAAGAAAGTGAGGATGATATGCTCAAGATTGATGCTGACATGTTTGGGGTCAGTGTGGAAGAACCTTTTGCGAAAGAGGGGGTGCAAGCATAGGTGCATGCCATAGGTACTGAAGAGGTGGTCAATATGCTAAGTGGAGACTTGACCAAGAAGGAGAAAGAAAGTTATGTCCAGTTGTGTGCATCTTTTCCAAACCTATTTGCAAAGGAGTATAAAGATTTGAGAGGAGCCAAGGATGTTGAGCACAAAATAGCCCTCAAGGAAAGATACAAACCTAAGGCGCAGAAGCTAAGGAGATTGGGTGAAAGTCAAAAGGAAGCCCTTTGGTAGGAGATCAATCAGTTACTGGATGCAGGTATTATATACCCTATAAAGGAATCAGAGTGGGTTTCCCCAGTGGTTATCACTCCTAAAAAGAATGGGAGATGGCGGGTGTGTGTCGACTATAAGCCATTAAATGCTGCGACCAAGAGGAATCACTACCCATTGCCGTTTCAGGATGAGATTTTGAATCAGGTGGCTTTCCACGAGAGGTATTCCGTTATGGATGGGTTTACAGGTTACTTTCAAATAAGGATTGCTCTTGAAGACCAATTGAAGACGACATTCAGATCTCCATGGGGTTGCTTTTCTTATCGCACGATGCCGTTTGGTTTGGTGAATGCCTATGCCACCTTCCAAGACTGGATAAATAGGGTGTTTGGTCCTTATTTGGGCAGGTTCCTTAGGGTTCTCATGGATGACATTGGATGTTATAGCTCAAGGGCAGATCATTTGTCAAAGCTACGACTATGTTTTCAGAGGCTGGATGAAGAGGGAGGCCATTTGAACCCCAAGAAGTGCAAATTAGCACAGTCCCGAGCATCATTGTTGGGCCATGTGGTGTCACAAAATGGGATTGAAGCGGATCCAGAAAAGGTCAAGGATCTAGTCTTGATGGAGCCTCCTCCTAGTGCACAGGCTTTGGCATCGTTCGTGTAGAGGCTGAAGTATCTGTCAAGGTTTTTGTAGATGTTGTCGCAGTTTGTATACCCCCTTCAAAAGAGGGCGCAGCTAGTGCATGGTTTTAAATGGGATGAAGATATTCAAGTAGCTTTTGACAAGGTAAAAGAAATCTTGTGCCAACTGCCTACGGTGTGTCCTCCCAATCATGAAGATGATTTTTATGTTTCCATGACGGTAGGCAGTGTGGCCATTGGGGCAGTACTATTGCAAAATGTGGGAAGGAGCTATAAACCTATTTATTTGAAAGCAAGGTGATAAGTCCTGGGGAGGCAACCTACACTGAAGCCGAACATGGGGTGATGGCCTTAGTTTTTGCCTGCAGGAAGTTCAAGGTGTATCTCATCGTGCGAAAGTTTTTTGTGCTAACGGCCAATATTTTATTGCCGGAAGTAGTGTTGCACTTGAAGCCAAGGAAACGGATCATGAAGTGGGTGATAGAGCTACAAGAATTTGAGTTTGAATTCAAAGTTGACCATACAAGTCGATCTCACCTGGTAGATATTCTAGTCAGCAAGGCGGTTGATTTGCCAAGGTGGTGAGGGATGAAACCAAGGAGGAGCATTAGAAAATTTCGTAGGTCATTTGGAGGGCTTTGTAAGAAATTGTATTTCTCTCTCTAGAAACTTTTTATAAATTGCACTTGCACCTTGTGAGTACGTCCAAAAGGACAACCAGACACTCTAAAAAGTAGATTTATATTCCCAATCGTCCTTGAAAACGGTCACTTTTTTATTTAATGCAAGCGTCTTTTTCAGGAGGCAGGTGCAGCGTATTCAATGCAGCTTACGTCATCACTAAAAGTTGAAAAGTCACAAACTATCAAATAGTGATAGATTTTGAGGCTTTTGACACCACCAATGCGTCCGGAACACCAAAATACCCTAAAAACAAATGTCTACTTGCCTCATTCCGACAACCGGAGAGGCAAAAAATGTCAAAAAACCCCAAAAAATGGGCTTTTTACTTAAGGCGCACGAGGAGCCATTTCTAAATTCTAGAATGCCCCTCTATGCGCCGTTAGTAAAAAGCTTCTTTTAGTGATTTTTGGACACTTATCTTTCCAGAAAGCCCCTTTTTAGAGGTTTTTGGACATTTTCCTCTCAAAAGGCTCCCTAAAAAGAGGAAAAAGGGGCTTTCTACTAACGGCGCGCGAGGAGGCATTCCAAAATTCTAGAATGCCCCTCTGCGCGTCGTTAGTACAAAGCTCCTTTTAGTGATTTTTGACACTTATCTTTCCAGAAAGCCTCTTTTTAGAGGTTTTTGGACATTTTCCTCTCAAAAAGCTCCCTAAAAAGAGGAAAAAGGGGCTTTTTACTAACGGCGCGCGAGGAGGCATTACAAAATTTTGGAATGGCCCCTCGCGCGCCGTTAGTAAAATGTTCCTTTAGGGCTTTTTGTCATTTTTTTGCCTCTTTGGATGTCTGAGCGAGGCAATTGGACATTCATTTCTAGGAGATATGTGCGTTCCGGACGCATTGACAATATCAAAAGTTTCAAAATCTTCCACCACTTGATAGTTTGTGACTTTTTGAGTTCTAGTGATGACGTAGCCCGTATCAAATGCACCGCATCTACCTTCTGAAAAAGGTGCTCGCATTAAATGAAAGAGAGTGCTCGTCTTCAAGGACCACTAGATTATTAAATGAGGAGAGGGACACCTTTTATATTTTTGTTAATATCAATCTATTTTTCTACGTAACGTAGGCTCTTCTCTCATTGGAGGAGCTTATTTTCCTCTCTCTTCCAAAAGGCCCTCCAAAAGACCTCCGAAATCTCTTAATGCCTGACTTAGCGGAAGCTTTTACCATGTGGTTTGATGGAGCATATAGAAGGGTAATACAAAAAGTAGGTGGAGGTGTGGTGATACGAGATCCACGCAATAGGGTGATCTTTTCAAAAGCCTACGACTTGGAGGATGTGCATACAAATAATGAGGTGGAGTATCTTACCCTCCATTTAGGTTTGAAAGAGTGCGTTGAGTTTGGTATATCGAGGTTGGTGGTGAAAGGTGATGCACTATTAGTTATCAAGCAGTTGTTGGGCCAATGGCAGGTGAAACGCGATTCATTAAAGCATTGGTTCTATGCCATAAAGAAGTTGTTGAAGTTTTTTTGTGGTGGCTCAGTTCGTGTTTGACAACATTTGTTGCCGTTTTGGTGTTCCATGGGTGCTGATCTCTGACAGAGGCCAAGGATTTCGAAGCAAATTGGTGCGGTCTTTAGTGGAAAAGCTGGGTATCCAACACCGCTTCTCTTCGCCATATGACCCGCAGTGCAATAGTCTGGTAGAGAGTGCCAATGGGCAGATTGTGAAGATGTTGACCAAATATGTTTATAAGCAGGCGACAGAGTGGGAGGTGAACTCGGAGAAGTGTTTGTGGGCCTACCGCACATCCTACAAGGTGGCCACAAACTTCACTCCATTTGATCTGGTTTATGGTAAAGAGGCAGTTTTGCTAGTGCATGCACAACTAGGTGCATTGAAGGGTATGTGGCATGTCACTTCCACTCAACAGGGTGTGTTGCAGGATCGGATCACTAGCTTGGAGGCTTTACAGATGGATAGGGAGGCTGCGGCAGACTTTTATGTGAAACAGAGGGATAAGCGAGTGGCAAAGCTCAACAAGAGCTTGCCAAACAAGGATATTCAAGAGGGAGATCTGGTGATGAAGTACGAGAGCTACTTGGACTTCACCCTCCAGAAGAAGTTCAAAAAGAAATGGACGGGTCCGTACAAAGTGCATAAAGCCTTTCCGAATGGGACCTATCAGCTTGTGAGAGCCAATGGAAAGCATTTGAGGCAAAGGGTGAATAGGGTGCAGCTCAAACTGTACTTTGCTAGGGGGTTATTGCCTGATGTACACAATATTGTAGCTACAGGGGTTGGGCAACCAACCTAGACAGAGGAAGCTTATGAAGAAAGAGGACACCTTGTACATACTCTGTACATAGCATGTACATACAGCTATGGTTTCTTGCTTCATTCCATGCTTGTCAAGTGTTGCAATTTTCAGGTTCAAAAGTGTGCTTTTAGTTGAGCATGAATGCTCAACAAGAGGGTTGGGCAATGATGGTGCACCCAAAACATGTCGATGCCAGATATGGGCTCATGCAAGGGTATGGATGCATACAGGTGCACGTAATGGTGCTACGGAAGGTGTCTAAAGCCATAGCAGCGAGAGGATAGCGGAAATGTATGCTTAAAGCGGCTTTTTAGGCCAAAAGTGCAGCGGAGTGGTCCAGATGGGATGACAGGTTGAGATGTCTGAAATCCCAAAACAGTGTCCTGAAAAGTAGTGCTAAGTGTTCTCTAGAAGTCAGTCCAGACGGCTCGTCAAAAGAAGCTCGGTACTCTAGATATTGCAGTCTAAAGAAAGGGTATGTAGGAGATCCCCGACCGACAGGGCAGTTGGGGAGAGGTGGCCCTGGCTGATGTCAGTGTATATGTGTGAAGTGCTCGAGTTGTGGAGCATGCCTGTCTTCTCAGAATGTGAATTGGATCTCTGGATAGCAAGATATGGGCAATTGAAGATCTTCTGGGGACCGCGTCTGAGCCCAGCTGAGCCCAGTTGGCCGCATTGGAAGATGTGGAATCTGGCATTCTTTCAGCCTCGCCAAGATTCTTGGTAGAATTGAGCACCATATGGGGTTAGCACAAATAGATTGCACCTAAACCGGATATTCGGTTAGTCAGATACAGCTAGATGAAGTTGGGATCATTTGGTAGTGAGAGGCATGCAGATGCATTTCCCGGTTTTCTGGCGGCCTGAGATAGCTAGGTCAAAGAAGTCAAAAGCCGATGGAAATTGTGTAGAACGGAGCTGGGGATACGGTCTCGGAACACGGCTTTACAGCTCTGGAGTGGGACTTATCAACAAAGAATGGGAATGGGGCCAATTTGGCACCCAAGAGGGAGTCTCTCACAAAAGAATTTTTTTTAAAAAAGCCTTAGAAGGCTTGGGACCGCCACGTGGCAGGGCAATACACCATATGCACAGCGGAATCTTTTTTGCACTATGTATAAATACGGCGCCGTGGCCCCATTTGAAAGCATTGAAGGAGTGGGAGCTCCTAGAGCTCGTTGGTGGGCATGGCGTAGCGCTGTGAGCTGGTGGCGCGAGGCCAAGTGGGGCACGGCGTGGTGGTTTTGGGCGGCGGCCGGCAAGGCTCGATGGCGCGTCCGCATGTGTGAAGGATATGGCCAGTGATAACGTGGCACCCCGCCCATGAGGGGGCCGTTTCCCACGTACCAAATTCACCCACAACCATTTTTGACAGCAATGTGAATCCCTAGGAGCAACGACGGCGCCGTCGTTGCTCCCTAGAGGGTTCTCGTGTGTAGAGTAAAGTATGAAGCCTTGGTACAAGCATCAAGCTAGTCAAATTCAAGCTGAGCCTCCCGAGGGGAGTGCCACATGTCGGCCTACCATGAAAAATGCCTTAAAACTCCAAAAACGAGCCCAATAAACAAGCAAAACCTTTTGTAACAGGGGGGCTCTTGTTTTTTTTGCATTGTACGTGTAAGAGAGAAAGTGAGAATCTCAGAGGAGCATTGTAATGGAGTTTGGAAGCTATTAATGAACAACCCTCTTGGCCAATTGTGTTGTGGTGCACCCCCCCCTTCCCCTTTTCTCTTGGTCGTCTCGTCTATTGCCAGCTGCGGTGCCGTTGAAGCGTGTGTACGGCCGGATCGTTGGTGCTTTGCAAAGAGAGAGAGAGAGAGAGAGAGAGAGAGAGAGAGAGAGAGAGAGAGAGAGAGAGAGAGAGAGAGAGAGAGAGAGAGAGTAAGTGTATGTGCGGAGGGAGGTAGAGCAGGTGCAGTGAGGTGTGGACTCATTTTGCAATCTTGGAAAGCGCGTGTGCGCTTGGGAACTCTGCAAGTGAAGCAGATTATGTGCAAATTGTCGTCTTGAAGGTGTCTTTGAGTGGATTGGGGTGTTGTGTTGACCCTGGGCTATAGAGAGGCACTTCTTGTCATGCCGGGTGTCGTCCCTTATTCCCCCTCTACAACGCCATGAATTTGTCGATCTTGAAATAGTCTCCATTAGCCAATTGCATGGGTGCCGCTAATTCTGCCCAACACTCTTCAAAATGACCCAAAAACAAATTGAGCTCTTCACTTACATCTTGCTTAAGCGCCTTCAGCTTTGCATCCATCTTGACTGGGGAAGTCTCCTTGCGGAAGTCATGAAGAAACCTCGCCCGTAGAGCTGGCCATGCTTGCTTCGGCTCGCCTTCCAATGCGTTGTACCATGCTTTAGCTCTACCACGCATCACCAAAGGAAAAGTCTTCATTTTGCTATCCTCATTCGACATACGCAACGATAGCATGTACAGGTAGAAATCTGACATCCACTCCTCAGGGCTCTCTTCTCCTGTGAAAATCGTTCCATAACTTCTAGTTGCCATGACTTCCAACGCGAAAAACCACTTCTTTTCAATCAACTGGGAGCAATCAGTGTGCTCCTCAGCGGGGGCACCAGAAGATGGAGAGGGGGGATGGGTGAACACACCCAGTACAACCAAAAGGGCCTCCCTATAGCTCAGGGTATCCACAGCACCCCTATCCTCTCAAAAAACACCTTCAAAGAAACACTCTTCACTAGCAGACCGCCGCCCGCTCAATTGTCACTTCTCACACACTCCACAAACCACCACAAAAGATACACCTACTACCAGTGCCTGTCTCCGCCCTTACACATGCACACAGCCACTCAATCTCACTCTCTCACTCAAAACACCATCGATTCGGGGGGGCACACACTTCCACACAGCCGGTACCGAGAAGAACAATGGAAGCAGGAGAAAGAGAAGGGGGGAAGGGGAAAAAATGACACGAGAGGCAATTGTGGCTTGATTGAACTTCAGAAAACACATACATCGGCTTGCAATGCCATCACCATGGCCATTTTCAAGCAAAAGTTACAAAGAGGCTAGCTTGCTAGAGAACTCCACTTTGCAGGCTTCAAAAGACACCTCAAAAGGCTAGAAAAAAGGTCCAAATTTGATCCTTTTTTGACTTTTCTAGGGGGGGTCTTTAATTTGGGAATTTGCATTTCAATTGGTCCACCTGGCATGTTAAATTGGTATCTTTTGCGAAAGAGGGCACCGCTTTGCTCTATCTCTCTCTTCTTCACTCTTTGCACTTGGGAGGGGGGCATTAGCGATGTCGCTATTGCCCCCTAAGCTCTTCATTTTTTATTTTTTATTTTTCACCTTTTACCCTCTTTTGGTTTAGCCTTATACTGCTCAATTTTTTATTTGACCTTCTCCCTTTATCCGTCCGACTTCTTCTTGGCTCCCTTCTGGCTTTGACCTCCCTCTTTTGGCCCTTCGACTTGGTGCTCCCCTTAAAGCTTGTCCGGTCCCTCTTACCTTTGCCTTTGCTTGGCCCGGACGCCCTTTGCAATGTCCACCCTCTCTCTCTCTCTCTCTCTCTCTCTCTCTCTCTCTCTCTCTCTCTCTCTCTCTCTCTCTCTCTCTCTCTCTCTCTCTCTCTCTCTCTCTCTCTCTCTCTCTCTCTCTCTCTCTCTCTCTCTCTCTCTCTCTCTCTCTCTCTCTCTCTCTCTCTCTCTCTGTGTCGCGTGACTCGCCTCTTACCTGAGGGGGGGAGGCAATAGCGACATCGCTATTGCCCCCTCTCCTCCTTTTAAAATTTTGGGGCCCATTGGGCCGTGGGAACTTCCCATGTCGGGTACCACGTCACCACCTGCTCCTCGTCTCCCGTGCGGGTGCTCCGCCCCACCTCACCGGCCGTCGCCAAAACCGCCCAACCTCCGCCTGCGCAGCGGCACAGGTGCTTTCCGCCATTGGCCACGAGCTCAAAGAGCTCTTCCACTTCACATACCCCTAATAGGGTTACGCTCCAGCTCTTGTACCCGGGACCTTTTACCTGCGCGCCCGCATGTGGGACGTTTACAGTGCCACGTGGCGGCCCCCAGGAGAACCTCCCTACAATGGCCCCCAAAGCCTTCAAAAACCATTTTTTTAAAATAAAAAAAAACTTCCCTTTTTTGCTTGCACTGGGTAGTCTGCTATGCCCTGCTCAATTGGCCTATGCACCGTCCGTCAAACCCTTCCGAAATCCACCGTGTTTATCTTCAAACTACCTGCCTCTGGTCCCACTTTGAGATTCCCAAGGCTTACATCCGAGGCCGTAAAAAATGCCAAGAAAAGTACATGCATTATTCCCCCTAGCACCTGCTGCCAATTTCAACTTGCTGTAACTTACTGACCAAGTACCTGATTGACGTGCCATCAATTCGTGCTAGCTCCATATGACTCACACTATCACTGAGAACTTAGGCAAGGCCCAAACGACGCCAGATACCACATCTTCCAATGCAACCAAGTGGGATCAGACCCGGCCCCCTCGAAAATCTTCTAACGGCCATAACTTGCCATCCAGAGCTCCGATTCGCAATCGGAGAAGATAGGCATGCTCCACAACTCGAGCATTACGCACATATATGCTGACATCAGCCCAGGCCACCTCGTCCCCAGCTACCCTGTCCGTCGGGGATCTGCTACACACCCTTTCTTTAAACTGCAATATCTAGAGCACCGAGGCTCCGTTTGACGAGCCATTTGAACCGGCTTCTAGAGCAGTCCAAACTCTACATTCCAGAGCTTTGACTTGGCATTTCGGACATCTTCATCTGCCATCCCATTTGGACCATCCTGCAGCCTTTTCCGCCTACTTAGCCGATTAAGGCATACATTCCCGCTATCCTTTGACTGCCAAGGGCCTTGGCACCTGCCCTAGACTTCTGCACTGCACTCGACTGCACCCTTTTCCTGGCATAGACCACCTCTTAGCTTCGACCAACCTTGGCTGCACCAACGTGTTTGGAGAGCTTTTTAATTTAATGTGGCTTAAACAAGTTGTTGCGGGAGCAACTTCTGTCGACTGGGAATGAAATGCCCCCCTCCAGGCCAGACGCAAAGCAGCTATTGACCTCAATTGGCTTGGACTACAACAAGATTCATGCATGTCCAAATGTTTGCATTCTTTTTCTCAATGAATTCGCAGATTGCCTGTCGTGTCCTAAGTGTGGAGCAATGCGCTACAAACAAGATGCAGTTGGCGAGACAGTGCCAGCTAAAGTGTTGTGGCATTTCCCTATTATTCCTAGGATAGAAAGCATGTTTTGTTGTGGTTCCATTGCAAAGTTGATGCGGTGGCATTCTACGAATAGATCCATTGACGCAACATTTAGGGTGCCTACTGATTCAAAGGCCTAGAGGCACATTGAAGATACCTGGCCACATTTTAAGAGTTAACCCCGCAATTTGCGTTTGGGCATGGAAATGGATGGATTCAATCTATTTGGCTTGAAAAGCTCGTCATGGAGCACTTGGCCTGTGTGCCTTATCAATTACAACCTCCCGCCGTGGCTTGCCATCAAGAAGGGTCACTTGATATTAAGCTTGATTGTACCTGGTAAGTTCAAGGCAAAAAACATGGATGTTTATCTAGCTCCACTAGTTGACGAGCTCCAGGAGTTATGGCATGGGATCGACATAGCAGATGCGGTTGAACCAGTAGGACAACAGCATGCAAGGATCCATGGACTTCTTATGTGGACTATGCATGATTGGACAGGATACGGAGAAGCTTCTGGTAATGGTTCTTGATTTACAAAATTCTCGCTATTCTCAAGCACTTTGCCTTGGCCTGATTCATGCTTTAATATATGCAGGGCTAACAGCTTCGGGATACAATGCATGTCCAATTTGCGGGCAGTCTTTGGATGTGCGCTATTCTGCCTCTCTTCGAAAGAAAATTTATCAAGGCCACCAGCATTATCTTCTAGATGGCCATCACTTGCGCGAAGGTCAGCTTGGTCGCATCGAATGTCGTCCTATGCATGTACAAGAGTGGCGTCGCCGATGGGAGCAACATGAGGGGCAACCTGTTCCAAGAATGAAACGTTTGTCCATTCTCCATACGTTGCCGTACTGGGGTGATCTACTAATTAACCATTTGATGGATCCAATGCATATATTCAAGAATGTGGGAGAGCTCCTCTGGAAGACAATCATGAGAATGAAAGAAAATTGGGCTTCACGAGATGATTTGCAGTCAGTTGGAAAGATGCCAGAGCTATGGCCTTTCACCAATATAGTTGGCCAAACAAAACTTCCAAGAGCGCCATGGGTATTGCTAAAAAACGAAGAGTGACAAGTTAAAAGGGTGATTTTAGAGTTCAGGACGCCAACAGGATATATGAGATGTCTCAAGACAAGATTCACCCGTGACGATCAACTGTCAGGACTGAAATCGCACGACTGGCATAAGTTCTTGCAATTCATTCTTCCAATTGCGATCAAGGGGTGTTTAACAGAGGAAGTGCGGACCTGCATATACAAGATTTCAGAGCTAGTGCGGTGGATCTCTTCCAAGGAGATACAGGAGGAATCTATTGTAGTCGCAAGGGCTAACTCCATTGAGGCAGTTTGCATGATTGAGAAGTATCTACCCACGAGCTGCCTAACTATCCAAATGCACTTGCTCGTCCATGTAGTAGATGAGGTTGCACCGGGGCAGGTACAGTCCACAGCCATTGGATTTTCTTTCTAGAGCGGACAGTGAGAGCAGCTCGACAGATCGAAGAACCCATATCTCTAGAAGAGGAAGAGCTAGCTATTGGATGTGACTGGGAGTATCATACATACATGGCACTGTGTTCGCATGGAAATCATTTCAGAACACAACAAATTGATAGCAGAAGAAACATGTTTGACAGTGGGGTAATTGTTAGTTTCATGCAAAAGAGCAGGGCCAGTGCCAGAGACACGAATGAGAGCACTAGCAACCTAGATTAATGTGGTCTGGTGTCAGATATCCTGAAAGTAAGCTTCAGGTGGTTTGAGATGTTTTTGTTGGATGTGAAGTGGTTCAAGGTGATTACTTCTAGTTGCAATGCAACGGTACGCAGCGATGGAAACAAACTTGTGCAAATAGATTCTACAAAGGTTTGGATAGATGCGAGCGACACATTTGCTCTCCCCGAACATTGTGAGCAAGTGGTCTTTGTACCAGACCCTCGAGAGCGACAATGGTGGTTTGTGGTTCAGGTTGCTCCAAGAAATTAACAAGTATTTGAAGGGCAAGATCTCCTAGAGGAAAGTCAGTCAGACGACCTCCATACTACTGTGACATTAGATGAGATGGACGAAGGTATGGCAGAGAAAGCTGACAGATATACGAGGGATGACGCTTACGAGCCAGAATTGACACTTGTAGATAAAGATGCAATGTGGATGAAGACAATCTGCCAGAATGAGTTGGGACAGAGTTATGTTTGCAATTAGAGATAGACGATGATACAGTGCAAGATCTTATCGATGATGCCTCACTCGTCGATGCCTAGGCCTGTAAGTGTTTGTGTGAAGATGTTGATTTAAAATTAAGCTTAAAGCTAATTTAAACAACTGTGTTCTGATGCTTTATTTTATTTTCTTTGTGCAGGACTTTAGTATGGCAGACCAGTTTTCAGATCCCTCTTCTATGAGTGCAGATGCATTCATGAGATTCGCTACACGAATGACACCTGCTCAGATGGCAGAGGCTTCTCAGTATTGGGTAGCCAGAGGCACGAGTACTACGCCTTCGGGCTTCACACCCGAGGTCCGACGCCTAGGGGGGGACACCTATGGGGGGGGGGACGCCTATGGGTACGATGCCTGCTTCTCCCATCACGGCCGCTTCGACACCTAGGGATGGGGCAGAGGCGGGTACGTCCTCATCTCCGAAGCACAGGTGCACTCACCTACCTCGGCGATCGTTAGGTGGAGGTGGTGGTTGTTGTGGAGGAGGGTCCACAGATGCTTCGATCCCTCCTCGCTCATGACCCCTGTCCTACCGAGGCACACCTCTCAACACACCTCTTGGCACACCTCGGACACCTTGGGGGGCACACGATCCTAGTGTCTCCAAGCTCTATACTGTACGGGCACATGGTTCTGTTGACATGGATAGAGTCGCTATTGAGATGAGACAGCAGATTCGCCAGCTCGCGGAGCTACAGTTTTTGACCAGCATTCTGACGTCTTGGGGTGAGCAGGTAAAGGACAAAGTCACTTACATAGTGGAGAACATTCTCAGAGAGTACCAGTCTGCTCCGAGTTCTGACGTTGTTCCGAAGAGGTGGATCAAGGGTGTTGCACGGGACACCGTGAAACATCGACGAGATGCAGCTCAGAAGGCTTTCAGGACCGGCTTGTCGAAGCCTTCGGGCATCCTACACGAGACATGGATGCAAATCACGGAGGATCAGCGGACAGTGGCCACACGGTTCAGACATCAGCGTGAGGCCACACAAATACGACAGATGACCAGGGGGACATCTCATCTTGGTAGCGGAGGCTTCGACACCTTTCTCTATGAGTTTGTGAGTTTCTAATCCAATCTTAACTATGCCGTTTTTTAAAACGCTATGAATCATGTATTCTTATTACTTTGATTTTTGTATAAACGCAGAATCTTGCGATGCATCATGCCCCGACACGTCAGGGGGAGTCAGATGGATATCGCAGAGGTATCTATGAAGTATTGAATGATCTTGATGCTTCAGGTGAGCCTGTAGACTGGGAGGCTTTAGAGTCTCGCTAATCGCTTGAGGTGAGATGTTAATATGTGTGAGTTGATTGAATTAAGTAAGTATATGTGAAGTAATATCAATACTAATTTTGTGAGTTGTCCTATGTGCAGGTTGTGACGTTTAGTCATCTGTGGACCAGATTTCATATATATGCTTTGTGAGACACAGAAACGCTTATGTGTCTCCTTTTGTATAGACATATATATATGGTTATGATTATTGTTCAGACATTTATTCTTTTCCTTATGGTTATGGTTATTGTCATTGTCATTGTATAGACATGGTTATTTTTCCTATTCTTGTATAGACATAGTTATGGTTCAGGTTTTGTTTATGGTTATGTTTAACTTTTTGGTTATGCTTATGGTTATTGTTAATTTTTTTTCTAGTTATGATCAAAGTGGTTATGGTCAGTTATGGTTATGCTTTTAAGTTATAGTTATGGTTCGTTATGGTTATGCTTTTAAGTTATGGTTATGGTTCGTTATGGTTATGCTTTTAAGTTATGGTTATGGTTATGGTTCGTTATGGTCATTGGCCTTAAATCTCATGTGAGATCCTACATGGATAGCATGTAGGAGGCGTATACATGATATATTTTTTTTGAAAAGTTTATGTAAAAACGAAGGGAACTCTGCCGAAATTTCTACAGGAGCACGGTTGATTTTGGTGATGCTCGCTTTCTTGGGCAGAGGGCAGGAAGTCTGGCTGTGGTGGCTGTGTCCATCTTTTCAGTGGGCACAGGTCAGGCTACCTGCCCTCTACCCAAGATTTTTTGTTGTTGTTATGGTCTTCGATATTCGCGTCACTATCTGCGTCTATATCAGCGTCTATATACGCGTCTCTCTCTGCATCGCCAGTAAACCCTTTCCACGTTTATATCGACGCTCTTTGCAATAGTTTCACAGGGACGCATATAGCGACGTTAAGCGTCGCTATATACGTCGATAACACCTTTTTTGTTGTAGTGATATCAAAGTATTTGGCACAAGTTCATCCTTCAATGCCTCACATGTGGTCAGACGAGAAAGATGCAAGGATGGCTTCACAATTGCCAAGTGGAAAGGGGAAAATACTTAACATGGTTATGAATCTATCCTGAGTGGTCAATAACTTTTGTATTCTCAATGCAAAGATTATGATCAAGTGGGTGGACTTGTGGGCAGTGGCAAAGGCAAGGCGTTTGCAAGAGAGAAATGCATGGAAACAAGCACATGGAGGAAGGAGGGCACCCCCATTGCCTTGACACCTTGCATGTTTCCTATATCTCATTACTGAAGAGTGGATTCATGAGATAATGACCGAGGCAAAAGCGCATGGAGAAGACATCACCAGCAAAGAATGGGAGTATGCACGAGGCTGGGTACCAAAGGTAGAGTACTCATATACCTAAACCATATTGTAACGCTATTTCTTGAAATTATCTTTAATATGTATTTGATAAATTATTATATTTTTCTATTTTGTATTGCCTTTTCTTTAACTCATGTGGTCAAAAGGTCTTCACTTCCGTACGCGCCACATTGACGAGCGTAGAACCACCATGGATTGTGCCATCATGGGAAACTTTGACATAGACGGTGATGAAGCCAGGTACCGCGGAACTATTGAAAGGATACAAATGACAAACGACAATTCCGTATCTCTCTTTATTGATTTAGGATCCATGGGCTTAGAATTGGATGATGCTTCATGTAGAGATCTTTTGGAAGATCATTCATAAACATATTGCAGTTATGAAGTTTGTTGGTCGTGTAATCCATTCATCTCTCTCTCCCCCCTTTTCCTCTCTTTAGATTTGAGAATATTCTCAATTATGTTAATCAATGGACAATGATTATTTTAGTTGTAACTAAGTGTACTCTTATATCCACCCCTCCTCCTCCCCCCTCTTTCTCTCTCTCTCTCTCTCTCTCTCTCTCTCTCTCTCTCTCTCTCTCTCTCTCTATCTTCCTCTCTTCTTTTTTAAATTTGAAAATTTTATAGAATATTCTTTAATTTTTATTGAGAGGAGGGAAACACCAAATTGGGGGGGGGTAAGCCAGAATTTGAAAGCTTAGGCGCGAAATCTGGCTGTCGGATAATAACAGCGGTAATATACACGATAATAATAGTTGTAATATACGCGAAAATATTTTAAACACAAAAGTCCCCGCCCTCCTCTCTCTTGTTTCTCCACTTGAATTTGCATCTTCTCTCTACAAAACGTGGTAAAGCAGCGCGGTAAACATTTGGAGATTTTCATAGTGCATTTCACTTAAACAAAACTTCAAGAAGAATTCTACTTCTAAGTTGTCTAACTCTACAATCAAACTGGTTTCTAGTTTGGTCTTCATATATTTTCTTTAGGAGAAGATTATCTAAAAATATATATTTTGTTGACATTCTCACAAAATTTGATATTTGCCCTCCCATATGAGAATTTAGATAAGAGATATAATGCTAGGGTAGAAACTCATTATTTACTTCATTTCTTTCCATTTTCCTAGATTCACATGCCACAATTGTCCCCTCTTGACATAAGACATATCCCATTTGTTCCCCGCTTGCATCACATGCTACCACAAAAGGTTTTTCAACTTTTGAAATTTTCAAAATATAATTTTCAGTCACCCTTGCTTTCAATCTTTCAAATTCAATTTTAAAACTATCTTCTTTATTAATTCTTATCTAGTCGTATCCAGATCGAAGGTCAAACTTTGAAAATACTTGTGCACCGCTAAGTTGAGTCATCAGCTCATCGATGTGCAGAAGGGGATATTTATTTTTTAAGGCTCATTTACTAAGACCCTTGTAGTCAATTCATATTCTATAAGTCCCATCCTTCTTCCTCTAGAAAAGAACAGGGCTGCCCCAAGGAGATACCCTAGGCCTTATTAACCATGTCTTCAACAAGTTATCAAACTTGAGTTTTAGTTCCTAAAGTTTATTTATTTTGAATATATATGGAGATCAAGAGTACAATTCTGATTCTAGATATAGACCTATTTCATGGTCTAGTGATCTAGGGGAAGACATACATGGAAGGAGGTCAAGGAAAACATCCCCGAGTTCATCTAGAAGATTTTCTACATACACTATTTTTTTTCCCTTAGGTTTATCTTTTAGCTCATTTGTAAAAGTTATAAAAGTCTCACACTCTTGTCTAAGTCACCTTATCAATTTAATGGCCAAAACTAGATCTAGAAACTCTTTCTTCCCCATGAAGAGTGTGAGTATCTTCATCCAATGATTAATGAGAGATTTTTCTTTCTTCACACTCAATAAAACATGACCATTCATCTAATTGATACCAATAATCACATCATGCATACCCATGTTTATGACATAAAAACTTTCCTTATAATTATGATTATTCAAAGCTCCTACACTTTGTCTTCCTGCACCAGCTATTCTCTTTCCTTTATCCGCTTTCTTGCATCTATTTAGATCTTCATTGAGCCATCGAATAATCTCCGCTTGTTCCTTCAATCGCTGCTCATATGCTTCCATCGCTACCGCAGGATTGAAACCGCTTTGATACCACTTGTGACGCGACACGGGATAGCAAAATACGTTGATAATAAAAAGTACAGAGTACGCAGAGTGAAAAGATTAAAAAAGGAGTCTGTATGCATAATAGTTACAAGAGGAGTATAGCACGTTTCATAACCTCCTGACCACCCCCGAGCTATCTCAATCACACTCTCACTCTCACTCTCACTCTCAATCTCAATCTCAATCTCAATCTCAATCTCAATCTCAATCACACTCTCACTCTCAATCTCAATCATAATCGCACTCTCAAAGTCTCTAGATAGAAACAACGATCATAATCCGAGTCATAACAGGATCATAATCTCAATACCATGACACCTTGAACAGATCTCGTTTCACACATTGATTTCTTCAACTTCTACAAAATAGCCAAAAGAACATACTCGTGCAACCAATTTAACATGATAATCAAATTTCAAACATAATTTTGTATCATCATAAAAGAGTATAGTCACTTCTTGATTCGATCAAACAAAAGAGATATTACCTGTGTATATTTGTTTGTATGTTAACATGTTGTTGCTTGTAGGTTATTCTCCTTCTGCTGGCAATTTATTTCTATCATAACTTTGTCGTACGAGCTCCGAATATAGACTTCCAGGTACTCAAAACGTCGAGAATAGGTCTGGTCTACAAGGCATCGTGGACTGAATTGCAAAAAACCTCTTTCTTTGGCTAAAAACACAACTTTTAGGTTGTGACTCATAAAATTTCTATTTTTGGGTCTCCACTACTTTTTCAACTTATTTTAAGTCTACCCATGTATTTTAAGCTAAAACACATAAAAATAAAACATTGATATTAATAAAAACCTTAATATTAAGAACGTTTTTATTATATTGTTCATATACAGACTATTTGGTATTCATTAATCTTTATCAAATATGTCTTTATTGTATTATTTGAAAAAAATAGACTATTCAACAATGTTTCAAATCGTGCTAAATGAAAGATATGGCCTACTACATTCTTTTCGACTTTAAGAACTTCAAAAATTAGTCCTATTACACGCACCGATGTTCGTCTTAAGGTAACGAGCGCCCAGAGAGGCGGAGCGAGGGGCATCCTATGGCTTGGCTTGTTTTTTTAGTGGCAGGGGGACAGAGTTCCCTGTTTCAAATCGTTCCATCTCAGACGTAGAGAATGAGGATATTGACACACTCATGCCAAACACGAATGGATACTACTATAGAGTATAGTATGGCGATTAAGTGGACTCTGTTATAGCACAGGGTAGGGCGTTTTAATGCCATCTTCCCATTCTTATACACTCCATGTATAAGAATTATTTTGTAAAGTTTAGAGACAAGTAGCCCGATCATGCATGCTACATCAAGGAAGCATTGCATGCTTGATTCTCAAATGCCCCCCCCAACGAGCGTTATTTAACACACTGATTGGAGGGCTACATTAAAACATTTTTGAAAAACAAGTAGTCAAGTGTACGGCGCGCAGTGACCAATCAAGTTAGAGATTCAGACATGAGCTATTGCGGATTAGGCAACATGGTAGATGCGGAGTGGGAGTGAGAAATGCATGAAAAGGGAGAACAAGATGCAATGGGCTCACTGTATAGAAAACAGCGCGAAGCTTGGTCCAGACAAACTTCCATACACTATGGTTCGAGAGGCAAAGCGGCTTAGAAGGAAAAATATATAGGTTTGGTTAAATTGGAACCTAAACCGGTTCAAAAAATGTTTTAGTTAAGGAATTTGTTTTGTTATTGATAACTTAGGAAAATATCACCCTAAGTCAACCAACCAGAGAGATGGTCAAGTATCGAGAGCGGCACATGTTGGAGCTATATGGCTCACTCTACTCAACTTGGTCTCAATATGAATCAGTCTTCAAGAGCTTACATAGTATGTCCCTTATCTCTCTCTCTCTCTCTCTCTCTCTCTCTCTCTCTCTCTCTCTCTCTCTCTCTCTCTCTCTCTCTCTCTCTCTCTCTCTCTAAATGGTATCAGAGCCGTAATGATCACGCGACAATTCAATTCATGGTGACAAAACAGAGTATGTGTATGCGATTCGCATGTACAATTCAAAATTGCTACAAGTTTTATTTTTGAGGATTGATTCTTGTTAACTGTGGTTGTTTTATGTTAAGAAGAATATGATTAGTGTTTTGTGTGGCGTGTATTGCTAATCGATATGGTAAATCAATGATTACGTTTTCTTGTTGATTTGTCTATTCACACCCTCAATTTCGTCTCAATTTTTGGAGGTCTTCTACTCAAAATTTGGAGAAACGAGAAAAGAAAAATGGAGCATAGCGCAATGGCACTTTTTATCCGAAACTTGTTCATCTCCTCACACTCTTCGATTTGACTCCGGGGTTTGCATCGATCGAAGTTCGCAGCAGAAAGTTATGTTGTTTTTACTACAATTGATCTTGACGCAGGTTTCATCCTCGTGCATCTTCATGAAGCGTCTGTGATCATTTTTCTAATTTTGTCATTAACTTTTTGAGTAAATAAAGCATTTTTGCTATTCATATTGCACCCGTCAATCTTGAGTCTCATGTCGCCTCTCACGTCACTCTATTTTGAGGACTCGTTTATTATTAACGTCTCCTTTTTCTTGTTTTTTGGGTGATGTCCCTCACATCTTTGGATGTTTATTGAGCATCCTTCTTGTGTTTATCATTGGCAAAACTCAGTCGTCATATTCTCTCGTCCTCAATTGCAACCTTCACCATACATGGTGTGTAGATTCTGCGATCTTATCTTATACGTCTTTTCACAATCAGATATGGCTATGACTATTCTCGTCAATTGTTTTCTGTCTGGACATCGTTCTGTTCCTCCTTTCCAAGGCCAAGGATTTCCTGGTTGGGAAGCAAAGATGTTGTTAATTCTTGAAGGTGATGAACTCTCTCATATTGTCGTTGGAAATCGTATATGTCTGCCTTAGCCTATTGATACTGATCATGACGACGTGCTTATCACTGAAGAACCTATATTTGAAGACTCGCATGTTTTGTATATGGATTGGCAATGACGTGATAAAGCAACGCGTTGGTTTTTTTTTTTTGCTCTTACTGATGCCCTTTTGATTGATGTGTATAAACTGCCTACTTACCATGACGTATGGAAGTACCTTATAGAAAATCTGTTAAAGAAATACTTTATTTGAGAGGTTTACTTAACAAGTTACAATATGAAGTTAGTACTGCCATAACGGGACATATTCAGTCTTTTAAATCCATTATTATTCAATTTGGTGATGGTGGTGATCCTATTCCACAAAAACAAGTGATTACACTTCTCCTTCACATGGTGAAGGACTCTTCTTATGATAACTTTGTTACCATTCTTTCTAATAAAGATGGTCTCAATTTCGACCAGGCCTGCATGTATTTAATTGAGTAATCTTAATTTCAAGAACAATGTTGTGCTGGTCATGATACATCTATGATTTCACAAGAGGAGACAGAGTCACAATAGATGGAACGTGCTTTTTATGCTCGAAGGTGTTCATTTCAACGAGGAAACCGCAGAGATGGCCGTAGCGGTAATATTTTCTCTCGTCTCAAATTTCCTAATAAGCAATGTTGGATGGAAGTATGACTGGGTGGTACACTTTTATGGGTTGAAATTGGTTTTTTAATAGCCACTTAATAGCTATGTCATTAGCTGTTAGCACCTGTGAAAATTTTGGATTAAAAAAACACTCAAAAAATACACCAAAAGCTCGTACGTGCGAGAGAGGGGATGGTGTCCCAAAAGCTCGTATGTGCGTGGGTGTTGAGCACATTGAGCATATTCACACATCCTCTCTTTTCAAGCAAGAAGCAATAGCAGCAGGGCACGCAGTAGTAATAGGGCACACAGCACCAGGGTAGCATGCCTCTTGGGTTCTCTCTCTCTCTGAGGCAGGGTGGTCAATATCTCCCATCCCTCTCTCTCTTTCTGTATCACACACACACAAACACACATGCATAGCTGAAAATATTTGCATATTTGAAACAAGGTGTCTTAGTCTTAAGCTTGTCACCTTCAATTGGACATGTTCTTATTACTTTTTTCCCTATCACCATTACAAGGTGCTTCATGTCCCGATAGCTTCACCACCCAGATGTAGACCATTGTATGTTTCTTTTTCATTTTCATTTTGTTTGATGATGCATATCCATGGACACACACACATACTCACATATACCTACACACACACACACACACACACACACACAGAGTCTTGTTTTAGCATTAATATTTGTTATTGATGCAAAAATCCTTCTTCTTAGGAAAAAAGTGTTATTATTAACTTCTTGTGGTGAAATGACAATTAAAAATGCTATTTTGATGGTTCATTTGATTTTAAAACTAGTTTTATATGTATATTTTAGGTGGACCCCACCTCCATTTACTAGAATCCAGCATACAAATATTTGCATGTCAATATAGGACTTCCATGAAGTCTACAACCTCAGTCTGTACGAGGTTAAGAACCTACACTTAATGGATGTTACAAAGAAAGGCTGGCTGTCCATGTTCATGGTGGTACGAACCAAAGGGCAGAACATGAATCTTCAAACCATACGGTCAGAGCTTTATGATAAATTCATGATGCTATATCAGATGGTTTACCAAGAGTTACCTATAAACGGTGAGTGTGCTACGTGGTGAAAAGCATTTGCAATTCAAAATTGCCAAAGGGTGGACTTATCTCTCAACAAGTCCAAACACCGGGTAGCTTTGGCTGTTGTGGGTTGAGGGCTCAGTTAGTCAACTGGGGGCACATAAGCAAGGGCTCTTAGTCATTGAAGGAGAGTGTGGATACGTCAAATAGTTGGGATGTAGAGTTGGCACAGATCATGCTATCTGATGTAAAAGCTAAAGTTAGGCAGCTTGAGAGTGAAATATGGAAGGTCTCTAAATAAATCCAGCAAGCACAAGTGGAAGTGTAGATTCAATCAAAGGTAGAGACTTTCTTGAAACAATTAGAGGAATCACGAGAAGAATTAGCCACGCTTGAGGCTAGAGGCAATGTGCCGTTGGAGAGGGTGATGACGTTGCAAGTTGTGATCAGTGCTAACTTGCAAGTTCTCGGTGTTCTTGGTGTTGCAGAGGGTGCCATGTCTAAAAACAACAATGCTGCATCCATACAGTTGATTTGTGAACACTTAAAAGATACTGTTGTACCTCCTATTGTGTGTTTAAACAGTTTTGCTAAAAAAAAATTCCAATACAAGAGAGGCTGCAACAAAAGAATGTGCACTTGGTGAGACTCAAAAATCAGGAGGCTTTTGTTGGTAGTTCAATTTTACAATTGCAACATGTCAAAGCACCTGTATTCTCTCCATCACCTCCAATGCCAAATGTAGGTCGAGGCACTATATTTATTGACAAACCGTGCACAACCTCTGTGTTGGAACTTAAAGATAAAATGTTGGTGGGTGTTTGCATGCTACCATGCCAACACCCCTATCACAGTTTTTGTTTCGCAACTTTGTCCACGTTGAATGAATCCTACTTGGCGGAGGGATGCGGCATAGAGATCCCTACTTTTGTGAAGATGATGTTTGGTGCAGAGACAACGTCCGTGGCAGAAGACAAAGTTACTCCAATAGGTGTGTTCCCAATTTTGGTAACTTAAGCTCCAAACGAAGGAAAAGTTGTATTAGTAACCAAAAGTATTAGTAATAAGATATACTAGTAACCAATAGCTGTCGAATAGCTTGTAAGTAACTCCTCACACAGTTTTTGACGAATTACCAATAACTGCTTTTCATGAAGCTTTTAAACATCTATTAGTTTGCCATTGGCTTCTATAGCTAGTGGGTGATAGCTATCTGCTAAGTTTAGAGAGACCTACTAGCTGGTAATAGCTACTTGACTCTTGTTACATAGCTCCAGAATAGTTGTTGATTGTGTAAGCAAATACTTTCTCATTCCCTAGTGGCCAATATTCCTAGCTATTAGCATATAATAGCTCTCTAATAGCTTGTAACTAGCTATTACATATTTTCTTGTCCCAAAGCTTTTGACCGGCTATGAGGTAGCTATTGACTTTCATAGCTGTACTATAGTTATTGATAGTGTGTAGATATACACACTCAATCACCATGTGGCCACTATTCCTAGTTAGCAACAAGAAATAGTTGTTTACATTAGGAAAATTTTGAACTCATTTTTGGGCCTTTTAAGAGTGCCACATCATCAAAGTTGTACAAAAGAAAGCAACCCGGTAGACCCCTCTAAATATTGCTTCGAACCCCATGATATGACCTATCATTGGAAAGTTCTTGCAAAATGGATTCTAAAGAGCCAAGGTCCAAAAAGTTTGGCTGACTTCTATGAATGTTTTACCATTTTTTTTCAATCAGCCAGGTTTTGTTACCATAACGGTAATCTAAAATCACCTTTTTCTAGATGTACATGAAGGCAATGTCTGATACATGCATGCTATATATCAATAGATAGCATTTGAAGAGTAGATTCTAAATGTCCAACCTCCGACAAGTTTGGATCTTATTTACAAAAAATTTACCGATCCCCACTTTTTGAAAGCTATGCCACATCAACAATTCTTACAAGGCCCATTTTTTAGTCCAAACTTTTCCTAATGATAGCTTTCAAGTAGACATTATAGACCCAAACTTGGCTATAGTTGCTTCTCAAACGGCTTTTAACCAGCTATTAGGTAGCTATCATCTACCATAGCTAGCGGGTGATGACCATTTTACAGGTTTGGAGAGCTATTAGCTGGAAGTACCTATTTGATCTATTATTAATAGCTGTGTGATAGAGATTTTAATCAGCTATGAGTTAGCTATTGACTTCCATAGCTAGTGGATGATAGCTGTTTTCCACAGCTAGTGAGTGATAGCTATTTTGCAGATTTGGAGAGCTATTAGCTGGAAGTAGCTATTGACCACAGCTATTGTCTTCCACAGCTAGTGGGTAATAGCTTTTTGCCAATTATGGAGAGCTATTAGCTAGAAGTAGCCATCTGGAGCTGTTATTAATAGCTACTTGACAATACTTATAACCAACTATACAGAGAGCTTAGAACCAGCTATTAGGTAGCTATTGTCTTCCATAGCTATTGGGTTGGGTAATAGCTATTTGGATGTTTTGAGAGCTATTAGCGGAAGTAGCTATCCCAAAAGCTATTAAGTAGCTATTGTCTTCCATAGCTAGTGGGTAATAGATATTTGCCAAGTTTTGAGAGCTTTTAGTTGGAAGTAGCTATTTGTCAGTATAGCTATTAGGTAGCTTTTAATCTACTATTGGGTATCTATTGTCTTTCATAGTGGGTGATAGCTACCTGATAGGTTTAGAGAGCTACTGGCTGGTAAAAGCTACTTTATGCTTGTTAAATAGATCCATATTAGCTGTTGATTGTGTGCTATATACTCTTAGTGACTATGTGGCTAGTATTGCCTAGTTATTTACAACCAATTGCTGCTCAATAGCTTGCAAGCAGATAGGCTATAACTACTTCTCAAAAAGCTTTTTACTAGTTATTAATAACTGCCTGACATATAGCTTTAACCAGCTAGTGCATGATAGCCATTTGTTAGGTTCAAAAAGCTAGTATCAGGTAAATGCTACTTGATACTTGTTAATGAGCTCCCTAATAGCTGTTGATTGTGTGTGGTAAATATTTTCTCATTCACTATGCAACAAGTATTTCTAGTTGTTAACAACCAATAGTTGTCTAATAGTGTTTTGAAAATTTTGACTATGTTTCCAAAAGGTTGACTTCCTTTTTTATTTGTTGCTCCGCATCTCTTTGTGACAGCAGCTGATTGTGTTCCAACCACATGTATGTTCACACCAACTAAGACATCTGGTGGACATACAATGCAGTCATCAGGATTCACAGTCGGCTTTGATTGTTGGGGAGAATCCCTAGGCAAGTCTTCTTGCAGCCCCTTCAAGATTTCACAGCTACCAATTTAAAAAAAATATAGTACTTGTGACGTTGCTGTGGGCTGCTCCACAAGTCGAAAAGATGGTCTTCAAAGCAAAGGTGAGGTCCGAGAGTATCTTGCTAAGTTTCAAGTTTTGTACCTCTCCAGCCATGCTATGGCTACATGTTGTTGGCAAGGTATTGCCGAGTTTTAGGTGGTGTATGACAATTGTTAGCCAGTTAATATTTACTTATTAGCCAGCTTCTAGATAGCTATTAAGTAGCTTTCAAGGTACTTCTAGTTTAATCACTTCTTCCATTGCAGCTCCAGGGATCTTTGAGACACCTAGTGATGTTCTAGAGGCAAGAGCTAGAGACATAGAGGACAAGGTAAAACAGGGAAAGCTTACAAGAGGTGGCAAGCACGGGCAAAGCATGTCTAGGAGGTTGACAAGAAGGTCTGTAATTGCATACGGAGCTGAAAATGAAGATAAAAATAGTGATATATTGATTCAGAAAGGTATACCTTAGAAAATTTAGTGTCAGCCCACTTACACGTGGTTCAATTCTTTTGTGTCTTTTTGGAGCACTTACTGATGGCATAGAAACATGCAGAATCTCTTGTCAATAAAAATTGTGGAGAAATTCTAGAGAACATGTTGGCAGAAGCAAGAAGACAGAGGCAAGGGTCAGCAAAGACACCATCCAAGAGGATGAAGAAAACTATGTTCAATAAAACTCCTCCAGATGTTAGGAGTGTCAGTGAAATCCCTTGCCCAGATGCTAAAACAGAAAGGCATGCAAAGGATGCTGGCGAAGACCTCGCTCTGCCTCGGGTAATTGACCTAACGATGGATGGTGTTGAAGGCCCTGCTCTTGATATAGTTTTTGATGCAAGCCTAAACAGTGAAGTCCCTGTTCATCATATGAGTGTTGATGGTACCGTGCCTGCTCTTGATACATTTGTTGATGCAAGCCTAAGCAGTGAAGTCCTTGTTCATCATGTGAGAGTTGATGGTAGTGTTGATGGCAGTGTGCCTGCTCCACAGCAAGTTCATCAACAAACCCCTGTGGCTAATCACCCTGCTACTTCTTCTTGTCACACAAGTACCACAAGCCAAGACCATGGTGTTGTTCTATGGTCCCCTGATGCAGCTTTAAATTTTTCTATTTCAAGGACATATTAATTATGAATGCTATTCCAAGCTGTTTTTGCAAATATTGTGTTGTTTTTGCCCGCAAATAGTCACCTTATGTACACAGTGTTGTGTATGAAGTAATTCATAAGGAATTGATGTTGATGCTAGTAGTATGTCCACCGTCAAAAACGAACGCCCAAGTCAAGGCCAAAAAATCTCGTCATAGATCACCCATTTTAAAAGGTGGAGATGGTACGTGGCGCTCAAGCAAATGTACCACATCAGGTTGGCACATGTTCATGGGCTTTCCCAAATTGCAATGATCTGAGCAGGATGCTTGCATCAGCTAAGGAGGATTATCATGTTGTCCCAAAAAGTGTGCAAACTGATCCTCGGGCTCTTATTTTGGATATGAATGGTCTTTTGATTCATAAAGTAGATTTGGAACAAGATATTTTTTTCCCAGCATGGAATTTTCAATATGACCACGTACTAGAGGAGAGGCCAAGAAGGATATACTTCCTTGTGCGGCCCGATGCTTGCAAGGCAGTTATTATTGTGGGTAGCAACTCATTTCAATGTCTTCATTTGGAGATCAGCCATGAAACATAATGTTGTGAAGCGTTTTCGTGAGTCCTTTCCAGGTTTATGAGGACTGGTAGCAGCGCTCATTGTAGAGACTTCCTATAATGTGCTTCATAATCACAAAATCAAGGGCATTTTCTTCAAGCACCTCAATGATTTTTGGAATAGGTGTAATGGTCAATTTGGTCCATACAATACGCTACTCGTTGATGACAATTTGTACAAGTGTATATTTATTTTTTCTAGAAATTGCAGCATTGTGCGAGAGTTTGGCTCACCTAATGATACAACTCGAAGGCCATTCCTTACACATAAGCTTGGCCCATGGTTGTACAAGTACCTAAAGGCAGGGGATACAAAGCACTTTGTTACCGGAGGAGGAGATGTGTTTGGCACCTGAAGCAGTGAGGAGGGCTTGATTTTTAAGGATCTTATAGAGTTGCATGGACAAGGAAACCTAGAGTGCCGTGGTCGTGTTAGATGGGGCAAAATTGAAAAGAAGACCTCTGAGGAGAATGAGCGGGAGGCATCTGACTTAGCGGGGGATTTCCCATAGCAAAAGGAGGCCTACAAGGTGGTGTGGGATAAGGTTTGTTCTAAACAGCCTGGATAGACCCTCTTGTGCACATTGGTGGATTGCCTCTGATGTTTGGACAGACTGCCTTTGTAACATTGGGTGCTTGTAGCTTCTGTGCAGATTTAGAGAATCCCGTCTGGTCATCCTATTTGTAACACACTACAAGAGGTTGTGTGCTCTTGTGACGCTTATAGCGACGGAAATACATTGGGTTTTTTAAACCCCCGGCGTCGCTAAAAGCGTCGATACGAGAACATCGCTATCGCAGTCTCTATCAGCGTCGCTATATAGCGACGCATATAGCGACGTTGCAGAGCCATAAATAGTGACGCTGCAGTGCACAATTTAGCGACGCGCGAGATTAACAAAATTTGGTGGCAGGGCATTGAATGCCCTCCCACCCATCAACCATATTGAATGTTTCATTGGTCTATTTACCTTTGAAAAAAAGTACAAAGGTAAATATAGACCCAAAATAGTCAGCCACAAGACAATATAATCATTAACTCCATCATCCATAGTACGTATTGTTTGAAAAATAAAGATACAAAAATGACAAGCCTGAATTGATGGAAGTAAATAAATGACAATTGTACATAGCAGCAAAATCACTTGATTGTTAATCATCGCAAATGTAATAGTTCCAAACCATTGTCATTATTTAAAAAATATACATGGTTTTCAAAAATACATAGTTACATGGTCTCATGATACATAAGCTAGGACAAAAAGAAACTAATTCTATCTAGCTATGGCTAAATTGACGTCGTCTAATCAGACGTCTCATCGCGTCCAAGCGGCGTATCTGTCAGATTCTGCAAAAAAAAACAATAAGATAGCTTTTTGTAAGTATAAACATATAACGAGCGACGTTTATAAAACAATACAATAAATAGAAAAGAATAAACCCTAATACTAACCATGCTGCCGCGAGAAGTCAAGATATCTATAAGAGCGTTTAAGCCTTCCTGCCTGCGTACTCACACTCGTACGGAGTGGGATCACGTCCTGTAAACGACCACTGTCAAAACATACAAAGAATCCATTATGTTAGAATTTCAAATAGCCATAAACCCTAAACTATCGAACATAGATGCAAAAACACTTACAAAATCGGCCTCAAATGATGCCCACCCGCCGCTCCCCAAGTGGTACGAGCTCCCTGCCTCTACTCGCGCTCTGGCTACCTCCTTTTGTTGCTTCCACTTGTCGGGATTCTCACGCTCGTCTTTCTTCACATGCTTCCAATCTTCTTTGGATATCCAATCTGGTCTGTTCCATCCATGCTTGATTGCTTTTTGCACTTCGGAATGCTTATGCTTGCAGTATTCGCGCATTCAAACCTTCATCACATCTTCATTGAAGCGGTCATCCCGCGTTGGAACGGGAAACTCTTCATGAAGCATGCTGATGACTCTGTCTTTTAATTCATTTGGTACTTTACTCCAGGTGTTTAGTATGTAGTGTCTAAACACCTAAGAGCAAAGACCCCACATGCGTGAAATCACCTTCTTGCCGTCATCATCCAAGATGATGCCTCCGCTAAAGTTGATGGAGGAACACTACAAGAGGCTCTTCACATTAGCGACGCTCACACAGCGACGCTCAAAAAAAAAAATCCCGGCGTCGCTATGAGCGTCGCTATAAGCGTCGCTATGAGCGTCGCAAATTTACAAAGAAATTTGCGACGCTCATAGCGACGCTCATAGCGACGCTCACTGGGGTAAAAAAAATAACCGAGCGCGCCCAAAAACTCAGATCTCAGATCTGAGTTTTTCGGCGCCCTCAAGCAAAGAGCAGGTAACGCTATCCCTCACTCTCTCTCTCTCTCTCTCTCTCTCTCTCTTTTTCTTTTACACACACACACACACACACACACACACGAGGAGAGGAAGGAGAGCCAGGTATGCTCCTTCTCTCTCCTCATTCTCATGTTCCCTTCCCCTCTTTCTCTCTCCATCGCGCTCTCTCTCACACACACACACATACACACACACATATAGTGTTTTTGAGAGAGAGAGAGAGAGAGAGAGAGAGAGAGAGAGAGAGAGAGAGAGAGAGAGAGAGAGTGCAAAAACGCACACATACATAAACAAAGAATGCACACACACATTGAGAGAGAAAAAGAGAGAGAGAGCATGCATAAACAAAAAACGCACGCATTGAGAGAGGAAAAGAGAGAGAGAACATGCATAAACAAAAAACGCACACATTGAGAGAGGAAAAGAGAAAGAAAACATGCATACGATCCAAAAAAACGCACACACATTGAGAGAGAAAGAAAGAGAAACTAAGGGAGCGTCGTAGGAAACTAATTAAAATTAAAAGACCTAAAGATCTAGCCGACGAGGAGTTGAACTGAAGACCTATTATTCAAGAGAGAAATGGCATAATCAATCTATCATACTTGGCATGAGTGATAGAAAGGTTATACCATTTATCTCTTTTTATTGGCACACACATCCACACACGCGCACACACACAGGAAGAAGAGAGTTATAACGTCGTAGGAAACTATTTTAAAAGACGTTAAAGATTAGGTTATATGTAGACTTACATTAAATTAGATTTAGGTTTATTTTTAACTAGATTTACATTTATTTAAGCTAGATTTAGATTTATGTTATATTAGATTAGATGCGGGTCTCCATAGACTGCGATGCCTGCATGAAGCGGGTGAAGAAAGCCCTCAATGGAATATAGGGTATTGCTGCCTTCACTCATAGTGGGCTCCGTCGATCCAAAAGTACTGGTGAAATGTCTTCAGAAGATAGGGAAGAAGGTGGATCTTCAGGGCGGCAAGAGTCACTACATCCCCGACACAATGACCATCTAGACAACCTCTAGTCATTAGACTTACGTTAAATTAGATTTAGCTTTATTTTTAGTTAGATTTACGTTTATTTAGATTTACGCTTATTTACGTTAGATCGAGTCCACGCAAGAATTACTTACGGTTTAGGGTTTAGAGTTAGACGAACAGTGAAAAGATCTACTGTGAAAAGATGTTAAGATGAAGTGAAGTGCTACAGCTAGAGAAGAGGCAAAGGGATTTTGTCCACTACATGCAGTATCATGTAGACGTGGGTGTCTAGATTTCTTGTACCCACAAATATAGGTATTGACCAATAAAGACGAGATTATAACCCGGTGGTTCTGATCTCCGTGCACCTCTAGACCGAGGTGTGCGGGGATTGGACATGACTAGAGAATGTGAGGTAAAGAGAGAGAGAGAGAGAGAGAGAGAGAGAGAGAGAGAGAGAGAGAGAGAGAGAGAGAGAAAAGATGAAGAATGCCAATAGAATATTAAATTTGTTGTCTAGGATATAAGTTTTTTATCCTCATTATGAGTAGCGACGAGGATGTGGGACCGTCCAACCGAAACACCTATCTCTCAACGAGGGTCTTATGTCCTTGTAATCAATGCAAGCATGCTGTGCGACGGACAAGACGTGTTTCTTTGCAGCACGTTCGTGAATTTGGCGAGTTCGATCCATCTATTATAGATCGAGTTGTTGCCAATTATAACTCGTCGGACTCTGACGCTGGCCAACAAGCAGCAATCTTGCAACCCAATAGACGTATTCGCAGGCGCTTTGGTCAAGCAGCATATGTGAGGCCACAAGATGTAGCCTCTGACAGCTCGGGGGATGATCATGCAGAGCACATTCCCAACGAGGCAATGTTTGAGCCCGAGATTGATGAAATGATCGAGACGATCATGGATTCAGAAAGGCTTATCTATGATGATATGAAAAGTGAAGCCGATACATCATTGTATAATGGAGCACGTATGTCTAGATTGAAAGCACTCCTGGTTCTTCTCAACATGCAGGCAAAGTTTGGATGGAGTGACACTAGCGTCACAGCGCTTTTCAGGTGATCTATTACAATTAGTTTACTTTAATAGAACTCATGGTGTATAATGATCTGATAGATTTTTACACGACTGTATCATATTTTTATGTTGTGTAGATTGCTGAAAGAGCACATTCTACCAGCTGACAATGTGATGCCAGATTCCCGAGATGAAGCAAGAAAGATTTTGCGAAACTTGGGGATGGATTACAATTCTATCCACGCTTGTCCTAATGACTGCATTCTTTTCAGAGGGGAATACACAGACATGGAGAAGTGTCCGAAATGTGATTCCGAAAGATATCGAGTAGATCTCCACGGGACAAAAATTCCACAAAAGGTTTTGCGACATTTTCCTTTGCTTCCTCGCATCAAGCATTTCTTCGAATGTAAGTCCATGGCCGCCCTAGCATCATGGCATGAGGAGAATAAATCTTCGGATGGTGTGCTACGAATTCCTGCAGATTGCGCAGCCTGGAAACATATAGATGGAACATGGTCGGATTTTGCCAGGGAAGCTCGAAATTTGCGCTTAGGCCTGGCTATGGATGGCGTAAATCCATTTGGTCAAAGATCAACATCTTACAGTGTATGGCCCGTTGTCATCGTCAACTACAACATTCCCCCGTGGTTGACTACGAAGAAGGGGCACCTATGGCTAAGCTTGATTGTGCCAGGGCGATATAAAGTGGGGAATATGGATGTGTATCTTCGTCCACTATTGGAAGAGCTACAACAATTGTGGATTGGCATAGAGGTGGTGGATATGAGCCGACACACAGGACGACGGAATGCTTTGATCAGAGGTATTCTAATGTGGACCATGCATGACTATCCCGGGCTAACAGAATGCTCAGGTGATCTATTGACACTCCTCTCTCAGACACTGTAAATCTTGTTTTTCCCCATAGTTGATCTATTATCATGTGTATACATGCAGGGCTTCAAACAAGCGGATACAGAGCATGTGTCACATGTGGACCTAGACTGAATGCACGTAGGGCACCCTCACTGAAGAAGCAAATCTACGAAGGTCATCAAGCGTATCTTCCGGAGAATCATGTGTTACGCGACGGCTTTTTGGGAAGAGAGCCACCAAGGATGTCTGCACAAGCATGGTTAGAGCAGAAGGAGATGTGCGATGACGGATTGCCTCCAGGGATGAAGAGACTATCTCTATGGTACGAGTTACCATACTGGCCTCGACTCGTGATCAATCACTTGCTCGATCCAATGCACATATTCAAGAATGTGGGTAATCTACTATGGGACCATTTGACCGGCAAGAAAGATACTTTGGGAGCCAGAGTTGACCTTAGAAATGTGGATCGTATGGAGCAATATTGGCCGCAAACAGCGTCTGATGGATCGATAAAACTTCCTAAAGCACCATGGATTTTCACAGGAGCCCAAGAACGCAAAGTAAAAGAGGCCATTCGATCTTTGCGGACCCCCACTGGCGTAATGCACTCGCTCCGAACGTGTTTTACTAAAGAAGGAAAGCTTACCGGTTTGAAGTCACACGATTGGCATAAAATGTGTCAGGTACGTTCATAGTGGACTTTAATATCATTGCATAAAATGTGGACTTTAATATCATTGCTGCACATACTTTACAGTTTATTTTACCGGTTGCCATTGAGGGATGTTTGTCTCTCGACATCCGTAACACAATCTACAAACTTGCAAAGCTGGTGCAATGGATCTCACAAAAGGAGATCGACGTAGACTCCATACCATTCGCCAAACTAAATGCTGCGGAGCTTGTGTGCATGTTTGAGAAACATTTTCCTACTACAATGCTAACCATTCAGGTGCATCTTCTTATTCACATAGTTGATGAGGTGGAAATAGCTGGCACAGTTCATTCCAGATGGATGTTCTTCTTAGAGCGTTTCATGAAAACGCTTAAGGGATATGTGCGTCAAAAGGCACGTCCGGAGGGTAGCATGGCAGAAGGTTGGTTGGTATCAGAGTCCCTAGTGTACATTGGAGAGTGGCTAGACGGATTTGATAAATCCCGGGACACGCTATGGCGAACCATAGATGATGAGCGCATATCTGGGATTGTCATGTGCAATCTCGGTGTTGAGAAGAAGATGACGGAAGATCTAGAGGCTAAAATCAACCGATTTTGCATGCTTCACAATCCAGTGATGCAAAAGTGGATTTCACAATATGAGGATGCAAAGCAAGAGCGACAAAGGGCACGAATCGAGTGGAGACGGGGAAGACGACCACCGATGCACTATCCAGCGGTTCTGGAGAGCCTACCAACCTTCATGAGCTTAAGATGGTTGCACAACCAATTGAAAAGCGCACAACAATGCGGTGACGAAGTGACTGAAGAAGAGTGGGAGTACTCTCGGGGTTGCGCGACCAAGGTAAGTTTGCAATGTACGACTAGCAAGTGACTTTATTTATAAACGTTTGAACGGCCACTCATAATCTTTGTTCGTTGTAGTATAAGTCATACACAGCAGCATGGTGTAAAGGTCGACATTTTAGGGTGGAACGAATCGACAAAAAGCGTTTTACTCAAGATTGTGGAATCATGGCAAAATTTGAACAGTCTAGTCGACGACGTTCCTCTGATGCAGATCCCGTGGTGGCGGAACTCACTTACTTCGGCACGCTGCAAGAGATTTTGAGGATCGATTACAGAGGATTTTTTGTCGACTTGTTCGACGTGCAATGGTTCAAGATAATCATGGAGGGTCGAAACGCTACTGTGCGTAGAGGAGAGTCTGGTTTTCTTGAGGTGGATTCTACTAAGAAATGGACTGACCTAAGAGACACTTTCGTACTACCCGAGCATTGTGAACAAGTAAGTATATAAATAGTTAACATCCCCCTTTTACAAGTTATGTGCTTGAAAGCTCTCATGTAAGTTATGTGGCTCTGGCAGGTAGTATTTCATCCTACAAAGTCTACATCAAACTGGTGGTACGTCATAGAGGTAGCCCCTCGTAGTGCAAGGACGTATGAAGGCTACCATGTGCCAATCACAACGACATCAATGGAGGAGATCAGAGAAGATGCTCAATCAGAAGCCGCTGCGGTGGTGCCAGACGAGCATCAAGATGCTACTACTCTATATGGGGTGCATGCAGAGGAGCTACAAAATGAAACAGAGGATATGTGTTTAAACGGAGAGCTCTATATAGATATAGGAAGTTATGCTGAGTTATGCGAGGATGAGAGAGAGATCTCTTAAAGCCACAAATATTGTATTTGAACAATTTTGCTCCGTGCTGTAAAAGCTCTAGCTCTTTTGATTGAAAATTCTGAGTTTTCGACTTGCCTCTTCTACCACTCGATTCATTGCGTCATTGTATTTATATGCGTCATTACGTCATTGTATTTAATGGTATTTGCGTCATTGTCTACTCTATTCATTCAATATTAAGTTTAAATATTCGTGTGTTTAATGCAGGTATGGATGATGAGGAGTTTCTTTCTTCTTTGTCACCGCAGCAGAGACAGTGGTACGTGGAGCGTCATCGCTCTGGCGCATCATCGCGCGTTCCTACACCATCCGCATCTCCCTCTCTTTTGGAGCATTCGGCGCGCTCCGAAGCTTCGGCGTCGACGAGACGAGCGTCACACTCTTCTAGACACCGGCGCTCTAGTGGTGGCGGTGGCGGTTGTTGTGGGGATTCCGCCACCGATGCCTCCACACCGCCTCGTGTTCGACGAGGCTCTTTACCCTCCCCTTCTTTGCCCGCCCCCACACCAGCCACAGCATCGCCGTCTACGCCAGGTTTTGCACGGCTGACTGTTCCTAGAAGCTACACACCTCTACCTACTCCGCCAGGAGCCACCCCACTCGACACTCCTCGCTTCGGGGCCCAAACGCCGGTGGAGACACCTGACGTCCGTACCCCCATCGACACGCCGCTAGAGACCCCTGCCGGGACACCCAGGTTCACGCGTCACCGGCCAGAGGGCTTGCCTTACTCCGTCGACATCAGCGGCGGCATCATCATGGATGATGACGGCAAGAAGGTGATCTCGCGCATGCGTGGTCTTTGCTCTCAGCTGTTTAGACACTATATACTAAACAAATGGAGTGAAGTACCAAGTGATTTAAAAAACAGAGTCATCAGCATACTTCATGATGAGTTTCCCGTTCCAACACGGGATCAGCGCTTCAATGAAGACCTGATGAAGATTCGAATGCGCGAATACTGCAAACACAAGCGTTCCGAAGTGCAAAAAGCAATCAAGAATGGGTGGAATAGGCCAGATTGGCTGGCCAAAGAAGATTGGAAGAATGCGAAGAAAGCAGCGCGCGAGAATCCCGACAAGTGGAAGCAACAAAAAGATGCAGCCAGAGCGCGAGTAGAGGCAGGGAGCTCGCACCACTTGGGGAGCGGTGGATGGGCATCATTTGAGGCCGATTTTGTAAGTCTTTTCACATTGCTCTTTATGCATGTTCGATAGTTTAGGGTTTATGAGTTTTTTAGTTCTAACATAATGAAATCTTTGTATGTTTTGACAGTGGTCGATGACAGGACGTGATCCCACACCGTACGAGCGCGAGTACGCAGGCAGGAAGGGCTTAAACGCCCTGATGGACATTCTCAGTTCTCGCAGCGGCATGGTTAGTATTACGGTTTACTCTTTTTTATTTTTTGTATTGTTTTATAAATGTCGTTATATGTTTATACTTACTGAAAACTGTTTTATTGTCTTTTTTTGCAGAATCCGACAGATACGCCGCTTGGACGCGATGAGACGTCTGATTAGACGACGTCAGTTTAGCCGTAGCTAGATAGCATTAGTTTAGGGTTTCTCATAGCTTATGTATCATGAGACGGATTTTATACGTCTTTTTGAACCATGTATATTATTACATTTGTCACCGCAATTCCTTTTGCCAATCAATTCTTTATGCCTATGATGTTGTACAATTGTCATTATTACATTTGCCAATCAATTCAGTTTGTCTATGATGTGTACAATTGTCAATTTTGCAAACAATGCGTCTTGTGGGTGACTATTTTGGGTCTATTATTTACCTTTGCACTTTTTTTAAAAAGTGAATCAAGTACAATATGGTTGATGGGTGGCAGGGCATTCAATGCCCTGCCACCAAAAAAATATTCTCTCAGGCGTCGCTATAAGCGTCGCTATTTATGGCTCTGTAGCGTCGCTATATGCGTCGCTATAAGCGTCGCTATAAGCGTCGCTATATAGCGACGCCTATAGCGACGCCTATAGCGACGCATATAGCGACGCTCTCGTAGCGACGCTTTTAGCGACGCTTATAGCGACGCCGGGGGTTATAAAAACCCAGTGTATTTCCGTCGCTAAGAGCGTCACAAGAGCACATAACCTCTTGTAGTGGAAGGCAAGCCGTCTCGCCGCTAACGCGTGAACCTGGGTGTCTGGACAGGGGTCTCTAGCGGCGTGTCAATGGGGGTACGGTCACCAAGTGTCTCCACTGGAGTCTAAGCCCGGAAGCGAGGAGTGTCACTGGAGTGACTCCTGGAGGAGTAGCTAGTGGTGTGTAGTTGTGGGGAACGACACTGAGCCGCGCAAAACCTGGTGTCGATGGTGATGCCGTGGCTGGTGTCGGGACGAGCAAAGAACGGGAGGGTAAAGAGCCTCGTCGAACACGAGGAGGTGTCGAAGCATAGGTGGCGCCACCCCCACAACAACCGCCACCGCCACCACCACCACTAGAGCACCGATGCCTAGACGAGTGTGAAGATCATCTCGTCGACATTGAAGCTTCGGAGCGCACTGAGGACTCCGAAAAAGAGGGAAATGCGGATGGAGTAGGAACGCGCGATGGTGCGCCTGAGCGATGACGCTCCACGTACCACTGTCTGTGCTGGGGTGACAAAGAAGAAAGAAACTCATCATCATCCATACCTGCATTAAACACACGAACATTTAAACTTAATATTGAATGAATGGAGTAGAAAACATGGACAAGTAGATAGAGAGAGAGAGAGAGGAGGAGGTGCTCGTCGTCTCTGCTAATGAGAACATACCTAGAGCATACGTACTTGGAGTGGACGCAAAGACCATTAAATACAATGACGCAATGACGCAAATACTTAAAGAGCAGGAGAATCGTACAAGAACACTCCAGTACTTGTAGCTTTGGAATGTTCAAAGGCTAGCAGCAACAGAAAACGTTCTTCTTCTATTCAACTTGAGTGATGAAAGAGGCAAGTGCATAACTCTGAATTTACAAAACGGAGCACGCTTGTTCAAATACAATATTTATGGCTTTAAGAGATCTCTCTCTCATCCTCGCATAGCTCAGCATAACTTCCTATATCTATATAGAGCTCTCCGTTTAAACAGATATCCTCTGTTTCATTTTGTAGATCCTTTGCATGCACCCCATAGAGAGCAGCAGCTTGATGTTCGTCTGGCACCACCTCCACGGCTTCTGACTGGGCATCTTCTCCGATCTCCTCCATTGATGCCGATGTGATTGGCACATGGTAGCCTTCATACGTCCATGCACTATGAGGGGCTACCTCTATGACGTACCACCAGTTTGATGCAGACGTACTTTGTGGGATGAAATATCACCTGCCAGAGCCACATAACTTACATGAGAGCTTCCAAGCACATAAATTCTAAAACACACGTTAACTATTTACATACTTACTTGTTCACAATGCTCGGGTAGTACGAAAGTGTCTCTTAGGTCAGTCCATTTCTTAGTTGAATCCACCTCAAGAAAACCAGACTCTCCTCTACGCACAGTGTGTTGCGACCCTCTATGATTATCTTGAACCATTGAACGTCGAACAAGTCGACAAAAAATCCTCTATAATCGATCCTCAAAATCTCTTGTAGCGTGCCGAAGTAAATGAGTTCCGCCACCACAGGATCTGCATCAGAGGACCGTCGTCGACTAGACTGTTCAAAATTTTCCATAATTCCACAATCTTGAGTAAAATGTTTTTTGTCGATCTGTTCCACCCTAAAATGTCCACCTTTACACCATGCTGCTGTGTATGACTTATACTACAACCAACAAAGATTATGAGTGGCCGTTCAAACATCTAGAAAGTTACTAGTCGTACCTTGCAAACTTACCTTGGTCGCGCAACCCCTAGAGTACTCCCACTCTTCCTCAGTCACTTCTTCACCGCACTGTTGTGCGCCCTTCAGTTGGTTGTGCAACCATCTTAAGCTCGTGAATGTTGGTAGGCTCTCCAGACCCATCCGATAGTGCATCGGTGGTCATCTTCCCCGTCTCCACTCGATTCTTGCCCTTTGTCGCTCTTGCTTTGCATCCTCATATTGTGAGATCCACTTCTGCATGACTCGATTGCGAAGCATGCAAAATCGGTTGATTTTAGCCTCTAGATCTTCCGTCATCTTCTTCTCAACACCGAGATTGCACATGACAATTCGAGATATGCGCTCATCATCTATGGTTCGCCATAGCGTGTCCCGGACTTTATCAAATCCGTCTAGCCACTCTCCAATGTACACTAGGGACTCTGATACCAGCCAACCTTCTGCCATGCTACCCTTCAGACGTGCCTTCTGACACACATATCCCTTGAGCGTTTTCATGAAACGTTCTAAAAAGAACATCCACCTGAAATGTACTCTGCCGACTATTTCCACCTCATCAACTATGTGAACAAGAACATGCACCTGAATGGTTAGCATGGTAGTAGGAAAATATTTCTCAAACATACACACAACCTCCGCAGCGTTTAGTTTGGCGAATGGTATGGATTCCGCGTTGATCTCCTTTTGTGAGATCCATTGTACCAACTTCGCAAGTTTGTAGATTATGTTACGGACGTCAAGAGACAGACATCCCTCAATGGAAACCGGTAAAATAAACTGCAAAGCGCCTGCGAACACATCTATTGGGTTGCAAGATTGCTGCCTATTGGCCAGCATCAGAGTCCGACGAGTTATAATTGGCAACAACTTGATCTATAATACATGGATCAAACTCGCCAAATTTGCGAGCGTGCTGCAAAGAAACGCGTCTTGTCCGTCGCACAGCATGCTTGCAATGGTTACAAGGACATAGATAGGTGTTTCGGTTGGACGGCCCCACATCCTCGTCACTACTCATAAAGAGGGCAAAAATATTATAACCTGGACAACAAATTTAATCTTCTATTGGCATTCTTCGTCTTATCTCTCTCTCTCTCTCTCTCTCTCTCTCTCTCTCTCTCTCTCTCTCTCTCTCTCTCTCTCTCTCTCTGTCTCTCTCTATTCACACTGTAAACTACCTCACATTCTCTAGTCATGTCCAATCCCCGCACACCTCAGTCTAGAGGTGCACGGAGATCAGAACCACCGGGTTATAATCTCCTCTTTATTGGTCAATGCCTATATTTGTGGGTACAAGAAATCTACACACCCACGTCTACATGATACTGCATGTAGTGGACAAAACCCCTTTGCCTCTTCTCTAGCTGTAGCATTTCACAACAGCTTAACATCTTTTCATAGTAGATCTTTGTTTGTAGCATGTACGTACGTCATTCTTGCAATGTAGCTGATGTCTGCTCAAGGCACTTAATTCTTATTCTAGATTTGATGGGATGTGGTGTGTGTGTGTGTGTGTGTGTTTGTGTGTGTGACCCTTGGAATCGTCATCTTGCATCATTAATTTCTGTGTATGCTCAATTTGATCTTCCATTAGCTGAACATGACGGCTTATTGTATGGTAGCAGCAGTCGAACATGCAGGTGGAATTGCTGGTCCGCATGGACTGTCGAGGCTGTGAGCGCAAGAAATTTTCTCGCCATTTCTTCTAACCTTATCTTAAATGATTTCTTCGCGATTTCTTCTAACCTTAATTAAATAACATAAATCTAATTTAATATAACATATATAAACCTTAATTAAATAACCTAAATCTAACGTAAATTAACCTAAATCTAATCAAACGTAAATCTAACTAAGAATAAACCTAAATCTAATCTAATTTAATTTAAATAAACCTAAATCTAATTTAACGTAAGTCTACCAAAACCCTAATTAATCTTTAACGTCTTTTGGGATAGTTTCCTACGACGTTAAAACTCTCTTCTTCTTGTGTGTGTGTGGGTGTGTGTGTGCCAATAAAAAGAGAAAAATGGCATAACCTTTCTATCACTCAAGTGTGGTAGATTGGTTATGCCATTTTCCTCTTGAATAACAAGTCTTGGTTTCAACTCCTCGTCGGCTAGATTTTTAGGTCTCTTTAATTAGTTTCCTACGACGTTAAATTAAACTCTCTTCTTCTCGGGTGTGTGTGCACGCCAATAAAAAAAGGAGAAAAATGGTATAACTATTCTATCACCGAAGTGTGATAGATTGGTTATGTCATTTTCCTTATGAATAACATGTCTTGAGTTCAACTCCTGTCGAATAGATCTTTAAGGTCTCTTGGGATACTTTCCTACGATGTTAAAACTCTCTTCTTCTTCTTCTTCTTCTTCTCTCTCTCTCTCTCTCTCTCTCTTTGTTTTATATATATCTCTCTCTTTCTCTCTTTTCCTCTCTCAATGTGTGTGCATTCTTTGATTATGCATGTGTGTGTGTGCTTTTTTGGTTTATGCATGCTCTCTCTCTCTTTTCCTCTCTCAATGTGTGTGTGCTTTCTTTGATTATGCATGTGTGTGTGTGCATTTTTGGTTTATGCATGCTCTCTCTTTTCCTCTCTCAATGTGTGTGTGCTTTCTTTGTGTATGCATGTGTGTGTGCGTTTTTTGTTTATGCTTGTGCTCTCTCTCTCTCTCTCTCTCTCTCTCTCTCTCTCTCTCTCTCTCTCTCTCAAAAACACAATGTGTGTGTGTGTGTGTGTGAGTGAAAGAGAGGGAGAGAGAAAGAGGGGAAGGGACCATGAGAGTGAGGAGAGGGAAGGAGCATACCTGGCTCTCCTTCCTCTCCTCGTGTGTGTGTGTGTGTGTGTGTGTGTGTGAGAGAAGGAAAGAGAAAAAGGGGAAGGGAACATGAGAGTGAGGAGAGGGAAGGAGCATACCTGGCTCTCCTTCCTCTCCTCGTGTGTGTGTGTGTGTGTGTGTGTGTGTGTGTGTGTGTGTGTGTGTGTGTGTGTGTGTGTGTGTGTGTGTGTGGAGAAGAAAGAGAGAGAGAGAGAGAGAGGGAGAGCGTTACCTTGCTTGCTTTGAGCGCACGTCGAAAACTCAGATCTTGTTGAGCTTATATGTGAAGCTACTCAATATATAGAGAAGCCATATATTGAGTAGCTTCACATATAAGCTCAACAGAGAAGCCATATATTGAGTAGCTTCACATATAAGCTCAACAGATCTGAGATATGAGTTTTCGGACGCTCTCGGTTATTTGTTTATCCATGTCGACGTCGCTATATGCGTCGCTATGTTACTTTTAACATAGCGACACTCATAGCGACGTCGTGTATTTTCATGTTTGAGCGTCGCAGTATGAGCGTCGCTAATGTAAAGCATGCCTTGTAGTGACACCATGCTTTTTAATTATCTTGCTCATTGCAAAAGTTTGTATTATAATTCATCGCTCAAAGCCACCTAGCTTGTACTGTGTTTTTCCTGAGAAGTTTATTAAGTTTCACTCTTACATTGAGTACATTATACCAAATCTGGCTTTATGCGACATTGCATTGTTTTTGTCCTACGAAGCTTATTAAGTTCCGGTCTTAAGTTTTAGTACATAAATATCAATCATCCTTCAATTTAGGATTTTCTCAATTTCCATGTTTTGGTGCCATGAGAGTTGTATTGATCGAAATAGGACATAATACTTGTAGATTGGCAGCGAATGAAAAAAATTTGTTCCAATTAACCCTACATGACTGACTAGCAATGCATGTAGAGCATATAAAAAGAATGAAAAGACTTGTTTTCTAATATAAAAGACAAACGATTTAAATTACATCTCCCATGGCATGCTGTTGTATACATATTTAAAGACCTTTGACGCGATCGTATACACTCCCCTAGCACCTTGGACTACTATCAGTGGGATTTTTATATGCCATTTTTGATGCGAAAAATCCCAAACGGAGTCAGGAAAATCCCTAAATTTGTGGGATCACTCGCATAACCATAAAAAGCATACATAAGCATCATTTTTCATCAATATACCATTTTGGGTCGCTTTTCATGCGATTCTACAACGGCACCTATTAGCTGCTATTTATGGCAGTTTTTGCCCGCATCAGTCTTTGTACGCGAGATGAGTGTGCCACCATGAAACACTTGGACTATGTACATTGTCAAACCAAACTAAGAATATTATCAAGTGAAAAAGCACGCAAATGATCCACATCCAGGGCCACGACTCCTCGGATAGGTATGTTCATGATAGCGACCGCAGTAGCCGCTTTAGCATATATCACGATATGTACATTATTGCTTTTCTTTCAATGCATTGAGAAGTGTCAAAAGTGCTCCATAAAGTAGTCTTCTTTTAGAGCAAGCTTGAATTCCTCCCAATTTCTTCTATGAACATTTTGAATTGCCTTAATACGGTCTCTGATCTCTGGGACACAAACTAGCTCAAAACTTCGAACCATGTCTTCCTCACACACTCGGTTCAACTCCATTTCCTTCATATAATCTTGTAGATACTTTGTGATGTCCTTGCCATCAAACTGGTCAATTCTCTTCACAATGGACTGTAGTGCTTTTGTGGTTGAAATCTGGCTTCTTTCTGCTGCTTGTTGTTGGTGCATGTACATGGCAAATGCTTGAAACATATGCATGACTGCAGGATCAAAGTGCATCGCATGTGTCTCTTGATTTTCTTCCATGTCTAACAAATTTTCTAGATCAATTCACAAACTCCCACCCCAACAACTTCGTGTCGGGTTCACCACAGAAATCTCGGGATGTGTGCGGTCTAGCTGGGAAGGTGCGGAACCTATGGTTGTGAGAGTTCGAGATGAGATTCACAAACACTTTATGAAAAATCGTTTATGTAGAATCACCAACCCTCTTTCTAAAGATGGTTTTAACTCTAAGAGCGTTCGTGACAAAAATGTCACACACCCTCTTTGCTATTGTGCTTGGAACGTGCTTGTTTTGGTAGTCGAGATTATGATGAAAGGATCATCAAATCACATCCAATTTTACTTTAAAAGAGAATTTAGGAACACTAAATGTTCAGCCATAAATCCTCAATGCTCATACAAGCACAATTCTCAATCGAAACCCAAACCTCTTTGGTGGTATCATGTAGCCTCACCCCCAATTACATAGTCATAGCATCAAACTGTTAAAACGAATACACAATCTTCCACCTTCATGGCGACCATTTGCTGAGTTTACAGAGATTTAAGAGCTTTTAAATTGAAGCCCACACACCATTTTGATAAGGGGAAACCCTAATTCACTCCCTCATAAGCTCAGATATATACAAGATTGCGAAGAGGCGGGACTACAACACACATAGATTGGGCAACCATGGAAGCTATTAAACAGTAGTGATAAATTGCATGTTTTTTCTATAAAAATACCCCTTCTCTCTCTTCCCCATGGCATTATTAGCTGATGTGTCAATTTTTGGGCCATTTTGCCACTTTGGACCAAAACTAGGTCATTTTCAGCGCATTTATGACCCAAAAGAAAGTCATTTTTGATGCAAAAAATCCCAAACGGAATCAAGAAAATCTCTAAATTTGTTGGATCACTCGCATAAGCATAAAAAGCATATATAAGCATCATTTTTCATCAACATACCATTTTGGGTCACTTTTCATGCAGTTTTTGCCCGCATCAGTCTTTGTAGGCGAGATGAGTGTGCCATCATGAAACACTTGGACTATGTACATTGTCAAACCAAATTAGGCATCTTATCAATTGAAAAAGCAAGCAAATAAGCAACATCCAGTGCCACGACTCCCCGGATAGGTATGTACATGATAGCGACCGCAGTAGCCGCTTTAGCATATATCACGATATGTACATTATTGCTTTTCTTTACATGCATTGAGAAGTGTCAAAAGTGAGGTGAATGTTGTAATTTCACACTATGTACGTGCCATGGCACAACAACATTTTGTCCGTTTCATTCTTTCGACGCGTTTCAAAGGTTTCAAAACGGAACACATGAAAACTACATAAAGGTTTAATAGGAGAGTAGGAGTATAGGGACCATGAAACGTGTGAAACATGACTATTCAAAGAGAAATTAGCCCTCAATGAGTAGATCATCATTTGAGGATTCCTCAAGTGATCTTTCTTCCTCTTCCACTCTCTTCATCGAGTCCTCAAAAGCTATCATATAGCAGTTATTTAATGGTCAATAAAAGAGATAGATAATGGGCAATAATTGGCACCAAATTAGATAGATAATGGTCAATAATTGGTAGCTAAAACCTGGAAATAGTTATGTAACAAATTCAAATAGCTGTGTACTCGAAAATCTTCTACCTTGCAAGAGTTATATAACAAATACAGAAAGCCACTACATGGCATACACTTTCTTCCATACATGTGATACTTCAATAAATGGATGGGATGTTCAATATACTCCTTCCAAACAATTATCTTTTGACATATGTCCTTTTTGTTGGGGGATACACGAGTCTCAAGTGTCCAAAAGTTGACTACTAGCTCCTTTACCTCTTCAAGTATGCAACTTTTTTGAAGACTCCGATGACATGTGGCAAAGGACAAAGTGGTCTTTTTAGTTTGTTGGAGTAGTCTATTCTTGGCTCCATACAAGTTCCTTCTATGAATAGAAAGTAGCTTGGAGACAACATTGACATTAAGGACTTGTGCCTCCTCTGTGTATTTTGAGTTCACGAGCATCATCATGGTAGACCTATTGAGGAACATCTCATCTTCAGTTAATTAGTGGCCTCTTCAAGTCTTGAAGTGTGTTCCGAATATTTGTTATCACCGTATTTGCAAAACAGGATGTTGATGCCTTGTTGTTCTGAGATCTTTCAGTGAAGGGTGCTGAATCATCCGATTGAAGATGTCTTTCTTGGTGTCCATGTCTATTCCACTTGTTTTTTGAAGTATATGTCATGCAATCCCTTTTGCTATCTTTGCTCTTTTCTCATTATTGATGATTTTTTCACATCACTGTGCCTTTCTTAAGCCTTCTATTCCTTCGACTGCTTCATCCAATTCTCTTTCAACAACCAAACCTACATCTTATCTTCTCTTCAATCGGCTCTTTGTTCTCTCTTGCGGAAAGCTTCATATTCCTTGATCGCCATTGCCTACTTCAAGTATTGGAATGAACCAACCATTGGAAAACATAACAAATGCATTTAAACAAGACCTGCCCAAAGTACAACAGTTAAAAAGAGAGGGAGAGAAATAGATAATGGCGAGGCACCTATTCCTTATCCTCCCCTTCCAAAGATGCAAGTTCCACCATGACTTCTACTCACCTACAAAGCAGAAGAAAGACACTTGGAGAGAGTGAGAGAGCAATACAGAAAGAGTTGTAGAGAGAGAGAGAGAGAGAGAGAGAGAGAGAGAGAGCTGTAGAGAGGAGGAGAGAGAGAGAGAGAGAGAGAGAAATACACATAGCTGCAAGAACACAAAGCACTACCTAGAGAGAGATGGAGAGAAGCTCAAAACCCTAACGTGCGGGAGGGTCATTAGGTCACCACATTCAAAAAGTAGTACCATTATGAAATTATCGTAATTCATGAGTCGTGATCACGTTCCAAAAAATAGTGCTATTATGAGCCCAAAAAATAGTTTTGAATGTTTTAAAGGACGAGAATTATTATCTTCCTCACTCACCTAAAAGCAATGTCCCGAAAAAAGCTATTGTGTCCACCCACTCATGCTTCCACCCTGTTCTTACTGCAATAGAAATGGCCATACTGAAGATGATTATTGGGCACGTCAATATGATAAAGAACATAATATTACCACTAAACAACTACGTTTATCTAGAGATTCTTCTTCTTCTTGTGAATATGTGGATGATCTAATAATCCCACTCATATGTGCTATAAGAGTCGATTCAACATAGATCCTAATAGAGCATATGCTATTGAACATCAAAACAATATTGTATTGGAAACTATGTTCAGTTGCTCCAGACAAAATACTTCATGTACGTGATAGATCACTTTTTATTATCGATTCTGGTACTACAAAAAATAGAGACAAAAACACTCCTCCTAGATGGGAATTTGTGAGTTTTGTGCTCTTGGGAAACATAATCGTAAACCCTTTCCTCGCTCAAATACAACTCATTCTCATGAAAGATTGGATCTTGAACATACTGATATATGTGGACCTCTACCTTGTTCGAGATCAAAATATCGGTACTTCATTAGGTTCATTGATGATTTCTCATGGTATACGCATGTATTTCTACTTAAACAAAAATGTGAGGCCTTATCTATTTTCAAACAATTCCACAAGGCTGTAGAACTTCGAACTGGTCGTCGCCTATAGAAGCTTAGTAGTGACAATGGAGACAAATATGTTTCTTGAGAGTTTATGGACTACTATCCTGACAATGGAATTCATCATGAACACACTATTCCATATTCACCTCAACAGAATGGTGTTACTGAACGAAAGAATCGTACTATTTTCAGTGTTGTAAGATGTATGTTGATTCATTCTGGGTTATCTCGTGTTTTCTGGACTGAAGCTACTTTGACAGCAGCATTTATTCATAACCATCTCCCTACTACTGTACCCTCTGGTAAGATACCGATCACAGCACGAATAGGTGACATTCCTTCTCTATCTCATTTTTGAACCTTTGGATATATTGCTTATATTTATGTTTGCAAAGAAACACAAACAAAGCTTGATGCTCCTGGTCTTAAAGATATTTTTATTGGATATGATGAGTGTTCCAAAGGCTACAAATTCTATGACCCTTCCTCCAAGAAAGTAATTATGAATCATGATGCTACTTTTAATGAACAACTTATGGGAGGCTCATGGTCCATGGATGATTCTGAAGATACTAAATTATTGCTTCAAGAATTTTCATTTCTTTTAGATGATGAAACTCTTCATATAGAGCAGCTTTACTCTTTACAACCATCCATTTTGAATGTTGCCAATGATGATATTGTTATTTTTGTTGATCTGCATATTGATTTTGAACATGGTTCATGTCATGTTTATGATGACGATATTGTTGATAATGCTTTCTCTACTTCTAAATATCCCGTTACGTATAATGAATCTATCTCTTCACCACAAAAGGATCAATCGCGAGAGACTATGGAATCAGAGTACAATTCTCTTATCTTTAAAGGTACATGGATACTAACCGAACTACCTCCTGGTCAGACAACTATTAAGTGTAAGTGGATGTATAAGACATGCAAAGGTAAAAGCAGATGGATCTTTTTACAAGTTCAAGGCACATTTAGTTGCGAAAGGTTACTCCCAAGTTGTTGGTGCTGTTTATTAAAATACCTTTTCACCAGTTGTTCGCATTATAAGTATTCGCCTTTTATTGAAATTTTCTGTTCAAAATTGATTTAGAAGCACATCAAATCGATGTACAAACTTCTTTTTTGAATAGTGATTTGGAAATGGAAATTTATATGGATTCATCTCTTTCTCTTTAGACCCCAACTTATATATAAAGTGTTAAGGTAGCAGTTTTGTGATTCTTGGTCTTTATGTGGATGATACCATCCTTCTTTCCAATGATTTGGGATTTCTTCACCAAGTGAAAAAGTTATTGTATTATGCATTTGATATGGTGGATCTTGGAGAGATTCACTCGTATCTTGGCATTCAAATTCAAAGGAACCGCACAAAACATATTTTATTCCTTCGACAATCAAAGTTTATTGCAAATACTATTTAGAAGTTTGGTTTGGAATCTGCACATTTGGCCAACACACCTTGTGTTGCGAGTTCTACGAAAACGCTTCTAACAACGGCGGTCAACTTATCACAAATCAACCTTATGCTAACTTGATTGGATGTTTTTAGTTTGTTGGCATGAACACTCTCCCTGATAATTTGTTTGTTGCTAATTATCTTGGGCAACATCTTGCACGTCCTTCTCTTAAGAATTGGTTTGCAAGCGTGTATTGAAATACGCACTACAGATTTTGTTTTGGTCTATCGACGACAACTGGCATTGGATTCTATGCAATCTCTTTCTCTTTTGGGTTGCACAGATGTGGATTGAGCAAGCTCACATTTATCTATGCGATCTATTGGTGGCAATTGCTTCTTTATAAATGGTTGTCTTCTTTCTTGGACCAGCAAGAAACAACATTGTGTTGCACTTTCTACGACTGAGTCTGAATATGTTGCGGCATCACTTGCAGCTTGTGAGCTGATCTGGCTTTGGTAAATGCTCGTTGATATTGGTCATTCTCCTCTAATTTCTAGCACACCCTTGCGGTGTGACACCCAGAGTGCTATTAGTCTTGCAAAAGACTATGTTCAACATAATAAGTAAAAGCACATTGTTGTGCATTATCATTATCTCCGGTATTAAGTACGTAAAGGCATCATAATGGTTGAACACTATCCAAGTGACAAGATGATTGCAGACGCTCTTACCAACGGCCTCAACGAGTCACGCTTCATCCTCTTGCGCTCGAAGCTTGGAGTTGCTTAGGCCTCACTCTTTCTAGATTAGCTTCTCTTCTATTATGATAGCTTTGTACATATGACATTGTAATCATATAGGTACCATGCACTGTTCACACTCCACACCTGCACACTGTGATCTCTGAGTCACTTGTATATTTGTACATAGATACACAATTCAATTTCACATCATCATCGTTGGTTCATATTTTCACATTTGTATAAGTGCTTGGGTTTTTCCCTTGAACTCCCCAAGGGTTTTTTCATCTAAATCTAGAGACCTTTGTTTGAGTGGTGGAGTTGGACCTATATATGGCGCACTCTACTCAACTTGGTCTCACCTATATATTTTTATCTTGTACTCAATATGAACCACTCTTTGGGAGCGTACATGGTTTCTCTCTCTCTCTCTCTCTCTCTCTCTCTCTCTCTCTCTCTCTCTCTCTCTCTCTCAACAACACACACAATTCGAAACTTGGCGATGGTTATTGGAGAATCATCACATCTCTCGTGAGCTATTCGACTCAGCGATCGGATCTCTATAGGCGGTAAGTCTAAACAAATCATATTGTATTAATTATTTTGAGTTGTTAATTTGTTTAATTTGATTTTGGTTAATGTAGAGTGAGAAAGATCAAACGTATGAACCTATTGACGAGGACAAGGAGGAGGAGGAGGACTTGGATAGATAGAAATTTATTTGTAGTCCTATCTTAAAGTCCCAATGTGGCACAAGAAAAACTCTATGAGCATATGTATATACAATTGAACTAAAATTTTCATCTTATTTATAATTTTTAAAAATTATTAGTCTTTTGCACGTTAAATTGTCAAGGTAAGGTAAATTGTATTGTTTTTTTGTTTTACACTTTTCAAAAAACATTTGATGTTTCATATGTTTTATGCAGGTAAAAAATGAAAGTGTTCATTTGAGCCACCCAAAATTGCGTGGCCTAAATGAGCTCCTTTATTTTTTTGCACTTTAAATTGTCAAGATAAGGGAAACTCTATTCTTTATTTGTTTATGTACACTTTTCCAAAAAACACTTGATGTTTTATATGTTTTATGCAGGTCAAAAATGAAGACGCTCATTTAGGACACCGAAAATTGGGTGGCCCAAATGAACACCTTTACTTTTAAAAAGACGCTTAGCGGTAATAATCGTGATGATGGACACGACAATAAACGTGGATATATATCTGCGACTATTATTGCGTATAATCCTCACATACCATTGCCGCATCTATTACCACCGCGAATATTACCGCCAACACAATTTTTTCTCTCTCCTTTTTTATTTTTTATTGTGCGGTTTTGACAGCGGTTTGTAATTTTTCCTCTTAAAGTGAAGATACAAGAGTCGCTTAGGCAACAATTCTGTAGCATTGCAATTATTATCTCTCAAGCAATGATTCTAAGTGTCCCTAACAACAACGGCGCTTGGTAGTGCCTCCACTTCTTTTTCTCCTCTTAAATAGTACAAGGTCCTTCTCCTAGTTGAGTATAATGATAAATTCAATATTTTCTTAAAACAATTTTCCTCTCCAACTAGGGTCTTCAAGAGCCAACCAACAAACTTTGTTTTCCCATAGATCCAACACTCAATGTCAATAACTTATGTGCATAAAAAATGGATCCCGTTTACTAGGGTAGCTAAATCTTCTCCCTCCAAGAACATTAACCAAAGAAAGAAATTTTAAATATCTAGAGCCAAGTAGCCTTTCACACCCTTTCCAAATATTTCCATGTTGCTAGTTCCATCATCCTCAATACTGTGCATGAAATTGTGATCTACAACAACTAGTATGACTATCAAAGCTTGTCCGTCCTTTTGACGTCCGTTACAATAAGGGAGAACGAAATATGCAGCTAGACAGGCTGTGTGTCTACACGCAGGTGCAGCGAGATAGGTCATGGAGCTTCTTCTTCTTTTCTTGATCAGCTGCAAAAATATGGTCGAGATTATTTATTGTGCCTGCTCGATTGTATCCCTGCTCGACCTGCAAAGGCGTGAGAAGGGGGTAGTCCAGGTATCCCTTCACCTGATCGTGCGTGTAGTACGTGGACTCGTCACCCTCATTCAAATCTGCTCGGATTGCGAACCGCAGCGGTAGGTCTGGATTCGCTAGGAAGAGCCTCCCAAATGAAATCATGTCTGCCGCGCCGCTCTTGATCGCATGCATCCCTGTCTCCCTCGTATACCCTCCGCTCAGCATCACCCTCCCTTTGAAGGCTTTCTTGAATAGCTGCAGGCTTTCATCTTCAACATGGCCTGCATGTCAATATGTTAGTGGGTAGCCTTCCTTTTGATACTTCTTTTTTATTTGTAGTAAATAAATGAAGGTCTCAATGTGTTTATCAAAGATAGAAAGAAAGATTCAGGATGGTTACTTTTACACCTGCCTCCATTCGTAATTGTCAATGATTTGAGGCCCTTGTTGGTCATGCGAGGCTCCGTGATGTGGAGGTAGGCGAGTTTCATGTCGTTGAGGTGGGAGATGAGATGCAGTCCAAGCTGGATCGGATCGGAGTCATACGCTCCAAGGTGATCTATGACGGGAGAGATGCGCATTGCCGTCTTCTGTCCGCCTATTTCTGATACCACGGCCGACATGACCTCCAATGCAAAACGGCAGCGATTCTCTATGGAGCCTCCGTACTCATCCTCCCGGTCATTTATGGTGTCCTTTAGAAACTGGTCTATGAGGTAGCCATGCGCACCATGGATCTCAACACCATCAAACCCTATATTGAAAATTTTGGATGCTCTAATTATTGCTAACTAATGGTCATGCCAATCATAAATGCGTGGGATTAGAGTATAAGATCTGTATATTGTAGTGCCATACCTGCTTGTATTGCGTTTCGCGCTGCATGCCGGAACTGGTCCACCACAAAGGGTATCTCATGTGTGCGCAAAGCTCGCGGCTGACTGTACTCAGCCCTAACTCCTTCAGGGAGCCTTATCAACCATTGTTTAGGAATTCTCTGTGCTGTTGAAGATACGGGGCCGCATGAAAGCCCCTTACCGCATTCTGATTCTGGCTGGTAATCTGTACCAAAAAACAGACTCATGACCAGCTGACTTATTGGGATAATGTTTTACAAGTCAAGACAAGTCTAATATTTTTGTGCTATTGAATCTGAAATAGGGCTATGGTTGTCTCTAAAGCACACGTGCATACCTGCACATTAATTATAGTGAGTATATACATTACATACACATACGAAACATACGTGTATGGGATGCTCGGCCAACATGCCATATCTGACAAAAAATGTATCCGCCTTCATCATGTACGGCACGGACAACATTACGCCATTGCTCGACCTGCTCTTGCGTCCAAATCCCAGGAGAATGAGGAAACCTAGGATTGGTTCAGCCATTGATCAATTTGAGAGAAGCAGACTAAATATGGCATATGATCTTTTTGTAAGGAAGGCTTACAATAATATGAACTAGGTACTATGGAGAGCATGCAGCTGATGCTTACCCAATGCCTTCTTGTGAAATGGCGACGGCCTCAGTGATGAGCAAACCGCCTTCAGTTGCCCTTTGACTGTAGTAGATTGCGTGACCCTCTTGTGGACAATAATTGAGGGCGCGGCATCGGGTGACGGGTGCGAATACAACCCTGCAGAGGCTCATGTGACCAATTAGGAATTAGGTGAATCAAATATGATCAGAAAGGGCTTACTGTAGGGGTCATGAGATATTGTTTATAACTGATTTAAATATATCGCGGTGACATTGCAGTGACATATGATTCGCAGAGTTGCCGGCGCCTTTACCTGTGAGAAAGATTCATTTCTGCGACGTCCACCGGAGCTAGAAGGCTGTTGAATATATTGTTGTCCACATCCAGCTGATGCAGCAGAGGGGACGATGTAGCAGGTGTTGCATCGTGCTGCATCTTCGATGGGCAGTGGAGCTAGAAGGCTGTTGAATATATTGTTGTCCACATCCAGCTGATGCACCAGAGGGGAAGATGTAGCAGCTGCAATATCGTGCTGCATATCTCTCTTCAACTCAACGTTACTAGAGAAATTACTCCAAGTACTAATAATACACTCGGTACTCTCACTGGAACGTCCATTCTCCTGGGACTTACATAGATATATATGCAGTCATTTAGCGGCTGCCAAACACTAGAGCACGGCACAATATAATCTGCAGGCTTTAGAAGAGGCCCTTTCCTTTCTCCTAACTTCAAATCTTATAAATATGTATTGTTGTCTAATTGGCCAGCAGCACATGCATGCATGCATGCATGTGCTTACATGTTTTTCTGTTTCACGTACCTTTCAGTGACACTGACTGATCGACGGCCCTTAAGGCAGCCACGTGGCAGTATGGATTGGCTAGTAAAAGAATATTGAGCTTCTTGGTCCAAATTTCTCAATAGTTGCCGAATTTTACACTAAACCTTGTAGAATTTTGTTGGTTTTCTTCAAGGCAAGCTTGGAAATAATAATTCAGTGCTCGAAAAAAACCTAGTTTTAGTGTAATCCCACCTACAAATTTTAAGATTTACCTCTAAATTTTATTTCTTCAAGGCAAAGTTGGAATCTAGCTGGGAGTTTGCAATTTTAGCTAGTGAAAACTACACCAAACCCCGATTTTTAGCGAAAATTAGTGTTGACATACACATGCAAAAGGCAAACCCTTTTGCAAGTTTTCCATGTTGCAAAAGTATGCACAAGCAATGGCCATTTTTCCTAAACATACATTAATCGTCTTTGTGTCATATCTACATGGAAATTTCACAAAATTCACCTAATTTCTCATATTTTTACTCTATGCGGCGGAAATTTTAGGAGGGTTTTCTCTTTTCTCTCGTGCACTCGACCGACAAATGTAATAAGTTGAGATACATTTCTCCCAAACACTGATTGTCCGGAGGAGAGGTGAACACAGAAGATGGCGAATCTATTTTCAAAAGTCAAGTCTTAATCAAAAACATTATAATAGCAGTGTTATAGGACACATGTCACTCCCAAGATTTCTAAGGTCTACAAACTCTCCACATTGCACGTGACTTGAGTTTGAAAGTTGGAGGCTTCCAACTTCTCCGAGTCATTCTTTGTCGCCAAAAAGCTGCACTGTGCTTGGCTTTTCCTCTGATCATTGAAGCTTTGAGGAGCATTGGATGACAATGGAAACTCCCTTGGGCCTTGCTTGTGCCTTTCATACCTTGAGTCTCCAATGCACATTTTTCTTCTTCTAGCATTGTAGTTAGTTGCACACTAGTCAAAGTCCTACATTTTGATAAAGAAATTAGACATTGTTATCACATTTCTTTATCTCTGGACCTCAAATCATACATAGAATTGCACTAATGAAGAAACCATACAAATTACTATTAAAAAGTCATTTGTGCTTGTTTATAGTTTGAATTGGATAGTACATCTTACCATTAGTCCTACCCTAAGCAAGGCCGTGTGTGTGTGTGTTTTTTGCCCATGGGTGTGTGTGTGTGTGAGAGAGCAGGGGCTCCTCACTATCTCACATGGACATGGACAGGAGGGGATCAATGGCCTGTGTCTATTTCAAGAATCAGGTTCGATTTGCACTGCTCGATCCGCTTTTTGTAATTGGGGGAAATGGGTGAATTTAGGTGCACAAAACACGATGCCCTGCTACCTTGAATAAAGGTGGCCATTGATCCCGTCGTGTGAATGCTTCTGTGAGATAGTTTTTTTTTTTTGGGGGGGGGGGGTGTTGTGGGGGGGGGGACTGGAAGCAAGAGTGTAAGAGTTTCTGACATTCAATTGTTCTTAAACTATCGCTGATTGAATTTGTAGATGATTGAAACTAATTGGCAATCATATGTTCAATTGCCTTAAGGTGACGACCTTGTCAATATTATCTTGCAAATATTGAAAGTCTTATGCTTATTTTCAACATGAACATTTGATTAGAAAACATTTGCATTTTTACATAATAATTGCGTTACATGATAAACTATTTGCTAAACATTTTATACATCAATAGTGGGTGTATTATATGTCTATCCATATTATTGGATTGTATTGTTCGATGATACACTAGTTTTTTTTTTTAATCTTTATATATTTACTTACATATGGATCGATATATTACATTTCGATCGATATCTTTTTCTTTTTCTGCAGTACTCACAATAGTGAGATGTAGATATATTATATATCAAAAAGAATTACAAAGGTATACATGCTCAACATGAGCCATGACATCACAGCAGCATAAGAAGATCCAAACGAGCACTAGCAACTAGCGGCTTTACAAGGAGCCACCCATACAAAAGTTTACCAATACCATACCCATCATAGCCCATCCTGAACTTGCCACAGGGCTGCCATCCCTCCCTCAAGATGACCCAAGGAGACCATAGGCATTGCAGACATATCCAAAGACATAGAACCATACTCAACAAGAAAGGAGAATAAAATCGCATTATGGGGGGAGCTTGGGAGCTCCATCACCAATGAAGGCCGAAGCCGCACCACATCCACCAAGAGGAGGCCACATGACACCAAACTAAATACCACCTGCTAGGAGCACCTGAGAAACCAACACCAATTACCAGGCCTTGCACCATCTTGAGAAGCAACACATAAGCCTCCCACCGACGAAGACTGCTACCACCAGATGGACACCAACTCCCACTCGCTGTCCAACTGTCGACCCGTCGTCGGGAAGAAACACCTCTTGGAAAAGGACCAGAATCCAAGCCGCCTTTTCAACAGAAACCTGCCTTGGAGGAGCAGCCTTCACGAGCTCCAAAAAGAAGGGAAGGGCAAGGAAGGTGCAGAACATACCACGTCAAAAACTGCAGGCCCTCCACCTGAGGAAACCCAGCATCGTGAAGGCAAAAGTCCACTAGGCATCTCCACACCTCCAGCATCGAGTAGCGTGCACCTTCCCTGTCACGCAGATCAAGCAATGGCCGCTCCCGCATCTGGGAGGCCACAGAAGCGAGCAACGCAAGCTCCCTCAACCATACTGAAGATGGAGTCTATTGTGAAATGCACATTTCGATCGATATCTTATAAACAATACTATAATAGTAAAATTTTTTACCTTCTAAATAGAACTCACCTTCATACAAACTACAAGGTTAACATGGCCAAGCAGTGCAAGGTAGAGAAAATTTAACAGAAATTTATTTTAATTTTTTGAGTAAAAATATTATTTTTGCTGCCTCAAAAGTTTTTCCCTCCAAAACCAAACTAAAAGCCTAACCCGGCCAAACAGTGCAAGATAGAGAAAAAATAACAAAATTTCAATTTGAATTTTGAGTAAAAATATTGTTTTTGGTGTCTTAAAAGTATTAAGAGTAGTAATTGAATGTTCAGGCCCAAGCCTACGTATCTTTAAAATAAAAGAGGATATGGTGTCTATGCTTGATGCACCTTTGGGGGGGAGTCACTGTAAAAAATTTGTGTATATCTCATGCATTCAAGAAATATTTCTAGAACTCTTTATATGCGAATTTTTACGAATGAGATACATCTTTTTCCTATTCAATATGTAATTTTTTTAATTTCATTTTATGGTACACTTTTGTATGTGAAAATGTGAGTAAAAATAAAATTCCATAACTCCTTTTGCTGCACTCATATGATAGTCACATAGTTATTAAGTGACCCCCTCACCCCCCAAGATGCACCTCTAGCAATGACAATTGTAAAGGAGGTCACTAAACACGCAACTCATACTTTCTCTAATCTTATGAAAAATCTTGACGTACAGAGCACACGTGATGAGGTTGGTAAAATCTCAATGGATTATCAATCCACCACCTCATCAAGGATGCTCTAAGAAAATGAGGACTAACCAAAAACTTATTTCCAATGCCACGTTAGGTTGCCCTTGCAAAGAAGATTAGTGATGCAAACATAGTGCTTCATGTAGATTAGTATTTCCATATTGAAAGTTAAATGCAACTATCCAACTCCACAAATCGATCTTGTGCAAGGCAGAAAAATTGGTTGCGCAATGGCTCTTCATTAGCTCAAGGACTTGCCAATTGCAAACTATGGAAACAAGGGGATTCAAGTTCTGGGGCTGCATTGAAGACCAGATAGCAACCCTAAACCCTGGAATCAAAAAATTCAAAAATTCCTTTGTGCTTGGTTGAATTACTACTCTGAGATTTCCCAAGCAAAAATTACATAAATTGGAGATCTCTATATGTACACTGTACGGCTGTCGTAGCAGCAACAATCCATTGAGATCCAAAATAATTAGTCTCTACAATCATTGTGTGCGTACATATAAGTAGTTAGAAACAAAAAAGAGTTTATTATTAATGTACAATGGATATTGCTGGAACAACCATATCTACTTGAAGCAAGAGTCCATACTGGTCATTTCTAGGGTTGACATTCTGTTGTTGAGTGTCGATGTTCCCTTCTGCATTGCCAAGGGTATCCACCTCTTGTGGTTGTGCAGTATAGGACTCTTATGTTTCCATGGCTGAATGGTTAACTTGTTCTGTTGTCTGTTCCTGGCTTTGATTTGAAACTTTGACCTCTTCCTCTACATGGTGTAGACACTCTGCATCTTCTCTCGGCTCTAAAGAGCTCTTCACATCAGCAATTACACGAGCTTGGACTCCCTCATATTGATTATGTGCCTCATCTTGTGCCACAATAATAGGCACTCCCTTATCCTCCTCTAGTTGGCCTAGACCCTCTGTTGCATTCCTCGTCTCTGAAGAGCATTTTACATCAGCATTTTCAAGAGCTTGTTCTACTTCACGTTGATCAACCCCAACTTCCGTTTTAGCTGCTCCAATTGCAAAGAAAACCGGTGTGTGTTCCTCTAATATGGGGTTAGTTTTAGGATTTGGTTTCTAGTGGTGGAACTGGAATGACTTCCTCATCACCAATCATTGTTAAAGTTATTATATGGTCGTCGACAAAACTGTCTTCTGCATCTAAATCTCTTGGAGTTGAAAGAGATAGTAGATATTGAATAATTAATGCGCGGTACCTTTGTAAATATTCCAAGGTATAATTTTCCATAGCATTTTGTAAAATTAGGTTAACTTGTGGTCAATACTTCAATTAATAATAGCACCAAGATGGTCCAAACCATAGCACGAAAATACCTTAGACATAAATGGATTCAAAGCGAAAGAACTCTGTAGTATGTACTCTGCGTGGAGAAGACATCTCCAACCACAAGAATTTAGATCTGCTTGATTAGGCACTTCGACAGCTTTAAAGGTTTCCTTATAGAGTTCATGATTTCCACAAAGCCTTCCATAGACGTGAAGTAATCTTTTTACACATCTATGAACAGTGAAAGTTATTTGTTATTAACAATATTGAGGTTATCATCTATAGCCCAAATAAACACTCAAGGTTATATCAACACTCACACTCTTATCTCTGAATGTGTTCCTCGTATGGAGTTGATAGTCTATACCACTTGTTTGTCTAGTTCAATGCATACAAAGATCCAATGATTATTTGATTCGTATGGAAACACCAGAGTTGTGACTTGAAGCATTGGACAGTGGACAAACCATCTCTCCAATGTGCCATGAGGGGTGTTTTTTATTCAGAGTGGCACAGACAATTGTGGATCTAAAACATGTATTTCAGTATGGGTTTGTTGAGGGAGTTGGCTCTTTATTAAGCTACAATTAATCAATAAAAGGATTTAATTAGAGAACAAATAAAAAAGTAAAGGATCTTAAAGGTAGAGAAGAGCAACTAACTTTAGGCATAAATAAACAATAGAGTCGGTAATTTGTGCTTTGGGACATTTCAAAATCCCAATATCAACAGAATCCAGGGCTAATTGCCGAGTACCATCAGCAAGGGGAATGGTTGCTAACAGTCCTTCTTTCATAGAATGTAAATATCGTTGTTTCTTTCATTTAAGTATGTGGTAACTTGCCCATAATTTCTCCTATGTGCCTCTTCATCAGTAGCAGTAGTCTATATCATCTTTAATTTCTCTGCTTCCAGGTAGTGTCTTTGTTCTTGCTCAACTCTGGCTCTGGTGTTCACATCACTCATGAATCTTAAACCCATGATCCCGTCGGCCTGGTGGCATTAGCAATATATCCTTCATTTTAGGATCAATAAACTCATTAGGGATAAGGAGCTTATCGTATCTCCAACGTACTCTCTTGAGCATCTCACTGTCCTTGTCCATTATTGTGACCCGGTGAGCATGAGCGACAACAATGATGATATCATTAAAATACTCCATTAAAAAATCTTTTGCTGCTTTTTGAAGACAGAGCAAGGCAACAGCCTTCCATCTCATTGTACCAGCACATGCTTCCTCGCAAATCTGCCTTACTGATCTTTGGAAAGGAAGTTTAGGGACACAAACCTCAATACATTTTTGAGCTTGTTTGATGTCTCTAAATAAACCCACGTTTCTCTGAATATTCTCCATTCTAGGTCCATTCAATATCTTCATTGGTTTACCTAACTTTTGTTCTTAATAGTAGACCTTCCACATGCTTTCTTTGCAAGCCCTGGTTCTTTCCCTACCTTCCTTGATGTTGTCTTTGTTCTTGCCATTCTACTATAAGAGAAAAATGCAAGGGCTCTCTCTCTCTCTCTCTCTCTCTCTCTCTCTCTCTCTCTCTCTCTCTCTCTCTCTCTCTCTCTCTCTCTCTCTCTCTCTCTCTCTCTCTCTCTCTCTCTTTCTCTCTCTTTGTGTAGATCACGGCGCGCGGGCTGAAAATTGAGAAGAGAATATACCCTTTCACGTGTCGTGCACCAATTCTTGTATCCTCTGTGTGTGTGTGTGTGTGTGTGTGTGTGTGTGTGTGTGTGTATCATGGCGCACGGGCTCAACATCGAGACGGGATAATAGCCTATTGTGCGCCGTGCTCCACTTCTTGTATTCCCCCCCCCCCCCCCCCCCCCCCCCCTCTCTCTCTCTCTCTCTCTCTCTCTCTCTCTCTCTCTCTCTCTCTGTATGGATCATGGTGCGTGGGCTCAAAATTGAGTAAAGAAAATAGTCCATCGTGCACTGTGTTTTAATTCATGACTTCCCTCTCTTTCTCTCTCTCTCTCTCTCTCTCTCTCTCTCTCTCTCTCTCTCTCTCTCTCTCTCTTCCTCTTTCAGACCCAACAAACACTCAAAAACACTATCTGTGTGTGTGTGTGTGTGTGTCTTCCTCTTTCAATATAATCACTCAAAAAATGCTCTCTCTCTCTCTTCTACATCAACAAACACTCAGGAAATACCTCTCTTGGTGGATAGAAGTGGTTTGAAATGAGTATACGAGGTGAATTTCTCTATGTACTATTTTCAATTGGTTGAAAATGCTTGAAGGAGCTTTGCACCTTGGTTGCACACACACACACACCATGTTAAACCCTAAACCCTAACCCTACAAGTAACTTGAAAATAATCTCACCTTAGTGCTATGGAGTAGTCCACAAGCAAGATTAGCACCTCCGACAACTTGTTTCGCACCATATTTTCAAGAGGTGAGGAGGAAGAGAGCAAGAGAAAAGGTGCAAGAAGAAGATAAATGTACAAGGAAAGCCCGCGGGTTCTTTTTTTGCAGAATCCAATGGTAGAGGCATGGTTACAGGCGTCAGAACAGACATTCATACAGATGTCAAAAAATGAATCAAATGAGGCATCGAAATAGACATTGAAAATTTAAGAACGAATTTTTTAAAAACTGCATCTCCCTCCATACTTACCTACACATATACCGTTGCCAGTCATTGGCATCGATAATTTGGCACCAGAATTTAAGTGACCTCTTGTAGTGGTTGTGAAGTTACAATCCATGTGTTCTGATCTAGGGCTGGCGGAAAATTGTCAGCCATGCCAATAGCATGATATGATATTCTCCTCAGCAAAGCACGCGTAGATAGGTGATTTTACCTTCTTTCTTGGTGCCTTTTCAACGTTGTCAACACATACTGTGCATGAAGGTGGTCGCAACCACATGATTTGGGGTGGTGTATCGTGGCGGTCTCTTTGATAAAAAGTGGAAGTGTTGATGGTATAGGAGTCGGAGGTTGCAGAGGTCATCTCTTTGGTTAGGTCTCTCTCTCTCTCTCTCTCTTTTTGTGGGAAAACTTGCTCTTTGGTTAGGTCTCTCTCTCTCTCTCTCTCTCTCTCTCTCTCTTATCATGAATCCAAGTGTGCATATGTTACCATAAATAATACACTTATTTTTTGTTTGTAAAAAATATTTATTGTGGTCGCACCAACCATTTATTGCATGTCTTGCAAACACGTGTACAATAATATTTGGTGTGCTTCATGAAAAACGCTAATGGTAATGTCTATTATTGTATGAAAAGTGGAGAGAAGAGAGAAGAGAGAGAGAGAGAGAGAGAGAGAGAGAGAGAGAGAAGAGAGAGAGAGTACCTTAGTAAAGGGGAGAAGAGAAATCATATTGGAGAAGCAAATACATACATCGAGAGAGAGATAGAGGCTAGAGAGAGAGAGAGAGAGAGAGAGAGAGAGAGAGAGAGAGAGAGAGCGAGAGAGATAGAGAGAGAGAGGCCTTTGCCTCCTTGAAGGTGCAGGAATCAAAAGCATGAAGACCAACAACAACATTCCCAGTCCTGAATCTCTACTCCAAGAGCAATGTCTAGTCCTGGAAAAGGTAAAGGCAATCTCTTCACTTTCATTTGGTGCATAGTTTAGTTGTGTCTAGGAATTGTGCTACAAAATGTAAAAGGCCATTTAACATTTTACCTAGCAAAATTGGATCACGGCGCTGTCGGAAAGTGCGCGGTCTAGCTGGGAAGGTGCAAAACCTCTAGCTATGAGAGTTCGTGATGAGAATCACAAACACTTTGTGCAGAAAAAGCATTTGCAGAGAATCACCAACCCTCTTTTTAAGGGTGACAAAAAATTTAAGAGCGTTCGTGACAGCAAAGTCACAAACCCTCTTTCCTATCGTGCTTGGAGTCTGCTTGTTTTTGTAATCGAGATTATGATGAGAGGATCACCAAATCACATTCAATTTTACTTTACAAGACCATTTAAAAAACACTAAAGTTTAAGCCATGAAACCTCAATGCTCATACAAGCACAATTCTCAATCAAAACCCAAACCTCTTTCATGGTATCATGTAGCCTTGCCCCCAATTACATAGTCGTAACATCAAACGATTGAAAGGAATGCTCAAGCTTCCACCTTCACGACGATCATTTTCTGATTTTGCAGAGATTTATGAGCTTCTAAAGTGAAGCCCAAACAACATTTTGATAAGGGGAAACCCTCAGAAGCTCAGATACAAGATTGCGTACAGGTGGGACTGCAGCATACATAGAATGGGCAACCATGGAAGCCATTGTATAGTAGAGAAAAATTGCAGGTTTTTTCTGTAAAAAGAAAACCTCTCTTTCTTACCCACGGAATTTTCAGCTGATGTGTCAATTTTTAGGCCATTTTTCCATTTTGGACCAAAACTAGGCCATTTTCAACTCATTTTTGACCCAAACATTACCATTTTTGATGCGAAAATTCCCAATCGGAGTCAAAAAAATCCCTAAATTTGTGGGATCACTCACATAAGCATAAAAAGCATAGATCGATAACCATAATTTTCCATAAATATACCATTTTGGGTCACTTCTGCAACGGTGCCTGTTAGCTGCTATTTTTGGCAGTTTTTACCCGCATCAGTCTTTATAGGCGATATTAGTGTGCCACCATGAAACACTTGGAATATATACATTGTAAAACCAAATTAAGTATCTTATCAAGGGGAAAAGCACGCAAATCTGCCACATCCAGGGCCACAACTCCCCAGATAGGTATGTATATGATAATGACCGCAGTAGACGCTTCAACATATATCACAATATGTACATGATTGCTTTTATGTGCATACATCGAGAAGTGTCAAGAGTGAGGTGAATGTTTTTATTTCACACTATGTAAGTGCCACGACACGAAATCCACCCCCTCTAAACCTGCACATCCTCCGATATGTGCCACAACAACATTTGTAGAGCATTAAAACTCATGGTCAAACGCCATATCCTCACTTTCATCCTCAGTTTGCATGTAGTTGGCTTCATCATCCTCTTCACTTGCTTCTACATCAAATTGATCATCATTCCCTCTTATTTTGAATAATTTAATTCTTTTTCTTGCAATGGGAATTTTCAGTTCTGTCCCATCCAGTTCACGCAAGGTGTAAGTTGCATTTCCATGCACATGTTTGACAACATAAGTACCCAACCATCTCTTTGCAAGCTTCCTTATTGTAGAGTGCTGGTTTTCAAGGCTACTATCTTACACCAACACCCAATCACCTTCTTCAATGTCTTTTGGTATGAGCCTATGTATCTTGTCAAAACTGTCTTTGTTTTTCAACCTTGCATTCTTTAGTCAAGCTTTTGCAAGCTCAATGTCTTCAGGCCTTGTTTCTAATGGCCGTATCCTTAATGCAAGAAGGTCTTCTCTACTCATTCCATCTTCCCATGGCAATACATTCCATGTAAGAACTACATCTTCAATTGGCATCACAGGTTTTTGACCATACATCAATTCAACAGGCATATAGCCAGTGACTGAACTATGCGTTGTACGGTCATCCCACAATACAAATGGCAGTAACCTTGGCCACTCTCCAAGGTTACCTTCACAAGCCTTAGCTAAAGCTTTGATTATTGGCGGATCCCCTCTTTCACTTTTGCCATTTCCCTCTGGGTTATAAGCACAAGTTAAAATTGTTTGATGCCCATTCTAGAGAAGAATACCCTTGCTTTATCAACATCCAATTCTCCTCTATCTGCAGTTATCTTTCCCACACACCCATAGTGACAGATCACATCTTCAAGAAGAAATTTACATACAGGTTGTGTACTCTTTGTCCTCAATGCACGCCCTTCAACTTGATTAGAAAAATCTTCTCTTGCAAGCACCAAATACCTCATTTTGCCAAAGTCCCAAAGGAATTGTAACCAAGTCCACAACCCATTTGTAATGCATGGCTAATGGATAAGTAGGATGTAGTGCATCATGGATAAGTAGGATGTAGTACATTTGAATACATTTGGCATGTCACACAAGACTCCACAAACTCAGCCACATCCTTATACATTCCTTTCCACCAATACCTTTCTTTTACCTTGGAAAATGTTGCCCACACACCTCGATGTCCTGCCCATAAACTTTCATGGAACTCCCTGATAATTTGTTGTTCAGTAAACTTATCGCATACTACCCACAATGGTGTTCCAACACTTCGTTTAGGATGCTTCCATAAGTAGCCATCCCTCAAGAAGTATCCATATGCTTTTCTTCTTATCCTCTTAAATTCCTGCTCAGTACAATCATCCTGCTTCTACAGAGTACTTAAGTATAAACCTATCAAGAGCCATTCATCCTCATATAGTTCCTCTGAAAAGGACTCAAGTGAAGACACAAAACATGCATGACTACTCTTTGCATGATCAATGGTGTAAAACTTTGTGCCTACATCATCTCCCTCAATAATCATGTCCTGTTCATCTTCATACCTTGCCCTAGATAGCATATCTACCATTGGATTGTCTTTTCCTGCAATATGCTTGAACATAGGATTCAAGGACTTTGTGTAGGCTATCCATCGCAGCATTGAAATATCAGGAGTCGAACACTTTGTGATCATTCCAAGAAGAGGCAAAAAATCAGTTTCCACAACCATTGATTCCCCTATCAAGTACTCCTTGTCACACCTCAATGTTGTAACCACCCCCCATAGTTCCCTTTTTACTTGTGCATAATCGTGTTGGTGAGAGAGTCCGAATCTTGGCTCCAATTCTCACCACATACCTTCTTCGTTCATCATCATCTTGCCTTACTGCCCATCCTATCCCTGTAGGACTCAGTTTATCCCATTCATCATGTGTGCAACTGAATTTTTTGCTCCTTGAGGTAAGGTACACATCCTTACCAATCCCAAAGGTGTTTTCATAGTTGTCAGATCTCTACTCTCAACATCTAGCTGAAATTGATCGTACCCTGAATAGACATCTCCCATTGAGTAAATTGACCTTTCTACAAACGCCTCTGTAAATTTATCCACTATAGGTCCTGTACCCACATTCCTGATGGTAAACTTGTTTACAGGTTGCATATCTTGTATGAACCGCAAAGCTCCATTCTTCTTAGGCACAGTAAACCACCTGTTTGAATATGGCGTACAAGAAGGCTCCACGATACCCATGCTAATCTTTTCATTGACTAGTTCTATTAACTTTGGAAAATGTGCTTTAGGAACTGGAATTGGGTGTAGATTCCAAGGTACATGAGGGATAGTGAAGATCACCATAGGTGCAACAACATTAGTATCAACACACCCTATCTCATGTGGCTAGAAATCAAAAGCCTTACCATGTCTTGAAAGCATTTCTTTAAAACTCTTCTTCTCTTCTTCTGTTAAAAACTCTTCACAACCAACTTTTATCTCTTTTAGGGATTCCATTGTGAACTTGTGTCCAGTTCTTTTTGGATCCCTAAGACTCGGCTGCAAAGAAGATTGCTCTAGCTTTTTCCTGCAATCTGATGGTAAAGGTAAGGCCACTAGTCTCACTTTCTTTGCCATTGTTTTGTACTTGGTCTCCACACGCACTTCCGATCCTTCAGTAGCATTGAAATCTATTTTATCTTCAAAAGCCTCAATCACATCATACTTCCACAATGTGGGTTCCATCCCTGGAAACCTGTAGAAAAAGTTTCTTCTCGCTTTGGGTCAGGCGAGAATCTTTTTCTTCTTGTACCATTGCAATCCCGCTTCACAATGGTACATGGCCAAAACCCCTTGTCTCCTTGTACTCTTTGAACTCTTTGTTCGATTTTGGTAGAGGATACTCATGAAGACTATTGCGGCTCCTCTCGTGATTCACACACATAGTCAAAAATTGTACATCTCGCTTCCCATCTCTGCTCTTTACCCCAGCATAAGCAGAACCATCATCCAAGACCTTTGTTTCCATGCAAGCGGTTGTGATGTATGGCTGCCCAAGGATAAGAGGATATGTAGACATATCCTGCACAAAGAAATTTTGCTCATCCTTCACGTTACCAATCGTCACTTTCACATTTGGACAAGCCCCATACATCTCTCTTGATGAGTTTTTTACATTGATTATCACCTTTTGGACTCACAACAGTAGGCTTTGGTGGAATCTCTGATGTGCTAGGAAGAGAGGTAGTACCATTCACCACCATCTTGTCCCTACGACGTTGCCTCTTAGCAAGCAATGAGACTACGTCTTCAACCTCTTTCCACTCAGCCTTTAGACCCTGTTTTGTATTCTTGTCTTCAAGGAGTAGCTCTAGCTTTTCTTGGAGCTCATGACCTGAAGCTTGAAGGAACAATTTGGTCTTTTCACTATCCAAAGTAGCCCGCTCTGTTCCTGACAATTGAGAATAGCGTCACTCAAACTCTCTCAATAGTTCGGTGATGGAAATTCCTTCTTTTGGCTTTGCAACCCATTCCAAGAAGGTCCTTTTTGTAACACTTTCAGAGTCCTCCATGAAGTATTCCTCCTTTAGGGCTAATTTGAATTTCTCTCAACCTTCTCCATGCTCCTCCTTGATTCCCCTTACATGGTCTCTAATCTCGGGGACCACAACAAGCTCAAAACTACGAATCATGTCCACCTCTGAAACCCGTTGTAGCTCCATCTCCTTTACATAACCATGAAGAATTTTTGTGACATCTTTCCCTTCAAATTGGTCCATTTTGTTCACAATAGCTTGAAGCGCTTTGGTTGTTGACACTTCCCTTCTTTCTACAGCCTGTTGTTGTTGCATAAACATGGCGAATGCTTGAAACATTTGCATTGTGCCTTGATAAAAACGCATGCCTTGTTGCTCTTTTTGATCCATAGATCTAATTATTTGTAATTAAACCTTTCAAAACAAGTATTTGAACGCCCACCCCAGTTCCTTCGCGTCGGGTTCACCAGAAATGTCGGAAAGTGTGCGGTCTAGCTGGAGGAAGGTGCAAAACCTCTAGCTATGAGAGTTCGTGATGAGAATCACAAACACTTTTTGAAAAAGAGTTTGCAGAGAATCACCAACCCTCTTTTTAAGGGTGACAAAAAATCTAAGAGCGTTCGTGACAGCAAAGTCACAAACACTCTTTCCTATCGTGCTTGGAGTCTGCTTGTTTTTGTAGTCGAGATTATGATGAGAGGATCACCAAATCACATTCAATTTTACTTTACAAGACCATTTAAAAAACAATAAATTTTTAGCCATGAAACCTTAATGCTCATACAAGCACAATTCTCAATCAAAACCCAAACCTCTTTCATGGTATCATGTAGCCTCCCCCCAATTACATAGTCAAAATATCAAACGATTGAAAGGAATTCTCGAGCTTCCACCTTCACGAAGACCATTTTCTGATTTTGCAGAGATTTATGAGCTTCTAAAGTGAAGTCCAAACACCATTTTGATAAGGGGAAACCCTAATTCACTCCCTCACAAGCTCATATACAAGATTGCGAAGAGGCGGGACTACATCACACATAGAATGGGCAACCATGGAAGCTATTGAACAGTAGAGAAAAGTTGCAGGTTTTTTCTGTAAAAAGGAGCCCTCTCTCTCTTACCCATGGCATGTTCAGCTGATGTGTTATTTTTTAAGGCCATTTTTCCATTTTGGACCAAAACTAGGCCATTTTCAACTCATTTTTTACCCAAAAAATGCCATTTTTTAATCCGAAAATTCCCAAACGGAGTCAAAAAAATCCCTAAATTTGTGGGATCACTCGCATAAGCATAAAAAGCATAGATAAGAATAATTTTCTATCAATATACCATTTTGGGTCACTTCCATGCAATTCTGCAAACGACACCTGTTAGCTAGGTGAAAGCATGTTAACTTGTCATGCTTTTTCATGTCCCGGACAATGCTAACTAGCACAATTTTGGCATATGCTAACTAGTACAATAACTTGAGTTACATCTCTAAGATCTATGACATATGATATATCAATAGAAAGCACTTGAAACAAGGAATCCAAATGTACAACCTCCGACAAATTTTGATATAATTTGTAAAAAAATTACCAGAAGCCCAACTTTTCGAAGATGTGCTAGCTTGAAACTGCTAACTAGCACAAAAAGCGTGACAGGTTAACATGCTTTCACCCTGCTGCTATTTTTGGCAGTTTTTTGCTCGCATCAGTCTTTATAGGCGAGATCAGTGTGCCACCATGAAACACTTGGAATATATACATTGTAAAACCAAATTAAGCATATTATCAAGTGGAAAAGCACGCAAATGTGCCACATCGAGGGCCACGACTCCCCGGATAGGTATGTACATGATAATGACCGCAGTAGACGCTTCAACATATATCACAATATGTATATGATTGCTTTTATTTGCATACATTGATAAGTGTCAAGAGTAAGGTGAATGATTTTATTTCACACTATGTACGTGCCACGGTACGACAGCGTGCCAGTAGTTTTGTGGAGGTTTGTTGATGTACTCTACGCGCTGTGATCCACTTTGAAAGTGTACAAAGTTTTTTTCTTGGAGTTTAAAATTCTTTGATGTTCTGGTAGCTATCACTTTGTAAAAAAGCCAATCAAGTGGATCATGGCGCGCTAGTAATTTTGTGGAGTTTTTTTTATGTACTCCGCGCATCTTGATCCACTTGATTGGCTTTTGTTCTTCACAACTATAGAGCAATTTTGTATTCTATCATGCACACATGCTATACATCTTGTGTTATTGTCTGTATGATTAGTTGGAAATAATTATGAGATACACAGCTATTGTTTGTTCAAAACTTATATGATCTTCTTTTTATTCATGTTTGAAGAAACTTATATTTCTCAGTATGAAATAAATGGTAGGATTAAGATCTCATAGGAGGAAGAGGCAGAAAATAGATCTCAAGCGCATCGTTGGCCAAGAAATTGTTCCGAGAAGACTGGTCGGAGCTATTAAAAGCTTCAACAAAGAGGAATGTAGACTTCAAAAAACCCATGATCTATCTAGTGGAGAGCCTGCCATGAGTTTGGAGGAGCCGGATATTGATCCATGTGCTGAAATGGAGTCCCCTTCTACTCCAAAATTTTCTTTATTGAACTCATTTAAGAGATGTGGATTTTTCAGCACCTACTTTGCAGAGTGCCCAATGTGTTGCAACAATCCCAAAGAAAAAAGAGGCAGTTATTTATGAAGACCCTACAGTGATTGGTGAAAGTCTTTTAGATTTTGCAGTTTCTTTTGGGGCTGGTGATAAGTTTGAATTGGTCTCTTGCATTTTTAATGCTCCATTTAATTTTGATGTGTATATAGCTGAACAAAGTGAACACTTGAAGCTGGAACGAGAGAAGTTTGAGCTTCACACTCAAGAGGGCAGGGTTAATGTTGGTGAAATGGTGGTAGTCCATTTAAAAGATTGTGATCCTAAAAGACAATCTTAGAAGAAGTACAGTCAGCTTCCTCTTATGTACAGACCCCATTGGTGCAGCTTACATGAACGGGAGTGCAAGCTAGTTCAAGAATCCTTTGGATTTCTAATATTTTTAAATGGATTATTTACAAGTCTTATGAAAGATCCTAAGGAGGTCATGGAGGAACACGGTTTACCAGCAGATGAAAAAGAGAAAAAGGATGAGGAATATATTGAAGTGACGGAGATAGAGGAGTCCATTGATCTTGAGGAAGAAGAAGCAAAAGAGGTGGAACAAGGAAATCTTCTCTCAATGAAAACCTCAAATATCAAGCTACCCCTAGATGTGTCAGGTTTCAATGAGCGACAAGCTACCTTAATGCTACCAGGAGTGGTAGATTTTAAATTTGGAGACAGGTCATACATTTTCCTTCATGATATACAAAATATTTTTTGTTTGCAGGAGGACTTTGCACTGGCCACTATCTCCAAGTATCAAGAGGAAAGGAATGGATTTGTTTCAGATGACAGTAGTGATGATGAGGCAATGGAGATCTTCAGTAACCCATTGAACTTCCTTAAACTCTGCTTTGAAAAGGCAAAAAAGTATAAAGAAAGCCTTCCCGATGAAGCTACATTTCAAATATTCGAAATAATCTCAAGACATCAACTAGTAATCAGGATATGGAGGATTGGTTTAAGCAACGAGCACAGGAGTCAACCGGATCTGTCAACCTATGGAAGAATGAGCTTTTTTTGCAAGATGAGAGTTTCATGGTATAACATCTTGCCCCCCCCCCCCCCCCCCCCCTCTCTCTCTCTCTCTCTCTCTCTCTCACACACACACACACACACACACACACACACACTTCTTTTGTTTACAATCACGGATTGCTGAAAAGGACAACTTTCTTCATCGTCGAAGTAGACAGTTCCGTGGTGGTAGGGATGCAGCTCTAGGAAAATATCTTCCTCGTCTATGTGAGGCACCCATCCTAATCTTCCACAACGGAATGTCACAAGAAGTGAATACTGCAACCTATGCTTTCAAGAAATCATCTCGCTTCTTAGGTGGTCCAATGCTACCACAAAATACTAACAAAGCTATCCTCATCGAGAAGATTTTTGGGAGATAATGTTTTGGTTACTCGCTAGGATATACTGGGGCCGTGCAACATATTACTACACATATAGAGCAATGGCATTATCTTTAGGAAAAGAAAACCCTACTCAACTCTTAAACTATGGCAAAAATTTAATTATGAGATACAAGGGTGAGGTTCCAAATGATAGTTCCAAATCATCAAAAGTCTGAAATAGTTGTGGTACATATTGAATTAAATTCTACAGGCATTTGTGGTACATCCAATCACCTAAATTCTAATTCTCTTGTTCCACCGATGATTGGCATATTGCAATGTGTCTGCTCGCTTTCTTTTCTATAGTTGCAAATGTTTGATTGCCTGTACTGTTGCTGAAGAGGCCAATACTTGCTTTTGTTGCATGTGGTGAATGATTCTGCGATAAAACCACTGAAATTATAACTCCTTCAGACTGTTTGCCTTATTTTGAGAGCCTCCATGATGTGTGTGTCTGAAGTAGGAATTTCTAGCCATGTAATGAGACTCTCCAAGCCCTGGGTGTTCCATATACCTAGATTCCCATACTTTTGGATGAAGTATGTCCCTACGATTTTCAAAAAAGAAGAAGAAGATGAGAATCAACACAGATTCTCCTCATGCATCAAATCACAAAAACGTATGTGAACTCCAAGTCTCCAGTTGAAAATGGTTGTGAGTTGCGTGGAAGGCATGCAAATTTGACATCTCTCTCTCTCTCTCTCTCTCTCTCTCTCTCTCTCTCTCTCTCTCTCTCTCTCTCTCTCTCTCTCTCTCTCTCTCTCTCTCTCTCATGCATGGCGTCATCAAAAGGTAGCGCTGTCTTCATATGCAATCACCTTGAAGGCGTACTGTGGCCTTGCGCAAGGAGTTGGCATGGGTGAGAGAAACCATAAGAAAGGGACCGTGCTTGGAGCAAGCATAGAGAATACACGAGGGTGAGATTTCTAGGGAGAGTCGGGTGAGAGAATTCATGCTGAAGTCCCGAGGGGGGGAGGGGCATCTGCATCTCATTAGATATCGAGATTGAATCTGGCTGCTGACGAGGGTGTCTGTGGGGTGAGGGACATGCCGTCAGAAAGTTCCCATAGCCTAATTTTTTTTATACCTTGGAATCTTTGGAGAAATACAATTTTTTAAACGGAGAACGAGTATGTGCCAACTTTGTGATTGATGAAGTATGCAAATGATTAAAAATAATGTGTTGCAAAACAAGAAATTTATTTAGAAATTTAAACACAAACTTAGTACTAAGACTATCTGAGGTGCTTTGAATTTATTTACCATGTAATGAGTAATTTGAGTGTCGGTCCATGCTGTCTTGAAGGAATTTTTCAATAGCTGAAGGTTCTATTTAAACTTGTTGAGATTATCCTGCGAGCAATCATCATTCTCACACATTTGAGATAATGTGTCAATGGAACGACACACATCACCCTTTGCATTGCGATTTGTTGGCTCTTGGTCTTTCACTACTAAATGAAGTTTTTTCCAACGCATATACTCAACTTTGCTAATGTAGGTAGAGTGATATACTCTCTGTCGCTTTGCTAGCTTCACATCTTTCATACCTTGAGGTGTAGATAGAAAACAGCGTGCCTTGACCCCACCTATGGATGGTTTTCAGGGTACATCTTTCTCATTGGTTGACCTTTTTTCATCCCGCTGGATTTTCACATTGCCCCCATGTAGACCAATATGTGACAAAACTAGTTCCAAAGCCTCTAGAGTGACCTGTCGTTCAACTGACGTTTTGATTTTCCAAGCAAACCCAATGTACAAATATACCAACTTCTCTACAATTCGGCAGAGGCCATGCATTGTATAAATATGGACATTAGCAAGTGGTATATCCAAAACAGGTCAAAAATTAGAGTCTTGATAGTGACGAGTAGGAGCCTTTCTCCACCACTTTGGGTCCATCACCTTTGCAGGTTCCATGCAATACAAGCACGGAGACATTGCCATGGCACCCATTCCACAATTATACATACACTTTAGTGTTTTGAGGTCACCTGCAAGATTCCATTGAGCTTGAAAGTCTCCTCTCCCATCTACAGCCAGTACCTCTCCTTGATTCATTTGCCTATCAATGATATCTAGAATAGGGGTTTGATGGAACACCCAAAATAAAATGTCATGGTCTTCTTTCTTTACCTGCAAAATTAATACTTATGAGATACGAAAAATAAATCTAAAATTTAGGTACAATAGAGGGCTTGCTAGAGCTACAATATTGGAAATCATTGGATTACCTGAAATGTACCAAGCCACCATATGTTTGTTTCTGATTGAACACTCAAGTATGAAGGGTCATCAGTGGGACATTTGGAATGTGACTATAACTTGCTCTAGCTTCTTCTCTTTAAGAATCTCACACTCATCTAGCTTCAAAACAAAATGTAGAATGCCACTTGTATATTCAAATGTGATATTGTAGAACTCTACCATTCTAGTTTGCAACAAAGTCAGGTCCATGAAGATATTGTTGTACTCATCATAAGTGACAGTAGTTCCCTGTGAGCTATAAATATCTTGAATATGAAATGGACATCCAATGAAGTCAGTCTGTTCATTATTGAGTTGGAGTCTTTCCTTCCAAACACTTGCAGTTGTTGGTAAAAGCTTAGACTTTATTCCTTTCTTCACAAACATGGACAAGTAGACTGTTGAATAGCTGTGTAACCTCTTTTACTAATGCCAAGGGAGTCCAATGTACCCTGTATTTGCTTGGCAGGCCCTGCATTATTTGAAATGAATCTGTCAATGACATCCCCTTGCAAAACCTTAAACTTTTTGTCATGAATTATATTCTTTGCAAGACCACTAGTTATCAATGGCTTTAACTACTTTCCTACATTGGCCTTTGGGTCTATGTCTTCTTTGTCTAGATAGACATAATCTCTACAAAGAAATCATAACTAGCATAAGTGAAAACTTAGATTAGTTTAAATTAATTAGACAGTTTACAATGCTCGCCTCAATGCTTGGACTCTTTTCTTAAGGCCGCCAGAGCCTACCTTCAACATTTCAAGATTCCGTAGTTTCTTCTTTCGCACATGAGTGCCTAACATTGTCTCTTTGTTTTGTAATGTCCGTACCTTTGGTTGCAAGACCTATGATTCTTGTGTGCACTGCATTAAATTCTTTTGGTACTCATAATGCAAGTTAGAAAGTATTTGAATCTCATCTGCTTGGTGCTTCACCATGTCTTTATAAGTTTCTGATTTGCTGTTTAGAGCTTTACAGTAGCCAAGAAATCCATTCTCTCCATTACCTGCAAAGGTCAATAAGTTAATGGGATTTGAAAATGTAGGCAAAGCATTGGTCATGGGATTCAATGGATAGAGTGAGCCTTTTGTCCAAATATCTATGTATTTTGCTCCCTCTGCTCTGAGTCTCTCTGTCATGATCGGTGTCACTTTGATGTTAGTTTTGCCTCGCTTACACAGTGGTGTATATTGGGGATCCATGTCAATGTGTAGATGATAGAAGGGTCTTTTAACGAGGACATTTGTGGGGGTGGAAGAAGAATCCATGTATGCAACAATGCAAGAAAGGAAGGATTTCTTTGAGGTCAGCACACAAACAGTGAGAGAGTAAGGACAGAGTAGGTCTAAAAGGATACGTCTTTTTTCCTTTAGTCATACATTCCATGTACAGGAAACTCCCTCCAATTCTAGTACATTCATTAAATGCAAATGAAAATGATTTATTCTTCAATCATCACGGCCGTTATGACGATGTGGCAAGAATCTACTTGTAAGTGTACTTTTTGAACGGTTATTCCAAGTTTACAATTGCTTTTACCACACCTCTTTTCTGGAGAGAGAAAGTCAAAATTCTATTTTTCTTAGAAGGCCTTCTAAATGACCTTCAAAATTTCCTAATGAGAGAAGCTAATCTAGAAAGAGTGAGGCTGAAGCAACTCCAAGCTTCAAGCACAAGAGTATGAAGCGTGACTCATTGAGCAGGGATTTTAATTATGCGATGACGCATTTTGTTAAATGTTAATTATTGTTGTTATTATCACTATTTTTTTCATGTTAATAACATATCTAATGTCATGACCTACGAAAACCGGTAGAAAACGTAGAACCAGCGGGACAACCAACAATCCCGGCAGGCCTGCCGGGTTTCATATTAAACCCGGCAGGCCCGGCGGGACAAGCAAGAATCCCGCCGGGCCCGTCGTGTACCCCCTCCATATTTGGCGGCTCTATATAACCCTTCACATCACATCACCTCTTCCTCTAAATTTGGTCATCCTTTAAAATTTAGAAGAAAAACTAAAGGTAAAAAAATGAATAGTCTTAAAAAAAATTTAAAACTTAATGTAACTCTGATCATGGATCATTAGTTCTTTTTTGGACTAAACTGATTCTTGAGAGGAGGTAGAAAGGTGAATCTTTCGGTCGTTATCTCTACATTTGGGATGGATTGATCTCATGTTCGGTTCACCATTATATTTGCTATATTGATTAGAACTTCTATCATGGGTCATTAGTTCTTTTTTGGACTGAATTGATTCTTGAAAAGAGATAGAAAGGTGAATCTTTGGGTCGATATCTCTACTTTTGGGATGGACTGATTACATGTTTGATTCACCGTTGTATTTTCTTGCTATTCCAATTAGAGCTCCAATCATGGGTCATTAGTTCTTTTTTGGACTGGACTGATTCATGAAAGGAGGTAGAAAGGTGAATCTTTGGGTTGATATCTCTACTTTTGGGATGGGGACTGATCACATGTTTGATTTACCGTTGTATTTGCTTGCTATTCCGATTAGAGCTCCAATCATGGGTCATTAGTTCTTTTTTGGACTAGACTGATTCATGAAAAGAGGTAGAAAGGTGAATCTTTGGGTCGATATCTCTACTTTTGGGATGGACTGATCACATGTCTGATTAACTGTTGTATTTGCTTGCTATTTGGATTAGAGCTCCAATCATGGGTCATTAGTTCTTTTTTGGGCTGGACTGATTCATGAAAGGAGGTAGGAAGGTGAATCTTTAGGTCGATATCTCTACTTTTGGGATGGACTGATCACATATTTGATTCACCATTGTATTTGCTTGCTCATGTTTGAGTAGATTGAGGTTTATTCCCTTCAGGCTTCACTACTACGCTTGTGTGTGATATTGATTATAACACTAATGTTTGGTTTGAATAATACTTGAAAGAAGAGATAGCATACTGAGCTACAGCAGGCCCGGCGGACAAATAGCTTTACCCGGCGTGACCACCGGGAAGACTGACTAGCCCGGCGGGCCAACTAATTAGCCCGGCGGGCTACGAGCCGGTCTCCAGGTCTCGCTCGAGGTCAAAAAAGATGAATTTCAATTAACAAAATATTTATTATTTTGAATTTCTATTGTTATTAACCTAAAATTATAGTGTGATCACGTCATTTTGAAATCCCTGTCCTTGAGGCCTTTGGTAAGAGCATCCGCAATCATCTGGTCAGTTTGGCTTTTACAGTTGTTGGTGACGAGCTTGAGTATACCGCCTCTATGGCAAGAAGATATAATTACTGATTGAAACAGCGTACAACACACACACACACATAGCGAAAGTAAAAATGATCAGAGGACATAGAACATAAAGTTACATATGTGTGTTTTGTGTATGGCACGGAGGACATATATTCACAACACTGCACGTTCCAATTGCACAAGCACGACTCTAGCTCAACAACATTGCAAGGTTCATTATATCCATTCAATTTCTCATGCACATGCGTTGGCTTGGCACAACACATAAATTCTATAGGGCAGGGCATGATTTCCGTTTCTTTTAATTTTCTAGAGAGACCACAGTGCTAGCTATCCACCATACGTTTTTATGGCACCTTTGTATGACGTGCATAGTATACTTTGCACTTTCAGTCTGTGACGTTTCATTGCAAGATGATATGTTTAACTATTCTCAATGTTTTTTTGTAGCTTGATTCAAATATCATCCTATAGATTGGACAATCAAAAAGCAATAGAACATTGCACGTCAGTAAAGCACCTCATTTATTGTTGCAGCTCATTCATGCTTTATGTACTTGCTTGTTTTAGAACTTTTTGCATTACTTCTTTTGCTTTGATTTACTCGGATCTCATTTTCAGAACTACTCACTCGATGTCGATCAACATCTGCACACGTTAGTTACACACACAACTCTTTACATACGGTTGCTATCCAATGCATGTGATGTATTACAGTACTGAATACATAAGTAGTGGATGCATGTGGTGTATCACAGTAGTGAATTGACCTCATGCATCTTTACTTTAGCTCTAAATGATTGATACCATACTAGGTGTCTAAATCATTGATGTCATACTATATATGTCCTCGTTTCTTGCGTACTAGGTGTCACTATGAAGTTCTCAAGACCTAGAAGATTATAGTCCAAGCGTCAATAAGCTAGGGAGCAAACTGGAGCCAACTTGAAACTAGCTTACCATCCATATGCTAAGTCTTGGTTTAAAATTACTTCATTGTATAAATATTGGAGCATGCAATGTGGTATCTTTGATCACAATCTAAAATATGTCCCTCTTGTGCGGCGGCATACCTCACATATATAGTGATAAACGAGGTCAACAGACAAAAAAAATAGACACTCTTGCTTTCCTCACTTTTGTTTTATTGTTGGGCGCTTTGCCATCGGAGGGGTAGCAACAAGACTTAGCAACATTGCATCTACATTCCATTACCAGTTCAAGATGCCGACCACGAATCAATAGTATCCCCTCTCTATTCATGAGATTGATGAGCGATATCTGGACATAAAAGATACCTCGACCACCATCTCTCTCTCTCTCTCTCTCTCTCTCTCTCTCTCTCTCTCTCTCTCTCTCTCTCTCTCTCTCTCTCTCTCTCTCTCTCTCTCTCTCTTTCATTCATGTGCTTATGTGTTTTTATACATGTACCTATACGTGCATATGCATGTGTCCCGAGCCCAAGTACACTTTAAAATTTTCCAAAACTTAGGGTCAAAATTTTCATCAGTGGCCGATATTTGCATTTACATCTTGTAAATTTTGCGGGTTTTCTACAGGGTAAGCTCGAAATCTAGCTAGGATTTTGCAACTTTCGCAGCTTATACACTAAACCCTTGTTCTTTTTGCGAATATTGGTTTCCAAATACAAAATGGATGCAAGTGTTCAAGGAAAACCCTTTTGCAACTTTACGACAAGCAAAAGCACGCACAACCTGGTGTGGCCAATTTTGACCTCCAATATTCAATTCATTCCTCGACAAAACCATAGCGATTTATGACAAATTCAAGGTATTTATCAACTGTTACAACTAAAATGCTCAAAATTTTACATTGTAAATTAAACACCGCTGAGATTACAAGAAGGAATTTTCATTTTCAGCCGGAAAATTTATGCCACTAATTGGGATGTGTTCATGAGCAATGGTCGGGTTCCATGCTAGAGGAGGGGGTGAAGATGGCAAACAACCTTCATATTTTACTTGAAGGAAACAACTCTCATATTTATCATAGGGCTCAAGAAAAGATAGATTCACTTATCCAAAGCTTGTTCAAGATGTAAAATGGCCGGCTCAAATTTGGGCAAGAAGGTTCTCAAGCTGATTCAAACTACGGAATTTTTAGTTATGTTATGAGATTTTTAGTGTGATTATCTCTCTCAAATTTAGAGTTATTATGCTTGTATGCATGTGAAAAGGTTCCAAAGCCGGGCCACAAAAAAATGTTTCCCTAGCCCTGTTTAATTTATCATCCTTCTACTTTTAATTTTGAAGGCCTTAACACTAGGTTGGTAACCTAACAGGACATATAAGTCTCCTTTCGAGGTTTTGAAAAAAACCTCCAAAACCATAGTAGATCCACTCATTTTGTAAAATCCTTTCATGAGGTTATAGTTTAAGGCCTACTACACATGGAAAAAATAAGAAACTTGTAAAATTTCTCATCTTTTGGTCACACCAAGCCTCCAAAGTTGATGGACCAGTGCATTTTCATCAAAACAGTCATTTCTTATGTTTTGTTGCATAAAAATAAGATTAGGGATTTTTGTAGGACTTGAGATAAATTCCCTAGTTAACTTCAATGGGTTGGTGATCAGAACATATGATTGCTTCTCACTCACTATTTTTTGTTTTGCCAAAATAAATAGGTACAAAAAAGTTGAATTTTTACCATTCTGCAGACCTATCATCAAAGTTTCTATAGCCACGCTCAATACAAATAAAATATGCATGTTTTCTTAGTTCCCTATTGTTCTTTATGTTCATAAGGAGCCATGGAGCATGTCAAAATAATAATACATCTCTTACTAAGGGGAATCTTGGGGACAAATTAAGATGAAGTGCTAAATACAGCAATTAACATGAAAAAACTGGGTTCAACATTATGAGTTGTAGAATCCCATAGATACTATTCAATATCTAGCCAAATTTGATCCTTATGCTAGATATGGTTACTACCTACAAAATACATGTAGTTGTCGCAAGAAACTAACAATATTGAAAAAGCTATACTTGATATACTAGAATGTTTCGTTTTCTTCTATAATCGAAAAAATCAACCATCGTTGTGTACTATGCAAAATAGGGTATTAGGTGCCCCAAAACTCAAGGAATATTAGCTTTATGTTACAATATGCGACATAGAAAATAAAAAATGCATTTGGATATCATGAAATCCACCAAAAAATCATAGAAGAGCTAAAATTGGCTAAAAAACAGGATTTGACAATTTTTGTAATTTGGTCATAACTCACAACTTTAATATTTAGTTCTCCCTAGAAGCATCAGGACATGTTGAGGACTACTAAAGATAGTTCTCTAGCATTATACACCTCACAAAAATGAATTCTAGAGTGGTATAGCTGCAAAAAGTTGAAAAAAGCCAAAAACAACACCCGTTTTTTCACACAGTTTAGGTTGTGAAATGGTGTGCAAGGACAAGGTTAAAGATGGAATTGATATTCCAAAAAAATGTCGAGTTTTTTTCAGCTCACGAGACAACTTTCTAGATAGATAGCACCTCAAAATCCATTTTGAAACTCTTGACATAATTCAAGGAAAATGGTCACTTAACAGGACATAAAAGTGTCCCATTACCAACCTAGTGTTAAAAGAAACTCCCCTTTTCATTTGGAAGGGCATACAAGTAGGGAGGGCCTAATCATTTTTAATCTCTTATCAACGAGAATCGGGGAAGATCCCTTTAGTGAGTGAACGAGGAAGCATTGAGAATGAAGTAGGTGTGTGATGCGCGAGCAAGGGCGGAAGGTATCCAAGGCAAATTAAAGGTGGGTGATGTGCAAGAAAAAAGAGGAGAAGTGTGTGTGTGGAGGTTGGGACGAAGTAGGAGCCAGCAAGAGCGAAAGCGGGGACAACGCAGGGCAAGGAACCCATGTTTTTTTTGTAAAAATAATGAATTCCCAGAGACTGCAACGTCGAGCGTGAAGGCATCTGCCTAGGCGAGCATGTGAAGAGTCCATTGACTCAAGTTCAATACTCCATTGCCCCTATTTTAGATGAGGTCCTCCATAGGAGGAAAGTACTGGATTCGAGGGAATCTTATGAAGCAATTGAATATAATAAACATCCTATCAATATGCGCTACACATTTTGAAAATAAAAAGAGAGGAGAATCCAATCAGATTCTCTCTCGCTTTTTATACATAAAAATAAAAACGAGAACTGTTTGATGTGCATGAAGAGCTATCGGTTCTCTCCCTCTCTCTCTCTCGCTATCTATCTCTATCTCTCTCTCTCTCTCTCTCTCTCTCTCTCTCTCTCTCTCTCTCTCTCCACGTCCACATCCACGTGTGTGTCTCCACAAAAGATTGACTCTGTCTATCTCGCTCTTTGTGTCTCACATGCAAAGGTGATAGGGAGCCTTGTAGGGGTGCTACCGTGCTGCACATGTTTAGGACTGTAGGTTGAGCTTGTGGAGCATTGGATGCAAGATGCTAACCCCTTGGTAGGCACGAGATCTCTTTCTCATCTCTAGAAAGAAACCTGCAAGGATTTCAATCCTGTCTCTATGTGTGCTACTATGTCTTTCTGGGTTGCGTGTTGAAAATGGATTGGTGAGCATCACTTATGCATAGACAACAACAGATGAGGGCAGCAAAGTAGGTCACGAGTGAGGTTGGTGAGTTGCAGATGGGAGGCAGGGGTATATTTGAGAGTATCTCATAAAGTAACTAGTCTTGTTTGGTGGGCCTTGCTATATAACATATATATAAAGTAACTATTCTTCCTTGGTGGGCCTTGCTATATAAAGTAACTAGTCTTGCTTGGTGGGCCTTGCTATATAACATATATAGAATAATCATTCAACACATGCCAATTATGATTGAATCCAGCTCATTGAACTTAGGATCTGGAAGACACTACTGCAGGACATTAGAAGCCACTACTGAAGGACGTTTATATTGTTACCCGCGTTCGTCTTCATTTCAACTTTTGTAATGTCAGTTTGAGTGTACAACTTATTCAAGGCAAGGTTGTTATAATATTGGACGTCTCATATGTGAGTACATATTAATTATCATAGTAGAGTTGCTGATGTAGTCATGCACATGAGCTTCATCTATAATACATCCACCCAAGGTACAATTTGATCTCATCTACCACTAGTTTTCATTCACAAATAATGGGCAAGAACTAAAGAAATTCATGGTATGTTGCATGTATTACAAAGCATGACATCTTCTACAAAGTTACATGTAGCCAATGGACCGAGCTTGTGATATGGCATGTGTTACAAAGCTTCTGTGATTGACTACAAACTGGGGGTAGTTGGACAAGATCACCGAGCAAGAGAACATATTCGTTGTTGAAAGGATCTGTCAATGTACTGCTTGTTACATTGACATTTTGTCTTACGATAAGGTCAAACGTCGTTTGAGTTAACATGGATAGCTCATCTATAATTTTAACATCTGCCTCTTCTATGTCCAAATATCGCTTATCGGTCTCATGAATAGAGAGGGGAGGCTGTTAATTTGTAGTTGGTATCTTGAACTTGTAACGGATTGTAGATGCAAGGTTCTTAAGTCTTGTTGCTGCCACTCCGATGGCAAAGCGCCCAACAATAATACAGAAGTCAAGAGAGCAGGAGTGTATATTTCATTTGTCTGTCAATCTCGTTTATCACCATATATGTGAGGTATGCCGTCGTGTAGGAATGACATATTTCTAGATTGCGAGCAAAGATGTCACATTGCATGCTCCAATCTTTATACAATATAGTAATTTCAAACCATGACCTAGCACATGGACAATAAGCTAGTTTGAAGTTGGCTGCATTTTGCTCCCTAACTTATTGACTCTTGAACCGTAATCTTCTAGGTCTTGAGAACTTCATACTGACTCCTAGTACAAGAGAAACAAGGACATATATAGTATGGCATCAATTATTTAGACACCTAGTATAGTCAATTATTTAGAGCTAAAGTAAAGATGCATAAGGTAATTTCACTACTATGATACATCACATGCATTCATTACTTGTGTATTCCCTATTGTAATACATCACATGCATTGGCTAGCAACCGTATGTAAAGAGTTGCGAGTGTAACTAACATGTACAGATGTTGATCGACATCGAGTATATAGTTCTGAAAACGAGATCCAAATAAGCTGAAGAAAAGGAAGTTATATGTAAAATTCTAAAACAAGAAAATAGATAAAGCATGAATGAACTGCAACAATAAATGAGGTGCTTTACTGACCTGCAATGTTGTATTGCTTCTTTTCGACTGTCCAACTATAGACTGGTATTTAAGTCAAGCTACAAAAAAGCAATGTAAATAGTTAAACATATTGTCTTGCAATGAAACGTCACAGACTGAAAGTGAAAAGTATACAGTGCACGCCATCGAGAGGTGCCATACAAAAGTATGGTGGAGAGCTGGCACTGTAGTCATTAGGAAGCGAATGGGGTCTAAGGGGGCCTCTTTATTTGCCGCATGGGATTAAAAAGGAGATTATGGAAGGGGCAAATGGGTGGATGCCATGTGGACTGAAATGCTGGGTATGGTAGGGCCTAAAAGTAAGTGGTCAAACTTGTACTCTTTTATAAAATACAAAGAGAAAATATCTTATAAATTCAAAAAAAATGAACTTTTCTCTAAATAATTGAGTAAAAACCAATCCTTTCTGTCTCTACTGGCTGCCAGTTTCTCCCCCCTCTCTCCTAAAAGGGGTCCCCTCCAAAAACGTGTTGATCATTCCCTCCCTCTCTCTCTACTGTACCATCTCTCACTTCTCTTCACTTCACCTTGTTTCTCTTTCCTTCCTTTCAGTTTTCCCTCCCAAAAGCTCTACCGCAGAAGTTTGAACCTCCTTTCCCTCCTCAAGCTTACTGCATTCTTGAGGGCTGCATTCTCCTCAGACTGAAGTTCTCCATTACTCCATGGGCTTCACTAAACGCCTCTAGCTAAAGCTGAAGTCTACAGCATATCCTTCTGCTACATCATCCCTCTTTCTTTACTCAAGAGGTTTCTTGCTCCTTCTCCATTAAGCTCTCTAGAGAGGATCTACTTCCCTCTCAAGTTTTGCAACATTTCTTCCACATTAAGACAACAAGCAGGTGGAACAGTATAGAAGTAAAGTGGAATCCTTCACCTTTGTGTACCATCAAGATTGTTGCTCTTTATATAGCTGAGAACATGGATGTGCAATGTCTAATCATAAGTGTTTGTGTGCAGGTTGTGCCACTATTTCCCATGGCATCATCAGGTACTCAAAGACCTAGGAGTGTCATTGACTCCATTTCATGCAGCAATGTACATGATGACAATGGATATTGGGTGTTGATGGAGTTAAAAATTATGTGGGTAACAATGCAGCCCAGCTCAAGAGATGCACACAATGTCTCAAGGAGACACATGGCTTCTCGAGCACACCATTGGAAGGGAAGAATCATGGAGTTCAAACAAACACAAGACTTCAAGAGGCTTGCGAAGGTGCAGCATGTGTATGTTTCTTCACAACTGAAGCTAGAGACAGTAGTGGCTCTATCGAGGTTTCCTGCAAATTGTAATTTTTACTCCTCTTGCAAGTTTTTCGGTTATCTATTTAGTATTTCTCCCTTGCGTGTTGCTTTTGATGACTGTAAGATTTCCATTGCTTTTTGTTCATGTTTATAGATGTTTTTCCATCCGATTTTGTAGAGTGGGAGCCAATAGAGTCCTTCACTAGAACTTTTGAGGCCATCCACTTTGAGCTTGGTAAATTGCTCTATGTTGGTTGTCAGTTCTCTGATCTTGCCTCACGTGACATTTTTTTTTATGATCATACTTATGTCACACCTAGGCGAAATGGATATGGTAATTAATCTATCTCTAGTTCACTCGCCAACCTTAATTGGAGAGTTTGGAATGGCCTAAGCCAGATAGTGCCTTGATCGCAGCAACCAAAAGGAAAATCGAGGTGGATGTGCAAGCAACAATGAAGTGCACCTATGGTTTCCATAAAGCCACGGTAACATGGTTTATGTCTCTTCATGTGTTTGTGTTTATATTTTGACTTCAGAGTGTTCATAGGACACCAACAATGTGGACCTGCAAAGGGGGAAGTGCGATCAACGGGTTTCTTGCAACTGGATGGGAAACTAAGGTGGTCAACCACCAGGGAGATAGAATCAAATGCTCTGTAGGTGTTGACAAGGTGGTGTTCAGATAACATATTGCAAAGCAAAGCTTGTCAATAGTCTTTCCCTATAGAAGATGGAAGCTGACAATGGGAGAATGGGAGGCACTAGACTTTGAGGTTGCTGCTAGAGAATCAATTGACCTGCAAATACATCTCCACGATGATGCAGTGCACCACATTACAATGAACAATGGTTGGCATCTTAGTCACCTTCGCGAGTATCTTAATTTCAGATATACCTTGCCCAAACAATATCTCTTTGTAATCAATGAAAAGATTGTTTGCTCGAGGAAAGAGAAGAGCGTTATCGGTGAGAATATTCCATTTCCGCGATGTATTTTTGTAAAAGCTTGTAACTTGACATGGATTTTGTCCACATTAATACATACGGTGTTTTGAATCTCGTTTCTGGCGCATACTTGTTTATTCTCAGCTTGTTCAAGTTTTCAATTGAAACGTGCAATTTATTTGTTGTGGAGCACAAATGTTTGCAATGTTCGTGTCTTTCAATGCTTTGTCACGTGATTTTGTTTAAAATAAAATTTTTAAGCTATTTTGACATTAATCTAAGTGCTTTTAAAAAAGTGACTTTGGGTATATAAGTGACTTTCTAGGTTTTAAACTTTATTTCTCACATTCACAAAACTCTAGCTCTAACCTCTCTTCGCATCTTCTTCGCGAACGAACCCATGGCAACGTCTACTGATGCACTTCTCACACAATTAGAAAAGGTACGACTTGCAGATCGAGCACATGAACTACTCAGTGTGTTCGAGGGGACAATTGACAGGCAGGACACTACCAACCTTCATGTAGAGGCATTCAGAAGCTTTCTTGACTACATGGTTGCCAGTGGATTTCTTGCAGCATCTTTATGCGACTGACAAAAACTTCCGGTTTCGCTTGTTGAGGTTTATTAGAGGCCTCACGGAACGGGACTTCAAGACAGAGGATGAGGATGATCTCATGGATTTGGGCATGGGGTGCATAGGCACCCAATTTATTTCATGGGACATGGTTCTAACAATACTTGTGCTTGAGGACATGGACAAGGTAAAATCAAAGGAAAAGGTCAACCAAAGACCTCCTGTGACCATTGTGGAGGAATCAAATGAAGTTATCGAAGAGATAGATGAGCAGGCCGAAGCATCTATGGCACTCATACTCATGTAAGATCCCAGCACCTCTGAGGAGGAAGATCGAATGATAGAGAGAGATGAGGTGTTGGAAGAGATCCCGGACCTCCAAATTATAACTTTGCATCCAGTGGTGGTGGATGATCGTTAGTTTCTGTTCCTTGACAACATTGCCAAAACGTTAGGACTCATAGAAGATGAGTCACTTGCAGTGCTTGCTATCTATGCGGGCATGAAGTATCCCACTGGGAAGGAAGAGAAAGTTATTTTTAAATTGATTTCGAAGACCAAGATCTCTCAGCAAGCCTCTCCTTCCTCCCTAGTGAAGAAGAACAACAGTTGGTGCAAGCAGTAGCAAGTACACTGGTAGAAATAAAATCATGTGTCTCTTTCTATGAAAGCATACCAGAGAGCGCATTTCATCCACACAAACCACTGATTGCAATTGGTAGAGATGATCGATGTAGCATCGATCTTACAAAGAAAAATCTTGAAGAGAGGGATGAAGAAACTGAGGTAAATAAATCTAAACCTGGTAGAATTTCTAGTATTCCTTACTGCAAGTGTTAATATCAATTAAAATGCTTTGCAGATGGATTATCATGTTGATAAGTTCGCAATGCATATGGGAGGCTCGCGCAACGTCTCCACGGATAGAGATAGTCCTCTTTGGCACTACCTGAGCCATCTGGGGCCATCGATTCTTAGAGTTGCTCACATACAGTTCTCCAAGAATGGTTCTGCAGAGCTGCTAAAGTGTAAAGCATTAAGTGGCATACTCGCTGAAGATTCTCTCACCTTAAACGCTCATAAATGTATATTGGTGTATCGAGAGGCAGCATTGTATGCCTTTACAGGCAAACACCCAGGCTCGGTCCTCTCCCACTGCGCCTTGAGCCTAGGTCAAGCCTAGGTCAAGGGTTGACAAACCCAGAGGAAATTGTAAAATCCCTTGGTGTCAAGTCAGCCATTCGCCCATTACCCAAAGATGTAATTCGTAGAAACACCAATCGACCATGATGTAATATTCGAATCAATAAAGAATAAATGTTTTTGTCAATGATTTTTTTCACCATTCAGTACTTGTTTTTTATTCATATTGTCCAATAATTTCCATTTTCGCCTGCCAAGACACACACGTGCACAGAACCTCGAACATGCAGGCACCGAGCGGCCGAGAGGAGTGTCTCGGAGATAATTTTGCAAAACGGGGTTGGCAGAATTGCTCCCTACGCGCCGTGGCGCACAGGGGCTTTTTTTGCACTCTCCGACTCCGCTCGGCACCGCCGATGCATCACGTGCCCTTCTTGAGCCCGTACGCCCCCCTCGTCACCCCGTTTCGCAAAATTATCTCTGAGACGCTCCTTTCGGCTGCCCGGTGCCTACCTGTTTGAGGTTCTGTGCACGTGTGTGCCTCGGCGAGCGAAAATGGAGCCATGGTGGTTAACTTTAATTAAACATATCCAACAATTCAAATACATATAAAAAACAATGTACAAATTAAAATTGAACAATTGCTCGGAATGGTAGAAATTCGCCAGTTGATATTACAGAGAAAGATTACAAATCTCATGAAGAGAGAGTACATGGGATAAACTACATCTTATGAAGGCATCCTTCATTTCTTAAGTTTAGTGCTAAGGCTAAATCCGTATTTTTTAAAGTTACACGCTTTGCATGCGCCATACAGGAGACGCCATTTTGAAAAAGCTGCACCAAAATGTCTTCAGCGGCATCCTGTAAGGCCAGTAAATCTGCACATTGTATTCTTGTAACGGAATCAGTGTATTCATCTATCATCTCTCTCACCACCCGAGATAAGGCCACTTTGGGTATGATTGGCTCAATGCTCTTTTGGTATTTCCTGATCTCACGCAAAGCCACTGTGCCTGGCCTCCATCTCCGCTTTTTCTGTGTTGTTGGTGGTGGTGGAGGAGCCGCCTGCCTAGCCCATTGAGGTGGATCATCTTTGTATTTTTTCCTCCTCTCCTCTTGGGTTTGCTCCTCTTCTGGTGTCACCTTGTCCCTTTTTAATTTTGCACATTGCTTGGATCTCTGAGGGATTTTTGAAGGCTTTGAGCTCCCACCCTTTTCTTGTTGGGTGGCTTGAGCTCTATCTTCTGTCGCCTTCTTCTCTGCCTCTGCTCGTGCTTGTAAGTTGGCCAAATGATCTCTCTCGGCCTCAAATCTTTGCCTTTCCTCCTGCTCTCTCTGTCTTCTCTGCTCTTCTTGTGTTGCCAGGGCTTTCTTTTCAGCTGCCTCTTTCTTTTCCCTCTCCCTTTGTCTTTTCCTCCTCTTGGCCTTTTTTTCTTTAGATAACAGGTTGCCTGGTATTACCTTGATTACTCTTTCTTTGATTCGCGGTGGAAACTTTCGTGGCGTAGTATGTGGGGTGGCCTGAGCACCAGTGGTTGTGGTAGGAGGCGATGGCGGTGGATTTTGAAACGGACCTAGATATACCTATTCTGTTTCTTGTGTTGCTCTGCGAAGAGGTGAAATCGGTGGGGAATCTGGAAGAGGTGTGCATGTGGCATGGGTTAAATCATCAAGACCTCCAAATATGTGTCGCATGTTGCTTTGATCATCTGGATTTGATGGTTGGGGAGGCTCTTGGGTGTTTGGAGCAGGCTGGGGCACTGGGTTATCCACTTGTGGTTAAGGATGTGGATTTGAAGCCGTGGATTCTGCATGGATTTTTGGTTGCGTATTTTCTACAGTGTGAGTGGTTGTGGTGGTATTGTGCGTAGTGCCAGCCTACTCGTGTGAATCGTCCATGTGGTGCAAGATGTGAGTGCGTGTGCGTTTGTGCTCGAGTGGATCTTCTAGAATGTGCAAACACGAAATGAACTTCAAGTTGTGAGTTTTGACTTATATAGTACTGATTTTTTTAAAAAAACTTAAAAACTCAATAATACCATTAAAAATACAAAGTAACTCCAAAATTGTCAAAATTTGTTACATGAAACCACTGATTGGGCATCAACAAATCACGTGGCATTACAATGTAAGCTTAATATGGGAATGGTTAGTGTCAGAAATTTATTGATTTTCCACCCAACGTCTGCCATTTCGTCGCCTTGTCGCCAACCACCGTCGAAATCGATCTTTTGCACTAGAAGCATGATATGATTGCGATCGCCTCATTCTAACCACTTTCTCTATTCTGCATTTCAAGCTTCTTTGCACTCTAGTCTTCTTCCTTTCTCTTCTCGCTAAAACTCTGTAGAACCAATTGAACATTTCGTGTAGGGCATTGCTCTTTTTCCTCCCACCTCCATGCCTTGTATTTTTAAAATACACTACTTTCGCTTGATATTGTGAGCGCTCCATTCCTTGGCTACTCCAGATGCCCAATGAGCCGAATGTGTCGAGAAAAAATGAGCTATGAGCAAAAAGAATATGCTGCAAAAATATAATCCTTTAGTTCAAACACTGATGTTTTTTTTAATCCAAAGACAGTGTTCAACCCACCATGTAATGTGTTATGTGTGTCTCCCCCCAGGCATCCACCATTTGCGCTGTGAAACTATTGATTACAAACTTTAAAGTGGATATCTCAGCAGAAGTTGGATTTGCCTATTCAAGCAAACAAAAAATATCATCTTCAGACTGCCACACACCAGCACGCTTAATTCCTAGGGCTGCTTCGTTACCTCTGTAGGTGGTAATGTCACACACCTTTTTCCACAATTGAAACTCATTGGGACTTTGAGAGTTAGAATAGTCTGAAAGCATATGCCTAGCTTTACTACCACCCATACATATTTTATTAGGATGATCCTGTGCACTTCCAGATGCCTTCCTATCGTTTGATAGCTCTACTGCACCGCCATGAAGGGCAACGCTTGATAGAATAGATTCAAGTTCTATGATACACTCTTCCCTTATTTCTGCAGGCTCCATATTCCAAGCATAATTAATATGGAGCATCAGCAACTTGTCAAGAATTCGTAGATGGCATGAAGAGTGCACACATGCACATTTATTAGAGGAATCGATAGAATAGGATCCCAATTTGGATCATCCATGTCTGGATTAGGGGGTACACCATGGTTACAACTTAGGATATCTTGAAACCATTGTTGGAGTGCTTTACCCACTGTTTGTGTAGTGGTCACACCTTTTGTAGAATTGACTGCAACTTTGCCACCCTTACCCTTACCCTTACCTTTCGTAGAGTTGATTGTAGCTTTGCCACCCTTACCCTTACCCTTGCCCTCAGTTCCTAATGAGACTTTACTGTGGCAGCAATAAATGTATGGAAAGAGGTTCATTGTACCTTGCTTGAATCCTAACATACACTTGAGAGTTTTCAAGTCTCTTGCTAAATGTCACTCCACTTGGAACATACCCAGACCTGAAACCTGCAATCGTTGTCCTTCTTGTTGTTTCCGAATGACGTCAACGATTGGGGTGTGGTTAAAATACCATTTGAGAGACTCATGTGTCTCATGTGGGAGATGAAAAGCTGCCAACCACAAAATATTCTTCTCGGATTGAACACCTAAACAATTGTTTCCCTTCTCGCTTGCATTTAGCTCAACATCAACGCCCACCAAGGCTCTGTTCATAAGCGTAACGCTTACCCTTTCGAGCCGTTGACCTTTGGCAATCATCAAGTTTCATGACAAATATAACTTTGGCATCACACTCTTCCTGTGTCAACCCATAAAATCTGATCATTGACTCCTGGAGCTTCGACAAGTCAACATAGACATTATTGAACTCGTTGTAACGAAAAGATTTGTTCTCTTCTAATGGCAGGACATCCTCCACATATTGAAATCCACCCAACAGGCTTGCAACATCATTATTGGCGCACCTTTTTGTGACGCTAACACTATAAGGCGTTGGCAGCAACCTAAACAAATCTTTTTCTCCGTGACCTAGTGTGACAAGCCTATACAAAGCTTCGTAGGCCTTGAAACTTATTCCTGCGTTGTCACACACCTCCATCATCTCTTGAGGTGATACAATGTTCTTCAACTCACTGAAATACTTATGGCGCAAAACTTTAGCAATGCCAGCATTGGATGGCTCATCCAATAGCTCCACCAACTCCTTTGGTTTGATGATATGCTGCAACAGAGTATGTCCGATCGTTTTAGCATTGGACTCGATTCCCATCATCGTCCAAGCCAAGTTCCTACATATTGAAAGAATATTACAGCAACCTACAAAAAATGTACGAAATTAGAAGCTTGCATTTGTATTCCTACCGAGTTTGACGGATACGTTTCTTTCGAGCTCCACCGCTTGAAGATAACATAGATATCGCATGTCTCTTGCGCTTGCGAATGTGATAGCCCAATGGAATGTGTGTGAGATGATCGATTCGCCGGCGCATATTTCATGAGTGTGTTGTAGCTGAACATAATTGTCTAGACGACGATCTTGCTCCATTTTTTGATGCTTTGCCTTTTTAAAAAACTGACATCTCGTCATTAAGCTGCTTCGTCTTCTCATTGGATTCCTCTCTGACTTGTTGAATGTCTTCTCTTGCAATGAAGAATAGGCAGCCAAGAGATGTTTTTTTTGCTTCCCTTTCATTGAAAAAAGCTTAATGTAATCTCTAGCAGTAGCCAAACAGTCCATCTCCAATAAATCGCAGTAGCTGAGTGACATTACGAAAAGGCGGTGATGCATTGGTCATTGGATCACAAGGGTAAATATGGCCATCAACCCATAATTGATTGCCTTGCATCCATGGTTCCATAGAGCTGGTCTCCAGCATTGGGATTAGATGTGCCAAGTTGCACAGTTGCATACTCCTGCTCTAAATCAACGTTTAATCGATATCATTTTGATTTTTTATAATGTCTTGCAGTGGTGGGGGATTGAAGGACATTGTATTAGTTAATCATGAAAATTAGTGAGAATGTGTAATGGTGACTGCTACAAGCAGGTGAAGGTGGCTATGGAGGAAAGAAGTGGAGAGTACTCAGAGTTAAGAGAAAAAGATTATGTTGTGGAGGGAAGAAAGAGAGGGAGTGCAACTCAATCTCTTTTGAATTCGAATTGTTGATCATGACTATAGAGAGAGAAATGCTGCAGCACACAGAGGTAATGGAGTTTTCCATTGCACTCAGCTGGAGCTGGAGTGGGAGAATCATGAGGGGGGGGAGAGAGAGAGAGAGAGAGAGAGAGAGAGAGAGAGAGAGAGAGAGAATAAAGCAAGAGAGAGTGGGAGAGAGGACTTATCTGCAACCTTGGAGGATCTGCACTTTTTCAGAAAGAGACAGCCAAGAATGTTCCTTAATGATTGGGATAGGAAGTGACATGAGAGAAAAGGGGGGAAAGAGAGATAGAGAGAGAGAGAGAGAGAGAGAGAGAGAGAGAGTTGGCTCACATTTTAGAGAGAGAATGTAGTGAGAGAATATGAAAAATCTTCTTTTTCTGGCAGGGGGCTAAAAAGTGGCTCCTTTAATGAGTTCTAAGTGAGAGAGAGTGTTTTATATGTTAGAGAGAGAAGAGGGGTGAGTAAAAGACATTTGAAAATTCATCTATCCCCCTCTCTTTTGGGTTACTAAATAAACTATTTTCAAATTCAAAATATGGAAATGGCTTTTTAAAAATCTCAACATAGGCCTTTTTGCCCTCTCTTTTAGGCTTGGTCAAACTTGGCTTAAGATTTAAGCATTCCCTTAAACTGCCAAATAAAGTGGCCCTCCTATACCCCATACACTTCCTAATGCTGTGGTCTCTCCAAAAAATTATAAGGAACGGAAGCCGTGTCCTGCCTTGTAGCGTTTATGTGTTGCGCCAAGCAAACGCATGCACATGGAAATTGGATGCAGATAACGGACCTTGCTATGTTGTTGTCATACATAAATATACATGCATATACATCCTCCTTGTCATACACAAAACACACAGATGTAACTTTATGTACTATATCCTATGGTCAATATTGCCTTCTCTCTCTCTCTCTCTCCCTCCCTCTCTCTCTCTCTCTCTCTCTCTCTTAAACTGTTTTCGTCAGCAATAATGTATTCTTGTCTCCTTGTTGACTAACATACGTTATGTATCATGCTTGCTAAATGCACATGATAATGGGCATCTTGAGGTCGTTTTACCCATCTCTAGTCAAAGGATGCAACTTGAAGGCTGTCAAGGTGCGATCCCTCTAAAAGATGCAAAAGCCAATGCTTATGACAAGGGTACTAGTAGTTATATTAATGATGCAATTGAGGTGGCGCATGAAGCCTGCGAGAAATCTAGCCCTTTTTTGCATACAACCACATTCCATATGTTCAGTCCAATCGATGTCACCGCCACCACCCCATGCGGCCAACTCTCCTTCTCAAGCCATGGCGGCCCTCCAATCCACAGCACCCGAGCCAACCCCTCTGTCCGAACAACCCTCCTCGAATTTTTACCGATGTAATGGATCTTATATGCTAAGCCAGTAAGAGATGCAAAGAAAGCTGCCTCATCTCTACAAGAAAACCGAGATACTATGTAGCATCATGAGGAATGTATTTGCACAAGAGGGTGCTTGGCACACAGCATGTATGATATATTGAGTGTATAACTGAATAAAATAATTTATGAATCTTGAGGTTGCAAAATGCAATAAACAGTAGACAAACTCTATTTTCTTGACACTGAAATTGGTTCCGCACTCAGACAATATATTAAGAGCAACATGCCCTGCGCTATGGAATGTTAAGTCGTTGTCGGTAATAATTGCACTCGGCCCGTTCAGTATACTTATATAGCCGCTATATGGAATTTCTACCTTGACCGCCGCTGCACAAAGTAACTTTGAGAAGACGTGAATAGATTTTCATTGCCTGTCGGCCTGGAGTAGCATACCAAACTGATGTCTACCATCTGCAGCCATTTGAACGTGATCGAAGGGCTGCTGCGTACATACACCTTTGCTCATAGGATCCACCACCGAATCGTGGTTATTGGCAAGAAGGGATCTCCGAAGCAGTAACTGTTGTGCGTTCAAATCCACACCGCCAGCATTCCTCGCTTCGTATGCAGCTGTTGAAGAGCAACAATGCAGTATACTGATGTTGCTAATCTGAACTGGCATGCATTGGCTGCTGCCTCTGCACGCGGTTTAGCAAGAGAAGCTCTTTACAATCCGCAATATAAGTGGCCATATTATTCGTAAAGTTTCTGCTATCCCACCCAGTTGTTGAATGGTCAGCACTTTGAACTGTTGTTGGATGCTAATAGGTGCTAACATATTGGTATACCTGTCTCTAGAAATGCCATTACTAGTCCGCAGTCCTTGTTCTTGGGCTTCTCCAACATCAAATCTGCTTCCGCTTCCGCTTGTGCTCTTTGACTATTCTTTTGATCCTGGTTGGCAGCGTAGTTGGTACGTGCACTAGAACAAACCTCTGCCATGGGTTGATCGCACGAAATATCTGATCTTTGAAGGAGTACCGGAGACCTTTCAAACCCTGGTTTCCTTATCTGTAGGCGACATCCTTCTCCCTTTGTACAGTCCGCTCGCCTCTTCTTTTTTAATTGTAGCTCGTCCCCTCTAGAACCTGCCCGCTTCTCTTCTACTCCCTTTTACCTCCCCTCTACTCGACTTTTTTTACTCCTCGACTTCTCGTCAACTCCTATAACGATGCCGTCGACTGTGCTGTCTTCCAGATTTTCCGCGTATGTCGCCAGTGCAGTCTACTTTTCTTGCAACTCATCGATTTCGCTTCTCGAAAACAACGTTGCTTGTCTGGTCTGGTCTCGTCTGTTTTTTTAACACTGCAACGAAAAGCAACGTTGGTAATTTTTTTATCGCATGACCAGGAGATGCAACACTGTTAATTTTCATCGGATGACCAAGAGATGTATTACGTGGCTACCTGTGGGCTCAAAGAGCCAAAAAACGATCTTTGGCTCACCAAGTAATTTTTTTAAATATAGAGCCACTAGGTGCCAGCAAGAGCCAGTAACTTTTTCAACTTTCCTTTGTTTTTTTTTCCCGTGGTAACCTTTTCAATTTTGCTATCCAGCGCTTCCCTGGAAAGGTAAAACCCCCTTAGAAGTGTGGTGCAACTTTCTAATTTTAGGACTGCGGGCCGAGTACCTAAGTGAAGTCTTTATCAAAAAGATTATAATAGTAGTGCTGCAGGACACTTGTCATTCCCAAATTTTGAACGTTCTATTTTCTAAGGTTTTAATCTCCCCATTGCACGTGATTTGAGTTACTTTGTCGCCAAAAAGCTGCACCTTGTTTGGCTTTTCCTCTGATCGTTGAAGCTTTCAAGGGGAGATTATTTGACACTCAATTTCGGAGGTGGGATCTACAGCCGCTGTTTCAAGAGGATTGAGAGCCGTCGAAGGGAAATCCATGGGGAATCGGTTGACGAAGGGCGGCAAGGGCGCACCTGCACGCTGGTGAGTCGTGACTCAATGAAGGCGGTCGCCGGTGGGGGACCCTTTTGGCTTCTTCTTCTTCTTCTCTTCTCTCTCTCTCTCTCGCACGCGGCACACAGTGGCGATTCACTTGGGGATCACAACCATTTGCAAGTGTGAGTGTTCAGATGATGGTGAGGAGCAGGAGCGCAGATCTTGACTCCGACGCTCGAGGACACCATGCGCAGCTTGATGTAATCTCTCTCTCTCTCTCTCTCTCTCTCTCTCTCCCATTTCCCAGGTCAAAGCGTACCCTTTCTCTTTTGGTTTCAAGCAACAGAAGAAGAAAAAGAATTTAAATTTTATGTTTAAATTTTAACACAGACGATAGAACTTCAACAATACCACATCAATGTACCGTGCTCTGCACTTTTGAGTTTCTTTACTTCAACAATAACAATATCAGTGTATCACATCCATTCTGCAGTTTTGAGTTTATAATTTACAAGTAAAATGCGTTGGAATAAGTGTCGTAATAAACGCCGGTATTGTGGCAGCATCGATAAAAACCGTCCGTCGACATACACGCAGTTATTACCATCGAAATACACGTAGTTATTAACACCGAAATACACGTAGTTATTAGTGCCGAAAATTGTATCTAATACCGACGGTTGTCACGAGGCCTATACCGGCGCGTATACCGAACTTTGTTTCAACAACCAAACTTGCAAAATTTTTTTGGCTAGAGAAGACTGGGAACTGATGCTAATTGACGATAAAGAGCGGGTGTATACAAATTAACAAAACTGTAAAAAGAACAAAACCATAAAATCAAAAGCTTAATCATCACAAGTTCTCAAAAGCATAACCATAACGTCGACTCCCAAACCATAGGCACAACGGCATAAAAATTTTATAGCCATAATTAAAACATGATTCGAAAACTGCAAAACCATAAATATAACCCACTTCTCTACCATAACCATTACCATAACTTGCTTGTTATTCCATAACCATAACAACCATACCATCATTACAAAACCATAACCATCACATGATTGCCATATCATCACTAAAAACCATAACCATGACTTGATTGCCAAACCCTTACCATACCATGATTGCCATACCATCATTGCTAAACCATAACCATAACTTGATTGCTAAACCATGACCAAAATCTCTGTGTTATACCATCATCATAACCTCTGTGCTATACCATAATTGCGAAACAAATCATAATCGAAAACGGAATGTAAAACCATAAACATAAGCACTACAAAATTGTACATGCAAACAATCACTGAGTAAAACTATATCAAGAAGACCACAGCTACAAAGAAGATTGTGTGAAGATGACTGAGTAAGATTGTATTAAGAAGACCCTTATGGTAATGCCTCCCAGTCGACATCCTCTTCCTCCTCCTACAGCTGGGTCAAAACGGCCACAAGTCCATGCTTGTACCATACTTCTCCTCTCGGCGTGTCGGAAGGCGCTTCATGGTAACTTCTTACAAAATTATGGTTTAATCATGAGATAAATCTTTAAATTTCATATATATTTTCAACAATGCAAAGCATACGTATAATACCTACAAACTCATGTCTAAGTGTGTTGTAGCCTCCACTCCCAAGATGTGACGCTCCAACAGACTCCAAACGTGCTCTCGCTGCATCTCTCTACTACTGAAATCTGTCTCGATTGTCTTGTGTCTCTCGTGCAATCCCGCCCATTCCTCTGCGTCCAACCATGCGGCTTTGGCATGCCGGCATTGTACCTGTCTCTCGTCTCTAACCGACGGTGTGATATTGTGGCCTTCGCCACGCCCAAAATCCAACCACTCGAGACTGAATCGTACCCCTTTGTCTGTATGTACTCTCTGTGAATTATCTCAACGATGTAACTCTTTCTTTCATTCTCGAAATTATCCAAAATCTCCATTACAGAGTGGCCAAACTGAACTGTACAGAGCTGTCAAATCCTCTATCGCATGGCCTTTTAGACCCTATCTGCCATAACATCCCCATCTCTACTCTTGTACACCTTGCTAGGATCATTCTCATGTGGTGTCCAAGATGTACATGGTGTGCCAATCGGTGAGCTATCTACTGAAGAGAGTGGAGGACGCTCTCTCAATGGTATGGATGCATCGGTAGAACCGCTACCACAACAACCACCGCCTCCAAAACGATGCCTATCTCGTCTCGAGGATGAACCACCCATCGCTGTAGGGGGCACACTAGTCCTAGGCGTAGAGGGCACGCTCGACTGAGGTGTGGGGCCGGTCAGTGTAGGGACCACACTAGTCCTAGGTGTAGGGTCGGTCGTAGTAGGTCTAGAGAAACCTGATGTCCGAAGATTCTGTGCCATCGCGATCTGCTCTGGTGTGAACCGTGTTAAAAAGAGATCCATCTACTCGGGTGACATGCCGGCTGGCGTGACATGAAAACTAAAACTAGGAGAGTATAGCTCATTGTCATCGGCCATGGCTACAGATACACAAATAACACCCACAAAATACGTTAGTTTATAGAAGGAACGCTTAATCAATACAAATAACAAATAAAGGAATTCCCAATATAAATGAATGAATCTAAAGTGTATTGTAGACTAATAAAAAGAGTTTTACAAAAGAGTTCCTAGGAAAAATCATTAAATAATCTCTCATCTTCTATGAGATCTGATGCACCAAAGATGTCTATCTTATTCTGTACTTTTGCATCTTTGTCATCAAACCCTATTTCTTCGTTTCTCTCCGCATTAGCTTCAGTATTTGACACTTCATCTCTAGGTTCAGGCATATGCTCACCATTGACGTCCAGCTCAAAATCCAAACTTATATTATCCGTCGGCCCTACACTTTGTTCATGAGTCACCTCTTTGACTTTAACGTCCAATCCTTCACACACTAGCTTGCTTTGTGGAGCAACTTGAACAACATAGAGCCAGCGCAGTTTATACAGATCATTTTTATCATTTTCTCTCCATAGTGGATCTAGTGAGAACACAACTTGTTCACAATGCTGCGGAAGTACGAATATATCCCACACATCTGTCCACACCCGCCTAGAGTTCACTTGAATTAATCCACTCTTGTCTTTGCATATAGTTGTATTAGGACCAATGGTATAAACTTTGAATCACTTGACATCAAAGATAAAAATATCAAACCTTCTAAAACTAATCTTCAAGATGTCTTGGATGTAGCCAAAGTATTCAAGTTGGCTAGTCTCTGTGTTCTCATCCCTGGTACTATGCCTACTTTCTTGGACGAAGCTTGCCCTAACACCACTGTCGAAAGTGACCCTTTGCTCGTCAATCCGTTGCACTCTGAAGTGTTTCCCATGAAATCACAAAGCTCCATATTTGTGATACTACAGTCCCAAAATTAAAACAGACTTAAAGTTAATAAAGTAATGTTATCATGTGGAGCTCGAAAAGGAAGTTGTGAAAATATACATGCCAATTGCAACCCCTTGACATCTCCTATTCCTCTTTAGTAATCAACACTCCATTCCTCTTTGCCTCTGAGATTGTCGCATTTAACCACCACCCAGTTGGAAAGTCGGGCACTTTTTAAAAATGATATAGAAAAGAAAGGTTTCTAGTGGCACAGTTGCGCTTGGATTGCAGGCGATCTGTCAAGCATTGTTTCTTTTTTCCTTCGTACCTCTCTAGCCACTTTTGCAAGATGTCTGAGTTGAGAAGGCAAAATCTCATAACCTTTTCTCGCATTTGGATGTCCATCTTCCTAACGATGCCTTGTCTTTGCGGTTCGTCCCCCGTCACCTTTACATTGACCTCAATAGTCCACATTTGGGGCATCTCTGGATCAATTGAGACAAAAAATTAACTGATGAGGACAAGAGACTCTAGTACTAGCCATCCTTCGGCCATGCTGCCCTCGGGGCGAGCCCTTTGTCGAAGGAACCCCTTTCAAGTCTTCATAAATCTCTCCAAGAAGAACATCCACCTGCTATGGACTATCCTACCAAGTGAAACTTCATCGACCACATGCACAAGTACATGCATTTGGATGGTAAGAATGTTTGTTGGGAAGTACTTCTCCAACATGCACACTGCTTCAATAGCATTTAGGTGTGCTGCATCGATGTTGTCTTATCTTATCTCTTTTGAATTGATCCAGCATACCAACTCACTGATTTTGTAGATGGTTTTTCTAATGTCATCTGTTAAACAATCCTTTATGAAAATTGGTAAGATAAATTGTAAAAATTTGTGCCAATCGTGGGAATTAAGACAAAATTGTCATCTCTTGTAAAAGCCATTTTCAAACATCGCATGTACCCCGTGGGAGACTTGAATGAAGATACAGTCTTCTTCACTTGTTGCTCTTCTGCAGGACTCAAAACCCATGGTCCTTTTGGTATAGTAAACTTTCCTTTAGGTTTAAGTCGAGGCCACATCTCTTACATTCGACCCATAGCCCGCAGGTCATCTCTTTGGGCCTTGCTCTCTCTTTTTCTAGTGATGGTTCTCCATATGATCTCCCCCACATTCTTGAAGATGTCCATTGGGTCGAGCAGATGATTAATCAGCAGGTCACTCTAGTACGAGAGTTCATGGAAAATAGAAAGTCTTTTCATTCCAGGTGGCATGAAATCTCCCCTCTCCAGTCACATGTTTTTCCAATCGCTCGCTTTCAGTGGATGCATGTCATGTTTGCATATTTTTGGTCCACGTAGCTCATGTCCTTCAGGCAAAAATCTACCACGCTCCTCGTAAATGGTTTTGCTCAAATGCTTAGAGCGGCGAAAGCCAAGTCGAGGACCACATTTCGGACATGCATGATTGACCGAGTACCTCAAACATGAAAAAGCACAAACTTAAAATATAAAAGCATTGATATAGCCAGGATTAACATGACGTGTGTGAGGGTTTCAAAGCACTTACCTGAACACTCACCGAAGCCACATGAGCATTGACATAGCCAGGAATAACATGACGTGTGTGAGGGTCCACATGAGAATTCCTTGCACATATACATTCCATCGTCTGATTGGTTTTGACATATCAAGCACATCGATTTGTGTCCACAAGAGTTGAAGCTCTTCTATAAGTGGGTGCTAGATAGATGTCCATGTTCTTTGCTTTGTACTTTCTTGGGATGATCAGTGACAACAACAGATGGCCGTTCTTGATAGCTAGCCATGGTGGAAGATTATAATTAACCAGACAAATAGGCCATGTTCTCCATGACGAGCTCCGTAATCCGAATGGGTTTACTCCGTCCATTGCAAGAACAAAGCGAATACATCAATGCTCATTCTTAAATATAGGACAACTTTCCTCAATGTGCTGCCATGCACAAGAGTCAGCAGGTACCCACATCACATCATCTGTCGGTCTAGTATCTGAGTGCCATGTAATCAAAGCGGCTATTTGTTGAGATGTAGAGAGAAAGAGAGAGAGGAGACAAGAGACACACTATGTACTCTCCCAAAGAATGATTCATATTAAGGACAAGATACAAATATATAGGTGATACCAAGTTGAGTAGAGTGAGCCATATATACCTCCAACACCCCCACTCAAACAAAGGTTTCTAGCTTTGGATGAAAAAACCCTTAGGGAGTTCAAGGGAAAAACCCAAGCCCCTATACAATGTGAAAATATGAACCAGTAATGATGATGTGAAAATGAAATGTGAACCTATGTATAAATATACAAGTGACTCAGAGATCACAGTGCGCAAGTGTGGATTTTGCACAGTGTATAGTGCATGGTACCTATAGGATTACAATCTCATATATACAAAGCTATCACAATAGCAGAGAACCTAATCTAAAAAGAGTGAGGTCAAACCAACTCCAAGCTCCGAGCGCAAGAGGATGAAACGTGACTCTTTGAGACCTTTGGTAAGAATGTCTGCAATCATCTGGTCACTTGGACAATGTTCAACTATTATGGTGTCTTTGCGTACTTCATACCTGACATAATGATAATGGACAACAATGTGCTTTGACTTATTATGTTGAACATAGTCTTTTGCAAGACTAATAGCACTCTGGTTGTCACACCACAAGGATGTGCTAGAAAGAGGAGAGTGACCAATATCAACGAGCATCTATCGAAGCCAGATTAGCTCATGAGCTGCAAGTGATGCCGCTACATATTCTGACTTAGTCGTGAAACTGCAACACATCGTTGTTTATTGCTGATCCAAGAAACAAGACAACTATTTATAAAGAAGTAATTTCCACTAGTAGATCGCGTAGATAAATGTGAGCTTGCCCAGTCTGCATCTGTGTAACCCAAAAGAGAAAGAGATTTCATACAATACGATGCCAGTTGTCGTTAATAGACCAAACCAAAATCTGTAGTGCCTTTTAAGTATTTCAATACACGCTTTGTTGTAGACCAATGCTTAAGAGAGGGGCATGCAAGATGTTGTCCAAGATAATTAGCAAAAAACAAAATATCACGATGAGTGTTTATGCCAACAAACTGAAGACATCCAATCAAGTTAGCATAAGGTTGATTTGTGACAAGTTAACCGTCACTGTCAGAAGTGTTCTTTGTAGAACTCACAAGACAAGGTATGTTGGCCAAATGTACTGATTCCTTACCAAATTTTTGAATAGTATCTACAATAAAATTTGACTATCAAAGGAATAAAATACATTTTGTACGGTTCCTTTGAATCTGAATACCAAGACACGAGTGTCTCTCTCTCTCTCAGATCCACCATATCAAATGCAGACGACAACAACTTTTTCACTTCTTTGGTGAAGAAATCCCAATCATTGGAAAGAAGGATGGTATCATTCACTAAAGAGAAAGAATCACAAAACTGCTACCTTGGCGCTTTATGTATAAGTTGGAGTCTAAAGACCAAGAGATGAATCCTTTAGAGGTGAGAAAAAGATCAGATTTTGTATACCAGGCTCTCAAAACTTGTTTAACTCCATATAGTGCCTTATGGAGTTGAGCAAAAAGGTCTTCCAAGTCACCATTAAGAAAATCACTTCGCACATCCATTTGATGAGCTTCTAAATCAAATTGAACAACAAATGCCAATAAAACTCGAATACTTATAATGCGAACAACTGGTGAAAAGGTCTCTTGATAATCAACACCAGCAACTTAGGAGTAACATTTTGCAACTAAACACATGCCTTGAACTTGTCAAAAGATCCATCTGCTTTTAACTTTGTCTTATACACCCACTTACACTTAATAGCTGTACGACCAAGAGGTAGTTCAGTTAGTATCCATGTACCTTTAGAGATAAGAGAACCGTACTCTACTTCCATAGCCTCTTGCCATTGATCCTTTTGTGGTGAAGAGATAGACTCATTATAAGTAATGGGATCTTCAGAAGTAGAGAAAGAATTATCAACACTATCGTCATCATAAACATGACATGAGCCATGTTCAAAATCAATAGGCAGATCAACAAAAAAATCAATAGATCATCATTGGCAACATTCAAAATGGATGGTTATGAAGAGAAAAGCTGCTCTATAGGAAGAGTTCCATCATCTGAAAGAAATGGAAAAGCCTGAAGCAATGATTTAGTACAATCAGAATCATCTACGGACCATGAGCCTACTATAAGATGTTCGTTAAAAGTAGCATCACGATTCACAATTACTTTCTTGGAGGAAGGGTCATAGAATTTATAGCCTTTAGAAGTGTTAGAATATCCAAAAAAAATAACTTTAAGATCAGGAGCATCAAACTTTTTTCGTGTTTCTTTGGAAACATGAATATAAGAAATACATCCAAAGGTTCGAAAATGAGATACAGAAGGAATGTCACATGTCCATGCTATGATGGGTATCTTACCAAAGGGTGCATTAGTAGGAAGATGATTTTGAATAAATACTGCTATCAAAGTAGCTTCAGCCCAAAAAACACGAGATAACCCAGAATGAATCAACATACATCTTACAACATTGAGAATAGTGCGATTCTTTCGTTCAGCAATGCCGTTCTATTGAGGTGAATATGGGATAGTGTGTTCGTGATGAATTCTACTATCACCACAGTAACTCACAAACTCTCAAGAAACATATTCGCCTCCATTGTCACTTACGAAGCTTCTTGAGGCGACGACTAGTTTGAAGTTTTGTAGCCTTGTGGAATTTTTTGAAAACAGATAAGGCCTCAGATTTTTTTCTAAGTAGAAATACACTAGAGGTCCACATATAACAGTATGAACAAGATCCAATCTTTCATGAGAATGAGTTGTATTTGAGAAAGGAAAGGGTTTACGATTATGTTTTCCAAGAGCACAAAACTCACAAATTCTCATATGGGGATGAGATTTAAGATCCATGCCATGAACAAGATCATGACGCTAAAGATCAAGGAGTTTTGAGAAATCAGCATTAACAAATCGGTGATGCCATACTTTGCAATCATGATCACCTGGAGCACTGACAACATTTGCTACAGCATCATTGAGAGAGAGTTCAAACAAATTACCGTTTTGAGGAGCAGTAGCTCTAGTTTGTCCATCTTTCTCAATTCGGTATTTGGTATGATCAAATCCAACAAAGAGACCAAGATCAACAAGTCTAGCAACTGAAAGAAGATCACGTTGAAGATTTGATACATGTAATACTCCTTGTAAAATTTAAGTAGAAGAAGATAAGGTACCAATATATAAATCTCCAATACCCTTTACTTGACAAGTCGTATCATCAGCAAGATAAACAACACGTTGAACTGGTAGTGGATGGTAGTTATGGAGCCACTTAAACTGATATGTCATATTTCCTGTAGCACTAGAATTGACAATAAAAAGTGATCCATCATGTACATGAAGTATTCTGTCTGGAGCAATTGAACATAGGATGCAGCTTGTTTCGGGACCAATATTGTTTTGATATTTGGTAGCATATACTCTATTACGATCTGTGTCGAATCAACGCTTATAGCACATATGAGTGGAATAATCAAATCATCCATAATATTCACAAGAAGAAGAAGAATCTCTATATAAACGTGGTTGTTTAGTGTTAGTATTGTGTTCTTCATCATACTGACGTGCCCAACAATCATGTTCAGTATGGCCATTTCTGTTGTAGTAAGAACATTGCTTATTACGGAATTTGAGACGAAAAAAAATATTACCGCAACGGCCATCTCTGCGAGACGCCTTCGAGCATAAAAAGCACGTTCCATTTGTTGTGACTCATTCTCCTCTTGTGAAATCATAGTTGTATCATGACCAACATTATGTTGTTCTTGACGTTGAGAGTATTCAATTAAAAATATGTAGGCTTGGTCGAAATCGAGACCATCTCTATTAGAAAGAATGATAAGAATGTTATCATAAGAAGAGTCCGTCACTGTGTCAAGGAGAAGTGTAATCAATTGTTTTTGTGGAACAAGATCACCAGCAATAGCAAGTTGATTAATAATGGATTTGAAAGACTCAATATGCCTCATCATGGCAGTGCCAGCTTCATATTGTAACTTGTTAAGGAAACCTCTGAAATAATGTATGTTTGAACATATTTCTTCTGAAAGTTTGCAATAAGGTACTTCCATACGTCGTGAAAAGTAGGCAGTTCATACACATCAAGCAAAAGAGAATCAGTCAGAGTAGAAAGAATATATCGACGAGCTGCTTTATCGCGTCGTTGCCAATCCGTATACGCAACATGCCAATCTTCAAATATAGGTCCTTCATTGATAAGCACGTTGTCATGATCCGTATCAACATGTTGAGGCGGACATACACGATTTCCAAGGACAATATTAGAGAGTTCATTGCCTTTAAGAATTAACATCTTTGCTTTTCAATCTGGAATTCCTTGGCCTTGATAAAGGAGGAACAGAACACTGTCCAGAAGATAAATCATTGACGAGAATAGTCATAGCCATATCTAGTTGTGAGAAGACGTATAAGATAAGATCGCAGAATCTGCACACCATATATGGTGAAGGTTGCAATTGAGGACGAGAGAAATATGATGACTGTGTTTTGTCAATGATAAACGCAAGAAGGATGCTTAATAAACGTCAAAATATGTGAGCGATGTCACCCCAAAAAGCAAGAAAAAGGAGACGTTAATAATAAAAGAGTCCTCAAAATAGAGTGATGTGAGACACGACATGAGACTCAAGATTGACGGCGGATTAGCAAAATGATCCCGGATGCTTCACGAAGACGCACGAGGATAAAACATGCAGCAAGCTCGATTGTAGTAAAAACAATATAACTTTATGTTGCGAACTCCAATTGATGCAAACCTAGAACTCAAATCAAAGAGCACGAAGAGACAAACAAGTTTTGGATAAAAAGTACCATTGTGTTGCACTCCATTGCGCTTTTCGCATTTCTCCAAATTTTGAGTAGAAGACACCAAAAAATTGAGACGAAGTTCAGGGTGTCAAATGACAAATCAACAAGAAAATGTAATCAACGTTTCATAAAATAGATTAGCAATAAACGCCATAAAAAACACTAATCATATTCTTCTTAACACAAAAAATCACAATTAACAAGAATTAATCCTAAAAAATAAGATTTGTAGCAATTTTGAATCTTACATGCGAATCGCATACACATACTCTGTTTTGTCACCATGAATTGAATCATTGCGTGATTGTTATGTTGGAGCTATATATGGCTCACTTTACTCAACTTGGTCTCACCTATATATTTGTATCTTGTCCTCAATATGAATCAGTCTTTGGGAGCGTATATGGTGTGTCTCTTGTCTCGTCTCTCTCTTTCTCTCTACATCTCAACATGGTATCAGAGCAGTAACGATCATGCGCCGATTCAATTCATGGTGACAAAACAGTATGTGTATGCGATTTGCATGTAAGATTCAAAAATTGCTACAAATTTTATTTTTGAGCATTGATTCTTGTTAATTGTGGTTGTTTTGTGTTAAGAAGAATATGATTAGTGTTTTGTGTGATGTTTATTGCTAATCAATCTAATCGTTGATTACGTTTTCTTGTTCATGACAACCTGAACTTCATCTCAATTTTTCTCGCTGTTCTGCTCAAAATTTAGAGAAACGGGAAAAGCGCACTGGAGCGTAGTGCAATGGCACTTTTCATCCAAAACTTGTTCGTCTCCTCGAGCTCTTCGATTTGAGTTCTAGGTTTGCGTCAATCGGAGTTCGCAGCAGAAAGTTATGCTGTTTTTACTGCAATTGAGCTTGACGCAGCTTTCTTCGTCCTACTTCTTCGTGAAGCGTCCGCGATCGTTTTTCTTATTTTGGCGTTAACTTTTTCGAGAAGATTTAGCTTTTTGCTATTCATATTGTGTCCGTCAATCTTGCATCTCACGCCACTCTATTTTGAGGACTCTTTTATTATTAACGTCTCCTTTACCCTACCGTTTTTGGGTGACGTCTCTTACATTTTTGGAAGTTCCTTGAGCATCCTTCTTACGTTTATCGTTGACAGAACGCAGTCCTCATATCTCTCTCATTCTCAATTGCGGCCTTCACCATATATGGTGTGCAAATTCTGCGATCTTATCTTATACGTCTTCTCGCAACAAGATATGGCTATGAATATTCTCGTCAACGGCTTTCCTTCTGGCCAGCGTTCTGTTCCTCCTTTCCAAGGTCAAGGTTTTCCAGGATGGAAAGCAAAGATGTTGTTAATTCTTGAAGGCGATGAACTCTCCGATGTTGTTCTTGGAAATCGTGTTTGTCCGCCTCAGCCTGTTGATACGGATAATGATAACGTGCTTATCACTGAAGGACCTATATTTGAAGATTGGAATGTTGCCTATACGGATTGGCAACGACGTGATAAAGCAGCTCGTCGGTATATTCTTTCTGCTCTTACTGATTCCCTTTTGGTTGATATGTACGAACTGCCTACTTCCCACGACGTATGGAAGTACCTTATTGCAAACTTTCAGAAGAAATCTGTCACAGAAATACTTTATTTGAGAGGGTTGCTTAACAAGTTACAATATGAAGTTGGTACTGCCATGACGGGACATATTGAATCTTTCAAATCTATTATTAATCAACTTGCTGCTGCCGGTGATCCTGTTCCACAAAAGCAACTGATTATACTTCTCCTTGATACGGTGAAGGACTCTTCTTATGATAACATTGTTACTATTCTCTCTAATAAAGATGGTCTTGATTTCGACCAAGCCTGCATGTCTTTAATTGAATACTCTCAACGTCAAGAACGTCGTAATGCTAGTCATGAAACAGCTATGATTTCACACGAGGAGACTGAGTCACAACAGATAGAACGGGCTTTTTATGCTCGAAGGCGTCCATTTCAACGAGGAAACCGCAGAGGTGGCCGTCGCGGTAATATTTTCTCTCGTCTCAAATTTCCTAATAAGCAATGTTCTTACTGCAACAGAAATGGCTATACTGAAGATGATTGTTGGGCACGTCAATATGATGAAGAACACAATATTACCACAAAACAACCACGTTTATCTAGAGACTCTTCTTCTTCTTCTTGTGAATATTGTGGACGATCTGATCATCCCACTCATATGTGCTATAAGCGTCGATTCGACACAGATCGGAATAGAGCATATGCTACTGAACATCGAAACAACATTGTACCAGAAACAAGCTGCGTCCTATGTTCAGTTGCTCTAGACAGAATACTTCATGTACGCGATGGATCACTTTTTATTGTCGATTCTGGTGCTACAGAAAATATGACATATCAGTCTAAGTGGCTTCATAACTATCATCCACTGCCAGTTCAACGTGTTGTTTATCTTGCCGATGATACTACTTGTCAAGTAAAGGGTATTGGAGACTTATATCTTGGTACCTTATCTTCTTCCACTCGAATTTTGCAAGGAGTATTACATGTACCAGATCTTCAACGTAATCTTCTTTCAGTTGCTAGACTTGTTGATCTTGGTCTGTTTGTTGGATTTGATCATACCAAATGCCGAATTGAGAAAGATGGACAGACTATAGCCACTGCTCCTCGAAATGGTAATTTGTTTGAACTCTCTCTCAACGATGCTGTAGCAAATGTTATCACTGCTCCAGGTGATCATGATTACAAAGTATGGCATCACCGTTTTGTTCATGCTGATTTCTCAAAACTCCTTGATATTCAACGTCGTGATCTTGTTCATGGCATGGATCGATCTTAAAGCCCATCCTCATATGGGAATTTGTGAATTTTGTGCTCTTGGGAAACACAATCGCAAACCCTTTCCTCTTTCAAATACAACTCATTCTCATGACATATTGGATCTTGTTCATACTGATATATGTGGACCTCTACCTTCTTCGAGATCACAATATCGCTACTTCATTACTTTCATTGATGATTTCTCAAGGTATACGACTGTATTTCTACTTAGACAAAAATCTGAAGCCTTATCTGTTTTCAAACAGTTCCACAAGGCTGCGGAACTTCAAACTGGTCGTCGCCTTAAGAAGCTTCGTAGTGACAATGGAGGCGAATATGTTTCTCGAGAGTTTGTGAGTTACTGTGCTGACAGTGGAATTCATCATGAACACACTATTCCATATTCGCCTCAACAGAACGGTGTTGCTGAACGAAAGAATCGCACTATTCTCAATGCTGTAAGATGTATGCTGATTCATTCTGGCTTATCTCGTGTTTTTTGGGCTGAAGCTACTTTGACAACAGTATTTATTCAGAATCATCTTCCTACTACTGCACCCTCTGGTAAGATACCCATCACAGCATGGACAGGAGACATTCCTTCTGTATCTCATTTTCGAACCTTTGGATGTATTGCTTATATTCATGTTCCCAAAGAAACACGAACAAAGCTTGATGCTCCTGGTCTTAAAGTTATTTTTATTGGATATTCTGACACTTCCAAAGGCTACAAATTCTATGACCCTTCCTCCAAGAAAGTAATTGTGAATCGTGATGCTACTTTTAACGAACAGCTTATGGGAGGCTCATGGTCCATGGATGATTCTGATGATACTAAATCATTGCTTCAAGCTTTTCCATTTCTTTCAGAAGATGAAACTCTTCCGATAGAGCAACTTTCCTCTTCACGACCATCCATTCCGAATGTCGCCAATGATGATATTGATATTTTTGTTGATCTGCCTATTGATTTTGAACATGGCTCATGTCATGTTTATGATGACGATATTGCTGATAATGCATTTTCTACTTCCGAAGATCCAGTTACTTATGATGAAGCTATTTCTTCACCACAAAAGGATCAATGGCAAGAGGCTATGGAAGCAGAGTACGATTCTCTTATCTCTAAAGGTACATGGATACTAACTGAATTACCTCCTGGTCGTATAGCTATTAAATGTAAGTGGGTGTATAAGACAAAAGTAAAAGCAGATGGATCTTTTGACAAGTTCAAGGCGCGTTTAGTTGCAAAAGGTTATTCCCAAGTAGCTGGTGTTGATTATCAAGAGACTTTTTCACCAGTTGTTCGCATTACAAGTGTTCGAGTTTTATTGGCATTTGCTGTTCAATTTGATTTAGAAGCTCATCAAATGGATGTGCGAATTGCTTTTCTTAATGGTGACTTGGAAGAGGAAATTTATATGGAACAACCAGAAGGGTTTGTTATTCCAGGTAAAGAAGACCTTGTTGCTCAACTCCATAAGGCACTATATGGTCTCAAACAAGCTTCGCGAGCCTGGTATACAAAATTTGATCTTTTTCTCACCTCTAAAGGATTCATCTCTTGCTCGTCAGACCCCAGCTTATACATAAAACGCCAAGGTAGCAGTTTTGTGATTCTTGCTCTTTATGTGGATGATACCATCCTTGTTTCCAATGATTTGGGATTTCTTCAGCAAGTGAAAAAGTTATTGTCTTCTGCATTTGATATGGTGGATCTTGGAGAGATTCACTCGTGTCTTGGCATTCAAATCCAACGGAACCGTACAAAAGGTATTTTATTCCTTCGACAGTCAAAGTTTATTGCAAATACTATTCAAAAATTTGGTATGGAATCTGCACATTCAGCCAACACACCTTGTCTTGCAAGCTCTACGAAGAACACTTCTGACAATGGCGGTCAACTTGTCACAAATCAACCTTATGCTAACTTGATTGGATGTCTTCAGTTTGTTGGCATGAACACTCGTCCTGATATTTTGTTTGCTGCTAATTATCTTGGACAACATCTTGCATGTCCTTCTCTTAAGCATTGGTCTGCTGCAAAGCGTGTGTTGAAATACTTGAAAGGCACTACAGATTTTGGTTTAGTCTATCGACGACAACTCACATCGGATTCTATGCAATCTCTTTCTCTTTTGGGTTACACAGATGCAGACTGGGCAAGCTCACATTTATCTATGCGATCTACTAGTGGAAATTGCTTCTTTATAAATGGTTGTCTTGTTTCTTGGACTAGCAAGAAACAACATTGTGTTGCAGTTTCTACGACTGAGTCAGAATATGTTGCGGCATCACTTGCAGCTCGTGAGTTGATTTGGCCTCGACAAATGCTAGTTGATATTGGTCACTCTCCTCTTTCTAGCACACCCTTGCGGTGTGACAACCAAAGTGCTATTAGTCTTGCAAAAGACTATGTTCAACATAATAAGTCAAAGCACATTGCTGTCCATTATCATTATGTCAGGTATGAAGTACGCAAAGGAACCATTATGGTTGAACACTGTCGAATTGACCAGATGATTGCAGACATTTTGACTAAAGGCCTCAACGAGTCACGTTTCATCCTCTTGCGCTCGGAGCTTGGAGTTGCTTCGACCTTACTCTTTCTAGATTAGCTTCTTTGCTATTGTAATAGCTTTGTACATATGACATTGTAATCTTTTAGGTACCATGCACTATGCACACTCCACATTTGCACATTGTGATCTCTAAGTCACTTGAATATTTGTACATAGATGCACAATTCACTTTCACATCATCATCGCTGGTTCATATTTTCACATTGTATAGGGGCTTGGGTTTTTCCCTTGAACTCCCCAAGGGTTTTTTCATCCAAAGCTAGAGACCTTTGTTTGAGTGGGGGTGTTGGAGCTATATATGGCTCACTCTACTCAACTTGGTCTCACCTATATATTTGTATCTTGTCCTCAATATGAATCAGTCTTTGGGAGCGTATATGGTGTGTCTCTTGTCTCGTCTCTCTCTTTCTCTCTACATCTCAACAGTTACCACTCTATTATCATGTTGAGATGTAGAGAGAAAGAGAGAGAGATGAGACAAGAGACACACCATGTACGCTCCCAAAGACTGATTCATGTTGAGGACAAGATACAAATATATAGGTGAGACCAAGTTGAGTAGAGTGAGCCATATATAGCTCCAACACTATAGACTTGCACATGAACATGCTCTTTATCATTGGAATGATAGGAAAGTGTCAAAGGACCTTTGTAGGGATAAATTTTCCTTGTGTGTCCTCTCTGTACCTCTTTGATCCACAATTGGGACATTGTTCTAAATTTTCATACTCATTGCAAAAAGATATACAATCATTAGGACATGCATGCATCTTGTGATAACACAAGCCCAAATTAGTAAGAATATTTTTAGGGGCTGGACGGGTAGGGGGACATGTGATTTCCTTCTGGCAAGATTTGCTCGTTGAGAAACCTGTCGTGACATGAACACATAGACGTCCCTTGATCAAATTATTGAAATGCAGCTTGCACTTGATCATGCTTAGGATACAATGTATTTACCTAAAAAGCTCTGTGATGGAGGTGTCAGACCACCCGTATGCAAATTAAGCATTGCCAAAGTGGTACGGAGAACTGATATTTTCTCACCATTGTAAACCGGCATGCATGCAAGAGTTTGAATCATTTCGTCCTTCTTATCATTGCTATCATGCCATCCATATGGACGGGATGGCTAAGGTTGATTGAAAGTATTGCCTTGAATGATGTCCTCTTCTATGTTTTCAATGATGGGATCCATGCCAAAGAATGTTTCTAACGTCTACTCCATCTCTACTTCTTGAAATGCCACATCAGGTATTGGGTGGGAGGACTCAGTCATGATGGTTGTTCATTTGAAAATCGTCTTCTCTGGGATGAAGTTGGAGCAATATCTACTTGCGGAGTTTAATCTATTGTCTCTGGACCATGAGACCGATAACGCAGGTCTTGTAGTTTCTCTTTCGGAAAGAGACCGTGATTGCCACTACAAGAGGTACTTCACATTAGCGATGCTTGCAGTGTGATGCTCAAAAGTGCAAACACACGACATCGCTATGAGGGCACTAAGTTACTTGTAACTTAGCGACACTTATAGCGATGCCCATAGCCACGTCTATAGCGACGCCGACAGGGGTAAAAAATAACCGAGAGCGTCTGAAAACTTAGATCTCAGATCTGAGTTTTCGGCGCTCAAGCAAGCAAAGGTAGCCCGCGCTCTCCCTCTCTCTCTCTTTCTTCTCCACACACACACATACACGAGGAGAGGAAGGAGAGCCAGGTGTTCTCCTTCCCTCTCCTCTCTCTCATGTTTCCTTCCCGTCTTTCTCTCTCTCTCCCTCTCTCTCTCTCTCACACACACACATTGTGTTTTTGAGAGAGAGAGAGAGAGAGAGAGAGAGAGAGAGAGAGAGAGATCACATGCATAAACAAAAAACACACACACACATGCATAAACAAAGAATCCATACACATACACATTGAGAGAGAGAGAGAGAGAGAGAGAGAGAGAGAAGAGAGAAGAAGAAGAGAGTTTTACCATCGTAGGAAACTATCCCAGAGACCTTAAAGATCTAGCCGATGAGGAGTTGAACTTAAGACCTCTTATTCAAGAGGGAAATGGCATAACCAATCTACCACACTTGGGTGATAGAAAGGTTATACCATTTTCCTGTTTTTATTGGCACACACACACACACACACGAGAAGAAGAGGATTTTAACGTCGTAGGAAACTATCCGAAGAGACCTTAAAGATCTAGCCGATGACGAGTTGAACTCAAGAGGGAAATGGCATAAGCAATCTACCACACTTTGGTGATACAAAGGTTATACCATTTTCCTCTTTTTATTGGCATACACACACACCCACACATACACACACACACACACGAGAAGAAGAGAGTTTTAACGTCGTAGGAAACTATCCCAAGAGACGTTAAAGATTAGGTTAGATTAGATTTACGTTAGATTAGATTTAGGTTTATTTTTAGTTAGATTTACGTTAGATTAGATTTATGTTTATTTACATTAGATTTAGATTTACGTTAAATTAGATTAGATTTATGTTTATTTTGAGTTTAAGATTAAATTAGATCTAGATTTATGTTCGATGGACTAGATTTTTTTAGATTTAGGTTAGATTTTAGTGCATGTCAATGAAGGTTCGCTTTGCATGTCAATGAAGGTGCGCTCATGATGGTAAGCATTGTATGAAAAACACTGAAAAAGACTCCGTTTTCCTACATGAGAAAATTTCCTGCGCTCACAGCCTAGACAGTCCATGCGAACCAGCAATTCCACTTGCATGTTCGACTGCTGCTACCATACAATTAGCCATCATGATCAGCCAATGGAAGAGAAGATTGAGCCTACATAGAAATTAGTGATGCAAGATGAGGATTCTAAGGGTCACACACACACACACACTGCACACCCCGTCAAATCTAGAGTAAGAATTAATTGCTTTGAGTAGGCATCAGGCTACATTGCAAGAATGGCGTAGCTGCATGCTACATACAAATATCTACTGTGAAAAGATGTTAAGATGCTATGAAATGCTACAACTAGAGAAGAGGCAAAGGGGTTTGTCCACTACATGCACTATCATGTAGACGTGGGAGTACTCTCGGGGTTGTGCGACGAAGGTAAGTTTGCAATGTACGACTAGTGACTTTCTAGATGTTTGAATGGCCACTCATAATCTTTGTTGGTTTTGGTATAAGTCATACACAGCAGCATGGTGTAAAGGTCTACATTTTAGGGTGGAACGGATTGACAAAAAGCGTTTTACTCAAGATAGTCGAATCATGGAAAAATTTGAATAGTCTAGTTGATGACGGTCTTCTGATGCAGATCCTATGGTCGTAGAACTCACTTACTTCGGCACATTACAAGAGATTTTGAGGATCGATTATAGAGGATTTTTTGTCGACTTGTTCATCGTGCAATGGTTCAAGATAATCATGTAGGGTCGCAACGCTATTGTGCATAGAGGAGAGTCTGGTTTTCTTGAGGTGGATTCAACTAAGAAATGGAATGACCTAAGAGAAACTTTTGCACTACCCAAGCATTGTGAACAAGTAAGTATGTAAATAGTTAACATCCAATTTTAGAAGTTATGTGCTTGGAATCTCTCATGTAAGTTATGTGGCTCTGGCAGGTGATATTTCATCCTACAAAGTCTGCATCAAACTGGTGGTACCTCATAGAGGTAGCCTCTCGTAGTGCACGAATGTATGAAGGCTACCATGTGCCAATCACAGTGGCATCAATGGAGGAGATCAGAGAAGATGTTCAATGAGAAGCCGCTGAGGTGGTGCTAGACGAGCATTAAGCTGCTACTCTCCATGGGGTGCATGCAGAGGATCTACAGAATGAAACGGAGGACATCTGTTTAAATGGAGAGCTCTATATAGATATAGGAAGTTATGCTGAGCTTTGCAAGGATGAGAGAGAGAGACCTCTTAAAGCCATAAATATTGTATTTCAACAATCTAGCTCCGTTTTATAATGTATATTGTATTCGCGTGGCTTTTTGTCCATTCTGTCTATATGCGTCATTGCGCCATTGTCTACACAAGAATTCCTCCCCCTTTATGAGTCCCCTCTCTCTCTTCTCTCTCTCTCTCTCTCTCTCTCTACTTGTCCATGTTTTCTTCTCCATTCATTCAATATTAAGTTTAAATGTTCGTGTTTTTAATGCAGGTATGGATGATGAGGAGTTTCTTTCTTCTTTGTCACCCCAGCACAGAGAGTGGTATGTGGAGCGACATCGCTATGGTGCACCATTGTGCATTCCTACTCCGGCCGCATCCCCCTTTGTTTCGAAGCATTCAGCGCGCTCCGAAGCTTCGTGTCAACGAGACGGACTTCACACTCGTCTCATCGCCAGCGCTCTAGTGGTGGCATCGGCGATTGTTGTGGGGATGCCACCGCCGATGCCTCGACACCGCCTCGTGTTCAACGAGGCTCTTTACCCTCCCCTTCTTTGCCCGCCCCAACACCAGCCATGGCATCGCCATCTACACCAGGTTTTGCGCGGCTTACGGCCATTCTTATCGGCTAGACACCACTAGCTACTCCTCCAAGAGTCACTCCAGTCGACACTCCTCGCTTCGGGGCCTAGACTACAGTGGAGACACCTGACGTCCATACCCCGTCGACACACGGCTAGAGACACCTACCAGGACACCCAGGTTCACGCGTCACCGGCGAGAGGGCTTGCCTTACTCCGTCGACTTCAGCTGCGGCATCATCTTGGATGATGAAGGCAAGAAGGTGATTTTGCGCATGCCCGGTCTTTTCTCTCAAGTATGTAGACACTACATACTAAACACCTAGAGTGAAGTACCAAGTGATTTAAAAGACAGAGTCATCAGCATGCTTCATGATGAGTTTCCCGTTCCAACACGGGATGACCGCTTCAATGAAGAAGTGATGAAGGTTTGAATGCACGAATACTGCTAGCACAAGCATTCCGAAGTACAAAAAGCAATTAAGCATGGGTAGAACAACCCAAAATGGCTAGCCAAAGAAGATTGGAAGAATGCGAAGAGAGTAGCGCGCGAGAATCCCCACAAGTGGAACCAACAAAAGGAGGCAGCCAGAGCGCGAGTAGAGGCAGGGAGCTCGCACCACTTGGGGAGCGGCGGGTGGGCATCATTTATGGCCGATTTTGTAAGTGTTTTCTCATTTCTCTTTAGGCTTGATAGTTTAGGATTTAGGGGTTTTTAAATTCTAACATAATGGATTCTTTGTATATTTTGACAGTGGTCGCTGTGACAGGATGTGACTCCACACCGTACAAGCGCGAGTACGCAGGCAGGAAGGGCTTAAACGCCCTGATAGGCATTCTGAGTTCTCACGGAGGCATGGTTAGTCTTCGGGTTTACTCTTTTCTATTTGTTGTATTGTTTTATAAACGTCGCTATGTTTATACTTACAAAAAGCTGTCTTATTGTTTTTTTTTTGCCACTTGGACGCGATGAGACGTTTGATTAGATGACGTCAATTTAGCTGTAGCTAGATAGCATTAGTTTCCTTTTGTCATAGCATATGTATCATGAGATGACGTTTATACGTCTTTTTGAAAACCATGTATATTTTTCAATAATGCCAATGGTGTTGTAACTATTACATTTGCAAAGTTTAACCAATCAAGTCATTTTGCCTATGATGTGTACAATTGTCATTGATTTACTTTCATCAGTTTTGTATCTTTATTCTCCAAAAAATATTATGAATGATGGAGTTAATGGTTATATTGTCTTGTGGGTGACTACTTTGGGTCTATATCTAACCTTGCACTTTCTTTCAAAAGTGAATCAATTAATGAAACATTCAATATGGTTGATGGGTGGCTGGGCATCCAATGTCTTGCCACCAATTTTTTTTTCTCTTGGACGCCACTATGATCGTCACTATATAAGGCTCTACAGCATCGCTATAGGTGGCCTATAAACGTCTCTATAGGCGTCGCTATATAGTGACGTCTATAGCGACGCATATAGCGACGTTCCCGTATCGACGCTCTTAGCGACATTGGGGAGTATTAAAATCCAATGTATTTCCGTCGCTAATAGCGTCACCAGTGCACACAACCTCTTGTAGTGTACGTATGTGTTGGTCGCAGATTTTTTGTTTTTGAAAGATGTGATGCTTGAAATGCGCACAAGGACACACCATCCTATCATCTATACTTTATCTACCAATGATGCAACAAATAATTAAAAAACTCTACTTGTTATAACTACACACTACTAACTACATGATAATACATGACAAACTCACATTCTCTAGCCAGGCCCGATCCCCGCACATCTCGGTCTAGAGGTGCATGGAGATTAGGACCACATGGTAATAATCTTGTCTTTATTGGTCAATGACTATATATTAAGGTTTTTTAAGTCTGTGTGTGCTTTTGAAGTTCGATTGCGTTATTTTTCTTTGTTTATCAATTTCCATTTGCGTTTTGAAGTATACAAGACATTTCTGAAGTCCGTTTGCATTTTTCCAACTATTTGCCCCTAGCTCTAACAACCTCATATTCTCTAGCCAGGCCCAATCCCCGTACACCTCCGTCTAGAGGTGCATGGAGATTAGGACCACATGGTAATAATCTTGTCTTTATTGGTCAATGACTATATATTAAGGTTTTTAAAGTCTGTGTGCACTTCTGAAGTCTGATTACGTTATTTTACTTTGTTTATCAATTTTTGTTTGCATTTTGTAGTACACAAAATATTTTCAAAGTCTGTTTGTGTCTTTTCAACTATTTACCGCTAGCTCTAGCAACGTCACATTCTCTAATCATGCCCAATCCCCACACGCCTAGGTCTAGAGGTGCACGGAGATTAGGACCATAGGGTCAAGGACTATATATTAGTGTTTTTGAAGTCTATGTACGTTTTTGAAGTTCAATTTCGCTTTTGAAACCTATAACCTAAACTTAACCTATAACGTATAACCTAACATATAAAGGCTATAACTTAATTTAACCTAACCTATAACCAAATTAAACCTCACCTATAACCTAACCTAACCGAAGTTCGTTTGCATTTTTTGAAGTACACGAGTCATTTTTGAAATCTATTTGCGTTTTTTCTACTATTTGCCACTAGCTCTAAATATAACCTAACCTAACATATAACCTAAACCTGACATAATTTAACATAACCTAAACCTAACCTATAACCTAACCTAACCGAAGTTCGTTTGCGTTTTTAGAAGTACATGAGTCATCTTCGAAGTTCGTTTGCATTTTTCTACTATTAATTTGCTGCTAGCTCTAACCTAACCTATAACCTAAACCTAACCCAACCTAACATAACCTATAACCTATAATCTAAGTTATAACCTAAACCTAACCTATAACCTAACCTAATTTAAGTCCGTTTGTATTTTTTGAAGTACACGAGCCATCTTCGAATTACGTTTGTATTTTTTATGCTATTAATTTGATGTTAGCTATAACCTAACCTAGCCTATAACCTAAACCTAACATATAACCTAAACCCAATCTAACATAACGTATAACCTAACCTAACTTATAACCTATAACCTAACCTATAATCTAAACCTAACCTATAACCTAAACCTAGCCTATAACCTAGCCTAATTGAAGTCCATTTGCGTTTTTTGAAGTACACGAGTCATCTTCGAATTTCGTTTGCATTTTTTCTACTATTAATTTGCTACTAGCTCTAATTTGACCTAACCTATAATCTAACATAACCTATAACCTAAAACCTAACATAACCTATAACGTATAATATAATCTATAGCCTAAACCTAACATATAACCTAACATAATCGAAGTCCGTTTGCGTTTTTTAAAGTACACGAGTCATCTTTGAAGTCCATTTGCATTTTTTGTACTATTAATTTTTCGCTAGCTTTAACCTAACCTATAATCTAAACCTAATCTAACGTAAATTATAACCTAACTTAACCTATAACCTATAACCTAACCTATATTCTAAACCTAATATATAACCTAAACCTAACCTATAATTTAACCTATAACCTAACCTAATCGAAGTCTATTTGCGTTTTTGAAGTACACATGTCATCTTCAAAGTTTGTTTGTATTTTTTCTACTATTAATTTACCGCTAGATCTAACCTAACCTATAATCTAACGTAACATATAACCTAAACCTAACATATAACATAATCTAACATAACCTATAACCTAACCTATAATCTAACCTAATCGAAGTCCATTTGTATTTTTCGAAGCAAAGAGTCATTCGTAATATGACTTATTCTGCAAAATTTTGATGAATATTTTTATTTAGAGTACATTTTATTCATTCTAGCGTTTTTCCACAGTATAGGACTTCATATTAATCGTTCTCGTGAAGTTTCAAATTTTGACCCGGAACACTCCTCGGGAGCCAGTTTTGAGGGTACTATGGTCAAAATTTGGAATGTTTTGTATGTAGCACTTTTAGCCTTCGACACGAGGAAAAATATTGCTTCTTTGTGTTTTTGCTGGTTCTTGCATTTTGATGCCCGTAGATTAGAGAAAAAGTGAGAAAATGCTGTTTTAGACTGTTTTTGTGAAAATTGCTGACTTGCAGGTAATTTTTCGGGCAAACTGAGCAGGATATGGATTTTTTGCATCTCACAACTTTCGAAGAGCTTGATGAGGCAAAAAATTTCATGTGAGACAGACGTGGTCAAATTCTGAACCGTTTGGGAGTTACGGCTTGCTGAAAATGGCCAAAAATTGTGGACTTATAAAAAAAAAAGTTTCTAAAATTGCTAACTCGCGAGTGTGGGTTACGTTTTGTGGTTTTTATGCGTTTGAATGTAGGACATCTCTTTTCGGAACCTATTTTGGGCCGCTTTTGCTAAAGACTGACAGAAGGACAAAAATAGCCACTTTTCCTCGCGTGAAGAAGACAGCCTGTGGAGAAGGAGGCTATTCTACAGTGAAGGCACCTTGTGATTGAGATTGAGAGTGAGAGTGAGAATGCGATTGAGTACTCTGCACAGATTGAGAGTGATATTGAGAGTGAGATAGCTCGGGGTGGTCGGGAGGTTGATACGAGCTATGCTCTTCTTGTACCCGGGAATTGATTTCAATATACATCTCTGATTTCCTGCGTCTACTCTGTGTACTTGCAAATTTCTGTTATTCAGCTGTTGTATTCCCGTGTCTTGTCACATCATTTCCGAAGTTCGTTTGTGTCTTTTCTACTATTTGTCGCTAGCTCTAACCTAACCTATAACCGACACAATCTTGCATGGTGAATGGTGTGTATTCTAATCCAGCCATTGCTGTCAAGGTGTTATCTTAAATATATGTTCCTTTTGATGAAACCTTGTTGGTGAGGAGTGATACCCTTATCCAGAGTGGGAGAGAGTCTTAGGGAAATTGACTTGGCAATAATTTTGTAAGCTACTGACATCATGGTTATGGGCCACCAATGTTTTAGTTAAGAGCATCAGATTTTTTTCGAACCAAACCTATAACCTAAACATTACTTAACTTAGCCTATAACCTTACCCAACCTTTTACATACAACCTGTAACCTAACCTATAATGTAATATGTTGCTTAAACCTGACCTATAACCTAACCTAGCCTATAACCTATAACCTAAACCTAATCTATAAGCTAATCTAGCCTAACCTATAAGTTAACCTAACCTAATTAACCTATAACCTAACCTGACCTAGCCTATAACTAATCTATAAGCTAACCTAACATATAACCTAACGTAACCTATAACCTAAACCTAATCTAACCTAACTTATACCCTAACCTAGCCTAAAGTATAACCTAACCTATAACCTATGACTTAATGTATAACCTATATCCTAACCTAAACTAAACCTAACCGAAACCTATAGCCTAAACCTCATGAATTGCATGATCATGATGAGATGGTAGCGTAATTTCAAAACAAAATTTCTTCAAACCATAATTTCAAAACAAAATTTTCCCATAGCATAATTTCGAAACAAATTTTTTCAAAGCATAATTTCAAAACAAAATTTCCTCATAGCATAATTTCAAATCAAAATTGCCCCAAACCATAATTTCAAAATAATTTTTTTTCCAAAGCATCATTTCTAAACAAAATTGTAGAAAAATTTAAAGCATTGAAAGCCTAATGAATGAAATTTTACTTTGTCAATATATAGTATAATTTTAAATTATTTAAATATGCATAAAACTTTCGGGCACTCACATGCAGCCTATTTGAGCAAGAAAGGGTCTTGTAAACGTCTTCAAACTTGCAAACACACACACACACACACACACACACACACACACACACTATGTTAAACCCTAAACCTACAAGCAAACTTGAAAAGAATCTCACCTTGATGCTAGGGAGTAGTCCACAAGCAAGATTCTCACCTCCGGCAAGTTGTTGGGCACCAGATCTGCATTAGGTGAGGAGGAGGAGGAGAGAAAGAGAAGAGGTGCAAAAACTAGAGAAATGCACAGGGAAAGACCTGCGGGTTTGTATTTTTGCAGAGTCTGTCGGTACAGGTGCTTGTGTAGGCGTCGAAAGATACATCGGTAGAGGAGTCAAAAGACACATCGGTATAGGCGTTGGAAATTCAAAACTAAATTTTTTTATAATGTTCATCGCCCTCCATACTTACCTACACATATACCGACGCCCGCCATTGATGCCGGTAATTTGACGTCGGAATTTAAGTGACCTCTTGTAGTGAAGAGGGGGGGAGGGGGAGGGGAGAAAGAGAGAGATTACAGGAGAAGAATGAACTATTTTCTAGGGAGATATATTGACAAAAGGAAATGTGTGTGAGTATGTGTGTGTGTGTGTGTGTGTTAGCACGTGCAAAAGTAGCGAGTATCACATTGAAACTTACATTTCTTGTGCATTGCAATAAAGAACACACACTATATAGTGTTTCAATGGCCGACAAAAACAACACATACTCTGCAGATTTTGTCATTGAGGATGGTAGGACAACTAGAAGATGTCTTGCAAGCATCGACTGCCACAAGCACAATGTTCGTTACATCAATCGAGTGGACCTTATCAACCATATGTGGGATGTGCATCGCCTTAAAGTTGCCATTCCCAAGCAAAAGCCAGGCTGCTGCCTTGGATCTCCCAAATCTAGAATGGCATCGAGATCATATGAAAAACAATGGCGTGTGATATTCTCAAATGCGGAGCACAATTTTGATAAGAATTTTAAGGCACAAAAATTCAAAGAAAAGAGGAGGGATGAAATAAATTAGGAAGATTTAAGTGAAGAAGAAAAGATTCTTGTGTCCTCAAGAGATAGCTATATTGAAGAAAAGGTGGTAGCTGCTGTGAAGGACCCTATTCTCAAGGGTATCTTTTAGTATACTTTGATTAGTTTGGTGGTGAGTTTCAAAACTCATCGTGTCCAGGCCCTCTAAGCTTGCTTTGTAGATTTTGGCTCAAAAGGAATAGACTCTGCCAAAAAAAGCATGGATATTGGATCTCTCTCTCTCTCTCTCTCTCTCTCTCTCTCACACACACACACACACACACACACACACACACACACACACACACACACACACACACACACACACACACATATGCACATGCATGCATACGCGTGCACACACACACACACACACACACACACGTACACAAAGAAAGGCAAAGTAGAGCCACATTTCAAATTGCTTTAAAAAACAAAAATGGTCACCCTTCAAATTGGAGGGCTACAAGAAACTTTATTGCTTTCCCAAGAACTTTAAATATTATAAATATAAGTAGAGGCTCTCTCCATCCTTGAAAATTTTAAGCTTTGTTATATATAGACTAGTATGTGACCTGCGCGTTGCTCCGATCATAAAAATTTAAAACAAGATCAGAGTCGCAAAACCGTGGGTTCTCCAAGGGCTGGTGGTTCTGAAAGCAAAGGCAAGGCCCCATGGCCTAGCTGTCCCTAACATCGTGGATTAGCAGCATAATTGCAAAGGCCTATCGCCTGTTCCTTTTTTAAGCTTGCACATGTTCATGACGTTGTCTGCACCTCTTAGAGAGACACACACACACACACACACACACACACAGAGTAGCAAACAACAGATTACGAGCGTTTAAATCTCTATGAGAGAAAGAATAGAAAATAAAAAATTATGAACGTTAGTTTAAATCTCTTTGAGAGAGAGAATAGAAATAACAAATTATGAGCATTAGTTTAAATCTCTTTGAGAGATAGAATAAAAAATCTCTCTCTCTCTCTCTCTCTCTCTCTCTCTCTCTCTCTCTCACACACACACACACACACACACCCCAAAAGTGTTGTAGTGATTGCTTCAATGTGAGTACCTTGCTTGGCATGGGCGGTCACCACATTTGTGATAAAGGGACCTTGTATTGGTATCCAAGTTAGCTTTTGATGGTGTGTATCATGTCAATGCCAAGGGGCTAATGCATGTTATTTCCTTATGCTCTCACTTTACACCGTTGCCATAAATAGTATAAGAACCACTATGAAACTTATCAACTATGCTATTTAATAGTAAAGAAAGAAGATGTGCAAGAGGAAGGGTATTTTTAGAGGGTTGCATGCTCTTACTATATTGTCAATATCTATGAATAGCATATTGTTTTATATGATTCATATCTCAATGGTAGAGTTTAGCGTTCTACTCTTTTTTAGGCATGCAATAGGTCACAACCTATGATCCTTCGTGAAACATCCAGATCCCAGATTCTCACCAACTTATCGGATTCACGCTGTGAGCGGGATGGAAACACACACAACGCCTCTATAATGATCCGACACACACTCTTGGAATGATACACACACACATTATGGGGCACCACTCGGCTTACACAACCAGCCTGGCCGAGACAGAAAACACACAGACGGAGTGAGAAGAGAGAGATTTCCCACTTGCCCACTCAACACTCACACACACACACACTCTCAATTCAGCTCAAAGGAGGCAAATTGGTGTTGTTTAGACTCAGTGAAGCTTAGCCCAACACCAATGGGGCAAATAGGTTACACAGTATTGAAGAAATACACCAGATACAACCACAAAGTTAAGGAGAGGCTTCACTCACCGGAGAAGATTACACAAAAAAATAGCAAAAAATCTGTGAGGAATTTGGCAAAATGGACAGCGCCATTGTGTCCGAAACGCCCAAAAACCCCACCCTACAATGTCACAGTGCTCAAATCCGACTTCAGATGAGCAGTTTAGGGCAAAAAAATGCTCCAAAAACAGCAAAAACACACTTGCGGCTGTTCCTCCTCTCTTCTCCACGTTTTTTCTGGTCTTCTCTCAGTTTTTTCAGTTCCCACACTTAGATTTATTAGTTGGGCACCCTTGGCCTTTTAGATGACCTCAAACGGACCCCGAATAGGCCAAAAACTGACCTCGCAGTGCATAGTTGTCACCTTTTTGCATCATCCGCACACTTGGCACTCAGTTTTTCCAAATAATGCATCCCGCAACCACGTGAAGTGGCCCCAAAAAGTGGTCCTTATGATGAGCTTTCTGCATAAGTATCACAAGAAAACACCCACGTCGTGTTCGTACTTCTTCGCGTACAAGTATTGACCTCATTGGACCTCCTGACACCACTCGATGCCATCTGACGCACCTGCTTACCTCATGTCATTGGCCCGCGGATAGCTTCCTCGAGAATTTTTACGCGCTACCAACTCCTCCTTATTGTAGAAAAAACACACTGGTACTAATAATAGTGAAAATCGCTGCACTAAGTACACCCTGTCCTACATGTACACACGTGGGCCCCACATAACCACCTGGCTCTGGAAAATGGGAAATCCTTTATTTGATGCACCATGCATGTATATGTACATATGCGCAATCCCTTGCTCCAAAAAACTCCTGAAAACGCATGTTATTGCAATGTCAAGAATATTGTAAACCCTCCTTACACTATTTACATATTTATCTCAATATAGTATCTTTGATAAAAAACAAAACACAAACTTTATCAGCTTGCCACTCTTTCTCTTTTGTGAATTTGTCTTTTCCACCATCCATTTGATGGATTGAACTCAATCTTTATGGCTATATGGACATGCAAATCCACGCTTTGCTATAATTTAGTCCATTTTGATTATAAATTAAACTACTGCAAACCTACCTTGCCATATGTTTTCCCTCTTATGCCTACATCAAACTGCGTTAGCCTCAATATTGGCTTGAATATGTCACCATGCATCACATGGACCCCTTACATATTGTCATAATCGATAGCGACATTCTTGTTGTTCTTTCACATCAACATAGTGCCATATGAGGTATCTTTTTGGTTAGCTCCCTACCTTAGCTAATCCCCTATCCCTTTTACTCAGTTCCTTTTTATACTACACGAGCTTACGATTATCTCTGAGTTATCTTCCCTGTCATGCCAAGGGTAGGACTAGACGGGCACGGCCCGGGCAATGTGCCGGACACACATGCAGTAAAGGGGTCTATATATGGAAGAGGGCGAGGGGCCTATATATAGGATGGTTGGGAGGTTATTCCCATGTCTGTCTACCCGCTAGTCTTACATTGGTATTAGAGCTATGGAGGAGGGAAGCATGGCGTTCTGTCTGGAAGCATGGCGATCTCTCTCTCTCTCTCTCTCTCTCTCTCTATCTCTCTCTCTCTCTCTCTCTCTCTCTCTCTCTCTCTCTCTCTCTCTCTCTCTCTCTCTCTCTCTCTCTCTCTCATTCTTGTGATCGGAGATCTACACAGAGCTCGAGGCCGAACTCCACGTGGGACAGACCGCTTCTATGCACAAAGTCGCGATGTTCGACATGCACGAAATCGGACCTGCATGCTTTCTGCAGCTTCGCCCTGGCCCGAGGGGGGTTTTTCGTCACATGATGGAGGTGGTTGGAGCAGCACATGGATCGGCATGTTGGAGTTTTTCCCTGCGCAGTTTACAGAGCCGCCATCGCTGAAGGTTATTTCTTTAAGTTTATTTTTTACTTCGTTTAGGGGTTGGCCATGGTGTGGGCGCCTAGGGTGCCCATGGGGCACTGCTAGGGCCTTGTCCCACACATGGGGTGCCCAAGGGGTCCCGGAGAAGCCGGACCGCCCAAGGTTGCATGCAACAATTGCAGGAGCCATGGCTGCACGCATTCACGGACTTACTGACCGGTTTGCTACGATGCATGAGTGTCTTGAAGAGAGGTGACGGTGATTTTTCCAAGGCATGCATGCAGAAGTGCTAGGAAAGCAAGGCTTCCAGTTCACCATGAGGCTATGGAAACACGGTTTCTACCTTCGCCATGGATTTCCAATCGAATATCCGACATCACTAGCGGACACCGATTCGAGGCTCTTTAGTGCTTTGATGGAAGCTATACACCACCATGATATGAAAATCATGGCATGCGTGCTCGTGCATCATGCAGGAATTTGACAACATAGCAAGTCGATTCATGTGATTCAGCAAGTACGCACTAAAGTTTGTGGCATATTTTGTTTGCACAACATTAATGTTTCGGTTGAAGATCAAAATCAAGCATGGCTTGAGTACACAATTCCTCGACACCACACGCGCGTCAGAGGTTCATTGTTGCTACAAAGGCAATTCAGGCAGGGCTTGTAACATATTCGATTACGGTATTTGGCAAGGCCGACCGATAATTATACTTTTTGATCCCTCCTACATTCAAGAAGCTGCAACGATGATGACATGAATAATCTTCATCTCGCTGACGTTCAAAGACAAGGTATGACGATTTGTTGCACTTTTCTTGTTTGATTCATTCTTAGTGTGCAGTTGTTACTTGTATGCTTGAGCACGGCTCACTTGGTCTTCAACATGTTGTTCTGATCATTGAGCAAGGCTCATTATGTGCATACACCACTCCAGAGTTAACCCTTGCCATTTTTTATCATGCATGGCATGTATATACTTACGAGGCTTTCATTTTTGTCCTGCTAGCATTTGGAGTATGCTAGGAGCATATTCATTGGACGATTTATAGTTATAGTGCGGCAAGTATAGGTAAGGCCTATAGTTTGTCATGCAAATTTCTTTCTTGCCTATCTTTCATTGGCACAGCACGCAAAAGTGCTCGGCATGGCCGACCATTTATCACAGCCTGCAACACAGATAGGAGTCTCTTTGCTTTCAATAATCCAATTCCTCCAGTATGCATATAAGTATTTTTCTACTCTTCAATAAAAAGTACAGCTGGACAGGGTCCATTGTCTGTGCATGATCGACACAATTGACTCTCTTCATGATGAAATCTGTCGTCAATAGCATGTGTTGGCAATGAGGCCGGACATAGTTATCTGAAGCATGGCTTCTCCTGAGTACCTTAAGGCAGGGCCAAGGGCCGGTTTTTCAGTATCTCAAGGTGACACGCTTGGCCTATTACTGGATTTGTTGAGGGCAGCAAGTTGCTCGGCAAGGCCGACTCCTTTTCACTGTTTCTACAAGCCGACATAGGATGCTTGCCACACAATACTGGTTAATTTCACTTGAAATTGCTCGACAAGGTCGATTATTTTTGTCATGCTATTGGCAGCCACATCAGTTGGCCATTAGCACTACCCGATCCAGGTGAAGCAAGGCTTCTCTTTATGCATCTTGCATAGAGACTCCCCACGATTGACATATGCTATGAGCATACAAACTTGGGACGGATTTGGCAAAATGTTTGCAGATTCTTTCATTCCGTATACGACGGATGTATATGATACAAGAGGTCGAATATACATATGCGACAACTCTCTCTCGCACGGCACGGCTTCTCCCTTGTGCCGAGCTATTGCCATTGATTTGGAATCAAGGGATTTGGCACACAAGTTTGGGGAATTGGAAAAATAGGGAATGTCAGCTCACAGAATCCCTACCAGTTTATTCTGTGCAAGGCACTTATGGTTTTGGTTCTCACGCTTGAGACCGTTATAGTAGCCAAGGGCTTACATTTTTGCATGTAAGGCATGCTGAGCAGGTGGCATGGATTCCACCACTTTATACATTATACTTCCGCTATAACACTCGCAACTCTGTCAAGGACAGACTAAGTAATGGATTGTTGAACCTGATGGTTGGTTGCTATCAACACCCAACAGCACTAAAAGCAACCTAAATCTAGGACTTATTTCACATGCAAAGTGCCAATGCTAAGTCATTTTCATACAATCACGACCGTGCAAGGAAGGCAGATCAAGATGTGGTTGTGTTTTTCTGTTACCTCTCTCAATGAGAGAGTCATAGCAGAAACTTGTTGCATGCTTATAGGATACGGTGCACGTTAGGCACAAGATGCACACGAGCATGGCAATCAACTATACACATCATAGTCGTTCAAGGAAAGTTCCGCAACCCAGCATGCTCTTCTTCTCTCTCGTTCTCTCTCTTTAAGGGAATAATGAAAATCTTCTAAGAAGCTTTTGATACGTGTTTTGCTCGTGAGTCAGCCTGAGCCAAGGTGCTCTAACTGTCATCTAGCACATGGCTAAGATGCTACTCAAATTAGTCTTCATCGGTTTGTCCATTGAGCACTAATTTGCACAAGGGCTATGAGCCACATAGGCTAAGAGCCATTGTCAGGCCAAGGGTAAGACCCAACTATTGGCATTCTTTGGGTGATTCTTTTCAAGAGTGAATAGATCTACCCAGGGAAGTATACATCGACATTAAGGGACAAGCAAGGGTCTTGTCATTCAGGATGTTTACAGTGTCATTTTTGCACTACATGTTTTCAGTGCGACATTCAAGTTGATTTTTTGATAAATCTTCAACTCATAGCAGACTGATCTCTACAAGGAAGTATAGATGCAAGAATCAGTTGAGACAGCATGGCTGTCCACAAGAGCTAGGCAGTTCACTTGTGTGGATTTGTTGCTCTCTCTATAGCACTATGGAGTGTCTATGGACATATTGTTTGGGGTACGACCCGGAGGGTGACTGCTAAATCACCTCATAGGCATTGAGGATCACAGTTTGATCTCTCCCAGTTAAACTTTCACGGAAAGAATTCTGCAATTTACCACACGGTAGCGGACGAATTCAACTTTTTGAGTTGATTCCAATCATTATGTACACGGTTAACTATGTTGGTTACCGTTGCCTGCTAGTTGAGCAGTTTCTGCAGAGGGTTTTACCAAGGGGTTTGACTACGTAGATGTTAACCAAAGGGGTTGGATTGTGCAGGCAACACCCACGGTTTATAGTGCAAGTCGTATAAATATGCTTGAATGTTTCAAAGCCATGCCAAGGGCATGTTGGAACAGAGTATTTTGGACCGTAGCATCCACTATACCTTATGCTGTTACGAACCTAGTTGTAGGGTTAAATTTGGCACATGTTATCACATTGGATACAACATGGTCTAGGAACTCAAGGAGTTCAGTTTAGCCAGTGTGGAGCATGATAATGAGGGTCACTCTCACTCTTTTCGCGGAGTGTTTGCAATTACCTCCACACACAAGTACCAGCTCATACTTGATGGATGTCGCTTTTCTTCATATCCTTGTTTGAGACATATTCCACATGTGGAGAATATGAGTCTCTTGGACTGACACTGGCGCCAATTTTTTACCAATGTGTCGCGACGAAGTCCCTAGGTGCTGGTCGCATCCATTGGTTCGACCATTTTAAGTACACAGTATCAGGAGCAATTTCAGTGGTGGCCAGAATTTGTCGGGTACTAAGTACAAACTTGCTATGATTACAAGTGCTGTGAAACCACCTTAACGGAGGGTCGTTTCTACATATAGCTAAGTATGCTATGTACATGAGAATGTCTCATGGTTGGTACCTAGGTGTGACTGGGTTGTCCATTCTATTATGGTCCAAATTTGCTGCAAGACTTTCACGTACGTACCGTGGAAAGTCTTGTCATGGAATTGCGGTTCGGATATGTTTGTGTTAAATGCATGCACACTAGGTGTTATGGGCCCTAGTGTTTAACACAAATTTATTTGGAGTGGCATGCAAATTCATGGACATTATTGTTTCTGCAATTTTTTGTACTGCGAGTGCAATCACTCTTGCAGATTTACTATGAGTTTACACCCTGCCATACAAGGTGATGGCTATGTAAGGGTGTTCGTGATTGGATGCTTGAAACTCCAATCTGCTTTCAACCTAGTTGGTTGTCTCCATTCCATATCGAGTATATGGCAGGATACTCAATGATTGAGTCATAGTTTGTCGTTAGTCGTGGGCGACTGCTTGTAAGTGGTTGGGGGAAAGCACCTCACTCTTACTATTGCTATTCATCCTACGTAGGATGGTCAGCTTACAAGCATTCTATTTAGTACTAAGACCATATTAGGTATTTTGGTAAAAATCTCACATTATGGGAATCTCCAAATCGACTAAATTCATGTAATTTGGGAATTTTCCACTTAAAGTGGGAAAAATTGAGGTGTGTGGTTAGTAAATAAAGTGAAAATCTCATAGGATTGTGGTGTTGATAAACACCAAAAGTCAAGAGGATGTACAACACATGGATTTGAATAATAACTATAAATTACATAAAACAAAGGAAGATACAAAAAAGATTTTGTTTACAAACTGACTAGTATAGTCACAATAGAAGCTCCACATAATTCTACTCCACATTTGATACCATATCTGAACTTTGATCCAAGTGTGGTTGATGTGCACGAGTGAGGCCTTCTTTTGCTTTTAGAGCATGCCTTTCTGGAATCTTTATTCTAGAAAATGGTCCTTCTTTGTTGGGTCTCCAGGACCAAACAATTGCATCTACAGTTTCCCACACTTGTGGGTCCTTATAGTTGACAGCCCAATAACCCTTTCAACAATTGCTGTAAGCTTGAGTATCTGTCATCCCACTTTTTCTCGCGCAAGGTGCCCAATATTGAATCAAGAGTTTTCTGTAGTTTGGTGATGTAGGCTCATTATCAATGTCAGATAAAGCCATTGCAAGCCACACTGGATAGATTTCTGTGTCACTCGGAACAAGCATAAGAAAGTCACCTTGGTGCGCATCAGACATAGGGTCAAACTCTTCCCTTGGCCTATCTCGTTGAGGCCCACAAAAATGATCGTTCAACTCTTCAAGGCCTAGGAATCTTTCTGCTCCTTGTTGCAAATTCATTGTAGTGCTTTGTAGGTGAGAATATTCTTGAGTTTTTGGCCAAAACATTTCATACAAGACTCCCTCTGATATGATTGCTTTTCCAATCTCTTCAATTACCTTACTCCAATAATCTATCACGGGTCTATAATATCGCGGAATACTTGAACCATTCCCTAAATTTTTCCAAAATTTTATATAGTTCTTTAGCCCCAAAATGACTTCTTCGTGGGCCTTGACATACTCCGCCATTTGTACTAGAGGTGGATCTCCATGTGGTAACATTGGCTTGCCTTCTGTGTCTGTTTTCCAAAGGCGAATACTTCCACTCCAACTTGATACACCTACATGTGCCTTATATTGCATCATTGGTGTCTCATCCTGCATAAAGAACCTGAACTGAAGCGGTTTGGAATGTCCAACAAGTATGTCTTGTCCATCACAAAGATAGCCATCCCAATATTGCTTGAAATCGGGGATCTTTGTGAGAAAAAATGGAGCTGGAGATGAAGATGAGCTGTTTCGTAATGTATCCATCAAATGTGGCAAAGTATAGGTTTGTGTAACTCTCAGCTTCTCTGAAAACCTACTAAACATGGCGTCTATGTCCTCATGTGTATGCCCAACCATTAAAAATCCCAGCTGGATGGTTTTGAAAACACCCCTTGAAACAAGCATTGACAAATAGGCAAATAAGTATCGATTTTTGTTTTCCCCTGCACAATTATCCAATTGTAGCAACAAGTTCTCTGGCAATCTGCGAAATGTTGACCCCAATTCCTCTTCTGTAATTTCTGACGACTGCACAATGGGCTCTTTTCCATCACTCAAGTTATGGTAGTCCAAAGCATCCCTTGAGTTCAAAGCATGTAGTAGTGAAATATTGCTCCTTGGAAGTCCATTTGTTACTAGATCACCAAGAGGATGCTTATCTATCCTCTCTAGGTTATGCAAACAATTAGAAATTGAGCCAATTGTAAGATTTGGATCAGCTGGCCACAAACCATTCAATACAAAGTGTCCGTAATGACCTTCTCCATGTCCATGAGTGATCATGCCAATCAATGCCACCTGCAGATTATATCCTGAATCCACACCCTTGGGAACAATGCGTAATCTAGGAATGGCAGTTTTCTTTTGATCCATCTTATCATGGATTATGCATACATATTTTTGTGGTTGAGTTTCTGAATACGTGCGCCATGCATAATATAGGCTTCTGCAACTCTTTTGTTGTGCCATGTGAACTTCTCTCTCCCTCAAGAGAAGAGCTCTCTCTTCAAGAGAAGGTTTAGCTTCTAACCTTGCCTTGATTGAGCTACAAATATTGCACTTAGAGAACTCACTCGTCTTTGTTAAAGTGACATGTGGGTACTCTTTGTTCCAAATTCTACCAAAAGAAGATTGGGATAGCTTCTTCTCATAGCCCATTTGGTCAAGTGTCGTGTTGATTTCACATAAAATATCCACTTGTTTGTATGTTGATGGAATCACCAATTGAGTCTCTCTTGAGCCATCTAGCAGTGTTCTACTTCTATGTGGCATCTTCTCAGAGTTGTTTTCCACAAACTCATTTAGTAGTGCTCTTGCTAAACTAGTATGTTGAAGTCCCCTTCTCAATGTACATGTGTTCCCATGTACATATTGGCGCACACCATTTTCAAAGTTCTCCTTGTATCAATAAAATGATGTCTTTGGTATTCCATGTAGCTCATACCATGCTCTACAACAAACAATAGAGCCATTTAGCCTGAATTGGTATCGTGACTTCTCATCTTTCTGATAACATATAGAAAGAACATCATAAACATAATTAGTATGTGATTTTTGAGACTCTCCCCAAAACTGTTGTCGTAACCTTCTCACCATATCACGATCTGCAAACTGGAAACATTTTTGTGCACTACAATCAATGCATGATACCCTTTGAATTGATTTGTTTGAAAGGTAAAAAGTCGAAGCTGGTGCTGCTTTTGATTTTTGAGTCCTGTTCATGAAAGTGTATCGTCTCTTCCTTGACAACTGGACAACATTACTCCCATCAAGTTTTTTTCCAACATTGTCATCGTTCGATACATCCTCATATGTAGCATGCATGCCATCAACAGGAACAAATCATTGTAATGGGCTCCCATTCAACATTGTTGTCTGCTTGATGGGCCACTTTAGCAAAGTGATGTTACCCACTTCAACCACATCATCAATGCTTGCATTTTCTCTTTCAATACCCACACCCACACAATCAGGACCAAGTTCCTGAAAGTTGACATAATCATGTGGAAATACATATAAGATGGTCCCTTCATTCATGGTTTGCATCATTGTGTCATCTTTTAAAAGGACCCTCTGATTTCTCCAAGACTCTCGAATCATTGCTTCAAATTTTGGGCTTGTCATAGGTATTGCATCTGTAACTAGAGGATCAGAATGATCATGTTCTTCATCACCATTGTAGCTTTCCTGTGGATCAATTAAGTTCCCATTTAATACAAAAGATTGCAAAAGAATCTTTGACCATCGAACAGCACTCCATAATGAGCCTTGGAGAGATGAAGTATCCATTGTAGGAAAAGGTAGGACCACATCCTTCAAGCATTCCTCCACTAGTATGGAGACATTTCCATGCCCTATCTTTGTACCACCACAAGTGGAATCTGGATATGTTCTACACACACAGCCAATACCAACAATTTCATTGTCAAGTATCATATGTACTTTCTCCCCAGATTCAAAGTCCATCCTGTAAGTGAAAAAGATTACATTGTTAAATCCATAGTTATAGAAAAATACTCTTCAAACAAAAAATCATGCTACAACATGGAAAAGGTTTGCATAGGTTGGACAAGTGGTGAACCTTGAGACCAAATCCTCCTTGCTATATTAATGGAAGCAAGGTTGGAAATTATGGTGGATCTTGAAACCAAAGCATCCTTGCTATATTAGAGCATAGGTTGGACAAGTGGTGGACCTAGTTGTAATACCCACTGCCACCTATCAACTACTATAGGACTATGCTTTCCAATGTCCAAGTATCCCTTGAGTCTTTCAAGGTTGAACACGTGGTGGACCTAGTTATAATGCCCAATATCCAAGGTGAAATACCTTAGGACCTTGCTACCTTGCTTGCCAATGTTTACGTAGCCCCTCATTTATTTAATGGAAGTAAGGTTGGACAAGTGGTGGACCTTGAAACCAAAGCCTCTTTGCTATATGAGAGCATAGGTTGGACCTAGTTGTAATACCCACTGCCACCTATCAACTACTATAGGACTATGCTTTCCAATGTCCAAGTATCCCTTGAGTCTTTCAAGGTTGAACATGTGGTGGACCTTGAAACGAAAATCCCCTTTCTATATCAGACCATAGCTTGGACAAGTGGTGGACCTAGTTATAATGCCCAATATCAAAGGTGAAACACCTTAGGACCTTGCTACCTTGCTTGCCAATGTTTACATAGCCCCTCATTTCTTTAATGGAAGCAAGGTTGGACAAGTGGTGGACCTTGAAACTAAAGCCTCTTTGCTATATGAGAGCATAGGTTGGACCTAATTGTAATACCCACTGCCACCTATCAACTACTATAGGACTATGCTTTCCTATGTCCAAGTATCCCTTGAGTCTTGCAAGGTTGAACACGTGGTGGACCTTGAAACGAAAATCCCCTTTCTATATCAGAGCATATCTTGGACAAGTGGTGGACCTAGTTATAATGCCCAATATCCAGGTGAAATACCTTAGGACCTTTCTACCTTGCTTGCCAATGTTTACGTAGCCCCTCATTTCTTTAATGGAAGCAAGGTTGGACAAGTGGTGGACCTTGAAACCAAATCCTCTTTGCTATATGAGAGCATAGGTTGGACCTAGTTTTTATACCCACTGCCACCTATCAACTACTATAGGACTATGCTTTCCAATGTCCAAGTATCCCTTGAGTCTTGCAAGGTTGAACACGTGGTGGATTATAGAAACCAAAATCCCCTTTCTATATCAGAGCATATCTTGGACAATTGGTGGACCTAGTTATAATTCCCCTCCTTCTCTAATGGAAGAAAGGTTGGAAAAGTGGTGAATCTTGAAACCCAAACCCTTTGTCTATATATAGAGGATAGCTTGGACAAGTGGTGGGCTTAGTTGTAGTATCCAATGTCCAAGGTCCAAGGTGAACTATGTAAAAACCTTACTTCCAAAAACAAAGTCATACAAGTGGTTCTCCTTCAAACCAAAACGTCCTTAGTGTATTAGAACATAGCTTGGAGAAGTCGTGGACTTAGTTGTAATGGTGAATTTCCAAAGCAAACTATTATAGGACCTTGCTTCCCAAATCAAGTTTGGACAAGTGGTGGATCTTGAAACCAAAACCCCCTTACTGTATTAGAGCATAGCTTAGATAAGTGGTGGACCTAGCTGCCATGGAAAATGTTCAATGTGAACTGCTACAGGACCTTGCTATTAAATGTCTAAGTAGAGCTAGCCTCTTTAATGGAATCAAGGTTGGGAAAGTGGTGCATCTTGAAACCAAAAGCCCTTTATTGTATTAGAGCATAGCTTGGACAAGTGAGGGACCTAGTTTTAATGTGTGATGTCCAAAGAAAAGTATTATAAGACCTTGCTTTCCAATATTTGAATTGGTCAAGTGGTTAAAACTAAGTATAAAACTTTGACCATTTTCTTCTCGAATTGCCAAAAAGCTAGTTTTAGACACCCCTAAATGAAAATGGTTTAGGGTGGCCTTAAGCAACGTTTTTTCAAAGACTTGAACAAAAGGGTTGCCGAAGAGTAATGAAAATTTATTATGGCTTGAAGTGCCTGAGTATGTAAAAACAAGCCTAGGTTTTCCACGAGGCAAAAGGTGACATAATAAGAACATTGGAAACTTAGGATTGACCATGTGGCCTAAACTTTGGCAAGTGAAGTGGTGGCCAAGTTTTGTGGCACAGTGTGCACTTGGTCCTATATGTGTTGACCACTTGGCTAAATCTAGGACCATAAGGCCAAACCTTTGGCACCTTAAATATAGTATGGGACATAATCTAGAACTGCTATAGTAAATTAGTAGTATAGTTAATATGTTAATATTTGTATTATATTTAAGTATATGCTAAATATAATTTATGTTCAAAATTTCACTGATGAAGAATGTTCCCATTTAGCACTCCAGATGCGGGGTCTTAGGGAAATGCCACAATGGGTTGACAAGGTAGCGCTTCCACGTGAGGTTTGGGGGTAGCTCTCTTGATGGGGATGTGGAATATAGCGCTCTCGATGGAGGGGCTTGGGAGGCTGACTTTGGGATATTGTTCCGAGCGGAGTCAAGGGGCGGCAGCGCCCAAAGATTTTTTTGAAAAAGTGAATTCATAGTATAGAGTTACGCATGTTTTGCATATTTTCAACCATGATTTCTTTAATTTTGGCTGTGTGAATTGGTTAATGTTTTATATTGCTTTTTTTTTTTTGAATCCTATGATAAAACATGGACTTGTAGCATACGTGGCATTCTAATAAACCCTATCAAGATTAGGCACAGAGAGAGCGCACGAGCAACGCACACAGAGAAAGCAGGCGAGTAGAAAACACACAGAAAGCGCACATGGATCGCACACAGTTGGAGTATACACGCACGTAGAGGAGCAAGCCCGGCATCGTACACAACACACAGGTGGAGCGCACAGGATTAAAAGTTCGCGCACAAGATAAAGAAACAGCAGTGTACGCAACGCTTTCCAGAAGGGCAGGATCGGGCATAGCTTCTTCTCAGGAGACATTGCACACCTCACGAATAGAGAAAAAACAGGTATTTCTCTCTCTCTCACTCTCTGTCTTTCTCCATATAGAGAAGATGGTTCTCTGTAACTCTTCTTGCACACACACTCTCTCGTCAAAAGACAGAGATACGTAGTTTAAAAATATCCCCGCACACATGCACATATTCCTACACATCGTCTTCCTCTCTTCCACATACATAACCACAGTGAAATCTGTTATCTTGTTGTCTCTCTCTTGAAAATACATGCACATATTCCCACACATCGTCTTCCTCACTTCCACATACATAACCACAGTGAAATCTATTATCTTGTTGTCTCTCTCTTGAAAATACGTGCACATATTTCCATACATCGTCTTCCTCTCTTCCACATATATAAACACAATGAAATCTGTTATCTTTCTCTCTCTCCTCTCTCTAGAAAACAGGTATTTCTCTCTCTCTCTCTATCTATCTATCTATCTATCTCTGTATCTTGCTATCTCTCTCTTGAAAATACATGCTCATGTATGTGTGCGTCTGTGTTATCTATGTGTATGTATGTATATTTGTGTTATTTCATTGTAATACTCATACATAATGCAGATACACAATTACACTTAATTACGATATGCACACATAGTATATATACATACATAAATATCACAAATAACTAACACATTGTAATACTAGTAAACTTGAATGGAAGACTTACTTGCGTGATCTGTTAAAGTCGATTCTTGTAGCGAGTTCTGGATGTATGCTGAGCTGATTTTCCTCTAATCCATTTGTAGATATGATTGTAACTTCTGTTTCTAAAAAATAGTAGTGTTGTTTAGTGATACACCTAATGGACATAAATGGTTGAAACTAGGACATGTAGACCAAAAATACGTGTATTTCTTTGGATGAATATATACACTTTTTGGTGACCCTTACCACAAGTGGTGGACCTTGAGACCATTGGACTATAAGGACCTCCAAACAATACCTTGTACACTCAATCCTTCTTGGTATCTAGGTTGGACAAGTGGTGGACCTTGTTCAAATTCTCTAACCACTCTCTCTAACATGGTGACATAATTTAGGTGTGATAAATTCATATCTATGCAAACTAATATCAGTTTAGGCTTGTTAATTTGAATTTGTTTGAATTTATGTACAATATAATGATTTGAGGTTTGCATATTTGAATTTAGGTGGTATAATGATATCTTTTTGTGGTAAACTTGAATTTAAAATCAATTTTGCGTGGAATATTTTAAATTTAAGTGGTAAAATTTAAATTTTTATAAAAAAGTTTGAATTTTAAAATTAGGGCGGGATATTTTAAAATTTAGGCGGGATATTTAAAATTTGGGAGGGATATTTTCAATTTAGGCAAACAGATTTTGAATTTTAAATTTAGCCGGGAAGGTTTTGAATTTATAGCGAGATCTCTCTTACATAAGAGAGTATAGGTTGGACAAGTGGTGGACCTTAAAGCTACAGCATCCATGCTACTAGACATGATAGGTAGGGAATCTAGTTGAATATTGTATGTATAATATATATGTAATAGATCTAGCTTGGACAAGTGGTGGACCTTGGAGCAAAACCCCATGTAAAACATATCATGCACATTCCATTAAGTGGTGAGAAAAAATATCATTAAAGATATAGCCTTATAGGTTGGACAAGTGGTGGACCTTAACACCAAGATATTCTTAATGTAATGACATAGAGTGGAAAACTGGTGAATCTTGAGACCAAACCATGCTACTAGCGATAATAGCTTGGACAAGTGGTAGACCTTGAAATTAATCCCCCCATCTACGAAATATCGTGGGTTTAAGGTATTTTGATGGAGCCTAGCATCTTGGAGACATGGTGCAGCTTGCTTCTCTTCATCTCTATGATTCAAGTGGTGCACCTTGGAACCAAACCCCCATGTAAAACCTATCATGGTCACTCCAAGTGGTGAGAAAGAATAACCTTTAAGATATAGCCTTATAGGTTGGACAAGTGGTGGACCTTACAACCAAAATATTCTTAATATAATGACATAGAGTGAAAAAGTGGTGAATCTTGAGATAAAACCACTCATGCTACTAGCGATAATAGCTTGGAAAAGTGGTGGACCTTGAACGTAAACCCCCCATGTTTCAATAGACTTAGCTTCGACAAACGGTGGAGCATCGTTCTCTCCATGTTTCAATGGAGCCTAGCTTCGACAAGTGGTCGACCTTTGTTTCTCTCTATGTTTCAATAGAGTTACCTTGGACAAGTGGTGGAACTTGGAACCCAACCCCCATGTAAAACCTATCATGGTCACTCCAAGTGGGAAGAAAGAATAACCTTTAAGATGTAGCCTTATAGGTTGGACAAGTGGTGGCCATTAACACCCACATATTCTTAATTAAAGTGGTGAATCTTGAGACCAAACCACTCAGGCTACTAGCAATAATAGCTTAGACAAGTGGTGGACCTGGAATGTAAACCCCTCATCTACGAAATATCGTGGGTTTAATGTATTTCGATGGAGCGTAGCATCTTGGAGAAATGGTGCAGCTTGCTTCTCGTCATGTTTCAATGGAGCCTATCTTGGACAAATGGTGGAGCATCCTTCTCTCCATGTTTCATTGGACCCTAGCTTGGACAAGTGGTGGACCTTTGTTTCTCTCTATGTTTCAATAGAGCTAGCTTGGACAAGTGGTGGACCTTGGAACCAAACCCCCATGTAAAACCTATCATGGTCACTCCAAGTGGTAAGAAAAAATAACCTTTAAGATGTAGCCTTATAGGTTCGACAAGTGGTGGACCTTAGCACCCACATATTCTTAATAAAAGTGGTGAATCTGGAGACCAAACCACTCAGGCTACTAGCAACAATAGCTTGGACAAGTGGTGGACCTTGAATGTAAACCCCTCATCTACGAAATATCGTGGGTTTAATGTATGTCGATGGAGCCTAGCATCTTGGAGACATGGTGCAACTTGCTTCTCATCATGTTTCAATGGAGCCTATCTTGAACAAATGGTGGACCATCCTTCTCTCCATGTTTCAATGGAGCCTAGCTTGGACAAGTGGTGGACCTTTGTTTCTCTCTATGTTTCAATAGAGTTAGCTTGGACAAGTGGTGGACCTTGGAACCAAACCCCCATGTAAAACCTATCATGGTCACTCCAAGTGGTAAGAAAGAATAACCTTTAAGATGTAGCCTTATAGGTTGGACAAGTGGTGGACCTTAACACCCACATATTCTTAATATAATGACATAGAGTGGAAAAGTGGTGAATCTTGAGACCAAACCACTCAGGCTACTACCAATAATAGCTTGGAAAAGTGTTGGAACTTGAATGTAAACCCCTCATCTACGACATATCGTAAGTTTAATGTTTTTCGATGGAGCCTAGCATCTTGGAGACATGGTGCAACTTGCTTCTCGTCATGTTTCAATGGAGCTTATCTTGGACAAATGGTGGAGCATCCTTCTATCCATGTTTCAATGGAGCTTAGCTTGGACAAGTGGTGGACCTTTGCTTCTCTCTCTGTTTCAATAGAGTAAGCTTGGACAAGTGGTGGAGCTTGGAACCAAACCCCCATGTAAAACCTATCATGGTTACTCCAAGTGGTAAGAAAGAATAACCTTTAAGATATAGACTTATAGGTTGGACAAGTGGTGGACCTTAACACCCACATATTCTTAATATAATGACATAGAGTGGAAAAGTGGTGAATCTTGAGACAAAGCCACTCATGCTACTAGCGATAATAGCTTGGACAAGTATCGGCCCTTGAATGTAAATCCCCCATGTACAAATTATCCTAGGTTTAAGGTATTTCGATGAAGCCTAGCATCTTGGAGACATGGTGCAGCTTGCTCCTCTTTATTTTTTGAGGAGCCTATCTTGGACAATGGTGGAGCATCCTTCTCTCCATGTTTCAATGGACCCTAGCTTGGACAAGTGGTAGACCTTTGCTTCTCTCTATGATTCAATAGAGTTTGCTTGGACAAGTGGTGGACCTTAGAACTCAAACCCCCATGTAAAACCTATCATGGTCACTCCAAGTGGTGAGAAAGAATAACCTTTAAAATATAGCCTTATAGGTTGGACAAGTGGTGGACCTTAACACCCAAATATTCTTAATATAATGACATAGAGTGGAAAAGTAGTGAATCTTGAGACAAAACCACTCATGCTACTAGCGATAATAGCTTGGACAAGTGGTGGAACTTGAACGTAAACCCCCCATGTTTCAATAGACTTAGCTTTGACAAATGGTGGAGCATCGTTGTCTCCATCTTTCAATGGAGCCTAGCTTGGACAAGTAGTGGACCTTTGTTTCTCTCTAGGTTTCAATAGAGTTAGCTTGGACAAGCTGTGGTGGACCTTGGAACCAAACCCCCATGTAAAACCTATCATGTTCACTCCAAGTGGTGAGAAAGAATAACCTTAATGATATATCCTTATAGGTTGGACAAGTGGTGGACCTTAACACCCAGATATTCTTAATATAATGGCATAGAGTGGAAAAGTGGTGAATCTTGAGAGCAAACTACTCATGCTACTAGCGATAATAGGTTGGACAAGTGGTGGACCTTGAATGTAAACCCCCCATCTACAAAATATCGTGGGTTTAAGGTATTTAGATGGAGCCTAGCATCTTGGAGACATGGTGCACCTTGCTTCTCTTCATATTTCAATGGAGCCTATCTTGGACAAATGTTGGAGAATCCTTCTCTCCATGTTTCAATGGACCCTAGCTTGCAGAAGTGGTGGACCTTTGCTTCTCTCTATGTTTCAATAGAATAAGCTTGGACAAGTGGTGGACCTTGGAACCAAACCCCAATTTAAAACCTATCATGGTCACTCCAAGTCGTGAGAAATAATTACCTTTAAGATATAGCCTTATAGGTTGGACAAGTGGTGGACCTTAACACCCAGATATCCTTAATATAATGACATAGAGTGATAAAGTGGTGAATCTTGAGACAAAACCACTCATGCTACTAGCGGTAATAGCTTGGAAAAGTGGTGGACCTTGAACGTAAACCCCCCATGTTTCAATAGAGTTAGTTTCGAAAAATCATGGAGCATCCTTCTCTCCATGTTTCAATGGAGCCTAGCTTAGACAAGTGGTGGACCTTTGCTTCTCTCTATAATTCAATAGAGTTAGCTTGGACAAGTGGTGGAACTTGAAACGAAACCCCCATGGAAAACCTATCATGGTCACTCCAAGTCGTAAGAAAGAATAACCTTTAAGAGGTAGCCTTATAGGTTGTACAAGTGCTGGACCTTAACACCCACATATTCTTAATACAATGACATAGAGTGGAAAAGTGGTGAATCTTGAGACCACACCACTCAGGCTACTACCAATAATAGCTTGGACAAGTGTTGGACCTTGAATGTAAACCCCTCATCTACGACGTATCATGGGTTTAATGTTTTTCGATGGACCCTAGCATCTTGGAGACATGGTGCAGCTTGCTTCTCGTTAGGTTTCAATGGAGCCTATCTTGGACAAATGGTGGAGCATCCTTCTCTCCATGTTTCGATGGAGCCTAGCTTGGACAAGTGGTGGACCTTTGCTTCTCTCTCTGCTTCAATAGAGTTAGCTTGGACAAGTGGTGGAGCTTGGAACCAAACCCCCATATAAAACCTATCATGGTCACTCCAAGTGGTAAGAAAGAATAACCTTTAAGATATAGACTTATAGGTTGGACAAGTGGTGGACCTTGAATGTAAACCCCTCATCTACAAAATATGGTGGGTTTAGGGTATTTAGATGGACCCTAGCATCTTGGAGACATGGTGCACCTAACTTCTCTTCATGTTTCAATGGAGCCTATCTTGGACAAATGGTGGACCATCCTTCTCTCCACGTTTCAATGGACCCTAGCTTGGACAAGTGGTTGACCTTTGCTTCTCTCTGTGTTTTAATAGAGTTAGCTGGGACAAGTGGTGGACCTTGGAACCAAACCCCAATGTAAAACCTATCATGGTCACTTCAAGTCGTGAGAAAGAATAACCTTTAAGATATAGTCTTATAGGTTGGACAAGTGGTGGACCTTAACACCCAAATATTCTAAACATAATTACATAGAGTGAAAAAGTGGTGAATCTTGAGACAAAACCACTCATGCTACTAGCGGTAATAACTTTGAAAAGTGGTGGACCTTGAACGTAAACCCCCCATGTTTCAATAGAGTTAGCTTCGACAAATGGTGGAGCATCCTTCTCTCCATGTTTCAATGGAGCCTAGCTTTTACAAGTGGTGGACCTTTGCTTCTCTCTATGATTCAATACAGTTAGCTTGGACAAGTGGTGGACCTTGGAACCAAACCCCCATGTAAAACCTATCATGGTCACTCCAAGTGGTACGAAAGAATAACCTTTAAGATGTAGCCTTATAGGTTGGACAAGTGGTGGACCTTAACACCCACATATTCTTAATATAATGACATAGAGTGGAAAAGTGGTGAATCTTGAGACCAAACCACTCAGGCTACTACCAATAATAGCTTGGACAAGTGTTGGACCTTGAATGTAAACCCCTCATCTATGACATATCGTGGGTTTAATGTTTTTCGCTGGAGCCTAGCATCTTGGAGACATGGTGCAGGTTCCTTCTCGTCATGTTTCAATGGAGCCTATCTTGGACAAATGGTGGAGCATCCTTCTCTCCATGTTTCAATGGAACCTAGCTTGGACCAGTGGTGGACCTTTGCTCCTCTCTCTGTTTCAATAGAGTTAGCTTGGACAAGTGGTGGAGCTTGGAACCAAACCCCCATATAAAACCTATCATGGTCACTCCAAGTGGTAAGAAAGAATAACCTTTAAGATATAGTTATAGGTTGGACAAGTGGTGGACCTTAACACCCACATATTCTTAATATAATGACATAGAGTGGAAAAGTGGTGATTCTTGAGACAAACCACTCATTCTACTAGCGATAATAGCTTGGACAAGTGGTGGACCTTGAATGTAAACCCCCATGTACAAAATATCTGGGTTTAAGGTATTTCGATGAAGCCTAGATCTTGGAGACATGGTGCAGCTTGCCTCTCTTCATGTTTCAATGGAGCCTATCTTCCGCCAATGGGGGATCATCCTTCTTAAATGTCTCAATGGAGCCTAGCTTGGACAAGTGGTGGACCTTTGCTTCTCTCTATGTTTCCATAGAGTTAGCTTGGACAAGTGGTGGACCTTGGAACCAAACCCCCATGTAAAACATATCATGGTCATTCCAAGTGGTGAGAAAGAATACCCTTTAAGATATAGCCTTATAGGTTGGACAAGTGGTCGACCTTAAAACCTAGATCTTCTTAATATAATGACATAGAGTGGAAAAGTGGTGAATCTTGAGACCAAACCACTCATGCTACTAAGGATAATAGTTGGACAAGTGGTGGACCTTGAATGTAAACCCCCCATGTACGAAATATCATGGGTTTAAGGTATTTCAATGGAGCCTAGCATCTTGGAGACATGGTGCAGCTTGCTTCTCTTCATGTTTCAATGGAGCCTATCTTTGACAAATGGTGGAGCATCCTTCTCTCCATGTTTCAATGGAGCCTAGCTTGGACAAGTGGTGGACCTTTGCTTCTCTCTATGTTTCAATAGAGTTAGCTTGGACAAGTGGTGGACCTTGGAACCAAACTCCCATGTAAAACTATCATGGTCACTCCAAGTGGTGAGAAAGAATAAGTTTAAGATATAGCCTTATAGGTTGGACAAGTGGTGGACCTTAGCACCCAGATATTCTTAATATAATGACATAGAGTGGAAAAGTGGTGAATCTTGAGACCAAACCACTCATGCTACTAGAGATAATAGGTTGGACAAGTGGTGGACCTTGAATGTAAACCCCCCATGTACGAAATATCATGGGTTTAAGGTATTTCAATGGAGATTAGCATCTTGGAGACATGGTGCAGCTTGCTTCTCTTCATGTTTCAATGGAGCGTATCTTGGACAAATGGTGGAGCATCCTTCTCTCCATGTTTCAATGGAGCCTAGCTTGGACAAGTGGTGGACCTTTGATTCTCTCTATGTTTCAATAGAGTTATCTTGGACAAGTGGTGCACCTTGGAACCAAACCCCCATGTAAAACCTATCATGGTCACTCCAAGTGGTGAGATAGAATACCCCTTAAGATATAGCCTTATAGGTTGGACAAGTGCTGGACCTTAACACCCAGATATTCTTAATATAATGACATAGAGTGGAAAAGTGGTGAATCTTGAGACCAAACCACTGATGCTACTAGAGATAATAGGTTGGACAAGTGGTGGACCTTGAATGTAAACCCTCCATGTACGAAATATCATGGGTTTAAGGTATTTCAATGGAGATTAGCATCTTGGAGACATGGTGTAGCTTGCTTCTCTTCATGTTTCAATGGAGCGTATCTTGGACAAATGGTGGAGCATCCTTCTCTCCATGTTTCAATGGACCCTAGCTTGGACAAGTGGTGGACCTTTGCTTCTCTCTATGTTTCAGTAGAGTTATCTTGGACAAGTGGTGGACCTTGGAACATAACCCCCATGTAAAACCTATAATGGTCACTCCAAGTGGTGAGAAAGAATAACCCTTAAGATATAGCCTTATAGGTTGGACAAGTGCTGGACCTTAACACCCAAATATTCTTAATATAATGACATAGAGTGAAAAAGTGGTGAATCTTGAGAGCAAACCACTCATGCTACTAGCGTTAATAGGTTAGACAAGTGGTGGAGCTTGAATGTAAACCCCCCATGTTTCAATAGAGTTAGCTTCGACAAATGATAGAGCATCCTTCTCTCCATGTTTCAATGAAGCCTAGCTTGGACAAGTGGTGGACCTTTGTTTCTCTCTATGTTTCAATAGAGTTAGCTTGGACAAGTGGTGGACCTTGGAACCAAACCCCCATGTAAAACATATCATGGACATTTCAAGTGGTGAGAAATAATACCTTTTAAGATATACCCTTATAGGTTGGACAAGTGGTCGACCATAACACATAGATCTTCTTAACGTAATGACATAGAGTGGAAAAGTGGTGAATCTTGAGACCAAACCACTCATGCTACCAGAGATAATAGGTTGGACAAGTGGTGGACCTTGAATGTAAACTCCCCATGTACAAAATATCGTGGGTGTAAGGTATTTCAATGGATCTTAGCATCTTGGAGACATGGTGCAGCTTGCTTCTCTTCATGTTTCAATGGAGCCTATCTTGGACAAATGGTGGAGCATCCTTCTCTCCATGTTTCAATGGACCCTAGCTTGGACAAGTGGTGGACCTTTGCTCCTCTCTATGTTTCAATAGAGTTATCTTGGACAAGTGGTGGACCTTGGAACAAAACCCCCATGTAAAACCTATCATGGTCATTCCAAGTGGTCAGAAAGAATACCCTTTAAGATATAGCCATATAGGTTGGACAAGTGGTGGACCTTAACACCCAGATCTTCTTAATATAATGACATAGAGTGGAAAAGTGGTGAATCTTGAGACCAAACCACTCATGCTACTAGTGATAATAGGTTGGACAAGTGGTGGACCTTGAATGTAAACCCCCCATGTACGAAATATCATGGGTTTAAGATATTTCAATGGAGCCTAGCATTTTGGAGACATGGTGCAGCTTGCTTCTCTTCATGTTTCAATCGAACCTGGCTTGGACAAATGGTGGAGCATCCTTCTCTCCATGTTTCAATGGAGCCTAGCTTGGACAAGTGGTGGACCTTTGATTCTCTCTATGTTTCAATAGAGTTAGCTTGGACAAGTGGTGGACCTTGGAACCAGACCCCTATGTAAAACCTATCATGTGCATTCCAAGTGGTGGTAAATAATACCATTTTAGATATAGCCTTATAGGTTGGACAAGTGGTGGACCTTAACACCCAGATCTTCTTAATATAATGACATAGAGTGGAAAAGTGGGAATCTTGAGACCAAACCACTCATGCTACTAGGGAGAATAGGTTGGACAAGTGGTGGACCTTGAATTTAAACCCCATATATACAAAATATCGTGGGTTTAAGGTATTTCAATGGAGCCTAGCATCTCGAAGACATGGTGCATATTGCTTCTCTTCATGTTTCAATGGAGCCTATTTTGGACAAATGGTGGAGCATCCTTCTCTCCATGTTTCAATGGACCCTAGATTGGACAAGTGGTGGACCTTTGCTTCTCTCTATGTTTCAATATAGTTAGCCTATATTAGACAATTAGTAGACCTCGAATCTCTCCATGTTGTCTAGAGCTGAGCTTGGACAAGTGGTGGACCTTACTTCTCCCTTCCCTTAGTTTACTAGCTTAAAAGATTACTATGTATACTTGCTTAGATCTAACTTGAACAAGTGGTGGACCTTGTATTCACACAAACTTAATTCATTACAAAAAAGTATATGCTAAAATAACATTTGGTTTTTTTTGTTTCAGGAAAGATGGCTCCAGAAAAACAGGTTGCAAGGGTTGCTGTCTCAGTTGACTATACTTGCAATGATGTTAGGAAATGGTATTTGGACATACATGGTATAGAGGGTGCACAATTTCATAAGGTGCATCTATTTATTGCCAAAAAGGAGAATGACAGCTTGTTTGAAGATGTTGGACAAGTTGTGAAAGCATCTGTCTCTGTAGTTGATAGTCATCCGGAGGTGGAATGCATTGACATTCTAGTTCCAATGAATCTAGAATTTCAACTATCTCCAGGAGCATATGCATTGGAGCGCATGTCTAGAAACAAAGAAGAGACAATGTTTTCTCGAGGATGGAAGTTTGCAGAATCAAATCCAAACATCACAGCAGATCAACTTCAAAGCTCCATCATTGCCACACTACAACGAAAAAAGGTGAAATCTTCACGACCACCATCCACAAAGAAGCAAGCAAAAGTGCAAAAAGTAGCAGCTAAGCGAACTAGTTCCATTTTGGATGTAGACAAGGCATCTTTGGCATCCTCATCAACAAAGGGTTCAATGTCAAAGATGAGAATTGTGGATCGAGATGTTTTAGAAGCTGAGGCCATGAAAGGACAAGAAAAAGATACAGGTGGAATGAATAAGTACATAAATTATTTTCCTTTCCAATATAGGGAATTTGATATCCCTATTCAAAATTGTTGGCTTGCTCCTGATCACTATAATGCAGGTATTATGGATAAAAAACACGCTAAAAGTGTGTTATTTGGATTTTCACGGAGTACGACCAAGCCTGCAGCATGTGCATATTTGATGCATGTTCGAAATGCAAAATCAAAGAAGGGGACTCCTTTGGCAGTAGAAGAGGTAGAGGAGCAACATTCTTGATGGGCATCATTATTGGATTCTTGATGGGCAACATTCAATCTATGCTGCAAAAGTTTTGCTTCACAATGAACAAAACAACAAAGAGGTATTTGAAAGACTGATTAGCGTGTATAAATTTAGAAAGGCTCGCATTGTTGTGAATGCTCCTCCATTTGTTGCAACTGCTATATCTGCCATTGCAAATGAGGAGGCTCAGGCATTGTATGTCAAGCAACCTTACAGCCAAATATTGAGACATTTACGGAGTCAATGGATCTTCTCAAGACGACCACCAAAGGCAGCAAGTGGAATTGCAGAGGGACATGCATCTCATGCTGGATGGGATGTAAGTTATTTTCTTTGTCTTTTTGATAGTGTTTAATTAACAAATCTTGCTCAATAGTTTAATTATTTCTCTATTTATTTTTAGGCTTTTCTTCGATTGGCAAGAATGAGTGCAGCAGCAAGTTGGATTGCTAAACAGGCACACATGGTCACGTACTCTGATTTAGTTTATGATTGCTGGATAGAAATCATTGAAAAGCTAGAAGAGGAGAATAAGAAACCCCCAACAACTGTATTTAGATACCTTTGTGGCCTTGAGGAATCAGAGGTAAAGACTATTCAAGAAGAGATTAGAGATGAGAAGATTTTACTGTCAAAGAGTGCAAAGGATGGTGATGCAACTGACATGTATGATCGAATCAAGCAGTTGAAGCAAGACAAATTGATTCAAGATGCACTTCTTGAAGGCTTCAACAATTTGAATGAGTCTTCACCATGTAAAGACTGGGAGGAGGTGGTCAAAATGTATAACATCAATGATGTTGTTTATAAAACAATTTTAATGCTATGCGAGGAATGGATCAAATCTAGTTTGACGCGTGGAACAAAGAAAATGGCTTTTCCAGATGGAGCAATAAAATACATGCAATGGGCAATTCACCTTCAAAAGGAGAAAACTGAGCCTAGAGATTTGCCATGGTCAATCTATGTGGTGAGCCTACAAATGGAAGGCAATCTCTACTTGATGCGCCACTTCAATAATAAAGTGCCTATTGGCTTATGTGTTTTAGATATGACAAAAAACGTTGGAGGCAATTTGAAGTGGAGTGAGGAGACATTTAACAATGCTTTGGATGGGATCTTGGCTATTGCTGGAGGGTCAACAGATCCTGGATTTGTCTTTCTTGAATTTGTGGATTTCACTAACTTCACAAAATTGCAATGTGCCTTTCACGCCATGGGAGATAATCTGAGCTACCATTGTTGTGGTGCATTGCATCACTTTCCATCAGCTCCTTGCAAAGGAGCAATTCAATTCCTAACAGTTATTGCCTTCTTGGGACAAGGCAATGCATTTGAAGACCTGAGAAGAAGATCAGAGGAACATCCCATGCCAATTGATTGTTCTCTTCTTCAAGTAGCAGATAACGATATGTCAGATTTGCAATATTTGGAGGCCAAAAAAAGAGCTTTGGTCAAGCACTACATTCATACATATTGTTTTGAAGACCGCAAGCTTGTTGATGTTTTTGGTGATGGCTCCTTGGTTGCACAAGAAGGAATACAACAGAAAAAAGAAGTTATATGCTTAATTGATAGTGTGGAGGAGGAAAAAAACGTGGAGACCATGCTGCTAGACTTTGCTAAGTCTCATGAAGATATAGAAAAATGGGCTGGAATTCAACAATCCACTTCGAAATCAGATGACATTGTGCCTGTTACAGAGGAGTTCTCTCCACAAAGAGAAGAAGAAGAAGAACAACAACATCCTCTGTCAATGGAGGACTTTTTGGAAATGGAGACACGTATGTTTTGAGTTTCTTGTTACTGATTTGATACTCTTAATGTTAGATTTTTCTTTATATAGTATTGATTGAGTTTGTATTTTTTATCTCAAGCATTCAAGGTTTGAATGTAAATAATAAATTACTTGAGTTTTTGAATGGTGGATCTTTAGACTAAAACTATAACATTTAATACTCACAAAGACTTAATTACTTAAGAGCTTGAACTCAATAAGTTTTGGACCTTTTATCAATACCCCCTTGATATGATACATTAGATCGTAGAATGGTTAAATGGTGATGCTTCATAAATTGAACCTAGCTTAGACAGGTGTTGGAGCCTAAATTTAAACTAACCTTGCTAGAAGTGAGCTTATGTTTGGACTTTGAGAACTAGCATAAGTAATCAATTAGAGCATATATTAGACATGTGGTGGTGGCCTTAGAGACCAAAATCTTAATGAGCTTGGAAAGGTATTTAAGTACTGCAATTTACTTAGTTTTAGTACTCACTAAAGGCATAGCTTGACAAAAGGTGGACCTTACATGGATCCTAATTTCAAGAGGTGTGGTAGACCTTCAAACCAAGATCATATAGCTTGGACATGTGGTGGACCTTGCATGGAGACTAGTTTAGACAAGTGTGGTACACCTTGTAACCAACACCCATTTGTTATATTAGCTTGGACAAGTGGTGGACCTTGCTTTTATGTTTCAATGGAGCATATTTTGGACAGGTGGTAGACCTTGTTTCTCTCCATGCTTCAATGGAGAGAAACATTAGCTTGGACAAGTGGTGGACCTTGCTTTTATGTTTTAAAGGAGCATATTTCGGACAAGTGGTAGACATTGTTTCTCTCCATGGTTCAATGGAACCCACCTTAGACAAGTGAAGTACCTTGAAACCAAACCCCCATAATACAACCTACTAAATAGGTTGGAAAATTGGTGGTATATGAAACCATCCATGATAGAGCATAGTATAGGTGAAAACGTAGTGGTCCTTATATCAATTACCCATGCATAGCTTGGACAAGTGGTGGACCTTGATTCTCTCTATGTTTCAATGGATCCTATCTTGGACTATAGATATATCTTACTTATTTCCATGCTTCAATGGATTGTAGCTTGGATAAGGAGTGGACCTTCAAACAAAACTCCACAGCATAGCATATATTAACAATTCATGGGTTTTATAGAGATTTTCTTGCCTATTTTGGAGAGTTGGTACACCTTTATTCTCCATTCTTCAATGGATCTGAGGTTGGACAAGCGGAGCTGGAGAAGTGGTCAACCTTAAAATGAAACCTCCCATGCTACAACCCATCATAGATCGTATATGTAGTGGACCTTGAAACTCTTTTATGTCCCTAGCTTAGAGAAGCATTGCACTCTTTATTATCTCCATACATGAAGGCAAGGTTGGACAAGTGGTGGACCTTCAAACCACAATCTCTATGGAATAATAGGCAAGTGGTGGAGCTTGTTTTCTCCATGTTCCAATGGAGCCTAGCTTAGACAAACAATGGAGCTTGCTTCTCTCCATGTTTCAATGGATCCTAGCTTAGAAAAGTGGTGGAGCTTTGATTCTCTCCATGTTCCAATGGACCATAGCTTAGACAAGTGGTAGACCGTGAAAAACCCCCCCGTATACAACATATTATGGGGTTTTCATGTTTCAATGGCACCTAGCTTGGAAAAATGGTAGAGCTTTCTTCTCTTTATGTTTCAATGGATCCAATCTTAGCCAAGTGGTGGACCTTGAAACAAGAATCCCCCCCCCCCCCCCCTATGTACAACGTATTATGGGTTTTGAAAGCATTGGGAGAAAATAATAGCTTTGATAAGTGGTGGACCTTGCTTCTCTCCATGCTTCAATGGAGCCGAGGTTGGACACATGTTGGAGAGAAGATGGTTGCCCATGAAATAGACCATGCATGCTATAATCAATCATATGTTGTACACATGGTGGACCTTGCAATTGTTTTATATGCCTAACTTGGACAAGTGGAGGACCCTTGATTACCTCCAGATATCAACAACAAGCCAAGTTTGGACAAGTGTAGTACCACCAAACCAGAATCTCTATGCTACAATAGAGTATAGGTAGGACACGCAGTGAACCTTGATATCAAACCATCCATGCTACTAGAGATGATAGGTTTCACATGTGGTGGAACCTTGTATCAATGTTCTATGTGTAGTTTTTGACTAGTGATAGACCTTGAAACTAATCCCTCTAGGCTACAAGAAAAAAGAGATGGATGAGGAGGCTAGACTACTTTTGTTGCATCAATGCATCCCATGTTACCACATATACTATAGGGTTCTTGGATAAGTGTTGGATCTTGTGTCAATGCTCCATGTCTAGCTTGGACAAGTGGTGGACCTTGGTTCTCTCTATGCTTCAAATGGGCAATAGATTGGAGACATAGTGGCCTTTTTTTTCCAATGATTTTATTTTTTGGAAACCTTGGAGGCACCATGTAAGAGGCACTCTAAGTCTTCCATACAATAGACCTATTGGACTATAAAATAATGATATCTTTCTTTGATATTGTCATTATTTTATGCATAATATTTTCTTCTCTTTGCAGACACAAAGGAGTTAAGTGATATAAAAACTAGATGTATTTCACACTATGATTGGCATGAAGATCCTTTTGGGACACCAACTTTTCCTATTCCCAAAGATGTAATTTTCCATATTAACGGTGTGGATTTTGAAGTGCGACTTTCATGTATTGAAGGAGCTGGTTATGGGCTATTTGTGCATACTACCCTGGAAAGTGGTTTGACTATTCTAAACTATGGAGGGCATAAGTATAGATTTCAAGACTGGAAAAAGATATGCAAAATTTTTCCAAGAGCTTATAAATATTCTCTTCTAGAGGATCCAAACATAGAAGAAGAGGAAGATCAATCATACATTATTGGTTGTGTAGAAGAAGGAAACGTGTCGGGCTATATAAATAGTTCTCACAGTATAAATTTCTGTCCCAACGTACGCTATACATTTGATCCAAATTTTCCACCTTGGCATAAATGCACCTCTTCACACATCAAGTCAGAAGAATATGGCCATGTATGCATTGAGACTATTTGTCAAGTTGAAGCAGGAGAAGAGTTGTTTGCTGACTATAACTTTACTTGACATTGTAAAGTATTATACATGGATGGAAATCTCAAGTACATGCATCATTTTCATTTTTCATGGATGAAATCTCAAGTGAATATAACATTTGATTATTGTTTAGTTTATGCTCAACGAGAATCTAAAGTGCTCTTATGCTTTGTGTGTTGTCTAACTTATTTGACTACCTTGGCCATAGAATCTTGATTCTACTCTAGATTTGTGATAAATCTTACCAAAATTTAATCAATGTCTAGGTTGGACAAGTGGTGGGGCTTCAAACATTACTATCTTAAACAAGTGGAGTTATCTTACTTGAATAAGTGGTGGCCTTTGAATCCAAATCTAAGCCAAATCTCTAATTGTTTGCTTGTAGTTTAGGTTGGACATTTGGTGGACCTTGTATCCATGTTTCCTCAACAAGGGTGGCTTTTAGTTTTCACTTTAAGTACTCATCTTTAATAAAGTGTAGGATGGAAAATGTTTGAGTTAGTAGATTGTATTTTAGACAAGTGGTGTTTGGTGTACGAATGCTGAAAATGGTTGCAAGGATTCTAACAACGACTTTACCTTAAATAAATTTCTTACTAGGAGTTCTACATATAAATATGGTGAATAAAATTCTAGTGGTTTTGAGATACCATTTGTGCGTGTGTTTTCTTAGATTCACAAACTGGGATGGATAATGCTCCTATGGTTCAGTCAACAACTATAGAATCCATAGATTCTATGGTTTCTAAAGTGCCCAAGATGGATGATATTTCTATACTAGAGTCTAGTGTTGTGCAACTTGAGCAAGCATCCAATAATGAGAACCAAGAAATCGATGCTTCAAAAATGCAACATACATCAAAAGAGACTGAAAAGTCCACTCACGAGCTATTGCCAATTGGTACTACGTCATGTAGCGTAGATGTTGAGAAATCCATGCTTACAATTATATTGGATTTAAATGGTCTATTGTTGAAATGTTCCCCTCAACCATCCTCACACCACAACTCAGTGCAAATGGATTCAAAAAGATATATTATACTCAGGCCAGGTTGCATCCAATTCTTGAAGACTATTTTACAGAGGTTTAATGTTGCAATTTGGTCGACAGCTACTAGGAACAATTTGGTCGACAGCTACTAGCACTAAACAACTTAGCTGAGGATACATTGCCTTTCTTTGCAATTTGGTCGCAAGATGTTTGCTACACCGCTCAAACTCAAAAATTGTTTAGACCCGACAATCCAAACGTTGAGGCAATGTTCAAGCCTCTAGCCAAAATTGCCATGGGGTTTGAATGTGATCCACAAAGAACAGTGCTTATTGATGACTCTCCTTACAAGGGATGTATTTCACCAACAAACAATTGCATTTTTCCACCACAATTTGATGCTGAGAAGATGGTTGACAATATGCTCTTGGAGGAGCTACTGCCATACTTGATTCAGCTTGATGAGAGAAGGGATGTGCGTGGTTTAATTGCTTCTAATCGTTATGGACAACCTATAGTGACAAATGATAGTGAATACAAACAAATCATGGAGTATTGGAAGCAGAAAAATGATGTTTGGTCAGCTAAGGTGTTCTTTACAAGAAGAATACCACCTGCAAAAGGTGACAGGGATGAAACTATCATTGAAAATGCAAGTGACACAAGCCACCGCAATGAAATGAGAAGAGCCCAAATACAAGAGATCTTAGCAAAGGAGCGTACACCCATTGAAAGCATGAAGGCGTCACAATTGACCACTTTAGCTAGGCAATTGGGTTGTAACACAAAAGGAGTTTTGAAGGCAACCACAACAAAGGCTTATATAAATAAGGTGAAAGCTGAGAACAGTCTTCTAAGACTGGATAGAAAGCAACCCTAAGGTACTAGTGACATGTCATATATTCTTGATACACATACTTGAACACTCATGTGCATGGTATCTAACAAATCTTTCTTTTTATTCCTTCCTGCAGGATCTTACAAAGGATACTACTAGATGGAGCTCAATCAATAGAGATTTTGATATGTTTGCTCAAAATAATGAAGCAGTCACCTACATTTTTTGTTTATCAATTTCTTGAGAGACTTTCTTTTAGTTTGTAATCATCAAATGAAATGAAAAGTATCCTTCTTATAAGATTGTTGATCTTTTTCTCGTTCAAAATTTTCAATTGTGATTTATAGTTTTGTTAGCATGAGATTGTGCTTTTTTAGTTTGAAAAAAACTGTCAAAGATCCAAGTCTTTTTGGCTTTACTTAAGTTATTAATTGTGAAAGATCCAAGTCTTTTTGCTTTACTTAAGTTATTGATTGTCTATGTAATAGTCCTTAAAACTATATCGGATGGCTTTCTTGCTCCCATGTCTCACATTGGTCTTTAGGTAAGACAAGTGGTGACCTTGAAAGTATGGTCTCATATCTCGATCAAGTGAAGAGACATGAAGCTTAAATATCACTACTATGTATCTAGTGTTAAACTCCACCAAGACAAAGATACTAGAGTGCCAAATTGCAGTCTAGTTTAAGTGAAAATCCATTTGAGCTAAGGTAAAACTTATAGTGTCTCATTTTTCTAGGATTCTACCCCATCAAGGAAGTTAGAATCTAGCACAAACCAATTATGACTCTTTTGGAGCCTCGATAGGACAATTCGTGGAACTTAAGAGACTTATTATTGAGTTAGAGTCTAGTTTAGATAAGCAAAAGATCTTCAAACCAGCACTTGACTTTCTTACTATTCAATATTCAAAGTCCCTTGAGGCTAACAAATTACATACCTACTTGTAACCTAACTAATGAGTAATTATATAGATCTAAGCAAGTATATATAATGAGTCTTCAAACTAATAAAACAAGGGAAGAGAGTAGCAAGGTCCACTACTTGTCCAAGATCAGCTCTAGAAAACATAGAAAGATGCTAGTTCTACTAATTGTCTAATTATAGGCATGGAGAAATGATAGAAGGTTAACCTATCATCGCTAGTAAGATGGGAGGTTTGGCCTTAAGATTCACCATGTAACCAACCTATACATCATTGTATTATGAAGAGTAGAAAAGCAAAGCTCCACCACTTGTCCAAGCTAGTTCTAAAATCCACATGGAGATAAGCAAGCTCCACCATTTGTCAAATCTCTCTTCCATTAAAACATGAAAAAACTCAGCTATGTTGTACAGGGGGGACTTTTTTCCAAGGTCCACCACTTGTCCAAGCTAGGATCCCTTAAAACATGGAAATAAATAAAGCTCCACCACTCGTCCAACCTTTAGAGTTGCAAAGTGTATGCGTTGTCTAAACTAGGTATGGGAAAATAATTGAAGGTCCACCACTTGAAACATGGAGTCAAGCAAGCTCCACCATGTCTCCAATATGCTAGAATCCATTGAAACACCCTAAACCCATGATATTTGTTGGAGCTATATATGGCTCACTCTACTCAACTTGGTCTCACCTATATATTTGTATCTTGTCCTCAATATGAATCAGTCTTTGGGAGCGTATATGGTGTGTCTCTTGTCTCGTCTCTCTCTCTTTCTCTCTACATCTCAACATGGTATCAGAGCAGTAACGATCATGCGCCGATTCAATTCATGGTGACAAAACAGTATGTGTATGCGATTCGCACGTAAGATTCAAAATTGTTACAAATTTTATTTTTGAGTGTTGATTCTTGTTAACTGTGGTTGTTTTGTGTTAAGAAGAATATGATTAGTGTTTTATGTGGCGTTTATTTATAATCAATCTAATCGTTGATTACGTTTTCTTGTTAATGACACCCTGAACTTCATCTCAATTTTTCTTGCTGTTCTGCTCAAAATTTGGAGAAACGGGAAAAGCGCAAATACTTTATTTGAGAGGGTTGCTTAACAAGTTACAATATGAAGTTGGTACTGCCATGATGGGACATATTGAATCTTTCAAATCTATTATTAATCAACTTGCTGCTGCCGGTGATCCTGTTCCACAAAAGCAACTGATTACACTTCTCCTTGATACGGTGAAGGACTCTCCTTATGATAACATTGTTACTATTCTCTCTAATAAAGATGGTCTTGATTTCGACCAAGCCTGCATGTATTTAATTGAATACTCTCAACGTCAAGAACGTCGTAATGCTAGTCATGATACAGCTATGATTTCACATGAAGAGACTGAGTCACAATAGATGGAACGGGCTTTTTATGCTCGAAGGCGTCCATTTCAACGAGGAAACCGCAGAGGTGGCCGTCGCGGTAATATTTTCTCTCGTCTCAAATTTCCTAATAAGCAATGTTCTTACTGCAACAGAAATGGCCATACTTAAGATGATTGTTGGGCACGTCAATATGATGAAGAACACAATACTACCACAAAACAACCACGTTTATCTAGAGACTCTTCTTCTTCTTCTTGTGAATATTGTGGACGATCTGATCATCCCACTCATATGTGCTATAAGCGTCGATTCGACACAGATCGGAATAGAGCATATGCTACTGAACATCGAAACAACATTGTACTAGAAACAAGTTGCGTCCTATGTTCAGTTGCTCCAGACAGAATACTTCATGTACGCGATGGATCACTTTTTATTGTCGATTCTGGTGCTATAGGAAATATGACATATCAGTCTAAGTGGCTCCATAACTATCATCCACTGCCAGTTCAACGTGTTGTTTATCTTGCTGATGATACTACTTGTCAAGTAAAGGGTATTGGAGACTTATATCTTGGTACCTTATCTTCTTCCACTCCAATTTTGCGAGGAGTATTACATGTACCAGATCTTCAACGTAATCTTCTTTCAGTTGCTAGACTTGTTGATCATGGTCTGTTTGTTGGATTTGATCATACCAAATGCCGAATTGAGAAAGATGGATAGACTATAGCCACTGCTCCTCGAAATGGTAATTTGTTTGAACTTTCTCTCAACGATGCTGTAGCAAATGTTGTCACTGCTCCAGGTGATCATGATTGCAAAGTATGGCATCACCGTTTTGTTCATGCTGATTTCTCAAAACTCCTTGATCTTCAACGTCGTGATCTTGTTCATGGCATGGATCTTAAAGCCCATCCTCATATGGGAATTTGTGAATTTTGTGCTCTTGGGAAACACAATCGCAAACCCTTTCCTCTTTCAAATACAACTCATTCTCATGACATATTGGATCTTGTTCATACTGATATATGTGGACCTCTACCTTCTTCGAGATCACAATATCGCTACTTCATTACTTTCATTGATGATTTCTCAAGGTATACGACAGTATTTCTACTTAGACAAAAATATGAAGCCTTATCTGTTTTCAAACAATTCCACAAGGCTGCGGAACTTCAAACGGGTTATCGCCTTAAGAAGCTTCGTAGTGACAATGGAGGCGAATATGTTTCTCGAGAGTTTGTGAGTTACTGTGCTGACAGTGGAATTCATCATGAACACACTATTCCATATTCGCCTCAACAGAACGGTGTTGCTGAACAAAAGAATCGCACTATTCTCAATGCTGTAAGATGTATGCTGATTCATTCTGGCTTATCTCGTATTTTTTGGGCTGAAGCTACTTTGACAGCAGTATTTATTCAGAATCATCTTCCTACTACTGCACCCTCTGGTAAGATACCCATCACAGCATGGACATGTGACATTCCTTCTGTATCTTATTTTCGAACCTTTGGATGTATTGCTTATATTCATGTTCCCAAAGAAACACGAACAAAGCTTGATGCTCCTGGTCTTAAAGTTATTTTTATTGGATATTCTGACACTTTCAAAGGCTACAAATTCTATGACCCTTTCTCCAAGAAAGTAATTGTGAATCGTGATGCTACTTTTAACGAACAGCTTATGGGAGGCTCATGGTCCATGGATGATTCTGATGATACTAAATCATTGCTTCAAGCATTTCCATTTCTTTCAGAAGATGAAACTCTTCCTGTAGAGAAACTTTCCTCTTCACAACCATCCATTCCGAATGTCGCCAATGATGATATTGATATTTTTGTTGATCTGCCTATTGATTTTGAACATGGCTCATGTCATGTTTATGATGACGATATTGCTAATAATGTTTTTTCTACTTCCGAAGATCCAATTACTTATGATGAAGCTATCTCTTCACCACAAAAGGATCAATGGCAAGAGGCTATGGAAGCAGAGTACGATTCTCTTATCTCTAAAGGTACATGGATACTAACTGAATTACCTGCTGGTCGTACAACTATTAAATGTAAGTGGGTGTATAAGACAAAAGTAAAAGCAGATGGATCTTTTGACAAGTTCAAGGCGCGTTTAGTTGCAAAAGGTTATTCCCAAGTAGCTGGTGTTGATTATCAAGAGACTTTTTCACCAGTTGTTCGCATTACAAGTGTTCGAGTTTTATTGGCATTTGCTGTTCAATTTGATTTAGAAGCTCATCAAATGGATGTGCGAACAGCTTTTCTTAATGGTGACTTGGAAGAGGAAATTTATATGGAACAACCAGAAGGGTTTGTTATTCCAGGTAAAGAAGACCTTGTTGCTCAACTCCATAAGGCACTATATGGTCTCAAACAAGCTTCGCGAGTCTGGTATACAAAATTTTATCTTTTTCTCACCTCTAAAGGATTCATCTCTTGCTCGTCAGACCCCAACTTATACATAAAACGCCAAGGTAGCAGTTTTGTGATTCTTGCTCTTTATGTGGATGATACCATCCTTGTTTCCAATGATTTGGGATTTCTTCAGCAAGTGAAAAAGTTATTGTCTTCTGCATTTGATATGGTGGATCTTGGAGAGATTCACTCATGTCTTGGCATTCAAATCCAACGGAACCGTACAAAAGGTATTTTATTTCTTCGACAGTCAAAGTTTATTGCAGATACTATTCAAAAATTTGGTATGGAATCTGCACATTCAGCCAACACACCTTGTCTTGCAAGCTCTACGAAGAACACTTCTGACAATGGCGGTCAACTTGTCACAAATCAACCTTATGCTAACTTGATTGGATGTCTTCAGTTTTTTGGCATGAACACTCGTCCTGATATTCTGTTTGCTGCTAATTATCTTGGACAACATCTTGCATGTCCTTCTCTTAAGCATTGGTCTGCTGCAAAGCGTGTATTGAAATACTTGAAAGGCACTACAGATTTTGGTTTAGTCTATCGACGACAACTCACATCGGATTCTATGCAATCTCTTTCTCTTTTGGGTTACACAGATGCAGACTGGGCAAGCTCACATTTATCTATGCGATCTACTAGTGGAAATTGCTTCTTTATAAATGGTTGTCTTGTTTCTTGGACTAGCAAGAAACAACGTTGTGTTGCAGTTGTCTAATTATAGGCATGGAGAAATGATAGAAGGTTGAACACTTGTCCAACCTATCATCTCTAGTAAGATGGGAGGTTTGGCCTTAAGATTCACCATGTAACCAACCTATACATCATTGTATTATGAAGAGTAGAAAAGCAAAGCTCCACCACTTGTCCAAGCTAGTTCTAAAATCCACATGGAGATAAGCAAGCTCCACCATTTGTCAAATCTCTCTTCCATTAAAACATGAAAAAACTCAGCTATGTTGTACAGGGGGGACTTTTTTCCAAGGTCCACCACTTGTCCAAGCTAGGATCCCTTAAAACATGGAAATAAACAAAGCTCCACCACTTGTCCAACCTTTAGAGTTGCAAAGTGTATGGGTTGTCTAAACTAGGTATGGGAAAATAATTGAAGGTCCACCACTTGAAACATGGAGCCAAGCAAGCTCCACCATGTCTCCAATATGCTAGACTCCATTGAAACACCCTAAACCCATGATATTTTGTACATAGGGGATGTACATTCAAGATCCACCACTTGTCCAACCTAGTATCCCTAGTAGCATGATAGCTTTGGTCTCAAGATTCACCACTTGTCCACTCTATGTCATTGTATTAAAAAGGATTGGGTGGTAAGGTCCACCACTTGTCCAACCTATAAGGTTATATTTTAAATGGTTTTTTTTCTCACAACTTGAACTACCCATGATATGTTTTACATGGGAGTTTTGTTTCAATGTCCACCACTTGTCCAAGCTAACTCTATTGAAACATAGAGAGAACAAAAGATCCACCACTTGTCCAAGCTAAGCTATATTGAAACATGGAGAGAAGGATGCTCCACCATTTCTCCAAGATAGGCTTCATTGAAACATGGAGAGAAGAAAGCTCCACCATGTCTCCAAGCTAGGATCCATTTAAATGCCCTAAACCCATTTTATTTTGTACATGGGGGGTTTTATTTCAAGGCCCACCACTTATCTAACCTATTATCCCTAGTAGCACGAGTGGTTTGGTCTCAAGATACACCACTTGTACACTCTATGTCATTATATTAGGAAGAACTATGTATTAAGGTCCACCACTTGTCCAACCTATAAGGTTATATCTTAAATGATATCCTTTCTCACCACTTGAAATGCCCATGATATGTTTTACATGGGGGTTTCATTCCAAGGTCCACCACTTGTCCAAGCTAACTCTATTCAAACATAGAGAGAAGCAAAGGTCCACCACTTGTCCAAGCTAACTCTATTCAAACATAGAGAGAAGAAAAGGTTCACCACTTGTCAAAGCTAGGCTCCATTGAAGCATGGAGAGAAGTAACCTCCATCATTTTTCCAAGATAGGTGCCATTCAAACATGGAAAGAATCAAGATCTACCATGTCTCCAAGATTCTAGGCTCCATTGAAACACCCTAAAACCATGATATTTTGTACATGGGGTGTTTACATTAAAGGTCTACCACTTCTCTAACGTACTATAACTAGTAGCATGAGTGGTTTGGTCTTAAGATTTACCACTTATCCACTCTATGTCATTATATTAAGAATAACTGGGTGTTAAGGTCCACCACTTGTCCAACCTATAAGGGTATATCTTAAATGGTATCCTTCACCACTTGTCAAGGTCCATCACCACTTTTCCAACCTGTAAGGTTATATCTTGAATGATATTTTTCCTTATCACTTGTAATGTCCATGCTATGTTTTACAAAGGGGTTTTGTTCCAAGACCCACCACTTGTCCAAGCTAACTCTATTGAAACATAGAGAGAAGCAAAGGTCCACCACTTGTCTAAGGTAGGCTCCATTGAAACATGGAGAGAAGGATGATCCACCATTTCTCCAAGATAGGTTCCATTGAAACATTGAGAGAAGCAATCTCCACCATGTCTCCAAGCTAGGCTCCATTGAAATACCCTAAACCCATAATTTTGTACATGAGGGGTTTACATTCAAGGTCCACCACTTGTCCAACCTATTATCCCTAGTAGCACGAGTGGTTTGGTCTCAAGATTCACCACTTGTACACTCTATGTCATTATATTAAGACGAACTATGTGTTAAGGTCCACCACTTGTCCAACCTATAAGGTTATATTTTAAATGGTATCCTTTCTCACCACTTGAAATGCCCATGATATGTTTTACATGGGTGTTTCATTCCAAGGTCCACCACTTGTCCAAGCTAACTCTATTAAAACATATAGAGAAAGAAAGGTCCACCACTTGTCCAAGCTAGGCTCATTGAAACATGGAGAGAAGGAACCTCCACTGTTTCTCCTAGATAGGCTCCATTGAAACATGGAGAGAAATAAGCTCCACCATGTCTCCAAGTTGCTAGGCTCCATTGAAATACCCAATACCCATAATATTTAGTACATGGGGGGTTTACATTCAAGGTTCACCACTTGTCCAACCTATTATCCCTAGTAGGTTTGGTCTCATGATTCACCACTTGTCCACTCTATGTCATTATATTAAGAGGAATTGGGTGTTAAGGTCCACCACTTGTCCAACCTATAATGTTATATCTTGAATGGTATTTTTTCTCACCACTTGTAATGCCCATGACATGATTTACATGGGGGTTTTGTTCCAAGGTCCACCACTTGTCCAAGCTAAATCTATTAAAACATAGAGAGAAACAAAGGTCCACCACTTTTCCAAGCTAGGCTGCATTGAAACATGGACCTTAATACCAAATTATTTCTAGTAGCATGAGTGATATTTTGTACATGGGGGGTTTACATTCAAGGTTCACCACTTGTCGAACCTATTTCCCTAGTCGGTTTGATCCCAAGTTCACCACTTATCCACTCTATGTCATTATATTAAGAATAATTGGGTGTTAAGGTCCACCACTTGTCCAACCTATAAGGTTATATATTTAATGGTATTTTTTCTCACCACTTGTAATGCCCATGATATGTTTTACATGGGGGTTTTGTTCCAAGGTCCACCACTTTTCCAAGATAACTCTATTCAAACATAGAGAGAAATAAAGGTCCACCACTTGTCCAAGCTAGGCTCCATTGAAACATGGAGAGAATGATGCTCCACCATTTATCCAAGATAGGCTGCATTGAAACATGGAGAGAAGCAAGCTTTACCATGTTTCCAAGCTAGGCTCCATTGAAACACTCTAGGGGGTTTTATTTCAAGGCCCGCCACTTGTTTAACCTATTATCCCTAGTAGCATGAGTGGTTTGGTTTCAAGATTCACCACTTGTACACTCTATGTCATTATATTGTGTTAAGGTCCACCACTTGTCCAACCTATAAGGTTATATATTAAATGGTATCCTTTCTTGCCACTTGAAATACCCATGATATGTTTTACATGGGAGTTTCATTCCAAGATCCACCACTTGTCCAAGCTAACCATATTTAAACATAGAGAGAAACAAAGGTCCACGACTTGTCCAAGCTAGGCTCCATTGAAACATGGAGAGAAGGAACCTCCACCATTTCTCTTAGATAGGCTCCATTAAAACATGGACATAAGTAAGTTCCACCATGTCTCCTAGATGCTAGGCTCCATTGAAATACGCAAAACCCATGATATTTTGTACATGGGTGATTTACATTCAAGGTCAACCATTTGTCCACCCTATTATCCCTAGTAGGTTTGGTCTCACAATTCACCACTTTTCCACTCTATGTCATTATAATAAGAGGAATTGGGTGCTAAGGTCCACCACTTGTCCAGCCTATAAGGTTATACCTTGAATGGTATTTTTTCTCACCACTTGTAATGCCCATGACATGCTTTACATGGGGGTTTTGTTCCAAGGTTCACCACTTGTCCAAGCTAATTCTATTGAAACATAGAGAGAAACAAAGGTCCACCACTTGTCCAAGCTAGGATCCATTGAAACATGGAGAGAATGATGCTCCACCATTTATCCAAGATAGACTCCATTGAAACATGGAGAGAAGTAAGCTCCACCATGTCTCGAAGATGCTAGAGTCGATTGAAATACCCAAAACCCCTGATACTTTGTGCATGGGGGGTTTACATTCAAGGTCCACCACTTGTCCAACCTATTATCCCTAGTAGCATGAGTGGTTTGGTCTCAGGATTCACCACTTGTCCACTCTATATCATTATATTAAGAAAAATTGGGTTTCCATATCTAAATGGATCTTTGCTTGGATAAGTGGTAGACCTTGAGACCGAAATACCCATTCTACACTAGAGCATTGGTTAAGCCTTATGCACTTCAAGCATACCTTTAAGAACAAGTAGTAGTTATTAGTTGACTTAAGTCTAGTTGACCTCCATGGTATTGAGACTAAGAGAGAGTGTAGCATAAAAAAGAGTCAGGATTTTAATTTGACTTTCTTTCTATTAATGAGTAGATCATAGATGGATTTTGGTATCTAATAAAACCTAAGGGTAGACAATGTAAAACTCATGTCTATTGTTGTGTTTGCATTAAGTGTTCTTGTTCTTTAATTTCAGAACCATTACAGAAAAATGGATTGGCTATATGCTGGCATAAATTGAAGAAAACTATTGAATTACCCATCCAACCTCCTCCAAGACCTTGTCCAAGGAATGAATCACCTCCTTATCACCCACCACTTTCTTTCAAGGACATCAAAAGAGTACTTATCTTGGATCTAGAGGGGTTACTTCTCAAGACAATTGAAATGAAACATGGAGATTCTATGCCATCTTGGGCTCAACACATGCGACTTGTGGAGGATAAAGATGAAGTTTATCATGTGGTGCGACTAGACGTACAAAGTTTTTTGGATTTTTGTGCTAAATAATTTGAGCTATGGATATGGAGTTGCTATAACTTAACAAGGGTGCAACGCATCACACAAAAATGTTTTCGTGAGCAGTATACCAAGTTCAAGGTGTTTATGAGTAACAAAAATTGCCAAAATCCAAATATTATGTTAGGATTTACAAGGGTTTATCACAAAAATTTGAGTGATATTTGGAAGATATTTGAGGATTTGGATGCAAACAATACCTTAATTTTTTATGACACTCCATATAGGGTGATGTGGAACATGCCAGGGACATATCTTATATTTCCAAAGATGTGGAGGCAAACTTCCGAGCAACTTCAAAACTTCTTGCAGAGAACCATAATTCCATGGTTGGTAGGATGGTTTTATGCAAGAGATAAGAGAGTCTATACATGCAACACAATTGTAAATCAGTATAGTGATTCTGAGACAAATTATGTCCTTGGTGTGTACTTGTCAACACGAAAGAATTGAATAAATATGGCCATAAGATGCTTTTTTTATTCTAGTGTGTATCTTTCAACATTTGTATAATTTGATATAGTCTTTTTTATAAAAAAACAAAGGTGTGTCAATTTTATGAACACTTGAATGGAGTGCACCCTACTCTAAGGGGACTTCAATGTACTATTGGAGTGCATCCTATTGTAAGGGGACTCTGATGTATTGCTAGAGTGCACCCAAATTTTTGGAGACTCATTTTTTATTTGATTGGGGCCTATGTTGGGTCATATAGTAAAAGAAATTCATTTTTTGTCAATTCATATTGAGGTTGCATTTATTTGTAACTATGAGAGAATTGATGTTTGATGTCAAAATAAAACTTGTAAGTATGGATCAGAGAATTCATGGACTTTAAATATGTGAGAGGGATCTTTTTCTTGGGCACAAATGTTTGCTTCAAGAATTTTGTCATTACATACTTTACGTGAAAGAGTTTTAGAACCTAAAAGACTTTGAAAACAAAACTATGGAATCTAAGTGCATGTATTCTTGAATGGCTTGAAAGTTGATGTATACATGCATGTCGCCTTGATGAAGATTTAGATCTGACAAGATGCAAAGCTAGAATTCTTGGAGTACGTTACCTTTGTCAATTTGGTAATAACATATTTAAATTTCTTTTATTATGGGTGGAAAATATATTATTATGTGCATTTGGAACCTAATTGCTTGACCTTCAAACCAAGATTTCTATGTTATTTTTTCATATACTTTTTTGTAATGAATTAAGATTGTGGATACAAGGTCCACCACTTGTTCAAGCTAGATCTAAGAAAGTATATATACTAAGTCTTCAAACTAGTAAACCAAGGGAAGAGAGAAGCAGGGTCCATCACTTGTCCAAGCTTATCTCTAGACAACATAGAGAGATGTTAGGTCTACTAATTGTCCAATATAGTCATGGAGAAATGATAGAAGGTTGATCCATTTGTCCAACCTATCATCTCTAGTAAAATGGGAGGTTTGGCCTTAAGATTCACCATGTAACCAACCTATACTTCATTGTATTATGAAGAGTAGAAAAGCAAAGCTCCACCACTTGTCTAAGGTAGTTCCAAAATCAACATGGAGAGAAGCAAGCTTCACCATTTGTCCAAGATAGGTTCCATTAAAACATGGAAAACCTCATATATGTTGTACATGGAAGCTTTTTTCCAAGGTCCACCACTTGTCCAAGCTAGGATCCATTAAAACATGGATAGAAACAAGGATCCACAACTCGTCCAACCTTTATAGCTGCAAAGTGTACCAGTAGTCTAAACTAGGCATGGGAAAATAATAGAAGGTCCACCACTTATCCAATATATTATCTCTAATAGCATGGGAGGTTTGGTCTCAAGATTTAGGAATTGGCTAACTTGTATTTCATTGTATTATGATGAATTTGGTTTTAAAGTCAACTACTTATCCAAGCTATAAGTTTATATCTTGAATGGTATTCCTTCCCATCACTTAGAAAACCAATGATATGTTGTACATGGGGGGGTTTGTTACAAGGTCCACCACTTTTCCAAGCTAGTTTCATTGAAACATGGATGAAGACAAACTCCACCATTTGTTAAATCTAGACTCCATTGATGAACGGCATGTTACGGCTAGTTCTAGTCTCTGCCTGTTATTCTCAAGTTATCAACCTTAAACATCAGTTTTGATGAGATTGACTATTGGCAAGAAACCACCGCAAGTCAAGGACATGGTTGCTGCTGATGAGTATGTCAGCACAGTACTTTCATGGAAAGATGAGCCGAGGTTATATTGCACATTCGAGTACCTTTAGAAAGTTTGAACCCTAGGTATGCATTTAAACACCTCTTAGTTGTGATAACTCGTTTAGCATTCTCAAGTGAGTTCTAAATGGAGCCTTCACGCTCTTTTGATTATGAGTCGGTTAACCAAGAAGGTTGCACAGGGACAACAATGTAGAAAATAAAGATGCTACTCTTGATTTCATTGAACCTCCCAATGAACCGGGTTCCGATTCAACGAACCGTTGGATACATGCAGGATGCCACGGTGGAAAACATTAGTGTTCTTATGAAGATACCACCACTTGTGTTTTCGAGGATGAAAACGCTTCTCCAAGGGGGGAGTAATGTTATGCCAAGGGTAGGACTAGACGGGCACGGCCCGAGCAATGTGCCGGACACACATGCAGTAAAGGGGTCTATATATGGAAGAGGGCCAGGGTCCTATATATAGGATGGTTGGGAGGTTATTCGCATGTCTGTCTACACGTTGGTCTTACATTCCCCTTTCTTGAGATAGTACCTATTTGTAGGCACCAAACTTGGTTTTTTACTTAAATATAATCCCCAGCATTCTGCTTTTTTTTCTAGATCTGCTCACAAATTCAGAAGCATCTTCCAACTGTGGTTGCCCACATCTTTTCCAAGTGCAAAAAGTCATGATGTTATTGTCTAGTTGAAAATCTAGCTTGACTTCACTTGATAGCTTTTCTTCATTTTCACCAGTGATGTTGCACTTGATTTTCTCAGGATTTCTTTCTGTATTGATTGATTTTGTTGTGTGGGACTATTTTTGGGTTGAGATTTCTATACATCTTCTTTTCTTTGATCATTTACTTCAGTTGATGTTGACTCGTATGACTGTGATAATGCACCATTTGCTTGCAACTGTTGAGCATTATCATCCTGCTTCTCCCTTCTTGAAGATTTCCATCTATTTTGGTGTTTCAAGTCTTTACATAGCTTCAAATTTGCTCAAGCTTGCTCAAGAGCTCTATAATGTTCAATGGAAGCTATGTCAATGAAAATTTTGCCAAAATCACTTTTCTGGTAGAGAATTTATCTTATGTGCGCCTAAGATAAAATTCTCCAAAATTGAACTTTGACCACTTGAATGGGGTTCTTATGATAAGACAAAGCTAACCCTAGTGTCAAAATCAACAAATCACCTTTCTGGTAGAGAATTTGTCTTATGTGCACCTAATATAAAATTCTCAAAAATTACTCTTTGACTACTTGAATAGGGTTCTTATGTGATAAGACAAAGCTAAGTCTGGTGTCAAAATTAAAAACACATAGCCAAACATGGATCTTCGACTATCCAAACAACCCACATAATCCGATGCATCACATTCCCAAAGAGTAAGCACTTGTCTTCCATACCTTTGAGATAGCTCAAAATGTGCTTCACCGCTTCCCAATGCTTCCTACTAAAGTTTTCCATAAATCTGCTAACTACTCCCACTGCAAAAAAATGTCCAATCTCGTGGCTACCATGGCATACGTAAGACTGCCAATTGTTGATGAATAAGGCACTTTGTACATTTCTATTTTCTCAACATTAGACTTGGAACATCATTCTTGCTAAGTATTTTATATGCCTACATTGGGGTACTCAATACTTTATCTTATGTGTGCCTAAGATCAAATTCTCCAAAATTGAACTCTAACCACTTGAATAGGGTTCTTATGATAAGACAAAGCTAATCCTAGTGTCAAAATAAAAAAATCACCTTTTTGGTAGAGAATTTATCTTATGTGTGCCTGAGATAAATTCTTCAAAATTTGAACTTTGACAACTTGAGTAGGATTCCTATGATAAAACAAAGCTAACCCTAGTATCAAAATAAACAAATGACATTTCTAGTGAAAATTTTATCGCTGGCACGGATAAGATAAAATTTCCTTGTTTCAACATATTTTTGACCAATGTGACTTGTCTAGGTTCTTTTATGTTATTTCAAGCTTGGTCAATGAGTTTCACAAAATTTGAACAATTTACCAGTGTTTTGTCACCCTTTTTTATCATGTTGTAAGGGTTTCTAGTTTTCTTGGTGTTTTTACCCTTGCAAAGCTCCAAATTTGATGAAACTTGCTTAGGCGTTGTCTTATGATCTAAATAGACCATGTGAGTTGAAATTTTGGCAAAATAATCTCTCTGGAGATATTTTCATCTTCGGCATGCCTAGGATAAAACTCTGCGAGATTTTGACCTTTTTTGTTTTTTTCTTCACAGATTGATTTTCCCACAAGTTTTAGGATCCATCCACACCCTGGTTTCAAATGTTAGCCTGATTTCACTTTTCCTTGTTTATTTTCTATGAAGTCTGCGGTTTTTTTTTAATTTTGGGCTTGACCAAGTGTTTTAGTGATCCAGATGTTTTCAAAATCAATGGGTATGGTCTAAACAAGTTGGTCTACCACCTTGCAAGTTAAATTCCTCAGTTTCAATCCGAGAACCCCTTGTCTATCGTAGGCACGCCTAAGATAAATTTGACTATTTTTGTGGTTTTCTCAGTGCACCTAAAATCAGATGCAATCCTGATGGTGCAGAAAGTGGAAAATTAAACTTTCAATCTCAAATCTCTACATAGGTGATACCTTTACGGACGACTAGCTAGTCTCAAGGATCCTTTACCTAATCTGTTCTACTAAACTAATGCTCTCAAGGTCCTTACTAAGTATCCCTAATCTCAAGCACCTCTCAACCGTGATAAGGTCAAAAAATGTGTTACTCTAGACAAAACTAGAGGAATTAATGTAAATTCAAGTGAATGCTTTGGGTTTTTCTCTAGTCTAGGTTGCCTTGTCCCCAACAACGGCACCAAAATGTCGGTCGTTTGCCAACCCTCACCATAACATCGATGCTAGCAAAGCGAGAACCACATACATAAAATGTCAATCTGTGGGATGTAGTGGACTTGACTAATGTATGGAGGCTACAAGACATAGCTAATCTCTCAATAAACCCAAGTCTAGTGTGCTCTCACCTAGATCGGTCTCAAGTGTGTGTCAGACACCAAAATCCACTCTTCTCCCCACAAGCTTGATTGGATGAATTTGTATAGCTACGATGCTCCAAATGCAATGAAACTTATTGCCTAGCACGTGTAGAGTATCGTCAACATTGCTATTTGCTTCAAAGTCATTTCTAACACTATGGAAAAATCACACCTAAGATAAACAACATGTTTACCAAAGTACGTGTAGAGTATCGTCAACATTGCTATTTGCTTCAAAGTCATTTCTAACACTATGGAAAAATCACACCTAAGATAAACAACATGTTTACCAAAGACTAGTATGTTGATTTCAAGTATCTACAATGCTCCAAATGTGTTCAAACATAATGCTTAGAATGTGCACAGTATCGTCAACACTCTCATGTGCTCAAATGTCATTTTTGACACTCGGACCAAATTGCGCATAAGATAAACAACCTATTTTAGGTCAGCCAATGTCGGACTCTAAAGTGCTCTATGGATTTCTCAGGATGTGCTCTATTTATTCCTATGGTCAAAAACAATTTTGGATGTGTGTATGGTGCGTAAGGAACAAAAATAGCTTGTAGACAGACATGACTAAAACCAAAACTTCAGCGTGAGAAACTTACATAAACAGAGAGAGCTTTCACCTGCGAGTGTGTTGGTATGCTCACATTTGCAATGCAACACCACACTAGGGAGACACAAAAGATTGAAATAGTAGAAAGCTCACAAGACTATACTGCAGTGTACGCTCACTTTCATTATCCAAAACTTAGGTCCAAAGTTACAAAAATTGACTTTTACACCTTAGCCAAGGTTCAAAATGTGCAATGTCTAGGTTCCCAAGACCTTTGAGGCTTCACAACTTACTGTACCTACAACGTAGGCACACTAACTGACCTATTCTTTGCATCTTGGAACTCTCACCGAGCCCGTAACACGTTACAATAATAACAATAGCTTAATAAACTAGAAAACTACAATACATGGCCACTTTGAAAAAATGTAAATAATGTGTAACTCCAATCTTCACTGCTTCTTCATATTCATCTTCTTTGTGCATTCATAAGGCTTTGGTCTTTTATAAACTCATGTTAACTGACGTCGGCTCAATTAAGATTGCCGCATTCCAATATTAGTGCCCGTCCTCGGGCACTGTTGAAAAGTTCCTTTGGGGGCTATGGATATTAAGAGTACATACAAGAGAAGTAGAACTATGAGGATCTAAATTAAGGTCTAATAGCTTGATGACCAAAGGAAAAAAACTCTATGGGAACAAAGTGCCTTTTGGGATACACGCATTATTGGAGTACTCATTAGCATGGGGACTATTAATAAAGTACTGAAGGGATTATGTGATGATGGATATGGAAATAAGAGGGCAAAACATATGTGAGTAGCACAATGGAACATTGGTTTTCATGTTGTAGTCCGCTCAAGGTGCACAGGTGGAAGAAGAAAAGAGTGTCTAATGTGTATGTCCAATGGTGGAACATCCTATATGCATACAGAGAAATGCATGGTAAGCTATATGCTGTGTAAGAAAGATTCTTCAGGGGCTCTTCAAAAGGAAGGTGTAGCTATAAAAGCACATGTCGTGGTTTTACAAGTTGGCACTCCTTTAAGAAGGGCTTTTTGTTGTTGAGGATATGTGCTCTCATCTTGTTGTGCAATGTGTGTGAGTGTTGGACTCTACGGCACTCCACCATGATTAAGTTAATAGACTTTAAGTCTCATGCTCATCTCATCTAGCATGAGCGACACAACTTAGATATGTTCAATTCTTCTAGCTTGAACATAAGCCTAATAAATATGAATCTTAGCATAGAGTTTAATATGACTTGAAGCTTTGGGACTAACGCTTTGCGCATTTTTTGGCTCGGTACCCCGACTCCCACTATGCCAACAAAGAGTGTTTTGCACCTTGGCGACTTGACTTTTCACATTCTTGAGCTCACTACAAACATTTCTTCTGTGAAAAGTAAGCTTGAATACTCAAAAGGAAGATTATTGAAGGACCAAGTTGAAATTGAAGGTTTCTTTAATTTGCCATACCTGTTTTATCTTGGAATCTGCAACTTTGTTGGTTGAGTTGTCCTTCTTTGAATGTGAAGACTCCATTTTTTGTTTGATTTTTCAATTAGGCATGTTGTTGTAAAGACTCTCTAAGGTTGTATGCCTCTGTTGGATGTCGACATCTGTCTTTTGACTCAGAGCATTGGAAGACTTAGGAATCCAAATCTCTTGATGTCCTTTGTAACTCCTTTGTTGGCTCTGCTTAGCTCTAGGTCTTGTTGAGCTCTTGAGATCTTCATACAAGTCTGGTGTAGTTGCAATTGGCTTGTGGTTGGCTGCTACCCAAATAACCTGTGTAGAATCCTTGTCCAAGATGAAGATTCTTTAGGATGCATCTCTGTTCTATACCCCGTGAGAGTTGTGGTTGACTATATAATTATTTTATATTTTCCTTTTCTAAATATTCTTCTTAGGTATCCTCACATATTGTTGAGGTTGGTACCTACTGGGCCTTCTTTCTTGGGAGGTTCTTGACGTTACTTCATATGCTCTTACCTGCGGTATTGGTACCCATATCTATCTGTTACCTGTATAGTACTCCTATTATTTTAATATCCATTGTGATGCTATCCATCCCATGTGTTTGTCTTTCTATTTTGATCTGTTGTCTTCAATCCACAATAGTGGATCACTCACTTTTACTAAATTACTCGGAAGAAACACTTGCTTGACTATCTTTTGCTTTATTGAGTATTTGGATTGAAATATATTTGTTTTTTTGGGTGTATCCTTAGAGGTTTTAGTTGGGTCAACAATTGACTTGAAGTTCTGAAAGCTTCACTTTCTTGAAGAAGGTGATGCATGAGGGTTCTTTAACGTAGAGGCATATAATGTCACACCTTTTGTGTTAGTCAATGGAAGGCCCACTTTGGCTTTACCTTTGTCTACAAGATTTTTTAAATATTCTTGTGACTTCTACGACTCTGAATCTAGCATTAATGGTATCTCTTTCTGCTGCTTGCTACCATTTAGAAAGTAGAGAAATAGCATTGTATCTTCTCTATGGACCTTTGGCTGTTCTAATCACTGATGTCCAAGGATGACATCTGCAAGCATGTCCTTTGAATGCTTCACTTGAAACTTTATGTTCTCTTCATTCTTTTGGATGCTAAGAGTCGCTACCAATTCTTTTTGACTCGTAGCCTTACCTTGCATTGCTTTACTGTCCTCTTTTCCTAGAGTGATCTTGAGTATTCTTTGGATATTCTTCGAAATCATATTGCACTTTTCTTCTTTATCCAATAGAGCATTGCATCTAACGTTTGCTCAATTTTCACTACTGCTGTGGACTATAGCTATAAATAAAGTGGTGCAAGATCAAGGGTATGAAATGACAGAATTCAGAGGGTTTATGGCAGAGATGAAGCAAATGCAAATTGGGTTGCATTGATGGTTCTATTGAAGATCCTTGTCCCGCTTTTGCCATGGTCTCATCTTGATCTAGTCTAGTCTCTATGGAAGGTGATTTAAGACTTTCTTTTCCACTCTCACTTATATCTATTGATTCTCTTGGCATTTTCTGGGTCTTTGGATTTCATATTGCTTCTTGGTTGTTTGCAACCTCCCTTTTCTTTACTTTTGGGTTTGGTGGCATTCTCTGCTTAATAGCTTTCATGGTTGCCCTTTTCTCTGTTTGATCTGCACTTGCTATTACCTGATATGCTTTAAGTTCTTCTGAGGTTCTGTTTGATGAAGATGAATCATTTTCAATAAGCTTTGTTTTGGCCTTGGTCTCCATTTTAAATTTTTTGAGGACTTTGTGTTGTCGTCTGGAGGTGACCATTCTTGGTCTTCGTTCTTTGTTGTCTGTGATGACTGCATCATGTTTAAAATCGGTATCTCTAGTACCTTTTGGGCTATTGGCATTCCCACAATGATGTTATCTGGTATATGTTTTCAAGTTACCGCATGAAATTGAGCTATGATTATCTGTGAACTTATTTAAATGGCAGTGGAAACGATTCCCCAGCATTCTGCCTGTTTTTTAGAGATATTCTCACGAATTGAGAAGCATCTTCCAACTATGGTTGCCGACATCTTTTCCAAGTGCAAAAAGACATGAGGTTATTGTCTAGTTGAAAATCTAGCTTGAATTCACTTGATAGCTTTTCTTCGTTTTCACTAGTGATGTTGCACTTTATTTTCTCAGGATTTCTTTCCGTATTGATTAATTTTGTTGCGACAGTGTCCTTGGGTTGAGCTTTTTATACATCTTCTTTTCTTTGATCATTTACTTTAGTTGATGTTGACTTGTATGACTGTGATAATGCACCATTTGCTTGCAGCTGTTGAGCATTATCAAAATGCTTCTGAGTAAACTTTGATCTTAAAAGATCCACTATAGTTTTAGGCAAAATCTGTCTCTTAGAAGGAGATTTTGGTGGTGACCTTTCTGTAGCCTTCTTAGTTTTTTCCGTTGATTTTGACCTATCGGTCACCTATTCTGGCAGCTTGAGGGCTTGCACTATCTTTGGATAGTCTTTGGCTTCAATATGGCCATCTGTAGGGGCTTGTACAAGGTCATGGACTTGCTGATATTTGTTACCATTTGAATCTCGATATGCATATGTAAGCTTGGTCACATGGAATTGCTTGAACACTATTGGGTTTCTCGGATTTTGACTATGACTTGTGGAGATCAATTGAAACTTTTGTCCCTGATGATCTTCATAGAAGCATTTGTCTACAGATTTTGAGGGAATCTAGATAATTGGAAACTTGCAACAACCATATGATCTTTCAGTGGTTTCTACTTCGAAGAGGTATGTTGGTTAGATGCTCTAGGGCTTCTAACTGTTGTCGCATTTCTTGATAGATGAGATGATTTTGATAAATTTACAGCTCTCCCCTTCCTAGGGTGATCACTAAAGCTTTCTCCATTGTGAGAGCAAAAAACTATTTGGTTCTAGTTTGATCTCACCTTTTGGGACTGTGAAGGCACACTATGGGTAGCACTATTGATGTTTGTCATTTGTAATTCTTCTGCATAGTTTCATATGTACCTTCGTGAAACATGACAAATAATTACCCAAGTCAAGTTTGTAAGAAATGCGGAATACAATAAGGATCTAGTAGCAAGGAGAGTAGAGAGAGACACGATGCAAAGTAGATTATTGGAAATTCAAAAACATTAGATTAGCACACTATACAAATTGATGGCATCATCCACCCATGCGCTCTCAAGGTAGAGCTTAGATGGCGATTTAGGCAACTAGAGCAAGTGAATAAAAGGGACTAATAATCCTCACACAAGGATATGCTGTATGCGTCAAGTGTGCACACCATTCTACCAAAATACTCAAGAAAAGGCGTCCTTATATAGTTGTAAGGGAGACTCTAAATGCCCATGTGCAGCCGCCCTTAGATAGCCAAGTCTAAGTAGGACTCCCCCATGCGCCCATGTGTAGCCGCTTTTGGGTAGACAAGTCCCCATAGAAATCGGTCACCGGCCAAGGAAATCCGGCCACCGGCCAAAGACCACCGGCCGCCGACCACCAACCAAAGACCACTGGCCACCGGCCACCCTACGACCATTTTTCGATTGTCTTCCGGCTGTCGTCCGGCCAAGATATTCTGGAGAAAAGGAATATTTTGCCCCTGAGGCCCCCAAAGTTGCCCGTGAATTTGCTCCATACCACCCACGATCACAAATAGAGATCTCATCAGCGTGCATAGCTAGAATCCACCAAATAGATGTGCACCATTGGCTTCTCCTCATATGGGGGCCTTACAAACTGTGCAGCATATATTGTGGTGGAAAAACTTAGAGAGGTGGGCATTGCAAGTATACCAACACCCCCCCTCAATGAACACCCGAAGATGCTCTATAATGGCCGTGTGCCAACTCCAAGTTGATGAAGATGTCGAAGGAGCTGGTCTTTCCCTAGAGCTTTGGTGAAGATATCTGCATAATTATCTTCAGTAGGAAAATACTATAGCTCCACAATTTCATCCTCAATTAGCTCTCGAACATGATGATATTGAACCTCAATATGCTTTGTGCGTGCATGGAAGACAGGGTTCTTGGCAATCACCATGCAACTCTGGTTGTCGCATTGAAGTGTTGTTGCTGAATAAAGAGAAACACCTAAGTCCATGAGGACTCGCCTTAGCCAAATTGCTTCACAAGATGCAAAACAAGCAGCTTTATACTCTGCTTCCGTTGAAGAAAGAGCGATGGCATGGTTGGCTGCTTCTTGCTGATCCAAGAAAACACTCCAAAACCAACTGAGAAACAAAATCCAGAAACTCACTTTCTAGAGTCACAATCTCCTGTCCAATCAGAGTCACAATACCCACTAAGAGTATTTGTGCCAATGCCATAGGAAATTCCATGGCTTAAAGTACCTTTTGCTACAAACCGGAAGCCTGGCTGCCCTGCAAAATACTCAAAAATAGCACATACCGAGACATAAACTACTAAATCTGCATACCTCGAATCACACGACACCTAATCCACGTTGTACACGAGCAGAGAGAGAAAGAGAGCGTGATAGAACGAGAGAGCACGTGCAGGCGCACCTCCTAGAGCGGAGTGCTACGCCGGCACGGCGAGAAAGAAGAGGGGAGAGGGGACAAGAAGTACACAGACACTGGGTGCAATCTCCCCCCGTGCAAGAGTGACCGTTTTCCTCTTGCACGTATTTCATTTATAGATTTCTTAAATGGTCAAATTGAGTACAAACTGGCCGGCCGGTCATAAATGGCCAAAGCTCATAAAGAGCACTTGAATAATAAAATGTACATAAATTATGATATCCTTTTGCAATAGCTTAGCTCGGTCAATCCTTTTCCACCTGGCACAGCTGCAATAAATAATAAGATATCAATTCCATAATATACCTCTCCATTGGAAAGCAACTGTCCTCAGTTGTTGTGAAGATAAAAATCTGCAAACAATACTTGTCAAAAACAGTGATTAGTATGTTGTGTCAAAAACATCACATAATAAAAGAAAAATTTATGAAACTAAAAAACATTAGCTTATGCGTGCCCTCATCCACATATTACCTATTCTAGTGTCCCATACCACTAGAATAAGCAGTATATGTCATACCCTGATGAATCAGGATATCATTGGTCACACTCATCATTAATTTCATAATGTCAAGTCTCATCACATAAACACTGCCGTAATAATCACGAGATACCAAATCCCAATCCAATTCCAATTCCACAATATAAGTCCAAATCCAAATCACTTTCATTATGTACCCGGGTAACAAAATCATACCAGTTATAGTGGTGGCTAGTCCTCAATGCAGCATGATTTTGTGATCGGTGTTGCCTAAATCGGAGAATCTGCATTTGATATAAGTTCAAAAAGTGTGAATCTGTAGTTTGTTGTTGTGCTGCCTAAATCGGCGAATCTGCACTAGATGAGCATTGACACACTGCCTAAACTGTCGGATCTGTGTGCTTGTGACCAATAGACTAGACAAGGCATAAAGGAAAAAATAAAAAAAGTTACTATGTTGACATCGCAGTTCAATATATCAAGGCACTTACAATTTTTTGTGCACTATCCCAAAACACCGTGGCTCACATGAGTAGCTGCAGGGCTTATTGACAAATCATCTTTACAAAAAGTACTTGTAGTACAATTAGAAGTCATGATCAAAGCATTTGATGGAGTATTCACTGAGCAAATAATGTAGAGAAATGAAATTTAAAAATAGGAGTGATGTATTTGAGATTCCATTTTATAAGTATTAGTGATGACATGCGAGATGTTGGGTTGCCTAATCTATAAAAGATTGTCGGTAAGGCAATTATGAAAAGGGGAGTGAGGTTAATGTACATACCTTGAGGGTACACTGCATCAAAATTATATGAGCCAGTGTGTTTGTGGAGAGAGATATGACCATAACTTGCATCTGAGCCGTGTCAAATAGATTTGTAGAAGCTAAGGAGAACTGCGACTATCAAACTTGCACCATAGTATAATTAACAATTCCAAAATATGTTAATTTTGTGTTAGTAATTTGAAATAAAATAAAAGACTATGTTGTGTGTTGAGAATTTGATTTAAGATTAGTGTGCGATCACATATTAAGAACATACAGTGTTAGCACTTTGATTCAACAATCGCAAAAGAAATTAAATGAAGCTCGAACACAAGTTAAAAGTTAGCCATAGCCCTGCGAAAATGGAAATGTGAGAAAATGTTGCAGTCCTAATGAAATAGCACAGATAGTCAAAAACTACGAACAAGGCAGAAAAAAAAAATGTAGGTAAGGAGATCTAATTGGATTTTATAGTGCAATGTGGGAGATAAAATTACATTGAGGTCTGACAGAAATTTACGATGATTAACCGTGACTGATTGGACAAACAACCCAAAAGTAATTTGATCTTGAACTGCCTATGACAAATTATTTGTTAAGTAGAGCTAGAATTAGGGATGAGAATATAGATTTTTGGTGCGTCAATATAGTCCCAACTCCCACTCACCCTCCATAGCGCCGTCATACCCAGCAAGGGAACTACACCAACTACCCTTCCTTTTCAGCTATGTATAGCGCCATCAATGGCAGCTACCTCTAGGAGGTTCAACATAATCTTTATCTCTTCTTTTTAAAAAATATATATATATAAATTTAAAAAAATAATAGACGGTATCGATGATGGTTCAGAGGTAGATGACCTGATGCCGTGCGAAATTTTAAAAAAATAAAAAAAAATACACTAGAGCTTGATATGTTTTAGCACCTTGTGAGCTAGGTAAGGCCAATCCTCACGAATGAGTTATGAGTAGGTCAATGGAGACCTTGTAGTCTAGGGTTATACAAAAGCACAAGACGATAAAAGTGTATAAAGCCTTTTGATAATAAGTTGAGAATGGAAAAACCATTGGTAGTATAGATATCTTAAATTAATGCCCCTTGGATTGGTTGAAAACAAGCGTTTCATCTGAACTGCAACTAGGGACAAGTATACTAAAGCTGTCAAGCTCATCTTCACCCTTGTACTCGTTGTTTGTGTTTCTGGTCACCATCACCACCACCCACTGTTGCTGTCTTTGACCACTCCGATCCACCCTTCTTATTCTCGTTTTCATCAAGCAATAATGAGAGATCAAAGCTTCATAAAGTAAATCGATATCAACCTTCCCTTGGCAATGTCGAAGAGCCTAGGATGGCTTCAAATAAGATGATGATACTGAGGAAGTGAGAGATACCCAAGTTAGATGGTGTCATGATGGGAACAGTGGCTTATGGTGTTGCAGCTATGGGTATACGCATTAGCCACATCGCACAAAGCGCAATCGTAGTAGGAGGCACCCATAGTTGAGCACAATACAACACCAGTGGTGGTGTCATCAAGAATCTGTTGCACTTCATCGCCCATCATGTCGCCTTAATAATATGCTCTTGTCAAGACATCACACATGTCAGCGTAACTGCCTCGGCCAGATCCGGCCCATGTGCCGACAATTGTAGAAGAGAAAGAGCTGATGAGGAGGATCGTCACCATGAACACCTCTAGGACCCTCTAATTTATGTCCAAACTTGATCTGTAATTGAGGGTTTGTCTATAAGGAGGCCTTAAGGCTGAATCCCACAGTGATGAAGTAGGGACACAACTCTTAATGACTCGTGTGTGTGTAATTGTGCAAAAGGCTGTATACAAGCTTCAGAAATGATGCGGGGACTTTGTTGATGATGTACTTGAAGATGAATATCATGGAGAAGCTACGCGGGAACAGAACCCAGGAGGGCGCAACTAATGAGATCCGGGGACCCACCGACCATACACAAGCCTAGCAATTCAATTGCTGGTGCAGTATCTCAGAGCATCAGCAATGATAATAAGGACAGATGGCATGATGATGATGATGGCAGTGAGCAGCGGCCAAAGCAAATTGACCATCCCCAACTGTTAGAGAGGGAGATACAGGTTGAGGAGAGAGAGGGAGAGAGAGAGATAAAGAGGTCAAGATTCGCTGAAAGATTTGAGAGAAAGTCGAACTGATTTCCATGCAGCTCACGTGGGAAAGAAGAAAAAAAAAAGCGGGCAGAGAACTGCGCAAAAGAGAGAGAGAGAGATCGACCGGTAAACTGAGGCTGGCAAGGGCGATCAGTAGGTGGGGGCGCTAAGTGTAACACTAGCCCAAAAGGAGGGGCAGAGGGTAGATGGAGTTAGTCTATACCTGTTGGATATTGTGCAAGCATGCAGGCCACCAAAAAAGTATGAGAAGCACAAGGTTGGCACGATTCCATCTATATGGAGGGTTGCATAGCTGAATGTCTGCACTGCGGTGCACTACCATGCAGAGGTGGGTCAGTGGGTGGGGGGGGGAAAGCGAGAAAGCATGGAGGGAGGCTAGGAGAGAGAGTGAGAGGAAGTCAGATGACGCCTTGATGTAGTGGGTGGCCACCCTTCATGCAAGTCAATGGTTGTACTGTGCATGTGTCTGCACGAGGGCCGCCTTGCATGCCGACTGAGAGAGAGAGAGAGAGAGAGAGAGAGAGAGAGAGAGAGAGAGAGAGAGAGAAAATGAAAATAGTGGGTGGTTGCTGTAGCTCCTGCGCCGTCAGCCACAGATAAGAGAGAGAGAAAGAGTGAAGCATGCAAAGGATGTAGTGAGAGAGATCGAGAGCCGCTGCATGCGCTATGCCGGGTTAGTGGCTATTGGTGTTGCACGGGGGCTGACATGGGTTCGTGTAGCTATCAATGTTAAGGCAAAATCCATGCATGCGATCTGATAACGACACCAATTTCCTATGGGTTTGTTGACGGACAGCAGTTGGTGCAAATTAACAGTCTAGCGAGTTAGCGCATGTATGTGTTGTTGGCTGGCAAGGTGTGTGAGATGGTTGGTAGTCAATTTGACGGATCTTGGAACCATGCAAGCTGGAGGTGGGTGGGAGATGAGTGATTTTTCATTGGAGTGCTGCATGCTCAATCTGCGGTACACCACTAACTTAGTTAACTACTTTTCGCCATCCTCTGTGTGAGCGCCATCATCTGGCCTTGTTTGCATGTGCCAAATCTTGCAAGCTTATAAGTTGCAAGGTTGCATCTCATCCGGCCATATTAAGTTGGTGAAGATTTGGTGATGCAATTGCGAGATCGACTCTTTCACCGACCAAAGACCATGGACCACCGGCCACCGGCCACCGGACGGCCATTTTTTGATTGTCTTTCGGCTGTCGTCCGGCCAAGATATTGCGGTGAAAAGGAATATTCCGACGAAGGGAAAAAAAAGAATTTGCCCCCAAATTTGCTCCGTACCACCCACGATCACAAATAGAGATCTCATCTGTGTGCATAGCTGGAATCCACCAAATATATATGCACCATTGGCTTCTCCTCATATGGGGGCCTTACAAACTGTGCAACATATATTGTGGTGGCAAAACTTAGAGAGGTGGGCATTGCAAGTATACCAACAAAGTTGTATGTCATAATAGCTAATATCTAATTCCCCTAAATGATTTTCTCATGTTAAATTGATCATTTAATATGGGGAAGTTCCATGGAAGACAAAGATATGATATTTGTTAAGCTGGCAGGTGAGAGTAGGGATCGAAAGCAGGGAAAATAGGGATCCAAAGGAGGGGACATTTGCAAAAGAATAATGTGCAAAAATGGGCTTTAAAGACCCTAAGGTTCATCCCATTAAGACTTCTAGAATGCTAAGGTTCCAAAGATCAAAGGTTGTGTCCAAAGGTCAAAAGCTTAGGAATATTGGATGCTTTGTGTGTGTACCAAAAGTCTTCACAGCTCTTACAAAGGAGGGGGTGAGCCTTGCAAGTAGGGGATGAGAGAGAAACACACACACACACACACACACACACACACACTCACAAGCCTCCTTTACAAAAAGGGAATGAGGGACACATGTCAGCTCCCTATGTAATGTACCCAACATTAATTCATATAAGCCATTTCAATTATTTTGCAAAGTAATTGAGATTCTCGATTTTGTGAGTCATCATGAGTTTATCAGAGCAATTGGATTGAAAATCGGGTTCAGAATCCATTTATTTATGATCTTTCTTTATGTGGAACGATGGGTTTATGCGGGAACCTAATCTATGTGTGAAGAAAAAGCTCAGAGATAGTATTTTTAGGAGAGAAAGAGAGGTAAGTCAAAATTAGGATACTTCTTTCTTATCTCTTTCAAAATAGAATGGGAACTTGTAAGTATAAAGCTTTTTAAAATCACGCATAAGATTCGCAAAAAATAAAAAAAATAAAAAAATAAAAAAAATTAGAGCCGCGACGACGCGCGAGCTTTTTCCTTCTTCTATTCTTGAAACCTCTTAGTATTTTTAGCAGCCCCTAGGGCCTATATAAAGGACCCTTCTCTTCTCACTTTGAACACACACATCTACATAAGCAGAATCTCTCTCGCAACGATGCGCCAGAGAAAACCTCTCTCCCTTAACCCCTCACCTCCAAGCCATCTCCATCTCCAATCGTCGACGTGCCGTCACCCGATTTGTGAACACTCTCTCTCTCTCTCTCTCTCTCTCTCTCTCTCTCTCTCTCTCTCTCTCTATCAACATGCTTTTCTTTTCTCCATTCCAAATCTATGGCTCTGAAGCGTGTAACGTGAAGTTCCAAGGACGCCCATGCCGTTGCACCACCAAGGAAGGTGGGAAGAAGGGTGTCAACTCCGAACGCACCTCATGCGGAAGCATCAATCGATGCAGAAGTCGAAGCTATCCAACCGCCAGCATAGGAATTAGCCGCACGCTCTCCAAATCCAATAAAACAAATTTATAATTATGCATAGTATTCATGTTGACCAGTAAGATGAACTTAGATTTAACTTTACCTCAAACCGACATGAAACTTGATTGTTCAATCACATGAAACAAGCATATGTTTCATAAAGTAGTAAAAGTATTGTTTCTATAAACTGTTATTGTTTGATAAAGAAATATTGTGGATAAGTAATTATGGTTTGAGAATATGATTTTGATTGAACTTGTTGAAAGAAACATCTAGAAGATGAAGGAGCAAGGCTTAAGGAGGAGAGTTGAACAAAATCAGAGTTTTAATGGTGCTAGACGACTAGTAAGATTTTCCAATAATGAGAGGCATCCACAAAGAGCCTATGCTGCAAACATGCAATATCCTGCAAGGTTGGATGTTCGATGCTTTGAGTGTGGAGAACTGGGACATTACCGGAACAGGTGTCCACACTTATCTAACAGAGCAGCGGTAGCCACGGAGGCAGACCGAAGACGCCACCCTATTGGAAACAACACTGGACGAGGTGGTGGACGTGGATGAGGGCAAGGGAGAGCAGCAAGGGAATTTGGAAGAGGTCAAGGTAGGAATGCACATGCACGTGTAACCATAGAAGAACCTACCATTGGTGAAGAAGAAGAAAGAGCGACTATCTATGCAGCTATTGACAACCTTGGAGCTCAACAACAATTCGCTGTTATTCAGACCCCAGCCACTCATCAAGGTAAATCTTTTAACCTTCTCATCGATTGTGGCAGTACCCATTCTTTTCTATCCCCAAAATGTTTACGAAAGTTGAACCTAAACCAAAAACAAGCTAAACCTATGACAGTAGAATTGGCTAATGGGAAAACCGTAGTATCTCGACATTCTGTGGGAATCCTTGATTTTGAACTAGGAGGGTACACTACTTCAGCTTTCTTTAGAACCCTACCAGTTGGGATGTATGATGGGATTATTGGGATGGATTGGTTATCTAAGAATCAGGCTAGCATCCATCGTGGTCAAGGTAGTTTGAGCTTTCGAGATAGTCAAGCAAGGCAAGTCAAAGTGCAAGGGAAAAGTGGGAGCCCAAAGATTCAATTAGTGAAGGCAAACCATCTACTCAAGGGTATGAGAGCTTGTCAACAGGTATTTGTGGTCAAGTTGAATAAGGTCGATCCAAATTCAAGTGATACAAAACCCTCGTCGCTTCATGAATATTCAGATATTTTTCCTGAAGACCTTACCTCCCTTCCTCCAACCGGACAAATTGACCATGAGATAGAGATTCTCCCAGGAAGTGAGCCCGTGTCAAAGAGACCTTACAAAATGGCCTTACCAGAGGCAATTGAACTGAACGAGCAGCTTCGTCAACTTCTGGAACAAGGATTTGTTAGACCAAGAAAATCTTGTTGGGGAGCACCGATACTTTTTCAGAAAAAGAAAGATGGGACTCTACGACTCTGCATTGATTATAGAGGACTAAACCAGGTAACAGTTAAGAACAACTATACTATACCCCGAATCGATGAATTGCTGGACAGGCTACATGGTTCTAAGGTCTTCTCAAAGATAGATCTAAGATCTGGTTACTATCAAATCAGAATAAAGGAATCACATATTCCAAAGACAGCTTTCAACACCTGTTATGGCCATTTTGAATTTATAGTAATGTCATTTGGTATAACCAATGCTCCAGCTACATTCAATAGATTGATGCAGGATATCTTCAGGCCTTACCTGGATGATTTTGTCCTTGTATTCTTTGATGATATTTTGATCTACTCAAAAGATGAACAAGAACATGAAGCTCACCTAAGGAAGGATTTAGATATTCTTCGCCAGCATAAGCTATACGCAAAGATGAGCAAGTGCTCATTTTTCTCTCCAAGGGTTGAATACTTGGGATTTATTGTTTCGCAAGAAGGAATTTCAGTAGACCCCGCTAAAGTTCAAGACATTGTTGAATCGCCTCGGCCAAATAATGTAAGTGAGATTAGAGGATTCATGGGAATCACAGCCTGGTACAGAATCTTTATAAAGAATTATGCAGTGATCGCCACACCCTTGACAAACCTCTTGAAGAAAGGAGCAAGGATCAATTGGGAACCAGTACATCAAGAAAGGTTAGACCAACTTAAGCAATATGTGATTATGGCCCCATGTCTAAAGCTACCAGATTTCAATCAAGCCTTTGAAGTTGTCACTGATGCTAGTGGAATAGCAGTTGGAGGAGTGTTAACTCAAGAAGGCAGACCAATAGCTTTCACCTCACGTAAGCTTAAGGTTCATGAAAAGAACTATCCGACCCATGATCTCGAACTGTTGGCAGTCATTCATGCTTTAAAGCTATGGAGACACTATTTATTGGGAAGAAAGTTTTGACTTATAACCGACCATAAGAGCTTAAAGTGGATCTTTACCCAAGCAACCTTGAATATGTGACAAAGGCGATCGGTGGAACTTTTACAGGAGTATGACTTTGATATTCTTTACCGCCCTAGGAAAGAAAACACGGTTGCAGATTCGTTGAGCCGGAAGCCTTTTGTGGGACTCATATCCATACCTAATAACCGTATCATTAAAAGGATTAAGGAAGCTGCATCATCTGATCCAGAGTATCAAAGGCAGCTTAACCTTGTTCGATCTGGAGAGTCAAAGACTATACCTTCAATGATACACTTCTCAAAAGATGGACTTTGTCTCTACCACAGAGATAGGTTATGTGTACCGAGGGACCCTAACTTAAAGAAGGCTATTTTGTTCAAAGCCCACGATAGCCCTACTTCAGGACACCCAGGTTATGCAAAGACTCTCAATGCAGTACGTAAAAGCTTCTATTGGATTGGACAGAAGGCATATGTACTACGATATGTTCGCCAGTGCTTATCATGCCAAAGGATTAAGGCTGAAAGGGTTAAACTTCCCGGTAAACTTCAACCTCTGGACATTCCACAAATGAAGTGGGAATGTATAAGCATGGACTTTGTCACAGGATTACCTACGGTACAAGGTAGGTACAACTCACTTATGGTAGTCGTTGATCTACTCATGAAGGTTACACACCTCATCCTAGTCAAGGCAACATTTACCGCCTCTGATATTGCACGACTATTTGTTAAAGAGGTTTTCAGATTGCATGGATTACCCAAGAGAATTGTAAGCGATCGAGATGTGAAGTTTACTTCAAATTTTTGGACTTCGCTCTTCAAGGCAATTGGGACAGAATTGAACTTTAGTACCGCATACCATCCTCAATCAGATGGACAAACCGAGCGAGTCAACCAAGTCATTGAAGATATTCTCAGAGCTTATTGCAGTAGGGAACCTAATCGATGGATTCAATTTTTACCTCTAGTGGAGTATGCCTACAATGCTTCTTATCACCAAAGCATTGGTATGACCCCATTTTGTGCCTTATATGGACATGACTGTATCTCTCCGCTTAATTTTTTAGATCTTACCATAAGAGTAGAAGCGTCTAAGAAGATGCTTGAAGAAATGGAAAGCCAAACGAAAGCCATTCGGAGGGATATTCAAGCGGCTCAGGATCGCCAAAAACAATATGCAGATGGAAAGAGATCCGAGTGAAGATTCAAAGAAGGCAACAAGGTTTTTCTTCGGATTCATACAAAGAGAAGTACTTTATCACTTGGAAAGTACAAGAAGCTTAGCCCACGTTATTGTGGTCCTTATGAAGTGATCAAGTGTATCGGTTCTCAAGCTTACAAGTTGAAGTTACTAGAACATATTAAAGTTCATGACGTATTTCATGTGAGCTTATTGAATCCCTATATCCCCAGTGATGATCAACTCCTAAATGATGAACAGATTGTCATGCCTAACCAAAGTATCTTAGAACTCCAGCCATCCAGGATTTTGGAGTCCCAAGAGAAGATTCTTCGGAATAGAATCCTCAGAGAACACCTTGTTCAATGGCAGGACTACCCTGAAGAAGATGCAACATGGGAAGATGAAGCTACCTTAGAGAAGGATTATCCTCACTTTTTCTCGAGATGAGGACATCTCGAATCCCTAAGTTGGGGAGATTGTAATGTACCCAACATTTATTCATATAAGCCATTTCAATTATTTTGCAAAGTAATCGAGATTCTCGATTTTGTGAGTCATCATGAGTTTATCAGAGCAATCGGATTGAAAATCGGGTTCAGAATCCATTTATTTATGATCTTTCTTTATGTGGAATGATAGGTTTATGTGGGAACCTAATCTATGTGTGAAGCAAAAGCTTAGAGATAGTATTTTTAGGAGAGAAAGAGAGGTAAGTCAAAATTAGGATACTTCTTTCTTATCTCTTTCAAAATAGAATGGGAACTTGTAAGTATAGAGCTTTTTAAAATCGCGCATAAGATTTGCAAAAAATAAAAAAAAATAAAAAAATAAAAAAATATAGAGCCGCGACGACGCGCGATCTTTTTCCTTCTCCTATTCTTGAAACCTCTTAGTATTTTTAGGAGCCCCTAGGGCCTATATAAAGGACCCTTCTCTTCTCACTTTGAACACACACATCTACATAAGCAGAAGCTCTCTCGCAACGATGTGCCAGAGGAAACCTCTCTCCCTTAACCCCTCACCTCCAAGCCATCTCCATCTCCAATCGTCGACGTGCCGTCACCCGATTTGTGAACACTCTCTCTCTCTCTCTCTCTCTCTCTATCAACATGCTTTTCTTTTCTCCATTCCAAATCTATGGCTCTGAAGCGTGTAACGTGAAGTTCCAAGGACGCCCATGCCGTTGCACCACCAAGGAAGGTGGGAAGAAGGGTGCCAACTCCGAACGCACCTCATGCGAAAGCATCAATCGATGAAGAAGTCGAAGCTATCCAACCGCCAGCACAGAAATTAGCCGCACGCGCTCCAAATCCAATAAAACAAATTTATAATTATGCATAGTATTCATGTTGACCAGTAAGATGAACTTAGATTTAACGCATAAGATTCGCGAACGCACAAAACCAAAAAAAAGAGCCACGACGACACGCGAGCTTTTTCCTTCTCCTATTCTTGAAACCTCTCAGTATTTTTAGCACCCCCTAGGGCCTATATAAAGGACCCTTCTCTTCTCACTTTGAACACACACATCTACAAAAGCGGAAGCTCTCTCGCAACGACGCTCTGAAGGAAACCTCTCTCCCTTAACCCCTCACCTCCAAGCCATCTCCATCTCCAATCGTCGACGTGCCGTCACCCGATTTGTGAACTCTCTCTCTCTCTCTCTTTCTCTCTCTCTCTCTCTCTCTCTCTCTCTCTCTCTCTCTCTCTCTATATATATATATATATATATATATATATATATATATATATATCAACGCACTTTTCTTTTCTCCATTCCAAAGCTATGGCTCCGAAGCGTGTAACCCGAAGTTCCAGGGACGCCCATGCCGTTGCACCACCAAGGAAGGTGGGAAGAAGGGTGTCAACTCCGAACGTACCTCATGCGGAAGCATCAATCGATGAAGAAGTCGAAGCCGTCCAACCGCCAGCACAGGAATCAGCAGCACGCGCTCCAAATCCGGTAAAAAAAATTTATAATTATGCATAGTATTCATGTTGACCGGTAAGATGAACTTAGATTTAACCTTAACTTAAACCGACCGGAAACGTGATTGTTCAATCACACGAAACAAGCATATGTTTCATAAAGTAGTAAAAGTATTGTTTTTATAAACTGTTATTGTTTGATAAAGAAATATTGTGGATAAGTAATTATGGTTTGAGAGTATGATTTGGATTGATCTTGTTGAAAGAAACATCTAGAATATGAAATACTGAAAGAAAATCTTGTTTCTAGATGGAACTCGCAGGTAGCGAGAGGAATCCCCGGTTAGCGGAAATTAAAGTTGAGGTCATCAACTTTCTTTTTTTTTACCTTGCGGTTAGCAAGATGCCTTACGGGTAGCAAGATGTCCCTTGCAGTTAGCAAAAGGGAAATATGCGCATCTCGCGGTTAGCGATTAGGAAAAACCTTTGCAAAGGCTCTGTCGATTAGACAGAGAAAGTCCGTGGTTAGCGGTAAAACTTGTATAAAAACTAAAGACTTTTTTTTTTGCGGATTTCGGAATTCTTTAACTCTAGTTATGAAAGAATTGTTCGATGATGTTTGAAAGGATTGTACTAAAAAAACTTGTATTAAGAATTAATTAAGGAACATTGTTGTATATGTCGTGGTAGTAATTAGATAACATTAAAAGAACGGGTGAGTGCGGTGTGGAAAGTGGGGACTGGCTTAGGTTGCAATCAAGGATGGGTGGACTCGATTAGTCGAGTACTTTTCACTTTGTCTTACTTAGTTAGAGATTTATCTCTTGTCATATTTTGGAATTAAGGATAGCGGCCGTGCCTCTTAAACGCGGGGAAAAAGGTGTTGTTTTTGAATTCTTAATATGTGAAAGGGAATTTCTTCTCTTATAATATAGAATCTAGAGTCCATAGAACCTTTAACCTCATCGACCTAGCTTGTGGCGTAGGGTCCTGTAACTACGAACACATCAGGTGGAAGTCTTCTTCTCTTTCGTTGCTCGTACCCTTGCTTCGCATTATCGGAGTAGGGTGTCGTCAACGGATTTAGGGAATAAAGAAGGCTATCTTCCAAGTCGCCCCGATCTTTTAGGACGGGGACCTTACACCCTATGCCAGATGCCCACAAGGTGTACTGAAATCCTATTGGATGGCCATGGAGGTGGACCAATGAGAATTAGGCTAGAGTAAATCTATTTTAATTAATTTAAAAACACTTAATAAAAGAACCAATAAGCATTAAGCTCTCTAGAAGACTATTGGATAGTCTCCCAAGGGGTCCAATGAGTATTCAACAGCCCAATGGCTTGCCTGATTCTTATTGGCCAGGAGACAAAGGGGTCCAATGAGAGTTTAGTTGCATTAATTAATTACCTAAATCTCTCACAAAAGGGGGAAGGTGACACATTTCATAAGGCTATCACTTATGCTCCTTAAATCCTATTGGCTAAGCCTGGAGAGGTCCAATGGGGTGGTAGCATTAACATATAGCAAGAGGGGTCTACCAAGAGAGAGAGGGGGCTGAATTTTCAAAGGCATTATTGCATACACACTCACACTAACTCATGTGTGAAGCAATAAGAGTCTCTCTCTCTCTCTCTCCTTCTCAACCTTTAATGGAAAGCATATCACCTACTCCAAGCTTATGATAAGGGAGGCCTACACCATCAAGTCTTGGCTTTGTGATGCAAATCCAACAAAGAGCCAAGATTCAATGCATGCTCATATCCTCTACCATGCTAATTACTAAGATATGATATGCTAATATGAGTGACTACATGAGGAGATGTACATCTTTCTCGTAAGACTACTCCTTCTTCCTCTCAATCTACTCTCATACCCCGCTAGCTCTCACCACCTTCGAAGGTGTGTGAGGTCTTGGGTCTGAGACCGTGAGGGAATTGATGTTGTGTTTTTTCAATTGTTTTGCTTAGTGCTTGAAGATTTCATCTTCATTGCACTAGCTAGTATTGAAGGAACACAAAGAATTGTATTGAAAAATGTCTCTCTTGATGGGAGAAACCATAATACAAAGCCTTTTGGAGGGGGGACCGGCTCCATGTAACTCCGGTCCTCAACTATTGTCAATAGCTTAATTTCTCTCTCTTTTGAAGTATTGTTCATGCTATCTAACTAGGTGTTATACTTTTTGTTTCTCTCTCCACCCAAGCACTCTTGTTATTCTTATTAGGAATCTATTCTAATGAAATGCTCACTATGTTCATGCTATTTCCTGCTACACACAAGTTACTAGGCCATTAAATATTACATTGTAGATAACATTGCCTTCACACCGATATATTCTATCCCATGGGTCTCCTGTGATATGTGATTCTGTGGTTTTAGAACCCAAGGCATCATAAATTTTAGACTCTTATCTATATCTATGACTGTTTTGGTCAAAGATTATGCTCGTTTGGTCACAACGTCGAAGCTTGATTTCCAAGATTCTTTCCTCTGAAATGAACCATCCTTCTTGATCTATTACTGGACATAACTCATGGGTGGTATGTCAATTGGCTTGTATATCTCAAGCTCTTGTTGAGAAGTCTTTGCTTCTGTACTTGCAAGTTGTAAGCTTCTTCTTTTAGAACACTGAGCATCAAGTTGTAGACTGCTCCATCTTGACCTTTGTTCGGTCTTTGACTTGGTTCTCCAATTAAATTGGCTTCTATTGGATCTTCCATATTTTTTCTTTAAACTGTATCCAGCTACTATAATCCATGTACAATGCCCTTGATTGCATACACACCAAAACTGCATGGTTTGCTGGCTTGTGGAGATAACTAGATAATCACTCGGTCCAGTTTTGTGAACTTCTCTCCGCACTTCTATTTTGTGAACTTCTATCTGCACTTCATCTTTGAGATTGAAATACTTGGCTCCACTAAAATTTGTGAACATCTGGAAGTTTTCTAGATTTGGCTTCACTCTGACCAATAGGATCATGGCTCTTGTGCTACTTTTGCTTCTCATAAGATACCTGTGGCTTTTGAAATCTGTATACTAGTCTTTATCTTCATTGTAGCCATAGAGCTATAAAACTTGCTCTATTGCATTTGTGACTTTTCTACTACCATTGACTACCTCTGGTTTACTTGAACTTTTTGCTTGGATTGAATCCATGTTGTGTTTGGTATGTAAAGTTATTTCCTTGCAGATTCTATTATCGTATCGTAAAGTTCCTCCTTCTCAGGTTGAAAATATTTCTTGTGCCCAAGAAATTATGGTAAATGAATGCTTTCTAGACACACAAGAGTTGCGTGAAGGAGTACGAGCGGAAGTGCGACACGAGAGAGAGTGCGAGAAGAAGAGCACGACGATATGGTGAACTCGCTCTACTGTAATGTGTAGAGCATAGTGAGTTCTTATTACGTTTTAACAAAAGAATATGTGTACATACCTGGCGGCCCGCCCACTTACCTGGGCGACCACATTGGGCTTTATACCCCAACAACCTCCCACTTAAAGTCCAATGTGGTACTTTAAGTGTGAGAGAAGCTACTATACAAGCTAATATACAAGAGATGTAGAGAAGTGATGTACTACCCTACACCTAACTGCTTGCGAAAATGCGTAAAGCTCTCTGAGGGAAGTCCTTTTGTAAGTAGATCAGCAAGATTTTCTATGGTGTGAACTTTGACAAGCTGAAGTTGCTTATCCTCGAGCATTTCCCTGATGAAATGATACTTCACATCCACATGCTTTGTCTTTGAGTGATAAACTGGATTGCGTGCCAATTGTATAGCACTTTGACTATCACAATATAACACAGGCATCTCTTCTTTGATTTCCAAATCTGTTACTAGTTGATTAAGCCAAATTGATTCTTTGCATGCCTCTGATGCTGCAACATATTCAGCCTTTGTAGTAGACTGAGTAACACAATCTTGTAATCTAGAACGCCATGATACTGCTCCACCAGCCAATGTAAAGACATACCCTGACGTAGACCTTTGTTTGTCTAAGTCACCTGCATAATCTGAGTCTGTAAAACCCTTTACACTTAGATCCTGACTCCCATAGCAACACTCCCACTGCAAATGCAATGTCTGGGTGAGTAGCAATCATTGCATACATCAAACTACCCACTGTAGACGCATATGGAATCTTATCCATTTCAGCCTGTTCTTCCTCAGACACAGGACAATCTTATTTGCTAAGTTTCACATATGGTGGCAATGGAACACTCAATGCCTTTCCCTTCTCCATATTGAAACGTTGCAAAACCTTGTCAATATACTCTGTTTGAGATAACCAAATCAACTTCTTTGATCTGTCTCTCTCAATGCGCATACCAAGTATATGACTTGCCTCACCCATGTCTTTCATGTCAAACGATTTTGCCATCTTTGACTTCAAAGCTGAAATTTCTTCCAAGTGCTTGCCAACAATCAACATGTCATCCACATACAAAATAAGGATCAACCAACTACCATCCTTAGCCTTCTTTAAATATAGACAGTGCTTGAACTCACTACGTTTGTAGCCTTGAGAAAGCATAAACTTGTGGAATTTATGGTACCATGCCCTCGGTGATTGTTTTAAGCCATAAAGACTCTTTAACAACTGGCATACCCAATCTTCCTTTCCTTTCTCAACAAACCCTTCTAGATGTAAATTTCCACATCTAAATCACCATGTAAGAACGCTGTCTTGACATCCATTTGGTGCAACACCAAATCTAATATGGCAACCAATGCAAGAAAGCATCTCAATGTAGTCATTTTGACCACCGGAGAGAAGACTTCATCAAAGTCAATGCCTTGTTCTTGCTTAAAGCCCTTGGCAACAAGCCTTGCTTTGTACTTTGGCTGACTATCATGAGCGGTGATCTTATACCTGTAAACCCATTTACAGGGTAGAGCCTTTTTGCCCCGTGGTAATTTAACTAGCTTCTATGTCTGGTTTTTATGCAGAGCTGTCATCTCTGAATGCATGGCCAATTGCCAATTCCCGGAGTCCTTCATTTGCACTGCTTCCTTGTAACATGAAGGCTCATTGCAATCAGTCAACATGACATAGTTCACAGATGGAACAAACCTATCAGGAGGTCGCGTGACATGTCCAGATCTACGCACAATAGGTGGCTCAGGCAGCCACAACCTGTGGTTCCAATCTATCCTGTCCTTGCTCCTCTTGAGCCCTGACATTTTGTCTTGCACGTGCAGGTCCATCTTCTTGGAAGACAACTCTTCTAATCTCCTCAACTTTCTGTGGTTTAGAATGATATTTGGCTTCATTAAAGTGAACATCATTGCTGTGGATAACCTTTCTGGATTCGGGATCCCAAAGTCTGTACCCCATCTCACCAGAATTACCATAGCCTAGAAAGATGCACTTTCTACTCTTTGGCTCAAGTTTGTTCCTAAATTCCTTTGCAACGTGAGTATATGCCTCACAGCCAAAGACTCTGAGATGCTTGTATAAGGGCACCTTGCCTGACCATACCATCTCTGGCACTGAATCCTTCTGCAAAACCTTGCTAGGAGATCTATTTACAAGATGAACAGCTGTTGATACAGCTTCAGCCCAAAACCCATTTGGCAGCTGTGCATTAGACAACATACTTCTGACCTTCTCTTGTATGGTCCTATTCATCCTCTCAGCAACACCATTTTGAGGAGGATTGTAAGGAGCAGTAAGTTGACGTTTTATACCTTTTGACTCACAAAAGTCCTGAAAGGCCTTTGAAACATACTCTCCACCATTGTCAGTGCGTAAGCATTTAAGCTTCTTGCCACTCTGATTCTCCACAAGTGTCACAAACGTTTTGAAAACACTAAACGCTTCATCCTTGTGCTTGAGAAAGTAAACCCATACTTTCCTCGAGTAATCATCTATAAATGTCATAAAGTAAGAAGCTCCCCCTAGAGATAGGTTAGGCATAGGTCCACACAAATCACCATGAACAAGTGCCAACTGTGTATCTCTTCTACTGCTTCTATGCTTATGTGGCTGCTGTGTTTGCTTACCATACAGACAATGTTCACAGAATTCAAAATCATTAAATGAAAAGCCAAGCAAATAACCAGAACGAGACAAGATTTCCATTCCCTTCTTGGACATATGTCCTAACCGGCTATGCCACAAAGAAACGTTCGGCTGCTCGGTTACATTGATTACATTTTTAGCGACATTTGATACATAAATCATGTAAAGTCCTCCAGACTTTACTCCATGTGCTGTAACTGTCATAGAACCCTTGGATATCTTCCACATTTTCTATCCAAAAGTGTGACGTAGCCAGCATCATCAAGTAAACCTGTGCTGATCAAGCTCTTTGTAATTGCGGGAACATGCCTCACATTCTTCAGCGTGAAAAAAGAGCCATTCTGAAACTTCAATTGAACATCTCCAACACCTAAGATTTCACATGTCTGCCCATTGCCTAGCCGAACATGATCTTTAGTGGTCACATAAGAGGTAAACCACTCCTTGTTTGGAGACACATGAAGTGATGCCCCTGAGTCTATAATCCAGTCACTCAGTGCATTTCCATCAGATGCTCTAAGAAGAGATAAGTCCATTGTATTCTTCAAGAAGTAGATGTCTCCAGACACTAGACTGTCATCCTCTGCAACAGTGTTTGTCACATTTATTTCTTGAATCTTCACTGAGGACTTGTTCTTCTCACCATGGTCTTCAGCTTTCTCTTTGCCTTTTTCTGCTTTCCATTCTCTGTAGTCTCTTTTCATGTGACCCTTCTTTCCACAATGGTAGCATTCTATGTCACTCTTGCCTTTAGCACTGCGGGACTTGCTACGAGACTGATTCCTCTTTCCACCTTTGTACTTTTCTTTGGTCCTTCCCCTGACAACTAAGGCTGCTCCTTTGCCTTTGTCCATTGTCTTTCTATTGGTTTCTTCAGTAAGCAGACTTCCTTCTACACCTGCTATGTTCAAACCATCTGGAGGTGCAGAATTACTCAAAGCTGTGCGAAAAGTGTCCCAACTTTCCGGCAATGTGATCAACAGGAACATAGCTCTAACAGGTTCATCAAACTTGACACCTTGAGCTGACAACTGAATGTAGATTTTGTTGAATTCATTCAGATGATTGGACATAGGTGTCCCTTCTTTCATCTTCAAGTCAACAAGCTTCTTAAGCCAGTATACCTGTGAAGCTGCACTCTGATTCTCATAAAGATCACTCAGCTTTAACCATGCTTGATAAGCCAACACCTCGTCTGCTACATTGAAGTAAATGCTTTCTGCCAAAGTCAGCATAATGGTAGAAAGTGCCAATTCATCCATTTTGCTCCATTCATCTTCGTCCATATCTTCTAGTTTTATCCCCTTGAGCTTTATAGGTTTTATCTGCTTCTTTTGTACCAACACGTGCCAAATCTATTTCTTCCACAATGGGAAATTGGTTCCATCCAGTTTCTTGATATTGCAAAGAGTAGTGTCTTGTGATCCAGCCATAGCTACGCTTCACAGTGGTTTACTTTCCTGGGAAAAATTCGGCAAAGTTTCCCCTGTAAACTGACCTCTAAACCAATATCAACTTGTCAAATGAACCAAGAAAGCTTCAGATTTTGCATAAATTTTGGCAGAGTCTCCTTTTTAAAATGGCTCTGGTGTACTCAAAAAACAAACCAAAAAACAGCTCAAAAAACACTGTCTCTCTGACACTGTAAGCTGCGGGTAAACCTGTCCTGCACCTATACTGTCTCTCAGTGTCCTGTCATTGTCCTGTAAGCATAGACTGTGACAATGCCTCAATGGCAGTAAAGCAAAGATGTAATCCCAACTGTCTAACTCACAGTCAATACATCCTAGCTACCTATCTAAGGGTGCTTGAGGGATCGCTCCAAGACCTGTATCACCGAAAGGATCTCAACATTCGAGAATCCCCCAGCTCAATAAAACCTCACTCAACCCTCAACAAAGGCTGGAGTAAATCTGACAGTACATAGACTTCCCACAAAGTCATACATCCACAAATTTCCCACTATATGTTGTAACCGCTGTGGCGGTTGTTTGCTGCGTGACTCACAGCCAGCAAACCCTCAACAAACATACATCATCTCTGACAATACATCCCATGTGGAAGTACCTGCAATGTCAGGATGAAATCTGGAATATCAAGCACCAAACACAAGCTACCTGATGAACTAGTGGATGTCGCCTACAGTTTGTGTGTAGATGCACCCGTGTCATATGTGACACGCCTCCAAGAACTGTGAGCCGTCCTTCGATGTGTAGAAAGCCACAAATCAACACTCTAGGAGTGTCGATATCCTCAGCACCTGCATTCGTATGCCGAAAACCCCAAATTTGCAAAGTCGGATCTGCACACCCCGAGACCACGTAGTCGAAAATGGCCTCCGCAGACCTTTGCCGAAGCCGAACAGTGGCCGAGATGACCTCAGAATGAGATCCTGAGAACACCGTGCCCTACAGGCTCACCCACAAGATTTGGGGCTGTGTCTTCGCGTGTCGAATTTCACTCCAATCTGAGCTGGTGACTCTAGCCTCCTGCAATGCTGCCCTGAGCCTCGATCTGAGCTCTGATACCAGTTGAAGGAGTACGAGCGGAAGTGCGACGCAAGAGAGAGTGCGAGAAGAAGAGCACGATGATATGGTGAACTCGCTCTACTGTAATGTGTAGAGCATAGTGAGTTCTTATTAGATTTTAACAAAAGAATATGTGTACATACCTGGCGGCCCATCCACTTACGTGGGCGACCACATTGGGCTTTATACCCCAACATTGCGCAACTCTAGCTCAAATGCATCAAAATTGGCTGCAACCCTTTGAAATGATGAAAAACTATAGCTTTAAATAGCTTGATCTGCAATCACATGTACCCTTGGTGATAACAAGCTATCTTTGGAGCGCCAAAGATAAAATTGCTATCTTGGAAGCGCCAAAGATAAAATCTCATTTCTTCAAGAGATTTTTGTCCAATGGGATTTTCTTGGGTTTTTGCATGTAATTTCAAGTCTCTCCACTAAGTTTCACAAAGTTTGAACTATATGGGAGTAATTTGCCATCCCTGTTTGTCCATTCTTGAAGGTTTTCATCTATTTTGGTGTTTCAAGTCTTTACACAGCTTCAAAGTTGTTCAAACTTCCTCAAGAGCTCTATAATGTTCAGTGGAAGCTATGTCAATGAAAATTTTGCCAAAATCACCTTTCTGGTAGAGAATTTATCTTATGTGCACGTAAGATAAAATTCTCCAAAATTGAACTTTGACCACTTGAATAGGGTTCTTATGATAAGACAAAGCTAACCCTAGTGTCAAAATAAAAAAATCACCTTTCTGGTAGAGAATTTATCTTATGTGCGCCTAATATCCAAAATTGAACTTTGACAACTGGAATAGGGTTCTTATGATAAGACAAATTAAGCTAAGTCTGGTGCCAAAATTAGAAAATCACCTTTATGGTAGAGAATTTATCTTATGTGCACCTAAGATAAAATTCTCCAAAATTGAACTTTGACCACTTGAATAGGGTTTTTATGATAAGACAAAGCTAACCCTAGTGCCAAAAAAAAAAATCACCTTTTTGGTAGAGAATTTATCTTATGTGCGCCTAAGATAAATTAATCAAAATTTGAACTTTGACAACATGAATAGGATTCCTATGATAAGACAAAGATAACCATAGTGTCAAAATGAAAAAATGATATTTCTAGTGAAAATTTTGTCTTTTGGGCGCATAAAATAAAATTTCCGTGTTTCAACATATTTTTAACCAATGTGACTTGTCTAGGTTCTTATATGTTATTTCAAGCTTGTTTAACCAATTTCACAAAATTTGAACAATTAACCAGTGTTTTGTCACCCTTTTTGATCCTAGTGTTTTGTCACCCTTTTTGATCCTATAGTCAAGGTTTATAGTTTTCTTGGTGTTTTTACCCTTGCACAACTCCAAATTTGATGTAACTTGCTTAGGAGTTGTATTATGGTCTAAATAGACCCCGTGAGTTAAGATTTTGGCAAAATAACCTCTCTGGAGAGCTTTTTATCTTCGGCGCGGCTAGGATAAAACTCTTCTAGATTTTGAGCTTTTTCAGTTTTTTCTTCATAGATTGGTTATTCCCACAAGTTTTAGGATTTATCCACACCTTGGTTTCAAGTTTTAGCCTGATTTGACTTTTCCTTGTTGAATTTCTTTGAAGTGTGCGGTTTTTTTCAACTTTGGGCTTGACCAAGTGTTTTAGTGATCCAAATGTTTCCAAAATCTATGGGGATGGTCTTAACAAGTTGTCCAACCACCTTACAAGTTCAATTTCTCAGATTCAATCCCAAAACCCCTTGTCTATCTTAGGCACGCCTAAGATAGATTTGACTGTTTTAGTGGTTTTCTCAGTGCGCCTCAAATCAGATGCAATCCTGATGGTTTCTACTTATCCTTCTCCTACTGAACATGAAAAAAGAATGCAAAAAGTGGAAAATTCAACTTTCAATCTCAAATCTCTACTTCCTACTTAGGTGATACCTTTACCGACCACTAGCTAGTCTCAAGGATCCTTCACCTAATTTGTCCTACTAGACTAATGCTCTCGAGGTCCATACCGAGTATCCCTACTCTCAAGCACCTCTCAACCGTGATAAAGTGAAAAAATTTGTTACTCTAGCCGAAACTGGAGGAATTAATGGAAATTCAAGTGAATGCTTTAGGTATTTCTCTAGTCTAGGTTGCCTCGTCCCCAGCAATGACGCCAAAATGTCGGTCGACTGCCAAGCCTCACCATATCGATGCTAGCAAAGAGAGAACCACATACATAAAATGTCAATCCGTGGGATATAGCTGACCTAACGAGTGCATGGAGGCTACAAGAGATAGCTAATCTCTTAGAAAACCCAAGTCTAGTGTGCTCTCACCTAGATCGGTCTCAAGTGTGTGTCACACACCAAAAGCCACTTTCCTTATCGCGTGCTTGATCGGATGAATTTGTATAGCTACAGTGCTCCGAATGCAACGAAACGTAATGCCTAGCATATGCAGAGTATCCTCAACATCCCTATCTCCTCAAAAGTCATTTCTAACACTCTGGCAAAATCACACCTAAGATAAACAACATGTTTACCAAAGACTAATACGTTGATTTCATGTAGCTTCGGTGCTCCAAATGTGATGAAACTTAATGCCTAAAATGTCCACACTATCCTCAACACTCTCATGTGCTCAAATTTCATTTCTGACACTAAAAAAAAATCGGGAATAAGATTAAAAACTTATTTTAGATCAGTTGATGTCAGACTCTAAAGCGCTCTATAACTTCCTTAGGACGTGCTCTATCTATTCCTATGGTTGAAAATTAGTTTGGATGCATGTATGGTTCGTAAGGAACAAAAATAGCTTGTAGATGGACATGACTAAACCCACAAAATCATTGTGAGAAACTTACATAAAAAGAGAGAGCTTTCATCTGCGAGGGTGTTGGTATGCTCACATTTGCAATGAAACACCACACGAGGGCGACACAAGATATTGAAATAGTAGAGAGCTCATAGGGCTATACTGCAGCATACACTCACTTTCATTATCCAAAACTTAGGTCCAAAGTTTCAAAAATTGGCTTTTAAACCTTAGCCAAGGTTTAAAATGTGCAATGTCTAGGTGCCCAAGACCTTTGAGGCTCCACAACTTATTGTGTAACCTACAACGTAGGCACACTAGCTGAAATATTCTTTACATCTTGGAACTCTCATTGAGGGCGTAATGCGTTACAATTATCACAATGGTGGCTAAATAAAAAAGAAAATTACAATACATGGCCATTTTGGAAAAATGTAAAAAATGTGCAACTCCAATCTTCATTGCCTTTTCATATTCATCTTTGATGTGCATTCATAATGCTTCTATCTTCAACAACTTTTGTTAACTGATGTCGGCTCAGTTAAGATTCCCCCCTTCCAATATTAGTACCTGTCCTCAGGCACTATTGAAAAGTGTCTGTGGGGGCTATGCAAGGTTTTTGATTGGTTGGTGATGAGCTACTTCTTTTTGTTGGTGATTGAATTTATTGATGAGATTCATTCCGTCGTAGCATCTTCATTGGTTTGAATTTGTCTCTAAAGGAAGAGATGATGTTTCAATTGTCCATTGTAGCCGCATAATGGTGAGGTTGCTATTTATTTATTAAGAGTAAATAGAAGAGAAGTAGAACAATGAGGATCTAGATTAAGGTCTAGTACCTCGATGACCAAAGGAAAAAACCCCACTGGGAACAAAGTGCCTTTGGGATACACGCATTATTGGAGTACTCATTAGCATGGGAACTATTAATAAAGTACTGAAGAGATTGTGTGCTGGTGGATATAGAAATAAGAGGGAAAAACATATGTGAGTAGCATAATTGAATGTTGGTTTGCCTGTTGTATTCCGCTCAAGGTGCATAGTTGGAAGCAAAAAAGAGTGTCTAATGTGTATGTCCAATGGTGGAACATCCTATTTGCATACACAAAAATGCATGGTAAACAATATGCTATGTAAGAAATATTCTTGAGGGGTTCTTCAAAAACGAAGGTGTAGCTATAAAATCATATGTCGTGGCTTTACAAGTTGGCACCCCTTTAAGAAAGGTTCTCGATGTCGACGATACGTGCTCTCATCTTGTTGTGCAACATGTGTTATGCTCATCTCATCCAGTATGAGCGCGACGACTTAGATATTCTCAACTCTTCCAGTTTGAGCGTAAGCCTAATAACCATGACTCTTAGCATAGAGCTGAATATGACTTGAAGCTTTGGGACTAACGCTTTGCTCATTTTTTGGCTCTACATCCCGACTCTGACTATGCCAACAAAGAGTGTTTTTTTGCATCCTCGCAACTTTAATTTTCACATTCTTGAGCTCACTATAAACATTTCTTCTGGTAAAAGTAAGCTTCAATCCTCAAAAGAGGATTATTGAAGGACCAAGTTGGCATTGAAGGCTTATTTTTCCATACTTGTTTTATCTTGGAATCTATAATTTTGTTGGTTGAGTTGTCCGTTTTTTAATGTGAAGAATCCATTTTCTATTTGATTCTCCAATTAGGCCTATTGTTGTAGGGAGTCTCTAAGGTTGTTGTAGGCCTCTATTGGGTGTCGGCATCTGGCTTTTGACTCGGAGCATTGGAAGACTTAGGAATCCAAATCTCTTGATGACCTTTGTAACTGCTTTGTTACCTATGCTTAGCTCTAGGTCTTGTTGAGATCTTGAGATTTTCATGTAGGTCCGATGTAGTTGCAGTTGGCTTGTGGTTGACTTGTAGCCAAATCTTGGTATAACCTGTGTAGAGTCCTTGTCTAGGAGGAAGATTCTTTGAGATCCATCTCTGTTCTATATGCCCTTGAGAGTTGTGGTTGAATGTAGCATTATTTTTTATTGTCCTTTTGTAAATCTTCTTCTTAGGTATCCTGACACATTGTTGAGGTTGGTACCTAGTGGGCCTTCTTTCTTCAAAGGTTCTTGACTTTACTTCATATGCCCTTACCTGCAATTTTGGTACCCACATCTGTCTGTTACCTCTATAGTATTCCTATTATTTTAATCTCCATTGTGATGCTATCCATACCATGTCTTTGTATTTTTATTTTGATATGTTGTCTTCAATCCACACTGGTGGATCACTCACTTTTACTAAACTGCTCGGAATAAACACTTGCTTGACTATCTTTTGCTTTCTTGAGTACTTGGGTTGAAATATCTTTGTTTTTCTAAGTGTCTCCTTAAAGGTTTTAGTTGGGTCATCAATTGACTTGAAGTTTCGAAAGCCTGACTTGCTTGAAGAAGTTGATGCATGACAGTTCTTTGATATAGAGGCATATGATGTCACACCTTTTGTGCTAGTCAATGGAAGGTCCACTTTGGCTTTACCTTTGTTTGCAATATTTTTCTTTGATTCTTGTGACTTCTATGACTCTGAATCTAGCATTAATGGTATCTCTATCTTTTTCTTGCTACCGTTTGCAAAGTAGAGCAATAGCACTGTATTTTCTCTATGGGCCTTGTGCTAGTCTAACCATTGATGTTCAAGGATGACATCTACAAGCATGTGCTTTGAATGATCTACTTGAAACTTTACCTGCTCTTCATTCTTTTGGATTGTCAGAGTACCTACCAATTCTTTTTGACTTGTAGCCTTACCTTGCATTGCTTTACTGTCCTCTTTTCCTGGAGTGATCTCGAGTATTCTTTGGATATTCTCTAAAATTATATTTCACTTTGCTTCTTTATCCAGTAAAGCATTGCATCTAACACTTGCTCCATTTTCACTGCTACTGAGGACTATAGCTATTCTCAAATTGATGGTTCTATCAAAGATCCTTGTCCCCCTTTTGCCATGGTCTCATCTTGATCTAGTCTAGCCTCTATGGAAGGTGGTTTAATACTTTCTTTTCCACTCTCACTTATATATATTGATTCTCTTGGCATTGTCTGGGTCTTTGGATTTCATATTTCTTCTTGGTTGTTTGCAAACTCCCTTTTCTTTACTTTTGGGTTTGGTGGCATTCTCTGCTTAATAGCTTTCGTGGTTGCCCTTTGCTCTGTTTGATCTGCACTTGCTATTACCTGATATGCTTTAAGTTCTTCTGAGGTTCTATTCGATGAAGATGAATCATTTTCAATAAGCTTTGCTTTGGCCTTGGTCTCCATTTTAAATGTTTTTGAGGACTTTGTGCTGTCGTCCGGAGGTAACCATTCCTGGTCTTCCTTCTTTGTTGTCTGTGGTGATTGCATCATGTTTAAAATCTGTATCTCTAGGACCTTTTGGGCCATTGGCATGCCCACAATGATGTTATCAGGTATATGTTTTCAAGTTACCGCATAGAATTGAGCTGTGATTATCTGTGAACTTATTTAAATGGCAGTGGAAACAATTCCCCAACATTCTGCCTGTTTTTTAAAGATATGCTCGCGAATTGAGGAGCATCTTCCAACTATGGTTGCCGACATCTTTTCCAAGTGCAAAAAGACATGAGATTATTGTCTAGTTGAAAATCTAGCTTGACTTCACTCGATAGCTTTTCTTCATTTTCACTAGTGATGCTGCACTTTATTTTCTTAGGATTTCTTTCTTTATTGATTAATTTTGTTGCGGAAGTGTCCTTGGGTTGAGCTTTTTATACATCTTCTTTTCTTTGATCATTTACTTTAGTTGATGTTGACTCATATGACTATGATACTGCACCATTGGCTTTTAATTGTTGAGTATTATCGGCCTGCATTTGACTAACCTTTGATCCTAAAAGATCCACTATACTTTCAGGAAAAATCTATCTCTTAGAAGGAGATTTTGGTGGTGACCTTTGTGAAGCCTTCTTAGCTTTTTCCGTTAATTTTGACCTCTCGGTCACCTGTTCTGGTAGCTTGAAGCGTTGCACCATCTTCAGATAGTCTTTGGCTTCAATATGACCATCCATATGGGTTTGTACAAGGTCATGGACCTGTTGATATTTGTTACCATTTGCATTTCGATATGCATATGTGAGCTTGGTCACATGGAATTGCTTGAACAGTATTGGGTTTCTTGGCTTTCGACTCTGACTTGTGGAGATTACCTGAAACTTTTCTCCTTCATGATCTTCATAGAAGCATTTGTCTGGAAATTTTGAGGCAATATGGTCAATTGGAAACTTCCAACAACCATATGATCTTTCAATGGTTTCTCCTTTGAAGAGGTCTGTTGGTTAAAGGCTCTAAAGATTTTAACTATTGGCGCATTTCCTGATCTACATGAGCTCATTTTGATGAATTTATAGCTCCCCCCTTCCAAGGGTGATCACTAAAGCTTTCTCCATTGTAAGTGCAAAAAACTATTTGGTTCTGGTTTGATCTCACCTTTTGGGAGTGTGAGGGCACACTATGGGCAGCACTATTGATGTTTGGCATCTGTATTGCTTCTGCATAGATTAATACGTACCTTCATCAAACATGACAAATAATTTCCCAAGTCAAGCTATACAAAACATTGTTTTCACCCTAATATTGTGAATCCCATGGGTCTACTATGATATGCGCTTCTGTGGTTTCAAAACCCAAGGCATCGTAGATTTTAGACTCTTCTCTATGTCTACGTTTATTTTGGTCAAAGAATATTCTCGTTCGGTCACAATGTCGAAGCTTGATTTTCAACATTTTTTCCTTTGAAATGAACCATCCCTCTTGATCTATCACTTGACATAACTCTATGAGTTGGTATGTTGGCCTTGCAAATACTGGTCGATCCTTTTTGTATAGTTTCTCTTTTCGGTCTACATAGTGTGCATATGAAATTTGTGTTCCATACAATGCTAACATCAATTGCTCTGATGAGTCCCTTAGACTTGTGAAAGATTGCACACTAGTGGTAGCGGATGGAGAATCATTTGCAAAGCTAACGCTCTTTTCAACCATCAGTGATATCTCGACACTTTGACCAAATTCACGCAGCCATTTGTTGTTCAAAGAATCAATTTTAACACTAGGTTGGTAACCTAACGGGACATAAAAGTGTCCTTTCAGGGTTTTGAAAAAAACCTCCAAAACCATAGTAGATCCACTCATTTTGTAAAATCCCTTCATGAGGTTATAGTTCAAGGCCTACTAAACAAGGAAAAAATTAAGAAACTTGTAAAATTTCTCATCTTTTGGTCACACCAAGCCTCCAAAGTTGATGGACCCGTGAATTTTCATCAAAACAATCATTTCTTACGTTTTGTTGCATAAAAATAAGATTAGGGATTTTTGTAGAACTTGAGATAAATTCCCTAGTTAACTTCAATGGGTTGATGATCAGAACATACGATTGCTTCTCACTCACTATTTTTTGTTTTGCCAAAATAAATAGGTACAAAAGAGTTGATTTTTTACCATTCTGCAAACCTATCATCAAAGTTTCTATAGCCACACTCAATACAAATAATATATGCATGTTTTCTTAGTTCCGTATTGTCCTTTATGTTCATAAGGAGCCATGGAGCATGTCAAAAGAATAATACATCTCTTACGAAGGGGAATCTTGGGGACAAAGATGAAGTGTTAAATAAAACAAACGTGAAAAAACTGGGTTCAACATTATGAGTTGTAGAATCCCATAGAAACTATTCAATATCTTGCCAAATTTTATCCTTATGACTAGATATGGTTACTACCTACAAAATGCATGTAGTTGTCACAAGAAACTAACAATATTGAAAAAGCTATACTTGATATACTAGAATGTTTCGTTTTCTTCTATAATTGAAAAAATCAACCATCATTGTGTACTATGAAAAATAGGGTATTAGGTGCCCCAAAACTCTTGGAATGTTACCTTTATGTTACAATATGTGACATAGAATATAAAAAATGAATTTGGATATCATGAAATCCACCAAAAAAATCATAGAAGAGCTAAAATTGGCTAAAAAACAGGATTTGATAACTTTTGTAATTTGGTCATAACTTACAACTTTAATATTTATTTCTCCCTAGAAGCATCAAGACATGTTGAGGACTATTAAAGATAGTTCTCTAGCATTATAGACCTCACAAACATGAATTCTAGAGTGGTATAGTTGCAAAAAGTTGGAAAATGCCAAAAACAGGACCCGTTTTTTCACACAGTTTAGGTTGTGAAATGTTTTGCAAGGACAATGATAAAGATGGAATTGATATTCCAAAAAACTGTCAAGTTGTTTTCAGCTCATGAGACAACTTTCTAGATAGATAGCACCTCAAAATCCATTTTGAAACTCTTGACATAATTCAAGGAAAATGGTCACTTAACAGGACATAAAAGTGTCCCATTACCAACCTAGTGTTAAGCTTTTCATGTGCATGTGCATCTTCATGAAAATTTTGACTTTGTAGTGCTTTTATTGGTGCTTCTTATGGTAATGCAAGAATATTTGGTTGCATCAATAATGACAAGCTAGATGCACTTACATCGGGATTTGTCTTTTCAATGTGCTCCATGCTTTGGTTTGCGGTTGTCGTGTCCCGATTGGCTGGATTTCTTCGACAAACCTCTAGGAAATGTCCACCTTTTCTTGCACAATTTGAGCAATACACCATCACGGGTGGTATGTCAAATGGCTCGTCTATCTCAAGCTCTTTCTAAGAAGTCTTTTCTTCTATACTTTCAAGTTGTAAGATTCTTCTTTTAGAACACTGAGCATTAAGCTGTAGACTGCTCCATCTTGGCCTTTTGTACCGTCTTTGACTTGCTTCTCAAATTAAATTGGCTTCTATTGGGTTATTTTGTTGGATCTTCCACTTTTTGCTTTTGACTATAGATCCAACCACTATAATCCATGTACAATGACCCTCATTGCATATGCACCAACTGCATGGTTTGTTGGCTTGTGCAGATATCTAAATAATCACTCAAGTCAATTTTGTGAACTTCTATCTGCACTTCATATTTGAGATTGCAATACTTGGGTCCACTGAAATCTGCGAACATCTGGGAGTTTTCTAGATTTGGCTTTACTTTGATGAATAGGGTAATGGATTCTAAGCTACTTTTGATGCTCATAAGATACCTATGGCCTTTTGAATATGTATACAAGACTTTATCTTCATTGTAGCCATAGAGCTGTAAAACTTGCTCTCTTGCATTTGTGCCTTTGCTACTACCATTGACTACCTCTGGTTTACTTGAACTTTTCTCTTGGATTGAATCCATGTTGTGTTTGTCATGTAAATCTATCTCCTTGTAGATTCTATTATTGCATCATAAAATTCCTCCTTCTCAGGTTCAAAAGATTTCTTGTGTCCAAGAAATTTTGGTAGTTGAATGCTTTGTAGCCACACAAGAGTCGGGTAACTCTAGCTCGAATGCATCAAAATTAACTACAACCCTTTGAAACGATGAAAAACTATGGCTCTAAATAGCTTGATCTACAACCACATGCACCCTTGGTGATAACAAGCTATCTTTGGAGCACCAAAGATAAAATCTCACTTTTTCAAGATATTTTTTTCCAATGTGATTTTCTTGGGTTTTTTCATGTAATTTCAAGTCTCTCCACTGAGTTTCACAAAGTTTGAACTATACGGGAATGATCTACCATCCCTATTTGTCCCTTCTTGAGGGTTTCCATCTCTTCTGGTGTTTTGAGTCTTTACACAGCTTCAAAGTTTCTCAAACTTGCTCAAGAGCTCTATAATGTTCAATGAAAGCTATGTCAATAAAAATTTTACCAAAATCACCTTTCTCATAGAGAATCTATTATATGTGCACCTAAGATAAAATTCTTCAAAATTGAACTTTGACCACTTGAATAGGGTTCTTATGATAAGACAAAGCTAACCCTAGTGTCAAAATTAAAAAAAACACTTTTCTCGTAGAGAATTTATCTTATGTGCTCCTAATATAAAATTCTCCAAAATTGAAATTTGACAACTTGAATAGAGTTCTTATGATAAGAGAAAGCTAAGTTTGGTGTCAAAAATGAAGAAATCACCTTTTTGGTAGAGAATTTATCTTATGTGCACTTAAGATAAAATACTCCAAAATTGAACTTTGACCACTTGAATAGGGTTCTTATGATAAGACAAAGCTAACCCTAGTGTCAAAATTAAAAAATCACCTTTTTGGTACAGAATTTATCTTATGCGCGCCTAAGATAAATTCTTTAAAATTTGAACTTTCACAACTTGAATAGAATTCCTATGATAAGACAAAGCTAACCCTAGTGTCAAAATAAAAAAATGACATTTCAACATATTTTTGACCAATGTGACTTGTCAAGGTTCTTATATGTTATTTCAATCTTGTTCAATAAGTCTCACAAAATTTGAACAATTTACCAGTGTTTTGTTACCCTTTTTGATCATGTAGTCAGGGTTTCCAGTTTTCTTGGTGTTTTTACCCTTGCACAACTCCAAATTTCGTGAAACTTGGTGAGGAGTTGTATTATGGTCTAAATAGACCCCGTGAGTTGAAATTTTGGCAAAATAACCTCTCTGGAGAAATTTTCATCTTTGGCGCGCCTAGAATAAAACTCTGGTAGATTTTAACCTTCTTCATTTTTTTCCTTATATATTGATTTTTCCACAAGTTTTAGGATCTGTCCACAGCCTGGTTTTCGGTTTTAGCTTGATTTGACTCTTCCTTGTTGATTTTTTCTAAAGTCTGCAGTTTTTTAAAATTTGGGCTTTAGTAAGTGTTTTAGTGATCCAAATGTTTCCAAAATCAATGGGGATGTTATAAACAAGTTGCTCTACCTCCTTGCAAGTTCAATTTCTCAGTTTCAATCCCAAAACCCCTTGTCTATCGTAGGCACGCCAAAGATAGGTCTGACTATTTTTATTGTTTTCTCAGTGCGCCTCAAATCAGATGCAATCTTGATGGTTTTCTACTTACCCTACTCATATTGAACATGAAAAAAGATTGCAAAAAGTGGAAAATTCAACTTTCAATCTCAAATCTCTACTTCCTACTTAGGTGATACCTTTATCGACCACTAGCTAGTCTCAAGGATCCTTCACCTAATCTGTCCTACTAAACTAATGCTCTCGAGGTCCTTACCGAGTATCAGTACTCTGAAGCACCTCTCAGCCGTGATAAAGTCAAAAAATATGTTACTCTAGCCGAAACTAGAGGAATTAATGGAAATTCAAGTGAATGCTTTGGATTTTTCTCTAGTCTAGATTGCTGTCCCCAGCAACGATGCCAAAATGTAGATCTGCTGCCAAGCCTTACCATATCGATGGTAGCAAAGCAAGAACCACATACATAAAATGTCAATCCGTGGGACGTAGCTGACTCGATCAGTGCATGGAGGCTAGAAAAGATAGCTTATCTCTAAGAAAACCCAAGTCTAGTGTGCTCTTACCTAGATCGATCTCAGGTGTGTGTCAGACACCAATAGCCAATTTCCTGACCGCAAGGTCGATCGGATGAATCTGTATAGATACAGTGCTTCGAATGCAAAAAAACTTAATGCCTAGCATGTGCAGAGTATTTTCAACATCCCTATGTGCTCAAAAGTCATCTGACACTCTGACAAAATCACACCTAAGATAAACAACATGTTTACCAAAGACTAATACATTGATCTCATGTAGCTACAGTTCTCCAAATGCGATGAAACTTAATTCCTAGAATGTGTAGAGTATCCTCAACACTCTCATGTACTCAAATATCATTTCTGACACTAAAAAAAAATCGCACATAAGATAAACAGTCTATTTTAGGTCAGCTAATTTCGGACTCTAAAGCGCTCTATAGCTTCCTTAGGACGTGCTCTATCTATTCCTATGGTTAGAAACTAGTTTGGATGTGCGTATGGTACGTAAGAAACAAAGATATCTTGTAGACAAACATGACTTAAATCACAACTTCATCATGAGAAACTTACATAAAAAGAGGGAGCTTTCACCTGCGAGCACGTTGGTATGCTCACATTTGCAATGCAACACCACACAAGGGAGACACAGAATATTGAAATAGCAGAGAGCTCTACTGCAACGTACACTCACTTTCATTATCCAAAAATTAGATCCAAAGTCACAAAAATTGGCTTTTATACCTTAGCCAGGGTTTAAAATGTGCAATGTCTTGGCGCTGAAGACCTTTGAGGCTCCACAACGTACTATATCTATACAAACTAGGCACATTAGTTGACCGATTCTTTACATCTTGGAACTCTCATTGAGCCCGTAACACGTTACAATTATCACAATGGCTAAATAAATCAAAAAATTACAATACATGGCCATTTTGGGAAAATGTGAAAAATGTGTAACTCCAATCTTCACTACTTCTTTGTATGCATCTTCGATGTGCATTAATAAGGCTTTGGTCTTTAGAAACTCTTGCTAAACTGAAATCGGCTCAGTTATAATAGAGATTTCATGTGCTAAAATGCATTAACATCCACTTGCTGTTGATCATCTGGCACCGTTTGGTACCACAAACTTGTTCTTCATTGGCCATAGTATATTAGAATTGCAATGGAAAAATAGACAAATATTCAATATCTTTGACAAAAATTTATCCTCACACGCTTTGACAGTCTCAAAGATACCACAACATGCAACAGTCTCATCCACTCCACACCATGTTGTATCTTAGTTCAGTCAAATCAAATTTGATGCAAAAAACAAAATCACAACTGATTGAACCAATTGAAACACAAGACAATTGATCCAATTGAACCAGAAGACAATTGACTAGAACGGATAGACTTTAATGCAAATAAAATACCCAGACAACAAGACAAATGTATAGTACAAAAATGGTCAGGCCGGGTAAAAAGACAACGCAAGTTCAACAAGTGATTGTTGGACAAGATTAGAGTCTATCTTTAGAAGCTCTTTGAAACACATCAAAACATCTGATCCATTTCTTCTAGCTTCCTGTTAGAAGCTGGACACGCCCCACGGCAGTAACTACTCGGAGGATTATTATTTTTTGTAATTGTTCATTCATTGAGGAAAACCTGATTTTTCACCTTGTAAATATTGGTACTTAGAGAAGTTTCTAGATTGTATCCCAGTTTTGATAGTTAGATCGAAAAGATGGTTCATTTTGGAACTCTAGGGTTTGAGAAATTGTAAGGTATATATATCACTTTTTGACCTTAATGAAAGAACCTTTTGTCATTCTAAAACAAGTTTTGAAGTCTGTCAGTGAACATACTGTGTACGAGAGAGAGAGTGTGAGCTTCATCTTGACACTACGTGTGCTTCGGTGGTCGAAATCGAGTGCGGAGAAGTGCAACGTGTTGCCCCCGACGAGAGCTACGCGCCGATACCTACATTACGCACGTACGGTCCGGTTTTGGGAGTTCCTTCTACGAGCTTCATCCGGTGTTTGGGTGATAATACGTTGTCCAATTTTGCATTGCAGCATATCCACGTGCTCACCTTGAGTAGAACTACACATTAGGCACTTTAGATTTTGGAAACGAAGAACTGTAGATTTCGGCCAGACATCCTACGTGTTTCTATACTAGGTATTTTGGGTCGGGATTTTGGTTCATAGACCTTAGGGAGAGCGACCTATTGGTATTAGTAGGATCTCCTCCAAGTTCTATGGTGTTTCGAGATTGTTTGATGGGTGTTCGACTCTAGAAAGCGTTGTAGGAAGTTTCCTCTTATTCACTCTTGAAGGTTGTGACTTAGACAATTGGTAGAGACCTCTATAGAACTTAGTTAGGAGTCGATCGAGTGTAGGTTGACACCTTATGCTTCCTTCCATGCGCCTGCGGGTCGAGCTTCATCCTTAGCTGACATTACATGTTAGGTGAGTTCTTGTTGTGCTGACGTCCGTCGCGGCGTATCCGTCCAACATTGGCGCCGCTGCCGGGGACGAAAACCTTAGGTAGGTGACCGAGTCTAATCCTTGAGGATTGGGATTTTTGGCTTGCCAAGAGTCTTGCTTTACATTTAGATAGGATCAGAGGGTAGAGGACTCTCTATGTCTTAGAGGGAGTCTAGGAAGCGTGTGTCTGGCCTAGATCCTTCAAATTACGTAGATAAGGTATACTTAGGTAGTTTTAGGTGGTAGTCGAGTTCTAGAATAGGAATTGGAGTGGTAGAAGCGGTGAGAGGAGAGCTCGAGAGTCCGGATAGGCCAAAAAGCAACCAAAAAAACCATATCACCATTTCACATGATAGGTAGGAGTAGAGTAAGTAGGACATCATGATTCAGGATCTAGAGCATTTCATGCATGTACACTTGCTTGGTAAAGTCATTACAAGTTTGTAAAAGATGAAAAAGTGTGTTTGAAAGCCTAATTGAAGTCCAAAAGTTACTGTGAGTGTTTCTGATAGATCTATAGAGCACGAGGAGCATTCCTGTCCGAAAAAAATTTAATTTTAAGCCAAAAGACATCCTACACGTAGGATGTCTACAGGCTAATTTGGGAGGAATTTTGGGATTTTGAGTTGACCAGTGTGTTCAAAAGGTAGGGTTTACCCTAATTTCAATTGGAAAGTGAAAATTTGGCCATATCTTGACAGGATAAGGCCAGATAGACTGAAATTGCCAGGCATCCTACCCAAATAGTGCCAAAACATTATTTTGAGACCAAAACCACAAGATGGCTGCATGAGCATGCATGATATATTGAGTGACTGAAAGGGGTTTCACCTCATTTGTGTGAGAAAATTGGAGTCAAAGCACACTTTAGCACTTTTGACTGAAAAAGGCAAGAACAGCTGAAATTTGGGACTTTTGACATCCAAACCAAAATCTAAGCATACCACTGGGTTACTGACATCAAGGGGAATCTTTGGGACAAGTCTGGGGTCAAACAAGCCAAAAAGACATCCTACGCGTAGGATGTCTTCTGAGTGATTTTGGAATCCAAACCCAATTTTGAGTATACCAAAGTGATCAGCAACTCAAGGTGAGCTTGCGCTTTGAGTTTGAAGCCATTCTAATGAAAAAGACATCCTACGCGTAGGATGTTTAAAGCAAGAAATTGAAGCCAGACTTTGAAAGTGAGCATAGGCAGGTGTTGTATAGCCTAAGGCAAGCCTCCTAGTCAATTTTGGTCCAAATTGGAGTTGATTAGACTGATCAATATCAGCCAACAGGCTGTCAAAACAGATTTTTGACTCATTGACTAGCTAAAAGGTTTCCAAATCAAAAAGTAAAAACAGATGTAGGCTCAGCACAACAAGGGGAAACCACAGTGCAAAAATCCCGGCAAAACACAACAGGAGACATCCTATGCGTAGGATGTCTCTTGAGACATACTGCAAAGAAAATTTGACCTGGCATAGACAGTGAGATTCTATTTGGCTTAAGGGTTCCAGAACTTCTTTCAGAATTGAATTTGGACCTTGTTTGCCCATTTGACGAAGCAAAGACTGAATTTAGACTTTTTCACGTAAATTGACCAACACCTGAGGGTAGTACAATTTCAGATTAGCAGACCTAATCCAGAACATCAGCAGTGTATAAAATACAGTAGTGGTTGAGATTAACTCTCTAGTTATACCAATCATTACTAAGATAATCTCTAGCAAATAAATGATTTGACTCGATTGCCAAAATTAAAACGCTTGTGTACAGGTATATTCAACAAACAAAGCAAGAAGTTGTGCAGAAACTGACCCTTTGACAGGTGAGTGGTTAGATTTGTGATAAATTGCATTGATAAGTTTGATGAATTTATGATCAGGAAGATACATTGTTAGAGACCAGAAGGTGGCAGGTGACCAAGGTAGCTTAGTGTCCCACCGAAGAGAGTGTAACTCAGGCAAGGCTGGATCCGCTAGCATCGATTATTGAGGAAGGTAGTGAACTGACACTTCATCAGAAAAATCTTTCTTCATGATGGGTAGTTAACAGCCAGGAGGTTTCACCTATGATGGACCTATGCAAGGAGGAAGCACCTCCAAAATCCTTTGAATAATTCCAAGCTCACTGTGATCTTCTTAGAGGGAACAAACTCAAGGGGAGCCCTAGTCTATTCTTGTTAAGTATGGAGCCTTATTTACCTTGTAATCTTCTCTGGTAAAAGCGCACATTTGTAAGGCCCCCATTATGAGGAGAAGCCATCGTGCGTGAAGGAAAATCACTCGCCGGAACCCAAAATTTTCACGGCCAAAAATCAGGGGCAACTTTAGGGGCCTCGGGGACGGAAGCCCCCGAGACTTTTTTTTCCCTCGCCGGAATATTCCTTTTTGCCATAACATTATGGCCGGCAGCGGCCGAAAAGTGGTCGGAAAACAACCGTCGCGGTTGGCCGGTGGCCGGTAGTCAATGACCGGTGGCCAGTGGTCGGAAGTCAATGGCCGGTGGCTGGTGGCCAAATTCAAAAGCGGACTTGTCTTCTCAAGGGCGGCCACACATGGGCGGATTGCTGGGTCCGATTTGGACTTATCTACACAAGGGCGGCTACACATGGCTGTCTCTCATGAGAGAGGGCAACCTTTTTGGCCTATAAAAGGAGGCCATTTCTACACACATTATAGAGTGTGAAGTTGATGCAACAAGGTGAGTGTGAGGTGGTGAGAGTGAAGCAAGGCGGGAGCTCCATTAAGGGTATAATACCTTTGTAAACTACTTCTTGTTTTGAAGTACTAAAGCCATTGAGTGGCTGCTTTCCCGTTGGCCGTGGACGTAGCCCACATTGGGTGAACCACGTATATCGTGTGTACTCTTTGTCTCTCTCTCTGTACTCTATAATCTCGTGTATGTAAATTTGTCTCTCTCCATTAAGTAATCTACTCAATTATTTATTTAGCTACGTCTTATTTCCTAACAACTGGTATCAGAGCAAGGTTTGCTCGTAGCTAAATTATCTCAAGGAAAGGATTCCTTGAATTGAGTGGGAGTTATGGCGGAGGAAGGGAAGCTCAAGATTGAGAAGTTCAACGGCAAAAACTACCAACATTGGAAGATGCAGATTGAAGACTATCTCTACCAGAAGGACCCCTATTTTCCACTAGGAGGTCTTGCGAAGAAGCCCGCAACAATGGCATATGAAGCATGGATTGTCCTTGATCTAAAGGCACTGGGAACAATCCGGTTAAGCTTAACGTCAATGGTGGCCTTCAATGTTTCGGAGATGAAGATTATGGAGGACTTGATGAAGTCACTTGACGACTTCTATGAAAAACCATCGGCATCCAATGAGGTATTTCTTATGAAGTGCTTGTTCAATCTAAAGATGACAGAGAATGGTTCAGTTGCAGAACACCTAAATGACTTTAACACAAACATAAGTCAACTTCGATCGGTGAAAAGAAATTTTGATGACGAAGTGCGAGCTCTCCTTATACTATCATCTCTACCGGATAGTTGGGACAACCTTGTGATGGCTGTAAGTAATTCTATTTCTGGCACAAATACTCTTAAGTTTGATGATGTTGTGGGTGTTCTCCTAAGCAAGGAAATACGAAGGAGAAGCACAGGAGAATTATCAAGTGTTGCATTGTCAGTGGAAACAAGAGGAAGGCCTAAGGAGAGGTTCAAAAGCCAAAAGGGTCGTGATCGCTCAAGACGGAGCAAGTCACTCACAAAGTTAGTTCTTGAATGTTGGAATTGTGGAAAGAAGGGCCACGTCAAGAAGGATTGCTAGTCCAAGAAGAAGAAGGAGACAGAGTCTCAAGACAACAAGCCAACATCGGAGGCCAATGTGGCAGGTAAAGTAGAGCAAGATGCTCTAATTCTCTCATTAGACAATGTGTCTAATTCCTGGATAGTAGATTCCGGGGCTTCATTCCATGCGACACCACACAAGCAACATTTCCAAGACTACAACAAAGGTAATTTTGGATATGTATACTTGGGAGATGATGAAGCTTGTGAGATTGTCGGCAAAGGTACAGTTTCTGTCAAAACTGCTAACGGAAATGAATGGAAGCTAAAGATGTTAGGCATGTTCCTTCTCTTTGCAAAAATTTGATCTCTACAGGACAATTGGACGATGAAGGTCACAACATTGCATTCGGAAACAAATGATGGAAGATATCAAAGGGATCTTTGGTGGTTGCCAAGGGAGAAAAAATCGGTACACTTTACTTGTGTACTTTTAGCACACAACCTTCATCTTGTGCATCAACTATGGAAGTTGACAGTGCCGTGTGTCACTACTGTCTTGGGCATATGAGTTCCAAAGGAATGCGAATCCTTCAAACAAAGAAGCTTCTACCAGGTTTGAAAGAAGTGGACTTAGAGTCTATGAAGATTGTGTTTATGGTAAAAAAAAGAGGGTGAAATTTCAAAAAATCAGTTGGTTCATTCTGATCTTTGGGGTCCTGCAAGTACACCATCACTTGGTGGCTCATTGTACTATGTAACATTGATAGACGATGCGACTAGAAAAACATGGGTTTATGTCATGAAGAATAAATCCGATGTATTTTCCCTATTTCAAAGGTGGAAAGACTTTGTGGAGAATGAAACAGGTACCAAGGTTAAATGCCTCAGATCCGACAATGGAGGCGAATATTGCAGCCAAGCTTTTGAAAGATTTTGTGCTAGCAATGGCATTCAGAGGCAAAGGACAACCCCAAGGACACCTCAACAAAATGGGATTTCGGAAAGGATGAATAAGACAATCATGGAGTGAGCACAAAGCATGCGGCTACATGTAGGCCTACTACTTGAGCTTTGGGCGGAAGCTGTAAGTACGTCTGTGTACTTAATCAATCGGTCACCCTCAACGGCATTGGATGGGGGAGTTCCAGAAGAGGCATGGACAGGTAAACCGGTGAATTATGCATTTCTCAAAGTGTTTGGGTGTGAGTCTTTCATGCACATAGATAGAAGCCTGAGATCAAAGCTAGATGCAACGTCCAAAAAGTGTTTCTTCATTGGCTATGGAGAAGGTGACTTTGGGTATCGCCTATATAATCCTGAAGATGGTAAAATCGTAAGGAGCAGGGATGTAATTTTTAACGAACAAAATATGTACAAAGATTACTTGGAAAGAAAACAAACAAAAGAAACAAGTGATGAGTACATGGAGCTTGAGGATGGTGAAGACTCAAGGATTGCAAACGGTGACAATGTGCAACAACGTCAACCAAATGAGGAGACTCAACCTATTCCCCAAAGATCTACAAGAGCAAGTAGACCTCCAGAAAGGTTTGTTCCTTCCTTCAACCATCTCTTGATCTTAGATTTTGGAGAGCCAGAATCATACGAAGAAGCTATGCAACATGAATCCAAAGAAGAATGGACGAAGAGCATGCAAGTGGAGATGGACTCACTACATCGCAACCGAACATGGGAGTTGGTTGAGTTGCCTAAAGGTAAGCGGGCACTTCAAAACAAATGGGTGTACAAGCTGAAGGAAGAAGAAGGTGGGAAGAAAAGGTACAAGTCTAGGCTTGTGGTAAAAGGGTTTTTTTTAAAGAAAGGTATTGACTTCAATGAAATATTTTCTCCTGTTGTAAAAATGAACTCAATTAAGATTATCTTAAGCCTTGTGGCTGCTCATGATCTAAATCTCGAGCAAATGGATGTAAATACGGCATTCCTTCATGGTGACTTAGAGGAGGAAATCTACATGCTTCAACCAAAGGGGTATGAAGTAAAAGGTAAGGAGAAAATGGTTTGCAGATTAAAGAAGATCTTGTATGGTTTAAAGCAAGAATCAAGAAAATGGTACTTGAAGTTTGATCGATGGATGTTGGATCATGGATTCACAAGATGCAACTCGGATCACTCCGTCTACACGAAGAATTTGGGAGATCGGAAATTCATCATCCTAATGTTGCATGTTGATGACATGTTGATTACAAGTGCTAACATGCAGGACATCAAAGACCTAAAAGAGGAGTTGTCTAAATATTTTTCAATGAAAGATTTAGGTGCTGCAAAGAGGATACTTGGTATGAAAATATCAAGGGACAGGACGAAGAAGACAATAAAGCTATCTCAAGAAGATTACATCAAGAAGGTACTAGAAAGGTTTGCAATGCAAAATGCAAAACCAGTTTCTACACCTTTGGCTAGTCACTTTAAACTAACAAAGGATATGTGTCCAAAGACACAAGAGGAGGTAGCCTATATGTCTAAAGTTCCATATGCTGCAACAGTAGGTTCTCTAATGTATGCTATGGTGTGGACAAGGCCAGAAATTTCACATGGAGTGGGAGTTGTGAGTAGGTTCATGGACAACCCAGGTAAAGAGCATTGGCAAGCTGTGAAGTGGACACTTAGGTATCTAAAAGGGACAACAACATATGCTTTGTATTTTGGAGGAACTGATATTTTTCTAGAAGGGTATGTTGATGCAGATATGGCAGGTGACAAAGATACTCAAAAGAGCACTACTAGCTATGTGTTCACAGTTGGAGGCACAGCACTAAGCTAGGCTTCAAAGCTGCAGAAAGTGGTTTCACTTTCTACCACGGAAGCAGAGTATGTAGGAATGACGGAGGCAAGCAAAGAAATTCTGTGGCTTCACAGATTCTTAGAAGAGCTTGGATTCAAACAAGACAATTGTCTCTTGTACAGTGATAGCCAAAGCGCTATCCATCTTGAGAAGAACTCAGCCTTTCATTCAAGGACAAAGCACATTGAGGTGAGATATCACTTCATACACACTCTCTTGGAAGAGGGACAGCTAAAGCTAGGAAAGGTGCATACAAGTGAAAATCCTACAGACATGTTTACAAAGGTGGTCAACAAGGAGAAGTTGAGCTTTTGCTCATCCTCAATTGGCATTCAAGGATAAGAAGCCAGGATGGAAAGCAGTCACACGGGTTTGGTTTTGAGATCACTCTCCAAGTGGAAGATTGTTAAGTATGGAGCTTGATTTACCTTGTAATCTTCTGTGGTAAAAGCGCACATTTGTAAGGCCCCCATTATAAGGAGAAGCCATCGTGCGTGAAGGAAAATCACTCGCCGGAAACCAAAATTTTCACGGTCAAAAATCAAGGGCAACTTTAGGGGCCTCGGGGACAGAAGCCCTAGAGACTTTTTCTTCCCTCCCCGGAATATTCGTTTTTGCCAAAATATTATGGCTGGACGGTGGCCGAAAAGTGGTCGGAAAACAACCGTCGGTTGGCCGGTGGCCGGTAGTCAATGGCCAGTGGCCAGTGGTCGAAATTCAATGGCCGGTGGTCGAATTCAAAAGCGGAATTGTCTTCTCAAGCATTAGGGCCAATTTGGATGAAAAAAGGATTGTGTAAGGATCTAAAAAGGGGAAACTTAAAAAATACCATAAAGATCTTACCAAAACTATTCAACATGGGTACTCATTGGATAGAGCTCATCAAGCGCCACCCATGGACCATTTGAGCACTAAATTTGGAGTTCATATGCAAAAGTTATGCCTAGAATAGTGCAAAATATTCCAAAAAAAAGTGAAGGAGATCTTGACACGTGTACAAAAGTGCCATACTTTTGTCAATGTGGCTCCTCCTTGACCCTTAGATCAAGAGTAGAGAAACCCTAAACAACCCTTATTTCATCCAAATTGGCCCTAATGGGGCGGCCACACATGGGCGGATTGGAGGGTCCGATTTGGACTTATCTACACAAGGGCGGCTACACATGGCTGCCTCTCATGAGAGAGGGCATCCCTTTTGGCCTATAAAAGGAGGCCATTTCTACACACATTATAGAGTGTAAAGTTGATGCAACAAGGTGAGTGTGAGGTGGTGAGAATGAAGCAAGGCAGGAGCTCCATTAAGGGTATAATCCCTTTGTAAACTACTTCTTGTTTTGAAGTACTAAAGCCATTGAGTGGCTGGTTTCCTGTGGACGTAGCCCACATTGGGTGAACCACGTATATCGTGTGTACTCTCTGTCTCTCTCTCTCTACTCTATAATCTCGTGTATGTAAATTTGTCTCTCTCCATTAAGTAATCTACTAAATTATCTATTTAGCTATGTCTTATTTCCTAACAATTCTGACTATCGAGGCTGCAAGTGTATTTGTATTGAAGAGATGCCAGCTTAGAGATTGGAGATAATCTGAGTATATGATGATGGAGATAGATTCTGAGATGAAAAGGGGAACCACTATCTAATAGTTAGTAACCCTAAAGATTACAACACATATGGAGATAATGTGGCAAAGGGGAAAATGGTTTCAGAAACTCAAGAACCTCCACCAAACATTGATCGGCCCGGAGCTATTCTTATGTATGATAAGAAAACAACTTGGGTTCCAACTTATAACGAGAACGTGGGAATCTACAAACATGAGAGTGAGGGTATAGTCTCTTACTTTCGCAGCAAAGAACCATACATAAACGAATTAAGCAAAGACAAGGTTCTTTACTTATTCTCTTACGAAACTGCTACGGGGAAGGGTATAGTTTTTGTTGATAGATACGGGCGAGAATACCAACGTATTCTCCCAGAGGAGGTGGAAAGGGCAACAGGTCCAGGAGCATCAGCATATGCCCCTGAAGAAGTGCCAAGAGCTACCTACACCCCAAGCAAGTCAACGAATCCTTTTTCAGATGAGTATGACGCTACCTCACATTCCACCCGACCGCAAGCATTCAATAACCAAGACCAACCAGCAAACCAGCCATCATTCCAGGCATGGCTTTGGCAGAGTGCAACAATGGAACCAGACCGGAACCGAGATGGTTATGAAGCCGCACAAGGGCTCAGGGATTTTCAAGAACCACCACTCTATTCAAGGTATCAGGCAGAGAGTAAGCCAAAGACTCAAGGGTCAACGGAGCTTGGAGGACCACCCATAGAACGAGTTCGAAGGGAAGAACCACCTCCCGCGAGAACCGTTAGAAATTATGGCTTAGGAGCACCATTGGGAGAGGAACCAGCCTATTACAAAATGCCTGAGGAGGTATATCGATTAGGACGGGGAGATCCAATGATGAGGTTTGTAGACCATCAAAGAATTAGACCTTCTCAAGTGCAAAAATGGGTAAACAAGAAATACACAGGAAGCAGAGACCCAAGAGATCATGTAGCAGCCTTTGTGCGTGTAATTAGAGCCTAAGAGGTGTTAGATTTTCCTACCCAATTTGCAGGGTTTGGACTAACCCTAGAGGATGATGCTGCCACTTGGTTTGACTCTGTAGAGCGTAGAGACTTTGAGTCTGTGGAGGAAGTGTTTGACGCGTTTATCGAGGAATTCTCACAAAGGGGAATAGCTCATAATACCGTCTCACAGATCCATAAATTCTCTAACAAAAAGATGGAGAATCTATACGAAATGCAGTCATAAGACTAAAAAGATATGTTAAGTTTTGTCCTGTTGAAGAACTACCAACTTAGTCGAGACTTATGGTGATCTTCATCCAAGGACTAAGGAATGCAGATCTCCAGAAAGACTTACATATGAAGAGGAGCACTACGTTGAATGAGTTGACCAAGGAATCTCTTTACCTGGTGGACAATTGTGCGGTCTACAAAGAGGGGGAGTTCAAGGACCTTGATGATGATTCGTCTTCACAACAAAGTGGAAGCAAGTCTTCTAAGACAACACCGAAAGGAGAAGTAGCTGTAAACCAGGAGCATCTTATAGATGAAGTGCAAAAAAATATCAACTTGTACGCCAAACCCCAGGCTAAACAGCCCAAGTGGTGTGCTATTGAACAAAAATGGACAATCCATGGGACCGAGGAATGTTATTATAACAAGGGATATGTGAGAGAGAGACCTTACGCTCCCCATACTCCGGTAGCTTCCCCTCAAGTTCCACCGATGCCTAGATATCAAGCAGGCAACCTACCAGGACCTGTAGGTGTAGAAAGACCACAACCGGTGTTGGGGCAACAACCACCCCTACCATGATTACGATCTGTTGGTATAAGATACACACCAACAATAAGACTAACTGAATCAGAGGATAAGACTTTGGTGCCTATGCATGCATATTATGAAGATCCCAATGGATATGCGGCAAACCGTGTCTATTATCCACCGGAAGAACCCTCGACACCTGAACCATGGAGCATGATAGGAAACACAGGACCACCAACTACTGCACTGGCAGCAGCAGGAGAAGGAAGATATAGATTAGATGAACGAACACTGATGTTCATAGCCAATGGAGGCATGGGCGGACAGAGACATGCTTACAAACAAAGAGGAGCTCAAGGAGCACCGCAACAACCCAAGGGACCCTGCTACAAGTGTGGTGGAGACGATTGGCTGAGAGAGTGTCCTCATGATGATATCATTAGAGTCAATGCGTATAGCCCAGAATGTGGAATTACTCATTTGATTCCCGATTTCCCTAAAAACCCGAGCAAAGGAGTAAAAACCACCTTGAACCTGTTAGAAACAGTACCTTCCAGTGCAGGAACGAAAAATGAAACAATCATACCTATTCATGCGGTCACACGAGCCCCAGCTCAAACAAGGACGAACGAACCCATAGTTCAAGAACCAAAAACCGACGCCCAAGGTTTAGAAATGAGAAATCAGAGAAGCACTAGCTTGGAACATACAAAGAGAAAACATGCAAAGGACAGATTGGAGCGGTTAGAGGATCTAGCTAGCCTAAGCTCACACACTGTGCAGCAACCATAGCACCCAAGGAAATAGCAGAACCCTAAAGTGGAGGATCAGGAGGATCTGTACTGGAAGACAAGGTAAATGAGCAGTTGGATGTACTTCTAAAAGCTTATGAATCTCGACTTAAAAAGAACCAAACCCAGGAGCAAAGGTGGATGACTTATCCATATGCAGAAATATAAAAACAGAGGTTGGATATATGTAAAAAGATTATCGAAACAGCTTAATCATTGATGGAAGACCTGTTGGGTAAACCTGCAAATTGGCATGAGGCACCTGCTCCAACCCCTATCCAACCAACTTTAGAGAAACATGTGGAAACAAAGGAAAGACTCACGAATGCCTATGAGTCCATAGGAGAACCTATCATAGTGCCAAATACCACAGATGGGACAAGTGACGGGGTCCAGCCTAAAATCTTGGCAGAAATGGGTAAGGATTGTAACGGTCTAGACGATCTGTGGAAGCAAATCCGTGAGGCCAACGAGGTTAATAGGATGAGTAACCACATGAAAAGCACGATAAAAGAAAAGAATGTGATCTTACCTCCTATTGAAGAATTTGAGGCAAGGTCACAAATGAACTTTGAGATACATTCACAAGGGGGAGACCAAGGATCAATTAGTTCGGTGCATAACCAACCAGACTCGTTGAGAACTTTACCCTCCTACCTAGGAGAGTACGAAGCCAAATCGGAAGTGAGAGCAATCCCATCTCAAAGACTTTCTTCTAACAAGGTGATGGATTCTCAAGGATTGATTGAGTTGTTGTCCACTCCGGTGGCATGCACAATCACATTGGCAGAACTCCTAAGGTTACGGACAAACATATGGACCACATTAGGAAAATGCCTAGAAAAATTTGGATTGAAAGACCCCACCTTGAAGCTATAAGAAGGGATCAGAGAGTTGGACAGGCCTCAACTAAACACTAGGCCAGTACCATTGAATAAGGTTGGAGAATATTGCGAGGGAGAAGATGGAAACACCACGCTACCAGTAGAATTCCAAGGAGTAGTTTCCAAAGCTATTTTTGACAGTGGAGCGGGAGTTTCTATCGCCACTAGGAAATCTGGAAAAAATGGGAAAAACTAGCTTTGAGGGCTACCAGAATGAAACTGCAATTGGCAGATGGGTTCATGGAGAAGCCTCTGGGACTCTTAGAAAAGGTGATTGTCACTTTGTGCGGAATCGAGTACGAGCATACATTTGCAATAGTCGATTTCGACAAAAAGAACAATTATGAGATCATCTTGGGAGGGCCATTCATGCGACAATTGAATATGGTCCAAGATTGGGTGTATGACCACATATACCTCAGACATGGCGAGACAACAACTAAAATACACCTGAAAGACCATAGTTACAAAGATGTGAACCAAACACCTGTGGAAGAGTTTTATTCGGCTACAGTAGCAGGATCAGAACTACCAACATGGTTAGGGCAACCAAAAGAGCTATGGATGTGCGGAGCTTCACATTGTGGAATCTTAAGAAGAGAGGAATGCGTCTTAGAAAGAGCAATTGAGGACAAGGAGTATATTCCGGAACCTTTCCCTGAAGATGCCTTGGAACCTCTAGAATGGGAACACATTCTAGCAACATTGGATGTCTGTACCATTACCGACAGTCCAACAATAAAATTTTGCGATACCAGAAAAAGAGACGGTAGAACCACCAGAACAAGAAGAGTTTTACAACTCCTCTGAACATTTGGAAGTAAATGATGATGGAGATAATGAGTGTTCAGACACCTCAAGTGAGTGTGGAAATGAAACCAAGAATATCAAGTTTTATGATTTTGCTAATCAATTACACCCTAGACGCCAAGAATGCTATAGGATGAAAAGAGCAGGAAATAAAGCAAGAGAGAACTCGATGCCCAAGATAAAAGGTAAAACTCACTATTTGATGCTTGTAAAAGCAGAGGATTGTGTAAAAGATCAAATATTAGGAAGATTCTCAAAAGATAGAAAAGAAAGAACGCGAGAGGAAATAAAACAGGTACAAAAAGCTAAAACCGACACAAAATCACAAAAATCTCAAAAATCAAAAAAAGAAACAACAAAAGACCAAGAGTGGACCAAACTGGAGCGTAAACAGAAACACCAAGAACTGAAACGATCTTTACGTGAGATATGGACTACTGAAGAAGATAGTTATGGTAAAGGGGAACATGAATGTACCATCACACTATCGAAAATTTACTATCCAGGACAGAAAAATCATCATGACACCACCAGTCAGGGAAAGAACCAACCAAGAATCTTACGATGGGCCTGAAAATGCAAAAAAGATAGACCTCGTAGAACCAGGTGAAAAGCCTCAGCCGGTCTATATAGCTAACGATTTAGAGCCTGAAGAAGAAGAACGACTAACACAACTTCTCAAGAAGTATAAAGATGTGCTCGCGTGGTCCTATAAAGACCTCAAAGGAGTTGATCCATTGATATGCCAACATACAATTCCTTTGAAATCGGATACAAAACCTAGCAAAAAACGTCCTTATACATATAATGACACATTTGCTATACGAATCAAAGAAGAGATTGATAAACTGATGGAAGCTGAATTCATCTATGAGATTGAACATACAGATTGGGTGTCACCCATTGTGGTAGTTCCCAAAAAGAATGGAAAACTGCGAGTGTGTGTAAACCTCAAGAAGGTGAATGCAACAATCATAAGGGATAATTATCCCTTGCCAATCACAGAACATTTACTTGAGCGAGTAGCCGGGAAACGGGCTTATTCCTTTCTGGATGGGTTTTCAGGATACAACCAACTGGAAATAGCAAGGGAGGATCAACACAAAATAGCGTTTTCCAAAGAATGGGGGATTTATGCATATCGAGTTATGCCATTTGGCTTAACTAATGCACCAGCCGCTTTCCAAAGGTTAATGACACACGCATTCAAGGAATACCTAAGAATATTCTTAGAAATTTACATGGATGATCTTTGTGTACACTCTCTTCTACGAGAGGAGCATATCGACCATTTGCAAAAGGTCTTTGAAAAATACAGGACGTATTGAATCTCTCTTAACCCGGAAAAGTGTGTATTCATGGTTAAGCAAGGCCGCATCTTAGGACACATTGTCTCAAGAAATGGCATAACCACAGACCTAGACAAAGTCAAAGTCATTGTAGACCTACCCAGGCCTACTAATGCAAAACAAGTGCAATCCTTCATGGGACACTGCGGATATTATCAAAGATTTATATACATGTATGCGGTTATCGCACAACCTCTATATCATCTGCTAGTCAATTTCGAGTGGACCAAGGAGTGTGAAAATTTATTCCAAAAGCTAAAGGAAAACCTTATATCAGCACCTGTACTAAAAGCACCAGATTGGGAAAAGATATTCCATGTGCACATCGATGCTTCAGCATATGCCATTGGAATTATTCTGACTCAACCTGAAGACGGAACAATGGATTTTCCAGTTTTCTATGCGAGCCAACAGTTAAACATTGCAGAAAAGAACTACACCCCCACCAAGCGGGAAGGGTTAGGAATGATTTATGCTGTAAAGAAATTTCGGCATTATTTGCTCGCAAATAAATTTGTGTTCTTCATAGATCATCAAGATCTTTTATATCTGGTAAATAAACCTTGCAACATAGGGAGAATCGTACGTTGGTTTGTTATATTGCTAGAATTTGACTTCACAGTGGTGGTCAAAAAGGGTAAAACCCATCTACGAGTGGATCATCTTTTAAGGATACACAACGGGGAAGCTCCTGAACGTGTAGATGATGACATACCAGATGCTTATCTTTTCAACATTGAAATGATACCCAAATAGTCTCGGGAAATTCTTAGCATTCTTTCCTTTGGAAGTAGGTTTGATAATATGAAATGTAGATCCAAAGAGCAAACAACTCGACAAACAAAAAACTTCCAGTTGATAGCAGGACGGCTGTATCATCTTGGATCGGACCTAATCCTACGATTATGTATAAATCCGGAATAATTCGAGTGCTACCTTGAAGAGGCACATGTCCAGGGTTGTGCATTTCATTGTTCAACATTGAAAACACACCAGAGACTGAAACAGTTAGGGGTTTATTGGCCAACTATGTAGTGGACACACATTCTTATGTTACCAATTGTACTATATGTAGTGCCAAAAGACCAGTGGATCACGCAACTTTGTTTCAGATAAACATAGCACCTGCATGGAGTCAATATATCATTGACTTCTTAACCACCAGGACGTTTCCTGAGAACATCACAAGAGCACGCAAAAAAGCTATAGAGCTGGAAGCTCGTGACTTTCAGTTAATTGGGAACCAAATCTATAAGCAGGGAAAGGACAATCAACTTAGAATTTGTGCAAGTGAAAGCAAATACCTGCTGATTCTAGAACATGCACGTAGTGGAATAAGTGGAGGCCATTTTTCGGGCAATAAGACGGCAAAAATTGTCTTGACGGCAAGAATTTGGTGGCCTACATTGCACATGGATGTTGAAGAGTTTGTAAAGCGTTGTGACGCATGTCAACGCACCAAGGTGCCAATAAAACGAGATGAGATGCCATTACGACCAATGATGGGAGCAAGAGAATTTGCAAAATGGGGCATTGATTTTGTGGGACCTATATCACCCCCTGCATATTGCACCGATACCCAATATATCATTGTGGCTACGGACTATCTCACAAAAAGGGTCGAAGCCAAGGCAACACAAAAAGCTGATGCATGCACCACTGCACAATTTTTGTATGAGAATGTTTTTGTACGTTACGGGTTACCAATAGAAATTGTCAGTGACCGTGGAACACATTTTCTCAATGAAGTCATTGAATATCTGCTAGAGGAGTTCATGGTCATACATAGGAAATTTGCACCATACCATCCACAGGCCAATGGGCAAGCTGAGGCAAAAAATAAAACACTATGCACAGTTCTCACTAAAATATTGTCAGAATCAAGAACAGATTGGGATCAGCAGCTACACTCAACACTATGGGCATACAGGGTAGCTTACAAAACATCAATAGGAACAACACCATACAACATGGTGTTTGGCCTAAATGCTATACTATCGATAGAGTTTTTAATTCCAACCCTACGAGTAGCAAAAAGTTAGAATGGACAGGGCATGATCTCTCTTCAAGAATTGATGATCTTGAAAAGCTAGATGAACTCCGCTTACGAGCTGTTGCTTCAATCTATGCTAAGAAGAGAAGACAAAAAGAATTTTTTGACAAACATGTGCATACTAAAGAGTTCAAAACGGGTGATTACGTACTTGTTTATACCTTGAAGCAACATTCCAAGAAACTTAAAAAGAGAGGGGTGGGACCATTTGTGATTAGTGATCTATCACAAAGTGGAGCTATCAAGCTTGCTACATTAGCAGGTGAAGAAATGCCAAACTGGATTAGTGGATGCCGACTGAGGAGGTATCATCAACCACTCACACAGGAGATGCTCCAACAAATTCATCAAGGAAAAGAAAGAATGAAGGAAAAACAGAGAGTACGAGAAGAAGCTCAAGCCGAAGCACAAGAATGCATTGAAAAAAGACGGCTTCTACGACAACAACAACAAAATGGACCACCATTGCGAATCAATGCCCTTCGACTGACAAAGTTGGAGGAAGGAATAGTGGAGCCAATAATTGAGGTCAAAGTGGGCAGCAATCAAGTTGAATCAACAGCCTTGCTTGATTCGGGAGCTCAAGCAAATTTGATCTCTTATGGATTATACCAACAGCTCAAAGTCACAAGTCAACTTCATCCTACTCCTCAAGTGCTGGAAAGTAGCACATCACACCCGTTGAAAACATTGGGATGGACTATATTGCATGTACAGATACATCAATATCATTACCCACACAAATTCTATGTGGTGATAGATGAAAGCACACAACACCCAATGATGCTGGGGCAACCTTCGCAAACAGAGTACAATGTGCAGATAGATTGGAAAGCAAAGGCAGTCAAAATTCAGCATGCACATGAACAACAGGGGATAGACTTTGCTCAGCAATACCAGCATGATCAACTGCAAGCCATGCAATCACTGGAAACAAAGCCAAAAGCAGAAATGCCATTAAAGAAAAACATGATACCCATGACCAACAATCAGGTAAAAGCCAAATACTAATTACAGACATATGATGTCACCGGCCAACCAACACAAGGAAAACAATTATGGATGCGTAAGGATAGAAATACCATGGCGGACAAACAACAATGCAAAAACAAAATTCCAACAAAGAAGATGGTTCAACCACAAACCAAGGACATAAAACAGATATGGATCCCAAAGAAAATGCTTCGCCATGACCCAAATGTCACTCACATTTGGATACCAAAGCAAAAGCAAAAGGAACTCCCTTCAGTACAAGCAACAACGGAAGGCAGACAGCTGCATTTCAAAAAGGAACACCGACATATGTGGATGCCAATAAAAAACAAACTAGTGGCAAGCAAGAAAGTGCCAAACCATCTACAAAAACCGGCAACAACAAAATACCAATGGAAAGCAATGGCAATACGGCCCATAACCATTACAGCCCAGCCAATTCTATCCTTAGAAACAGCTACGACTCCATCAATAGTGTCGGCAAAGCAATTGCCATTTGCAACAACGACAGTTAAACAGAGAGCAATAGAGTTACAACTATTACTTGCAAAGAAAGCAAGAAACCTCGACGGCGAATGCCAATAAGCATCTTGCTTATTCCCTTCTCTTGCACAACATTAATTTTTCCATGCATTGACCGAGTTTGCATAAAGTAGGGCCACATTAATCGGCCAGGCATTAGCACAACTTTTTCAACCTATACATGGGACATACTCCGAGGTGATACCTTGTCATCCGGGAGGACTCCGGCTAGGCGGGGGGGAGGCATTCTAGAGCACTCTCAAATGCGGAACCAATAACAGAAACATAAAAAAAGGGCATGATTTTTGACTATTTTAAGGGTGTTGTTTGATTGCAAAATTTTCTGGAGTAACCCAAGTACATATGCCCTTATACAGCATAAATCTACAGGTATATGGGGCCAAACGCCAAATCAAGCCCCTAGGGGTGTGTATATAAGTAGAAATAGCCATTTTTCAAGAAAAATATTGATAAAACAGAGAAATCCGGCCATAAAAATTGCATGCGAGTGTATATAATGATTGGAGGTGATGTTTGTGATTTATTATGATTTTCTGGGATTTTCTGGGTTTGATTTGCTATTTTTCTTTTAATTTTGCTAATTTTCGGCAAAAAAACTTCAAAAATACAAAAAGCAGGTGAAAATCAGTCGTAATGAAAAAAAAAACATGGGGATGATCAGTGATTATAGGACAACCTATGGTACAGTGGGGGTGCAATTATGAGACTGGAGCGGAAAGCGTGTTTTGGCCAGATTTTGACCGAAATGCCAAATTTCTGGTAAACAGAGAAAATGGAGTCCAAATCAAGAAATTTTTGAGCCTAAACCGCATCTCGCAAGAAGATAGAAGCACATGTCAAATTTCATGAAAAGTGGTTAGGGGACCACCATTATAAGAAATTTTCACCCCATTTTTAGCTCATTCTCACTATTGACTTTGTGGAGAGAGCTTCTGCCACCTAGAGCGGATCGACCTTCTAGCAGCTTCTATGACGCACACAACTACCCGACAAGATCCAGACATGAGAGGTAGGCTCACCACCTTGAGCTTTTCGCACATGTTTGTCATTATGTCGCAAAAACTAGCGTAGGGGTCACACACAAAGTGGGCGGTAGAGACCTACAAGTAGAGACGGCGGCCTAACGGCTAACCCGAAAGCAACAAGACTTCATCGGTAGCTTACCCTAGTCTAGGAGACCAGTCCTCGATGGCCAAAGGCAGTAGGAAACCATCGGGAAAAACCCTAATTCCCAGAAATCCGCAAGAGGCCACCAAATGGGAAATCGGCGAAACGGCGACCAAATGCTACCAAAATTCATGGGTAGGAGCATGACGCACATGACCAAAAAGTGACCCGAAGCGGCACTAAACTTCAGAAACGGCATCAGACACACAAAGCATCAAATTGCACTTGCGGCCAAACCGCAAGTCCACTTGCCACCAAACTTCACGAGCAGCCTTCGTAGACCATCAACAACCAAGTCCTATGGTGGTAGACCGCCACAAATCATCGCAGGTATGTAAATGTAACCACGGGTGCTTCTATAGCGACAAATTGCCAAATGGAGCTCCGGTGAAGCCAAAGTCGAAAAAAACCATACGGCAAGGATCCCCAAGGGATCGGGAAGCTATGGAGACCAACATCAAGAAATTTCATCACCAAAAATGCACTCCAAAAGTCAAAAAATGGCTCGGAGGCTCTGAAGTCCACAGGGATTTATTCTCTATCCATTTGACTTTTTTGTTGAAATTAGGCTCAAAAGGGACTTAGGGGGGCAAAGGGCAAGCACTGGGAGCACCAGCAATGGAAAAATCACCAGGAGACATCCTACGCGTAGGATGTCTCAAGGGCACTTTTTGGCACAAACTCCAACATTTTTTATCATGCACATGTTCTGAATGACATTTACAAGCTATCCACCAAGTTTCATCACATTTGGACCAAGTTTGACCTCATATGCATGGAAAAACGCAAAGTTAGGACATAGAGGAAATAAGAGGCCACAGACCTACCAAATCTTGTACAAATCCAATGAAACTTGCACAACGCATTCACCAACACATCAACAAACAATCTGTGTGGTCAGAAGCAAAAAATTAAGAAATAGACATCCTACGCGTAGGATGTCTATTTGACCTTTTTGACATGCAAGGGATGATTTATCATTCCAGATCCAATCACCTCATCATCAGGAGTCCATATATCAAGTTTAAGTCCATTCTAATCACTTTTGACCCCCAACACCTTCAAGATATACTTTTTGAGCCCAAAAACACCACACAGCGCCTTACAAGCATAAAATCTTGTCCAAATACAAATCCAAGAACATGGCCATGTTCCATAGGCCAAGGACAACCCACTACACAAGTTTCATGTCATTTTGATGAAAAATATATCCTACGCGTAGGATGTCTCCAGCATAAATTTAGCCTTCTATGCAAAGAATGACATCATGGGAGCCAATACCATGGTGCAATAATCCCATATACCAATTTTCAATCCATTTGGACATCAATTGCTACCTATGATGGACATTCTACCCCAATTGTGACCTAAAGCCTGAATTAGCCCCAAAAATCCACTTTTTGATATCCAAATTCAAATCCAAGCACATAGCCATGTTCCATGAGCCTTACACCACCTGCATGTCAAGTATGAACCAATTTTGATGAAAAAGACATCCTACACGTAGGATGTCTAGGTGGAAATTTTTGACCAGATTTGCACTGTGAGCACATGCACAGCTTCACAAGTTCCTTTTAAGATTTATTTTCAATTTTCAAGTCATTTGGATAAGTAAAACTCACTTTTGCAGCTAATATGGAAAAAACACTAACTTCGGACTACTGAGTGCAACAGGATCTATGGCAGCCTCGAAGTCACCGGCAAAGAGGAAAAGAATGACCATCAAGGATTATCTGGAAGAAGTGGAACCCTTTGTCATTTCAGGAGGAACACTAAAGCCCACCAGCACCTGGATACAAGAGGATCTGCTAGAGTCCAACGACCTAAAGATCTACCAGGGAGTGTTCAAAGACACTGAAGGCAATGTTATAGAGCTACCAATGATGCCGAGAGAACTCAATGAGTTCGTAGGAAGCAAGATGGATGGCTACTTGGAGAAGATTGATCTCCACAACTACTTCGAAGCAATACCGACAGGGGTGGACATCAAAAGAGTCTGGGAGTTTGTAACAAGCATCAAAGAGGATGGAGTGGCCAAGGTAACAGATTTACAAGGCAGACCAGAAACAGAGATAATAATCACTGAGAGGGTTGTAGCCGATGCACTAGACCTCTCCAACGAGGGGGACAGTGTAACAAAAAGAAGGGATGAGGTCAAGGTGTACAAAGAGAAAAAGGCAAATTACACCTTTGAAGACATTGCCAACCCAAAAGTGGCAATCATGAGCTAGTTATACAACCAATACTTCCACATGTGCACAAAGAGGCCACAGAAGTACAGGATGCCCCCAGGTACAATTGCAACAACGTTCACTTGGGAAATGACAAAAGGCACCCCAAAGATAATCAACTATGCGGCATATATACATGACAGCCTAGTAAAGATGGGCAACAAGAAGCCAACCTATATATTGCCAGGAGTACTGATCACCAAGGTGATTTATGGGGCACTACACACAAAAGGAAGGTGGCCTGACCCCCATCTCAGAATGATTGGCTGAGAGTAAAAGAAGACAAGGAAGATGAGCCGCAAAGGGCACCAAAGGTGGCAACAAGATTGAAAAGACGGCTAGAGCCAGTTCAAGAGGAGCATCCCGAGCAGAAGAAAGGGAAGAAGAAGTTTTCTCAAGTGCCGGCCAAAGAAACAAGGTCACAGAAAGCGGCAAGACTAGAGAGGCTGATGGAGAGTTTTCGAGCGGAGAGAGCCCTCAAGGGTGATTTAAGCGAACTCTGGAAGCCATCTCTAGAGTCTATGTCGGGATCGTCTAGAAGAGTACAAAGGGACCGATTTGAAGAATATATCAAGAATTTTGAGATTCTTGATGCTGCAGCAGAGAATATTCCCCATGTCCCTTTCACAGAGGAGGAAGTACAACAAATAAGGCAGAAACTGCTAGATGAACAAGAGAGCCAAGAAAGAGAAAGAAAAACAAAAGCAGACAGGGACTTAAAGGACAAACCTGCATCTTTACGAGCCAGCCCACAACCATCACCACCTCCTAATAGCAACCTCCCACAAGAAGATAAGGAGGCTGAGGACAAACAAGAAGAAAGGCAAGCAGAAGATCAAGAGCAAGGACAAGAACCTGAGCCAAAAGAAGAGGCCAAGCCTGAAACTCAACAAAAATAATTAGATGATTCTTACAATGCATTTTTGGACCTGCTAGCTGCAGGCTATACGAAGGAAGAAGCCGCCACAGTCGCATTTGACTTGGCGAGGACAGGGCCTAAAGAACAGATGCAAGGCATCAAGCTAGTGGAGTTAAAAGAAATTGATACAGACACAGTAGACCTGCACCCTCCATCCAATGACTGGGACGTGGTGATGACAAAGCTAGCCGGATTGAGGGCACAATCCATGGCTTCAGAGAAAGAGATGACAACTCTCAAGGCCACTAAAGAAAAGATCAAAATGGAAGTAGATTCTCTACAGGCACCAATCCAAGGGAAAAAGAAGAGAGAAGCTGACCTATAGGCCAACTTGGCAAGGTCTCTACAAAACAGCCAAGCAATGGAAGAAGTAAATTAGGAAGCAACAAAAAGAATACAAGCAGCTGAAGAAGAGTGTCAGCATCTCAGCAAGTCATTGCGAGATGCCGAGAAAGAAAGAGATAATCTGACTCTACAGTTGGTAGAAGAATCGAAAGAAGTAGAAGCCATGAGGAACTCCAAAGAAAGATCCAACTCAAGGTCAAAGATCAGACCATCCAAAGGTTGCGAGCATCACCTGCTAGAGTAAGATCTACTAGCTCGACTCAAAACATGAGTGAGATTCAACTCTATGAAGAGCAAATGCAAGAACTTCAGAAAGACCTGAATCTCGAGAAAAAGCAAAGATTGATGATGGCAGAAGGTTCTATAGTCATGCAAACGAGAATGGAAGAGGGCCAAAAAGCCTTGCAAGAAGAAGTAGAAAGCATGAAGAGAAAGCTCGAGGAGGCGAAAAGAATAAACGCCGAACTTAATGACCTCCTCATGAATATGGACAGAGAAGCTGAAGCGGAAAAGCAAAAACTCCTCAAGCAAATTTTGGAGTTGAAAGGCCAGCAAGGAGGAGAGGCAGAGAGCACAGGGCGAGCTGCCAATGAGGGCATTGACCTAGAAAATGTGGCGGATCCTGTGGACACGCCTATGCAAGAGGAAACCATAGCAGGATCCTCTCAAGAGCTATGGGATCTAACACAAGAAGAGGAAGAAAAATTGCGTAAAGCAATGGAGGTGGAGCTCAGGGAAACAACAAAGGAAGCCTTGAAGTGGGAGCAGAGGGTCTTCAAATCTATGACCATTCAAAAGATCGACTCTAGCAATACATGGTGAAAACCCTAACGGGCGCCATAAAGTTGTTCACTGGCTCACCTGACCTCACATGCATTATGATGAAGAAAATCTGCAGAACCATCTTAGCACTGTTCGAGACCTTCAAGCCAGGCTAGGTGACCGACAATATCTTCTTCTTCCAGGATACATACATATACGCCTATGATCTGTCAGGTCAACCTTCCAAGGAGGTGATACATGCGCTGTATCAAAGGATAATGTTTCTACCATCCTATCACCTCTAGGGTTTTGAAGAAGCATTCTATATAGGCTTCTTCACCTTAAATACCGACATTTTTGGCCCAACAATGTTGAACCTGCATGTCAGGTACGAATCACTGCTAAAGATGCGGGAAACGATACGATGAAGCATCTGATCAAGGCCATGTTGGGGACGACATGAGCAAGGAGGGGGGGAGTGTTAGAAGCTGGACACACCCCACAGCAATAACTACTCGGAAGATTATTATTTTTTGTAATTATTTATTCATTGAGAAAAACCTGATTTTTCACCTTGTAAATATTGGGACTTACAGAAGTTTCAAGATTGTATCCCAGTTTTGATAGTTAGATCGAGTAGATGGTTGATTTTGGAACTTTAGGGTTTGAGAAATTGTAAGGTATATATATCACTTTTTGACCTTAATGAAAGAACCTTTTGTCATTTTAAAACAAGTTGGAAGTCTGTGAGTGAGCGTACTGTGTACGAGAGAGAGAGTGTGAGCTTCATCTTGACGCTACATGTGCTCCGGTGGTCGGAATCGAGTGCGGAGAAGTGCACCGTGTTGCCCTCGACGAGAGCTACGCGCCAATACTTACATTGCATGCGTACGGTCCAGTTTTGCGAGTTCCTTCTATGAGCTTCATCAAGTGTTTGGGTGAGCATACGTTGTCCGATTTTGCATTGCAGCATATCCACGCGTTCACATTGAGTAGAACTACACATTAGGCACTTTAGATTTTGGAAACAAAGACCTGTAGATTTCGGCCAGACATCCTACGTGTTTCTGCACCAGGTGTTTTGGGTCGGGATTTTGGTTCATAGACCTTAGGGAGAGTGACCTATTGGTATTAGTAGGATTTTCTCCAAGTTCTATGGTGTTTCGAGATTGTTTGATGGGTGTTCGACTCTAGAACGCGCTGTAGAAAGTTTCCTCTTATGCACTCTTGAAGGCTGTGACTTAGACAATTGGTAGAGACCTCTGTAGGAATTAGTTAGGAGTCCGTCGAGTGTAGGTTGACACCTTATGCTTGCTTCCACGCGGCTGCGGGTCGAGCCTCGTCCTTAGCTGACATTACATGTTAGGTGAGTTCTTGTTGTGCTGACGTCCGTCGCGGCGTATCCGTCCAACACTTCCCACTCTCTTAACTTCATCCAACAGTCTACTTTTATTTGAATAGCACTCATGGCATCTTGATTGGGGTGGTAAAATACTTCTTCTGGGAAATAGACTTTCCTAGGTGCACTCCAAAAATCTATCAACATGTCAAATAGAAAACCTAATGCATAAATGTTGCTTGCTTTTGTGTATGCATCTACACACCGTGGATTATATGTTTCTGGAGCAATCCACAATCGCTTTGCAATCTCTCCTTTCCCTGTGGATTGTGCCTCCAAAATTGCAAAGCCTGATTGAGTGATTGAATGCAAATAATTATTTGATACGTACTTGGCTGGCATTCTAAGCATCATGCCCCAATCAATGATGCCGACATGGGATTTATTTTCACGAGTAAAGTCTAACATTATGTTAAAAGGGTGCAGGTTTCTTTGCACTATACTAGATGAGTATCTTACTTATGTTAATACAGCATTTAAAATCGCAATGATGATTGATGAATAAATCATTCTTTTGAATGTGATAAGATAGTATATAGTTTCACAAGAACACTGAAACACAACAATATAAGACAGTTCAAACATTTGTATATCAAATACTGTTCACGGCCGCGTTACCGACCAAGTATTTCATATACTTAATACTTAAAAAAATGAAATGCATATGCACATAAAAATTATATGGCATCTGTATAGTCGGGATAATGAACTAAATTCCACAGTTATGCAAAAACAAATGCTTCTAACAAACGACACTCAACTAGCCGCGTTACTGTCCGAGTGCCACCCGAATCTAAAGAGCAATACTCGCTTGCGTATGAGCATCCTATAGCCGCATTACTGATCAAGGCCCATATTTTTTTCTAGAAAGGGGAAGGAAAGGTGACTCCATAAGGAAAGCAGTATCACCGCGTACAATGTAGTACCCAAACAGTGAGCCAATACTTACCACAAGGACACCATATCCCCGCGTCATCACACACACACGTATTGTGTGGTAAGGTACCTTATGGCTACCATGCAATACAACAAAAGGCACGCTACCACACAATTCACACACACACAAAGACAACACACACCCAAGTCATGTGGTCAAGTACTCTGCTGCTACTGTGCATTGTGATGCAGAGCACGCTCCCACATGACCCCCTCTCTCCTCTCAATGTACCTGCAAAGGCAATCATGTCTCTCTCTCTCTGTCTCTCTCTCTCTCTCTCTCTCTCTCTCTCTCTCTCTCTCTCACACACACACACACACACACACACACGTATTGTGTGGTAAGGTACCTTATGGCTACCATGCAATACAACAAAAGGCACGCTACCACACAATTCACACACACACAAAGACAACACACACCCAAGTCATGTGGTCAAGTACTCTGCTGCTACTGTGCATTGTGATGCAGAGCACGCTCCCACATGACCCCCTCTCTCCTCTCAATGTACCTGCAAAGGCAATCATGTCTCTCTCTCTCTCTCTCTCTCTCTCTCTCTCTCTCTCTTCTCTCTCTCTCTCTCTCTCTCTCTCTCTCTCTCTCTCTCTCTCTCTCTCTCAAAGTGGATCAAGGAAAAACATCCAGTGGGCCCCATTGGGGCCGTATATATATTATTTTATGGGCCTGTAGGGTAAGAAAATTGCATTGCCCAACGGGATTTTTGTGGGTTTCCAGTTTCTCTCAACTGGGTTGTTTGTGATCATGTTAAGTGTGATAATGTAAATATGTCAACAATAAGACCTTGTGATCACAATTTTTTTAAGGTAGTTACATAAATATTAAATCCTTGTTTCCCTTTCTCTCTCAGCCTCACCTTCTCTAACTTTCTCTCATGCTACCACTCCTCCTACCTTCTCTCAATTGTTCTCTCTCTCACCCTTACCCTCTCCCACTTTCTCTCATGCTACAACTCCCCCTAACCTTTGTCACTCGCGCCCTCCCTCACCCTCTCACTTTCTCTCATGCTCTCTCTCACCATCACCTTCTCTCACGTGGTCTCAAACCTCTCTCAAATAACCTTAGGAGAGGATCCTACTGTAGTGAATGAAAACCTTATTGATGCTACACTCTTTGATGTAGAATGGGTCCCCAAGTGGAGTGAAATTTTAGTAACTAGATACTTACCACAACTATTGTTCTTCAAAACTTTGTAGATTAGGCATCAGATTTTGCGAGTATTCATTCATATGTACTAATAGCAAGACCATGGAATCATGAAATTCATGATCTTTTTGGTTTGAGGAAAGCTTTGCAAGAGCACAAGCTTGTATTTTAATTAAAGTTCTTATAATACAAAGTATTTTTGGAAGGAGAACTGGCGCCAAGAAAATCTAGTCCTCAATAAGTTTTCAATCTTAATTGTGTGAGTCTCTTTAAGTAATGTGCATGAATTGATGTTATAGTGTGTAAAATGCGGAACGAAATCAATCTGACACAACCTAAAGTTCTCTTCTAAAGAACTCTCTTAAAGGAAAAATCCCCTTTCATAATTTAATTCCACTATGTTTGTAGGAAAATACTAGATTCTTTGACATTTCATGAATGATGAAGCTACATTTCTAGGGGCATGCTATTGTATATAGCTTCATGAACATCAATGGATATCTTAAACATCTTGTCATTGTGCTCCATGGGAAACACATAAAACTGGACTGCCCTAACTAGATGTGAAAATAAAGTGGCAAGAAACTAGTCATCGAATAATGTACCAATGTTTGATTGCAACAAACATGGCACTATCAATGATGTTTCTCTTGCATTGCAATGTTTTGGGATGATACATCTTAGAATATAGAATTTGGCTGTGTGAACATTATCAACTTTGGCATTTATGACAAATTTATCTCCCTCACAAAGCGCTGCTTGGAGATCATCATGGTGGCCTCCATATATTGGCCCAAACTTTTGGCCTTTGTTCTTACGCATCCTTTCTTCCCTCATAGTCCTCCCAAGACACAATTGATGCAGCACCTCCATAGATTTTGCTTACAAAAATTATAAAAGCATGTTAACAACCTGCACCGCAATGCTTTCATCTTAGTAGATGAGTACCCATTCACAGTATACATGGACCATGAGTTCTAAATTGGTTTGCAGCTCCATTGGTATGTTTTACCAGCTTCACTAAGTTTAATGTCCCAAAAAATCCTTGAATTTCTTAAGTAGTTAAACTTTTCTCTCAAGAAATACACCACATGAACAATACATTTTATCCGGGGTAGTCACTCATCAAAAGCTCCCTATATCACGTGCCATGAAGAGATTTCTAATAATATCCCAATATACATTTTATATTTGCATTGTGTGCCTATTTAAAACCCCCCACCCGCTCCAATGTATACATAAAAATATACATTTATGACTATTAATAATTCTCCATAGTTAACCCACGTGATACTACATTAGGTGAAATTTGGACTCACAAAGGGGCCCTTTAAGGAGTTTCACTTCAACTCTCTCTACCAAAATGGGCACATGGATAATTTTTTGCAAACAAACTCCAAAGTTAGCGGAGGTTTGACAGTTAGAATGTCCTCTTCAAGCTCTATCTACTGATATATAGCACGCCACAAGATTCCTCATATTTTAAAAGGTTCCTTTTTTTTATTCACCTATGATCTGACAACTCTGTCGAAATCTAAGTGAATCAAAAAAAGAATATTCTAAAATATGAGGAATCTCATGGCGCGTTATATATCAATAGATAGAGCTTGAAGAGGACATTTTAGTTGTCAAACCTCCACCAACTTTGGAGTTTTTTTGCAAAAATTTATCCATGCGCCTGTTTTGGTAGAGAGAGGTAATCTCAAACTGCTTAAAGGGCCCCTTTGTGAGTCCAAATTTCATGTAATGTCATTTACATTTTGAAAAGTGAATTCCCTAATATTTATTTGAACAACATTACCATATGGATAATATTGAGTGAAACCAACCGGTATAGTAATACCAAAAGGATTAAAGGTTTACATCCTTATTTCAATAACATTAGCATACGATGGTAAAATCTAGTTGTCATTGTCATAACTAGTGTCATTGTGATTATTGTTGTTTCCATTGTTGGCTCTACTAACCTATCCCATTGAAGCAAAGTATGTGCTCCACACTTGTACCCAAGTCTCCACATGCCTCTCAAACTTTGCACACTTTGTTGCACTATAATATCCAAGATTTACCTAGTTCATAGCTACATTGTGGACAATAGTCTCATATTGCTCAATGTCCTATAATGGTTGAAAGTCCATGGTGCCTTTGGAATGGTTCCTAAATCATATTTCTATCAGCATCAGCACCATCACCGTTGATTGTAACACCTCCAACATGGAAATTGTAGAGTAGAACCATTGTGATCTCATCATAATCGCATACAACCATGGCTACAACCAAAGTCTCAACTTGAAATATGCTTTAGGGTTAAAATAGAAAAGAAAGTAGCTATCATCAGATATATAAAGAAATGGTTTAGGGATTACAAAATCTATAAAATTGTTGATAACAGTATATGTGTGAGAATGTCCAAAGAAAAATACTGCAAAGATGGCAAAAGATGCACTTGTGAGACTTTTGGGCTGCTTGACAGAACAACACAATTGCATTGTTTTGACAAGAGAAAATCTATAGTTAGGGTGAACATATTATCCATGATCTCTGTAGAGCATACATTCCAATGGGAAATGCCACCAATAAGAGTGCTCAATTTGTAGTGTGTTGATAAGTCCACCCACAAGTCACACAAGGTCTGAGAGAGGAAGCCTCCAAAACGGCAATCAATAACTCAAAGACTTTTGCAATACAAAACATGATGCAATGAGTATCCACCAATGTATTAGGTTCAAAAAATAGAAAATATGCACCATAAACTCACTCAAGGATGTTTTTTGGATCAAGAAGCACCCTTTGTAGATGGTTTATTAGCAAGTATTGCAAGATGTAGGGTAACTATTCTAGAAATCCCAAGTCCTACCATGTCTAAGTTTGAGTGTATAAAGATTATGTTACATGGAAAATATAATCAATTCTTGGAAATCACTTTGATTTACACATCATGCATTTTCTTCTATTTGTATTTCTTACTATGTGGTAAGGAGCCAAGCATAAGTCCTTTTGCGATGATCTAAAGAAGGGTGGATGCATTCACTCTGTCTAGCCACCCTAGAGGTGGTGCATAGTGAGCCCCTAGATCTCAAATTTTGCAATGAACTTGACCTATGTGATTTCCAGCATCGCTCAAAGTCACCATGCTCAAAATGTGAATCACTAACTTGTTATTTTCTCCTTTCATTTTTCCACTCTTATGAAGACTCCTTCAATTCTTTAATGACTATTTGACCTCTCTTCTTTCCACCAGATAGTCTTCTTGTTGGGCTTAGATGTCCCTTGGTTGTGCGAGCAGAAAAGCCATTCTCTGGCTGATTGATGGTGATGCTCAAACTCATTGCAAGTCATATCAATAGTGAGGGTATTGAAATTTAACAAGTACCATGTTCTTTGCATGAAAAGGATATAATTTACCATTGTATGCATCTACTTTATGCTTGGGGAGCTCACCATCAATATAGTCCAAGGACTATATAGATAGTCTCTCCAAGCATCCTTACCATGGAGCTTGCTTATCCACTTGTCTAGATAGATCCTATTCTCCTCTCTCTCTCTCTCTCTCTCTCTCTCTCTCTCTCTCTCTCTCTCTCTCTCTCTCTCTCTCTCTCTCTCTCTCTCTCTCTCTCTCTCTCTCTCTCTCTGTGACTCCACTCATGCATCACTAGCATGGAGCTTCTTCACCATTGAATTTTTGGACTCCATCTTCTCCACCAAGCCCAATACACCCCTAACAAGAAGACTTAGCAACAATGCACTCATATATATGTCACCCCATTCACAAGCATTACTATACTGAACTTCCAATTGCCACCAATAGACATGCATTCTCAGCCCCATTGTGAGAATGGATTTTCTTGTCAAAATAGATGCCTTGATCATTGCAACATTGTCCTCAGCAGCCAATATGTCCACTAAATGACATTTTCTAGAATGTAGAGATGATATAATATCAGGTTAACTTTTTTAAAAACAATCACATTCAAAAGTAAAGTATATTCACTTTGAAGGGCTGATATGTGTTTGTACAACCTTGTATACTCTGAAGGGGATTATTTTGCACCCCTTATCTCCCCAACCCACGACGAAAATTCACTTTCAAAAGTCATCTACTCTGTTCTCAAGATTAGTGATGATAGCAATCTCCAACCCCTTCCAAACAAATAAGTTCTCTATAGTATTTAAAGCCATGACATATCTTACTTTGTATTGTTCTTCTCTCTTAAGAGTCAAATTTCACAAGCGTGCACTCAACTTTTTGGGTTTTGAGTTTATCTAATCGCTCACACAATGCCCAATCTTTCCATACATGAAGCCAATGGTTCCCATCCCACACCATGAACATTTTTTTCTCCATATGGTTGATCTCTAAAATGGTCCTAATTTGATCATCAAAGGTGGCAGACATGACGAACTCTCTCCCTTCAAAACACCACACCTATCAAAAGATACAAGATCTTCCCTAGGGAGGATGGCTTTGGCCATTGTAGTTTGATAGCCTCTTTCAACTATAAAAGAGGTGAGCTATGAAACACATCCATTGATGATTCTAATGGTTAGATTGGCCAAAATAGGACAAAGAGGAATCCTTGGCAAAAGAAATTGTATGGAATAATCTGTGCATCAATCGATCCATCTCCCAAAATGTGAGTATCAACAAATGAACCAAAGACCCCACTAAAAGATTCATTGTCAACATTTTGCAGCACTATGGCTGTCAAAGTAATTTCAATCAAGCTATGTGTGCAACCATCCCTACAGATGTAGCAAGCACATATATCATTAGATGAAAGCAAGGTTTGGTAGTACAAAATCGGGTGTCCTTGACAGTACCTTTGACAAATCTTTGTAATGAAATTTATCAAAGTCCCAAAAGAAATCACTTAACATAATGTATTTCATTGGATAGATCTTTGAAAGAAGAAAATAAAACTATAAGATTTAACAAGTTTTGACATAAATTGCAAAATCATTTACCGGTCTCCATTTTTTCATTGATACCAAATAATGTGGGAAAAAAATTGGTCTTTTTTTGTACCACCAAACTCTACTTTCAACCCATTGTTTATAACAAACCACTTTCTTGGGTCATGTCAAATGGAATTTTATCATGACGATCAACTCCTCTAGACTGATTTCATGTGAGAATTGACATTTTTTTGGAAAGAGGGAAAAAGATAGTGAAAGAAATGCAGCGCCACTGAGAGAGGTGAGAGTGAGGAATGGAAATGAGAGAGGTGAGTGAGGGTTAGGCAGGGCACGAGTAAAAGAGGTGAAATTGAAGGAGGGAAATAGTGAGAGAGGTGAAGGAGTGGGAGGAGGGGTAGGAGAGAGAGAGAGAGAGAGAGAGAGAGAGAGAGAGAGAGAGAGAGAGAGAGAGAGAGAGAGAGAGGTGAGCATGAGAGAGAGTGAGAGAGGGTGAGGGTGAGAGAGAGCGCTTGTTAGAGAGGTTAGGGTGAGTGGTATGATCAGCGTGTTGGTCCTTATTCCCTTTCTTAACTACAACCTCAAAGTCAAATTCTGGCATGATGATAAACTAGCTTACAATTCTACCTTGGTTGCATTATTTGTTGATCAAGCAAAGGAGAGCTTGGTGGTTGATAAAAATGACAAATTTTGCAAGGAAAAAATAATTTTTGCAAGAAAATCGTGCATTTTTTCATACCTAAATAGATAACAAAGAGCACATCTTGCTCTATGGTTGTATAGTTTTTCTCCACTAGGTTTAGTTGTTGGCTCACATAGGTAATATGGAAAATTGTTTATTTTTAACTACAACTCCACAATCTGCATTTAGCTCTAAAGTTGGAAGAAAGTTTTTCTTCCATAAGATAGCTTCTTTCTTCATTAAGGACAGGGCTAGAGCCTTGCATGTCGTGGTTAAATTTTTGAATTTGATCATCTATTTGGATCGTTAGCAGTGCTACAGATTCTAGAACCTTTAGCTCATATTTAATGTACTCTTTAGTTACATCTTCTCACATATTTGTTATACGTTGCTTGAGCTCATCTTGAGCATCTAATTCAGGGTCTTTATCTAGATCATGAATTCCACCCACGATTGAAGTACCAGGTAGGCCTCTCAATGGAAGCTATTCAACACTTTCAAACCCCATGTATGTGGTCTAGATGATTGGCACATGTTCGGGTACTTGAGAAGTGATGCCCAAATCCACAGCTTTGGATTTTAATTCCCAATCATGCATCTCTAATTGTGTAGTTAAATGCATATTTTGCTTTGGAAAGCTATTCTTGTAGCTCTTCAATTTGTTGCTCTTTCTAGGCATTGGTCATATAAGCATCCTAGCCATCAATAGTTGTCTTTGTAGCTTCTCTTGTGCCAACTCATCTTTGAGTGCTTTAAGTTATTTTGAATTTGTCGTAGAAGGGAGAGAAATAGATGTTATTGGTGTCACATATTGGCTGGTAAGAAGAGTAGAGAGGATATGCTCCATCATATCATAAGAATCACATAGCTTTGAATATTTCTTCCTCTCTCTTTCCACTTGCATTTCCATTTCATCAAGTGGCTATTGATATCTATTTCCCTTTCAAGATCCTTCTAAGTGTATTCAGAATCCTTCTTTGCTTTCTCAAGATTTATTTGTAACTTTTGTTTTTCCTTTTGCAGTCCCTCTACTAGCTATTTGAGCTTTGCTATCTCTTGATTTGATTTTTTTGTGGTGGCTTTGTCCCCTTTTGCTTCTTTGATCCGAGCATTGATCACCATTTTGTGATATTTGAATTGGAGTTCCAATATGTCAAGGGTATCATGAAGATCAAACATTTTGACTATTCTCAAGGCCATCTTTTTATCTATGGGTTGCAGTGGAAGGAGGTCCCTTTTCCCCATGTCCTCCTATCTCTGTGATGTATCATCACATCCTTCTAATTGTGGAGAAGTTCTTGGTATGTTTGCAACTTTCTCTTGTGCCTAGTGTGTTAGGAGACAGATTGGCCGGACACGTAGTCAGACACTACATTTGTATGCTATTAGTTTTCTGAGCTAGTGTAGTGATACTCTATGTAATCCTAATTCCAGAGTAGTGGATCAATTTCCTAAGTTGTAATGCTATAATGATATTTGTAAAGGTCCATGTGAGTCAGCCACTAGACATTTAGACATTTAGATATTTGTAAAGGTCCATGTGAGTCAGCCACTAGTAATGCTATAATGATATTTGTAAAGGTCCATGTGAGTCAATAACCTTAATGTGAAGGGAGGCTTATCTTTAAAAAAGAAAATAGCTTTGCTGTACGTAGGCTCGAGCTATGCTTCTGCTCCAACTTGTAATCAACTTTTCTAATGATTGGGTAATCCGTGTCCAAATCCAAAACTTGCATTATGATCCTCTTTCTTTGATCTTTAATTCAAGTGTAAGCATTTTTCTTTTTTGTGGTTTGCGACTACACATTTGTAAGCTGTAATTGCAAATTTGAGTGCTTAAATCACTGTTTATAGTCATTTTGACCATAGGAGAGTGTTCTTAGACCATAGGGCAACATTTTTGGTATGTTCTGCTACACTTTTAAGGACCTTTCTCATGATGGATCGTGATTTTGATACCTTGTTGCATTGTAACAAGACTTGGTAGGATAGTTCCCCTAGGTGTCCTAGACCTCCTCCTAAAATTTTGATGCATTTTGAGTCCGTTCGAGTGATGAGATGGCGTGATGACCTAGAGTTGTGCGAAAGGACATAGACAGATTCCCTTGATCGTTGAGTGTTGGATTGCTTGTAGAGTTGTTGTGTTTTCTTGTTAAGGTTTACTTCTTGAGATTGACAATCTCAAAGAGCCTCCGTACCCCATCTGAGTCACTTCCCTGAATATTGACATTGTGTTAGTACCAAAAAGCTATGCTGTTAGACGTCCGTCACGGTGACGCGCTAACAATGGCACCCCAGCCGGGGATATGATCCTTAGATGGTGAGTAACCTAGTGCATATTTAGAGTGTTCTTTTTTGAAGATTTGTCTCTCCATTCCATTTACACTTTAGCAGTGAAGCAGCTAGACACGGGGTTTAGTGCTTGATAGAGTCTAGAAGTCGAGGACTTGCTAGATCTATTCTCAATAGGTAAAGAGAGTTGTGAGTGAGATAGCCAAAAGCATTTCATTCTTCAATTTTCTCATTACTTTCAGAGTGATGTACCATTTTACGTTTTGACTTTATTTTGTACCGTTCAGTTTGTTTTTGTTTCATGTTTGTTAGCAGCAAGCTAACTCGAATCATTCGGATAACATTTTTCAGAGCTTTTTATTGTAAAGACACTTATTATTTTGATGAATCGAGAATGTTGGAACTCCTACTTTCTAGATAAACATTGTAATTAATGAGACGAGGATACAAGCTCCAGATTATATAAACCTATCTTTAGTATAGCTCCAGATTATTAGTTTTGACCACAAAAACCTTGGCTAAGGTATAAAAGCCAGTTTTTGTAAGTTTTTTGATAGGTTTTGGATAATAGAAACACAGCGTGAGCTAACGGCACTTACTTATCTCCTTCTTACGCTTCCTACTCCCTTCTCAGCAGTCTGTTTCGTTGCAACCGTAAGTAAGAGCTCTACGCATTGACGTAAGCATTTCATGGTAATCTGTAGCTTCTAGCATCGCCGACATACGGCCCAATTTCACCATAAGTAGGAGTTTAAGATTCAAAATCATAAACTAAGTATAGGTGGGGGTATTGTGGCATCATTGCTAAGCATTTAGATGCATTCTGGGTCGAAAACGACTAGGTCAAGAACTCATTGTCTGCTGCTGTTAAAAATCGTGATTTTTAGACTTTACCTAAAGTGAGATTTGAGACCGTAATCATGTGTGGTTAGTTCTTATAAACATGTCCAAGAAGTTTCGTAACATTTGGATGTCGTTTGATGTTGTAATGGATGCGATTTGTTTGCCGATGAGCGATTAGCTTTTGGTGATTTCTGTCATTTGAGTGTAGCTTGAGTTAGATGCGAGTGATTCTTTTTTTTCAAGAGATTGACAACCTCTTGTAGCCTCTATGCACTAGTCAAGTCAGCCTCATCCCTTGGATTGAAAATTATATTCGTGGTTCTCGCTATGTCTGCAAAAAGATAGGAGTGAGGTTAGACACCCATCCCACACTTGGCGCCGTTGCGAGGGATCGAAGAGACCTAAACTAGGGAAAAACACGATCATCTTGTGAAGTTATCTTGCAATTTCCTCACGGATCACCTAGAGCCAAAACTTTCTTTTTAAAACCGCGTAGCTTAAGATTGTCGTTTGTTGCTATGTAGAGGTAGCTGGGAAGTAGGTTGTACTTGCTAAGTACCTTTTAGGATTGCACGATTGTAGAATTATATTAAGATTTTGAGAATGATTGGTGGACAAGATAAGTCTTAAGATCAAGACTTAGAAAACCATAAAAAACAAGAAAACGAGTGTTTGTGGACACTTTTAACAAACCCATTGTAGTAGAACCTAGGAGTAGGATAAGTAGAATCCGAGGTGGAATCTCAAAACATTGATCTATTCAAAAGAATCAATTGTGAGTTTTTTATGTGAAGTTGCAGAATTTCAGGTCTATGCTAGAAATAGCACCAGAAGACTAACCACCATTGAATCTCACTGGAGAGCATGCTTTAAAAGTTGTATGAACTAGTGGGTAAGCTTAAGGACGCATTGAGGTAAAACTTTCAAGAGTTTGCAAAAACTCAGATTATTTACTTTTTCTTGACATTTTAGGCCAAATTAAGTTTTGACTTGACTCGGAGGCTTACAATAGCTCATGAAAAGACTATCTAGTGAAAAGTTTAAAAAAGTGCTCCTTTTAGGTCTAAAATAAATAATCACGATTATTTACTTTCAGCTCAAAAGTGACCAAGGTTGATACTAGAGACTCTATGGATGTGTACAAACATCTTTTGTAAAGGCCGATAAAATTTTAGATCACCAAACTGACCAAAAACTTGGTAGAAACTAGATTCTGTACTAACTGTCAAGAACTTGAGTGTAAAATGGATTTTTTTAAAAAACTCAGTGAAACTTGACTCGTAGGCTTATATCAATGTGATAAACAAGTGTATATCCTCAATTGACAAAATAGATGCAAAAATTTGTCAGAAGTAAATAATCACAATTATTTACTTTTGTCCCATTTTTAAACTTTTTTGACCAACCCAGTATACCACTAGCTTTAGCATGTTATATTAATCCCACAAATCAAATTTGGCAAGATTTGGATCATTGGAGTGAAAATTGTGGCCAAATTTACAAAGTCAATCTGCAGACACAAAACTGTTGACCATATATTTGAACAGAAATTACCCAAACTTGATGAAACTAGGCTAGAGACCTTAAGTTAAGCTAATTAACAAATGTGTGTCAAGATTGTGGCAAAAAACTTGCATAGAAATAACAGGAGTAAATAATCGCGATTATTTACATCTACTACAAAATTGGACATTTTTTCGTATTTGAGTATACCACAAGGTCAAGCATATCAAGTAGACCACACAAATCAAATTTGGATCACAAAAGTGAGACTTAAGCTAGATTCTTGAAAACTAAGTCTACTAACACGAAACAACTGATAACTTGAACAAATTTTGTTCAAACTTAGTGAAACTTGTCCAAAGGCCTTATAACAAGTTGCAGACTTGGAAAATCAAGCCAAAAAGTATAAAAATTTGGAAAAAGTAAATAATCACGATTATTTACTACTGATATACAGATACAGACTTTTGACTTTTGAACTTGTAGAGTGTTAGACCAACATAATACAAGGCCACCGGGAAATTTTGGGTTCAATCGGATCCAAATTAGTACATGTTCACTCAACCAGTCACAACTCTTAGTAAAAAGTGTATAGTCTTTGTGAAAGAATATCTAACTTGATTAAAGTTGATACAGGAATCAGGTTGCAGACAAGGAATTGAAAGCTTGACATAGGTTGCAATCAAGGCAAGTAAAAGAAGTTGATAGTAAGTCGATCCGACAATAAGCACTCTATCCAGGGCTTCACAAGTCTATATGAACCTTAGATCTGGTCGTATACTAGAAAATTGAGGCATATTTGGAGAGACTGTTAGTAGGGTACCACCGAAGAGAGTGTGAATCAAGGTGATCACTTGCACACTATCTTTGAAGAAGTCCCAGACACATTTTCAGAATCAACATCTGAAATATTTTCCTATTCGACTCATTCAGAAACCGGAATGACAGTGCGGTATAAGCATATACTCTCTTTTTATAATACTAATCGCCATGGAGCTCAGGTTTACCTGGATCCTAATGAAGAGTATCCTATTCACATTGATGACCATGGCATAGAGTTTGAAGAGGAAATTAGGACAAACAAACAAGGAGAAATGTACATGGACAAAAATGAAACTCAGTATTTACAAGTTGAAAACCCAAATGTGATAGTAAAATGGGGGTTAGAAGTAAATACCATAATTCCAGATATGGCAGCAAAAGAAGGACCAACGAATTTAGAATTCGAGGGATATGATCAAGTTGATTTAAATCCTCTAAAACGGCTTAGTACGGATAATCCTACGATCGGAGTCTATTGTTGGGAGGGTACAAACATGAAAGATCTTCGATGGACTTCTCATGCCAAAATCAGGACATTTAACACCCATGAAGATCATGTATATCTTCAAAATCAAAGACAAGCGATCACCAATTCTACCAACCTACCTATTTAGGGACTGTTATAGCGATAACTTTGTTATGATGACTCCTGAGGAGATGGAACAAACCAAATATCAAGGGTACTCTATAAGGGATTGGATATTGGGCCAAGGACCAGAAACTATCTTAAGAGATGAACTCCGCGAGAGATCTTTTGAGAGTAATGTTAAAAAACCAGAAACTACCTCAGCACAAAGAAAACTGGGTGGTGACACTAAAGCCAGTCCAAGGCTACATGAGTCACTATTTCCAACATACTGGTTTGAAGGACTCGGAACAGGACCAACTGGTAGGAGACCGGGAGTTGAACCAAATAGATGTGTCCGAAAAGCTGATTTTCTTAAATGGGTTAGAAAATATAGTGGATTTGGGAATCCATATGACCACCTAGCAAGCTTTAAGCAAGTGCTAAGTGCAAAACGCATATTTTACTTCCATACTCAATTCGAGGGTTTTGGAATGACACTAGAAGGAAAAGCACTGACATGGTTCCAAACATTCCACCAAGGTCAATCATGGACTTAAATACATTAGCTCAAGGATTTATGGCTACATGTTCCAAAATGGGGATCAAACATAATACGGTAGCTCAAATCTATAGCTTGAAACAGAAACAAGGTGAGTCTGTTAGGGATCGTGCAACTAGAATGATGCAATACATTGCAAGATTCCTAGAGCTAGAAATACCTCTAGAAGAAAGACTAGTATCATTGTTTCTAGAAGGACTGCTAAAGAAATAACTTCATGCTATATTGTATAGCAAGAAACATATGACCCTAGAGGAGTGTGTGTCAGATGCTATTGACTTAGGAGAAAATTGTGATATTTTCAATGAAGAAGATGTACCTAAGGATAATCTAAGTGGGAAAACAACATCCACCAAACTAGCACAAGTGGGAATGGTTGTTGCAACACCGCTTACAGCCATAGAAGACATGCTCAAAAGGATGAATGACATGACGAATAACATGCAAAAAGCACCTATGAGGAGTCCAAGGCAAGGGATACCTCAACAGAGACAACCAATTAGGCCATATAAATGATGTGCAATGAAGGATAAATGGACCAACCATGAGACCAATAAGTGATGTTACCGACCAAAGTATGATGGAAATGTTCAATACGTGCCTATGAGGCCACTAGGACAATCCATGTGCAAAAATCAACCTAATATGGCCCCAGCTCAAAGACCACCGATGGGTATGAAAAGACCTCAACCGGTGTTGGGTCAACAACCTCCATATCCTGGACATAATGTAGTGCCTGTAAAGTACATGCATTCAGAGGGAGTCATAGATGAACAAGCACTAGTGCCTGTTACACCCTATGTTGAGCCGAGTCCATCTACAGTAATGGTAGAAGGAGATTGGCATAATTGACATCCACCACCAATGGAAGAACCTATGACTTATACTACACCAGAGCTTGCACCAATGTACTACGTAGCTAATCAAGGTGTTAGACCTCCGATGGTAAGACCCATGATTAAGCCAAGAACTAGGAACTGTCATAATTGTGGTGCAAATGATCAGTGGAAAAATGAATGCCCAGAGCCTAAAAAGAACATTAAGCTTGTTGAAGCTTTTTGTATGCAATATCAGGGCTGATGGACACATAGAAAGACCCGTAGGACTGCTTGAAAAAGGGATAGTTAATTCTTGTGGGATTGATTATCAACATACTTTTGCAATAGTGGAATTTGGAAAGAAACTCAAGTTTGAAATCATCTTTGGAAGACCTTTCATGCGAAAAGTACAACTCATCCACGATTGGAAAAACAATTACCTGTACTTGAAGCAAGTGGGATCAATAACAAGGGGTAATCTGAAAGATCACACTTATAGAGATATCCTAAAAACTCCCATTCAAGAATTTGCCTCAGTCTCTTCGGCTAAAACTAAGCTTCTATCATGTTTGAACAAAGACACACCTATTTGGATGTACGGAGCCTCTAAAATAGGAGCTCAAAACGAGAACAAAGTATCTTAGAAAGGGATTGTAGAGACGAAGCCTATGTACGTGAACCCTTTCCAAAGCATTTGTTTGAGACATTTGAGTGGACTCAAATTTAGCAACAATGGATGTATGTGTAAATACATTTATGCCTACTCAATTTTGCAAAATGAGGACAGGACCAAAAAGTCATAGTCAAACAAACTGTCAAGGAACTACGAAAACAAGGCGAGTCCTACGAAGGACCTGAAAACACAAAAAGGATAGATGTGGCCGAACCAGGAGAAGAGCCTAGACTTGCGTACATTGCAAACGACGTGACGAAAGAAGAAGAAGAGCTTTTGTTAGGCTTATTGAAAGAATACCGAGATGTCTTTGCTTGGTCTTATAAGGATCTCAAGGGTATTCATCCAAAAATATGTCAACATACCATACCGATGAGAGATTATATGAAACCGAGCAGACAAAGGCCATACACTTATAATGATACATTTTCTTGGAAGATCAAAGAAGAGATAGAAAAGATAAAGGAAGCCAAATTCATGTATGAAATTGAACACACATATTGGGTGTCTCCAATTGTGGTAGTACCCAAGAAAAATGGAAAATTAAGGGTGTGTGTCAACCTCAAGAAAGTGAATGCAGCTACCATTAGAGACAACTATCCTCTTGCAATCACTAAGCATGTTTTAGAAGGAGTTGCAGGAAAAGAAGCTTACAAATTTCAAGATGGCTTTTCGGGATACAATCAACTTTTGGTTGATCCCAAAGATCAGCATAAAACTACCTTTGCAACTAAATGGGGTATTTTTGCCTATTGGGTTATGCCTTTTGGGTTAACTAATGCTCCTGCCACCTTTCAAAGATTGACGAGCCTTACTTTTAAAGAATATCTTTGGAATTTCTTGGAAGTAGATATGGATGATCTATGGGTACATTCATCAATCTGAGCTAATCATTTTGAACACCTCAAAAAAGTATTCGAAAAATGTAGACTTTATAGGATTTACTTAAATCCTGAAAAGTGCACATTTATGGGTGGACAAGGAAAAGTTATTGGACATATAGTGTCTAAAAATGGCATAGATACTAATATGGATAAAATTCATGTTATTACTGGTTTTCCTAGACCAACAACAGTCAAAGGGTTCAAGCCTTCATGGGACATTGTGGATATTACGGACGATTCATCTACATGTACGCTATAATTGCAAAACCCATGTATAGCCTGATTACACTCTTTGAGTGGACCAATGAGTGTGAATAATCCTTCATGAAGCTTAAACAAGCTCTCACTTTATCTCCGACATTGAAAAGCACCAAATTGGAATAAGATATTCCACATACATGTAGATGCTTCCAATTTTTTCATTGAGTGTATCCTAGCTCAACCAGGAGATGGGAAAATTGGTTTTCCTATTTCTTATGCTAGTAGATAGTTGAATATGGCAGAGAAAAAATATACAACCATAGAAATGGAAGGATTAGGGATGATCTATGCCGTAAAAAAGCATAGACATTATCTATTAGCTAACAAATTTGTGTTCTTTGTGGACCACCAAGGCTTATTGTACTTTGTCAACAAGCCATGCAACACAGAAAGAATAGTGAGATGGTGCATCATTCTTGTGGAATTTGATTTCACTATACTTGTGAAAATGGGCACCACTGACCAAAGAGCAGATCATTTGTCAAGGATTATATCAAGAGAACCACCAAAGGGAGTAGATGATGGTCTACCAGATGCATATCTACTCTTCGTGGAAATGATACCTCTATGGTTAGAAAACATGGTATATCCTTCATGACCATAGCTCAAGTGGATTCGCAAATACCACTTCCTATTACAATCAGATTAATTGAGCAATCGGCTATGTATCAATGACTAGCTGGAAGGCTATTAAAAAAAAATCAAGATGGAATATTGCTTTTATGCATTAATCTTGAGGAGAAAACCCAATACCTAATTCAAGCACATATTACCATAGGAGGACTTTACTTTGCGGAAGACTAAACTATGCAATGGATCTTGAGACTTGGAGTATTTTGGTCAACTATGAGGAGAGATGTTTGTTCATTTGTAAAACAATATCCTCAATGCCAGAAATAAGCATCCATACCTCATGTGACATTGACTCAAATATCACTTGTTCGCACACTTCCTAAGGATATGAGTAAACACCACCAAAGAGAAATTAAAACTGAAGCAAGAGACTGTGCTCTTATTGGAAACCAATTGTATCGGAGAGGTAAGGATCAACATTTGCGTCTTTATGCAAATAAAGATGAATACATTCCCATTATAGAACAAGCACATGCTGGATTAGCTGGATGTCACTTTTCTAGTGAAACCACAGTAAGAGCAATCTTAATGGCAGGCATATGGTGGCCAACACTTTTTGCAGATGCCAAAGAATATGGGGCTAGAGCTTTTGCAAAATGGGGTTTAGACTTTGTTGGGCCAATATGGACACTTGCTTATAGAACCCAAGCTCAATATATTATTGTAACTACGGACTATTTGACCAAGAGGGCCAAGGCTAAAGCAACTCAAAAGAATGATGTTAGAACCACAACCCCATTCTTGTATGAGAATGTGTTCACAAGATATGGAACGCCAATAGAAATTGTCAAGGATAGGGAAACTCATTTCCTTAATGAAGTAATTGAGTATCTACTTAATGAATTTATGGTCATTCATAACAAATCGGCTCCCTATCACCCACAAGCAAATGGACAAGATGAGCATACGAATAAAATTATTAGCTTGATATTGACTAAAGCGATTAGTACAAGACGGAAAAATTAGAAAATGAATCTCCATGCTGCTCTATGGGCTTATAGAGTTTCATTTAAGACATCTTTAAATGCTACACCCTTTAACCTTGTTTATGGTCTTGATGCCATACTATTGATAGAATTTCTATTGCCAACACTAAGGGTAGCTAAGGATCTAAAGTCGATTGGACATGAACTGTCAGAGAGGCTGGAAGATTTAGAAAATCTTGATGAGCAAAGGCTAACAGTTGTATCTCACATCTATGCACAAAATCGGAAACAAAAATAGTTTTTTGATTCCCATTTAGTCAAAAAAATCTTCAAAAAAGGGGACTGTTTTAATCTATTCCCTTAAGCAACACATCCCAAGTTTAAAAAAAGGGAAACAGATCGTTTATCGTTGAAGATGTATCTCCAAGTGGAAAAATTAAATTGTCCACCCTAGATGGTGAACCAATGGCGAATTGGATTAGTGGATGCCGTTTGAAGAATTACAATTTGCCGCTAACCAGTGAATTGCTAGAAAAGATGCATGCAGCAAAGCAAAGAAAGATAAAACAACAACAGGTCATTGATGAAGCCCAAGAGGAAGCTGGACTTTGAGTGCTCAAAAGGAAAGATTCTCTCAAGAATCAACAAATACCCATTCCCATCAACACTCTAGAACTAGATGACCGACTATGGGAATTAGAGAAAGATGTAGTGTCAACAGATGATGAATGGTTAGATGGAATGGACATTGGCATCAAAGTAAATCTGAACAATCATAGCACAAATGCATTGGTTGATACAAGAGCTTGGGTAAATGCAGTCAGTTATTCCATGTACAAGAAAGCAACAAGTCAGTCTTTGACTGCAGGAATATTGACTATTAAAGGATGGAACAAGAACCCAACACTGACATTGGGAGTAGTCAACTTAAATGTGATAGTACATGGATGTTCATGCCCTCATTAATTTGTATGCTACCCAGATGAACACATGAATGAAACAATGATTCTTGGAATCTCATGGATGCAGACGTACAAGGCAATACCAGATTGGGATACCAATCAGCTCAAGGTATCAACTAAAGGAGGACAATTCATTGCTCCAATTGCACCAAGGAAAGAGGAATGGAAAGAAGGTTACCAGCAAAGCAAACCACGAAGCAATTGATCTTCTCCATCCTATAGACAAGTAAATGCTACAAGTAGCATGCAAGGAGTCAAGAAAATTTGGGTACAAAAAACACAACTTAAAGGCAAGCCAATTCAAATTTGGGTCTGTACCAAAGATGGTTCCAAGGATCAAAACACAAAGAAGAGCATCTTTGAGCAGGAAAATTAAAACAAAATGGATTTGGAAGAAAAAGGATCACTTTTCTTCTATGCAAACTATAAAACCAACAAAGCAATGGAGGGTTAAGTCTAGAAACACTCACCCACAACATTTCATTGAAAGCAAACCAAGATAGCAATGGCAGGTAAAAGCTTGACAAACATCATTATTGATACGGAAAGATGAGGAAACCAGCGGCCAAAGCATCCTGATGGTACCATTAAGCAAAGAGCACACAAGCTACAAGATTGGCTCTTTGGAAGACATCAATTTAAGGAAACCTCGACATAAAAAACCCTTGAGTAAATTACTCAAGACCCAACTCTTGCACAACATACTAGTTTGAATTGCATTTATCTTCAAAGCATGGTAGATCAACCATGGTTATGCATAGACAGGATTGTTCAACCCATACACATAGTCGTCCCAGAGTATGCCATGTAGGAGGGGTGGAAGGAAACTAAGTAATTAAGGGCAATGTTTGAAGAGGGAGCAAAAACGTTTGATGTTAACATGTGTTTTTTGCAAAATTACCTAATAATGCCCTTAACAAGTCATCAACAGGGAAATTTTAACTGATAAAATCTCCTCAATGAGTGAAAATAGTATATATACTATTTAAAAAATGGTCTTTTTTGGTTATTTTCATCATTTTTCTTGATACTATGACTTAAAATTGAAGAAATCTACCAAAAAACAGTAAAGCTATGTTTTTCAATGGATTTTCCTAATTATTGATTTTGTACTTTGCTTTTTTAGCGCATTTTTTTAGTTTCTTTGATGTTTTTAATAAACAGGTCAAAAATTAATAATAAATAGCAAATGAGCTCAAATAGAGAAACTATAGATATATTGATGATCAAAAGGATAAGGTGGACAAGCACAAAAAATTCAATCAAATCGACAGATGGAAGCGAAAAGCCTAAATTAGGCTGTCAAGGCCTCTACTTTTGCAAATTCTTGCAGAATGAGCTGCCGGAATCCGATTGAAGAAATTTTTGAGTCTAACATAGATTTCACAGTCTACTAGGACTAACAAGGGAATTTGGGGAAAATTAGTTTGGGAAGTGCGAGTATAGATATCCAAGGTAGTCAAAAATCACCTCATTTCCACTAGTCGCCCTTGGAGAAGAGAGCTCTCGACCTTCTTTGCCTGCAATTTTCGGAGTCCACACCTGCCCTTTTAGAGTGCCGTCTCACACAAGACATGAGGTGTAAGTTCTATGCTTATAAATGATCAATTCTATATGGCCGGTAGCAAGTCTAGGCTCAAGGAAAAAACCCTAGAAACCTAGTAGTGCACAAAGTCCTACGACATAAAATTGACCATAGTGGCCTGTCAGCTCAACCAAATTGGACAAGACTTGAACTATAGCATGCCCCTATATAATAGAACACTTCTATATCACTAGATGAACATTCCGCTGGGGTCAGGGGGGGCCCCAAGTAGAAATCTAGGTTTTTACTAGATGCCCCACAGACAGCTTATAAGCTAGGTCTAAACACAATGTACATGGATGGTTTCATGAAAACAGTCAAGGAAATCTCTCAAAAAGAAGAAAACAGCTCAAAGGCTACAAAGCGTCAAATTTGACATATGAAGTCAAAATGACTCCAAATGGGCCAAAACTGGATAGGTAGCTTCATGACTATGTAGCGGACAGGTCCATGGCTTCAAAAGTGACTAACCAACTCTACACGCCGTCTAGTCACAAAAATCGGTGATTTCAGAGTCTACAAAGCAGGAAGTGATGCTGACATGACAAAACTTTACCAAATTCAATTCAGGACTTGTTTTAGATGTATTGAATATGTCTAGGTCTAAAGATTGTCAAGTTTTGCAAAAAAAATGATTACTTTAAATAATCACAATTATTTACTTTTATGTTTTTTTGGCTTGAAAATGATACTTTCACTTCACGTGTCACTTGTACACATCTATTACATGTCACATTTCAAGTATGAGCCAAAATGATCAAGAAAAAATGGGAAATTGTCAAAAAATGTAAAGAAGTCTTTCCAATCCAGTTTTTGAGTTATCTGTCACATTTTTTGATCCAAATTACCCCATATCTCATACACAGATTCTACATCATGCATAGAACCAAGTTGCACCAAATAATGTACATTTTGATGAAAAAGTTATTAATCGTGATTATTTACTTTCTTACCAAAATGGGGAGAAATTGCAACTTTGACCTTATGGGACCAAAGCACGTGATTTCCCAAGTCCACTAACCAAGTTTGAGCAAATTGCGATCTCAAAAACTCAAAATCTCTATATATCTATTGTTTCAGAGTCAGAAAGTCTAAATCTAGCATGGCACCATTTTCACCCAATGCACTCAAATGAGCCCACACTTCACTCAGAGCACCTAAATGCTATATGTTTCAAGCCTATGATGTCAAAAATGCAAAAAGTTGGAAAAAATCCCCAGCTGTAAATAATCGCAATTATTTACTTTTGTTACAAATTTTGCTTGAACTTAATGATTTTGATCTTTACATGTTTTTATGCATCTATGTATGCTCCAAAATTGATTTGAAGCAAATTGGACTCAATTTGTCAGCAATTTAGACTCAAGGCATTTCAGAGCGGAATTTGCAAAATTTTCTAACTTTGACACTGTATTCCCCTAATAGGAGCAATGAAAACTGCCAAGAAGGCCAAGAAAAGGGTGTCCCAAAAAGAAAAGTTGCAAGAGTTCCCACCCAACTAACTACACCCAAGCTCAGTAAAGACGGCCAAGGCAACATACTTATCAAGAGAACAGCTTGAAGAAAACAACACCACGGTTTTGACAGGCAGGTTCAAGAGCGAAGAAGGACAACAAGTGGAACTATAATTGCTCCCAAAAGAGATTTATGATGTAGCTGCCAAGCCAAACACCAAGAAGCCCATAAAAGGCTGGGTCTTAGGGACTTCTACGACCAGGAACAGTTCAGTGTAGATTTCTAGTAAGCCTATGAGTTATTGTCTACTATCAAAGAGATGGATCAGCCCAAATCACCGACCAACAAGGATAAAAATTAGAAGTAGTTAGCACAAAAGAGATTGTGGCGGAGGCACTGAAGGTGCTGAGGCGGTCCGGGGAGGGAAACAAGAAGAGTGGCCTCTAAGCACTTTTCTAGGCTCCTGTGCTGCTCAATTGGGTTGGGGTTGGAAAAAACAACAAACACACACACAAACCCACAACCTAACCCTACACAAATTTGGGGCACCACCTAGTTTTGGATGCGAACTAGGACGCGTAGAGAGAGAGAGAGAGAGAGAGAGAGAGAGAGAGAGAGAGAGAGAGAGAGAGAGAGAGAGAGAGAGAGAGAGTGCTCGGGATGCTTTGAAATGTTCAACAGTGATCAAGCAAACAAAATTATTTATGTAAGAAAAAGAGGGAAGGGGGAGGGGGTGATTGTTGCACTAATACCTTCTTACAAATCTGTCATGACCAATGAAAGTGAGATTAGTATTTGTTCAACATATCTTGAGTAAATTACACCACAACACATCACAAGAAACACCACCCCAATCACTGTCTTAAAGCCAGGGGAGTCCTCTCCACCCTGTCGCCCTCTTACAGTATGTGGGATTTATGGCTAAATTGATGAGAACACCCAGAGACAAGCTATCAAGAACTTTAAAAAAAAAAACCAAGACACTTACACATCATTGTTGTCCATTACTTCTCGTTGGAAGAGAGAAAAAGTATCCAAGCTTACTCCAAATCCACCCTCCTTGATTCAGCAAATGTTGGGCTTACACTAGTAGGAGAAATGATAGATTTCCTACTCTCCATTGAATGATCACTCTCTCTTACAATGGCATAGAGTTCCCTTGCTAATCACCCCTAATACAACACATGCATATGCATAAGACAATGAGCTTCCACTCAAGAGCTCCTTCTAGAGAGGTTGAGCTTGGATTCTCAAGCTATAGCATAGTGCTCTTGCTTATGGCTCCCTCATTTTTGTGCTAGCTACACCCTCCTTTTATAGCAATTTTGAGGGCTAGGGCTACTCCTCTAACCATGGTTGGGCTAGATTTTCAGCACTTATCTAATTCCTTTGGCTTGAATTATCAATAAGTTGGTGGGGATAGATGAAGAAGAGAGAGAGGAGAGAAGTGGAGGTGATAGGACTTTTCATAGTAGGTTGGTGTTAGTAAATTAGTAGAGTTAGTAGTTTTATTAATTTACAAATGGAATTGGATATTTACAATGGAAGTATCCATATAGGATACAAATAAGGAAGAAAAAACTCTTAATAGGTAAGAAAACATGGATTTCTTACAATGTTGATGCTCCAAGTGTCTTGAGTAGAGTCAATTTTGACGCTTGTTGACGGTCCACTAGCTTTGACGGTACGTTTTTTCTCCACTCTTGACCTTCCTTGAGAGCCAAGGTAAGTGAACATGAGTAATCAATCACCATGATGCTGTCTTTCAAGAGAAGAGGCTGAATTTTGTGGTTTTTTGATAGATATGGGTAATATGGATGAGGAAAAATGAGACTAGCTGGTCAATTTTGGAATGGAAGTGTGTGTAGGAGACACGAGTTCACCATGGTTTCTCTTATTCTTCAAGGTTGAGAAGAAGGTGAGTAGGGTGCAGAGAGGAGTGGTGAGAGAGGTGGGGATGATGAGTGGAGAAGTGTGTGTGAAAGAGGAAAATGATAAAGTGGAAGAGGGAGTGTGGCTGCATAGCATGGGCAAACTAGGGTCCACCAATAAAATCATAGCTCACAGCTCGTAGCTCAAATTTTTTTTTTAAAAAAAAAGGTAAAATTTCAGGTCAGGAGCTACAACTTCTGTTTGTATCACCTTTTCAAATTCGGGTAGCATGTGATCTTTAAAAATTCAGCAAAAACGACTGTTTTTTCCACTGCACAAAGTCCTTGTGAGGTCCTTCTTTGGATGATTCTTTTGAATACCTCCAAGAGTGAGCTCCCCATGGTGCATGCATGCATGCCACATATCCTTGATCTTATTTGGTAGGTCTATCATTGAAGATATTGTTGAGATCATGATATAAGTGAATAGTACAACTAAGAAAATCAAATATTGAGGGGTCTAAGAAAATATGTATATGTCAAATATAAATAATATAGGTGAAAAAAATATAAAGGGGTCAAAATAAATCTCTCTCATTATAAGTCTACCATAAAAAGATGAATATTTTTGGTGGTCTAATTTATGAGAGTAATAGAGAATAGATGTAGGAAGGAAAAAATCACAATAGTGAAAAAATATACACATAAATAGAACTAGTTTTTTTGGATTTTTGTTGGGATGGAGTTACACCAAAAATAAGAGAATCTTACATGAAATTATTTTTATATGGAATAAATAGTAATTAAAATGGTAAGAAAAAAATGGTAATGGTGAGTCAATGTACATAGCATAAATAACACACCATAGGTAGAAATATTTAAATAAATACCAAAATAATAATAAAAAATCCTTTTATTTAGGCTCTATATACAATGAAATATTTACACACAAATGGGCCATAATATACTTATTTGTTTTGGCTCAACTAGCCCAGTGATTAGCTAATTAAGGGTTTTTAAGAAGATATGGGAAAAGTCCCCTAACTCACACACACCTATATACAGTGAAATGGTAGGGATAGCCACAGTGTTTGGATGATTTTGGTAGGGTGGGTTAACTCACTATGGCAATTATAGAGAGCCAAAAAACGTCTATCATTAGTTCTCCCCCGGGATGATGGTATATATGATCATGTACCATCATAGAGCATCTTTTCCAAAGAGTGTGCTTCAGAGTCCTTGACGAGAGCTTCATGTAACAATACTTACATGAGACAGCTGCCCTTTGACAGATCTTTGGTAGATCCTTTGGTAGAAGGCGACTCAAATAGGGCTTCAAGCAATGACCATTTACCTTCCTAGAGTGCTCTTTCCCATTCAAGTCCATAAGTTGATAGTAACTTGAATTGAAAGCCTTCTTGACTATGTATGGCCCCTGCCATCTAGTTTTAAATTTGGCATCAAAACGATTATTGATTCGATTGTCATACCTTAGCACAAGATCTCCTTCATTGATGCCTTTGTCCTTTAGTTTCTTGTCAAGCTTCTCCTTCGCCTGCGTGGCTTTCCTCTTGTACCACTCGTATGCTGCTTCTCTTTTCCACTCAAGCTTAGCTAAGGTAAGAAGTCGATCCATCCATGCTTCTTGATCATCTTGTGCTGCTTTGCCATGAAGTCACATTGTTGGAATGTTGAGCTCATTTGGTTGTAAAGCCTCTTGACCATAAACCAAGTGAAATGGTGTAAACTCCAAGGCTTCCCTATATGTGGTTCAATACGCCCACAAGGCACCATCCAAGAAGTCATCCCACAACTTTTTCTTGTTTCTCACCATCTTTCTAATGATGCCTGCAATGACACCATTAGCTTTTTCTACCAGACCATTGGATTGGGGATAGTAGGGTGTACTATGACGATGTAGAATGTGACGTTCTTCACAGACTTCTGTGAGCAAGCCCTTTCTAAACCCTAGACCATTATTAGAAACAATCTCCAAAGGTGTGCCAAATCTAATGATGGGGGCTTTTCACAAGCCAAGCTCCCATACCCCTCTTCTCTCGTTCCCACCCCATGAAAACCCCCTCTTAGGGAGGGAGTGATAAAAGGCATTGCAAAAACTAAGAAAAAAATAAAGTATGATTATGTAAATATATAAGAAAGGTAAAATAGGCCACCTCATGCCTGCGGGGTAGCCCATCCCCACCTTGCCTCCTTTTTCTTCACTGTTGCCCCGCCGTGTGTCCCTTTTCCTCTCCTCCACTCAAAAGGTCAACCCCCTCTCTCTTTCCCTTGTCCTTTCTCCTTTCTCTCTCCCCTCAAGCTACCCCACCTCTCACCAATAATGCATTATAACTCACCAATAATGCACCAACTCACATGCAACTTACCCTATCTTCCAAAATAGTATACCCCACCCCCTCTTTCTCTCTCCTATCATATCCCATGACCCAAATACCCCCCTCTCTCTCTAAAGGGCGCCATGTCTCTTGTCTTGTAGCTAAATAACCTCCCCCACACTCACACACACTCAGTTTCACTGAAAAAGGTGCCCACAGACCCATCCCCACCCGGTGGTTACCTAATTTTTCTTGTGTTCACACACATCTGCACACAGATTCACCTCTGAACACACTCCCCTCTCTCCCCTCTTGTAATTAATTTATTCTCCATGTCACCTCTCACTTTTTTTCATCAACCCATCTCTCTCTCTTACTCTCTCTCTCATGAGACTGCTGTTCTGGCACATATACACACAGCCAGACAAGTGGGGCCCACAGTCACATGGCCTATGTAGATAATGATTTCTTCATTTCTAAATTCTAGAATTTCTCCCCCCTCCTCCCCTATATAAAGAGGGGTCACCATCACACTAAATACACACACCCACACCATCACCATCACCGCAATCACCATGCTCATCGTGAGCATGACCTCTACACCCTTGGGCTATGGAAGATGAAGGGAAAATAAATGAAGGATGATGGCCATAACCCTCGTGCGAGTCTTCGCCATCAACTCCCACCTATCCGCCATGTGCTCTACCACGCTCTCCCTTCTCATTCCTCTACCCTATGCTCCCCATTTCATCGCCTTGTTCTCTAAATAAAGCTTGAGGTTTTGTGAGTATGTTTTCTTGCAATGTTTTGCCCATGTGAGGTGTGCGGAATCGCCACCTAGTATTGTGTTTGGAGTGAGCTTGTGTATGTGTGAAGGGTGTGCGGATTCGCCATCCTTTTGTGGTGCCCAAGTACTAAGCTACTATACCCCCTCCCTCACTCTCTCTCTCTCTCTGTCTCTCTCTCTCTCTCTCTCTCTCTCTCTCTCTCTCACTTGATCTCATTCCCTTTCCTCTTCATCATTACTCCCAAGCATCCATCTCTCTTGGATGAAAACTTTGTTATGGTGGTGTGTTGTTTGCGTCCTAGCCGCTGAAGCTAGGTGGTGCCCCCCCTTGTTTGCTTTATCATGACAGGCTCGAGGCGCGCCATTCGGTCCCCGGTGTTTTAGAGGCTGTCGAGGGTTCGGGGTTTGCTTTGCTCCCGTCATTTGGTGCCCCCACTGAGGATCTTTTCATGAAACCCTTCAGTTTACAAGACTGAAACCCTTAAACTATTGTGAATGGATGAATGGCTAGCAGGATTTGCTAATTGGACGACAGAAGAAGAAGAGCTCCAAGAACAACTAGACGAACTCCGCATCTCCATCGAAGCTCGAGTGCCAGGCGTATTGGTAATCGATTTGCACTGGGAGAGTCAACCAACACGCCAAACCCAGTGGATATACATAGTCCAAGTGCCAAGAAGAAGAAGGAGAAGGTCGAAACCATGTCTGCAACCTACAACCAACCCACAACAACAAAATGGAAGGATCTCTACACAATAGAGAATCAACACTATTCTAATTTGAGAATCGGGTAACTCAAGTCACCGAGGTAATTATCACAGTCAGTTTTCAAGTCGCACCTGATGCTGCAGCACAGATAACGGAAGCATTGGCTCACACTCTCACTAGAGAAACTAGGGATCTACTGAGTTTGTTTCAGGAAAGAACACCACCCTCTCCCACAAGCTTGGACAGTGACTAAGCACCTCTAAGCTTCACATGAATCAGTACAACCTACCTCAAGACAGATCACACATACCAACACGTGTACGCTCAATCAAGGTAATACTGGATTTGAAGGCTCACTACCAGCACGTCATTGACACCATGCTGGGTGGGGAGCGGTTTTTGGAGGTTCTGGCATCAGATCAACCATTTGTCTTAGTACCTTTGGTACAAGGCAATGTACCATTTGAAGTTTTAATCTATGTCCTAGTATAAGAGGGTATACACGCCTCCTTGTAAAGAAGAATTTTTTTTTTGCAAGTTAAGCAGTGTGTCTTTCTAGCTCTCTCTCACTAATCATGGCAAGTGTAGCATTTCCAACATTTAAAGGAAAGAAGGGGGAGGATTTGGTAACAGACTTCCTAGATGACTTTGAAGTAGCATGTGTAGTGAGCAACAAAGATACGGATGAATCCCGGGTTAGAATCTTTAAGCATCTCATGAAGCTAGAAGCTAGATCATGGTATAATGCACTTCCACAAGCAACCAAGGATGACTGGGAACCCTTAAAAACCGCTTTTAAGAGGCGCTTTGGGGGAGGTACCACTTCAGAAAAGTTGTGGGACAAGTTGAGAGACTTGAAGCAGGAGGGTCTTTTAGAATATGCCACCTATGAGTCCAAATTTGTGGATTTGTGGGAACGGTGGGTTGAGTCACTGGCTAGGGGAAAAGCTGCACCCGATTTCCTAAAAAAAGATCGGTTCACGCATGGCTTATGGCCGCTTCTCAAGGAGAAGGTGAAAGGTAGATTCCCGGCTACGTATGAGTTAGCCGTTGAGATTGCTCACCTTAAAGACAAGAAGCTGCGAATGAAAGCCAAAGAAACCGAGTCAACAGAATCAGGAACATCGCGTCGACCAGCAACTACGACAACCACCATTCCACCACCACCACCGGCTCTTGGGGTAAGATATGAACAACAAGATATGTTGGCCCATATTACTGACCAACTGCAGAATTTCTCTGTCCACTTAATACAGCAAGGGAGGAGTCAAGAAAGAGATCAAGACCCTGGAAGAGCACGACGACAAAACAGGGAGTATCATTGCTACAATTGCGGAGAAGATGGTCATGGTATGTATTACTGTCCCAAACCACGACAAAACTATAATAGAGGAGGTAGGAGGAACCAATTGTCACCCCCTAGAGAAAGAACACCCCCACCCCGAGCACCACCCCCACCAACACAAATTCTACGTCCACCCCAGACACCACTACAAGCATCCATCCCACCTCTTCCACCAGCCCCACCACCTGATCGCCCTGTAAACATCATAAGGCTAGAAGAGAAAGGAAAAGCCATAGTAGTGGATCCACCTAGAGCAAAGGAGAGGGACAAGGGTAAGGAGAAGGTAACCTTTTTAGAACCCCTTGAAGCCATGACTATGAAAAGAGTTAGGAGGGAGAAAGCTACACAATCAGATGATGAGAGAAGCATGAGAGGAGAAACTAGCAAGAGGCCATCCAGGCCACGACAAAAATTGGGCATCACCGACTTCCAGCTAGGGGAAAGTTCTAAGCCCTATGATCTAACATTGGATGTGGCAGAGCAAGGACTGAAGATTACATGGCCACAGCTGCTACATCTTGCACCAAAAGTAAGGCGACAATGGTCTAAAATGGTAAGTACAAGACGCTCCAAAACAAAGGTAGCCGGAGCAATTTCGGGATGCAACATGGATGACATCCTTCCAATTGTCGACGTAAACATAAAAGGAAAGAGGGTTGGAAACACCTACATTGATGGAGGTGCACAAATATGTGTAATGAGCGAAGCTATGATGCTTCGATTAGGGCTCGAGGTTGACAGGCCTTCTCCATGCAAGGCAAAGATGGCAAACAACGCAAAAGTAAAGTGTGTGGGTGTGGTAAGTGCCGTGAAAATAAAAGCTTTCAACACTGAGGTAGAGGTAGATGTTTTTGTAATGCCTACTAAGGGGGAGGGCTATCCACTAATTTTGGGAAGGCCATGGTTGATGGCCATGAAGGCAAAACAGGACTGGGGTACTGGCCTTCTACGCATGACCGGTAAGAAAGGGGAGACAATCTACTACGACATGAGGATTGGCAAGCTGAAGAAAATGAATCTGGAAACATCGGCAGATGAAACCACTAGCGAATCTTCTAGTTTTGAGGAGGAGACCACATCCACCAAAGAAAGTGACAGTTCCATTGATGTGATAGGTATCATTATGAAGGATCCACAAAGGGTAAGCACAACTGGTGATCCATCACCAAAAGGGAAACCCAATGAAGAGGAGAGAAAATCACCTGGCCTAGGAGGAAGTAGGTTGAATGGTATGTTGTCTACGGAATTAACACTTGAGGAGAAAGATAGTTTTTTGCAAATGTTGATGGGATTTCCTAGCCTGTTCATTGACAACTATGAAAGAATCACAGGAATTACAGTGGTGGAACATCATATTAAGCTGAAGGAAGGGGTAAAACCAGTTGTGCAAAAGCTACGACGACTGGGGGTCATACAAGAAAAGGCACTCTTGGCCGAGGTAAGGAAACTGCTGGAGGCAGGATTCATCTATCCTGTAGAAAACTCAGAATGGGTGTCACCCGTAGTGGTGACGCCTAAAAAGAATGGTAAGTGGAGGGTCTGTGTTGACTACAAACCACTAAATGCAGCTACAAGAGAGACCACTTTCCTCTCCCTTTCTTGGATAAAATTGTGAATGAAGTAGTGGGTTTTGAATGCTATACCGTCTGTGATGGTTATTCAGGATACTTTCAAATACGCATAGCCTTGGAAGATCAGCTAAAAACCACTTTTATCACGCCATGGGGTTGTTTTGCATACAGGGTTATGCCATTTGGTCTCACAAATGCACCTGCCACATTCCAAAGATATGTCACATATGTTTTTCAACCGTTCTTTGGAACATCCATAAGAGTGTTCATTGATGATTTTTGTATATATAGCTCCCGTATTTCACATTTAGAAAAGGTAACTGAAGGTTTGGCCAGGTTGCAGAGCCTAGGTGGGCAATTAAATGTGGATAAATGCCACATTGGGGAGAGTAAAGTCATTCTACTAGGCCATGAAATTTCAGCAAAAGGTATCAACGCCGACCCAAGTAAGGTGTCCGCACTCATAGCCCTACCTTCACCAACGACCGCACGTCAATTGGTCTCTTTTCTACAGAAGGTGAGGTACTTAAGTAGATTCATACATCTACTATCACAACTTGTTCTACCACTGCAACAACTCACTCAAAGATCAACTTTCACTTGGGACGAGGAAAGCGAACATCACTACAACAAGGTAAAGGAGGTCTTAGCCACTCTGCCAACTATCTCACCACCTAAGTGGGGTGAAAAATTCTATGTCACCTCAAGTGTTGGTGATGACTCATTGGGGGCTGTGCTACTCCAAAAGGATACGACGACATCTTTCATGAGGCCAATCTACTTCTCTAGTCGAATGATGACAGCAGGAGAGAAAGGTTTCACCCATGTGGAACACTTAGTCCTAGCTCTTAGATTTGCAACTACAAAGTTTAGGTCATATTTGCTGCCTAAGAAATTTGTGATTCTAACCACGGATGAAATATTTCCCTATGTTGTACAACACATGGATGTGTCTGCTAGAATTACTAAATGGCTAGTTCGTCTGCAAGAGTTTGACTACACGGTATAGGTAGAAAGCACGACAAGGGCAAGTTTGGGGGGACTCATGACCTACCAAGTCTTTGAAAGGAAGGAGAAGCAATCTAAGGAAGGAGAAGTCCGATTACCTCCACTACCACCGATGGTAGAAGGAGCATACTCTCTCTAATTTGACGGAGCCTACAAGCGAGCATCTGACAAAGCAGCTGCAGGCATAGTGGTCTCTGATGACAAAGGGACAAAGGTATTTTCATTGGTCCAATTGTTAGATTCACATTCTAACAATGAAGCTGAGTATGCAGCACTAACCAAGGGTCTACAATGGTGCGTCTTGCAAGGTGTACAACGCCTTAATGTATTTGGGGATGCTCTACTTATGGTAAGGCAAGTAAATGGAGCATGGACATGCAAGAATCCTAGTTTAGGGACTCACTTAAGTGGTGTAAAAACCTTGTTGGGTAAGTTTGAAGAAGTTCAAATACACCATATCCCAAGGGCTCAAACCAAGAAGCAGATGCCCTAGCAAGTGAAAGACTACAGGAAGTGGTGGTTGGATCAATAAAGCTAAAGCTCTCTCTATTTCAAGGCAGTGATGCCTTGCCTGACATCATGCATTTTTTGGAAACAGGAGAATGCGCATCAGATTTAACAAAGGGACAGAAGCAATGGCTGACGCGGAAGGCCACAAGGTATCGACTCATTAATGATGGTTTGTACTGTAAGGGTAAGGACCAAATACTCAGGAAGGTCCCTCTCTCTCAAGAAATCACGGGAGTAATTGCTAGTTGTCACGACGGGGTTTGTGGTGGTCACTTTGCCCTAGACATAACAAGTAGGAAAATCTTGCAGGCAGGCTTCATATGGCCTAGCCTCAATCGTGATGTACACCACTGGTGCAAAACGTGTAAGTTGTGTCAAAAGGCCGGCACTAGGTCACTTATGCCTGAACCACAGACACCTATTCTCTCATATGGCCCATTTGAAAAATGGGGTATTGATGCCATTGGGCCATTACCTAGGGGCAACTTAGGAAAATTCTACATTATCATGGGGGTCGACTACATGACTAGATGGGCAGAGGCTACAGCCACCACTAGAATCACAGCGGTAGAGGTAGCTAAATTTATCTACGAGCACATATGCTGTAGGTTTGGCACACCTTTAGAGATCATCTCTGATAGAGGGCCAGGTTTGAGAGCAGACTTGGTAGGAGAATTAATGCAGAAACTGGGCATTACAAGGAGGCACTCTTCACCATATTACCCTCAATGTAATGGCCTAGTTGAAAAGGTAAATGGAATGGTTTCTAAAATTATTACCAAGCAGGTAAACAATCATCCTGGAGACTGGGATAAGTATCTACTACCAGCTTTATGGGCTTACAGAACTTCATTTCGTACATCTTCGGGATTCACACCGTATCATCTAGTATTTGGTAAGGAAGCAATCCTGCCCGTTGAAGTGCAACTACAAAGTCTTAGAGTAATGGCAAGCCAGCTTCAACAGCCCAACATGCATTTGAGAGATCACATCATCAACTTGGAAAGACTGCAGCTGGACAGAGAAGAAGCAATAAATTATTATGCAGCACAAGCAGAGCATAGACGGCTTAGTTTTAACGAGCATCTCCGGAAAACAGAATTGAAGAAAGGAATGTTGGTGCTCCGCTATGACAATCGCTTGGACACGCGCAAGGATAAGAAACTCCTACTCCGATGGGAAGGTCCTTTCATCATCAGGAAAAAGTATGCCAATGGAAGCTACCAGCTTATGGAGGCTGATGGAAAACTTCATAAAACCAGGGTAGATGGTTGCCGACTTAAACCTTATTTTCTTCGATTTGACCAGGCTCCACCAATTGACATTCCAGATGAGGACACACCATCAGCCGCCACCTCTGATGATAATGATCAAATAGATGAGCTAGAGACATGAATGCCTCTAGCCAAAAGGGGAGGGCTAATGATGGGGGCTTTTCACAAGCCAAGCTCCCATACCCCTCTTCTCTCGCCCCCACCCCATGAAAACCCCCTCTTAGGGAGGGAGTGATAAAAGGCATTGCAAAAACTAAGAAAAAAATAAAGTATGATTATGTAAATATATAAGAAAGGTAAAATAGGCCACCTCATGCCTGCGGGGTAGCCCATCCCCACCTTGCCTCCTTTTTCTTCACTGTTGCCCCGCCGTGTGTCCCTTTTCCTCTCCTCCACTCAAAAGGTCAACCCCCTCTCTCTTGCCCTTGTCCTTTCTCCTTTCTCTCTCCCCTCAAGCTACCCCACCTCTCACCAATAATGCATTATAACTCACCAATAATGCACCAACTCACATGCAACTTACCCTATCTTCCAAAATAGTATACCCCACCCCCTCTTTCTCTCTCCTATCATATCCCATGACCCAAATACCCCCCTCTCTCTCTAAAGGGCGCCATGTCTCTTGTCTTGTAGCTAAATAACCTCCCCCACACTCACACACACTCAGTTTCACTGAAAAAGGTGCCCACAGACCCATCCCCACCCGGTGGTTACCTAATTTTTCTTGTGTTCATCACATCTGCACACAGATTCACCTCTGAACACACTCCCCTCTCTCCCCTCTTGTAATTAATTTATTCTCCATGTCACCTCTCACTTTTTCTCATCAACCCATCTCTCTCTCTTACTCTCTCTCTCATGAGACTGCTGTTCTGGCACATATACACACAGCCAGACAAGTGGGGCCCACAGTCACATGGCCTATGTAGATAATGATTTCTTCATTTCTAAATTCTAGAATTTCTCCCCCCTCCTCTCCTATATAAAGAGGGGTCACCATCACACTAAATACACACACACCATCACCAAAGAGTACACTATGCACTGTGTGTGCCTAGTGCACACACACACACCCACACCATCACCATCACCGCAATCACCATGCTCATCTTGAGCATGACCTCTACACCCTTGGGCTATGGAAGATGAAGGGAAAATAAATGAAGGATGATGGCCATAACCCTCGTGTGAGTCTTCACCATCAGCTCCCACCTATCCACCATGTGCTCTACCACACTCTCCCTTCTCATTCCCCTACCCTATGCTCCCCATTTCATCGCCTTATTCTCTAAATAAAGCTTGAGGTTTTGTGAGTATGTTTGCTTGCAATGTTTTGCCCATGTGAGGTGTGCGGAATCGCCACCTAGTCTTGTGTTTGGAGTGAGCTTGTGTATGTGTGAAGGGTGTGCGGATTCCCCATCCTTTTGTGGTGCCCAAGTACTAAGCTGCTATACCCCCTCCCTCACTCTCTCTCTCTCTCTCTCTCTCACTTGATCTCATTCCCTTTCCTCTTCATCATTACTCCCAAGCATCCATCTCTCTTGGATGAAAACTTTGTTATGGTGGTGTGTTGTTTGCGTCCTAGCCGTTGAAGCTAGGTGGTTGCCCCCTATTTGCTTTACCATGACAGGCTCGAGGCGCGCCATTCGGTCCCCGGTGTTTTAGAGGCTGTCGGGGGTTCGGGGTTCGCTTTGCTCCCGTCACTACAACAAATGTGATTGTAGACAAATTTGCTCACTGTCCTCTCATTTACCTTTGCCACACTTTGTGCTTCCACCCCCCTAGTCATATAGTCTACAGCCACTAGAATGTAGAGTTTACCATTTTTTGTCCTAGGTAGAGGACCCATAGCATCAATGCCCCAATTTTCAAAGGGTCCATTTGCAAGCACGATTTCCCTTGGACCATAAACCAATCTTCTATGCCCATTTACCTGACAATTGTGACAACTTTTACACCAATGTTGGACATCCACATGCAGACTTGGCCAAACATACCCCGCAAGCAAAATCTTCTTCACAGTTAACTCTTGGGAAAAATGACCACATAATGCCTCTTCATGCAACCCTTATAGAATGGCTGGAATTTCCTTGATAGTTGGTACTCTTCTGCACACTTGATCCTTCCCTTTTTGATAGAGGGATCCTTCTAGAAAGAGATACCATGTGCTTGCCTTTTTCATGAGTCTCCTCTTCTGAGCCTTCGTGAAGTCTTGTGGAAACTCACCCTCCAAAATGTAGCTAATAATGGGAGTCAATGACTCCAATCCCTGGTATCTCGGTTGCTTGACAGTTGTTGCCACCATGATGACTTGCACTTATTTCTCAACACATGTAACTGCTTGTTGTGCAAGTAAATCGGCATCTTCATTTTGTTTCCTAGAAATATGATATATTTGCACTTCTTCAAACTGATTAAACATCCTTCGAATGGCATGAACTTTTGCCTTAAGCTTTCATTCTTGCATGCCCAAATGCCTAAAATTTGCTTCACAATGAGAAGTGCATACCCTTTTACCATGAGACGTTGTATACCTTGGCCAATGCATATCTTTAAACCATGAAGTAGTGTGTCATATTCTGCTTCATTGTTGATAGTTGAACCTGGTAGATTGACCTTCTCTTTCATGACCACCTCTCCACTTGGGTTGAGAAATACTAGCCCTCCCCCTGCTTTTCCTGTAACTCGTCGAAAAGCTCCATCAAAGAACAGGGTAAAAACATTAGGAATACTTTTAGGTGGTGGCAATGGTAGGGTCTTTACTTCAGGCACCTGAATCTCCTTCTCATGTACCCTATAAGTAAGGATCCCTTCCAATTGTGCACGCACACTATCTTCTACCTTGAAAGAGTATTGGAACTCTTGCAATTCCATAATCCACTTTGAGATCCTAGTGCAAAGATTTATTTGAGATGACACCCAAGGAAACAAATTTTTTGCAGTGAGAATTTCAAAAGGTTTTGGAAGCAAGTAGGATCTAAACTTTCTCACTGCAAACATGAGAGAAAGAATCATGAGTTCTGCCTCCATGTAGCCTCTCTCCAAAGCATTCATGACCCTACTAGCAAAGTAGATGGGTCGCATCCGGGTACTATGGGGATCTTGTTGTAGAAAAACCACTCGAATTGTTTCTTTCCCAACACTAGAGCTAACAAAGAATGTGTACTCCCAACAAGGAGGCATGAGTGTTGGTAGCTCTGACAGGATGACTTTAATGTTACAAAAGTACTTTTCAATCTCATAAGACCATGCAAATTCTACTTGTTGTGTCAACTTTTGCAAAGGATAAAGCAACTCCGAAGCTAAGTGAATAAAGCGTGACATATACTTCACCTTTTGAATGAATGAGATGACCTCTTTGAGATTCTTGGGTGATGGGAGCTCAATAAGAGCCTTTGCCTTTGAAGGATCCACCTCAATACCTTTATAGGAAACCTTGTGACCAAGCAAGATCACTTCATCCTCACCTATGTGACACTTGTCGGGGTTGAGTTGACCTCCCATGTCGTAGAGCTTCTTTAAACTTTCTTCTACCCTTTGTAGATGCAATGATTTTGAGCTATAAATGCAAAAATCATCAATAAAAACCCTAATGGACTTTCCAAAGAATGCTTGAAATACCATGTTCATGAAGCGTTGGAAAGTTGCAGGAGAATTTGTCAGTCCAAATGGCATGACTCTAAAAGCATAACAACCCCAAGGAGTGATGAAGGTTGTTTTCAAATGATCTTCCAATGCGATACCTATTTGAAAGTAACCCGAGTAGCCATCACACACAGTGTACTTCTCATGACCAGCTACCTCATTTACTATCTCATCTTGAAATGGGAGGGGAAAGTGATCTCTTTTTGTTGCTTCATTGAGTGGACTGTAATCCACACACACCCTCCACTTGCCATTCTTCTTGGGAGTGACAACAACGGGAGAGACCCACTCTGAATTCTCCACTGGATAAATGAAACCTGCTGCTAGAAGCTTTCTTACCTCCTTGAGTAAAGCCTTCTCCTTGATGACTCCTAGCCTTAGGTGTGGCCTTTGGCTTCAACTCAATTTTGTGTTGAAAGGCATCTACTCCACGCACATCGGTGTAGTCTTTAGCAAAAATCCTAGGAAATTTTCTTAACACACCTTTGATCTCCTCTCTTTCATCCTTTGTAAGTGTTGTAGATAACATAACTTCTAGCATTCTTTCATCTTCCACTTTTTGGTTTTCTTGGGAACCTACCTCTTCCAAACCTGGGCAAGAGGTCTCTTGGTTGTTTGGCTTAAACCTTACCCCCATGAATTCGATGGAAGACTCCTCTTCAATAATGCTGCGGCTACTTTATCCTTCTGAAGTGCTATCGGTCGAGCCTTCCTCCGTCTCACTTGGAGATGATTCTGCATGGAGCTCCTCTTGGCGTTGCTCTTTCATGTCAAAGACAACCTTCTTATGATTGTCATTCCTTCAAATTAGCTTTCCACTCTCCCAATCCTGCAATGCTCGCATTTTCATTAGCCATGGTATCCGTAGGATAAATGGATAACCATTTCCTTTCGTAGACATAACATAAAAATCCACTGCTTTCTTAATACCAAAGGCCTCTACAAAAACATTTTTACAAATGCCTACACACCTAGCTTTGCTATTGTTTGCCATCTTGACTTTAGTTTCAGGTGTCTCATGGATGTTCATGCCTAGTTTTTGCATGAGTCCCTCTATCAAGATGCAAATTTGTGCACCCCCATCCACTAGACCTTTCCTAACCAATCTTCCTTTGATGTAACAATCTAGCACAGGTCTAATATCCTCATTCATTTCAGCATGTGCAATTTTTACAATAGGCACACTCTCTTTTACCTTTCTCCTAGTGCTAACTGCATTTGTTAAATCCCTCCTAACTTGTGGCTATAATGCAAGAAACTGAGGCCATGAGATATCAGGACCCTTACCTCTCATGTCTTCCAATAGGTTGTATGGAGCCATACAATGTACAAGAGGGAAGACTTGGAGATTGATACAACGTCGAGTCCTCTTAGTTTCCTTGGTCTCCTTTGCATTCTTTTCTCGTCCATGATCACTTTGTGACGTGACTCCTTCTTTCTCCTTCCCTTTTCCACGGCCACGCTTAATGCCATTTGCTTCCATGTCAACCTCTTTTGAGTTTGTCACCTCTACCACATGCACGTTTGGGTCTAGCAAAGGTGGAACTCCTTTCACTCCTAGGGGAGGTGGTCTTGCTCCATTTGGCCTTTGTAGAAGCCGTGGTTGCTGACTAGTTCCTTCACCTGCATTCATCACTTGGTAATTCAAGTTAGGTCTCCCTGGATCCCCACGGGGACAAGGACAATTATACATCCCATGTTTAGACTCACCGAAATTCCAACATTGCAAGACTCTCCTAGGTTGTGAATCTTGCTCTTCAAACTTCTTTGCTTGTCCCTTTGGACCTACAACTTGTGCAAGGTGAGTTGACAGGCTACTTAAAGATTCATTCAACTTCTTGATTACTTCAGCTGTTACCTCAGGAAGCTCCCTAGATGTCGATGCTTGTGACTTACCTTTGGGTCTAAGACCTTCTATTGGAACCTCTCCCCTTAGGCACTTGAGTTTCCTATACTTCTTGGAAGCTCTAATTTCAGCTGCATCATAGGTGGTAGGTGCATCCGACTCCACCTTTACCTTAAGATCTGGAAAGAGTCCAGCTATGAATCTCTCCTTCTATAGAAATTTTGCACCATCACCAAGGTTAGAAACATTTTGTATCCATAGAGCCCAAAGACGTAGAAACTCTTGCTTGTATAAGTAGTAGTCATCTAAATCTTTTTGCCTATGAGAAACAATGTCTTGCCATAGTTTTTGAGTGTTTTGGGGATCAAAGAAGTATTTCTTGAAACGATTCAAAACTTTTGTGTAAATCCCCTTAACTTCCTCAGGCAAAGAGTCAAACCAAGTGCTAGCATCTTTCCTAAGGACCACCTCAAACATTTCTACACGTTCTTGATCAGTTACTATCCTCTTGATACGACAAGACATCTTGAAATTCGCCAAAAATAATTCTACATCCTCTCCAGGATCTCCAAAGAAAAGAGGATATCCAGACATTTGGCGTTGGCTCTCCATTGGCTTGATTCCAAAATGACGTACGTTTTTGTTTTTTCAATAATATTTTCCAAATTGCAATCTATTCTACAACAAAATAAAAATATTCACATCAAATGACATATGATAATCAACTAGAGGTAGGATGACAGGGTTTGGTGACATGAGAATTTCTCCTACTCTTTGGGCACCAAACATGAACACCATATGTTGTTGAAAATGGATTTTTCTACTAATTGCAATGTTTATTTTAATGTGTGGAGTGAAATGAAGGGGGAAAACCTCTATTCTTGGGCCATTATCCATGGTCTATGCATGACCTAATTCTTAAAACAAAACAAAAATATAGACGTCCAAACTAAGGTCGTACCTAATGAGAGGCAAAATAAAATGATTTACTGATGCGTTTATCTTTGCCAACCTAAGAGGACCTAAAATTCTACAAATCACACGTTGAAATAACAACTTAGTACTAACAATTATGTGTACCTTTTGCCTTGCAATGGGAATGAAGGGATCATACAAATTCTCGTGATTCATGCAAGCTACTTGATTATGCTAAAGGTTGAGCCTACACAAAACATACACAAGCCCTCCTCCGTGGGGGCACCAATTTGAGGCGGTCCGGGGCGGGCAACAAGAAGAGTGGACTCTAAGCACTTTTCTAGGCTCCCGTGCTGCTCAATTGGGTTGGGGTTTGAAAAAACAACAAACACACACACAAGCCCGCAACCTAACCCTACACAAATTTTGGGCACCACCTAGTTTTGGATGCGAACTAGGACGGGTAGAGAGAGAGAGAGAGAGAGAGAGAGAGAGAGAGAGAGAGAGAGAGAGAGAGAGAGAGAGAGAGAGAGAGAGAGAGAGTGCTCGGGCTGCTTTGAAATGTTCAACAGTGATCAAGCAAACACAATTATATATGTAAGAAAAAGAGGGAAGGGGGAGGGGGTGATTGTTGCACTAATACCTTCGATCTTACAAATCTGTCATGACCCATGAAAGTGAGATTAGTATTTGTTCAATATAGCTTGAGTAAGTTACACCACAACACATCACAAGATAAGCCACACCAATCACTGTCTTAAAGCCAGAGGAGTCCTCTCCACCCTGTCTGACTCTTACAGTATGTGGGATTTATGGCTAAATTGATGAGAACACCCAGAGACAAGCTATCAAGACCTTAAAAAAAAAACACCAAGACACTTACACAACATTGTTGTCCATTACTTCATGTTGGAAGAGAGACAAAGTGTCCAAGCTTACTCCAAATCCACCCTCCTTGATTCAGCAAATGTTGGGCTTACACTAGTAGGAGAAATGATAGATTTCCTACTCTCGATTTAATGATCACTCTCTTTTATAATGGCATAGAGTTCCCTTGCTATCTACCCCTAATACAACACATGCATATGCATAAGAAAATGAGCTTCCACTCAAGAGCTCCTTCTAGAGAGGTTGAGCTTGGATTCTCAAGCTATACCATAGTGCTCTTGCTTATGGCTCCCCCATTTTTGTGCTAGCTACACCCTCATTTTATAGCAATTTTGAGGGCTAGGTTTACTCCTCTAACCATGGTTGGGTTAGATTTTCAGCACTTATCTAATTTCCTTTGCTTAGAAATATCAAGAAGTTGGTGGGGATAGATGAAGAAGAGAGAGAAGAGAGAAGTGGAGGTGATAGGACTTTTCATAGGAGGTTAGTGTAAGTAAATTAGTAGAGTTAGTAGTTTTATTAATTTACAAATGAAATTGGATATTTACAATGGAAGTATCCATATAGGATACAAATAAGGAAGAAAAAACTCTTAATTGGTAAGAAAACATGGATTTCTTACAATGTTGATGCTCCAAGTGTCTTGAGTAGAGTCAATTTTGACGCTTGTTGACGGTCCACTAGCTTTGACGGTATGTTTTTTCTCCACTCTTGACCTTCCTTGAGAGCCAAGGTAAGTGAACATGAGTAATCAATCACCATGATGCTGTCTTTCAAGAGAAGAGGCTCAATTTTGTGGTTTTTTTATAGATATGGGTTATATGGATGAGGAAAAATGAGACTAGCTGGTCAATTTTGGAATGGAAGTGTGTGTAGGAGACATGAGTTCACCATGGTTTCTCTTATTCTTCAAGGTTGAGAAGAAGGTGAGTAGGGTGCAGAGAGGAGTGGTGAGAGAGGTGGGGATGATGAGTGGAGAAGTGTGTGTGAAAGAGGAAAATGATAAAGTGGAAGAGGGAGTGTGGCTGCATAGCATGGGCAAACTGGGGTCCACCAATAAAATCATAGCTCAGAGACCATAGCTCAAAAAAATATAAAAAAATTTAAGATAAAAGTTCAGCTCACGAGCTACAACTTTTGTTTGTATCACCTTTTCAAATTCGAGGAGCATGTGATCTTTAAAAATTCAGCAAAACCGACTGTTTTTTCCACTGTACAAAGTCCTTGTGAGGTCCTTCTTTGGATGATTCTTTTGAATACCTCCAAGAGTGAGCTCCCCATGATGCATGCATGCATGCCACATACCCTTGACCTTATTTGGTAGGTCTGTCATTGAAGATATTGTTGAGATCATGATATAAGTGAATAGTACAACTAAGAAAATCAAATATTGAGGGGTCTAAAAAAATTTGTATATGTCAAATATAAATAATATAGGTGCAAAAAATATAAAGGGGTAAAAATAAATCTCTCTCATTATAAGTCTACCTTAAAAAGATGAATAGTTTTGGTGGTCTAATTTATGAGAGTAATAGAGAATAGATGTAGGAAGGAAAAAATCACAATAGTGAAAAAATATACACATAAATAGAACTAGTTTTTTTGGATTTTTGTTGGGATGGAGTTACACCAAAAATAAGAGAAGCTCGCATGAAATTATTTTTATATGGAATAAATAGTATGAAAAATGGTAAGAAAAAATATGGTAATGGTGAGTTAATGTACATAGCATAAATAACACACCATAGGTAGAAATATTTAAATAAATATTAAAATAATTATAAAAATTCCTTTTATTTATGCCCTATATACAATGAAATATTTACACACAAATGGGCCATAATATACTTACATTTTTTATATTTTATAGTTTTTTTGGTTCAACTAGCCCAGTGGCTAGCTAATTAAGGGTTTTTAAGAAGATATGAGAAAAGTCCCCTAACTCACACACACTATATACAGTGAAATGGTAGGGATAGCCACAATGTTTGGATGATTTTGGTAGGGTGGGTTAACTCACTATGGCAATTACGGAGAGCCGAAAAATGGCTATCACAGCCAACTAAAGGGATGACAATGCGGGCCGGAGACAAAAAGACAACAGGCACATTCACCAAGGAGACTACTGCTGCAACTTTTTTCGACCTCATCCAAAGGCAAGTGGAAGAACTAGTACACCTCCGACCTATACCATCAACACTTCCACTTTTTATCAAAGAGACCGCCACGATACACCACCCCAAACCATGTGGTTGCGACCACCTTCACCCAAGTGTTGAAGTCGACAACAAGGCAGCCAATTGATCATGCACACTATGTGCTGACAACGTTGAAAGGCACCAAGAGAGAAGTTAAAATCACCTATCTGCGTGTGCTTTGCGGAGGAGAATATCATATCATGCTATTGGCATGGCCGACAATTTTCTGCCAGCCCTAGATCAAAACACATGGATTGTAACTACACAACCACTACAAGAGGACACTTAAATTCTGGTGCCAATGACTGGCAACGGTATATGTGTAGGTAAGTATGGAGGGAGATGTAGTTTTTAAAAAATTCAGTTTTAAATTTTCAATGTCTGTTTTGATGCCTCATTTCATTCATTTTTTGACGTCTGTATGAATGTCTGTTCCGACGCTTGTACCGATGCCTCTACCATTGGATTCTGCAAAAAAAGAACCCGCGGGCTTTCCTTGCACATTTCTCTTCTTCTTGCGCCTTTTCTCTTGCTCTCTTCCTCCTCACCTCTTGAAAATCTGGTGCGAAACAAGTTGTCGGAGGTGCTAATCTTGCTTGTGGACTACTCCATAGCACTAAGGTGAGATTATTTCAAGTTTACTTGTAGGTTTAGGGTTTAGGGTTTAACATGGTGTGTGTGTGTGTGTGCACATTTTTTTGCAGGTTCGAAGATGTTTACAACACCTTTTCTTGCTCAAATAGGCTGCATGTGAGTGCTTGAACTTTTAATGCATATTAAATTTATTAAAATAAATTTGTATATTGATAAAAGAAAATTTCATGCTTTAAAAGAAATTATAGTTTTTTTTGTGAAATTTTGTTTTGAATTAGGAAAAAAATTTCGTTTTGGCTTATGAAAACATCTTGTTTTGAAGAAATTTTGTTTTTAATTATGTTGTTTTTGAAATTATGTGATTGATGAGGTTTAGGTTTTAGGTTCCGCTTATGTTTAGTTTAGGCTATATACTAGGTTAGGGTATATATAGGTTATATGTTAAATTATAAGTTAGGTTATACGTTAAGTCATGCTAAGTTACGTTACGTTAGGTTAGGTTATAGGTTGTATGTGAAAAGTTAGGTTAGCTTATATGTTACGTTAACTCATGTCTAGATTATAGATGAACAATGTGTTCGCGCAGTTAGAACTAATGTAAATTTATGTTAGTCTAAACACTTATCGGTGAAACATCCAAACACGACCATCTACCACTGTTTAAACCATAACCCTCTAACCCTTTTAGCAGATTGAAAAATGGCCAAGCACTACAATACTAATTGGATTTGGAATGACAAAATCAAAAGTTACCAAACCTAAGCGGATTTACATAGCCTACCCTAGCGCTCCAAATATAGTAATGTATTAGCGGCCAAAACAAAAGTCGCTAATCTAAAACCGATAACCCTTAGCAAAATAAATGGCTTAACGATGCCCTAATATGTTTTAGAGCGCTTTACCTTAGCGGCTTTACATAGTGTTCCCTAATGCACTATCCGAACACGGTGCGCCATCTTTTAGCGGCCAAACCAGAATCCATAGAACCCTAAGAGGCTAGCCCTAAGCAGATTGAAATGGAAAAACGCTACACCAATCCAATTTGGAGTGGCCAAACCTAGGCAACTTTACATAGCGCACCCTAACACTCCAAAATACGACCATCTATTAGCGGCTAAACCAACACTAGTCCTAAGACGTTAACCCTAGGTAGCTAGCTCTAAGAGGATTGAAATGTCTAATTGCTATCCTAATCCAATTTGGAGCATCCTAACCTAAGCTACTTTACACATCATACCATAAGTTCTATTTGTCCGAATACAACTCCATCTATTAGCAGCTAAACGAAGATGATTTGTGTACTTCTAAAAATGCAAACGGACTTTCGTTAAGTCAGGTGATAGGTTAGGTTAGGTTTAGTTTATAGGTTAGGTTAGAGCTAGCATTAAATAGTAGAAAAAACCCAAACGGACTTCGAAGATGACTCGTGTACTTCAAAAACGCAAACGGACTTCGGTTAAGTTAGCCTATAGGTTAGGTTTAGGTTATAGGTTATGTTAGGTTAGGTTAGGTTTAGGTTATATGTTAGGTTAGGCTAGGTTAGGTTATGGGCTAGGTTAGATTATAGGCTAGGTTAGAGCTAGCGAAAAAAAGTAGAAAAAACACGAACGGACTTTGAAGATGACTGGTGTACTTCAAAAAACGCAAACGGACTTCGGTTAGGTTAGCCTATAGGTTAGGTTTAGGTTATAGGTTATGCTAGGTTAGGTTAGGTTTAGGTTATAGGCTAGGTGAGATTATAGGTTAAGTTAGAGCTAACGGCAAATGAATAGTAGAAAAAATGCAAACGGACTTTGAAGATGACTCATGTACTTCTAAACATGAAAACAGACTTCAGCTAGGTTAGTTTACGTTAGGTTAGGTTAGGTTTAGGTTAGATTATAATTTAGGTTAGAGCTAGCGGCAAATAGTAGAAAAAAGGCAAACGCACTTCAAGAATGATTCGTATACTTCAAAAAATGCAAATGGACTTCGGTTAGGTTTTGTTATAGGTGAAGTTATAGGTTATGTTTAATTTGGTTATGGTTAGTTTATAGGTTAGGTTAGGCACACACAAACTTCAAAAGCACTAATATATAGTCATTGACCCTATGGTCCTAATGTCCGTGCACCTCTAGACCGAGGTGTGTGGGAATCGAACGTGAGATTGTTAGAGCTCGAGCTAGCAGCAAATTGGACTTCAAAAGTGCACATAGACTTCAAGAACCTTAATATATAGTCATTGACCAATAAAGAGGAGATTATTACCATGTGGTCCTAATCTTCGTGCACCTCTAGACCGAGGTGGGTGGGGATCGGGCCTAGCTAGAGAATGTGAGGTTGTTAGAGCTAGCAGCAAATAGTTGAAAAAACGCAACCGAACTTCCAAAGTGCACACAGACTACAAGAACCTTAATATATAGTCATTGAGCAATAAAGACAAGATTATTACCCTATGGTCCTAATCTTTGTGCACCTCTAGACCGAGGTATGCGGGGATCGGTCCTGTCTAGAGAATGTGAGGTTGTCATGTATTGTCATGTACTTAGTAGTGTGTAGTTATAACAACTAGAGTGTTTTAATTATTTGTTGCATCGTTGGTAGATAAAGTATGGACAATAGGATGGCGTGTCCTTGTACGCATTGCAAGCATAAGATCTTTCAATAACAAAAAATCTATGACCAACGCGTATGCAATCACGATCTCTTTCCGATTGAGCAACTACAAGACCTACGTTAGCAATCTCATGGTCTAGAGACTAAATGTCAAACTTCACAAGTAGATATTGCTCCAACTTCATCCCAGAGAAGAGGATTTTCAAACGAGCAGCCATCGAGACTGAGTCCTCCCAACCAATACCTGATGTGGCATTTCAAGAAGTAGAGATGGAGCAGATGTTGGACGCGTTCTTTGAATGGATCCCATGATTGAAAACATAGAAGATGACAACATTGAACACAATACTGCGGACCAACCTCACCCATCCCATTTCATATCGACGGCATGATAGCAACAATAAAGAGGGCGAGATGATGCAATGTCTTGTATGCATGCCACTTACAGTGGTGCAAAAATCTCAGTTCTCCGTACCACATTGGCAATGCTTAATTTGCAGTTGGTTGGTCTGACGCCTCGGTCATAGAGATTTTCAAGTAAATACATTGTATCCTAAGCATGATAAAGTGCAAATTATAGTTCAATAATGCAAAGAATCATGTTTGTGGTGATGACGTCTCCCAAACACCAAGTAGAACTTGTCACTCTAATTTGGAAGTATGATATGGACTAAAGAGCAGACATTCTTGTGGTAGCTATGTCTCCTAAGCACAAAATGGACTAGTCATCCATCTTAGAATGATGTCGTAGGGTAAAAAGGGATCCTGTATCGCTAAGAAACATGGACTAATGACTAGGCTTTATCTTCTTTACCTCATAGTCGAGGACAACTATGATTTCAAAAGATCAAGGGGCTGACTTGTTCATGTGATGCGGGTACCTGTTGGCTCTCGTGCATGGAAGCACATAGATGAAAGCTAGCCTACATTTAAGAACGAGCCTCGATGTATCTGCTTTGGTCTAGCAATGGATGGAGTAAACCCATTTGGATTACCGATTTTGTCATGGAGCACGTGGCCTATTTGTCTGGTTAATTATAATCTTCCACCATGGCTTGCTTTTGTCTCAGTCTAGTGTGCCCCCTAAGCCTAGGTCTCGTGTGCCCCCTACATCAATGGATTGTTCATCCGTGAGACGAGATAGGCATCGTTCTAGAGGCGGTGGTTACTGTGATAGCGGTTCTATGGATGTGTCCACACCACCGAGAGAGCATCCACCACTCTCTTCAATACATAGTTCACCAATTGGCACACTAGGTATACCTTGGGAATCACACATGCATGATCCTAGCAAGGTGTACAACAGCAGGGATGGGGCTATTGTGGCGGGGGATAGGGTCGGAAAGGCCATGCGATAAAGGATTTGACAGCTCTGTATGATTCAGTTTGGTCACTCTGTGATGGAGGTTTGGGATAACCTCAATCTTGAAAGAAATAATTAAATTGTCGAGGCCATTCACAGAGAGTACATGCCGGCACAGTGGTACGATCCAGTCTCAAACCCCTGGATTTTGAGTGTGGTGAAGGACACAATGTCACACTTTCGGTCAAAGGCGAGAGACAAGTACAATGATGAAAATCCCAAGCCGGCATGGTTGGATGGAGAGGAGTGGGTGGGATTGCACGAGAGACACAAGACAATCCTACTAGATTTCAACAGCAGAGAGATGTAGCGAGAGCACGTTTGGAGTCTGTTGGAGCGTCACATCTTGGGAGTGGAGGCTACGATACTCTTCGACATGAATTTGTAAGTATTATATTATGCTTTAAATTATTGAAAATATATATGTTATTTGAAGATTTATCTAATGATTAAACCATAATTTTGCAGGAAGTTTTCATGAAGCGCCCTCCAACCCACGCCAAGAGGAGAAGATGGATACAAGCATGGACTTGTGGCCCTTTTGACCCAGCTATAGAGGAGGAGGGAGAGGACGTCGACTAGGCCAGAGGCATTACCATGCGGGTCTTCTCACTCAGTGATTGTTTGCATATGTACAGTTTTGTAGTGCTTATGTTTATGATTTTTGGTTATGTTTATGGTATGGCACATATGTTATGGTTAAGGTTTGGCAGTCAAGATAAGGTTATGGTTTTTCTATGATGGTATGGTAATCATGTGATGGTTATGGTTATGGTTGTGCAATGATAGTATGGTTGTTATGGTTATGGTATGACAAGCAAGTTATGGTAATGGTTATGGTATGGCAAACAAGTTATGTTTATGGTTTTGCAGTTTTTGACTCAATGTTTTAGTTATGGTTATAGAATTTTTATGCCGTTATGCCATGATCAAGATTTTGATTTTGTGGTTATGTTATTCTTATAATTTTTCTAATTGCCATACACTCGCTCTTTAGAATCAGCTTGTAGGTGGAGTGCGGTTGCTTGTGCACTCTTCCTTTGGATAGAGAGGGCTATTTTCTTTTGCTGCAGTACATGCAGCATCAATTCCCAGCCCTCTCTGCCCAAAAAGGTTTGGTTGTTGGTATAGAGTACGGTAAACGCACCGATATACACTTCGGAACAAGCCTCAGTATATCCTTTACAATTTTTGGTGGTTATTTCATTGCGTATTCCGACGCTCATTTCATAGTTTATTCCGACGCATAGTATACCGGTACGTATACCGACGTCATGAAACCGGAACCTTTTTCAAGGCCTATTTCAACGCTTTTTAGTTTTAAAACTAACTTTATTTCATTGGTATCTGTGCCAATTTTTGCGCACCGTGTTGTAGTGAGCCTTCTCCATGAACTACACGCTCATGAAAGCTCCCACGAAGCTCATATCAGTGAGAGCTTGGACCATGAGGAGAATTGAAGAGATGAAGAAGAAAGTTGTAGCCGCACATCAAGAGGAACCTCAGCAAAAGAAGGTGAGGTTTGAAAGATAAAAACAAACTTATGAAAGAAGCCACCAAGCTGCACGTGAGGACCCGGAAAGGTGGTTTCCAAGAGAGATAAGGGGACCAAGAACCAAGAATCCCTCAAGGAAAGAAGCAGAGGATCCCATAGACTTTCTCGAATGTATGTACGCAACGACAGAATCCCTAAAGTTGAAAGAAACTCAAGAAGCTGAAAAGAAAGGAAAGGAAGACACAATTGAGCAACAAAGACAAGCGGAGACTACGAAACAAAGCGAGACACATCACAACCAGGAGGAGATGTCTCCGAAACCCACCTCATCTGCTACTAAGTAGGCATACCATCCAATGACAAGCCCTCGCCCTTCACCAACAGCTAAACCCAATGAGGGTAAGGAAACCAAATAAAAAGAGCCTGAACACTAGGAACAGGCAGAAGCCAGCTTTGAGCAGTCAAAAGAAACAAAAACAGAGGAAAATACTTCTATGACCACCCAATAAGAAACAACAGAGGCATCCGCAAAGCCTCAAGCAATAGAAGTAGCTGAAGCAGTCACAACCCCTGTCAGAACCACAAGTAGCCACCACAGCATCACCCAAAGATCCACAAACCGAAAAGGCTGAAACATCTAGACATCATTCAGAGTCTGAAGAATGGGAAACAAACGATGAAGCCATCATACAAGTAAATGAATATGCAAAGTAGATACAACAAATGACATAAAAAATGAAAAAATCAGCACTGCTAAGGCTAGAGAGTTGGAATTAGTAATTCATGCTCTACAAGGAGAGTTGGATGACCGAATGAATATAATTTAAGATCTACAAAGACAGATCAAAGAGCTAAAAGATGAAGCAGTATAGAACCAGCTGGCCAAAGAAAAGCAGCAAAAATAAATGGAGGAACTGGGAGAGCTTCTAACCAAGTTATCCGATGCCTACAAGACCAAAGATCAACAGTTGACAGAGGTAACAAATGAACTCCTAACCACTACTCTGTCAGTACAGAAGATCCAAGTGCAACTCAATGTAGCAAACACTTCTTTGCAATACTTTGATCCGAGGATCAATGATCACGCAACCTTTTTGAGATAGATAAGGGAAAATCCTATTGTCGCCTCAATCAAGGATACAGATGAAATCTATACGACTTTAGAAAAGAGAAACAAAACCCTGAAAGGACACTTTTATGTCCTGTTAGGTTACCATTCTAGTGTTAAGCATTGCTAGCACGGTACGGAGAACTGAGAGTTTTGCAGTATTGTAAAGCGGCATGCATGCAAGGCTTTGCATCATCTCACCCTCTTTATCATTGCTATTATGCCCTTGATATGAATGGGATGACTGAGGTTGGTCCGCAATATTGCGTTCAATGTTGTCGTCTTCTATGTTTTCAATGATGGGATCCATGTCAAACAACGCATTCATCTTCTGCTCCAACTCTACTTCTTGAAATGCCACATCACGTATTGGTTGTGGGGGGGCTCAGTCGATGGCTACTCATTTGAAAATGGTCTTGTCTGGGATGAAGTTGGAGAAATATCTACTTCCAGAGTTTGTCCTTCAGCCTCTAGATCGTAATATCGATAACGCAGGTCTTATAGTTTCTCAATTGGAAAGAGACTGTTGTTTGAGGACAGATCAAATGGGCGCCCAACTGGCCGGACACCACATTTGTGGTCTATTATTTTGCCGAGCTAGTGTAGTAATACTCTGTGTAAGTCCTAATTCTAGAGTAGTAATCAATTCCCTGAGTTGTAATTCTGTCAATGAAAATTGTAAAGGTCCATGTGAGTCAGCCACTGGCCATTTAGAAATCCCTAGGTATAGATGTCAATAACCTTAATGTGAAAGGAGGCTTATTTTGAGAAGAGGAAGAAGCGAGCTCAAAAAAACGTACGCTCAAGCTTCAAGCTACTCCAATTTGAAATCGAGGCAACTAATGAATGGGTAATCAGTTTCCAAATCCAAAACTTGCATTGCGTCCCTCTCTCTTTGCTCTTTAATTAAAGTGTAAGCATTGTCCGTTTTGCTCTGGTCCGCAACTACGCATTGTTGGGTGCATTTTTGACACCCCGTTTTTGGTAAATTTGTACATATGGACATGACGCCCAATGTAAAAATGGTGTGTGTGCTTTATTTTTGTGGGGTTTATAGATTGATTGAGCAAGCACATGTACATGCACTACAAGTCGCTAGTCTAGTGCCAGCTGTCGGGCTACTATAAATGCTCGTGAGTGAGTTTTTTGCATTGAGACTTGTATATAACTAAAACACATGTAAAAACTCAAAAACGTTCAGTCAAATATCAGAAATTTGTAGTTTTTGGGTCATTGTGGCTTCTTGATGCTTTTAAATGCAGTTTTTTACCCTCGACTAGCCTTCCTACACGTAGTCAGGCCATGGCAGCTTGCTGTTCGTACCAATTTTTCACATAAAGGTACATAGAATTAAAATTTGTGGTCTTTAGAGATTTTGTTGTAAAAAATGCAGAGAATTTTTGAGGCTTGAAAGAATCCCTTTTGGAGTTGTGGTTTGGGAGATACAGTCTATTTTCCACTGTGCACAGGATATGGCATCTTGCAAACAGGTTGGTGTATGGTAGGTTGTGGAAGCTCTCTTTTTTGGAGATGTGTGTACACTTAAAAATTGTGTTTTTGAAGAGTTATTTGGAGAAGGTGGAATATCTTTCTCTCAAGTGCATTGGTCGGTGTGTGATGTAAATCCATGCCAGGGTAAGTGCTTCCTAATTTTCATGGTGGTCTTTTGGGTGGGCGTGTGCTAGTAAATTCCCAAGTGATCACTTGTCTTTGAGTTTTGGTTTTGTTGAGGCTCTTTTGATACCGTTTGTGGTGCTGATCTTGTGTCTTTCAACGCTCTTGGGTGACATCGCTATAGAGGTGTTCCAATTTGCTTGTTTCCCAACAATGTTTTGGTGCCCGCCATCGAGGAGTGCTTCAAGTTACCTTCAATCTTGAGTGTGTAGACATAAAATTGCAGCCATGGTTAAGATCAATGATTCCTTGTGGAGGATGAGTAATGTGATGAAACAATTGAAGTTAAGTAGGCTAGAAGAGTTGGACATGCATTACATGAGGTTTTTCTCTCTCAGGAAAAAGCTAGAGGTTCTTGAGGATATGGTTCTGTATGTAAAGGAATAGAAGTTCTTGTTCATTGGTACCCTTCGAGGATGTTTGGGAGCTGAAGTTGCTTGCACTGAAATTTTGGGTGTGAAAGGCATTGTTGATTACTTGAAGCAAAAAATATGGTTGGAAGTTGTCAAACAATCAGTCTTCTACTTCTTCATACATTTCACACAAGAGATCCTCTGGCACTAGTGATGGTTGTAGCAATGATGATGAGATTCAGTCTAATGTAGAAGATGAGGTTCTCTCTCTTGATGATGTAGATATTGATGAGGAGTTATGTGCAAGCAATATTGTGAAAGAAAAAACCTTGGAGTGCATGTATGACAAAGAGAGCAATGACATGGCTGATTTGGTTTCCTATACAAATGCTTGTGAAGACAAGGTCTTTCATACTTCTATGTGTTTGGATCACATGCTTATTGGTTCTCTTGCTTGTGGTGTAAATGACATGCATGTTGACATTCTGGATGATTTTTTTGCTTCTCCATCTTATGAGTTGATATGGTATCCAAATGAGTTGTGGGCATGTGGACCCATTTGGGATGCTGAGATTAATGTTTGTGATGTTGATGATGCTATTGGTGACACTGAGTTGCCTGCTAGTTATGATTCTCATTGTGAGCAAGAGGACGGTTTGAGTGATATGGATTGTGATGGTAGTCTTGATTGGGGCTTTGATGATCTGAAAGTTGAGATGGATGAGGAGATGCAATTTAGTGTGTGTTATGCATTGTCAAGGGTGAAGAAGCTTATGAAAACCTCACATGCATGTGTGGATGTTGAAGAGGATTGTAGCTTGGAAAGTTGGGATAGCCATAATGACATGGATACAGTGGATGTTTTATCCTGGCTTGATGTGAGTGATACATCTCATGATGGTGAGAATGTTGATCCTTGGTATCTTGGTTTGTATGACATGTACGTTGATGCTTGGAGCTCATTAGTGATTGATGATTGTTTGTATGACTTTGAAGGATGCCATTTTGTGTGCACGATGGATGTAAGGGATAATACGTTTCCATTTTATCATGGTAAGGGTATATGGTGTTGATTCCTTTGTACATGATGTATCTTTGTACACAAGCTTTTGTATAGTCTAGTGTTGAGCATGAATGCTCTAGCAAATTGGGGGTTTGCAAACTATGTTGGGCGCATTTTTGACACCCTGTTTTTGGTAAATTTGTACATACGGACATGAAACCCAATGTAAAAATGGTGTGTGCGCTTTCTTTTTGTGGGTTTTTTAGCTTGATTGAGCAAGCACATGTACATGCAGTGCAAGTCGCTAGTCTAGTGCCAGCTGTCAGGCTACTATAAGTGCCCGTGAGTGAGTTTTTTGAAGTGAGACTTGTATATAGCTAAAACACATGTAAAAAACTCAAAAAAATTCAATCAAATATCATAAATTTACAGGTTTTGGGTCATTGTGGTTTCTTGATGCTTTTGAATGTAGTTTTTTGCCCTCGACTAGCCTTCCTACGCGTAGTGGGCCATGACATCTTGCTGTTCGTGCCAATTTTTCACATAAAGGTACATAGAATTAAAATTTGTGGCCTTCAGAGCCTTTGTTGTAAAAAATGCATAGACTTTTTGAGGCTTAAAAGCATCCCTTTTGGAGTTGTGGTTTGGGAGATACAGTCTATTTTCCACTGTGCACAGGATATGGCATCTTGCAAGCAGTTTGGTGTATGGTAGGTTGTGGAAGCTCTCTTGTTTGGAGATGTGTGGACACTTCAAAATTGTGTTTTTGAAGAGTTATTTGGTGAAGGTGTAATCTGTTTCTCTCAAGTGCATTGGTCGGTGTGTGCTATAAATCCATGCCAGGGTAAGTGCTTCCTAATTTTCATGGTAGTCTTTTGGGTGGGCGTGTGCTGGTAAATTCCCAAAAGATCACTTGTCTTTCAGTTGTGGTTTTGTTGAGGCTCTTTTGATACTGTTTGTGGTGCTGATCATGTGTCTTTCAATGCTCTTGGGTGACATCGCTATAGAGGTGTTCTAGTTTGCTTGTTTCCCAACAACGTCTGTGAGATATAATTGCAGATCTGAGTGCTTAAATCGCTGTTTTTAGTCGTTTTGACCATAGGAGAGTGTTCTTAGAGCATAGGACAACAGTTCTAGATAGTTTTTTTGCAGTTTTCAGGACCTTTTTCATGATGGATCGTGATTTTGGTACCTTGTCGGATTGCGTCCAGATTTGCTAGGATAGTACCCCTAGGTGTCCTATACCTCCTCCTAAAGTTTCATTGCATTTCGAGTCCGTTCGAGTGCCGAAATGGCGTGATGACTTAGAGATGTGAGAAAGGACATAGGCTGATTTGCCTGATCAGTAGTTGTTGGTTTGCTTGTTGAGCTAGTGTGTTTTCTTGTTAAGGTTCACTTCGTGAGATTGACGATCTCATAGAGTCTCCGTGCCCCATCCGAGTCACTTTCCTTGAGTATTGACATTATGTTAGTTCCAGAAAACTATGCTGCAAACGTCTATCGTCGCGACCCGCTAACATTGGCGCCGATGTTAGGATATGATCCTTAGATGGTGAGTGACCTAGTGCGTATTTAGAGCGTTCTTTTTCTAAAGATTTATCTTCCATTCCATTTATGCCTTAACAGTAAAGCGGCTAGACACGGGGTTTAGTGCTTGATAGATTCTAGAAGTCGAGGACTTGCTAGATCTATTCTTGAGAATTAAAGAGGGTTGTGAGTGAGATAGCCAAAGCATTTCATTCTTCGATTTTCTCATTACCTTCAAAGTGCTGTTTCATTTTTCGTTTCGACTTGATTTTGTACCATTCTGTTTGTTTTTGTTTCATGATTCATTTTAGCACTTAGGAGTAGGGTAAGTAGAAACTACCACCATAAAATTTAAGCTAAAAGATTGAGGGTAAAAAGAGTGAAAACCATATTTTGGCCAAAATGACCATAACTCTGAAATTCGGAAAATTTGATGTGGTAGAGACCTCAAAAGTGATCCAAATTCAAAAATTTGTGGATCAAGGGCATCAACATACTCTTTAGAATCAATACGGAAAGTTCGGCAAGAATCTGTGGAGGAACATGGATCGCGATCCATGTACCCCAAAAAAACCATTTTTGGTGAAAAGTGACCAGTTACAGTGAGCATCAGGTGAAAACTGCTCTGATCAAGTTTGCTTGAAAGAAAAACTCAAAAATCACTTCAAAATTGGCTGTTAGGGAAAAAACAGCAAAACAGGCATTGAAAACATAAAATTAAGCAAATCTTGAGATTTTGGGATCCAAATTCAAAAAGGGGTGAGATTTGACTTCTATAGGGCATAAAGAACTAAGAGAACAAAATTCATGAAAAAATGCTGCCGAACATGGATCGCGATCTATGTACCTTTTTTACATTTGGGGCTAATATTTGACAAATACATTCCTGATATCATTTGCAACAACTTTTCCAAAAGGAACCATGTCAAAAAAATGAAAAAAGTTGGTCAAAATAGCCAAATATAGAAACTAGTCAAGAACCGCAGGGCAGACAGAAAAACTCACTTTTGACTAAAAAAAAGTTGTCCAAATTCAAAAAGATTTGGGGAAGAGTATCTGTGCGCTCCTTGCCACACTGTCGAAGCAAGGGACTTGCCAATACACCGTGTGCGAGCCACAAACGGCTCCAAGCACACAACAAGCCTAAACTAGCAAGCTCAAGAAAACAAAGGGTGTGTCACTCACCGCTCTACGCTCGCCTTTGTGGTGGATTCCTCGCCGCGATGAAGAAGAAGTTGCAGTCGTGCCGCGCTCAACCGCTTCACCGCCGTCGTGCCTTCGTAATGCTCGATCGCACACACACTCTCCCTCTCTCTCTCTCTCTCACACACACACACAAGGAGGTGAAGAAGAAGAAGATGGAGATGGAGATGGAGCAAGAGCACTCTTCTATTGCACAAATGAGAGAATGAGTAAAAATTAGGTTTAGTTGGCTTTTATAGGAGCTCACCCCATTCACACTTGGGCGCCCATGCTTAGCCAACTAACCCTAGCATGTTCGTGTTAGAGTGCGCCTCTCATCGACGATCACTCTTACCCTTTTCCTATTGGTCCGACAAGCCCGGTACCTGACTCTAAATAATACAACGTTTATAGATCATAGGGTGTCCGTGTGCCGTGAGGGTTGACATGCCCCCCTTCCTGATGTAGATTCCGTCCTCGGAAGCTATTGAGTTGAAGTTGGTTCGTCGAGGTGGAAGAGCATTTGAGATGAATGTCCTTAGCCTTCTTCAGTCACTGCAAAATCAAACAACATTGGCACAGTAATGGCATTCTCTTAAAAAGCATATGCAGTTTTAGGTAGACAAAATGATTGGTAAAAGAATTTCAAACAATTTGGCAGCAATGAACATTAAATTGCAATGTAATCAAATGCATAAACAGATGTAAAGGTAGAAAATTAAACAAGTCTGGGGTCGCTAATTTGACGGTCGAAAGGCACTAGAGATCGAATATTAATACCATGGGTAAGCTTCTTAATTTTCTGTGGTCAATTAAGTTGTTTAATCGCGAGAGCCAAGTATTCATGTTCGAGGGCTGACTAGAGGCTATATCTAGAAGACTTTGTAGTTAAGCTACCATAAAAGGAATTTCTCATGAAATCATCGCCTGACTGATTACTTTTTCTTTGACCCCCCAAAGTCTTTTCACATTGATTCAATTATGATGTGTGTGCTTATTTTGTATGCCTTGGGTTTTTTGCTTTTCAAGGAAAAGCGCCCACACTGGGAACCTCTAGGGCTCTAGTACCATAGACAATACATGTGAGTGAAGTACCAATTTAAGAAGGGATTTCTCTTCCAGCTTAAAATTTTACATTGTGGCACTTTGATTTTTTGTTTGTTCATTTTCAGCATTTTAATTTTGTAACTTTGGGGGGTCGTATAACATTGTTACCCTCCCTAGGCTCATCACATTAGTAAACTCCCTTTATAATACTTAAACTAAAGGTCACTAGGGTTAAGCCCACTAGAAATCCCTAGTACATTTCATACAATGCTGCCTAAATCGGATTAAGAACCTAAGTAACCATTGTTTATTAGGAAGGCATTCCCCATGGTATTAAGAGAAGATTTCTAATACCTAGCTTGGTCAAACTAGCTTAGTCGGACTGCTTGATTTTTAAACCTAGACAAGTGATTATGACAAAACATTACATTGAATTAAATGTTTGATACTAAGCCAATGCGCTGAATATTATGCTACCAATCACAATCAAAGCAGACAAACATGGATGCAAAAAGATAAGGGCAATGCTAATGGACAAGAAACACCTGTTTGTGTTGATGGTCGCGCTTGATTCGAAGTGTGAACGAGAGAAAGGTTCCATGAAGGTCCAAATCGTACCAATAGCAACACGCTCCTGTACACACTAGGAAACAAAAGGAATACCTCCAGGAGGCACATTAGTGGGAAAAGAGAACTTCGCTAATCACTCGACTCTAAAACAGAAACACTCCTATCGTACTAATCTTACCTACCCTCCATCACTCAAGTGATGAGGATCAAAGGTGTTTTATGGCATAGGTTTCTGTTTCACTGTACCAGATGTGACATGTGTAGGTCTGAGTCAATGTTTTGACTTTTATTGTGCATACTCGTTTGCTAATTGCTCTTGCTCTGTTTTTTTTTTGTGAGTATAAAGCTTTATATGTACATTCCCTAAGATCGGAGATTGAGAGGTCAGGGAAAAAGGTTGAGAGGGAAACAAGTGAATAATGGATGTCAGCAAACACTCCCCCCTTCCTTGGGTAGATCATGCCGTTTGAAATGATCTTGTCACCCTTTGAAACCAATTGTTCCAGTTGGTAATAGGTGAGGATTTTTGCCAGTAGTTTTCTATTACCCTAGGTGCCTCGTCAAGCTGCAAGGGTGGTAAGGTACTCTCCCAGGATTGAACTTGAAGTGGTTCATCAGGTGATTCTTGAACACTGGGAGGTGTGGATTCTTTTGTAGCTTCATGGAGGTCCACTACTATAGATGGAGGCTGTGTAGAAGCTTTTACCTGTATGGATGTATTACATGAGGAGCTAAAAGCGTCATGGGACTCCCCCCTTCCTGAGCTAGGTGGATCAATTCGTTCTTTCTTTGGTACCCAAACTAGCTCGGGAGCGGGTGTGTAGCATTTTGTGATTTTTTTCTTTCCACGATCATTGATTCGTTTTGGAGCTACGGGATTGGGCTCACTTGGGTCAGGTGATAGGTTTCTGTTTCACTGTACCAGATGTGACATGTGTAGGTCTGAGTCAATGTTTTGACTTTTATTGTGCATACTCGTTTGCGAATTCCTCTTGCTCTTTATTTTTATTTATTCTTTTGTGAGTATAAAGCTTTATATGTACATTCCCTAAGATCGGAGATTAAGAGGTCAGGGAAAAAGGTTGAGAGGGAAAAAGTGAATGATGACTGTCCACAAACACTCCCCCCTTCCTTGGGTAGATCATACCGTTTGAAATGAGCTTGTCACCCTTTGAAACCAATTGTTCCAGTTGGTAATAGGTGAGGATTTTTGCCAGTAGTTTTCTATTACCCTAGGTGCCTCGTCAAGCTGCAAGGGTGGTAAGGTACTCTCCCAGGATCGAACTTGAAGTGGTTCATCAGGTGATTCTTGAACACTGGGAGGTGTGGATTCTTTTGTAGCTTCATGGAGGTCCACTACTATAGATGGAGGCTGTGTAGAAGCTTTTACCTCTATGGATGTATTACATGAGGAGCTAGAATCTTCATGGGACTCTTCTCTTCCTGAGCTAGGTGGAACAAATCGTTCTTTCTTTGGTACCCAAACTAGCTCGGGAGCGGGTGTGTAGCATTCTGTGATTTTTTTCTTTCCACGATCATTGATTCATTTTGGAGCTACGGGATTGGGCTCACTTGGGTCAGGTGATAGGTAAGAGCACAATCTACGTTTTGGAACCCATATTTGATCATTTCCTTGATAGTAGCCTTGGGCTTCCAATAGTCGTTTAGGGATCCATCGCAACATTTTATTACTTTTCTTGGAGCGAGTGGTACGTTTCTTACAAGGCTTCTGTCTTTTAGCACTAGCTATGGTCACTAAAGAAGCTTTAGGGACCCACTTGTATGTTTTCTTCGTGACATTAGGATGAGTCTTGTCGGAAGCGATATGCATTGCTTGTAGCATATTTAAGGGTACATGCATTTCATCCCCCTCAGGTGTTACCCAGGTCGTCCCCCTATTTCCCCAAGTGTCTATGGTTGATGCTAGGTGGACCCAATCCACATTGTCCGACTCAATCATCCCATGTAGGATATCCATATAAGGAGAATCTTTGCCAATGTCAGTATCCTTCTTACAAGTGTAACAATATTGTAGTGGGTCCGAGTGAACTGTGGTGTCAGAGCGATGATCAATAATGGTTTTACTCCCTAAGGGGTGTACCTTACCAGTCACCAAATCCACTCTAAGGACAGAGTCTTGGAATTGCAAATAGACATGATTTTTAGACCAATCATGAACCATTTGTGCTTCCCTCATGAATGGTCGTCCTAAAATCATTTCATATGACATAAGGTGTTTAGAGAAATCCATTACAATGAACGTATGTCGTACCTTGTGTCCTAGAACTTTGATCTTAAGATCCTTGAGCATCCCCATAGGTTTGGCTATGGTACCATTTGCCATCTTTACCACAATGTTAGTGACACTGAGGCGGGGCTTTCCCATGGATTCCCAACAATCTTTTGTAACGATGCTAACTCCCGCACCACCATCAAGAATTCCCTTTATAGTTAATCCCTTGGTAGTGATGGGTAGGGTCGCATTAGACTCTTCGCCTTCAAAATACTGCCCTAATTCGTTAATGGGTACCTCGATCACAGACTCGTGTCCATCTAAGTCAAGTGATTGCACATGATTTTCCTCATCAATCATAATCGAGTCAGGCCTATTTGGTTGCGCAAACTGCGGTAATCCCGTTCGTATCTCTCTGTTAAGGAATGCTCGAAGTGCAAGGAATAACTCAGGATCTCCATACAGCTTTGCTATGATCGTGGTTCGGACCTCAGAAGACATGAAGTCCACTAGTTTGGCAACATTCATTGGCGTTTTGCAGGGTGTAGGTCCTTGACTAGGAACTGGTGAGGATGGAATCTCATATTCCTCAATGGGATCAGGTATTCCTTCGTTAAACATCCTTTCCAACAAGAAGGGTGTATGCTCGCTTTCTGATGTCCCGTCCTCACTCCCTTCTTGGATGATACTAGATATGGCTAACGGTCTATGGTTCATGTGGGGTGGATGAACTTGCGTGGGAAACACTGTGTCATGAATTTTGACATGCATGGGTTCTAGTTCTAGTTTCCTTTGAGTCTCCTCCACTAAACCTCTTAGATGTTTCACCTGCTTAATCTCGTCTACTGGGTTTGGGTACGTCCCAATCTTCTTTTTACGATTCTTTCCTTTTTGCCCCTGCGGTTTATCTTGGGGGTCTTGGATTGGATTTGGAAACACTTGTGGTGTTTTCAGAGGCTCTTTATGATTTTCTCTTATTCGGTTTTCATTTGGTTCCATGTTACGGTTTTCTTTGTCGGCCTTTCTCTTTGTGGTATTGGTTCTAGTCTCCATTGTCTCGACTGAATCTAAATCATCCTCGAGGTCATTCATATACACGGGGTCATCTCCTGTTCCTATGTTTGTTTTGGAACTTGGCTTTGAATTTTTCGTATTCTGCGACTTCTTCCTTCGTGTCTTCTTTTTCTTTTCTTGGATAACTGACGCGGTATCTCTCTCTTCGAGGATATGGCCTGGCCCTTGAAGCATGGACCGTGTAATCGCATAAGCGGGTGCGACGGATGGTATTGGCGATGTCACACTAGCAATTTCGACCAAATTCAGGGGTGTGATTTTAGGCGCATTTGGGTTATAGGGGCATTGGGCAATCAAGTGATCTATGCCACAACGATTACATGTGAGTATTGGCATTGCAGACGTGCTCCCGTGATTCATTTGCATCTGTGCAGCATTCTTTTGCAGCCTAATAGGGCACTCCGCTGCTCGATGTGGTCCACCACACTCATAGCATTGAAGAGGTGGCCTCCTAGCCTGGGTGTTGATATTTTGACCTCTGGATGCAAGAGCAGCAGCTTCATAAACCGGCTTGACTTGCCCCCAACAATCTTCCATGTAGTATATAGGACACTCTTCCAATGTATCAAGTCCGTAGGCAATACTAGTGTATATTTCCTCCTCACAGCCATCTGGATAAGCATTTGATGGCTCGCAACCCACTTGGTTCATAGGGGCGACTCTTGGATGCGGGGGCTGCGGTCCTAGCACAGGAGGTGGTAGCGGTGTTGCTTGTACAACATTTTGAGATCTAGGGACCATGTGTTGCGGTAGTTGCTCAACAGGTGGAGTAGGCATCAATACAGGAGCTCGAGGTGCATCCGTCCAGGCTATAGGTGGTCTATTTGCCATCATACGTTTGATCATTAAACAATCCTTATCTTGGTGACCATACCTACCACATGCGTTGCAAGTTCCATTAAATTTTACTCTAAGCGTAGGGCACTCACTAGTGCTATGTGGACCTAAGCAAATGGAACACCATTGTTGCTCCCTTCTTGGATACATGTGACTATTTTGAGGGGGTCGATTATCCTTAAGAGACTCTTGGATTGCCTTGGTGAGGTCTGTCAAGAATGTCTCAAATACCTTTGGCTCATTGGCAATGGGCTTTGCAGTCATGGGTTCATACTCAATGGCTTGTGAGCTAGTGGATCTCGTGTCAGTAGACACCCTCATGCCTGCTATCATCAAGTTGTCCTCTAATTGGATTGCATTGGCAGTGACATCTTCCCAGGTTGTGATACCTCTAATTACTAGTCCATTATAGATTCCTTCATTCCTCAACCCTCGAATGAATCGATCAAGTAGTTGGTTATTGTTGAAGCACTCATTTACAGGGCAACGAGAGTTTAAGTGATTTAGACGACTAATGAAGTCCCTTACTGACTCTCCTTCCTTACGTTCAGCCTTCTGTAGCTGAGATGCTACACCCCAAAGCACACCTTCTCGTATGTACTCCTTTAGAAACAACCTTCGAAGGGTAGGGTAGATTGTTTTCTCGTCCACCCTTAGGGTCCTATACCAATCTCCAGCCTTCCCACTTAATGTCAAGCTTAAGGCATTGCACTTATGTAGTTCGTTGCGTTCCCCTAAGGAATCACATACTTGTTCAAACACTTCAATGTGTTTCCTAGCATCTTCGTCCCCATTGAATTTTTGCGTGAGTTTGGCAATTTGTAGTGCCTTACTTCTAGGCTCTCTATCAGATGCATGACGCATATTTTCCGCGATAGATCGACCTATGGTTTGAGAAAACGTTGCCAAGTCACCTATGTGAGGAGGTAAGGCTGGTGGAGGTACTCTTGGAATCATATGTGGGAGAGGGACGGGTGCCGGTCTTGGCATATGTGTGGATGATGCAGGATATGGAACATAACCGGGCATAGGTCCACTCGGATAAGGGCTAGGGAGCGGCACTCGAGGAGCATAAGCAAGTGGTACAATTGGAGGTGTGGGGGCCATGTGTGCATAAGGGGCTAGAGGCACATACGGTCGAGGCCCCATATTAGGTACTACGACACTAGGTAGTGGCACTGCGCTAACCGTAGATGTCATCGGTACATTCTCTGTCAGGCTTATCCCTGGAGTGAGCACTGGGTTTTCCTTGATAGAGGGTTGAGCCAAGTTAGGGAAGCTAAAGTTTTCGCTCGGAGGCTCAGATTGCATAGAGACCCCAGGTGAAATGACGTAAGATGGGTCCATGGGGCTCATTAGAGGAGTCTCCATTTGTGATAGAGTAGGCTGTTGAGCCTTGCTCGTATCCAGAAATCTCATGGGGCCAGTTGAGAGTATATTTACCCCTCGGTTTTGCCTTTCTGATTGAATAATGCCATGGATAACATTACAGATCATTTTCTGTTGATCTTCGATGCTCGTGGCACTAGAGGTGGATTGTACAATCTCTATCCATCCTACATGGTAGGCGTGGCCAGAGTGTAGATCCGTCAACACCTCAGTGTGGAGGTCGTATGTCCAATGATCATTAATGAACAATCCTTCTAGAGTCGACGTGTTAACGGTTTCTTGTGAGGTAGAAGCAATGTTGCTCCCGGTGGTTTTACTTGTCACCAACGGTACTCTAGAGGGAACTTCTTGGTAAGAAGTTGGCAGGATATCCACATGGACACTCTTTGGGGTTGTGGGGTCCACGTGCGATGTGAAAGGAGATTCCACTTCCCCACCCCCTTCGTGTGCTTCATTTGCATCAGGTTCCGAGCGAGTAGCTCTACCTAATGTTTCCATGAAACGGCTAAACATACTAGTACTAGGCTGTGGAGCTTCGGGAGGTGCATGGCCTTCTCTCTCAGTGTTTTGGGTAGGGTATGCTTCCATGATTTCTGAGTCGGAGGAGGAATCACTAGCGGCTATTTTAGGGTCTTGGGTGGTGCTACCTTGTGTCCCCGCTGAGGGTCTAGAGCTTATCGTGGATGGGTAATGGGTGTCCGTATGAACAGAGGCACCCTCAATATGCTCGTGTTCTAGCACCCGCCCAGAGCGTAAGTGCATGTGCTTTTGATACCCTAAGGTGTCAAAAAGCTACTCTAGGAGGCCTTGTGACTAGTTTTTAGCGTGTTTTTTGTTTGTTTTTTTGCTAGATTTTTTAGAGCGTGTCGTGGAATGGGCCGTGTGATAGCTCGAAAAGAGCATATCGGTCAGAGGGTCGTGCCGTGCTTTACAGCCCTCCGTTTGGTCACTCTATGCCCTCGGAATCCCTAAAACTGTCAATTTCCAGTAGGGAACTAGGCCCAAACTAGAAAGTCTAAGGGTGCAAGTGGGAAGAGAAAGGAGGAGAGTGGAGGACTTGTCCCACATGCTCTCATTCTCTCTTGAGGGAGTAGGGTATATATATAAGAGTGAGTCTAGTATATATCATAGGACTGAGGCCTGGGCCTGGGCTTGGGGAAATGATCCCGATCTCGATCTATCTTTTATACAAACCAACCCGTCCGTTTTAAGAGACACGTTTTTTATTTTCGAAAAAAATCGCCGCCCGCTCACTCGCGTTTTTATTTTCCGATTTTTTTTTTAAATTTTTTTTTTCTCAAAATTTTTTTTTTCCAATAAAAACTTTTTTTTTAAAAAAAAAAATCACTTTTTTTTTTCCAGATTTTTTTTTTAATGCAAAAAATACAGAAATTGAAAATGCAGAAATTGAAAACGCAGAAATGCAGAATTTGCGGAAATTGCAGAAATTGAAAAAACGCGGAAATGCGGAAATTGCAGAAATTGAAAACGCCGAACTTGAAAATGCAAAAATTGCAAAAAATTGAAAAAACGCAGAAATGCAGAAAATTGCAGAAATTGAAAACGCCGAACTTGAAAATGTAGAAATTGCAGAAATTGAAAAAACGCAGACAATAGCAGAAATTGAAACGTGACAGCAAATGCAGAAAACGCAAAAAACAGAAATCTCCACACACTCCTTCCCTGCCTTTCCTATGATAGAAATTGCACCACAAGGAAGCGTAAAGTGCTAACCGAGCTTAGTGTAGGGCATATCCCCGGCAGCGGCGCCAAAAATGTGCGCTCCTTGCCGCACTGTCGAAGCAAGGGACTTGCCAATACACCGTGTCCGAGCCACAAACGGCTCCAAGCACACAACAAGCCTAAACTAGCAAGCTCAAGAAAACAAAGGGTGTGTCACTCACCGCTCTACGCTCGCCTTTGTGGTGGATTCCTCGCCGCGATGAAGAAGAAGCTGCAGTCGTGCCGCGCTCAACCGCTTCGCTGCCGTCGTGCCTTCGTAATGCTCGATCGCACACACACTCTCCCTCTCTCTCTCTCTCTCTCTCACACACACACACACAAGGAGGTGAAGAAGAAGAAGATGGAGATGGAGATGGAGCAAGAGCACTCTTCTATTGCACAAATGAGAGAATGAGTAAAAATTAGGTTTAGTTGGCTTTTATAGGAGCTCACCCCATTCACACTTGGGCGCCCATGCTTAGCCAACTAACCCTAGCATGTTCGTGTTAGAGTGCGCCTCTCATCGACGATCACTCTTACCCTTTTCCTATTGGTCCGACAAGCCCGGTACCTGACTCTAAATAATACAACGTTTATAGATCATAGGGTGTCCGTGTGCCGTGAGGGTTAACAGTATCACCATAACATGGACTACAGGATGACCAAGTTTCATGTCAAAATGTGGTCAAACATGGATCGCGATCTATGTACCTCATGAAAAATTTTGGAATTTTTTTTGGCTGAGATTTGAGCGGTAGGTAGTTGAGACATAGACAAATACTTTTCCCAAAAGAACCATATGCAAAAAAGTTGCAGAAAGTGGTCAGAAGAGCCAAAAACAGTTCATTGTCAAAATTGTCACAACAAACTATAGAAGTCAGTTTTGGTAGGGAAAAACTGATCCAAATTCCAAAAAAAATTGTGAGCAGTCTACAAACATCATAAGCTATCAGCACACCAAAAATTCAAGGCCAAAAGTTATGGAACATGGATCGCGATCCATGTACCTTGAGAAATTTTTGGACAGAAACTTTTCCAGCCTATAGCAGAGACCATTGTGAACAAAGGTCCCAAAGGAAATTTTGTCTAAAAAAGTTCAAAAACTGGGTGAAAAGTGCCATAAACTGTCCAAGGTAAAAACCCTAAAACAGACCTGTGAATTGACTTTTGCTTGGCCTAAAACAAGTCCAGATCACATAAAAACCATATAGCAGGGATCAATGGACCAAGGGGAAGCTGTGTGCCAAATTTCAATACCTTCTGACACATAGGTACATGGATGGTGATCCATGTTCCTTTGTCATAGTCTGATACCAAACTTGCACCATAGCTAGAGGACATCACAAGGAATCTACTGGTCTTTTCAAAAGTGAATTTGGATACCAAAAACCAAGTCAAAATTCCTAAACTGCCAAGTACTCGGAGCATGTGCGAGAACTGACCTAACTTTCAATACAGAGGTCAATTTTCAAAAATTTTGACACCATAGGGTCTTCTAAGCATGGTGAATCTGATGATACCAACAAAAGTCAATATGGGCTCCAAACATGGATCGCGATCCATGTATCCATAGTGACAGCTTGACTTGAGACTTTCCAGATCAATAGTGCTTACACAAGAAAACATATCTCCAAGTCCAATTTTGAAAAAAATTGAGTAAATTTGGGTCAAAAGGGAACAAAACAGGTGACAGACTGAAAACCGCAATGCAGACCTAGTGTTGGCTATTTGACTTGTCAAAAGAAGTCGAAGTCTAGAAATATTTGAGATTTAGCTTCTTGACATAGTCAGGAACAAACCCCTAAGAGGACAAGTCCAGATGTGGTTGAACATGGATCGCGATCCATGTACCTCAACCTCACAATTTACTGAAAATTGGTATATAGCTTGCATATGACCTTGTCTACACAGAGTTAAAATTTGGGAAAATATGGAGATATTTTTTTTTACAGGAACATGGATTGCGATCCATGTACCTCTCAGCATAGTGGGGGTATCCGACTTGATGATCTTGTAGACATACTTGAGAACATCCCAAATCTCAAGTTTGAGCTAAAAATACCTTTGGGAGGCCAAGATACAAGCCAAAGTTCCTGTGTTCTGGTCCTGAGACTGTTTTGAGTGCTGTTTCAAGTGCAGTTCACTGAAATTGCTCTAACTTTTGATAGACAACTCCAAATTGAGTCAGGTATAGCTAGGAGGAAAGTTTTAGAGCTGAATTTTTCTAGGTTGTCTAAATCCAAACTTTTAGCGTACCCAAAACTACTTTCCAAAACCCAAAAGAGTCACAAATTCCTGACTTTTGAGAGACCTGACTAGTGGCAAAAAGAGATAAGTTGCACTAAGCCAAAGTGACCTTGTCAAGGACTATCTTGCGAGTTCTGAGTGAGCCTTAACCATGACAAATCATCCACCACCAAGGTTTTCTACTTCACTCAGAGACATGAAAAACGATGCAATGCCAACAACTGGGGGATTGAGAGAATACATAGAGGAGAGGCATCCTCTAATCGACAAACCAAATGTGAGATTCACATGAGAGTGCTCACAGATTATGCTCATGAGGGATTATCTAGATTCACAAACGGGGATCCTTACATCTTCTACAAGTGTGTAGAACCCAATGCTATGGAGTTGACCACCCATAAGAACCTCTATGCATTCATGTATACAGATTCGAATGGAGTGCAAGTTTTGATGGTAGATAAGTATGGACGTGAGTACAAACTTGTCGATCCAATTGACTTAGAGCGATACACATACAAGGGTACTCCGGTCTCTACCTACTTCCAATCAAAAACAATGCTATAGTACACATCAAAGAGTATTCCACCGGGATTTTCTCCAAGACTAGAGGAGAGAGCGAGAGACGTCTTTCCAAGAGACCATGAATTGGTAAGATTGGTGACTGAACCCCAATGATTAAGACCATATCAAGTGGCTCAATGTGTCAAAACAAAGTACGATGGGACAGGGGACCCATATGGTCATATCTCACTCTTCAAACAAGTTTTGAGAGATGAACAGATTGCAGATTTCCATACTCAGTATCAGGGATTTGGGTGACATTAGAAGGAACAGCTTTGACTTGGTTACAACCACTAAATATAGATGATTTTCCAAACGTAGCACAACTTTTACAATATTTTGTAGAGGAATTCTAAAAAAGGGGAATCAAACATATAATAGTGTCCCAAATCTACGCTTTCAAACAAAAAGTGAACGAAAGAGTGAAGGAAGCTTCGCTTCGCTTCAAACAATACATTGAGATATGTCCTGTGAGAGAGCTACCGCAAGATGAGAGATTATCAGTTCTCTTCATAGAGGGCTTGAGGAATGAAACTCTCAAAAAGGACCTACATTTGAAAGGATGCACAATATTTGAGCAAGTCACTAGAGAATCTCTATATCTAGTTGACAATTGCAAGCCCTATGGAGAGGTGAGTGAAGATATAGACAACGCGCCTAATAGTACCTTATCTCCGAAGAGCGAGTCAACAATAAAGACAGACATTCAAAATCCTTGGGAACCAATCGAGGGGGTGATTAGAATAATAAACCAAGGCTACCGACAAAACCTAGATGTACGACAGCCTCAATTGAGGATATGTAGTACTTGTGGAGGGGATCATCCCACTCCATGGTGTAACACTCAACCAAATCCACAATGTGTGCTAGGGCAACAACCACCTATTTTGAACCATGGTAGAGTAGTAGTCAACTACACTCAGCCAATGTCTATGCCGCAACCTGTGAGAAACCAGTACTCCGATGTGAATACGCTCATCTTCATAGCCAATCATTAGGAGTATGGTTCAAAGAACATCCTCACAAGGCAAGAACAACCATTAGTTGGATCACCAGCTCTGAAAAACAAGAAGGTCCATGCTATGAGTGTGGAGGTGATCATTGGGCACAAAGTTGTCCAAACAAAGGTCCATAAATTGAATTATTTGTATTCTATGAACGTTGCGATATAGACCATCTACACCAACAGTGTGCTAAAAATCTAGACTACAAAGGGAAAGCAATAATGAATCTTGTAGGTATGATGCCTTCTACAAGCGGATTCGAGGTAGAACTCGCCATTCCTTTAAACATGATGACTCGAGCTCAAGCTCAAGAAGCTGCCAAAAACAAAGTAGCTGAAAAAGCCACAATATTGCCTGTTCAAACAGAATTTGAGAACAAATCGATTAGAACCTTCGGACGAAGATCATGAAAGGCAGACGAGACAAAATGAAATTGAAGAGACTGAAGGCCAAAGTGGCTTTGGAAACTAAACTGAATCAAACAAGAGAGAAGCTTAGACAAGAGCAAGAAAGGAACAAAAACGCAAAAGACCTAAAGAGTCAAAGACTAACTCAGGAGGTTCAGTCTTGGTCGACAAAGTGAATGAACCTTTGGATGCGATCTTGAAAGCTTATGAAGCTAGGCTAAAACCCAACCAAACCCAAGAGAATAGATGGCTAACGTACCCTCATACAAGGTATGAAAAAGAGAGGTTGCAAATGTGCAAGGAGATCATCCAGAAGGCCTAAGCTCTTATGGAACCACATGTTCCAGATGCTCCCAAAATGGAGGTGCTAATCCGTGAAAAAATCCAGGAATTGGAAATCCAGGGTATTATAAATAGAGCCCAGGAAGAGCTGGGAGTTGAGGCACCCTTAGATATAACAGAAGTAGCCAATACCACAGATGGGGTGGGTTCACAAGCAGTAATGCCAATTCCGGAGGTAGAAGAACCGTGGCCACAATCCTTGTGGGAATCAATCAGAAACCGAAAAGATGGTAGTGATACCTTAGAGTCAGCACCTATCTTTGAAATAAACATGGATCACGAGTTTTTCCTAGGAGATATACGATCTTTATATGGGGATGTCGGGTCTGTCGCATCTGAAGAGAGTAAACCAAGCTCTCTGAAGACTTTGCCATCTTTCATAGGAGAACACGAAACAAAATTGGAGGTTAAAATGGTACCTTCTTAGTGGAAAGTCACACAAAAAATGATGGATACCAAGAGCTTGCATGAATTGATGTCTTCTCCTATACAATGCACAATTTATCTCTCAGAGCTACTAAAAATTAGACTACATCTATGGGGCCAAATGGGCAAACATCTGGAAAACATGGGGCTGAAAATTGTTTCACATGACCAACTTGCATATGAAAACATGGATGACACCATGCCTAAGAATCCACAAACAAAGCCAGTACTAGTAAATAAGGTGGGTGACTACTGCGAAGGAGATGAAGGAAACACCACCTTACCACTTGAGTACAAAGGTGTAAAGACGGTTGCTATATTAGATAGTGGGGTAGGAATTTCCATTGCAACCAAAGAAATATGGAAAAAATGGGGAAAGCTTGCTCTTAGGAAAACTCGAATGAAACTGCAATTACCGGATGGATACACGGAGAAATCGATTGGAATATTAGAATAAATAATTGTATCATCGTGTGACATTGAGTATGAGAATACCTTTGCCATAATGGATTTCGACAAGAGTAGCAACTTTGATATCATATTGGGTAGACCATTCATGCGTCAACTCAAAATGGTACAAGACTGGGGCTATAACTATATCTACTTGAGACACAAGGATGTCACTATGAAGATCAGTGTCACAAATCATAGTTATAAAGATGTAGTACGAACCTTGGGGGAAGACTTAAAATCCACAACTAATTTGGAAAACAAAGCGCATATTTGGATGTATGGAGCTCCTGAGAGTGGAAGTCTTAGAAAGCAGGATTGCATCCTAGAGCGTTCAGTAGAAGGTGAGACATATGTACCAGAGCTATTTCCAGAGGAGTTTTTTGAACCCTCTGGATGGGATCAAATACTGGCGACTCTTGCTGTGTGTGTGAATGAGGTGACCCCGACTAAATTTTGCGATGAAGAGGGGTATGATGTAACTCCCTTGTTTACAATAAAGGTGTTGAAGGAAGCTAACGAAGTTTGTGAGTGTGAAAGCAGAAAAGGTGAAACAGATAGCTACGTCATGGAGAATTATGCCAAAGTGCACATGAATGAAGCAGAGCAACAACGAGACCATGTCATCATTGACACACCTGAAGAATCAACAAAAGTTGTTTCAAAGAAGTCCACTCCAAAAAAAGTACAAATGAAAGTAGATGAAGGAGAAAAGCTTGCAAGCTCAACGACAAATCTTCCACAAACGCAATATCAAAAGAAGAACAGGGACAAGGAAGAAGATCGATTGTCTCCTACGATGATCAAATTTAGCTTAAGCGGGGAAACAAGACTCAAAATCACATGTTCAATTGTGATAGATCCAGAACCAACGAAGAATCTAATGACATATGGAACTTGGATCATGATGGGAAAGCCGCCAATCACAGAGCTAGAGGAGATTGTGTACACAAGTTCAAAAATATCGACTCCTAGCTTTGGCATGGCAGAAGTTGTACTTAAGCTGAGTACCGGAGAGTATAAGGATACTTTTTGCATAATCGACTCCCATCACATCAAGGAGAGTCTAGTCTTGACAGAAAGCTGGAGGAACGTCTTCTTTCGACAACAATCAAAAGCCGCAACAACAACACCATCAAAAGCCCCAAAAGCACCTCAATTCAATGCAAAAAAGGAGCAGCCAACCATCGCGGAAAAAGGTAAATCAAAGGTAAACACTGAAGTAAATCAACCTTGCAAGATGACTTTACCTTCAACGAACCTCCATCAGACTTCCCACGAAGCCTCTACATCAAGAGACAAAACATCAAGTACAATGCAATGGAAACCAAAACAAAAATTCTATCAACCAAAGTTTCCATCACAAAAAAGCATCCAAAAGAAGCCAAAGAAGGCCAACCAAGTGTTGGTATCCAAAGAGCACATCAAAGTCAAGGACCCAGTTTGGATACATGAAGCACAAGTTCAGCCTCAACAAAAAAGGTGACAGGGGGGTAGCATCAAATGAGTCAATCACTGCTCAAGGCTACTTTGAAGGAAAAATTAATGTTTGGGCCAAAAAGCCTAAAGTAACAGCCTGTATGTACTCACCTCAAGAAAGAAGTTCTACATGAGCAAGCCAAGCTATCAACGGAATAAAAACAACTCAAGCAGGAGAAAGAACAACAAAAAAGGACAAAAGAAAAGACCTTCAAAGAAAGAAACACAACAAGTATGGGTATCAAAGTGTGGATGATTCCAGTTAAGCTACCTGAAGCACAAGTATTTTATGAAGGTAACAATCAAATATAGTTACCAAAAATTGTAGCTTAACGTAGAAAAATGGTGCTTAATCAAGAAGCACCACAAGGCTCCACCCAAAGGCACACAATCAATAGGCAGAGCCAACAACAAGTCACCATTAAGGGTGTTACAACCTCTAGATGGATACCTTGTCATCAATTACAAAAGCAAGGCTTCTACAAAGGTAATCATCAGATATGGCTACTGAAGCCAAGTGTCCATCACAAAAGGAGAAAATGAAAAAGATGATCACACACGAACCAAAAACAAGATGGGTTCCAAAATTGCTAAAGGAAATTCAATCACAAGGAACCCACACCTTTCAACAACTGCTTCTTATGCAAGATAAAGCAAAGGCTACATCAGTCACTCCACAAGCAAGTCAAGAGGAGCCAAAGTATGCCAACCTACTCGACAAAATGGTGGCATCCAAAGATCAACACAATGGAAGAGCCCTAAATTTCCAAAACTGATGGAATTGGGTTTCTGTCCTTAAACAGGAAAGTCCAAGTCGCCATTAAAAATACATGGCATAAAAGTCAGAGTGGGACAACTAAGCCACTAAATGAGCAAGGTGTTAGTCCCAAACCTTCATGTAATATTCTCTGTGGTCTAAACGTCTTAGTTATTCTAGGTACTGCTCAAGCTGGAAGAGTTGAGTATAATTACGTTGTGTCGCTCATGCTGGTATAGGTGACCATAAGAGTCAAAGTCATTGTAGTATAGTGGTAAGTGAAGAAGGAGGTCCAAAAGACACTTACGGACTTAGCACAGTGAGGAATGAGTGGAGAAGCTTCTACATCGAAAACCCTTCTTGGAAACGTGGAAGCTACTGAGACGTCCATTGATGTCACAAGTGCTACATTTGTTCCTCGAAGCACCCATCAAATCCACCTCTTACATTTCATGCTTTTGTTTGACAAATCTCTCATGTGCATATAGAGTGTCCCATAGTTGGCACTTGCATTAGACACTCTTCCTTTGTTTCTCCAACGCACTCACCTTGCATGACAGGTACTTCAAGTCCAAAAGCTCAACTAAGAGCGTATATCAAAGGCACTTTTTTCCCACTGGGTTTTTCCCTTTGGTCATCCAGGTTTAAGACCCTAATCTAGAAACCCTCACATCATCTTCTTGTATATATTCCTTTTACATCAGCAATAAGGAAATGTCTACCCAAATAAATTGACAACAACTTGGAGAAAATGCAGCAGGTCTCCATATGATTATCAAGAGCATCTTTTATCTTCAAGGATGATAACAAAGCTCCATCAAACAATTAGAAGTCAAAGAATGGCCTATAATGACAAGCAATGAAAAATTCAGCAAGCGAGCTATTCACAACAATCAATAGTAGCTCACACAGTGCAACACCGGCTACCTATTGTGGAAAACTCAAATTGCAGTGGACATGGAAATCAAACCCATCATAAAGTAAGCACCACAAAGAGGCTCAATTCTACGAACGCAAAACATGAAAATCCCTCTTCATGGTGGCCAAGACTAGCAACAAAGAGGCGAATGCACAACAAGAAGAAAAGTTGCCTCGAAAATCAAAGATCAAATCACGTATCAACAACACGAAATATATGAATCACTCAAGGAAGGGGGGACTGTCATCAACGACAAACCAGTTCCCAAGCTAAAGTCCAACCTTGAAGACAAAGCTGAAGACAACCCTATGACAAGACTACACAAGGTCGTGTCAAGAAGCGACATGATTTAGGAAGGGGGGAATGTTTGAGAACAGATCAAACAGGCGTCCATCTGGCCGAACACGTAGTCATACACCACATTTGTAGTCTATTATTTTTTCGAGCTAGTGTAGTAATACTCTATGTAAGTCCTAATTCGAGAGTAGTAGTCAATTCCCTCAGTTGTAATTCTATCAATGACAATTATAAAGGTCCATGTGAGTCGTCCACTGGCCATTTAGAAATCCCTAGGTATAAATGTCAATAACCTTAATGTGAAAGGAGGCTTACTTTGAGAAGAGGAAGAAGGAAGCTCAAAAAAACGTACGCTCAAGCTACGAGCTGCTCCAATTTGTAATCGATGCAACTAATGAATGGGTAATCAGTTTTCAAATCCGAAACTTGCATTGTGTTCCTATCTCTTTGCTCTTTAATTCAAGTGTAAGCATAGTCAGTTTTGTTGTGGTCCGTGACTACGCGTCTGTGAACTATAATTGCAAATTTGAGTGCTTAAATCGTTGCTTTTAGTCTTTTTGACCATAGGAGAGTGTTCTTAGATCATAGGACGATAGTTCTGGATAGTTCTGTTGCTGTTTTTAGGACCTTTTTCATGATGGATTGTGATCTTGGTACCTTGTCGGATTGCATCAAGATTTGCTAGGATAGTGCCCCTAGGTGTCTTAGACATCCTCCTAAAGTTTCATTGCATTTCGAGTCTGTTCGAGTGCCGAAATGGCGTGATGACCTAGAGTTGTGAGAAAGGACATAGCCAGATTTCCCTGATCCTTTGGGTGTTGGTTTGCTTGTTGAGCTAGTGTGTTTGCTTGTTAAGGTTCACTTTGTGAGATTGAAGATCTCATAGAGTCTCTGTGCCCCATCCAAGTCACTTTCCCTGAGTATTGACATTATGTTAGTGCCAAAAAGCTATGCTACAGATGTCCGTTGCGATGACCCGCTAACACCGTGATTGCGTATGTGTTGGTCGTGGTTTTTTTATTTTTGAAAGATCTGATGCTTGAAATGTGCACAAGGACACGCCATCCTATTGTCCATACTTTATCTATCAATGACGCAACAAATAATTAAAACACTCTAGTTGTTAGAACTACACACTACTAATTACATGGCAGTACATGACAACCTCAAATTCTCCAGCCAGGCCCGATCCTTGCACACCTCGATCTAGAGGTGCACAGAGATTAGGACCACACGGTAATAATATCCTCTTTATTAGTGAATGACTATATATTAAGGTTCTTGAAGTTCTCTGTGCACTTTGGAAGTCCAATTGCGTTTTTTTGACTATTTGCTACTAGCTCTAACAACCTCACATTCTCTAGCCAGGCCCGATCCCCGTACACCTCGGTCTAGAGGTGCACGGAGATTAGGACCACAACGTAATAATATTGTCTTTATTGGTCAATGACTATATATTAAGGTTCTTGAAGTCTGTGTTCACTTTTGAAGTCCAATTTGACGCTAGCTCAAGCTCTAACAATCTCACATTCTCTAGCCATGTCCTATCCCCACGTGCACACCTCGGTCAAGAGGTACATGGAGATTAGGACCACAGGGTCAATGACTATATATTAGTGTTTTTGAATTTTATGTGCGCCTAATCTAACCTATAACCTAGACAATAACCTAACTTATAATCAAATTTAAACTAACCTATAACTTTACCTAAAACAAAACCTAACAGAAGTCCGTTTGCGTTTTTTGAGTACACGAGTCATTCTTGAAGTCCGTTTGTGTTTTCTATACTATTTGTTGCTAGCTCCAACCTAACTTATAATCTAACCTAAACCTAGCCTAACCTAAGGTAACCTAACCTATAATCTATAACCTAACCTAACTGAAGTCCGTTTGCATTTTTAGAAGTACACGAGTCATTTTCAAAGTCTGTTTGCGTTTTGTCTACTATTCATTTACTGCTAGCTCTAACCTAACCTATAATCTCACCTAATCTATAACCTAAACCTAATATAACCTATAATCTAAACCTAACCTATAGACTAACCTAACCGAAGTCTGTTTGCGTTTTTTGAAATACACGAGTCATCTTCGAAGTCCGTTTGCATTTTTTCTACTATTTTCCACTAGCTCTAACCTGAGTTATAATCTAATCTAACCTATAACATGACTTAACTAAAGTCTGTTTGCATTTTTAGAAGTACACGAGTCATCTGCAAAGTCCATTTGCATTTTCTTTACTATTCATTTGCCGCTAGCTCTAACCTAACCTAATCTCACCTAACCTATAACCTAAACCTACTGAGGCGGTCCGGGGTGGGCAACAAGAAGAGCGGCCTCTAAACACCCTTCAAGGCTCCCGTGATGCTCAATTGGGGCTAGGGCAAGCAAAATCAAAGACAACAACAACCCAAAGTCAGAAACCAAACAAGAAAAGGGGCACCACCTAGTTGTAGATGCGAACTAGGACGCACGTGATATCTCCTTGTACTCAAACGCACAAAGAGAGGGGAATGCAAGATAGCCACACACACCAAACACAAACATTCACCATGCCAGAGAGAGGTAAAGAGCACAAATCAACTTGAGCAACTCAGTCTTAGCCTTAAAGACTAGATACACACAAAGCTTGATGAGAAATAGAGAGACAACACAAAACTTGACCTTGTTGCCAATACACAAATTGTCTTAGGGTCACGGGAGCCCTCTCACCGAGCACCCTCTTACAATTCACTTTTTAGGCAAACAATTCAACAAGCCCTCAACCCACCAAGCATGAAATGGCACAACAAACTTCAAGGACAATATACCTTCAACCACCTGATGAGTCAACTTATCAAGTCAATTTGGAGAGAAGAGTCGTAGTTGCAGCATACAATTGCACCCAAAACTATAAATCTTATTTATGCACAAGAGTAGTATACAAGTGTGGCGAAGAGTATGGCATATACTCCACTCCTCTAGATGGCATAACTAACTTCAACCTTCTCCATGCACCTATGTGTAATGATGGAATAGTGTACTCACGATGCACACACTCTACACAACTAGGCTTGAAGAGTGGTGTGTTATGTGTTGAGAATGGTGTGGTGTAGTGTGATCATGTGATGATTTACAAGGGAGAGAAGGGCTCTATTTATAGGTTTTAGAAGCCCCGATTTGGATTTGGCCTAATCAAGTTTATTTGAAGGAATAAAAGATTATGCATATTTTAATTTTTTTTAATGAGGGTGGGTCTCTCTTGTCCTTTGAGTCACATGGATGTGGGCTCAAGGGAAGAGAATTATTGAGGATGAAAGGAGAGAGGATTGAGTGAATAATTTGGGAGTGCCTACTCTAGTAGAGGGTGCATTTTACAATAAGGTTAGTGGTTAGTAGTTAGTAATTATCACTAAAAAAATATTTACAAAATCATTCACCAAATGGTGAGATATATGATGTGGAAAGTTAGAGAAGGGATAAGCTTGTAAAGCAAGGCTGAAGCTTGGAGAAGTTGACATTCACCTCTTTACAGCACCGGTAGAAGAAGCGGTCAGCATGGCGAAGTAGCGCGTGTCGATGAAGCTATGTTATCTTCAAACCTTGGAAAATTCATGATAAAAGCCTTCATTTGCAGAGGTTATCCTTGGATTTTTGCTGATTTTTGAAGTTCTTTGCAAAGCTGAAGAGAGTATGGTAATATGGACATATATGTAGAGAGAAAAGGGGACACATAGGGTGTAGAAATGGAGGATGAAGGCTATGGAGGTGTGAGAGATGTGGCAATGGTGAAGAGGGTGAATTAGGATATGGGAGTTGCAGGTTTGGGAGTGGGAAGGAGAGGGAGGAAAGTGTATGAAAGAGGAAAATGATAAAGTGGAAGCGGGAGTGTGGCTCAATGCATGGGCAAACTGGGGTCCACCAATAAAATCATAGCTCACAGCTCATAGCTCAAAAAAATATAAAATTATTTAAGGTCAAAGTTCAGCTCACGAGCTAAAACTTTTGTTTGTATTATCTTTTCAAATTCGGGGAGCATGTGATCTTTAAAAATTCAGCAAAACCGACTATTTTTTCCACTTCACAAGGTCCTTGTGAGGTCCTTCTTTGGATGATTCTTTTGAATACCTCCAAGAGTGAGCTCCCCATGGTGCATGCCTGCATGCCACATACCCTTGACCTTATTTGGTAGGTCTATAATTGAAGATATTATTGAGATCATGATATAAGTGAATAGTACAACTAAGAAAATCAAATATTGAGGGGTCTAAAAAAATATGTACATGTCAAATATAAATAATATAGGTGGAAAAAAATATAAAGGGGTCAAAAAAATCTCTCTCATTATAAGTCTACTATAAAAAGATGAATATTTTCTGTGGTCTAATTTATGAGAGTAAAAGAGAATAGATGTAGGAAGGAAAAATCACAATAGTGAAAAAATATACACATAAATAAAACTAGTTTTTTTGGATTTTTATTGGGATGGAGTTACACTAAAAATAAGAGAAGCTTGCATGAAATTATTTTTATATGGAATAAAGAGTATGCAAAATGGTAAGCAAAAATATGGTAATGATGAGTCAATGTACATAGCATAAATAACACACACCTAGGTAGAAATATTTAAATAAATACCAAAATAATTATGAAAAATCCTTTTATTTAGGCCCTATATACAATGAAATATTTACACACAAATGGGCCATAATATACTTATATTTTTTATATTTTTATATTTTTTTTGCTCAACTAACCCAGTGACTAGCTAATTGAGGGTTTTTAAGAAGATATGGGAAAAGTCTCCTAACTCACACACACCTATATATAGTGAAATGGTAGGGATAGCCACAGTGTTTGGATGATTTCATAGGGTGAGTTAGCTTACTATGGCAATTATGAAAAGCGAAAAAAAGGCTATCACTACCTAGCCTAACATAACCTATAACCTAAACCTAACCTATAGGCTAACCTAACCGAAGTTCGTTTGCATTTTGTGAAGTACACGAGTCATCTTCGAAGTCCGTTTGCGTTTATCTACTATTTTTTGCTAACTCTAACCTAGCCTATAATCTAGCCTAACCTATAACCTAAACCTAACATAACCTAACCTAACCGAACTCCATTTGCATTTTTAGAAGTACACAAGTACGTCATCTTTGTTTGGCCGCTAATAGATGGATGTTGTGTTCGGACAGCTAGAACTTATGTTATGGTGTGTAAAGCCACTTAGGTTACGCTACTCCAAATTGGATCTAGATAGCAATTAGCCATTTCAATCCATTTATGGCTAGCCACCTGGGGTTAGCGTCTTAGGACTAGTGTTGGTTTATCCGCTAATGATGGCCGTATTCTGGAGTGTTAAGGTGCGCTATGTAAAGTTTCCTAGGTTTGGCTGCTTTAAATTGGATTAATGTAGAGTTTTTCCATTTCAATCTGCTTAGGGCTAGCCGCTTATGGTTCTATGGATTCTGGTTTGGCCGCTAATAGATGGCGCACTGTGTTCGGACGGTTAGGGCACACTATGTAAAATCGCTAAGGTAAAGTGGTCTAAAACATATTAGGGTATTGTTAGGCCATTCAGTATTCTTAGGGATAGTTTTTACGGGTTATTGGCTTTAGATTAACAACTTTTTTTTTTGCCACTAATACATTACTATAGTTGGAGCGGTAGGGTAGTCTATATAAATCCGCTTAGGTTTGGCAACTTATGATTTGGTCGCTCCAAATCCAATTAGTGTAGCGCTTGGCAATTTCAGTCTACTAATAAGGTTAGAGGGCTATGGTTTAGACATTGGTAGATGGTCGTGTTTGGACATTTTACCGATAAGTGCTTAGATTAACATAAAAGTACCTAAGTTCTAACTGTCTGAACACAACGTCCATCTATAACCTAAACATGAGTTAGCTTAACATATAACCTAACCGAACTTTTTATGTACAACCTATAACCTAACCTAACCTAACCTATAACGTAACTTGTTACCTAAACCTGACCTATAATCTAACTAACCTATCCTATAACCTATAGACTAACTTATAACATAATTTAACCTTTAGTTTAAACTTAACCTAGAACCTAGCCTATAAGCTAACCTAAATAATTAATGTCCTTTAAGCTAACATAACCTAACCTAGCCTACCATAACTTAACATATAACCTAACTTGTTACCTAAACATGACCTATAATCTGACTAACCTATCCTATAACCTATAGCCTAACTTAGTTTAACCTTTAGTTTAAGCTTAACCTATAAGCTAACATAAATAATTAATGTCCTATAAGCTGACATAACCTTACCTAACCTACCATAACTTAACGTATAACCTAACTTATAACTTAACATATAATCTATATATACCCTAGCCTAACATATAACCTAAACTAAACCTAACCAAAACCTAAAACCTAAACCTCATCAATCGCATAATTTAAAAAACGACATAATTCAAAACAAAATCTCTTTAAAACAAGATTTTTTCATAATTCAAAACGAAATTTCACAACACAAACCATAATTTCTTTTAAAGCATTGAAAGTTTAAAGAATAAAATTTTCTTTTATCAATATACAAATTAGTTTAATAAATTTTCTATGCATTAAAAGTTCAAGCACTCACATGCAACCTATTTGAGCAAGAAAAGGTGTTGTAAACGCCCTTGAACCTGCAAAAACGCACACACACACACCATGCTAAACCCTTAACCCTAAACGCACACACACACACACCATATTGCTAAACCCTAAACCCTAAACCTACGAGTAAACTTGAAAACAATCTTACCTTAATGCTATGGATTAGTCCACGAGCAAGATTTGCACCAGATCTGTAAGAGGTCCGGAGGAACAGAGCAAGAGAACAGGTGCAAGAAGAAGAGAAATGCGTAGGGAAAGCCCATGGGATCCTTTTTTGCAGGGTCTGATGGTACAGGTATCGATACAGGTGTTGGAAAAAGCATTTGTGTAGACGTCGAAAAATGCATCGGAAAAGGCGTCGAAAGAGACATCGGAACAGGCGTCAAAAATTTAAAAATGATTTTTTAAAAAAAAGTGCATCTTCCTCCATACTTACCTACATTTATATACCGACACACGCCATTGACGTCGGTAACTTGGCACCGGGATTTAAGTGACCTCTTGTAGTGCAACCCTATGACAAGACTACACAAGGTCGTGTCAAGGGATGACACAAATTAGGAAGGGGGAAATGTTAATAGACAGATTGAACGAGCGTCCACTTGGTCGGACACGTAGCTGGACATCGAAGAGTGTTCTTAGACCATATGGCAACATTTTTAGTATGTTCTATTGAACTTTTTAGGACCTTTTTCATGATGGATTGTGATTTTGGTACCTTGTCAGATTGAGACCTGACTTGGTAGGTGTCGTGAACCTCCTCCTAAAGTTTTTTTGCATTTCGAGTCCGTTCGAGTGCCAAAATGGCGTGATGACGTAGAGTTGTGAGAAAGGACATAGACAGATTTCCCTGATTGTTGAGTATTGGTTTGCTTGTTAAGGTTCACTTCTTGAGATTGACGATCTCAAAGAGTCTCTGTGCCCCATCCGAGTCATTTCCCTGAGTATTGACATTATGTTAGTACCAAAAAGCTATGCTGCAGACGTCTGTCTCACGGTGGCCCGCTAACATAGTGCAACTCTTCAAGATGTAGCAGTCTACATCAAGTCAATCATGCATCTCTTCTTGATTTTTGGATTCCAAATTTGACTGATTTGATATATTTTCATCTTGAGAGAGAGGTTGTGTGGAAGCTTGTCCTTCCTCATACCGATTGGTAGACGATGGAGAAGATGATTTCGGAGATGTGGTCTCACCTGTTCCCTCTACTATGTTTGTAGTAGTTGGAGCTTCTAGAAAAGTCTCCTCATGATGTGTAGCTAGATTCCGAGGAGAATCTTATACAATTTTGTAGTCCATTATCTCTTGGATTTCACCTCTTTCTGATCTACTTAACGATTCAACACCTAATGTATTCTCTATCTTTGAGCATTAGCCAATTTGAGGCTGTATTTTGCAGTTTGTCTTTTTTCTTCTTTGAGCTTTTGCAACCTTGCATCTAGTTTTGAGTCATTTGAGTTTGAGGAATAGGAAATTTGTTGTGCTACCGCAACTTTCTTTTTCTGTTATGTTTTCTTTGAATTCATTCTTCTCTAAGTCGTTGAACTTCCTCCATAGATCTTTGTGCTTGCATTCTTGTAGTATGTTCCCCTTGTTGTGGTTTCTTTTCGTGAGAAGGGGGATGTCTATTTCTTGTTCCTCTTCAAATACTTGGAAGGGATATCCTCTTTTCTTATTATCTCCCCATGGAGATTTATGTTTCACTCCGTGGCTTCACTATTTGTGATTGGTGCTTTTAAACTCAATTCACACGTCTTTCTTTTTATTGGAGGCATAAATGCACTTCTTGTAGCATGGGACACTATGATTTGACTTGTGTAATACGTCTAGCTGGAACTCTGGTTCAAGGAGGTATTCTATCATTCTAAGTACTTGAGATGCAATTCAGGTAAGCATCGGTCCAAGATTCATGTAGTTGTTGTTCTTCTTACTACTCTTTAGGTTTTATTCAAGTAGATTTGCCAAAGTATAGATGCCTAGGTCACATTTGATTATGCGATGGTCCGATAAGCCAATGGTATAACTACCACCAAATGTAAGAGTTGCTCAGTGTATCTAGGCAGCTTTTTCACTTTAAGATGCTATGAAATCAGCCATAATGGAAGCTCTGTTTTTTGTTAATCAAGTCTTTATAGGTGATCTTATGGCCCTAATGCTTGATGAAAGCTTTGTCATTATCTATTGCCTATGTCTGTAACATCACATTATGGTGGCTACCCAATAAGTTGAGTGCTTGGAAAATTATTTCATTGGTTATATTCACTTACACTATTGATCCATGTTTGTCTGTGAGGGTTGCTTATCCATTAAATTGGATGATTCATGTGCTCTCTAGAAGTTGGTTCCCCTTGGTGGTAGACGGAAAAAATTGTCTAGTTGTAGGCATCTAGCACTATCCATCACTTTGGGCTTTTGATGTAGGGTTCACAGATTTGGGAAATATGGTTGCTTTAACTTTGGCTTTGTTTGTAGGTTAGAAGTTTCCAATGAATATATTTGTTGGAATCTACTCCAAATCTACATCTTTGACATTAGCTTTTTCACTTGATGAAATGTCAACAATTTCATATGGAGCAACTCCCCATTCCTTTGATGCACATCTGCAAGGTATACTACTAACAAAAAATTTCATTTTAGTGCCAATAATTTCGTCTCAAGCTTGTTGTAAGATCAGGTTTCACCATAAAATGAAAAGTGAGCATAACTTAAGCAATTGAGATCCAAAATTTGACCAAACTTTAATAGTGTATCTAGGCATTAGGAAGAGGATGGACTCTAGGAGGACCTCTTTGTTGACCAATGAGATTATGGAGATGGTTATGGCCAATGAAAAATAGGTTCACACCATGTATGGAAGATTGGTAGGTGTATAAGAGAGGTGTAAGAGTGGTCAAAGGATGCACTTCCCCCCCCCCCCCCCCCCCCCACAAAAAAGGAGTGGAGAACTTTATGAGTTTCGGCCTTCCATAACTCCTATACACGATCTCTTATTTGAGCATATATTATAGATTTGTAATCTACATGCCGAGCTCTTCTCATAGATCTGTTACATGATATGGTTTTGCCTAGTATATTTTAAATTTCATTTTGGGTGGAAAATTTGAATTCAAATAAACTAGCGGTTTTGCCTATTTGAATTCAAAAGATGTCCTTTGATTTCTTTCTTAATACTAAAGGTTTGACTCTAAATAGCCAAATAAAGAGGCCCTCCTAGACCCCATTCTCTTCCTAATGACAACTATAGGCACCAGGAAGAATTAGTTCATGTCAATTTTGGGCTAGGGGTACGTAAATCATGATCTATGTTTAGAAGGGGGGATATAAATCTATGAGCTTCTCAATTAGAGTTTTTATGAAACCTTTTGAATCTTTTCAAATTGTAGGCCAAAAATTGCAAATTTTGATTCAAAATAACAGAGATGTCAAATAAGTGAAAGAAATTCCATAGGTGTACAATGGTGACATTGTTTTGAAACTACCACCATCTCTTGTGGGTACAAGGAGAATGCAAGGAATGGAATAGAGATTTGATGGTCACTTATGGACATGACCACATATTACAAACATGTCAATTGACTGTTTAGTGCAGTTGAGTTATTATTTGGGATCATTGGTTTTTCATCGAATAGATTATCCTTACTTGTGACAAAAAAAAAATCAATGTGTATTTTTTCCATGGCTATTTGATAGTCAAGGGAGCAAGGTATTTCTTTGTGACGATGGAAAACATAGTACTACTTGTCATTACTGCAGAACAGTAGTATTTTGTGACTATCCATGTGGATGCAGAGCATAGTATGTTCTGCCATTTGAATCAAGGATGACTAGACTAATGGTGCGTGTAGGAAACCACCTCCATGAAGTCCAATTAGGTACATGTAGGCTACAATAGAAAGAATACACAAATGGTAACAAATATTCTACAGGTGGATCGAAACCATGGACCTAGAAGAGTTCAAATGGTTGTTTCTAGACAACTTCTACTTGAAGAAATTACAGAAAAGAGGAACATGGGAGATCACCAGATTTCAAACATTTTGGAAGAAATGATTCCTTGGTTCAAAATCAAAGGTCAGCTCTAATTCATTTGGTTAATATGGTGGGTTTTCATCGATGTTGATTGTGACAATCATTTGGTTGTCTGCTTGCATCTTTAGAATTATGGTGGCTTGCAAAAAGACACAACATGCCTCTCTTGTTATTGATGGATTTGACCATATAATGATGCTATAAAAAAGTGTATTTTTCTTTTTATTAATGGTAGTCTCTTTCCTAGATAAGGTGGACCTACAGAGAAATGTTTAATTTTCAAAATTTCTACAAGGGGTTCGGGGGCTCGCGTTGATCTCGTCAATCAAATACGTCAAACTAGATGTGAAGATTTGAGTGTTGCATGGGTCCACTTTGATTTTACTCATAGAATAGGTGGTTGGACTACGATGTCGTGCTCTGTGTATGATCCCAAGTTTGTTCCCCTTGGCTAGAATTCACTAAATATAACCATGAACGCTATGTCCAATGGAGGTAATTTGTAGCATACTTTTGTAGATTGAAAGGATTAATGGTGATAGCAATATGAAACACTAAGGAGGAGGACACCAACACGCAAGTACTCTTTTGGAATTGCTTGAATGATGTGATGATACAACAAGGATATCCCCGAGTAGACTTTGCAAGCTTCAAGGCCGACGAAGCTAGAGAAAATTGGGCTGCAATACGTACAATCTTTAATGGAGGGCCTGTTAATGTTATGGTAGGAAGGGAAAGATCTTGTCTTTTCCATTGGGAACAGATCTTGCAAAGACATAGAAAAAAATACATACGGAAAGATAAACAAAAAATGCACTTGGATATGTGTGAAGCTTGGCGTAATTCTAACACGATTGCCTCAACCATTGAGCAATCACGTATAATAAGGATATGGCGGGACATAATGCTGTGTAGGAAAATATCAAGCAACTTGAAAGGTGGTTCATGTGGTGGGAAACAAGAATAGATTGTTGGGGCAACCTTTCTATAGAGGTACATCAATGTTAGTTATGCTAACCCCTTATTTAATTTAGTTTTTTATCTAGCAATTGAGTTGTTTAATTGTTTCTAGAGCTATTTAGGTCCTTGGAAGAAAGCTCAAAATCCAAATACAAATTTATCAAAGAGCATTCATGCATCTTGGCTGAGACGAGAAGGTGGTAGCACAAAGATTACTTTGTATGATGCATGTGTTGCTGATGTTATAAATGGTTATATTCAATGCACAAAGCAACATGGGTTTTTAACTAGACATTACATAGGATCTGGTCCATATATGCAAGACTACCTTGCAAGGGCAAGCTCTAAAAGAGAATTAAGTCCGTGTGTGGTGGCTCATGTTGTCGAAAGTGCAGTTGCATGCACACCTTTCTATGAACAACCAGTTCTCCATGGAGATAGAGACGGTTCAAAAGAAAACTAATAATAAATCCATGGATGTATCTTCACATAAGCTTGGTTATGTGATGGACTCTAGACAACAAAAAGTTTGCGTCCATCCTAGGAAGATTTGTTTTGAGGATGCTGGAGGTCTAGAAGGGAGAATGTTTGATGTCAATGCATCATCCAAGGATGAGGACTTGTTTGAGGGTGATCTTGTCGCTACCTAAGAATACTTGATTTGGTATGGTGAAAGGGGCATGATGTGTCAATGTTATGCAGAGTAGGGTACGAGAATCGTTGTCTCCTTGTTCTTGGGGAGAAAGAACATATCAAAATCAAAGTCAATACAAATGGATACGGTTTTGGGGTTATGATGTTACTCATTGTAGAAATGTGGTCAAGCAGGTGGTCTCCCCACCAGATACACCAACAACATGGTCGATAGAGAGTGGCACAAATATCACAACGACAAAACATGTTGCTTTACTTGGAGGTAGGTTTTTGTTTGCAAATAGCCATGAGGAAAATATTCATAATATAAATATTGCTGGAAGTTCTGGCAAACATAGCAAAAAATGGAAAACAAGTGTGTCTAAGGAGGCAAGCAAGAATTTGGAGAGGGCTGCACAAATGGAAGCTCATCTCATGGAAGAGGTGATTATCGTGCCTAGTCGGCATGTTATCTTTAACTTGGAAACACAAGATGTCTATGAGGTGCATGTGAAGGATAATCCCTTTTGCACATGCCCTAATTTTCAAGGATGAGATAAAGAGAAGAAAGTACTTAGCATGCAAGCATGCGTTTTTTGTCTACATACAAATTTGGGGATAGATCCCAAGTAGCACTTGATTATCCATCAACCAACACTGAGTGACAAAGATCTCACATTCATTTTAAGACAACCCCAACACATTCATCCTATTGAAAAGTAGAAAAAAAGTAGATTCTCAATGAGTCATTTTGGTTTACATGTTTTTTCAAGAAACTCTTGGTAATTTTGTGGATGTGTTTGGAAGATGGGTTTTTTGGTAGAGGCAAAGCAATATTGCTCAAGGTGTACTTGTTTTATGCTCCAGTGAATGTTATTCTTACTTGGTGGTTTAAGATTTTGTATGTGCATATAGTGTCTAAAAATATTAGGGAAATGTTGTTCTCTTCACAATCTGTATGAGAGGTCTTTTGAATTTTATTTGGTTGATTCCATGAATCTATCTCAAAACATAACATCCAATGCATTGTGTCAAGCACACAAGACTAAAAGGCCTAAAAAATGTGAAGAAGCTCTAAATAAGAAGCTAAAAATAAAACACTCGTTTGGAAGCCAACTTAAGTTTTATTGGTACCATCAGGTTAAGCATGATAAATATATGCTATGGTAGCAAATTTCTCAGTTTGGATCTTTGGTTTGTAAATTAAATCAATTTTTGCTTTTTTTTTCCACAAACTTGGACAATTCTATGATTTTCATAAAGATTTTTCGATCCAAATGTCTTGAAGCTTTGAAGTTGGACTACAAAAGTCATCTAGGTTAAGATGGTTAGGTATTGGTTCAGAGATCTGGGAAGGGTACATGGATCGCGATCCATGTTTGTTCATAGAATGAGCTAGAAGAACTCAGGAATGTGTCCTAATGATTCACCCTAGCACATTGATGAAGTCTTTTCAAATTCACTAAGTTATTCCAAATTCCTACCTTATGGCCATATTTTTATGACTTTGACCAAAACTAATTTTTGAAATCCTCTTTGTTGTAATCTTGTAATTAGTAGTTGTTAGTTTTCCTTGATTTGATGCTTTGATGATGAAGAAAACCTAGATGTCCACTCGTTTATCAAGTTTCATCACAATCTATGTCCGATTGACCCTTATGTCATTGATTTCAAATTTCATGCTCCTATCAAGCACTTTTTGGATGCATTTTGGTCCTTAGATCACATGAAACACTTCCCAAGTTATTCACTCAAGGTTATTTCCTAAAAAAGATTTAATTTTTGGCACTTAGAGACTTTAGACATGCACTCTAATGAATTTCATCCAACTTGTAGTTTTCCCTCACACTGTTAACTCCATTAGCACTCTAAGCTATTTGTTGACCAAAATTGGATTAACTGGCATTTGGAGGACATGGATCTCAATCCATGTCCTCCAAATCCATGTTTTAGAGCCAAATGTTACAAAATTTGTGGGATAGATTCTTGGAATGTTTCTACAGTGTGACTGGACACCATGTTTTCGGTATTACACCAATTTTCCTTGCTCTAGGTCAAAATGACCATTTGGACTCTTAGTATTAAAAAATTTGGCGTTTTAAGGTCAAACTATGTCCAATTTCAACCAATGGGTAGGCCTTCGGTAGGTATGCTCTATCTTCATACAAGACTTGCCCTGATTCTAAGATAGTTGGGGACATGGATCATGATCCATGCTTGAACTCCTTTGTCCATTGTTTTTGGTGCAGTGCATTGGCACAGGATGTGGAAGTCTCCTACTGAAATCTTTTAAATTTTGGGTGTTGGGGAACATGGATTACAATCAATGTTTCACCACCAAATTGTAATTTGATCACATGGATTTGAAGTTCCTATCTTGTTGAGTATTTCACCCACCTCGTCTTGGATTTGGATCACTTTTGATTCTCTTCCTAGCATTGAGCATCTTCCCAAAACTCCAATTTGATTTTTATTGGTTTGATATTTTTGGTGTTTGTTGTGCTCTCCAGACACATAGATATATCAAGTAAGATATATAGACCATAGTTGTTGAATCTGGTGAAGAGTGATAGCCACGATGTCTTGTAGCATCAAAAATGCGAATGAGAGTTTCTTGTGACTTCAATTTTGCACTTGGGAAAGTCTATTGAAGTTTTGAGGTTTCCATAGGTGTGTGTGTTCAAGGAATTGAGGGAAGAAGGTGAACCTTTCTACAAGACTTCATGACCCTGTATCGGTGCCATTAGGATTGAGGCTACATGAAAGAGTCCAACAAAGTGGAGTCTGGTGAAGATTTTGTAATGGTTTGAGAAAGACCTTTTATGGATGGATTTTTTAAGTTTTTGATGGTTTTCTTGTATCTTTTGGACACCATCAAGTGTGATTTCAAGCCTTGATCAACTTTACTTACCTTGTAGTGTCTGTCGATGGGCAAGGTCTTGTAGGTCGAGACATTTGGAGCTTGAATTGGGTTTGGAGGAAGGACTTTCTTTGAGATCCTGAGTGATTATGTGCAAGGTGAGGTAATTAGGTGAATTCATTGTGTCGTGTTAAGGTTCCATGGTGTGTGATTGTGTACACGATGTCTTTTGCTCCATCATCCTTTGGCAATCTCACAGGGTGTCTTTGGCGATCTCACTGGGGAGCAAAAATTTACCAGTTGTCCACCTAGGTGAAGTGGTTTTGCTGTGAAGTTTGAGAATACTTGAAGAGAATTGGTGGTGTGGTTGAATAATAAGACTTCAATTTTTATGGAATTACTCATGCAAGGGAGAAGTGACACCAAAGAGATGGTGTATAGTAGGCCAATGTATACAAGGAAGGAGGATGTGAAGGACTAGATTACTGACTGCAAGTGGCATACCCTTGGTATGCATATTGTAAATGATGAATCAAAGCTTCATGTATTTCCTCTTGTACTCAAAGGATAGTCTTGTGAGTGGTTTGAAGGGATGGAGGAAGACAAAAAGTAAACATGGGAGCAAGTGAATCAAGCAGTTTTTCAGAGGGTTCAAAAGAGACTTACAACGATAGAAGCAACAACAAATTTACGAGGTTTGCAAAAAGATGTTCATGCAAATTTTCAAGAGTTTTTGCAACACTTTAAAGGACTTTGTGTGCAATTAGATGCGGCATCCCAAGTACCACCCAGAGATTTCTTCAAAGTACAACAATTTATGGGTTGTCTACATTCAAGTGTAAGGGGGAAGGTCGATCAAGAGGAGCCTGCTACGTTTGGAAGAGAAGTGGAAATTTCAAAGGTGAAGAGAAAAAAGATCAAATGAAGGTGGGAGAAAGGTATTGAACATGTTGAGCTAGTAGTGGTGCAACAAATGGTTACTATGGCAATGGATGATAGAGTGGAGGGCATGGTTAAAGGTTTGAATCCTATTACAGCTAGGGCTTTGCATGATCTAGCTAGTGAGTTGCAAAAATTAAGCATTAAAATAATGGATAGAAATCACAGAGATTAGCTGGCTAGCTGGGAGAGGTAGGGGATGAAGGCTATACAAAAGATGCTACAATTGTGAGGAAGAGGTCAATATGCCCTTCTTGTCTTAAACTACCAAGAGAGCAAGAAGGGATGTATATCTTTTATGGATGCATTCATGAAATAGGGGAGGAAAATCATCAAGAGCTAGCACTAGAAGCACCATAACAGCAACAACCCACTCAAACATTGCCTATAAATGGAGAAGGTAGGGCTATCAACATCATTACCCTTGAGAAGAAAGATATGGATGTCTTGGCAAATAGGAGAGCTATGCATAATAAGGAGAAAGAGATGGAAAAAGAGAGGGAAACAAGACCAAGGAAGGGAAAACTAAAGTAGAAGAGAAATTGGAGAGCAACAAGAGGTGGCAATGAAGGAAAATAGGCCCAAAGGACTACCCTCTTGGCCAAGGTGTTGAAGATTATAATATTATCAATGGCATACAAAATCAGAAGGACAATATATCTTTTGATCAATTGGTGGATTTAATGACAATATGAAATCAAAAGGACAATATATCTTTAAATGCTAAATTGAGGAGGCAGTGCCAAGAAAAAATGTGAGTACATGGCTTCCTTCTAAGAGAAAAAAACATCAAAGCATGGTGTCATCTTGATGGTTGATCACCCTTCAGATATGGTGCCAATAGCTGAATCTGTGTTGGGAAAAGTGCAAGCATATGTGGATGGTGGTGCCAAGTGTGTTTAAGGAACAAAACTATCATGAAGGATGTCAGTGAATGGTTCAATCCGTATGAGGATGGCTAACCACAAAAAAGCAAGGTGCCTTGGGATACCTAAAGAGGTCTACATAAAAGTCTTGGGTATTGAGTTCTTGGTCAATTGCTACATGATGCAAGCGGGTTAGAATGCTTACTCGATCATTTTAGGGAGGCCATGTCTTATAACCCTCGGTGCTAAACACGATTGGGGCATGGGATTGATCACCATGGCCAACCAAGCAAAAGGAAGGACCATAGTTGACAACATGAAGGCACACAAGATCCATACACAACCTTTAATGGAGATGCAAGATACGGATTCATCAACAGAAACATCCTCATGTGACAATGTTGCTTCATCTACATCATCAAAAGAGAGTGTAGAGGAAGGCTTGATGCAATTGTGTGCTAAAATATTTGGAATAAGTGTATAAAAGCAATCATATGTGCATGATGTGGAGGTCAACGAGGAGAAAGAGAATCCAAAAGAAATCATAGAGCCTACTAAAGTGAGTGTAAGAAGCATGTTAGGAGAAGACTTGACGGAATGAGAGAAGAAAGAGTATGAAGACATGCTTGCGGAGTTTCCAAAGCTATTTGCCGTTGAATCTATGGAGCTGCAAGGAGCAAAAGGTGTCAAACTAAAAGATGGTGCTAAGTTGAAAGTGAAAAAGCTTAGGAGATTGGGGGTCATTCATGAGAGGGTGCTGCTTAAAGAGGTGACAAAGCTTTTAGAAGCAAGTTTTATATTTTGAGTGGAGGAGTTTGAATGGGTCTCTCCAATAGTTAATTTCCCAGAGAAGAGTGGAAGATTTAGGGTATGAAATTGATTTCAAACCTTTGAATGCTACTACAAAAAGGACTCATTATCCATTACCCTTTCAAGATGAAATCCTCAATCAAGTTGCAGATCATGAACGCTACTCAATCATGTATGAATTTTCTAGCTACTTTTAGATCTTGATAGCAATTGAAGATCTATTGAAGACCATCTTCATTACTCCTTGGGGTTGTTTTCCTACAAGAGAATTCCTTTTTGACTGGTTAACGCACATGCTACCTTTCAAGGGTGGATGAATAAAGTGTTTGGTCCCTACTTGGATAAGTTCATTCAAGTTTTCATGGATGACATTGGATGTTGTAGCTCCAAGATCACACATTTGGAGAACCTAAGACCGAGTTTTGAGAGACTTCAACAAGAGGGTGGGCAACTTAACCAAAAGAAGTGTAAGTTTGCTCATGCCAAAGTTCATCTGCTCGGACATGAGGTTCTTATGGATCCACCCAGCGATACAAACGATTTGGCATCATTTGTGTATAAGCTTAGGTACCTATCATAGTTATTTTTGGATGCTATGTCAATATCTATGTCCTCTCCAAAAATTGAGAAAAAGATTTCAAGGGTTTGAGTGGAATGGAGACATGCAAGCTTTGGATGGTATCAAGGAAGTGTTGTCTACTTGAACAACAACAAGACCTCCTCACTTGGAATCCATTTTCTCTGTATCTATTAGTGTGGGGTGAATAACTTTTGGGTCGACCCTCTTACAAAAGTAGGGTAGAAACTTCAAGCAAGCCTATTTTGAGAGAAAGATGAAGAATGTCAATGAGCTCTACTACACGGAAATGGAACACCGGGCACTTGCATTGATTCTTGCTCGTTGCAGATTCAATACATATTTTCTCTGTCATAAAATCTAATATCTAACTATTCCAAAAAAAATAAAATCACATTGAACTGATTATTTTAATATGGGGGAGATGAATGGAAACAAGAGGTAGAGTATAGACATGTGCATATAATGGAGCTTATAAGACCTAGGGTTAGCTTCATTAAAGATCTCCAAAGGTTAGTGTTAAAAGTCCTTAGACCTAGGACCTTAAGCAAGATGGGACTAACCTTGAGGTGGGAACCCTACCCAAGCTTGAGGTGCTTTCTGACTAAGGTGCTTAATTAAGGTGTTTTTGGGAATCGTGCCCAATCTTGAGGTGCTTGTCATGCTTAATTGACTAAGGTGCTTGAAGCGTTCAATTCAAACATGATCTCTCAAGAGCCATAAAAGTTTTTCATGCTTAAATGACTAAGGTGCTTGAAGTGTTCAATTTAAACATGATCTCTTAAGAAGCATAAAAGACACATGTCAAGATCATCCCCATTTTGCCCTCATGATGTGCTTGAATCCTATTGGGTAGGCTTTAAAGGGGTCCAATGAGAATTTAGATGCATTTAAATAAATAATTAAACTCTTTCTGTCGAAGAAGAAAAAGAGGACACTTGTACAAATGATATAATTAAATAATACAAGAGAAAGAGAGAGAGAGAGAGGTAGACCAAGAATGAGAGGGGGGATTGATTTGGGCATCATTCAAAAAAAATCAAAACGGGGCCTCAACGCAAAAAACACACACACCGTCGAAAAAAATCACCCATGAACAAATCAAAAGAAATCAAAGCTAGGAAGTGTACTGTAAAGCGAGAAAAAATCAAGAACAATAGCCAGGAAAAAACTGAGCAAACTGCGAAAAAAGCAAGCGAAACCACCAACCGAAATCAGTGAAGCGTCAATCAAAATTCAAGGATTTTGCATGCTAGAAATTGGCGAGTGCAAGAAATTGCATTGCAAATTAGCTTCTAATTGGACGAACAGGGGTATAATTGACATGTGAATGCATATTAGGTTAGTACACGCAGTAGAAATTTTACTGATCAAAATCAAAATCTGCCAAAAGATAGTATTTACAAAACAAGTCAACATGACTCAAATCGAGCCGAGAGCAAGCTAGTGGTAGTGGCAACACACACATGTACAACTGCAACATAGCAATGGGGATAAATGTTTGTACACAGATATAGAAGGTCATAGGTATTTGATGAGCAGAAAAAGCAACACATGAGTCAAGATCCTATTGATCAGAGTAAATCCAAATTTAGAGCACTCCCAGATGTTCATAGACTTTAGTGGAGCCAGGTATTGCAAGCTCAAAGATGAGGTGCAGATAGAAGTGCAAAAGATGGATCCAAGTGTTTATCCAAAAATCTGCACAAGCTAGTAAAACATACAATTGGTGCATATGCAATCAGGATCATTGTACATGGATTACAGTGGTCAAATCTATAATCGAGAACCACAATTGGAAGATCCCATAGATCAGCCATTAGAAGCCAGCCTAATGGGAGAACAAAGACAAAGACGGTTCAAAGGTCAAGATGGAGCAATCTACAGTTTGATGGTTAGTGTTTTAAAAAAAAATACCGATAACTTGGCCAGCATAGAAGCAGAAACACCTCACCAAGAGTTTGACATGACAGAGCCAATTGAAATACCACCAGTCATGGCATATTTCTCAGATTGTGAACGAAAATGTGGACATTTTTCTAAAAATTGTCCAAGAAATCCAGACAACAAGGACACATCAACTACAAAGAAAGATACAGAGAAAATTGGAAATGCGAATCTCGATGTAAGTGCATTTAATTCCTCACTTTAAACGCTCCTAGATGATTCTGTATTACCATTACAAGCACCAGCAAAAGCACTGCAAATTCAAAATGAGCATAAGGATGCACAGACACCCGAAAAGCTTAAAATTCATTCTTTGAACAACAAATTCTTGCATGAATTTAGTAAAGGTGTCCAGGTATCACCAAATGTTAAAAGACTCTTAGGTTTGAAAATGATTTTTCATTCAATTCCACAAGTGTGCAATCATTCACAAGTCTAAGGGACACATCAAACAGAATGTTGTTAGCATTGTATGGCACACATAATTCATATGCACACTATGTAGACCAAAAAGGGAAACTCTACAAAAAGGATCAACCAGTGTTTGAACGGCCCACATACCAGATCATAGAAGTGCGTCCAGTGATAGATCCGAAAGGATGGTTCATTTTAGAGAAAAGAATCTATTATAGCCCATTATCTCTAGAGCTAAAGGATATTACCCAAGTGAACCCAGAAATCTGTTGAGAGCCAAACTCTCATCCATCAAATTTCAAGCTTTGATGTTGTGACCAAACGAGCATATATTTTGACCAAAACAGTCGTAGATATAGATAAGAGTCTAGCATCTATGATTCCTTAGGCCTTGAAACCACAGAAGCTCATATCATAGGAGACCCATGGAATAGTCAATATCAGGTATAAGATAATGCTATCTACAACTTGACTTGGGGAATAATTTGTCATGTTTCAAGGAGATACATAGGAAACTATGCAGAAGGGTTACATATGCCAAATGTCAAAAGTGCTACCCAAAGTGTACCTTCACGGTCCCAAAAGGTGAGACTAAATTAGAGCCAAACAATTTTGAAATCTTACAATGAAGCATGCTATAGTGATCACCCTAGGAAAGGTGATCACTATAGAGCCAAACAATTTTGAACTCTTACAATGAAGCAGGCTATAGCTGTAAAATCCATCAGCTCTATTATCAGGAAATGCTACATCAGTTAAAGGCCCTAGAGCTTCTAGCCAACAGACCTCTTCAAAGCAAAAACCATTGAAAGATCATATGGTTGTTGGAAGTTTCCACTTGACCTAGATTTCATCAATATCTGTAGACAAATGCTTATATGAAGATCATTAAGGACAAAAGTTTCAGCTGATCTCCACAAGTCAAAGTCAAAAGCCGACAAATCCAATAGTGTTCAAACAGTTACATGTGACCAAGCTCACATATGCATATCAAGATGCACATGGTAACGAATATCAACAAGATCATGACATTGTACAAGCCCCTACAAATGGTCCGACTAAAGTCAAAGACTATCTGAAGATGATGCCAAGCCTTGAGCTGCCAGAATAGGTGACAAAAATTTAAAGTCAATGAAAGCTATAGTCCAAAAAGATACACAAAGGTTACCACCAAAATCTCCTCCGAAGAGACAAATTTTGCCAGACAGTAGAGTGGATCTTTTAAGATCAAAGGTTACTCAAATGCAGTCAGATAATGCTCAACAATTGCAAAAGGTGCAATATTACAGCCAATGGAGTCAACATCGAGTGAAGCAGGTGGTCAAATCAAAGAAAATATAGATAAATCTCAACCTAAGGACACTGCCACAACAAAAGAAATTAATTCAGACATGAATCCTAAGAGGATCAAGTGCAACATTGTTGGTGAGAACGAAGAAAGGCTATTACGAGAAGTAAAGGTAGATTTTGAGCTAGACAAGAACCTCATGCCTTTTTGCACTTGGAAAAGATGTGGACAACCATAGCTAGAAGATGCTCCTGATTTTGTGAGCATATCAGGAAACAAATGAGAAAAATGCTAGGGAATCATCTCCACCACCATTGAAGTAAGTTCACAGATCATCAAATCTCAATTCCACGTGATTACAACAAAAGATATACTAGATGACATCATAATGGGAATGCCAATGGCTTAGAAGATGTTAGATATACAGAATGCAAACAAGATGCAATCTTCAAAGACAACCAAGAATGAAGACAAACACTGGTCACCCGCGGACGATAGCACAAAGTCCTCAAGCACAATTGAAATGGATACTTATATCAAAGCAGACCTTATTGAAGATGATTCATCTCCATCAAACAGAACTTTAGAAGAGCTTAAAGAAAATCAAGCAATAGCAAGTTCATATCAAATAGAACAAAGAGAAACCACGAAAGCTATTGAGCAGAGAATGCCACTGAGACTAGAGGTAAAGAAGACAAATCTTGTAGACAAAGGTAAGGCCAAAGTGGACCGTCCACCGATTAGCAAAGAAGAGTTGACAACATATGCCTCTACATCAAAGAACCCTCATGGATCAGCTTCTTCAAGCAAGTCAGGCTTTCAAAACTTTCATTCAATTGCTGGCCCAACTGAAACCTCTAAGGAGACACCCAGAAAAGCAAAGATATTTCAACCAAAGTAATCAAGAAAGAAAAGGGAATTCAAGCAAGTGTCTGCTCCAAGCAGTTTAGTCAAATTCAACGATCCGGTTCGGATTAAAGATGGGAAATCAACACATAATGACAAACACATGGGATGGATAGCATCACAATGGAGCTTAAAGGAACAAGAGTACTATGGAGGTAATAGATAGATATGGGTACCAAAACCGCAGGTTAGAGCATATGAAGTAACAACAAGACCCTCCCAAGAAAGAAGGCCCACAAGGTATCAACCTTGACAATATCCTAGGATACCAAAGAATCAGGTATACAATAGAACAACATTGAAAGATGCTAAAGTCTACCACAACTCTGAAGAGGATACAGAACAAAGATGGATCTCAAAGAATCCTTTTCTTAGACAAGGATTCTACAAAGGCTATACAAAGATTTGGCTACCATTCAACCACAAACCAATTGCAACTACACCAAACGAGCGTAAAGATCTCAAGAAATCAACAAGACCTAGAACAAAGCAAAGTCAAAAAAGGAGATGCAAAGGTCATCAAGAGATTTGGATTCCTAAGTCTTCCAATGCTCCTAGTCAAAAGTCAAATGTTAACGATCAACAGAGGCCTACAACAACATCAAAGACTCCTATCAAGTGGCCCAATTGGAGAATCAAACAGATAATGGAGTCTTCACAATCAAAGAAGGACAAACCAACCAATGCAAATGCAGATGCAAAGATGATGAAACAGGTATGGCAAAAGAAACCTTCAATGCCAACTTGATCCTTCAATAATCCTCTTTTTGAGGATTCAAGCTCGCTTTTACCTGAAGAAATGTTTTTAGTAAGCACAATAATGTGAAAAGTCAAGTTGCCAGGTTGCAAACAACACTCTTTGGCATAGTCAAAATCCGGCTGCTGAGCCATAAAATGAGGAAAGCATTAGTTCCAAAGCTTCAAGTCATAATAAACTCTATGCTAAGAGTTGTAGTTATTACGCTTACACTCAAGCTGGAAGAGTTGATCATATCTATGTCATGTTGCTCATGCTAGATGAGATGAGAACAAGAGTCAAAGTCTATTAACTTACAATTGGTGGAGTGTCATAGAGTCCAACACTCACGCACAGTGCACACTAAGATGAGAGCACATATCCTTGATGACAAAAACCATTCTTAAAGGGGTGCCATCTTGATAAGAAATTATGATTTTATAGATACACCATCTTTCTAAAGAACCCCTTAAATATTTATTGCACAACATATTGTTTCCCATGCATTTCTGTGTATGCATATATAGGATGTCCCACCATTGGACATATGCATTAGACACTTTTTTGCTTCCACCTATGCACCTTGAGTGGACTAAAATAGGCAAACCAACGTTCCATCATGCTACCATTTAATATCTGCTATTTTTTCTAATTCCATATCTATCAGCATATAATCCCTTGTTTGACGGATACGCCGCAACAGACGTCAGCACAACGAGAACTCACCTAACAAGTAATGTCAACTAAGGATGAAGCTCGACCCGCAGGTGTGTGGAAGCAAGAATAAGGTGTCAACCTACACTTGACCGACTCCTAAATAATTCCTACAGAGGTCCCTACCAATTGTCTAAGTCACAGTCTTCAAAAGTGCAAAAGAGGAATCTTCCTACAATGCTTGCTAGAGCCGAACACCCATCAAACACTTTTGAAACACCATAGAACTTGAAGGAGACCCTACTTATACCTATAGGCCGCTCTCCCTAAGGTCTATAAACAAAAATCAAGACCCAAAACACTCGGTGAAGAAACACGTAGGATGTCTGGCCGAAATCTGCAGGTCTTTGTTTCTGAAATCTGAAGTGCCAAATGTGTATCTCTACTCAATGTGAACGCATGGATATGCTGCAATGTGAAATCAGATAACGTATGCTCACCCAAACAACCGATGAAGCTCATAGAAGGAGCTTCCAAAGCCGGACCGTACGTGTACAATGTTGGTATCGGCTCGTAGCTCTAGTCGGGGGCAACACGCTGCACTTCTCAGCACTCGATTCCGACCACCGTAGCACACGTAGCGTCAAGACAAAGCTCACACTCTCTCTCACGTACACAGTACGCTCACTCACAGACTTAAAACTTGTTTAAAATGACAAAAGGTTTTTCATTAAGGTCAAAAAGTGGTATATATACCTTACAACTTCTCAAACCCTAAAGTTCCAAAATCAACAATCTACTCAATCTAATTATCAAAACTGGGATACAATCTCGAAACTTCTGTAAGTCCCAATATGTACAATGTGAAAAATCGGGTTTTCCTCAATGAATGAATAATTACAAAAATAATAGTCCGCCGAGTAGTTAGATGCCGTGGGGTGTGTCTAGCTTCTAACATAAGCCCCCTCCTTGGTCATGTCGTCCCCGACATGGCCTTGATCCTTTGCTTCATCTTATGGTCTCCCGCATCTTTAGCAGTGATTCGTACCGTGCATGTAGATTTAGCATTGTTGGGCCAAAGATATTTGTATGCATGGTGAAGAACCCCTTGTAGAATGCTTCTTCAAATGCTTGGAGGTGATAGGATGGGAGAAACATAATTCTTTGATACAACGCATGTATCACCTCCTTGGAAGGCTGACCTGACATATCATAAGCACATCTGTATGTGTCCTAGAAGAAGAATATGCTGTCAGTCACCTCTCCTGGCTTGAAGGTCTCAAACACTGCTAGGATGGTTCTGCAAATCTTTCTCATCATAATGCATGTAAGGTCAGGTGAGCCAATGAACAGCTTTATGGCGCCCGTTAGGGTTTTCACCATGTATTGTACACTTATTCTCTCACCTGCCTTCACGCCTGGCAGCTTTGGGTAGTTCAGCCAAGTGGGTTGGCTTCTTTGTAAGATTTCTTGTGCTTTCCACGTCCTAACCCTTGGTAGAGGACAGAGGCTGAGGTTATCTCTGATGTGTTTAGGTGCCTCTACCAAGTGTATTAGGTATTGCGGGTACTTGGTAAGCCAAGCCTTCCTCCACTTTGGCTGCGAATCCACTATTAGCTTTACTCCTTCTGGCCTCGAGGTGTCTGCGTTGTAGAGAGGGACCGTTGGCTCTTCACTGATTCGCCTGTTTATTGTTGTTTCCTCATACTTAAGCAATGGATATGGGAGAGAGGGTTGAAGCCATTCACGCCTGAGATTGCTGGCATCGATTTTCTAAATTGTCATAGATTTGAAAACCCTCTGTTCCCATTCCATTGATTTCTTTGTGCTTTCTGTGAGCTCTGCCTTTATTGCTTTACGCAATTTTTCCTCCTCTTCTTGTGTTAGATCCTATGGCTCTTGAGAGGATCCTGCTGTGCTTACCTCTAGCATGGGTGTGTCCACAGGATCTGCCACATTGTCGAGGTCGATGCGCTCATTGGCAGCTGGCCCTGAGCTTTCTGCTTCTGCTTGTTGCCGGCCTTTCAACTCCTTTATTTGCTTGAGCAGTCTCTGCTTTGCCGCTTCGGCTTCTCCGCCCATAGTCTCGAGGAGGTCATTGAGTTCAGCATTTACCTTTTCAGTCTCCTCGAGCTTTATCTTTATGCTCTCCAATTCTTCTTCTAGGGATTTTTGGTTGTCCTCCATTCTCGTTTGCATTGCGATAGAACCTTCAGCCATCATCAACCTCTACTTCTTCTCGAGAGTCAACTCCTTCTCGATTTCTTGCATCTGCTCCTCATATATTTGACTCTCGGAAATGATTTGAGTCGAGCTTGTAGCTCTAACTCTCGCAGGTGATGCTCGCAGCCTCTGGATGGTTTGATCTATGACTTTTAACTCATCCTTGAGCTCAAGGAATTCATCTAGGCTTGCTTCTTGTTTTATCTTTGCCTTTTCCTTGGCATTCCTCATGGCCTCTACTTCTTTAGTTTCCTCTGCCAGCTGGAGTGTCAGATTATCCCGTTCTTTTTCGGCATCTCGCAATGACTTGCTGAGTTGCAGACACTCTTCTTCAGCTGCTTGCAATCTTCTTGTCGCTACCTCAGTTGCTTCTTCCTTTGCTTGGCAGTTTTGTAGAGCCGTGGCCAAGTTGGCCTGGAGGTCAGCTTATCTCTCTTTCTGTCCTTGGATTTGTTCCTGCAGAGTATCCCTTTCCATCTTGGTCTTTTCTTCGGTGGCCTTTAGAGTTATCAATTGTTCGTCTGATGCCACAGATTGTGCTCTTACTCCAGCTAGCATTGTCATCACCACGTCCCAATCATTAGAGGGTGGGTGCAGGTCTACCGTGTCGGTAGAAATTTCCTTTAGCTCAACTAGCAGGATGCCTAGCATCTGTTCTTTACGCCCTGCCCTTGCCAAGTCGAATGTGACTGTGGCAGCTTCTTCCCTTGTATAGCCTGCAGCTAGCAGGTCCAAAAATGCATAATATGCCTCCTCTAGTTCTTTTTTCTCAAATGCAGGCTTGGCCTCTTCTTTGGGCTCAGGTTCTGGCCTTTGCTCTTGCTCTTGAGCTTGGTGTTCTTCTTGATTGTCTCCAGCCTCCTTATCTTCTCGTGGAGGGCAGCTAGGAGGTGGTGATGGTGGTGGGCTAGGTTTAGGGCTATCTGGTAAAGCTGTAGGTTTGCCCTTAAAGTCTCTATCTTCTTTCGTTTTTATTTCCCTTTCTTGGTTCTCTTGTTCATCTAGCAATGTCTGTCGTATCTGCTCCACTTCTTCCTCGGTGAAAGGGACATGGGGAATGTTTTCCGCTACAGCATCAAGAATCTCGAAATTCTTGATATAGTCTTCAAAGCGGTCCCTCTGCACTCTTCTGGAGGATCTGGTCATAGATTCGAGGGATGGCTTCCATAGTTCGTTTAAATCACCCTTGAGGGCTCTTTCTGCTCGAAAACTCTCCATCAACCTCTCGAGTCTAACTGCTTTTTGTGATCGCGTCTCTTTGGCCGGCACTTGAGCAGATTCCTTTTTTCCTTTCTTCTGCTCAGGTTGCTCCTCTGCCACTGGCTCTAGTCGTCTCTTCAACTTGTAGCCACCCTTGGTGCTCGTTGTGGCTCGTCTTCTTTGTCTTCCTTTACCCTTAGCCAGTCATTCGGATATGCGGGTCAGGCCACCTTCCCTTGGCGTGTAGTGCTGCATAAATTACCTTGGTTATCATTTCTCCTGGCACTATGTAGGTTGGATTTTTGTTTCCCATTTTACCAAGCTATCATGTATGTATGCCGCATAGTTGATTATCTTTGGGGTGCCTTTTGTCATTGCCCAAGTAAACGTTGTGGCAATTGCACCTGGCGGAATCCTGTACTTCTGTGGCCTCTTCGTGCATATGTGGAAGTACTGGTTGTACAATTGGCTCATGATCGCCACCTTTGGGTTGGCGATGTCTTCAAAGGTGTAATTAGCATTTTTCTCTTTGTACACCTTGACTTCATCACTTCTCTTTGTCACACTATCTCCCTGATTGAAAAGATCTAGTGCATGGGCTAAAAACCGCTCCGTGATAATGATCTCTGTATCGGGTCTGCCGTGCAAATCTGTCACTTTGGCCACTCCATCCTCCTTTATGCTTGTTACAAACTCCCATACTCTTTTGACATCCACCCCTACTGGTATTGCTTCGAAATAGTTATGGACGTCAATTTTCTCTAAGTAGCCGGCCATTTTGCTTCGGACAAATTCATTGAGCTCTCTTGGCAACATTGGCAGCTCTATTACATTGCCGTCATTGTCTTTTGAACACCCCCTAGTAGAACTTTAGGTCGTTTGACTCTAACAGATCTTCCTGTATCCAGGTGCTGGTGGGCTTTAGTGTTCCCTCTGGAATGAAAAAAGGTTCCACCTCGTCTAGATAATCTTTGATTGTCATTCTCTTCTTCTTTGCCGGTGACTTCGAGGCTGCCATAGATCCTGTTGAACTCAGCAATCCAAAGTTAGCGTTTTTTCCATATCAGCTGCTAAACTAAGTTTCACTTATCCAAATGACTTGAAAATTGAAATTATAGCTTAAAAGGAACTTGTGAAGCTGTGCATGTGCTCACAGTGCAAATCTCGCCAAAAAAATCCATCTAGACATCCTACGCATAGGATCTCTTTTTCTTCAAAATTAGTTCATACTTGACATGTAGGTAGTGTAAGGCTCATGGAACATGGTTATAAGCTTGGATTTGAATTTGAATGTCAAAAAGTGGATTTTTGGGCTGATTTAGGCTTTAGGTCACAGTTTGGGTAGATCTTCTATCATGGGTAGCAATTGATGTCTAAATGGGTTGAAACTTGGTGTATGGGCTCAATGCATCATGGTATTGGCTCTTATGATGTCATTTCTTGCACAAAAGGTTAAATTCAAGCTTAAGACATCCTACGCGTAGGATGTCTATTTCATCAGAATTGCATGAAACTTTATCTGTGGGTTGTCCTTGGCCTATGGAACATGGCCATGTTCTTGGATTTGCATTTGGATAAGATTTGATGCCTGTAGGGCTCTGTGAGGTGTTTTTGGGCTCAAAAAGTGTATCTTGAAGGTGTTGGGGGTAAAAAGTGATTAGAATGGCTTCAAACTTGACATATGGGCTTTTGCTGATGAGGTAATTGAATCTGGAATGACAAAACTTCCCCCCCATGCCAAGAAGGTCAATTAGACATCCTACGCGTAGGATGTCTTATTCCTCATTTTTACTCCCTTACCACACAAAAAGTTAGCTGATGTGTATGTGAATGTGTTGTGGAGGTTTCATGAGATTTGGACAAGATTTGGTAGGTCAATGGCCCATAATTATTGCCTCTATGCCCTAACTTTGCATTTTTCCATGCATATGAGGTCAAATCTGATCCAAATGTGATGAAACTTGGTGTAGGGCTTGTAAATGTCATTCAGAACATGTGCATGACAAGAATTGTTGGGTTTTGTGCCAAAAAATGCCCTTGAGACATCCTACGCGTAGGATGTCTCCTGATGATTTTTCCAGTGTTAGTGCTCCCAGTGCTTACCCTTTGCCCCCCTAAGTCCCTTTTGAGCCTAATTTCAACAAAAAGGTCAAATGGATAGAGTATAACTCCTTGTGTGGACTTCAGAGCCTCCGAGCCGTTTTTTGACTTTTGGAGTGCTTTTTGGCGATGAAATTTATCGATGTTGGTCTCCATAGCTTCCCAATCCCTTGGGGATCCTTGCCGTATGGTTTTTGTCGACTTTCGCTTCACCACAGCTCCAATTGGCAATTTGTCTCTCTAGAAGTGTCCGTGGTTGCGTTTACATACCTTTGATTATTCGTGGGGGTCTACCACCATAGGACTTGGTTGTTGGTGGTCTAGGAAAGCCACTCGTGAAGTTTGGTGGCAAACGGACTTGTGGTTTGGCCACAAGTGCATTTTGATGCTTTGTGTGTCTGATGCCGTTTCTAAGGTTTTAGTGTCGCTTCGGGTCACTTTTTGGTCATGCGGGTCATATGGACTTGTTGAGCATGTCGAGATGCCCCTACCCATAAATTTTGGTAGCATTTGGTCGTCGTTTTGCGGATTTCCCATTTGGTGGCCTCTTGCGGGTTTCTAGGAATTAGGGTTTTTCTCGATGGTTTCCCACTTCCTTTGGCTATCCAGGACTGGTCTCCTAGACTAGGTTAAGCTGCCAATGAAGTCTTGTTTCTTTCAGGTTAGCCGTTAGGCCGCCGCCGTCTCTACTTGAAGGTCTCTACCGCTTGCTTTGTGTGTGACCTCTACGCTAGTTTTCGCGACATAATGATAAACATGCACGAAAAGCTCAAGGTGGTGAGCCTACCTCTCATGTCTGGAGCTGGTTGGGTAGACTTGCCCGTCGTAGAAGCTGCTGGAAGGTCGATCCGCTCTACGTGGTAGAAGCTCTCTCCACAAGGTCAATAGTGAGAATAAGCTAAAAATGGGGTGGAAATTTCTTATAATGGAGGTCCCCGAACCATTTTTCATGAAGTTTGACCTGTGCTCCTATCTTTCTGCGAGATGCAGTTTAGGCTCAAAAATTTCTTGATTTGGACTCCATTTGCCCTGTTTACCAGAAATTTGTCATTTCGGTCAAAACCTAGCCAAAACACGCTTTCCGTTCCAGTCTCATAATTGCACCCCCACTGTACCATAGGTTGTCCTTTAGTCACTAGTCATCCCCATATTTTTTTTGTTTTTCATTACGACTGTTTTTCACCTGCTTTTTGTATTTTTGAAGTTTTTCTACCGAAAATTAGCAAAATTAAAAGGAAAATAGCAAATCAAACCTTGAAAATTCCCAAAAATCATAATAGATCACAAACATCACCGCAACACATTATATACACTCTCATGCGATTTTTATGGCCGGATTTCTCCGTTTTACCAATATTCACTACAAGACGTTGTGTGCTCTTGTGACGCTATTAGCGACGGAAATACACTGGGTTTTTATAACCCCCGACGTCGCTAAAACCGTCGCTACTAGCGTCGCTACGAGAGCGTCGCTATATCTGTCGCTATATAGAGACGCTCATAGCGACTGTTATAGCGACGTTTACACAGAAGTCTATAGCGACGCTCCAGAGCCAAAAATAGGACGGTTATAGCGACGCCTGAGAGAAATGTTTTTTGGTGACAGGGCATTGAATGCCCTTCCACCCATCAACCATATTGTACTTGATTCACTTTTAAAAAAAAGTGCAAGGGTAGATAATAGACCCAAAATAGTCACCCACAAGACGCATTTTTTGCAAAATTGACAAGCGTAAAATTGACAATTGTACACATCATAGGCAAAATGAATTGATTGGAAAATGTAATAATGACAATTGTACAACATCATAGGCATAAAGAATTGATTGGCAAAATGAACTGCGGTGACAAATGTAATAATATACATGGTTCAAAAAGACGTATAAAATCCGTCTCATTATACATAAGCAATGAGAAACCCTAAACTAATGTTATCTAGCTACGGCTAAACTGACGTCATCTAGTCAGATGTCTCATCGCGTCCAAGCGGCGTATCTGTCGGATTCTGCAAAAAAAGACAATAAGACAACTTTCAGTAAGTATAAACATATAACGACATTTATAAAACAATACAAAAAATAGAAAAGAGTAAACCCTAATACTAACAATGCCGCCGCGAGAACTGAGAATGTCCATCAGGGCGTTTAAGCCCTTCCTGCTTGCGTACTCGTGCTCGTACGGTGTGGGATCACGTCCTGTCATCGACCACTGTCAAAACATACAAAGATTTCATTATGTTAGAATTAAAAAACTCATAAACCCTAAACTATCGAACATAAAGAGCAATGCGAAAACACTTACAAAATCGGCCTCAAATGATGCCCATCCACCGCTCCCCAAGTGGTGCGAGCTCCCTGCCTCTACTCGCGCTCTGGCTGCATCCTTTTGTTGCTTCCACTTGTCGGGATTCTTGCGAGCTGCTTTCTTCGCATTCTTCCAATCTTCTTTGGCCAGCCAATCTGGCCTGTTCAACCCATGCTTGATTTCTTTTTGCACTTCGGAACACTTGTGTTTGTAGTATTCGCGCATTTGAATCTTCATCAGGTCTTCATTGAAGCACTAATTCCGTGTTGGAACGGGAAAATCATCATGAAGTATGTTGATGACTCTGTCTTTTAAATCACTTGGTACTTCACTCCATTTGTTTAGTATGTAGTGTCTAAACAGCTGAGAGCAAAGACCACGCATGCGCGAGATCACCTTCTTGCCGTCATCATCCATGATGATGCCGCCGCTGAAGTTGACAGAGTAAGGCAAGCCCTCTGGCCGGTGACGCGTGAACCTGGGTGTCTTGGCAGGGGTCTCTAGTGGCATGTCGATGGGGGTACGGATGTCAGGTGTCTCCACCGGCGTCTGGGCCCGGAAGCGAGGAGTGTCGAGTGGGGTGGCTCCTGGCGGAGTAGGTAGAGGTGTGTAGCTGCTAGGAACAGTCAGCCGCGCAAAACCTGGCATAGATGGCGATGCTGTGGCTAGTGTGGGGGCGGGCAAAGAAGGGGAGGGTAAAGAGCCTCGTCAAACACGAGGCGGTGTGGAGGCATCGGCGGCGGAATCCCCACAACAACCGCCACCGCCACCACTAGAGCGTCGGTGTCTACACGAGTGTGAAGATCGTCTCGTCAACACCGAAGCTTCGGAGCGCGCCGAATGCTCTGAAAGAGAGGGAGATGCGGATGGAGTAGGAACGCACGATGCTGCGCCAGAGCGATGACGCTCCACGTACCACTGTCTCTGCTGCGGTGACAAAGAAGAAAGAAACTCCTCATCATCCATACATGCATTAAACACACGAATATTTAAACTTAATATTGAATGAATAGAGTAGACAATGACGCAAAGACCATTAAATACAATGACATAATGATGCATATAAATACAATGACGCAATGAATTGAGTGATAGAAGAGGCAAGTCGAAAACTCAGAATTTTCAATCAAAAGATGTGAGCGCGAGTAGAAAAGAGCGTTATACACCATGGAAGGTACTTAGAGAGCGAGAGCTTTTACAACATGGAGCAAAATTGTTCAAATACAATATTTGTGGCTTTAAGAGATCTCTCTCTCATCCTCGCATAACTCAGCATAACTTCCTATATCTATATAGAGATCTCCGTTTAAACACATATCCTCTATTTCATTTTGTAGCTCCTCTGCATGCACCCCATATATAGTAGTAGCATCTTGATGCTCGTCTGGCACCACCGCAGCGGCTTCTGATTGAGCATCTTCTCTGATATCCTCCATTGATGCCGTTGTGATTGGAACATGGTAGCCTTCATACGTCCTTGCACTACGAGGGGCTACCTCTATGACGTACCACCAGTTTGATGTAGACTTTGTAGGATGAAATATTACCTGCCAGAGCCACATAACGTACATGAGATCTTTCAAGCACATAACTTGTAAAAGGGGGATGTTAACTATTTACATACTTACTTGTTCACAATGCTCGGGTAGTACGAAAGTGTCTCTTAGGTCAGTCCATTTCTTAGTAGAATCCACCTCAAGAAAACCAGACTCTCCTCTACGCACAGTAGCGTTGCGACCCTCCATGATTATCTTGAACCATTGCATGTCGAACAAGTCGACAAAAAATCCTCTGTAATCGATCCTCAAAATCTCTTGTAGCGTGCCGAAGTAAGTGAGTTCCGCCACCACAGGATCTGCATCAGAGGAACGTCGTCGACTAAACTGTTCAAATTTTGCCATGATTCCACAATCTTGAGTAAAACGCTTTTTGTCGATTCGTTCCACCCTAAAAGGTCGACCTTTACACCATGCTGCTGTGTATGACTTATACTACAACGAACAGAGATTATGAGTGGCCGTTCAAACGTTTAGAAATAAAGTCACTAGCCAGTCGTACATTGCAAACTTACCTTGGTCGCGCAACCCCGAGAGTACTCCCACTCTTCCTCAGTCACTTTGTCACCGCATTGTTGTGCGCTTTTCAATTGGTTGTGCAACCATCTTAAGCTCATGAATGTTGGTAGGCTCTCCAGACCCGTCGAATAGTGCATCGGTGGTCGTCTTCCCCGTCTCCAATCGATTCGTGCCCTTTGTCGCTCTTGCTTTGCATCCTCATATTGTGAAATCCACTTTTGCATCACTGGATTGTGAAGCATGCAAAATCGGTTGATTTTAGCCTCTAGATCTTCCGTCATCTTCTTCTCAACACCGAGTTTGCACATGACAATCCCAGATATGCGCTCATCATCTATGGTTCGCCATAGCATGTCCCGGGCTTTATCAAATCCGTCTAGCCAGTCTCCAATGTACACTAGGGACTCTGATACCAACCAACCTTCTGCCATGCTACCCTCCGGACATGCCTTTTGACGCAAATATCCCTTAAGCGTTTTCATGAAACGTTCTAAGAAGAACATCCATCTGGAATGAACTGTGCTAGCTATTTCCATCTCATCAACTATGTGAACAAGAAGATGCACCTGAATGGTTAGCATGGTAGTAGGAAAATGTTTCTCAAACATGCACACAAGCTCCGCAGCATTTAGTTTGGCGAATGGTATGGATTCTACGTTGATCTCCTTTTGTGAGATCCATCGCACCAGCTTTGCAAGTTTGTAGATTGTGTTATGTATGTCGAGAGACAAACATCCCTCAATGGCAACCGGTAAAATAAACTGTAAAGTATGTGCAGCAATGATATTAAAGTCCACATTTTATGCAATGATATTAAAGTCCACTATGAACGTACCTGACACATTTTATGCCAATCGTGTGACTTCAAACCGGTAAGCTTTCCTTCTTTAGTAAAACACGTTCGGAGCGAGTGCATTACGCCAGTGGGGGTCCGCAAAGATCGAATGGTCTCTTTTACTTTGTGTTCTTGGGCTCCTGTGAAAATCCATGGTGCTTTAGGGAGTTTTATCGATCCATCAGACGGTGTTTGCGGCCAATATTGCTCCATACGATCCACATTTCTAAGGTCAACTTTGGCTCCCAAAGTATCTTTCTTGCCAGTCAGATGGTCCCATAGTAGATTACACACATTCTTGAATATGTGCATTGGATCGAGCAAGTGATTGATCATGAGTCGGGGCCAGTATGGTGTCAATAGAGGAGTGTCTGAGTGAGGAGTGTCAATAGATCACTTGAGCATTCTGTTAGCCCGGGATAGTCATGCATAGTCCACATTAGAATCCCTCTGATCAAAGCATTCCGTCGTCCTGTGTGTCGGCTCATATCCAACACCTCTATGCCAATCCACAATTGTTGTAGCTCTTCCAGTAGTGGACCAAGATACACATCCATATTCTCCACTTTATATCGCCCTGGCACAATCAAGCTTAGCCATAGGTGCTCCTTCTTCGTAGTCAACCACGGGGGAATGTTGTAGTTGACGATGACAACGGGCCATACACTATAAGATGTTGATCTTTGACCAAATGGATTTACGCCATCCATAGCCAGGCCTAAGCGCAAATTTCGAGATTCCGTGGAAAAATCCGACCATGTTCCATCTATATGTTTCCAGGCTCGCGCAATCTGCAGGGATTCGTAGCACACCATCCAAAGATTTATTCTCCTCATGCCATGATGCTAGGGCGGCCATGGACTTACATTCGAAGAAATGCTTGATGCGAGGAAGTAGAGGAAAATTTCACAAAACCTTTTGTGGAATTTTTGTCCCGTGGAGATCTACTCGATATCTTTCGAACACTTCTCCATGTCTATGTATTCCCCTCTGAAAAGAATACAGTCATTAGGACAAGCGTGGATAGAATTGTAATCCATCCCCAAGTTTCGCAAAATCTTTCTTGCTTCATCTCGGGAATCTGGCATCACATTGTCAGCTCGTAGTATGTGCTATTTAAGCAATCTACACAACATAAAAATACGATACAGTCGTGTAAAAATCTATCAGATCATTATACATTTAGAGTTTTATTAAAGTAAACTAATTGTAATAGATCACTTGAAAAGCGCTGTGACGCTAGTGTCACTCCATCCAAACTTTTCCTGCATGTTGAGAAGAACCAGGAGTGCTTTCAATCTAGACATACGTGCTCCATTATACAATGGCGTATCGGCTTCACTTTTCATATCATCATAGATAAGCCTTTCTGAATCCATGATCGTCTCGATCATTTCATCAATCTCGGGCTCAAACGTTGCCTCGTTGGGAATGTGCTCTGCATGATCATCCCACGAGCTGTCAGAGGCTACATCTTCTGGCCTCACATATGCTGCTTGACCAAAGCGCCTGTGAACACGTCTATTGGGTTGAAAGATTGCTGCTTGTTGGCCAGCGTCAGAGTCCGACGAGTTATAACTGGCAACAAATCGATCTATAATAGATGGATCGAACTCACCAAATTCGCGAGCGTGCTGCAAAGAAACACGTCTTGTCCGTTTCATAGCATGCTTGCATTGATTACAAGGACATAAGACCCTCGTTGAGAGATAGGTGTTTCGGTTGGACGGTCCCACATCCTCGTCACTACTCATAATGAGGATAAAAATCTTATAACCTGGACAAAAAATTTAATATTCTATTGGCATTCTTCGTCTTATCTCTCTCTCTCTCTCTCTCTCTCTCTCTCTCTCTCTCTCTACCTCACATTCTCTAGTCATGTCCAATACCCGCACACCTCGGTCTAGAGGTGCACGGAGATCAGAACCACCGGGTTATAATCTCGTCTTTATTGGTCAATACCTATATTTGTGGGTACAAGAAATCTACAGACCCACGTCTACATGATACTGCATGTAGTGGACAAAACCTCTTTGCCTCTTCTCTAGCTGTAGCACTTCACAGCATCTTCACATCTTTTCACAGTAGATCTTTTCACTGTTCGTCTAACTCTAAACCCTAAACCGTAAGTAATTCTTGCGTGGACTCGATCTAACGTAAATAAGCGTAAATCTAAATAAACGTAAATCTAACCAAAAATAAACCTAAATCTAATTTAACGTAAGTCTACATCTAACCTAATCTTTAACGTCTTTTGGGATAGTTTCCTACGACGTTAAAACTCTCTTCTTCTTGTGTGTAAGTGTGTGTGTGTAAACCTAAATAAACCTAAGTCTAATCTAATATAACATAAATCTAAATCTAACTTAAATTATGTTATATTAAAAACAAAGAACTAAACTAACAGGGATTATAAGAACCTTAAAACTGATTTAACACATAATTTTTCACATAACTCGGCAAGAGTTGGCATTTTCATCACTAAAGATATGAGAGTTAACATCCGGCGGTGACGCTGCCTCATCTCCATCCACATCTGACGACAGCAATTGGCCCTTTGGACCATTCTTGCTCTTGTTACTAACTTTGAAGTTGCTGTTGAATGACTAGAGGTTGTCTAGATGGTCATTGTCGGGGATGTAGTGACTCTTGCCGCCCTGAAGATCCACCTTCTTCCCTATCTTCTGAAGACATTTCACCAGTACTTTTGGATTGACGGAGCCCACCATGAGTGAAGGCAGCAATACCCTATATTCCATTGACGGCTTTCTTCACCCGCTTCATGCAGGCATCGCAGTCTATGGAGACCTAAATCTAATCTAATATAACGTAAATCTAAATCTAGTGTAAATAAACGTAAATCTAACTAAAAATAAATCTAAATCTAATCTAATTTAACTTAAATAAACCTAAATCTAATTTAACGTAAGTCTACATCTAACCTAATCTTTAACGTCTTTTAGGATAGTTTCCTACGACGTTATAACTCTCTTCTTCTTGTGTGTGTGCGTGTGTGTGGATGTGTGTGCCAATAAAAAGAGATAAATGGTATAACCTTTCTATCACCCATGCCAAGTATGATAGATTGGTTATGCCATTTCCCTCTTGAATAATAGGTCTTGAGTTCAACTCCTCGTCGGCTAGATCTTTAGGTCTTTTAATTTTAATTAGTTTCCTACGATGTTAAATTAGTTTCTCTCTCTTTCTCTCTCAATGTGTGTGCGTTTTTTTGTTTATGCATGTTTTCTCTCTCTTTTCCTCTCTCAATGTGTGCGTTTTTTGTTTATGCATGTTCTCTCTCTCTTTTCCTCTCTCAATGTGTGCGTTTTTTGTTTATGCATGCTCTCTCTCTCTTTTCCTCTCTCAATGTGTGTGTGCATTCTTTGTTTATGTATGTGTGTGTGCGTTTTTGTTTATGTTTGTACTCTTTCTCTCTCTCTCTCTCTGTCTCTCTCTCTCAAAAACACTATGTGTGTGTGTGTGAGAGAGAGAGAGAGAGGGAGAGAGAAAGAGGGGAAGGGAACATGAGAGTGAGGAGAGGGAAGGAGCATACCTGGCTCTCCTTCCTCTCCTCGTGTGTGTGTGTGTGTGTGTGTGTGTGTGGAGAAGAAAGAGAGAGAGAGAGAGAGAGAGAGAGAGAGAGAGAGAGAGAGAGAGAGAGAGAGGGAGAGCGTTACCTGCTCCTTGCTTGAGGGCGCCGAAAAACTTAGATCTGAGATCTGAGTTTTTGGGCGCTCTCTGTTACTTTTTTTAGCCCAGCCGGCCTCGCGATGAGCGTCACAAATTTACTTGTAAATTTGTGACGCTCATAGCGACGCCGGGATTTTTTTTTTTTTGAGCGTCGCTAATATGAATAGCCTCTTGTAGTGATTTTGCCTGAAAAATGGCTATTTCTACTTATATACACACACCTAGGGGCTTGATTTGGGGTTTGGCCCCCTATACCTGTAGCTTCATGCTGTATAAGGGCATCTGTACTTGGGTTACTTCCAGAAAATTTCGCAATCAAATGTCAACCCTTAAAATAGTCGAAAATCATGCCCTTTTTTGCTGTTTCTGTTATTGGTTCCGCATTGAGAATGCCTCCCCCCCTCCTAGCCGGAGTCCTCCCGGACGACAAGGTTTTGCCTCGGATTATGTGCCGTGCATAGGTTGAAAAAGTTGTGCTAATGACTGGCCAATTAATGTGGCCCTATTTTATGCATACTCGGTCAATGCATGGAAAAATTAATGCTGTGCAAGAGAAGGGAATAAGCAGGATGCTTATTGGCATTCGCCGTCGAGACTTCCTGCTTTCTTTGCAAGTAGCTGCTGTAACTCTATTGCTCTCTATTTAATTGTATTTTTGGCAAGAGGCAATTGCTTTGCCGACACTGTTGTTGGAGTCGTATCTGTATCTGAGGATAGAGTTGGCCTGGATGTGATAGCTATGGGCATTATGGCCTTGTCTTTCCATTGGTAGTTTGGTGCTGCCAACTTTTGTAGATGGTTTGGCACTTTCTTATTTGCCACTGGTTTGTCTGTCATCGGCATCCACATATATCGGCTCTCCTTGTTGACCTGCAGATGTCTACTTTCTATTGTTGCTTGTACCGTAAGTATTTCCTTTGTCTTTTGCTTTGGTATCCAAATGTGAGTGACATTTGGGTTATGGCTAAGCATTTTCTTTGGGATCCATATCTGCTTGGTTACCTTGGTTTTGGGTTGCACCATCTGCTTTGTTGGAATCCGATTGTTACATTGTTTCCTTCCCGCCACGGCCTTTCTATCCTTCCGCATCCATACTTGTTTACCACGGACTTTTGTAGTGTAGCCGGTGACTTCAGCTGTCTGTGCTTAGCATGGTTGGCCTTTACCTGGTTGTTGGTCTCAGGTTTCATGTTTTTCTTTGATGGTATTTGTTCTTTTGTCTTTGTTGCCAGTGATTGCATGGATTGCAGTTGATCATGATGGTACTTCTGAGAAAAAGCTATTACCAGTTGTTCATGTTCGTGCTGAATTCTGACCGCCTCTGCTTCCAGTCTATCTGGACATTGTATGCTTTTTGCCAAGGTTTCCCTAGCATCATTGGTTGTTGTGTGCTTTCATCTGTCACCACATAGAATTTGTGTGGGTAAATATATTGATGTAGCTGTACATGCAATATAGTCCATCCTAATTTTTTCAATGGATGTGATGTGCTACTTTCCAGCACTTGGGGAGTAGGATGAAGTTGATATGTGACTTTGAGCTATTGGTATAATCCGTAAGAGATCAAATTTGCTTGAGCACCCGAATCAAGAAAGGCTGTTGATTCAACTTGATTGTTGCCCACTTTGACTGTAATTATTGGCTCGACTGTTTCCTCCTCCAAGTTCATCAGCCGAATGGCATTGATTTTCAATGGTGGTTTACTCTGTTGTTGTTGTCGCAGAAGCCGTCTTTTTGCAATGCGTTCTTGTGCTTCGGTTTGAGCTTCCTCCCGTACTCTCTCTTTTTTCTTCATTCTTTGCTTTCCTTGATGAATTTGTTGGAGCATCGCCTGTGTGAGTGGTAGATGATATCTCCTCAGTCGACACCCACTAATCTAGTTTGGCATTTCTTCACTTGCTAATGTATCAAGCTTGAAGGGTCCACTTTGTGATAGATCATGAATCACAAATGGTCCCATCCCTCGCTTTTTAAGTTTCTTTGCATGTTGCTTCAAGGTATAAACAAGTACGTAATCAACTGTTTTAAACTCTTTGGTACGCACATGTTTGTCAAAAAATTCCTTTTGTCTTCTCTTTTTAGCATAGATCGAAGCGACACCTCGTAAGCAGAGTTCATCTAGCTTTTCAAGATCATTAATTCTTGAAGAGAGTTCATGCCCTGTCCATTCCAAGCTTGTTGCTACTCATAGAGTTGGGATTAAAAACTCTATGGGTAGTATAGCATTTAGCCCAAACACCATGTTATATGGTGTTGTTCCTATTGAGGTTTTGTAAGCTACCATGTATGCCCATAGTGTTGAGTGTATCTGCTGATCCCAATCGGTTCTTGATTCGCGCATAGTGTTTTATTCGCGGCCTCCGCTTGCCCATTGGCCTATGGATGGTATGGTGTTGATTTCCTATGTATGACCATGAATTCTTCTAGTAGATATTCAATGACTTCATTGAGGAAGTGTGTTCCACGATCACTAACAATTTCTATTGGTAACCCGTGACGTACAAAAACATTCTCATACAAAAATTGAGTTGTGGTGCGTGCATCAGCTTTTTTTGTTGCTTTGTCTTCGACCCATTTTGTGAGATAGTCCGTAGCCACAATGATATATTGGTTATGGGTGCGATATGCAGGGGGTGATATAGGTCCCACAAAATCAATGCCCCATTTTGCAAATTCCCTTGTCCCCATCATTGGCCTTAATGGCATCTCATCTCTTTTGATTGGTATCTTGGTGCGTTGACATGCATCACAACGCTTTACAAACTCATTGGCATCCATGTGCAATGTAGGCCACCAAATTCCTGCGGTCAAGACAATTTTTGCCGTCTTATCGCCCGAAAAGTGGCCTCCACTTACTCCGCTATGTGCATGTTTGAGAATTAGCAGGTATTCGCTTTCACTTGCACAGATTCTAAGTTGATTGTCCTTTCCCCGCTTATGGAGTTCATTTCTAATTAACTGAAAGTCACGAGCTTCCAACTCTATAGCTTTTTCCCGTGCTCTTGTAATGTTCTCAAGTAACGTTCTAGTGGTTAGGAAGTCAATGATATATCGACTCCATGCAGGTGCTATGTTCATCCGAAACAAAGTTGCGTGATCCACTGGTCGTTTGGCACTACATACTGTATAAGTGGTAACATAAGAATGTGTATCCGCATACATAGTTGGCCAATAAACCCCTAATTGTTTCAGTCTCTGGTGTGTTTTTACTGTCAAACAATGAAATGCACAGCCCTGGACATGTGCCTCTTCAAGGTAGCACTTGAATTCTTCCGGATTTATACATAATCGTAGGATTAGGTCAGATTCAAGATGATACAGCCGTCCTGCTATCAACTGGAAGTTTTTTTTTTGTTGAACTGTTTGCTGTTTGGATCTGCATCCTGTATTATCAAACTCACTTCCGAAGGGGAGAATGCTAACTATTTCTTGAGACCATTTGGGTACCATTTCAATGTTGAAAAGATAAGCATCTGGTATGTCATCATCTACCCCTTGAGAAGCTTCCCCGTTGTGTATTCTTGAAAGATGATCAACTCGCAGATGGGTTTTACCCTTTTTGACCACCACTGTGAAGTCAAATTCTAGCAATATAATAACCAGCGTACGATTCTCTCTGTATTGGAAGGTTTATTTACTAGGTATAAAAGAGCTTGATGATCTATGAAGAACACAAATTTTTTTGCAAGCAAATAATGCCGAAATTTCTTTACAGCATAAATCATTCCTAACCCTTCCCTCTCGGTGGTTGTGTAGTTCTTTTCTGCACTATTTAACTGTCGGCTTGCATAGCAGATCGGAAAATCCATTGTTCCGTCTCCAAGTTGAGCTAGAATACTTCCAATGGCATATGCTGAAGCATCAATGTGCACATGGAATATCTTTTCCCAATCTGGTGCCTTTAGTACAGGTGTGGATATAAGGTTTTCCTTCAGCCTTTGGAATGAGGTTTCACACTCATTGGTCCATTCAAAATTGACTAGCAAACGATACCGAGGTTGTGCGATAACCGCATACACGTATATGAATCTTCGATAATATCCGCAGTGCCCCATGAAGGATTGCACTTGTTTCGCATTAGTAGGTCTGGGCAAGTCTACAATGACTTTGCCTTTGTCTAGGTCTGTGGTTATGCCGTTTCTTGAGACAATGTGTCCTAAGATTCGTCCTTGCTTAACCATAAATACACACTTTTCCGGGTTTAGACAGATTTGATATGTTCTGCACTTTTCAAAAAACTTTTACAGATGGTTAATATGTTCCTCTCGCAGAAGAGAGTTTACACACAGGTCATCCATGTAAATTTCTAAGAATATCCTTAGGTATTCCTTGAAAGCGTGAGTCATTAACCTCTAGAAAGTGGCTGGTGCATTTGTTAAGCCAGATGGCATAACTCGATATGCATAAATCCCCCATTCTGTTGCAAACGCTATTTTGTGTTGATCCTCCCTTGCTATTGCCAATTGGTTGTATCCTTAAAACCCATCCAGAAAGGAATAAGCCCGTTTTCCGGCAACTCGCTCAAGGACATGTTCTGTAATTGGCAAGGGATAATTATCCCTTATGGTTGTTGCATTCACCTTTTTGAGGTTTACACACACCCGCAGTTTTCGGTTCTTCTTGGGAACTACCACAATGGGTGAAACCCAATCTGTATGTTCAATTTCATAGATGAACTTTGCTTCCATCAGTTTATCAATCTCTTCTTTGATTCACTTGGAAAATGTGTCATTATATGTATAAGGACGTTGTTTTCTAGGTTTTGCATCCGATTTCAAAGGAATTGTATGTTGGCATATCAATGGATCAACTCCTTTGAGGTCTTTATAGGACCAAGCGAACACATCTTTATACTTCATGAGAAGTTGTGTTAACTGTGCTTCCTCCTCAGGTTCTAAATCGTTAGCTGTATAGACCGGATGAGGCTTTTCACCTGGTTCTGCGAGGTCTATTCTCTTTGCATTATCAGGCCCATGGTAAGATTCTTGGTTGGTCCTCTCCCTGATTGGTGGTGTCATGATGATTTTTCTATCTTGGATAGTAAATTTCTGATAGTGTGCTGGTATGTTCATGTTGCCCTTTTCTGACTCCCCTTTACCATCACTATCTTCTTCAGTAGTCCATATCTCTCTCAAAGACCTTTTCAGTTCTTGGTATTTCAGTTTACGCTCTAGTTTGGTCCACTCTTGGTCTTTTGTTGTTTCTTTTTTTGATTTTTCAGATTTTTGTGATTTTGTTTCGGTTTTAACTTTTCTTACCTGTTTTATTTCTTCTCGCGTTGGTTCTTTTCGATTTTCTGAGAATTTCCCTGATATTTGATCTTTCACACAATCCTCTGCTTTTACAAGCATCAAATAGTGAGTTTTACCTTTTATCCTGGGCATCAGGTTCTCTCTCGCTTTCCTTCGTGCTCTTTTCCTCCTATAGCGTTCTTGGCGTCTAGGGTATTGATTAGAAAAATCATAAAACTTGATATTCTCGGTTTCATTCCCACGCTCACTTGAGGTGTTTGAACACTCATTATCTGCCTCATCATTTACTTCCAATTGTTCAGAGCAGTTGTAAAACTCTTCTTGTTTTGGAGGTTCTACCGTCTCTTTCTCTGGCACAATGCTTACCATGTAATAGGGTAGCACATCGTAGCCATCCTTATCGCAAAAATTTTTTGTTGGACTGTCGGATATGGTACAGACATCTAATGTTGCTAGTATGTGTTCCCATTCTAGAGGTTCCAAGGCATCTTTAGGGAAAGGTTTTGGAATATAATCCTTGTCCTCAACTGCTCTTTCTAAGACGCATTCCTCTTTTCTTAAGCTTTCACAATGTGAAGCTCCGCACATCCATAGCTCTTTTGGTTTCCCTAACCATGCTGGTAGTTCTGATACTGCTATTGTAGCCGAATCAAACTCTTCCACTGGTGTTTGGTTTACATCTTTGTAACTATGGTCTTTCAGGTGTATTTTAGTTGTCGTCTCGCCATGTCTGAGGTATATGTAGTCATAACCCCAATCTTGGACCATCTTCAGTTGTCGCATGAATGGTTGTCCCAAGATTATCTCGTAATTGTTATTTTTGTTGAAATTGAGTATTGCAAATGTATGCTCATACTCGATCCCGCACGAAGTGACAATTACTTTTTCCAAGAGTCCGAGAGGCTTCTCCATGAACCCATCTGCCAAGTACAGCTTTATCCTGGTAGCCCTCAGAGCTGGTTTTCCCCATTTTTTCCAGATTTCCTTGGTGGCGATAGCAACTCCCTCTCCACTGTCAAGAATATCTTTGGAAACTACTCCTTGGAATTCTACCGGTAGCGTCGTGTTTTCGTCTTCTCCCTCACAATATTCTCCAACCTTATTCAATGATATCGGCCTAGTGTTTAGGTTAGGCTTGTCCAGCTCCCTGATTCCTTCTTGTAGCTTCAAGGTGGGGTCTTTCACTCCAAATTTTTCTAGGCATTTTCCTACTATGGTCCACATGTTTGGCCTTAATCTTAGGAGTTCTGCTAACGTGATTGTGCATGCCACCGGGGTGGATAACAACTCAATCAATCCTTGTGAATCCATCACCTTGTTAGAAGAAAGTCTTTGAGATGGGATTGCTCTCACTTCCGACTTAGCTTCATATTCTCCCAGGTAAGAGGGTAAAGTTCTCAAAGAGTCTGTTTGGCTGTGCCCCGAACTAATAGATCCTTGGTCTCCCCCTTGTGAATGTATCTCAAAGTTCACTTGTGATCTTGCCTCGAATTCTTCAATAGGAGGTAAGATCACGTTCTTTTCTTTTTTCGTGCTATTCATGTGGTTACTCATCCCATTAGCCTCGTTGGCCTCCCTGATTTGCTTCCACAGATCATCTAGACAGTTACCGTCCTTTCCCATTTTCGCCAATATTCTAGGATGGACTCCGTCACTTGCCTCGTCGGTGGTATTTGGCACTATGATAGGCTCTCCTCTGGACTCATAATCATTAGTGAGTTTTTCCTTTTTTTCTTCATGTTTCTCTACTGTTGGTTGGATAGGGGTTGGAGCTGGTGTGTCATGGCAATTTGTCGGTTTACCCAATGGGTCTTCCATCAATGATTGAGCCGTCTCGATCATCTTTTTACACATATCCAACCTTTGTTTTTCTATTTCTGCATATGGATATGTCATCCACCTTTGCTCCTGGGTTTGTTTTTTTTTAAGTCGAGCTTTATAAGCTTTTAGAAGCGCATCCAGCTTCTCGTTTACCTTGTTTGCCATTATGGATCCTCCTAATCCTGCACTTTTGGGCTCTGCCATTTCCTTAGGTGCTACGGCTGCTGTGGTGTCTGAGATTAAGCTAGCTAGATCTTCTAACCGCTCCAATCTGTTCTTTGTATGTTTCAACTCATCAGATAGGGCTCTTTGCTCTCGTTCTTTCCTGGCTTTCCTACGCGCCTTTCTCGCTTTCCAAGTGCTTCTCTGATTTTTTGTTTCTGAACTTTGGGCATCTGTTTTTGGTTCTTCTATTATGGGTTCTTTCGTCCTTCTTTGGGCTTGGGCCCGTTTTACCGCCTGAACAGATATGATTGTTTCATTTTCCGATACTCCACTGGAAGGTACTGTTTCCAACAGGTTCAAGGTGGTTTTTGTTCCTTTTCTTGGGTTTTTAGGGCAATCAGGAATCAAATGAGTAATTCCACATTCTGGGCAATACGCATTGACTCTAATGATTTCATCATGAGGATAGTCTCTCAGCCAATGGTCTCCACCACACTTGTAATAGGGGCCCTTGGGTTGTTGAGGTGCTCCTTGAGCCCCTCGTTGCTGGTAAGCCTGTCTCTATCTGCCCATGCCTCCATTGGCTATGAACACCAATGTTCGTTCATCTAAGCTATATCTTCCTTCTCCTGAGGCCTGTGCAGCAGTTGGAGGTCCTTGATTCCCTATTATGCTCCATGGTTCTGGTGTCGCGGGTTCTTCCGGTGGATAATAGACTGGGTTTGCCGCATATCCATTGGGATCTTCATAATATGCATGCATAGACACCAAAGCCTTTTCTTTTGATTCAGTTACCGTTGGTGTGTATCTTATACCAACGGGTCGTAAACCTGGTAGGGGTGTTTGTTGTCCCAACACTGGTTGTGGTCTCTCTACACCTACAGGTCTTGGTAAGTTGCCTGCTTGATATCTAGGCATCGGTAGAACTTGAGGGGAAGCTACAGGAGCTTGGGGAGCATAAGGTCTCTCCCTCACATATCCCTTGTTATAGTAACATTCCTCAGTCCCATGGTTTGTCCATTTTTGTTCAATAGCACACCACTTAAGCTGTTTAGCCTGGGATTTGGCGTACAATTTGATCTTTTTTAGCACTTCATCTACAAGCTACTCCTTGTTTACCGCTATTTCTCCTTTCAGTGTTTTCTTGGAAGACTTTCTCCCACTTTGCTGTGAAGATGAATCGTCATCAAGGTCCTTGAACTCCCCTTCTTTGTAGACCGTACAATTGTCCACAAGGTACAGAGGCTCCTTGGTCAACTCATTCAACGTCGTGCTCCTCTTCATATGTAAGTCTTTCTGGAGATCTGCATTCCTTAGTCCTTGGATGAATATCAACATAAGTCTGGACTAAGTTTGCAGTTCTTCAACAGGACAGAACTTAACATATCTTTTTAGTCTTAGGGCTGCCTTCGATACAGATTCCCCATCTTTTTGTTTGAATTTATGGATTTTTGAGACGGTATTATGAGCTATTCCCCTTTGAGAGAATTCCTCGATAAACTCGTCAAACACTTCCTCCATCGACTCAAAGTCTCTACGCTCCACAAAGTCAAACCAAGTTGCAGCATCATCCTCTAGGGTTATTCCAAACCCTTCAAATTGGTTAGGAAAGTCTAACATTTCTTTGGCTCTAATTACACGCACAAAGGCTGCTACATGATCTCTTCTGCCTCTGTTTCCTGTGTATTTCTTGTTTACCCATTTTTGCACTTGAGAAGGTCTAATTCTGCGATGGTCTACAAACCTCATCTTTGGATCACCCCGTCCAAGTCTATACACCTCCTCAGAACTTTATTGACAAAAAATCTTTGGGTACTTTTGTTCACAATGTCTCTGCTACAGGCTCAAAAAGTTTCTGGCCAAAAATTTCTCAAGGGTACATGGATCGCAATCCATGTTCCACCACTTTTGGATCTGAATCTTTGGTGTGCTAATAGCTTGTGATGTTTGTAGCTTGCTCCACAAATCTTTTTGAATTTGGATCAGTTTTTCTCTACCAAAACTAACTTCTATAGTCTACTCTAGCAGTTTTAACAATGTTCTATTTTTTGCTTTTTTGACCACCTTTTACAACTTTTTTGCATATGGTTATTTTGGGGAAATTGTTCCAAATGGTACCAGCTATCTATCGCTCAAATGCCAACCAAAGTTTTTTGATGAGATACATGGATCGCGATCCATGTTTGACCTCATTTTGACATGAAACATGGTCATCTTATAGTCCATGTTATGGTGATACTCTTCTCCAAATCTTTTTGAATTTGAATCAATTTTTCCTAGTCAAAAGTGAGTTTTTCTATCTGCCCTGCGATTTTTGACTAGTTTTTGTATTTGGCTATTTTGACCAACTTTTTTAATTTTTTGACATGGTCCCTTTTGGAAAAGTTGTTTCACTAGTTATTAGGGACGCACTTGTCAAATATCAACCCAAAATGTCAAAAGGTACCTGGATCGCGATCCATGTTTGGCAGCATTTTTTAATGAATTTTAGTCTGGTGGTTCTCTATCCCCTTTAGAAGCCAAATATTACCCCTTTTTGAATTTGGATCCCACAAAGTTGAAAAATATCAAATTTTGTGTTTGCAATGCCTATTTTGTTGTTTGCCCTAAAAGTCAATTCTGATGTGATTTTTGAGTTTTGCTTTCAAGAAAACTTAATGAGAGTCATGTCCCACTGATGCTCAATGTAGCTGGTCATTTTTTTGCAAATTTGGTCTCTAAGGTACATGGGTTTGAACTTGGATCACTTTTGAGGTCTCAACCGTCAAATTTTCACAATTTCAAAGTTATGGTCATTTCAGCAAAAATATGGTTTTCACCCTTTTTTCCCTCGATCTTTTAGCCCAAATTTGATGGTGCTACTGAAATGAAACATAAAACAAAAACATACAAAACGGCACAAAGTAAAGTTGCATCGAAAAACAAAATAGCACTTTGAAAGCATAGAGAAAATTGAAGAATGAAATCCTTTTGGCTATCTCACTCACAACCCTCTTTACTTCTCAATAGTAGATCCGGCAAGTCCTTGACTTCTAGACTCTACCAAGCACTAAACCCCGTGTCTAGCTGCTTCACTACTAAAGTGTAAATGAAATGGAAGGATTTTTTTTGAAAAAGAATGCTCTAAATAGGCACTAGGTCACTCACTATCTAAGGATCATATGCCCGACAATGGCACCAATGTAAGTGGGTCACCGCGAGGAACGTCTGCAACATAGCTTTTTGGTACTAACATAATTTCGATACTCAGGGAAGTGACTCGGATGGGGCACGGAGACTCTTTGCGATTGTCAATCTCAATAAGTGAACCTAAACAAGCAAACACACCAACTCAACAAGTAAACCAACACTCAATGATCATGGAAATCTGCCTATGTCCTTTCTCATAGCTCTAGGTCATCACGCCATTTTGGCACTCAAACGGACTGGAAGTGCAATGAAACTTTAGGAGGAGGTCTAAGAAACCTAGGGGCACTATCCTACCAAGTCTGGTCGCAATCCAACAAGGTACAAAAATCATGATTCATCATGAAAAAGGTCCTAAAAATTGCAATAGAACATACTAGAAAGGTCACCCTATGGTCTAGGAACACTCTCCTATGGTGAGAACGACTAGAAATAGTGATTTAAGCACTCAAACCTGCAATTAAGGCTCATAGACGCGTAGTCGCAAACCACAACAAAACTGACAATGCTTACACTTAAATGAAGGACCAAAGAGAAGGGAACATGATGCAAGTTTCAGAATTGAAAACTAATTACCCAATCTCTTTAGAAAAGTCAATTGTAAGTTGGAGAAGCTTCATAGCTTGAGCGTACGTATAATAGAGCTCTTTCTTCTCTAAAAATAAGCCTCCTTTTACATTAAGCTTATTGACCGTTATACCTAGGGTATTCTAAATGGCTAGTGGCTGACTCACATGGACCTTTACAAATATCATTACAGCATTACAACTCAGGGAATTGATCCACTACTATGGAATCAAGGTTACAGACAGTATTACTACACTGGCTTGGAAAACTAATAGAGTACAAATGTGGTGTTTGGCTACATGTCCGGCAAGGAGTGTGCCCGCTCGATTGATCTGTCCTCAAACAAGGGTTCACATATCATTCTCATTTTCATGTTTCGTTTTGGTCTAGGCTAGATAGGCTTTACTCTATGGGAAATACTTGGTTACCTGACACTACTGAGCTGACAGTTGATATTCACTGTTCCATGTCTGATCATTTTCCTTCGTTGATATCTATATATGATGCATCTTCTATTTACAACATGAAAAATGTATGGTGCATCTTTGGTTTACAACATGAAAAATGTATGATGCATATTTTGTTTACAACATGAAAAATGTAGGTCTTGCAAGACCCCTAATGGTTAATAACACCTTATTGAAGCATTTATTATTTCACCTAGTTGTACATAAACTGATTGAGCAGGTTAATGTTTTATTGGAGGTCAAAGATCCTCTACAAGCTTGGCATTATTTTTGTGCTAATATGTAGCATTGCATTAGGGATATGGGTAAGCAACTTGAAGGCCAAAAATATGAGAAAGTTGCTACCTTTGAATACATAAAACTAGTCTTTAATAGTGATGGGACTAGTGCCTTGATAGACTTAGAGGTGGAAAATCTAGCTGCAGCAAGAGTGACTCTTAAATTGTTTGAGAAATATATGACCATGAAGGATAGGTTCTTATGCAGATAGTCAAAACTTAAAGACATGCATTGCTCCTCTAAATTATTTTTTATCAGACTGAAATCTGAACACTCAACGGAATGTATAGCCAAGATTGTGAGGGCTGATGGAAATATGATCAATAATCCTGCTACAATCATGGTTGAATGTAAAGATTATTTTTGGTGCATCTTGAATAAGGAAGTGGATCGGTCTTTAGAGAGGTAACAAGTAGTTGATTGCCTGCTTTTTTTTGTGGGTCCATGTGTTGAGAAAAAAATGCCAAAAGGCCTGAGAAGATGTTTGATCAGTCAGAGCTACAATGGGCTCTTAAAAAGTTGGCAAATGATAAAAGTCTTCAAACTAGTGGATGGACAAAAGAGTTTCTGGTGGAATTTTGGAATAAACTACATCCACTGATCACTGTAGCCATAAACTACATTTGGCTAACTCAACACATGGACCTCTTGTTCAAGCAGGGATCATGAAGTTGCTGCCTAAGAAGACTTTTCCTACTTGTTTGCCTGAATGGAGATCCATCACCATGATGGGAATATTGAGCAAACTGCTAGCCAGTGCCATTGAATGTCAAGCTCTCACCCTTTCTCAGGAAACATGTACATAAGGCACAATTAGGATTTATTGAGGGGGGTCAATTTTTGACAACATTTATTGAGGGGGAAGTAGCTCTAAAGAATAACCAAAAGATAGTCTTGCTTCTAGCTACAGTTTGCAAAAGCTTTTGACTCTGTCATATGGGACTTTGTGGTTAGAATGATACAAAAATTGTGGTTTGGGCAAAGAATTGCTATTTGTATTGTATTGTTGGGACTAGGTGTTATATCAAGGGTCTTGGTCAATGGTAGATTTTCTCAAGGCATAGCTGTTGAAAGATCTTTTAGGCAAGGATGTCCTTTGAGTCTACATATATTTTTTGTGGCCACTCATCCACTGTGGTGCTTCTTTCATGCACAAGCAGATAATGGGAAAATTCACGGTGTTTGAAAAATGGCACTAAACGTGTAGTAGTATTGGGGTTTGTAGATGATACCATTATTTTCTTTCCTGCTAATAATATTAACATTGGAAAGTGCATGTCATATTTGAAATGGAATTGTCTTGCAGTTGGTCTTGACTTGAACTTGGGTAAGTCACAATTCAGTATAGATAACTTTGATAAATTGATATGGCAAGGGTAGAGGATATCTAGAGACACTATCTTTAGAAACTTGGGATACCCAATGGGATTGGATGTATCTTAGAAGAAATTTGATGAGTGGGTAGAGAAAAAAATTCAATGTAAATTGCCTTCTTGGCACTGTGGTGAATGGCCTATCCATGTAAGACTGAGAATTAAAGTTGTTTTGATTCCATATTTGTAGTATTTTGTTCCCTGTTTGGACTCATCTGATAGAAAACTAGTTAGGTTTAGGTCCAAAATAATCAAGTTTCTCTAGGGGTTTCATGCTTCTGCTTGGATTTCTAGGGACCATTAAGTTATGCATGCTCAACTAAGGGGTCTGGGTATATTAAATTTGAAAATGCATATGCTAGCCAGGAGAGCTACTTTGATGAAACATGATCTTACTTTTGATACTTGCTGGCCAGAATGATTTGGTATATGTTGGACAAGTGTAATAGGACTAGTCTTTGAAGTTCTTAAAGTTGAAAAGAATGTAGCAGGGCATATCTTTCGTTAGCACGATTTGAAAGATTGTTGAATAGTCTATTAAATAGAGCTTATACGAATGCGTTGAGATATTAAGAGAGAACATATATTATTTTTTTTAAATAATACACTAAAGACGGATTTGATAAAGATTAATGAATAACAGATTGTCTATCTATGAACAGAAAAATTAAGATTTTTATTAATATCAACATTTTATATTTAGGTGTTTTAGCTTAAAATTCATGGGTAGGCTTAAAATAAGTTGTAAAAGTAGTGGAGACCCAAAAATAGAGGTTTTATGAGTCGCGACCTTAAAGTTACGTTTTTAGCCAAACAGAGACGTTTTTTGCAATTCTGTCCGCGCTCCCTTGTAGACCAGACCTATTCCCGTCGTTTTGAGTACCTGGACGGTTCTGTTCTGAGTTTGTTTGTAAAAGTTATGATGAAAACAAACAAAAGCCAGCAGGAGTGTAGTGTACACAAGGACAGACAGACATACAACATCATACAGTTCTCCCTGCTATCAACCAAGAAGTGGATTGTTTCTTCATGGTAGAGTATGGCAATTGAGATTATGAAGGTATATAATTATGTTTTTTTACTTTGATTATCATGTTGAATTGGTTGCACGAGTATGTTCTTTTGGCTATTTTGTAGGCGATGCAGAAATCAATGTGTGAAACAGGATCTGTGCAAAGTGTCATGATAGAAATCTGACCTTTACGAATCGCTTAGCGATCACGTTCTTATATTATTCTCGCAGGTATACTTGGTACGAAAATCGTGCAGGCTTTTCGAGGAAAAGAAGGATAAAAGCACGACGGGTGGTGCGTTTGGGGATCATTCACCGATCTCTTCTTCTGCGAGTGCGAGTGAGAGTATGAGTGCGAGTGCGAGTGCGAGTGAGACGCTGCATGCAAGCGAACTGAAGCTCGGGGGTGGTCGGGAGGTTCGAGCTTCGTACAACGGAGTGCGCCCATATATTTTGCTCCTCTGTTGTATCAAAACTCTACAAAGATTCATCAATACAAAGATCTCATTCTCTATCTATCTCTATTATTCCGTTCCCGTGACAATTGCTATCAGAGCAAGCGGTTGATTCTGGACATGGAAGGATACGAGAGGAGGATGAAGGAGCAAGAAGACCTGATTCAACGACTATGAGAAGATCTGAAAATTGCAAATTGGGAGCGTGATGAAGCTCTACGGGGCAGAGCAACACGAGAGCTTGATATCTATGTAGACCTTGATAGCCAACATGAAGGTGAAAACCATGCTAATCCACCTGGAAACAATAATCATCGTGGTGGTGCTGGGGTACCGCCAAAAGAAACGATGACGATATGGGAGAAGCGACAACCAAATCATTCTTAACGAAGGCTAAGCTTAAAGAGTTTGATGGCATAAGAAAGATATGCGAAGATTTAGAAGCGTGGATTGAAGAACTCAAAGATTTGGATTATACTTTCAATATCGAGAACATGACCACGAGACATTCGAATGCTCAAGCAAGGTGACCGATAAGACAATACGCACCAAGATGGCTCAATTGGAGACTTTTGGCGATGCGTACGATAAAGGTAAGTCATCTACCCCTTCTTTGTGATGTTTTATGTCTTTGATACGTCCTTTGAAAGCTTCTGTGAGATCGAATTTATGCGTAGAAGTTGAGATTAAAGTTTGAATTTCTTAATTGATTTGGATAGTATTCATTGCTTCTTATTGTCTAAATTGATTGAAAAATTAAACTTGAAATTAAATCGAGAAGTTAAAAGACTTGTGGACTTAACTAGTGGTAATAATAGTTTCATGAAAGAGTTCATAGAAAATTTGTTTGTTTTTTTTTTTTTTTCTTTTTCTTTGAAGAGTCAAAATCATAAAGATGATTTCTATAACATAAACATTGATATGCATGATGTTATCATTGGTATCAATTAGATAATTGAAAATCATATTTTGATTGATTGTTAAGAAAGAAAAATATATCTTTAATCATTTGATGATGATAAGTCACACTCTTTGTGGAAAGAAAGAGATTCTAAATCTAGTTTTGGCAATGGAATTGATAAGGTGACTTAGATAAGAGTGTGACACGTTGCTTGTGTTTGCTAATGAGATTAAAGAAGAATCTGGGGATAAACATAAAGAGACAAATCTAGAATTTATAGAGGATCTCTTACATGAAATTAAGGATGTGTTCCGGACGATCTTCCTGGTATACCTCCGCCTAGAGCGGTAGACCATGCCATAGATCTATATCCAGGAGCGACACCTTATTCCACATCTCCATACAGGTTCAATATTGATGAGCTTAAAGAGCTCAAGATACAAGTTGATGATCTTTTGAAAAAGGGTTTCATTAAACCTAGTGTATCTCCTTGGGGTAGTCCTATGTTATTCCAAAAGAAAAAGGATGGTACATATAGGTTATGCATCGACTATAGGGGATTAAACAAAAAGACCATTAAGAACAAATATCCTCTTCCTCACATAGATGAACTGCTAAGTCATTTGAGTGGTGCCACAATATTTTCAAAGGTTGAACTTCGTTCTGGCTACCATCAAATCCGTATCAAGGCCGAGGACATTCCAAAGATTTCTTTTCATACACGTTATGGACATTATGAATTTAGAGTTCTTGCTTTTGGTTTGACTAATGCACCAACAACTTTCATGTGCTTAATGAATAATATTTTTCACCCGTATCTTGATGACTTCATTTTGGTATTCTTGGATAATATTTTTGTGTATTCTACGAATGAAGAAGATCGTGCATTGCACTTAAAGAAAACATTTGAGGTTTTGCGTGAACATAAATTGTATGCCAAAGCAAGTAAGTATTCTTTTGCAAAGGATCAGATTGTGTATTTGGGAAGAGTGATTTCTAAAGAGGGGATTCACATTGATCTTGATAAAGTTAAGACTATGTTAGTAAGAGATGTAAGAAGCTTTATGGGTCTAGCACAATATGAGAGAGCACACATTAAAGATTTCTCTAAGATAGCAAGTCCTTTGACCGAATTGACCAAGAAAGACAAGGGTTTTGTGTGGACTTCTAGCTGTGAGACTGTTTTTGAGACCTTGAAGGCTAAAATAGCGGAAAATTATGTTTTAAAAGTTCCTGAGATGGGCAAACCATTTGCTGTGTCCCGTGATGCTAGTGGTTAACAATTAGGTTGTGTTTTGACACAAGAAGGAAGAGTGGTTGCATATGAGTTTAGGAAATTAAGACGACATGAATTGAACTATGCAACACATGATCTAGAATTGCTTGCTGTTGTTCATGCATTAAAGCATTGGCGTCATCTCTTGCTTGGTGTAAAATTTGAATTGCGTACTGATCATCAAAACTTGAAGTATATTTTCACTCAGCCATTGTTAAATAACAGACAAAGAAGATGGATTGAATTTCTGGCTGAGTATGACTTTGATTTGAAGTATTTGTGTGAAAAAGAAAATAAAGTTGTAGATGCATTGAGTCGTACGCCCATGGGTAATTTGTTGACTGTTGTGCGATCCAATTTGTTTGATGATATACATGCTGAAGTTGAAAATGATTCTTTTTATATGCCTATTTTGAAATTCTTGCGTGATAATATTGGTGAGAGGTATGAGAACAGATATCACTTGTATAAGGAAAATCTGTATTATTATGACCGCTTGTGTATTCCTGCAAATTCTGCTTTTAAGAGTCAAATTCTGCATGAGTGTCATAATTCACCTTTTTCTAGTCATCCTGGATTAAATAAGACATATGAAAAGATTAAAATCTTATTCTTTTGGCCGCGTATGAAATTGGATGTTAAGAATTATGTGTGTGAGTGCTTTCAATGTCAACAAGTAAAGATTGAGCATAAGAGGATGCCTGGTGACCTTCAACCCTTAAACATTCCTTTACAGAAGTGGGAGTGTATATCCATGGACTTTATCATTAGACTTCCTACTACTCGTGGAGGGTATGATTCGGTCTTTCTGGTGGTAGATAGACTCACAACACAAGCTCACTTCTTTCCTATAAAAATAATTGATACTGCATTGACCATTGCACACTTTTTTATGAAAGATATATTTTGTTTACATGGCATTCCCAAGAGCATAGTGTCTGACAGAGATTCTAAGTTCACCTCTCATTTCTGGAGAGCGACTTTTGACTCTATAGGTACCCAGTTACGCATGTCTACTGCTTTTCATCCTCAAACAGATGGGAAAACGAAGAGAGTGAATCGTATTCTAGAAGATATGTTACAAACGTATGTCAATGAAAACCAATCTAATTGGAATGAATATCTGCCTTTGGTGGTTGAATTTGCATATAACAGTTCATATCATTCATCTATTAGGATGACTCCGTTTGAGGCAATGTATGGCTATAACTATCCTACACCTATTCATTTTCTTAATTCGAGGAATAAGGTAGAACTGTCCCGTGAGATGCTTGAGAAAATGGAGAGCGAGTTGGCCAAAATCAAGGGGAATATTAGAGAATCTCAAAAGAGACATAAACTGTATTATGACAAGAAACATCGTGTTGTGGAGTATGAAACTAGTGATATGGTTTTTTAAAGGTTATTCCTGAGAAGTCTCATTTGATTCTTGGAAATGATAGAAGATTGTCTCCACAATTTGTTGGTCCATTTAAAATTTTGAAGCGCATTGGTTCATTAGCTTACAAATTGGAATTGCCTTCTCATGTTACAGTGCATCATGTATTCTATGTGAGTTTATTGAAAAAGTATGTTCCTAATGTGCATCATGTTTTAGAGGACAACTCTAAGTTAAAAGATGACGGACCATTGACTCTAGAAGCAGACTTAGTACTAGATAGGCATTTTCAACATCTGAGAAATAGAGACATTGTGGAAGTTTTGGTTAAGTGGCAGAACTATCCAGTAGAGGATGCATCATGGGTTGATCTTAGTGTTTTGCAAAGAGAATTTTTCTCTCTTTAGACCAACTCTGAGGACAGAGTTAATTTTGATAAGGGGAGAATGTAATAGGACTAGTCTTTGAAGTTCTTAAAGTTGAAAAGAATGTAGCAGGGCATATCTTTCGTTAGCATGATTTGAAAGATTGTTGAATAGTCTATTAAATAGAGCTTATACGAATGAGTTGAGATATTAAGAGAGAACATATATATATATTTTTAAATAATACACTAAAGACAGATTTGATAAAGATTAATGAATAACAAATAGTCTGTCTATGAATAGAAAATTTGAGATTTTTATTAATATCAATGTTTTATATTTATGTGTTTTAGCTTAAAATGCATGGGTAGGCTTAAAATAAGTTGTAAAAGTAGTGGACACCCAAAAATAGAGGTTTTATGAGTCGCGACCTAAAAGTTGCGTATTTAGCCAAACACAGACGTTTTTTGCAATTCTGTTCGCGTGACCTTGTAGACTAGACCTATTCCCGTCGTTTTGAGTACCTGGATCGCTCTGTTCTGAGTTCGTTTGTAAAAGTTATGATGAAAACAAACAAATGCCAGCAACAGTGTAGTGTACACGAGGACAGACAGACATACAACATCATACAGTTCTCCTTGCTATCAACCAAGAAGTGGATTGTTTCTTCATGGTAGAGTATGGCAATTGAGATTATGAAGGTATATAATTATGTTTTTTTACTTTGATTATCATGTTGAATTGGTTGCACAAGTATGTTCTTTTGGCTATTTTGTAGGCGATGCAGAAATCAATGTGTGAAACAGGATCTGTGCAAAGTGTTATGATAGAAATCTAACCTTTACGAATCGCTTAGCGATCACGTTCTTATATTATTCTCGCAGGTTCACTTGGTACGAAAATCGTGCAGGCTTTTCAAGGAAAAGAAGGATAAAAGCACGACGGGTGGTGCGTTTGGGGATCATTCACCAATCTCTTCTTCTACGAGTGCGAGTGAGAGTGCGAGTGAGAGTGAGAGTGCGAGTGCAAGTGCGAGTGAGACGCTGCATGCAAGCGAACTGAAGCTCAGGGGTGGTCGGGAGGTTCGAGCTCCGTACAACGGAGTGCGCCCATATATTTTGCTCCTCTGTTGTATCAAAACTCTACAAAGATTCATCAATACAAAGATCTCTTTCTCTATCTATCTCTATTATTCCGTTCCCGTGACAACAAGGCTATGGTGTACTTCATGAGATTTAGAACATGCCTGCATGTGGTAAATTATATTCTAATGGAGTTGTTAGAATGCGTGTGTCTATCTCTAATATGGTGATTTAATCTCGGAAAATTGTTTGTGCATCATTGATTTGGGAAGGAAGAGACATACATACTGGCAACTCTTTGGGTGATGAGTCTTGGTTTTGGAGTTTTGTTATTCAAAAACCACCTGCTTTGCTTTTGGGCAGAAAAGAATTAACCCTCTTCAAAATAAGGTTAAGCTTGATTGAACGTATTGTTGACTCTAACACCCACCTTGTTGCTTTCATGGTGGCCAAGAGGAGATTCAAGCTTGGAAATGGACTCAAAATTTCTTGGGGATAGCTTTGTCCACATGTAAATAATATCAAGGTTCCATGCAATCAAGATATCACTCAAAGATTCGGAGATTGGCTGCCAGACTCATCAGCAAATTGGTGGTACTGAGGTTTGATGTAACATGATATGGAAGATCAATAGAAGTCAGGAATGGTGGCTACAAACACTTAATCAAATCTAAAGTTCTTCCATTGCTTTCAAGCATAAATTTTTCTTTGGAGGATCATGACAGCCCTATTGGGCGACTGCTAGGAAGGAACAGAATGACTGATGGTAAATGTCCTAGATATGGATAGCTTACAACTGCTAAGAATTTTTGTTGGAATCCTAATTATCCTTGTTTGCTCCCCAAAGCTCCTAGGTAGCGAATTTTACTTCCATTATGTGAGAGAGCAGTATTTAACACTAGTTTAGTAACGTAGCAAGACATAAAAGTGTCCTTTCAAGGTTTTGGAAACAAAAATCAATATTCCTTGTATATATGTGAAGTTTCAAGAATCCTTATATGAGCTTGATGCTAAGAACACATTTGACATGGAAAAAATAAGCAACATGCATATTTCTTGATTCCTAGGTCATGACAAGCTTCCAAAGCCAATGTAGTATTGCATTTCACTAAAAACAACATATTTTCACGACTAACCCCATGCTAGACTACATAGAAAAAATTTCATGCAACCAACGTATTTTTCTTGTTAGCTTCAATGGGTTCCTAATGTAAGTATAAGGTTGCTATAGCCCCAGATTTCTTTGATCGTGCATACAATTAAGTTCCAAAAAGCTACATTTTTTGTTATTTAGCAGACCTATCATCAGTGTTTAGATGGCTGCACCCATATTTAACCGTATATATGCTTTATATTGATCCACCTTGCTAATTCACCTTTATATTAACACCCACAAAGAATAAAAAATATCCAAACATTTTTTCTTATCATGATTCTAGACATAACTACAAAGCACAAAAATTACACAAACAAAAAAACTAGCTTCCACATTGTGGCCATCTCAATATCTTTGAAGAATGTGTATTTGTAGCCAAATGGGTATTGCATGCTTAGGTTTGTGCCTAAGACTAGCTTTCATAGTGTGGCCATCTCAATCTCTTTGAAGAGTATAATCTTGTAGCCAGATTGGTATTGTATGCTTAGGTTTGGGCCTAAGCTACAAATTGACCATGTCCATTGAAGTAATTGAGCAATATTGGACATACTACATATCTAACTCAAAATGATTTTGATTTCGCTAAAATGGAAATTTTTTCTTGACTTTGAGTTGTTAGCTGTTGGGGATATTAGGTGTTCCAAAACTCAAAAAAGATGCAATACATAGTGATGAGTTTGTATGCATAATCAAACATACCTTTCTAGTGGATATATATTACCAAAAGTTAATCAAAGTGAAACATTTGTGCATAAATCTGCAAGGCACAATTTCCATAAATAGGCCATAACTTCAAATATATAGAGTATCCATGCATTAGAAGCATTATAAAACTTTTTTAATGATGAAGGATATTTATGTAGCACTATCAAACACACCAAGAGGTGTTTTAGGGTGATCTATGGTCAGTTTTATGAAAATGAACAAAAACATCACACATTTTTTTTCGCATAATTTTGGTTGGAAAGTGTTTGTGTAGGACAATTCCTAGATCTAGAGTCCATAGCCAAATAAAAATCCAAGCTTTTTTCAGCTCATAAGCCATCTTTGTGGATACAAACACTGTAAGACCTCGTTAGCATCCCTCACAATAAATCTAGGAAATTGCTTGGTTAAGAGGACATAAAAGTTTCCAGTTACCAATCTAATGTTAAGTGATGATGATGGAGGCTCTAACAAGGTCCAGATTTCTAGCTCTGGTTTTAAAATGCCAACCTCTATCAGATCATCTATTGTATCATTGTTGCTCTCTTCCTTGTAACCTCATTGTGTTTTGGGAATCTTTCTTGTTGTTCGCGAAAGTGTCTCGAAGCAAGAATTGCTTCAATCATTGAGGCACGATCAATGTAAATATTGGGGGATGTTTCTTGTGAAACACAAGCAACATTATTGGTGTCAAGCATTCTTTTTTTTTAAGGGTTGATAGGAAAACCTACACCGCAGGTTGTGAGAATTTGGGCTCGTATAAAAGAAAGCATGCTCACACTATGCTAGTAATGTGTATGTCTCATGTCATCTTTGTAAGGGATTTGAAAGATTGGCAAACCAAAAACCAGATGATTCTTGTCTCATGTAATATTGGCCGCTTTGTACTTTGCATAGAACCAATCTACTTTCAATAAACTTGTAAATACACATACATCATAGTACTTTAGAATATCCTATACTTAAAGCATAGTATTTTAGAATATTAAATAAACTTGTAAATACACATAAAGCATAGTATTTTAGAATATTCTATACTTAAAAAATTTATTGTTCTAGAAGCATAATAGGTTAAATTTTATGTGTTCAAGAGTGCAGTATTTGAGCCCATAAATATTGACTATGGCTCCCACATAGCTAAGTGTGTTTCCAAAGAGGTTTGTGTCCTTTGAACTTGCATATGATTACTCCTTAAAAAAGAAATAATGCAATAATATTGAGTGCTTCTGTTGGTTGGCTATTTGAATGTGGTGGAAACCTGGGGTAGTTGAGCCAAGTAGGGCGCTATTGCTAGAGTAGAGGATGTTGCTTCCAGCTTTTGACTCTTGGGACTGGGCACTGCACAAGATCTTGTTTGATATGAATTTGCGCATTTGTATACAAGATAAGATAACTAGGGTGTTAGTTTAGCCAGATCTCCCACCATTTGGGATGTGCCAGTGTTAGGTCGGCTTCGACATCTTTGAGGTGCCTCTCATTGATTTGAAGTACTTCAAATTTGATGAGAGGAAAGTATGGAGCTTGCCGATGCCATGCCTCATTGATATATCTTGTGGTGTAAGGACGTTGACATTGATGGAATGCAATATCCGCTCTTCCCAATGGATGGCTTCCTTATAGACGGGTGAGTATTGTCAAGCCATGGTCAAGGGCTACAACAAGAGCATCACTCCAACTTTAGCAAAGATCAACCTGAATATTATTGTTCTTGGATTCTCTTGCCCGCATACTTTCATATGTATAGAGGATGAACACATGAATGAGGACCTAATAGTATGTGTTTTGTGGATGATAACCTACAAAGAAATTTAGGATTGGGATGCCACAATTCTAGAACTCACACTCAAAGGAGGACAACTAAAAATACCATTTTCATAAAGTAAAGAGGAATGGAAAGAAGCTCTGGGTGATTTCCAATCAAACAAGCATGAGTCATCAATGAAAATTACAACTACATATCCAATAAAGACTTCTACTACTCCACTAATGTAGGGAACCAGGCTAGTTTGGATACCCAAAAGTCAGCTTGTTAACCGATCTCAGCAAATCTGGGTGCCCAAAAGATTGCTATGCACCGCTGAGAGGCTAACAACCGCCAACAACCCTAAGGGAAAACAATCATATTCATGTTTTCAACATGAACCATTACTACTAAAGATGAAATGGAGATGGAAACCAAAAGAGAAATGTGCAGCTCAGAATAGAAGACCGACTGCCCAAAGCAAAAAAGTGCAACTGTGGGTACCAAAGACCCCACTGCAACTCAAGCCAACCTCCATCATGTACAAGTGGACACCCAAAGGCAAACCACCAACCACGATTGGATCCACCAATTCCAGTCATAACACAACAGACGATGCATATCGCACCATAAAAGAACGTGCTCAAGCTCTACAGGATTTACTCTTCAAGAGAGTTCAATTACAACATACCTCGCCAACGAAAACCCTTGAGTAGAATACTCAAGACCCACCTATTTCACAAAATTAACTACATTGACATCAATAGATTTATAGGGTCAAGCAAGGCCATGCATAGACACAACTTTGTAACCTATGCATTGCACAACCAGATTACTTTGCTTTTCCGGCGGTCTGAAGCAAGGAAGGGGGGAGACGATCTGAAAATGGACAAAGCATATTGATTTGGCAAGGATACATGCAATGTTTTGAAGTAATTGTGTGTTACGTACGATCATTCTTGAATAAATTAGTCGATTGCCCTCATAACACGATGATTGGGAAATGTAATAAGTTAATCCCTTGAAATGTGTACATATTGTACGTAACTGCCAAAAGCGTATTTTCTAGCCAAAATCATCATGAAAATGGAGCAATCCACAAAAATAAGGCCAAATAATAAATTTAGAAGTGTTTTAGTATTTTTGCGTATAGGATGGAATTTTTTGAGCAATTAGGTTAATTTTCTTTAATTTTACTAATAAAAGCTAGTAAAATCCAAAAAAATAAAAATAAGCAAGAATGTCAAAATTGGATTTTGATTTCAAACACCAAATTTCAAAGCTCAGTGGAAAAGCGAGGATTTTTTAAAAAGAAAATCCGATCAAAAAAATCAGCGGCGGCCACTCCAACTCACTAATCATCCGAAACAAAATGGGACAAAAAGGTCTATGGATGTCAGTTTTTAGAGATTTTTGATTTGAGAGTACCCCGTAAGGTCTATTAGGCTCACGAGGTACGCATTGGACAGGGGGTGTCAAAAAATTCCAGGTATAAACAGTCCCTTGGGCAAATTTTCGTCTCATTTGCATTCTAGACTTTAGAGAGAGAGCTCCAAGTTGTGGATTTTGGCAACCTTCCATGCTCTTCTACACCCTGTTTGTCAACTCTTACTCACTCCAGTCATGAGGGGTAAGTTCCTAACTATGTCTAGAAGCATTTTGAATAACACATTTTCAATCACAAGAGTAGTAGGAGGCACATCAACACAGACCAATTAGGGAACTTTCGGGATTGAAACCACTAACACCGGCCACACCAAACCTTTATATTGCACAAAAAGTGAACCAGAGGCTCTTCACTAGTAGGGCAACGCATTTCTAGGGTCAAAGATGAAAAATATATCAGAAAAATTGACCTAGTATCTTCGGTGCACCGAAGATAGAGGACCTAGATCTAGACCAAATTTCATATATATGTTGAGACTATCATGTTAGGGAATTCTGGAGAGTTAGGGGTGCAATGGAGGCCCAATGATCAGTGAACAACAAGATGACCATATCCTTACCGTGTTGAACTAAGTACAAAGTCAACAACGGATTTGGAAGCTCTTCAGACAAGTAATCAGCAGACAAGAGTAACAAGTCAGCTTAGATCTACAAGAGTCTACTTCAACAATCAACGGCTGCAAATACAATTCAACATTGCAAATAATCAATTGGCACATTTAGAAAACAGGTGCCAAGAGAAAAATGCATTGCTAAACTAGCTCAAGGACAACCCTAGCGGAGCCACACTGCATGGCACATATCAGGCATACACCAGTGGAACAAAAAGTTAAACACCTTGAGATGGAGCTAAATCTAGATCAAATGCAGAGAAGAGAGCTCTCGATCATTTTATGCAACGCGAGGAGAGATATCAAAAATAAATTGACCAACTTAAAGAAGAATTGAGCAAATCTCAAGCAGCTGCCATGACACAGACCACCACAACAAAGGAAGGACATGTAGATTCCACAATACAAGACAAAGTTACACTACAATCTATGGACTTTGAAGTAGCTACTACTGTAGAGACTAGTCTTCTAGAGCTAGATATTTCTCATGATGAATTTGGAACCTCTGATCAATCAAAAATCTTAGCTGTTAAAGAAGAAGCATCATTAAAAAAGCAGGTGGAAGAGGGGTTGGGATCGATAGTTAATTCGTTGTATCCAAAAAGCTATAGGATTCCTTGCCAGCTACTCGTTCTAGCACGTGATTGGTGATGGTAAGAGGACATTTGTTGCGTATTGGTGGCGGAGTTCCTCTTTTTGAGATTTAAACACTCTAAGTTTTCCATTCTTTTTAGGCACCACTACAATTGGTGATACCCAATCAATGTGTTATATTTCATAGATAAACTTAGCCTCTTTGAGTTTCTCTATCTCTTCCTTGAACTTTTTGGCAAAGGTCTCATTATAGGTGTATGGTGTTTTTTTTTAATGGCTTAGCGTCATTCATTATAGGGGCCCCTTTGAGATCTTTATAAGACCATGCAAAAACATCCCTCTATTCTTTTAACGTTGTTAGGAGTTTTTTGGAAGAAGTGATTGCGCATGTGTACATAGACATGCATGATGCATCAAATAAAGAATTACCCATTTTTGAGAGCCAGGTGGTTACGATGTCGTGCCGTAGCACGTACATAGTGTGAAATAAAAACATTCATCTCACTCTTGAAACTTCTTGATGTCTGCAAATAAATGCAATCATGTACATATTGTGATATATGTTTAAGCGTCTACTGCGGTCATTATCATGTACATACCTATCTGGGGAGTCGTGTCCCTGGATGTGGTGCATTTGCGTGCTTTTCCACTTAATAATACGCTTACTTTGGTTTGACAATGTACATAGTCCAAGTGTTTCATGGTGCCACACTCATCTCGCCTATAAAGACTCATGCGGGCAAAAACTGCCAAAAATAGTAGCTAACAGGCGTCGTTGTAGAATTGCATGGAAAGTGACCCAAAATGGTATATTGAAGAAAAATGATGCTTATCTATTCTTTTTATGCTTATGTGAGTGATCCCACAAATCTAGGGAATTTTTTGACTCCATTTGGGATTTTTCGCATCAAAAATGGCATTTTTTGGGTCAAAAAATGAACTGAAAATGACCGAGTTTTGATCCAAAGTGGCAAAATGGTTGAAAATTTGACAAATCAGCTCATATTTCTGTGGGTAAGAGAGAGAGGGCTACTTTTTATAGAGGAGACCAGCAATTTTTCACTACTATGTAATGATTCCATGGTTGCTCAATCTATGTGTAGGGCAGCCCCGCCTCTTCGAAATCTTGTATCTGAACTGGTGAGGGAGTGAATTAGGGTTTCCCCTTATAAAAACAGTGTGTGGGATTCACTTTAGAAGCTCTTAAATCTCTGCAAAATCAGAAAATTTTCGTCATGAAGGTGGAAGCTCGAGCATTCTTTTCAACTGTTTGATGTTACGACTATGTAATTGGGGGCGAGGCTACATGATACCGTGGAAGAGGTTTGGGTTGTCATAAAGAATTGTGCTTGTATGAGCCTTGAGATTTCATGTCTGAAACTTTAGTGTTTTTAAATGGTCTTGTAAAGGGAAATTGAATGTGATTTGGTGATCATCTCATCATAATCTCGACTATGAAAACAAATAGACTCCAAGCACGATAGGAAAGAGGGTCTGTGACTTTGTTGTCACGAACACTCTTAGATTTTTTGTCACCCTTAGAAAGAGGGTTGGTTATTCTCCACAAATGCTTTTTCACAGAGTGTTTGTGACTCTCATCACGAACTCTCACAGCTAGAGGTTTTGCACCTTCCTAGCTAGACCGCACACTTTCCGACATTTCTGGTGAACCCAACGTGAAGCGGCTGGGGTGGGGGTTCAAAAAAATGTTTTGAAAGGTTTAGTTAAAAATAATTAAAGATATGGATCAAGAAGAGAAACAAGGCATGTGTTTTGATCAAGGCACAATGCAAATGTTTCAAGCATTCGCCATGTTTATGCAACAACAATAGGCTGTAGAAAGAAGGGAGGTGTCAGCAACAAAAATCCCTTCAAGCTTATGTGAAAAAAATGGACCAATTTGAAGGGAAAATATGTCACAAAGTTTCTTCGTGGTTATGTAAAGGAGATGGAGCTACAACGGGTTCAAGAGGTGGACATGATTCGTAGTTTTGAGCTTGTTGTGGTCCCCGAGATTAGAGACCATGTAAGGGGAATCAGGGAAGAGCATGGAGAAGGCTGGGAGAAATTCAAATTAGCTCTAAAGGAGGAATACTTCATGGAATACTCTGAAAAGGTTACAAAAAGGACCTTCTTGGAATGGATTGCAAAGCCAAAAGAAGGACTTTCCATCACCGAACTGTTGAGAGAGTTTGAGCGGCGCTATGCTCAACTATCAGGAACAGAGTGGTATACTTTGGATAGTGAAAAGACCAAATTGTTCCTTCAAGCTATAGGTCATGATCTCCAAGAAAAGCTAGAGCTACTCCTTGAAGACAAGAATACAAAACAGGGTTTAAAGGCTGAGTGGAAAGAGGTTGAAGACGCAGTCTCATTGCTTGCTAAGAGGCAATGTCGTAGGGACAAGATGGTGGTGAATGGTACTACCTCTCCTCCTAGCACGTCAAAGATTCCACCAAAGCCTACTGTTGTGAGTCCAAAAGGTGAAAATTCAATGCTGGATGAGCTTGTTAAGGGAATGCGAGAAATGAAGTTAAAGCTAACAAGGCTTGAAGAGAAAGGACAACCTGCTGCAAGACAAAAATCCCAAAGCAAAGAAGGATTTATGCACATATGCATATGGTGTGATGGCACAGACCATGGCAAAAGGGATTGTGATAGCTTTAGGGATGCCTTAAAAAGATATCTTGTGTTTTTTAAGGATGGCAAGATCCATTTGCGGTTGACAGGTATGCCATTAGGAACTAACTTTGGAAAAGGAGGTATGCGGAAGTTAGTGGCGGATATGGCAACTAGTCATGCTATTTTTGCAGTGGAGGTTGCTACCTATGGGGCAAAGATAGAGCTAATTCCAAAGAAAGTATTAAAGTAAACTCCTGATGATTTTGAGGAGGTTGATAGCTTGTGGCCATATGCAGTAGCCTCAGCCAAAAAAGGGAAGGTAACTAAACAGGTATTACATAAATTTGGTGATTGCATACGCCATGCAACAGGTTCGGATGACCCTTTGGACTCTTCATGAGTGCATGCCTATCTTGAAAAATGCTATAAAAATGAAGCAATTGTGGAAGAGAAGCACAGACGTGAGAATGGAGATGCAGGTGCTTCTACTTCAAAGAGGGTTAGAAGAGCTGGTGGAAGAAAGGATCCATGACCTTCTTATGAGGCCCCACCACATGTGCCTCCTCCTCCTAAGATTCCTATGAAGGAGGCGTCTGCACGGAAGAAGAAAGAGCAAGGAAAAGCTAAAGCAAAAGGCCCTGCATACAAACTACAATCTGGCATTGAAGCTGCCACAAACTTAAAGCAGGTATTGGAGGAAAGGATTTTGAATAACAAAGTTGAGTTTACCTTGGGTGAGGTGCCTGGCATTGCTAAACACGAGTCTCATGAAGAAACCATAGATATCATAAAAAGAAAGAGGCAAACTCTCACTGAGTCTATTCCTCCACAATTTGAGGGTGAAGGGGAGTCACTTAAGGCACATGGAATACATGTCCAAGAGAGTGATTGTGATGAAAATGTGGTAGGATTCTACCAAACATCTTGAAGAGATGGACATGCTAGATTTACAGATGATGATGATGATGATGAAGCCTCCTATAAAAGCCACTACTCCAAAAGTCATTCGGAAAGAGATACAACAAAAACCTTAGTCAAGGTGGGTGATCTTGAGGAGCCATATGTTGCATTGATAGATCATGACTCTGAGATCAATCTTATGTCCAAGAGTCTTTACATGAAGGGTAAGTGGCCGATATAGACAGACCATGGGTGGATGACTAGAACTGCAAAAAACTCATCAGGAGAGTTGTATGGGGCTTGTCCAAATGAGAAAGTGACGATTGGTAGCAGAGATGGGAAGTGAGCTATGAAATTTGTGACTGTGTGTGTCAATCACGAGAAGAATCGCAATAGTCTTGAGTATCCTCTACCAAAAGCGAACAAAGAGTTTAAAGAGTATAGGGAGACAAGGGGTTTTGGCCATGTACCATTGTGAAGAGGGATTGCAATGGTACAAGAAGAAAAATATTCTCGCCTGACCCAAAGCGAGAAGAAGCGTTTTCTACAGGTTTCCAGGGATTAACACTAGAATGGTAACAGGACACTTTTATGTCCCGTTGAGTGACCATTTTTCTTGAATTATTTGAAGAGTATTAAAATGAATTTCTAGGTGCTATATATCCACAAAGTTCCCTTATGAGCTGAAAAAACTTGACATTTTTTTTGGAGTATCGATCTCACCATTAAATTTACTCTTGCACAACATTTTTGAACCTAAACTGTGTGAAAAAACGGGTCCTGTTTTTGGCTTTTTTTTTTCAAATTTTGGTGACTATACCACTCTAAACTTCATATTTGTGAGGTTTATATGGCTAGAAGTTAGGCCTTCATAGTTTTCAACATGTTTTGATGCTTGTAGGGAGAGCTAAGTAGGCTATAATTGCTTTGCTGCATGAGGAAGATGATATGGACACTTTCCTTGCTGATGTCAAGGATATCAACGAGCAACTTATTTATGCAGGTGAAGTCATTTCATACGGTTCCCTTGTGCCAATTGTTCTTGATGCCTTACATGATTCTTGCCAAACATTTGCTAGTACTTAGAGACTTATGACCCAAGGAAATCCTGAAGTTGTCAAGTTTGATGCATTATGCACATTGCTGTTGCAAGAGTCACTTTCAAAGAAAATAGAACTAGGCAGCGTGCAGTTGAACAGGATTTCATTTCTTCTCAAAGAAAGGGTGGTTATAGCAATGCAACCACTTCTTATGGTTCTGTTGCGAGTGTTAAAAATTCTGTTACTAATGCTTCTATTGGTAGCAATTCGTCTGGAAATTCTGGTGATAACGGCAAAATGAAGATGCATTGCCATTATTGTAAAGCTATTGATCACTTGATCAAGTAGTGTCCTAAGTTAAGTCTAAAAGGCCAAGAAGAAAGAGGGTGGTTCCACTGCAAATATTGATTCCACTACAAATGCAACCATTGTTGAGTATTCTGTGAAAGGAGATTGTGATGCTAATGTTGATGTAGAGTGGGTTTTTAGTGCAGAGTGCACTTACAATTGTGATGTCCATGATGGATGCATGCCAATTGCTGTAGATTCACATGTGTGGTATTTTGATAGTGGTGCTACAAAGCACATTACCTCCTCACATCGTGAATTGTTCACCTCTCTCAAGTTTTTCCCTCATGGGAATTCAGTCACTTGTGCCAACAATGCTTCTTATCCTTTTCAAGGAGTTGGAAATATTGTGCTTACTACTGCAAATGGCAGTTATTTCACACTTGTTGATGCACTTTATGTACCTGGGATCAAGAAAAATCTTTTGTTTGTATCGGCACTTGCTAGACTTTGACTTGTAGTCAAATTCGTGGATGATAGATGTATAGTTCATGATCTCAGTTTTGGTGATGAAATTGTTGCATCTGGTCTTTTGTGTCGTTGTTTGTATAAGATCACTTTGTATGACAAGTGTGGACATAATTTTGCAAATATAGTTGCAGATTCAAGGGTTGTTTCAAATTCAAAACTGTGGCATGCATGTTTTGGGCATCTGAATTTTTCAAGTTTATTGCATTTGCACAAATCTAATATGGTTGCTTCTTTGCCGTTTCCCGAAGCACTTGTCAAACATGTTTGTGAAGGCTATATTTTGGGTAAAATGCAATACTCTAAGTTTCCAAAGGATGGTTCAGTTAGGGCCACATGCACGTTGCACCTTGTGCATAGTGATGTTTACGGGCCCATGCAAACTCCGTCCTTGGGCAATTACCTGTACTTCGTGACTTTCCCTTCAAACAATTTCTGGCTATGGCTGAAAATATTTAAAAATGTACTAGGGGCACCCTCTGTTCTGATCGAGGGGGGGAGTATATGTCTCATGAATTTAATGCATTTTTTGGTAGTCATGGGATAAAACACCAATGTACAGTGCCCTATATGCCTCAGCAAAATGGTCTAGCTGAGAGGAAAAATAGGTCACTTATAAAAATGGCACAATGTATGGTCAAAAGTCAAGCTTTGTTGTATTCTTTTTGGCTTGAGGCCATCATGTGTGCCACCTATGTACTTAACAAGTGTCCTACAAAATCTTTGTAGTCCATTACTCCATATGAAGCATGGCATGATAGAAAGCCTTCTATTGAGCACATGAGTGTTTTTGGCTGTTTGGCATATGCCTTGGTGCCACAAACATAGAGCAAAAGTTGGATTATAAGGCTCTCAAATGTATTTTTGTTGGTTATAGTGCTGAAAGCAAAGGTTACAGGTTGTATTATCCACAAACAAAGCATATTCTGGTTTCACGGGATGTAATGTGTGGAAGATTCTCCTCAACCCTTGAGATCATGTACTAGAGACAGTAATGTAAGCTCAAATGACATTTATGACAATTTGTTGTCTCTTTTCAATGGTGGAAGCTCGGATGTAAATTCCAAAGTGGCAAATGTACATCCTATGGGGGGTTTTCAAAAATGTTGCAGATCAGGTAAATTCTAATGAGGCAAATGTACAACCTATGGGGGTTTTCAAAAATGCTATAGATCAGCCTATTGTTGATGCAGATGTACATGATGTACTTGATGAGGAAAGGGACAAAAATGAGCACGCTAGAGGTATGCCAAAATGGCTAGTGCATACATTGCGTGATAGTAAATTGGATGCACCTTTGTCTAGTCGTACTCATTTAGGCTCTGGCCATGCATCAGATTGTTATGCTTTGGCTATGCCTAGCTTACATGATGTTGATGAACCTCTGTCTTTTGATAAAGCACATAATTCAAAAAATTGGATGGCTACCATATGCAATCAGAATATGATGCACTTATAGAAAATGACACATGGACCTTATGTGATTTTCCTCCTGGCAAAAAGGCCATTCATACGAAGTGGGTTTACAAGTTGAAATGCAAGCCAAATGTTGAGATCGATCGCCATAAGGCTTGACTTGTTGCAAAGGGTTATGCAGAGCAAAAAGGCATAGATTACGAAGAGACTTTTGCTCCCACTTGTCATATGACTACTGTGTATTTTTTATATGCATTGGCAACTCATTTTGGTTGGGATGTACATCAATCAGAAATTGTTACTTCTTTCTTGAATGGTGACAAAATTGAGGAAGTTTATGTAACGTAGCCTCGCAGTTTTGTCATGAGAGGACAAAGTGTGCAAATGTAAGAAGGCTTTGTATGGTTTGAAGCCATCTCCTCGTGCTTGTTATGAGAAATTTGATACTCATTTGGTCAAATGAGTCTTTTGTAATAGTCCAATCGAAATCACATTGTATGTAAAGCGTGAGGGTGATGTACTTCTCATTGTGATTCTTTATGTAGATGATTTGTTGATCACATTGGACCAAATGAGAGACATATTGCTGAATTTAAGGCTGATTTGAATTCTACTTTCAAGATGAAAGATTTGGGGTTGCTGCATCATTACTTGGGCATACAATTTAAGTAGTGTGATGGTGGTATTGCCTTTTGTCAAAAAAGTTATATAGAGACATTGCTATGTAGGTTTGGACTTGAGGATTGCAAACCTATTGCCACTCCCATGGAAACATGTTTAAAATTTAGTCTTCATGATGTTGGTGATCTTGCAGATGTCACTCTTTACCAAATTGTTCTTGGATGCCTCATTTATGTATGCAATACGAGGCCAAATATTGAGTTTGTAGTCTCACAAGTCAGCAGATTTATGCATAGTCCATGGTCTAAGCATTGGCGGGCCGCCAAGAGGATTTTTTGCTACCTTAGTGGAACTTTACATCTTGGCTTGTTTTATCCCAAGGGGGGATCATTGCTGCCATACTTACATGCTTTTCTGGACTCAGATTGGGCTGGTTGTTCTGACACGCGAGTGTCCACAAGTGGATTTTGTTTTATGATTGGTAGCTCATGTATAACATGGTTGATCAAGAAGCAACCTATTGTGGTTACTTTGAGTTGTGAGGCTGAGTATAGGGCAGTATTCACAGGTGCAGTTGAGTGTGTATGGCTCAGACGCCTTCTGGGGCTGATTTGGGTGTTGGACAGGACACTGCCAACACTATCTACAGTGACGGTCAGAGCGCATTGGCAGTTGCAAGAAACCCAGTTTTTTATGCTCGCACAAAGCACATTGAGGTGCATTACCACTATGTCAGGGAGAGGCTCTTAGCAGGAGAGATCACCTTGGCTTATGCGCCAACACAAGACAGCCTTGTAGATCTTTTCACAAAGGCATTGTCTCATGAGAAGCTAAAAGCTTTCCGCAAGGTTTTGGGATTACTCCCCTTTGTGGACTCATCATGTCCTCAGGGCATGGCACTTCCCTTTACTCATGTGCTAGCTCTCATTCACCGCATCACTCTAGGGGGGATTTGTTACCATATACATGTGGTAGTGATGTGTGTGAACACACTAGGACTGCCGGGGCATTTTTTCCCTCTTTCATAGGTTTTTTCCCCCGTGTATTGTATATACGCCCATCACTCTAGGTCTATCTATCTTTCCATTGAACACTAAGTAACACTCTCTCATTTGTGTGCCTTGAGCTTCCTTCATCTTCTCCAAACTCTGTGTATTTGTCTGCAACCCTAATTCCAACAATCACTCAAGTCAATCACAACTAGACTCCACGCTTCACAAGTAGTGTTTTTTGCTATACAAAATAGCATGTAAATTTTTATTTAATAGCCCTTCTAGAAATAGTAAGACTAGTCTTTCCCCAGTTTTGGAAATCTACTCGAAATCTATTGTTCTAACTCTACGATTATGCTCTGTACCCACTCTCTCCCTTCTAGCCAAAGTGTCCCATTAATCCCTCAAATCAGCTGTTTGGTAAGTGTGACTCATGTGGACCTCTTCTCATCCTCATGTCACTCATTCCTCCCCTATTATAGGTGTTTTATGCCTTTCTTTCTCTATTGGCATCATTGAGGTGGCTACTCCTTGTTGTGCTTCCTCAATGATTGGCCATGCTATCATAAGTTCTAGCATTTGGATCCACATCCCGATCAATTTCCATTATCACTTCACGAATTGAGTGTCCCTGGTAATTGGTTTGTTCAATTTATTTTGGAGTCATCATGACAAAAGTGTTTTTGTAACAATCCCTAAAGAGATGAGCGAGAAGTTTTGCTAATCCCTTTTCCTTGACTTTGAAAATGTACACAATTATCAGGGGCGTCAGTTGTCCTAATTTGGCATGGGTAGTCCATATCAAACCCGTAATATTGTTTTCTTCCCAGCAATAGACTCCAAGTCTTAGGCTATCAATGGGGATGCATTTCAATGGTTTAGCATCTATTAACTCATACCCTTCTAATTCTAACACCGGAGGTCCCTTCTTTACAATATTATCTAGTATTAGAGTATCACCCTCTATCCCCCATTTATCCACTGAAACAAGATCTTGTATCTTGCGATATTGTACTCCATTTCGGTATACATACATGTCGTCTTGTTTGCTTGCCCTAACCTCCTCTTCAAAATAAATGGTATGGTCATCTATTCTCACTGCAAACTCCTCATTTGGGTCCAACTAAATCTGCACTTTGTACTTGTTGGTCTTAAAGAAAGTCAAGATGTGCTTGAACTTGAGAGAGGTCCCAGTTCCTGATTGTGTCAAAAAAGAAGACATATATGAGCTTGAATCATAGTAAGCATGTGGCACTTCTTCCGCAATAGTTTCTAATGGTCTCCCTTGATTTACACTCTCTTATGTGGATGCTATGCTCCTATTTTCTCCTAAGTCAATCGTGTTTCCCGGAAATATCTCTGATCTTTGGTTCATATATGGATTTACATAACTTAATTGAACTAATACTTCAAACATGGAAGGTTGTCTTTGGTTTCAAACGCAGTGCTTTTGTTGTTTGCTCTCCTGTCCTTTATAATGTTGCAATTACCTCCACGACAACACTTAAAGCGATATGTGATTCCCCAAATTGTCAATCTTGAGTCACAAAATATACAAAAATTCATTTTTTCAATGCCCAATAGACCCTATGTGCAAAAAAAGTGAAATTTTACTCCTAAGATGGTTGCACCTATCTATGGGGTCTACTTCAACTTTTATCACACAATTGGGGTCTCCATATTGGGGTCTCCATAGGTTTCCAAAGTCAATCCTCGTGTCAAAATGACAAAACTGCTTTTCTAGTGGGAAATTTATCTTCGGCACGCCTAAGATAAATCTTCTCTATTTCAATATATTTTAGGCTAATGTGACTTGGAGTGGATTCTACATGTGATTTCAAGCTTGTACAACGAGTTTCACAAAGTTTGGACGATTCACTAATTTTTTAATCATTGTTTTTGACCCCATAGCCTCGTTTTTTAGTTTTCTTGCCGTTTGCACCCTTGCACTATAACTCCAAATTATAGATATGATAACTCTTTTGTTTTCTTCAATGCACCTTAGATCAGATGCAATTCTAATGGTTTTCTATTTATCCTACTCCTATTGAACATGACAAAACTATACAAAAGGTAAAAAGTTAAACCTTCAATCTAAAATCCCTACTCTCTACTTAGGTGATGCCCTTACCGACTACTAGCTCATCTCAAGGACTCTCTACCTAATCAATCCTACGAAAATAATGCTCCCAAGGTCCTTACCGAGTATCTCTACGCGCAAGAACCTCTCAGCCTTGATAAAGTCAAAAAGTGTGTTACTTTAGCCAAAACTAGAGGAAGTAATGGAAATTTAAGTAAATGCTTTAGGTTTTTCTCTAGTCTAGGATGTGTCGTCCCCAACAAACGTGGTGCAATCAAAGTTGGTCGAACATAGAAGATGGCATGGGCAGGTATGTGCTGGCTAGCAAAAGCATGGCAAATGTCTAGAGCACCTACAAAGATCTTGAGCAGGCGGTAGCAGCCGATATGTATGGTTGATGCGGTTTATAGGCCAAGAAGGGTTGCAAATGGGGCTAATTTGAGTAGTAGGTGAAAGAGGTTCAAGGTGTAGTCTTTGGGCCTAGAAATGTAGAGTTTGAAGTGATTAAGGATTAGGTCTATACGGCTCATCAAACTGAGGTACAAAGCCCAAGATATTGAAGTTTGAAGGTGCAGTGCATTGCAGATCCTTGTCGGGCAAGCTAGTTGGGGGCAGGTGGCCCAAGTGGATGTCAGTCTATAGGTGTGTAGTGCTTGAACTATGGAGCCTACCCATCTTTTTAGATTGCAGATCAGAGCTACGGATTGCAGATTATGGCCATTTGGAGTTTTGTTTGGAGTCGGGTAGGTTCCCCCCTGACCGCATGGGGATTCATGGCATCTGGAATTTTTTGGGCCTCGTCAGAGTTTGAGAAGGTGCTACGTGGTGTATGGAGATAACAAGAACTCACTGCTTAAGAAACGGAGCTCGGAGCGGAAAGTTGTAGCAGTTGGAAGACAGGGTGCATTTTTTCATGATTGATTGCAAATGAAATCTAGCATTTTTGCGGCCTCGATTTGAGGTCTTTGAAAATATTGAAGTGCGACAAAGCTGGAGGAGTGCATAGCCAATCATGTGATTTTGTTGTTAGGCTTCACGGTTTGGCCTTTGAACAAGTGAGTAGGGAACCATGTCAGATCAAAAGAGGCACTCAAGGGGGTTTTTTAGGTGTGCTTTTCAAGTTTTCAAAGGGGAAATTCATGGTAAGCTTCCACGTGGTAGGGATAAAGCCCGTACGCATTGACAGGGTCGGAAGCCACAGTGTATAAGGGCCAAGAGTGTCACCACTTGTAGGCATCACTTGGGTGAGAGACACTTCCTTGGAGCCTGTGGATATGGCAACCCTCTTAGGGGCATTGTATTAGTGGTGGTCGCGTCCCGGCGGGGGCACATGGCACTAGAATTCTGGCAAGGTTGGTGGCGCGTTGGCGCATGATGGTGTCCGGTGGCAGCCCGGTTCCCGCTCTCTCATGGGCCAAAATTTTGTGAGGAGAAGGGCTTCCCCCGCTAGTGATATTGCTAGTGCATAGGGGGGGATCCCGTGGCAGTAGTAGACACGTGGCCATCCGGGGGTGTGTCCCGCACCAGTGGTAAGTGAGAGAGAGAGAGAGAGAGAGAGAGAGAGAGAGAGAGAGAGAGAGAGAGAGAGAGAGAGAGAGAGAGAGAGAGAGAGAGAGAGAGAGAGAGAGAGAGAGAGAGAGAGAGAGAGAGAGAGAGAGAGAGAGAGAGAGAGAGAGAGACAATTCGGGAAGGGTCAAATTCCATCCAAGGGGCAGTCCCGCCACAAAGGGCAATGAAAAAGGAAAAGAGAGAGAAGGCGAGTTCAAAGAGCAAGCTGGACAAGCCTAGAGTGCATTTCCAAGGAAGCAAATCACGGTGAGTTGTCCACCATGCAGATGCTTCCCAAAGGAGTATGCCAAATGCTACCTATGCAAGGAAAATTCTAAAAGGGTCTCAGCTTGAACTGCACGAGGTAAGGAAACCACTTTTTTTTTTTGGGTTTAGCTCTGCGTATAAAAGGATGTAAGCGTGAATTTTTAAGGGATTTTTTCCATTTAGGTTTTTGGCCATTTGAGCTTTTTTTCTTTTGGGCCTTTTTGCCCTTTTAGGCTTTTGGCCATTTGAGCTTTTTCCATAAAAGTTTTTTTGCCGAGGGTTGTGCCGGATCAGGGAATCTATTGTAAATAATGTTGTGTATATGCAATAAAAAACCATCATTGCTGTCTCTTCGCATCATTCCCCCTTCCTTCTTCTCTTCTCTGCTTGTGTGTGTGTTTCCAGGCATGTGTGCCCACCGAGGTTTTTTGTGCTGCAAAGAGAGATAGAGAGAGGCCGTGTGCGGGTGGAAGGCTAAGATTTGAGTAGAGCGGAATGACTGGATGTGTTTGGTGCGTTGCAAAGCGCATGTGCATATGGTCGTGTGCAGGTGGTGGTTTGCTTTCACATAGTGTCGAGTTTTGAAGGTGAACTCTTGTGAATTTGGGTGTTGTGTATACCCTGGGTTATAGTGAGGCATGGTGTTGTGTGCTGGGTGTGTTCCCCTTTCCCCCTCTCCAACACTGTCAAAATGTGAGTCGGCTGCCAAGTCTCACCATATCGATGCTAGCAAAGCGAGAACGAGAGACATAAAAATTGTCAATCCGTGGGACGTAGCTGAGCCACCTATTGCATGGAGGCTACAAGAAATAGAAAATCTCTTACAAAACCCAAGCATAAGCCGTTTCTACCTATCTCAGTCTCAAATGTGTGTCAGACATCAAAGCCACTTTCCTTACCTCAAGCTAATCAGATGATTTTGCATAGCTACGAGTCTTCGAATGCAATGAAACTTTATGCCTAGCATGAGCAGAGTATCCTTAACGCTCTCCTGTACTCAAATGTCATTTTTAACACTCAGACAAAATCGCGCCCAAGATAGAAAACCTATTTTAGTTCAATCCATTTTAGCAGTTGAAGCACTCTACAGCTTCCTCTTAACGTCTCTACCTAATCCCAAGGTCAAAAACCAGTTTTGGTGCTTGTATTGTGCATAGGGAGCCAAATCAGCTTGTAGAGAGCATGACTAAAATCACACTTTCATTGTGAGAAACTTACATTAAATGAAAGAGCTTTCACCTGCAAACGCCTTGGTATGCTCGGAATAGCAATGCAACATTGTACAAAAAAGACACGAGGAATCAAAGAAATAGTAGACTCACGTTGATCTTCCGACAACAAATGCTTACTTATATAATCTAAAAACTTAGGTTTTTAATTACAAAAGTTGTCTTTTGTACCTTAGCCAAGGCTCAAAAAATGGATTCCTAGCTATTTGGGCTCAATACAAATTAAAGCTTAAAAACCTGCATATGATTACAAACCTCAACCCCTTTAGAAACATTGGCAATCAATAATATTACAATTCTTTGGACTTTGTGGGATTTTTGAGTGATACAAAGGGATTTAATAAAACCAATTGGATTTAAAAAATGAGTGGTATCCCTTTTGAAGCTCTTTCTCCCCGACTCTTGTTAGCTGAGTAGCTAACAAACGGTTCCACAAATTATAAAGCACCATTCACCTAGAGGTTTGGACATATCCAATACATGTATGTCTTTTCATAACTCTTTGAGATTTTCAATAAGAGATTCCAAATATATGTTGATGTCCTTAGCTTAGCGTTTTCTTCAAATTTTGATGGACAATATTAGATGCTCTTTTATCAAGTAAAGAAATGGTGGCAAGCTATAGTTTAGACTGACTGGCCAAGTAGACCATTTGTTTGATCACTTGGAGAATGGGTTTACATCATCTAAGACAGCATGCATCTCCATGCTTCATTGCTCTTTTGCAAACTCTAGCCATTCAAAATTTATATGCTTTAATACAAGACAATTGTGTAGAATTAAAATAATCACATCTCTACTCGCATTTTTATCTCCCTAATCCATAAGCTGTGCTAAGTCTGGGGTCCAAAATATATGTTGTATACGCAGAGTCAATGGAATATTACATAGATGTTTACGAGGGATGTTTTTGTTATCATCTTTAAACCAAGAGGCATCACGATTCACTATTTGGACACATTTTGTTGAACTCTATATAGAATACAACCAGTGGTACATGTGCATGTTGTACTGTAGTTGAATCCAAGTTTAGTCACCTCATCTCTTGATGTGGAAAGCACATTGCTAGAGAGTACAAATTTTTGCGAGAGCAATTAGCAAAGTCAATCAAGAACACACCATTCTTAAATTGAAACATAACACTTTATAGAGAAAAATCTCCAAAATTTTGCAAACAAGAGTTCACATACTTTGTTAGAGCTAAAGTAGATGCATTATTCCAAGGATATCGATCTTCAAGATTTAATATAAGTAAACTTGTACTTGGTCGTGAAAATTTTGAGCCTCTAAGCTGTGCTAAAGTGCTTCAAATCAAAGAGAGGTATTAGATGCGCATCTTTCTTTATACAAATCATCAATAAAATTAGCCATGCCATCATCATCAATGTCAAATACATTATCATCTTTATCAAATCATGAGCCATATATATTTTTTAGTCTCATAAGTGCTTTGATAATTCTTTGCAAAGGAGTCTGATGCAATCAAGCCATACCATGCAAAAAGGAATATTGGTATACAAACCATGCATGCAAAGCTATATGCCCATCATTCTCAACATCATAAGGTGGAACCTGCAACATCTAGAAGAGAACGTATTTTCAGAACATTCAACAAATATTCAGCATAAGGAAGCTCAACTTGATCAAGTAGCTCACTTTTGAAAATTATTTATTATGCATTGAGAAAAACATAAATTATAGTCAATTTTATCAATAAAAGATGATTTGTGACAATCAAATTATACATTTACTAGATCCAAACTAAGTAATCTCATAAAGCTTATCCCAAATTGTTATTCATGTTTCCACTTTAAAGCCATCTCAATTGTAGCACTCACGTGGAGGAGTTCTTTACAGTCTACGGAACCGCTAGTTCACTAGTTTCTCCCACCATCACTTTATGGTCAAATGGTGTTTACAAGAATATATCTTGGAACATCTTTGCCGATATGTCCTGGCTCATAGATATTTTTGCACTCCTCTTTAAAGATCGCATGAGCTTCAACATAGCTAAGTTCTTTTTCCATATCTACAAATCAAGGGAGCATGTCATGATTAGAAAATTTGTACGTGAAGCCAATCACTTCTCATGTTAAAACCACACATTTAGTTATATCTACCACCATGTTTCAAGAAAGGGACATAATAACTTTATCAATTAAACAATTTACATTTGCCACTACAAACCAGACAAAATCAAATCATCACTTTAGTCATTAGATGGTCGTAGACGAGATGTCATTACAGTGTCATAACCCACTCTATGGCCACCGTTTAGATAGAGACAGAGATCAAAAGCATAAGGTTGGGTTGAAGGATTATTTTGCTTGCCACTCTCAAGGTGTGTGCGTACATTGCTCAAAAAATACCTTTTGTTTTGCTCATGGGACACTAGCATGCACTTTATGAGCTGTTTACAAGTATGTCATATGGAGAAGAACTCCATGGATTTAGTCTAGTGGGGGATTAGTATAGGGGTGTACCAAAAAAAATCTCTCTCACTTTGCTTTTTGGTTTCTATTTGAAAATTGTGGAAAGGAGGAAAAATGGAGCATCATGTTGTGGGAGTGTAGGTCATTATGGAGGTAGTCATGTGCATGTAGATTCTTCAGGGTTTGAAGAAGAACATAAATAATGCTTAGGAGCAGCTCTATTGATCGTTGAGTGGTTACGTAGTCACAAATGGGCAGGTTGACTACCATCTACATTGCACTCTTTTATCCACTTCTCTACATGGCCATTGTACCAAAAATGTGAAAAGGGCATTGGATGCTCCACATGGCAAACCATGGAAAGTGGATAAATAATTCCATGGCCTGTCATGAGTGATGTCCAAATTTGTGGTTTCATCTTTAACCTGTTGATCCATTGTGGGTCCATGCAAGTGGACTTTTAAAATATTTGCAACAAACATTTAATCTTTAAATGAAGGGTGGATGACACCCACACACTTCACGTGTACCCATCTTACTTCTCACAGTTATGGAGCATGTATTCTAAAGATGATAGTATCTATCAAAAGATGTAATACAGAGGGGATCTATGACTGGTATAAAGCAATAGCTGCACTGGCAACCGGCTCTCCTCTAATGGAGGCTCCTATATCTTTAGTAACACTATAAGAGTTGGCTTCCACTCTCATACACTATTCTAATATTTCTAGGTTCTCCTTGGTCTTGAACTCAGTATACAACTATTGCACAAGTTGTATGCAAGTAGCTATGCTCGGCAAAGTAGTAATATGAGGATTTTTTAGCTCTTGAAAATTAGTCTTTGTGATCTTCCCAATAGACTACTTGACTTTGTTCAATAATGAACCTAATGTCATTAGTGATATGTCAAAATAAGTGGGTGCAAATACGACCTACATCTTCTCAAATATAGACTTGGTTAAAGTCTCTGTAAACTGGTAATAATGGTTTAGAGCTGAACATTGGTTTAGATAGTGACAAAGTTTGGTCTATAACATGTGGTCAAAGTGGCATACTATAATATCAAAGATGAACTTTTGCTAATGTTTCGACAGCTTGGTGTCCACCATATCTGTAAGATATAATTTCAAAGTATAAACATTATGAAATGAGTACAAACTATCAAACTCATGTCATGATTGTGAACCATAAACCCTATGATATAATTTGTAGCCAAAAACACTATGTTATGATTGCAAACCATACACTATACAATAAATGATTGAAAGTTTAAAGACAAACAAAGCACACACAAAAAGAGATAGATAGATATATAGATTTGTATATATAGAGAAAGAGTGTAGAAGGCGAAGAAAGTCCCAGCAGGCAAGAATTGCTCCTTAGAAATCCGACCACACCGGGAACAACTACACTTAACTAAATGGCAATAACTACAATAGTTACTATAGTAACTTTATAAACCTATAAATAGGAGCCACTACATTGTATCTCGGCTTATTTTTTGGATTTTTGTACTCTTGGTTTATGAGCTTTTAGCTTGATAATCTCTTGGCTTTCAACTCTATAATCACTAACTCCTGTAAGGAATCCTGATACTTCATCCGAGCTTCAACGTGTTGTACATAGTACTAATTATCCTTGTACTACTGATTTGAATCTATAATACCATTCCTAATCTTCCAGTTTGTGTCTCCCAGTTCAGTAAAGTTATCTATTTCCATCAAGTACTTAATTTCAATCATAACTAACTGAACTGCCTAGATAATTAGTAGCTCTGAACTCTAACCCTGGAATAGCTATCTGAAGCGACCAACTCTCATTTCATTTTGGTGATCACAATGGCTAGACCTGATTCCTCTTAGACCAAAAAGCTCTATCTCCCAGTTAGCATTCTTAGCTACTACAAACATGCCGCCCAGAGTCAATCATTGTCAAAAATTGTCAACCCGGTTGCGCACTGATTCCACACGAGTAGACCCTATTCCAAAAGTGTCAGAAAGAGAGTCTGATACTAATAGGGACCCCAAGAGGGAGACTAAGGCTCAAGAGGAGCACAGTAATGCTGAAGAGGCCAAAGACTCTCAACATTCCAATCACTCAAGGAGGAGAAGGGCTGAGCATGAGCAATGAAAAACTAGGACTCAAAGACAATTGAGGCCAAGGGTAGCAAAGGCAGTCGTCATAGTACAAGCAGGAAGGCCAAGGAAGAAACTAGGACTGAAACTCAAAAAGAAGGTCACTGGGCTTCCGACACTGATCATTACAAGAAGTCATGCAGACGCAGTCAAGGAACCCAGAGCAGAGGATCCAGAGATAATTCGGACATGCATGATTACACTACTTCTTTAAAGATTTCTTTTCCAGTTTTCAAAGGTGGGAAAAAATATGAACCTGATGTCCACATTCAATCCTTTGAGCAATATGATGAATTAAAGAATATTGATGAAGATGATTGGGAGAGTATTTTTCTCAAACACTAAAGGATGCGACGAGGAAATGGTATTACGACTATCTAGCTTGCTAGCTTAGGTCTTACAATAAACTGATCAAGGCTTTTATACTTGAGTACTCAAACAAAAGATGAGATGAAGACATTCTCTGTGAGTTGGACAAGATCAGACAAGGAAAATTGTCTGTAAGAAGCTTTGTGAAAAAGATCAAAGAGTTGACTAGGTAGCTACAAGAACCACCTTCCGAAAAAAGACTGCGTGCATGGTTTTTGAATGGGTTTCATAGCAAGAAGATGATAGAGAAAGAGGTACCTGACACCTATGAAGAAGTTTAATGACTTGGTGTAGAGAGATTCGAAGCTTGAGCAACAAGCCATAAAAAGAGGAGGTCTAGCAGTAGCAACTCTTCTACAGAGAATTCCAACTTCAATGAGACTTCCAGTAGTTTTGATAGTAGTTCAGACAAAAAGAGCAAGGACAACGCTAAGAAAGGTTCTTGGTCCCAAAAATTTGACAAAATGGCCAGGCAGATTACTGAAATTAGCCAGACCAGACAACCGGTTAGGAAGATGGAAACATGGTGATCCAAATAAAATTTGAGAGATCATGTTTCCAACAAATGCCCACAGTGCATGTATTGCAAGGTGTATGGCCATCTCTGAAATAACTGTGTCATTCGAATCCATCATTTCAAGAAAGATAAAGATTTGTGTCTGATTGCATTTACAGACGTTGAATCAACTAAGGTAGAGACGACCAGTGGACGTAAAGAGGAAAATTCGAGTACTAGTGGGATTGGTATTGGGTGCGGCAGATACCAAGCGGGTACAGACCGAGGTCGACGTCGTGGTAACTTTCAAAATCAAAGTCTTAAGTGCTATAATTGTGGGAAATATGGGCACTTTGCAGCTCAGTGTCCAGAGGCACCCAGTATTGAGGCTTTTGTGGAAAAAGCAACGAAACCAGTTCTAGTACGGGCAGTCACTCACAATAAAGGGGTGATTATTGAAGAACTTCCAAAAGAGTGTGAAGCTAGTCATTCTTGAAACCAATAAAATGGATTGAGTAGAGAGAGTCTGGAAGGCTAAGGGCAAGGAGAAGGTAGTCAATGAATGGCAAGATCAGTGAGAGCTCGCATCTAAGATCAAAGAGGATCTAGATAAGAAGATACCAGAATAGATAAAGAGTTCTAATGCTTGTGTTATTCAGAAGATACGAGCCTAGTCTTCTAAGAAAAGGCAGCTAGATAAGTCAGGATCTGGAACATTAGGCAAAATTTGGACTCACAAAGGGGCCCTTTAAGGAGTTTGACTTTACCTCTCTCTACCAAAACGGGCGCATGGATAAATTTTTGCAAATAAACTCCAAAGTTGGCGGAGTTTTGAGAGTTAGAATGCCCTCTTCAAGCTCTATCTACTACTGATATATAGCACGCCATGAGATTCCTCATATTTTAGAAGATTCTTTTTTTGATTCACTTAGATTCCGACAGAGTTGTCACATCATAGGTGAATCAAAAAAAGAATCTTCTAAAATATGAGGGATCTCATGGCGTGCTATATATCAGTAGATAGAGCTTGAAGAGGACATTCTAACTGTCAAACCTCCGCCAGCTTTGGAGTTTATTTGCAAATATTTATCCATGCACCCGTTTTGGTAGAGAGAGGTAAAGTCAAACTCCTTAAAGGGCCCCTTTGTGAGTCCAAATTTTGCCTAATGTCTCTGAGACCATGCTGCAGTGCAAGGATTGGTGGATGATCTAGGGAAGGTCAAATCAAATTTGACTACAATAGAAAACATTGAATTAGGAAAAGCACAGTGTCTTTCTTAGTGTTAGTCAAGGCTCAGTAGAGACACCATAACTAAGAATTAGCAATGTGAAGATAGTCCCGATTCCTTGAGTTCTGATGATAATTCTGACTAGGAGAGAGAAGAGATCCATTTCAAATTTGTGAAATAATTCAGCAACTGACGGTCAAATTAGAGGATATCAAGAAGACTTTGCATGAAGCAACAAATTTTATCAAACAACGGAGAAAAGTTGAAGCTGATGCCATAGTAGTTGATTTGTCAACTATCAAAAATGATGAGGTGCCACTAATCCAAGTGGATTACAAGGTCATAAAACAATGGGATCCGCTATCCGGTGCCATACTGGATGGAGGGGTGGGTGCGAATATTCTGGGGACACATCTTCAGCAAAGGCTTGTATCAATGATTTAAAAACAACACCCTTTAAGGTTAGAATGACTGATCATTGAGTTGTTCAAGCATTTGGTATGATCAAGAATATGCAAATTAGGGTGGGTAAAGAGAAATTCAAAACCAGCTTTTTGGTACTGGATGTCCAAGGAGCATACGGTATGCTACTGGGACGACCATTGCTTTGGACGGCGCAAACTGTTCACGATTATGCGAATTAGACCTTAACTATTTAGGGAACCACCAAGAGAAATAATTAATATGTTGCTATCTATCATCAAGTCGATCTTCTCTTTATTCTCTAGGAGAATTCTCTTAAAAATGATCATATAGCTATTTAAATACCGCTACTTTTCATGTAACAAGTCCAATTCCATTACATTGGTATCAGAGATATTGGTTTCTCTTTCCTTATTTAGGAAGAGAGGTCCTTAAGGTGTCCACCAAAGGTTGGACTTGTTAATTGCAAGAGGGTAAGCGGGACACGGATCTTTTTCCTTAGTGGGAAGAACTTAGCTAGAGGTGCAATGTTGAGAACCATAGACTTAATAATGGAGTCTTTTGGGACTTGCATTTGGCTTAACCATTATTGAGCTAATAGAAAACTCGACAGAAACCATATTCTATCGGGCACTGTTAGACCCTCTCCAGTACTCTTTGCAATCAACAATCTCTAAACCACAGGTGTTGTTGCTTGAAAGCTGATTTTCAAGAGTCAAGAAGGATAGCAACTACATTTTTGAGGTACCAAAGCACAAAGAACTACTTACATAAGTTTAATTAGCATGGCTGGCAATAATAAAGATAGTAGAACGAATGTTGATAGCTTTCATTTTGCACATGAAGGTGCTACTGAAGATGCCCCCATGCTTGTGAACTACCTTGTCACTAGGCTGCAACAAGCTATGGTCAACCCTGCCCTACAAGCCAAAGTCACCCAACAACTTCGTAGTTATGCTCCTTCAAACTCCCCAAAGACGAGTGAGAGCTTAGGAAGCCTCTTAATGAGACTTCCAAAAGACAACTCTATGCAGGTAGAAAAAGAGGAAACCACTGCAAGAGAAAGAAGTGATTTGGAGGATGTGGCTTCACAAAGACGGCGGTCTCAATGATTACCAACGCCTCCTAAGATAAAATGATCACCGCATAGTCCTTCTCCTCGTCATTCTGACAAGGAAGCGAGGAACCAGGGGAAGGAAAAGACGAGAAAGAGTTCACCCTCTTCTCCATCTTTGTTATCTTCCTCCTCTCCAAATGAAAGCATCGGATATTCTCCTAAAGAATACAAGAGGAGAGGACATCACAAGCCCCATGATGCTTGGAAAATGTCTTACAAGCTAAAGAAGTTCAAGGAGGGTGGAAAGAGCATCTCGTTTCTCACCTATGATGGCACCTTTGGTGCTCCAGACAAAGTTTTGGCCTTCATCCAACATTTCAATGCGGCCTTTGGAGACGAGGGCTTCACATAGTCCTCCAAGATATTCCATGTAGCTATGCACTTCCAAAAGTCTTCCCGTCAATGGTGGGCTAGTATTCATAGGAATGGAGAATCCCCAAGAACATGGAAAACTCTACAAGTTTCCATAATGAAGCAATTCCTTGCAAGTGATACCAAGGACAAAGTGCTCATCGAATGGTGAAGTTTTAAGCTACTCTTCAACGAGTTTATCCATAAATATGTAGAGAAGTTTTGGGATTTACATCTCAAAGCTACATTCTTTCAAAGGATAGACTTCGACAAAAAAAAGCAACAATTTTGTGTGGGATTACCTTGAGAAATGGCCGAGTATGTCAGCTCACAACGGCCTAGCAGTATCACCAAAGTCATCCACCACACTATGGTTGCTTCAAGGATCAATTTCCAACAAGGGGCAAGAAGAAATTTCAAGCCTATGGAAAACAAGGATTGAAATGAAGCGAAAGGGGAGAGCAATGCTCAAAACTCTTTCCAAGGAAACACCAACACCAACAGTAACAAAGCCAAGGAGAAAGGAGCTTACAAAGGTAAAAATTAGCTTTCTCTCAAAGAATTAGAGGCCTTTTGTAAAGACCATAAATGCTTTAAGTGTGGGGAACAAGGACATGGTTATCGTTCTTGCCCCTAAAGAAATGTACACAATGACACTCCTAGAAATTCCATGGCTGAAGCTCCAAAATAGGATACTCATTGCAAAGGCTCATCCTTTTCCTATGCTTGGAGAAAGGTGAGGGAGCATGATGCCCTTATTCTCTTTGACCCTGGATCTACGCACAACTTTATATCAAAGGAGTTGGCCACCAATCTGGGCATACAAGATTTTGAAATGGGAGATACAGCCACTACTGATGGAGCTTTCAAGGGACAACAAGCCTCCATCATGCCCTTAATTGGGAAGGTGAGGCTTTGTGTCCAAATCTATGTCAACATAGAAGATTTCTTCATCTCCCCTCTCCAACACGAGGATGCTATCCTAGGGGTACCATTGTTCAACCGCATGGCTGCCAACATAAAGCTCCCTCCTCAAAAGAGAAATCTACTTCACCTACAGGGAAAAGAGCATGTATATAGATGCTAATAAGTTTGGTCGTACTATACCACTTGTAAATTCACAAGCTTTTGATAAGTCAATGAGAAGCTTGGTTTCTGCGTACATAATTTTTGTCAAAGAATCCACTAATGACCCTAATGTTTTAGGTGAAGATGATAGGAATCAAGAGGGATTAGAGTTGAATAATTTCTTAAATGGATTCCAATATGTTTTTATCGAAGACATCCCTAGAGAGATACCTCCCAAAACGAAGGGATGATGACCATAACATAGAGCCTCTACCTCGGAGCTCACCACCTAATAAGCCTCCTTATAGAGTTTTTCAAGCTCAACAAGATGAGATTATGAGGCAAGTGCATGAATTGGTAGATAAAGGGACTGGTGCGGCCTAGTTTCTCTCCCTTTTGTTCACCAGTCCTTCTAGTGAAAAAGAAAGATGGCACGTACCACATGTGTGTGGAATATCGAGCACTAGACCATATCACTGTCAAAAACAAATTTCTTGTAACACGGGTAGAATATATGTTCTATAAGCTACAAGGCTTGTCTTACTTCAGTCGGATTGACCTTAAAAGTGGCTATCATCAAACAAGGATAGTGAATGAAGATATCATAAAAACGGTGTTTTGCACAAGGTTTGGTCTTTATGAATATCTTGTCATCCCTTTTGGCTTGAAAATTTCTATAGCCACATTCAACTGCCTGATGGAGAAAATCTTTCAATCCTACTGTGTGTTTCCTGGTGGAGTGTTCTTTGATGATATCATCATCTACTCCAAATCCATTGAGGAGCATAAGCAACACCTCTAGGTAATTTTTAAAGCTTTAAGGGAGATTAAACTTTTCAATAGTCCAAAGAAGAGTGAAGTTTTCCTTCAAAAGATTCAATACTTATGTCACATTATCTCTCAAGATGGTATGTGTATGGATCCAACAAAGTTAAAGGTAATAAATGGATGGCCTAACCAAAGGATTCTACACGAGCTACGCACCTTTATTGGTATGTGTGACTACTATAGATGTCTCATAGCTAAGTTCTCCCGAATAGAAGGATCATTACATAAATTGACAAAGAAGAATGTTAAGTAGGTATGGTCTGCCAACAAGGAGAAAAATGCGTTTAATAAACTTAAAGAAAAGCTTACGTCTCAACCGGTTCTTGCAGTTTTGGACCTCTCAAAACCATTTGAGGTCTAATGTGATGCTTGTGGGGATTGCCTTGGAGCAATCTTGCTTCAAGAAGGGCATGCCATAGCATATAAGATTCAAAGACTCAATTCCGATAAGCGTGTCTTGGGCATCTACAAAAAGGATCTACTAGATGTCCTACATGCCCTTGATACATGGAAGCACTACCTTTTGGGCACTCCATTCATCCTACAAACGGATCACCAAAGTCTTAAGTACTTCATGATGCAAACCAAGCTCTCTGACAAACAAATGGAATGGGTAAATTTTCATATTGCTCACATTGCTGGCAAGCACAATCAAGCAGCTAATGCACAATCAGGATGGCCAAGGGCTAACGCGATGTCCATAGAAACTCACAAAATGATCTATCTTCCATGATAGATGAGTATGCTACTGACCCCAAGTTTAAAGATGTGATTTCAGCCCTTACCTTAGGGAAGAAATAAGAACCATTCACTTTGCAGGATGGTTATCTTCTCCATGGAAATTGGCTATGTGTTACTCACTCTTTTTGCAAGAAAGTAAAGTATGAGTCCCATGCTCCTCCCTGTGCGGGGCATAGATGGATTCAACCCACTCTTCAAGTAGTAGAGACATAATTCTATTGGCCTACCATGAAAGTGGGCATACAAGAGTATGTTTCCAAATGTGTGGTATACCAAAAGACCAAGTATGATAGGGGGAAGGAACCCGGATTAGTCCAGCCATTGCCAATTTCTAATTCACAATGGCAGAGAATATCCATGTATTTTATCTTTGGATTACTGAAGTCTATCCATGGGCATACGAGAATATGGATGATAGTTGAGAGGTTTAGCAAACAAGCACATTTCATACCTGTCAAAAAGACTATCAAGGCACACCAAATGGAAACCATGTTCATATCCCAAATTTTTAAACACCATGGCTTGCCAACATCAATAGTGTTGGATAGAGATCCTCGAATGACCAATAATTCTTGGAAGGGTCTCTTTGACAATTTAGGTACATGGCTAAATTTATCTTCAGCTTATCACCCACAAACGGATGGCCAAAGTGAAATAGCCAACCTTACAATTCTTGATCTACTCAAGAATTATGCTACATAAGTAGATCAATGTGCCCAATGGGAGAAGTAAGTACCTTTTGTAGAGTATGCATACAATAACACTGTCCATACCACTACAAGGAAGGATCCTTTTGAAATCATTGAGGGAAGACATAAATGTCCCTTGCTACTTAAGGTACATGGGAAGATCTTCGTCTCGCTGATGATTATAGCCGAGACCTACAAGAATCTTTTCAAAAGATTAAGGAGGCTATATCCATCTCCCAATAAAGGCAAAAGCCTACTACTGAAAAGAACAAAATCACCTTAGCCTTCAATGAGAATGATTGGGTCCTACTCAAGTTTCCCAAAGCTTGATTGAGGCAAACTATGGGCAAAAGTCCTACGGGGCACCAAAAGTATTATGATAAGTTAGCAAAAACATACTATGGTCCTTTCCAAATATTAAAACCAATCAATGAGATGGCCATTCAACTCAAGTTGCCCAACCATTGGATCATTCACAATGATTTTAATGTGAGCGTGCTCAAGAATTACAAAGGAGAGCCACCAAAAGAACCAATAATTGAGGATCTGCCAGAGATCAAAGATCAAGAAGAGGTGTTGCAGTCCGAATTAATTCTTTGACACAAAGACAAGGTACTAAGACATGGTAAGATTATCTGAAGGTATATTATTAAATTTAAAAACTATCCTTTTGAAGATGCTAGATGAATGCAAGTAACACAGCTTAAGGATCGTATAAACCTTGCCAATGCTTACAATGCTACACTAGCGTAAGTAAATAAGACTAATTCTCATTTGTGCACAAATTTAAATAGTATGAATGCTTATAATCATGTTTGTGATGACGACGTCACTCAGACACCAAGTAGCATTTGTCACTCTACTTTGGGAGTTTGATATGGACTGAAGAGCATACATGCTTGCGGTAGCGCTAAGTCTCCCAAGCACCAAATGGACTAGTCATCCATTCTAGAATGATGTCGTAGGGTAAAAAGGGATCCTCTACCCGCTAAGAAACGTAGACTAATAAATAAGACTTTATCTCTTCTACCTCATAGTAGAGGAGGACTATGGTTTCAAGAGAGAGGTAATGTCATAAAATTTGATATCTACCTATTCCAAAAAGACTTTCTCATATTAAACTGTTATTTTAATATGGGGGAGATGAATGGGAATAAGAGGTAGAATATATTCATGTGCATATAATGTAGCTTAGAAGACCTTAGGGTTAGATTTATTAAAGAGCTCCAAAGGCTAGTGTTAAAAGTCCTTATACTAGGACCTTAAGCAAGCTGGGATTGACCTTGAGGTGGGAACCCTACCCAAGCTTAAGGTGCTTAAGGTGGTGTTTGTGGGAACCCTGCCCAAGTTTGAGGTGCTTGTCATGCTTAAAATACTAAGGTGCTTGAAGTGTTCAATTCGAACATGATCTCTCAAAGATTGTCATGCTTAAATGACTAAGGGGCTTGAAGTGTCCAATTCAAATATGATCTCTTAAGAAGCATAAAAGACACATGTCAAGATCCTCCCCATTTTGCCCTCATGATGTGATGGAATCTTGTTGAATAGTCTTTAAAGGGGTCCAATGAGAATTTAGATGCATTAAAATAAATACTTAAGATCTTTATCTCAAAGAGGGAAAAGAGGACACTTGTCCAAATGATATAATTAAGTAATACAGGAGAGAGAGAGAGAGAGGGGTCCACCAAGCATGAGAGGGGGGAACTGATTTGGGCATCAATAGTCTCATTATCTCACACACACACTTTGATGGTGTGAAGAAAATAACTCCATCTCCTTCTCGAAGCTTGAGAAGTTGAGAGCCTACACCAACAACTCTTGGCTATGGAATGCAAATCCAACCAAGAGCCAAGCTTCAATGACATGCTCATCTTCTGTACCATCTGGATTATTGTGCTAAGCTAATCTACAAGAGTAATCTATGGTGAGGAACTTACTTCTTTCTCATATGTTTCTTCTTCTTTCTATTCCCTAACCTCATTCTCTGCTATCTCTCTCCACCTTTGAAGGTGTTTGAGGTCTTGGGATTGATGCCTGGAGTAGTTAATGCTTTCATTAAGTTGATTAAGGGTATAATTTTGATGCACGAAGTTTTCCATCTTCATTGCATCGATTAGGTCTTAAGTAACACAAAGCTTGTATTGTACCAAGTCTCTCATTAAGGGAGAATCTATAACACAACAACCTTTTGGAGGGGGGACTGGCTCTAAGTAAATCTGGTCCTCAACTATTGTCAACTGCTCTAATTCTCTCTCTTACAAGGTGTTGTTCATGCCAAGATAACTATGTATAATTAATATGTTTCTATCTATCATTAAGTCTTTTCTTTATGCTCTTGAATAATTCCCTTAAAAATGATCAATATATTTATTTTAATTCCACTCTCTTCCATGTTACAAGTCCAATTCCGTTACATTCTACCACAAAATTTCTATGTTCTCACTACATCAAACCTTTTTCCGGATGTAGTACAACAATTGAATCCTAGCAAGTGCCTCTTAAAATGGACTATGGAGCTACAAGAGTATGAGTTTGAATTAAAATTTGATAATTCTGTTAAAGCTCAACTGGTACACATAGTGGTGCACAAGGGAAGGAATCTCCTGTCTTACGCAAGAGTTGACAAGGATGATCATGAAAAAAAGTGGATATTATAGATGCATATATGATGATTTGATGGTTCATATAGGAAATTTCTTTAAAATGCAAGCAGTGGGTTGATCATCAAGAATCCAAAAGGTAATGTAATATTTTCTACAGCTTACGATCTTGATGAAGCTGAAAGCAACAATGAGGCCGAGTACCTCACGCTTTCCTTGGATTGGAGTAGTGCGTTGAGTTTGGATTGAGGAGAGTCATTGAAAGGGGATACATTGCTAGTCATGAATCAGTTACTTGGTTTGTGGAGAGTTAGAAAAGACAACTTAAAGAAATGGTTTTATGGCATCAAGAAGCTCTTGCATGAGTTTGAGTAGATACAGTTTAAGTATGGTTTTATGGCATCAAGAAGCTCTTGCATGAGTTTGAGTAAATACAATTTAAGCATGTTCCTTTTGAGAAGAATAAAGAAGTTTATGAGTTGTCTAGGGATAAGCTGGCTGCTTTGGTAGCTCCTTTAAGGGTCAAAGAGGCCTTGTATGTAAAAAGGGAGTCACTACAAGATGTAGAAATATTTCTTGGTAAAGCCCACCTTTCAGAGGGAATGTCAGAGATTCGACAGAAGAGAATAATTGCAAAAACAAGAAACTACACATTGATAGGGCAGGATCTCATGTTTCATGGTAGAGATAGCATTCTAAGGAAAATTCTATATAATGAAGAAATAGGTTTAATTTTAAAGAGTTTCCATGAATAAATAGTTCATTAAGGCAGGGACTAGGCTGTTTTTCCCATTTTGAGAGTTAGTTATTGTTGGTCCTCCATGATGAGAGATGCTTATTTTTTGTGAAAATCATGCCATGAATGTCAAGTGTCTACAAATATAAAGCTTTTGGGTGAGCCTCAAAAAGCTATAATGTCGTTTGATGCATTTGCAAAATGGGGAGTGGATGTTGTAGGTCCGATGCCAAGGACCAATACTAGAAAAATGTATATCCTTATGGTTGTGGACTATTTGACAAAGTGGGTGGAAGCAAGAGCTTTGAAAGATGTAATAGCAGGAAGAGTGGCCTCTTTCTTGTATGAATAAGTGTGTTATAGGTTTGGAGATCCTATGATTATCATTAGACCAAGGTTTATAGTAAAAGTTGTTTGTGCCTTCATAGATAAATTGAAAATTCAACATAGGCATTCGTCTCCTTACTACCCACAATCTAATGGGTAGTAAGAAGATGTTGTCAAACTATGCTAGAGAGAATCCCAAAGAGTGGCACCCTGGACTTGGAAAAGTGTTTGTTGTTGGAATTAGGGTTGCAGAGAAACACACACAGCTTGGAGAAGACGAAGGAAGCTCAAGGAACACAATAGAGAGTGTGTTACTTAGTGTGCAATGGAAAGATTGATAGCCCTAGAGTGATGGGCGTATATACAATGCACGGGTGAAAAAACCTCCTAAAGAGGGAAAAAATGCCCCGACAGGCCTAGTGTGTTCACACACATCACTACCACATGTATATGGTAACAAATCCCCACTAGAGTGATGCGGTGAAGGAGAGTTGGCACATGAGTAAAGGGAAGTGCCATGCCCTGAAGACAGGATCAGTCCACAAAGGGGAGTAAGCCCAAAGCTTTGTGGAAAGCTTCAAGATTCTCACGAGACAATGCCTTTGTGAAAAGATCTGCAAGGTTTTCCTGTGTTGGCACATAAGCCAAGCTGATCTCTCCTGCTGAGAGCCTCTCCCTGTGCTTTGTGCGAGCATGAAAAACTGGGTTCCTCGCAACTGCCAATGCACTCTGACTGTCAGTGTAGATAGCGTTGGCAGTGTCCTGTCCAACACCGAAATCAGCCATAAGGCTTCTAAGCCATACACACTCAACCGTAGCTGTGAAGACTTCCCTGTACTCAGCCTCACAACTCGAAGTGGCCACAGTAGGTTGCTTCTTGCTCAACCATGATATACATGAACTTCCAAGCATGAAACAAAAACCTGATGTGGACACTCGCGTGTCAAAAGAACCAGCCCAATCTGAGTCCCAAAAAGCATGTAAGTCTGGCGGCAATGATCCCCCCTTGGGATAAAACAAGCCAAGATGTAAAGTGCCACTAAGGTAGCGGAAAATCCTCTTGACAGCCTGCCAATGCTTAGACCCTAGGCTATGAATAAATCTGTTGACCTGTGAGACTGCAAACTGAATATCCAGCGTCATGTTGCATACATAAATGAGGCACCCAACAGCAGTTTGGTAAAGAGTGACATCAGCAGGATCGCCAGCATCATGTAGACTCAACTTCAAACCTGTTTCCATGGGAGTGGCAATAGGTTTGCAATCCTCAAATCCAAACTTACATAGCAATGTCTCTATGTAACTTTTCTGACACAAGGCAATACCACCATCACACTGCTTAAACTGTATACCCAAGTAATGATGCAAAAGCCCCAAATCTTTCATCTTGAAAGTAGCATTCAAATCAGCCTTAAATTCAGCAATATGTCTCTCATTTGGTCCAGTGATCAGCAAATCATCAACATAAAGAACCACGATGAGAAATACATCACCCTCACGCTTTACATACAATGTGTTTTCTGTTGGACTGTTACGAAAGCCTTGTTTGACCAAATGAGTGTCAGCTTTCTCATACCAAGCATGAGGAGATTGCTTCAACCCATACAAAGCCTTGTTACATTTGCACACTTTGTCCTCTTGTCCTTTTATGACAAAACCGCGAGGCTGCGTTACATAAACTTCCTCAAATATGTCACCATTCAAGAAAGCAGTAACAATGTCTGATTGATGTACATTCCAACCAAAATGAGCTGCCAATGCACATAGAAAACGCACAGTAGTCATACGACAAGTGGGAGCAAAAGTCTCTTCATAATCTATGCCTTTTTGCTGTGCATAACCCTTTGCAAGAAGTCGAGCCTTACGGCGATCGATCTCACCATCCGGTTTGCGTTTCAACTTGTAAACCCACTTCGTACCAATGGCCTTTTTGCCAGGAGGCAAATCACATAAAGTCCATGTGTCATTTTCTATAAGTGCATCATATTCTGATTGCATGGCAGCCATCCAATTTTTTGAATTTTGTGCTTCATCAAAAGACAGAGGCTCATCAACATCATGTAAGCTAGACATAGCGAAAGCATAACAATCTGATGCATAAGATGCATGGCGAGATCCTGAACGAGTACGACTAGACAAAGGTGCATCCAATTTACTATCACGCAAAGTGTGCACCAGCCATTTTGGCATACCTCTAGCCTGCTCATTTTCAGCCCTTTCCTCATCAAGTACATCATGTACATTTGCATCAGTAATAGGCTGATCTAAAACATTTTCAGAAACCCCCATAGGCTGTACATTTGCCTCATTGGAACTTACATTCGTATTTCCACCACTGAAAAGAGGCAACAAAGTGTCATAAATGTCCTGTGAGCTTACATTAGTGTCTCTAGTACATGACAGCAAGGGCTGAACAGAATCTTCCACAAACACTACATCCCGAGAAACCAGAATATGTTTTGTTTGCGGATGATATAACTTGTAACCTTTGCTTTCAACACTATAACCAACAAAAATACAATTGACAGCCTTATCATCCAATTTTCTGCGCTGCACTTGTGGCACCAAAGCATATGCCAAACAGCCAAAAACACGCATGTGCTCAATAGAAGGCTTTCTATCATGCCATGCTTCATATGGAGTAATAGATTGCAAAGCTTTCGTAGGACACCTGTTTAGTACATAAGTGGCACACATGATGGACTCAAGCCAAAAGGAATGCGGTAAAGCTTGACTTTTGACCATACATCATGCCATTTCCGTTAGTGACCTGTTTTTCCTCTCAGCAACACCATTTTGCTGAGGCGTATAAGGCACTGTACATTGGTGTTTTATCCCACGACTAGCCAGAAATGCATTAAATTCATGAGACATATACTCGCCCCCTCGATCGGAACGGAGGGTGCCCATAGTACATTTCGAGACATTTTCAGCCATAGATAGAAATTGTTTGAAGCACATAAAAACTCGGGACTTCGCTTTAAGCAGAAATACCCATGCATGCGTGGAGTAGTCATCAATGAAAGTCATGAAGTACAGGTAATTGCCCAAGGACGGAGTTTGCATGGGCCCACAAACATCACTATGCACAAGCTGCAACCTGCATGTGGCCCGAACTGAAACATCCTTTGGAAACTTAGAATGCTGCATCTTACCCAAAATACAGCCTTCACAAACATGTTTGGCAGGTGCTTCAAGAGGCGGCAAAGAAGCAACCATATCAGATTTCTGCAAACACAGCAAACTGGCAAAATTCAGATGACCAAAACGTGCATGCCAAAGTTTTGCATCTGAAATAGCCCTTGAATCTGCAATAGCATTTGCAAAATTTTGTCCACACTTGTCATACAAAGTGAGCTTATACAGCCCATGGCACAGAAGCCCAGATGCAACAATTTCATCACCAAAACTGAGATCATGAACTGTACATCTGTCATCCACAAATTTGACTACAAGTCCAAGTCTAGCAAGTGCGGATACAGACAAGAGATTCTTCTTGATCCCAAGTACATAAAGTGCATCAACAAGTGTGAAAGAACTGCCATTAGTAGCAGTAAGCACAATCTTTCCAACTCCTTGAACTGGATAAGAGGCATTGTTGGCACAAGTGACTGAATTCCCATGAGGGACAAACTCGAGAGAGGTAAACAATTCACGATGTGAGGTAATGTGCTTTGTAGCACCACTGTCAAAATACCACACATGTGAATCTGCAACAACTGACAAGCATGCATCATGGACAACAGAATTGTAAGTGCACTCTGCGCTAAAAGCCCATTCTGCATCAACATCAGCATTACAGTCTCCTTTCACAGAAGACTCAACAATGGCTGCATTTGTAGTGGAACCAGCATTTGCAGTGGAACCAGCATTTGCAGTGGAACCACCCTCTTTCTTCTTAGCCTCTTTGGCCTTCAACTTAGGACACGACTTGATCAAGTGATCATTGGCTTTACAATAATGGCAATGCATCTTGTTTTTTCCCTTATCACCAGAATTACTAGATGAAGTACTGCTAGCAGAAGCATTAAGAACATAATTTTTGCCACTCGCAGCAGAACCATAAGAAGTGGCTGCATTACTGTTACCACCCTTTCTTTGAGAAGCAATAAAAGCCTGTTCAACTGCACGCTGCCTAGTCCTGTTTTTTCTCGAAAGTGACTCTTGCAACAGCAATGTGCATAATGCATCAAACTTGACAACTTCAGGATTTCCTTGGGTCATCAGTCTCCAAGTACTAGCAAAAGTCTTGTAGGAATCTGGTAAGGCATCAAGAACAGTCTACACAAGGGAACTGTCTGAAATGACTTCACCTGTAGAAATAAGCTGCTCATTGATATACTTGACACTAGCAAGGAAAGTGTCCATATCATCTTCCTCATGCATAATCTTTGACTCGAGCTCTTTACGCAACAAAGCAATTTTATCCTCATTGCGGCTTGCATAAAGACCTGCTAGAATATCCCAATCCTGTTTTGCAGATTTTGTTGAACGGATGTGAGGAACAATGGTGCGCTTCAAAGACAACGCAATCAATGCATGATCCTGCACATCCTTAACATCCCAACGAGCTTGTTCTGCCGTAGGCAAAACAACTCTAACATCTGCAATCCTTGCAGCAAGACCTGCAACATCCTCAACATTGCCTACATCCTCAGAACCAGGATGTACATCAATGCCTTGCACAATGTTCCAGACACCCTTTGACACAAGAACATGTTGCATCATAGAAGCCCACATAGGGTAGTTTTCCCCATCAAACCTATCCTAAACAGCAAACATCTTGAACACATCTGTGTTGTTGTTGTCAACCATGGTAAATGCTGCACTTGATGTGAAAACTGCCCGAAAATAGGAGAAACGGAGCGGGAACGACCTGTGCTATATAGCACAAACCGTAGAAGATTGTAAGGCACCTGTTATACAGAAAACGACACTGACATAAATTTTGCACAAAATGACGAAATAGCCTGTGCAGTACTGCCTGTAGTGGAAATGGAGTCCGAAATGAGCCCAAATCAAAATTATGAGCAGACCTAGGTCTTTGAGCTACCCAAAACATTTTGTCAACTTGCGAACGCTCGCCAAAGCTCATTGAAATCGAAGAAAGTGAGCAGGCGTGTTCTGGAGCAGCTGGCGACTAAGCCCGGGAGGACGTGACCTGCTCTGATACCCATTGTTGGAATTAGGGTTGCAGAGAAACACACACAGCTTGGAGAAGATGAAGGAATCTCAAGGCACACAATAGAGAGTGTGTTACTTAGTGTGCAATGGAAAGATTGATAGCCCTAGAGTGATGGGCGTATATACAATGCACCGGGGAAAAAACCTCCTAAAGCGGGAAAAAATGCCCCGGCGGTCCTAGTGTGTTCACACACATCACTACCACATGTATATGGTAACATTTGTGGTCTTATAGAACTACATGTAGAGTGTCTACAAAGTCTACACCATATGAGCTTCTTTAAGGAAAGAAAGCTCGTATGCCTATACATGTGCAAATGGATGCATTGAAATTGTTGTGTAGAATGCAAGATGAGCATAAAGACAAGTTGCAAGAAAGCATTTTTTCTCTAGAGTTTTTGCAAATGAGTAGAGAAAAAGCCAGTGATTATTATCTTCAACAAGCAGAGACAAGGATGGAGAAAATGAATAAGAGGCTATAGGAGGAATAGATTAAAGAGGGAGACCTTGTAATGAAGTATGATTCTTGCTTGGATTTCACTTTTCAAAAGAAGTCGAAGGAAAAATGGTTTAGGCCATACACAGTGAAGCATGTTATTTCAAATGGCAATTATGAGTTGGAAAAATTGTTTGGAGAACCTTCACACTACAGGAAAAATGGTTATATATTGAAGAAATGTTTTGCAAGGGATGTGTCTCTAGATGCAAATAGTCTCTTGGTTGAGCATAAATGCTTGACCTAGAGGGTGGGAAGCAATGTCTATATGCATGGACATATGTACAACCTTTTTTAAATACATGCATTTGGAAATTGTTCGATGTGATTTCAAGCTTCGAGCATGATACAACATGTACACATTGTAAATAGTCACATTTGCATGCCGACAGTTAGGCACATATACATACCTGGAAATGGTGTTGAAGCCTTAGATGCAGTTTCAATGGAATTTTTTTTTATAGGAGATGTGTTTGATCTTTCTAGAATGTAAAATATTCAAGTGGGAAGTATGGGCACTCTTATTCCCCCCCAGAAGTTTGACACGTTGGAGAGGGGTAATGGGGGAAAACGCCCAGCACAAACACAAGGGCCTCTCTATAGCTCAGGGTAGCCACAACACACCTATCCTCTCAGAAAACATCTTTGAAAAAATAGTTCACACCAGCAAACCACTGCCTGCTCGATTCCCAATATCTACACACTACACAAATCCACCACACAACGCACGCCTACTGCCACGGTCTATCTCCACCCTTGAACACGCACACAACCGGTCAATCTCACTCTCTCACACAAAACACCATCGGTCCGGGAGGGCACATACTTCCACACAGCCAACCGAGCGGAAACATGAAAGCAGGAGAAAAAGAAGAGGGGAAGGGGAAACAACAACAAGACGAGGCAACAATGGCTTGATTGCACTTCACAAGGCATGTACAAAGGCTTGCACAACCATCACCATGGCCATTTTCAAGAAAACAATACAAAGTGATTTGATAGGCACACTCCTCTGTCAGAGAGATCCACTTTGCAGGCTCCAAAGGACACAAAAAACCCAAGGACTCACACACACTCTCTATCTTGGCTCTCTGCAGGCTCACCGGCTCAAGGCCCTTGCAAGAAGCCTTCTCTGGCAAAAATCTTGAAAAAAGGCTAAAAAATGGTTTATATAGGGGTGTCCCTTTCAATTCGGGCATCCAGGCTCTGATTGGTCCATCTTGCATCCACATTTTACAACTTTGGGAGGAGGTAGCCGCCTTGCTTCATTCTCTCTCTTTTGCACTTGAGGGGGAGGGGCATTAGCGATATGGATATTGCCCTTTGATATTTTTTATTCTATTTTTTATCCCTTTGGGGTGGCTTAGCTTTCACTGCTTCTTTTTTTTTAACCCTTTGACCATTTCTCCCTCTATTTCTCTCTCCTCCTTCTCTTTTGGTCTAGGCCTCCCTTTGCCCTTGCCTTTGCCTTTGCTTGGTCCACATGGTCGCTTCCTCGGGCCCTCTCTCTCTCTCTCTCTTTCTCTGTCTAGTGGGACTGCTCCCTTAGAACTTGACCCCTTGACTGGCCTCGGGCTGCTTCATTCCATCGCGGGACCCCTCCTCTTGGCTAGCAATAGCGACATCGCTATTGGGGGGGGGCACTTGCCCTCAAAAATGTTGGGGCCCTAGGGCCGCGGGTGTTGAGAGAGAAGGAGAGAACACAGAAGTAGAACCCCAAAGTGTGTAGAATACACACATGAGATGATGTATATATAGAGGGGACCTGGGTGCCATATATAGAGAAGCCATATATTGAGTAGCTTCACATATAAGCTCAACACCCCCGCTCAAATAAGGGTCCCTAACTGTGGATGAAAAAACCCTTGGGGGATCAAGGGAAAAACCCACAGCTCTATATACACCCACCATTATATTATAAAAATCATTGAATATACAAATGTTTACGAGGAGCTACATCACTCCTTTTACAATGAATGTTTTATGAGGAGTTACATTACTCCTATCAAATACAATAATGAATACAAAGGTTCAATAAAGAGGTGTAAAAGCTATCGATTAGCTTGTAATCAAAAGTGTCTCCGTGAATCTGCTGTGTAGCTTGTCATCAATATCGCATCACCAAACATGTCTTCATGTTGTCATCAATATGGTATCACCAAACATATCTTCATAAATCTTTTATTGTCACCAAGTTTGTCTTCATAAAATCAATTCTTTGATCAATCCTACATAGATCATAGACTCCAAAAAAAAACATGTCATGAAAATTATTAGCACCGTTAATGAAATAATTACGTTCACAATGCCATAAGAGATGGTTCGCGACGCCACTCTTTTGACGACATATATACGCACGACAACATATGGTACATAAAGTATAAACGTAAAAGTACAAAATGTGTGATTACGTGATACAAATGATATGTGTATATACTACATAAAACAAAATTTATCAATGTAGTGATCAATGAATACCATCAAAGTATTAACAAAATATCATCATTATGTCAATAAAAATGAATAAATGATCATGGTATCAACGAAAACCATCATGATATCACCGAGAATAATCATTGTATCAACGAAACAACATCATGGCATCACCGAGAATAACCATGGTATCAACGAAATATCATCATGGCATCACCGAGAATAACCATGGTATCAACGAAACAACATCATGGTATCACCGAGAATAACCATGGTATCAACAAAACATCATTATGGTATCAATAAAAATCACCATGGAATCAACGAAATATCATCATGGAATCACCGAGAATAACCATGGTATCAACGAAATATCATCATGGCACCACCGAGAATAACCATGGTATCAATGACATATCATCATGGTATCAACGAAAATCACCATGACCAAAGTATTAACAAAACATTATCATGGTACCATCAAAATCACTATGGTATCAATGAGAAATTATCAATAAAACGACGTAAACTATATCTCTAAAAGAATAATTATACGAGAATCAATGAACGAGTATATCATATAGCAAAAGATCATGTACCAACAGTAGCTCGATAGAATTTGGACGATCATCAACGGCTCGACTGAATCGGAACGATGTGTAACTGGCTTCTGCAGCAAAGTTACATCAGTAACAAATATATGATTGATGAAGAAAAATATAATTGAGAAGTTTTCAATTATGAGAAAAATCAAAAGCAAAAAGTAAAATTTTGATTTTCAAACATATTCGCAGTCTGAGACGATAACCCAAAATTGGTGCAGAATTTAGAGAAACTTTCTTCTGCAAAGTTATAGACCACATCGATTCCAATCCCCATCGCGGGTAGTTTCTTCTGCAAAGTTGTAGAACACATCGATTCCGGTCTCTCACGCGGGTAGTTTCTGCAAAATCGTTTTCAATAAGCAGAAAAATAAAAAACAAAAAACGGAAATTGCTTTTTAGGTATGTACACAGTCCGCGAACGATAACTCAAAATCAGTGCAGAATTTGAAAACACTCTCTTCTGCAAAGTTGTAGACCACATCGATTCCGGTCTTTTTCGTGGGTAGTTTGCAGTCCGCGAACGATAACTCAAAATCGGTGCAGAATTTGAAAACACTTTCTTCTGCAAAGTTGTAGACCACATCGATTCCGGTCTGCTTCACACGTAGTTTTTGCAAAATCGTTTTCAATTAGCAGAAAAATCAAAAACAAAAAGCGGAAGTTGCTTTTCAGGTATGTACGCAGTCCGCGAACGATAACTCAAAATCGGTGCAAACACTTTCTTCTGCAAAGTTGTAGACCACATTGATTCTGGTCTCCTTCGCGGGTAGTTTCTGCAAAATCGTTTTCAATTAGCAGAAAAATCAAAAACAAAAAGCGGAAGTTGCTTTTCAGGTATGTACGCAGTCCGCGAACGATAACTCAAAATCGGTGCAGAATTTGAAAAAACTTCCTTCTGTAAAGTAGTAGACCACATCGATTCCGGTCTTTCACTAGGGTAGTTTCTGCAAAATCGTTTCCAATTAGCGGAAAAATAAAAAACAAAACGCGGAAGCTGTTTTTCAGGTATGTACGCAGTTCGCGAACGATAACTCAAAATCGGTGCAGAATTTGAAAAAACTTCCTTCTGCAAAGTTGTAGACCACATCGATTCTGGTCTCTTGAAGGGTAGTTTCTGCAAAATCGTTTCTAATTAGCAGAAAAATCAAAAACAAAACGCGGAAGCTGTTTTTCAAGTATGTACGCAATCCGCGAACGATAACTCAAAATCGGTGCAGAATTTGAAGAAACTTCCTTCTGCAAAGTTGTAGACCACATCAATTCCGATCCCTTTAGCGGGTAGTTTCTGCAAAATCGATTTTGATCAGGAGAAAAAGCGAAAACAAAAACGTACTGCTCTGATACCATGTTGAGAGAGAAGGAGAGAACACAGAAGTAGAACCCCAAAGTGTGTAGAATACACACATGAGATGATGTATATATAGAGGGGACCTGGGTGCCATATATAGAGAAGCCATATATTGAGTAGCTTCACATATAAGCTCAACAGCGGGCATGGGAACGGGTCCTGTTACATCATCACTGTCAACATTGGACGCCACATGCCAGCGCGTGCCAACTACATCCACTGACGCGCCATCTCCAACTCTCAAAACCGCCCCGTCCACCCATGGAAGGCTGCGCTCCGCTGCCACAGTGCCCTACAGGCCTACCCCATAGCCAACGAGAGATGGATCTCACTTTCCTCTATTCGATACCACAAATGGAGGTACCATGGTCTATATAGCCCGCCTATCCACTCTTCAGACTTGCATATGGGACTTATGCCCGTTTGCCACATGGCAACTTCCAGTCAAATGGCCTCTTAAGCCCACAAAAAGATCCTCATTTTTTCACCAAAAGCTTTATTTTTTTTGAACCTGCTTGATCAACTGTCATCCAGTCCTCAAGGGTCCCATGGTCACTCGGTAAAGATCCACCAAAACCCGGCATTACAGACTTCGAGCATACATAATGGATTCGAAAACCGACTTTGTCGTGGCCTTGAACGGAGCACCCCGAATAGGAAAAAAAACATCTAGCCCTTCACACTCGCTACAAACTTCCAACTTTGATTCGTCATTTCTCCGTGCTCAAACCTCAGATTCACATGCCGTCGACTTTGATTAGCTCCACATAGTGCACACCATCACCAAGAACCTTGGTGAGGCCATAAATATGTCGGATGGCCCAACTTACAATGCAGGCAACTGGGCTCAAACCTAGCCAGACCATAACTTGCTAAGTTGAGCTCAAGTGGACTCAAACCTAGCCCCAAGAAAAATTTCAATTGACCATAGCTTGCTTACCTAAGCTCCATAACTAGAGCTCTATCCATCTATACACTAATGTGAACCTGGGCCATTTGTCCCTAGCTACCTTGCCCGTTTGGGATCTGCTAAACCATCTATCTTTACACTTCAATATCTCACACATCGGGGCTCCGTTTGACGAGCTGTTTGGATCCGCTTCTAGAGCACACTGAACAGTACATTCCAGAGCACTGACTCGGAACTTTGGACACCTTCACTTGTTATCCCATTTGGGCTCATCCTTTAGCTCTTTTGGACTAAAAAACCGCATTGAGCATACACTTCCGCTACCCTTTGACTGCCCAGGAACTTGGTACCTTCCCTAACCTTCTGCACTACACCTGCCTGCATCCTCTACTTGGCATCGACCACTTTTTGGCTTGAACCAACTCTGGCTACACCAACATTTGTGCAAATGTGTGCGGTCTAGCTGGGAAGGTTCAAAACCTCTGGCTGTGAGAGGGGTTGTGTTTGATCTTTCTAGGGGATGTGTTTGATCTTTATACGGGATGTGTTTGATCTTTCTAGAATGTAAAATATTCAAGCGGAAAGTATGGTCACTCTTATTTCCTGTGGGAAGTTTGACACGTTGGAGAGAAGGAATGCGGGAACACGCCCTGCACAAACACAAGGGCCTCTCTATAGCTCAGGGTGTCCACAACACACCTATCCTCTCAAAAACCACCTTCCAAAACAAACTTCAGACCATCATACCACCACCTGCTCGATTCCCAATCTCTACACACTCCACAAATCCACCAAACAATGCACACATACTACCATGGTCTATCTTCACCCTTGCACATGCACACAGCCGCTCAATCTCACTCTCCGACACAAAACACCGTCGGTCTGGGGGGACACACACTTCCACACAATTGACACTAAGCGGGAACATGAAAGCAGGAGTGTTGGATGGATACGCCACGACAGACGTCAACATAGCGAGAACTCACCTAACATATAATGTCAGCTGAGGATGGAGCTCGACCCGCAGGTGCGTGGAAGCAAGAAAATGGTGCCAACCTCTACTCAACCGACTAATGACTACTTCCTACAGAGATATCGAATCTACATGCCATCGGTTCTATGAATGTGAGAGTCTCCTATGATGCTACCGCAAGCAAAAAGCCCATTAGACGTTCTCGAAACGCCACAGAACTTGAAGGAGACCCTACTAACACCAATAGGTCGCTCTCCCTAAGGTCCATGAACCAAAATCCCAACCCTAAACACCTGGTGCAAAATCGTGTAGGACATCTGGTCGAAATTTGCAGGTCGTCGTTTCCAAAAACTAAAGTGCCTAATGTGTATCTCTACTCACTCTGATTGCGTGGATATGCTGAAATGCAAAAACGAACAACATTTACTCACCCAAACTCCAAAAGTACCTCGTGGGTGAATTTGCCAAAACACAGATGAACGCGCTTGATGTAAGCATCAATGCGTAGCTCTCCTCATGGGCAACACACTGCTGTTCTCCGTTTGAAATTCCAACCACTGTAGCTCCTGTAGCACACACACACTCTCTCTCACTCTCTCGCAGTCTCCCAACGACACAAAAGATCAGATTATTAGAAGTCCCTCTACAAAGCTTTAGGTTTTGGCTTATATACTAAGCCTTAGAAAACCTAATGTCCGACCAAAATGACATGATTTGTCCCTAGGCTTCTATAGAGCTTAATTACAACACTCTGAGCTGGCTTTGCTCATCCAACAAGCATCTGTGGCCAAAATACATTTGCCGACTTAAAATATGAAGTTCCCGTAAACATTACAAAAGTGGCCGTAATGGCTCAAAATAATAATAACGGGATATTCGATGATGTCCATGAGCTTGTATCTTCACATTACAGCATCCATCTTCGTCTTCATCACTTCATTAGAATCTTTATTTGGAATCTTTGGAGAATATTTGAGGAATCTTCATGAAATCTTTGTGGAAGCATTGTTGAAAGGTTGACCTGTCAACACTTTCCCTATCCGAAGTCTTGTCGTCCCCAATAAGACCCTATGTCTGCAGTGGCCTTGACGAGTGCTTCATGTTTTGGTGTTGGTTGAAGATTTTGTTGTTGTAGTTGCTTCTACCTGATGCTTCGTATGTTGTAGAGATACCTTTTTCTTGTACATGTAGTGTAGTTCAAGCCATAGCTCTCCCCCTCCGATTGGTTGTTGTAGTGTGAATAGGTTGAGTGAAGTTTGTTGTTGCAGCAAGTCATTTTCTGGTCAGCTCCCCTTTGATCTTCTAGTTGATGAGCATGTATTTGTTTGGGGATGTCGTTGATCTGATTTTTTGTGTTTTTATAAGGAAAATAAAATTATAAAAATAAAATGTGGCGTATATTACAAAATGAAGGTCTTGGATACCTGGATAGAACTAAAGGGAAAAACCTAGTGGGAAAAAAATGCCTTTAGTCCCCATTAAATGTTAGGCTGTATGTACTTATGTTTGATGTAACCAAGTTTTGTTGAGTTAAAGTACTTATGGCCGTATGGCTACTCTTATTGACTTGATATACATTGGATAAGTGTTAGTAGCTTGAAGTCAGAGTCGTTGTTGTTGAGCAAATGCTTATGAGACTTGTTACCGCTTCTTCCGTCGTCATTTTATTGTGTAAGTGCATGGGTGGAACACAAATCGTGTCAAATGCAAATGTCCAATGACGGGACATTATATATGCTTGCACAGATAGATGCATGGGAAACAATATGCGGTGCGAGAAGAGTTTGAATGGGTGCTTCCAGGAGTGAACGAAGCAAAAATATATTTGACTTCAAGAGCTGTCGTTACTCACAAGAAGGGTTTTCGTCGACGAGGTATTTTCCACTCTCCTCACTGTGTTCATGTGCGTGAGTTTTTTCTGGACTACTCTGCCACTCCACCATTTAAAATAGTAGACTTCGACTCTTATGCTCACCTATCCAGCATGAGCGACCCCATTTTACAATATGCTCAACTCTTCCAGCTTGAGCTATAATCTAAATATCTTGACTCATAGACCACAAAAAATATTAACACATGAAGCTTGGGTCTGACGCTTGCTCATTTAGTAGCTCAGCTGCCCGACTCTTGACTCTTATGCCATGATTTTTATGGCGACTTGACTTACTCTCCGGAGCTTTCGACCAAGAATAGGTTTTGAAATTCAAAACTCCCATCCTCGAAGAGAGGATTTGTAAAGGACCATACTCGCAATATTGGTTTGCTTTTGCCATACCTGGGTGACCTTTGTGCGCTCCTTGCCGCACTGTTGAAGCAAGGGACTTGCCAATACACCGTGTGCGAGCCACAAACGGCTCCAAGCACACAACAAGCCTAAACTAGCAAGCTCAAGAAAACAAAGGGTGTGTCACTCACCACTCTATGCTCGCCTTCGTGGTGGATTCCTCGCCGCGATGAAGAAGAAGTTGCATTCATGCCGCGCTCAATCGCTTCGCCGCCATCGTGCCTTCGTAATGCTCGATCGCACACACAATCTCCCTCTCTCTCTCTCTCACACACACACACAAGGAGGTGAAGAAGAAGAAGATGGAGATGGAGCAAGAGCACTCTTCAATTGCACAAATGAGAGAATGAGTAAAAATTAGGTTTAGTTGGCTTTTATAGGAGCTCACCCCATTCACACTTGGGCGCCCATGCTTAACCAACTAATCCCTTGAATGTCCAAGTTAAAGTGCGCCTCTCATTGGCGATCACTCTACCTTTCCCTATTGGTCCGACAAGCCCGGTACCTGACTCTACCAAATACATAATACACGTCCGTCGTAGGTGATGGGGTGTCCGTGTGCCGTGAGGGTTAACATGCCCCCCTTCCTGATGTAGATTCCGTCCTCGGAAGCTATTGAGTTGAAGCTGGGTCGTCGAGGTGGAAGAGCATTTGAGATGAATGTCCTTAGCCTTCTTCAGTCACTGCAAAATCAAACAACATTGGCACAGTAATTGCATTCTCTTAAAAAGCATATGCAGTTTTAGGTAGAAAAATTGATTGGTAAAAGAATTTCAAACAATTTATTAGCAATGAACATTAAATTACAATGTAATCAAATGCATAAACAGATGTAAAGGCAAAAAATTAAACAAGTCTAGGGTCGCTAATTTGACGGTCGAAAGGCACTAGAGATCGAATATTAATACCATGGGTAAGCTTCTTAATTTTCAGTGGTCAATTAAGTTGTTTAATCGCGAGAGCCAAGTATTCATTTTCGAGGGCTGACTAGAGGCTATATCCAGAAGACTTTGTAGTTAAGCTACCATAAAAGGAATTTCTCATGAAATCATCGCCTGACTGATTACTTTTTCTTTGACCCCCCAAGGTCTTTTCACATTGATTCAGTTTTGTTGTGTGTGCTTATTTTGTATGCCTTGGGTTTTTTGCTTTTCAAGGAAAAGCGCCCACACTGGGAACCTCTAGGGCTCTAGTACCATAGGCGATACATGTGAGTGAAGTACCAAATCAAGCTGAGATTTCTCTTCCAGCTTAAAATTTTACATTGTGGCACTTTGATTTTTTGTTTGTTCATTTTCAGCATTTTAATTTTGTAACTTTGGGGGGTCATATAACATTGTTACCCTCCCCAGGCTCATCACATTAGTAAAATCCCTTTATAATACTTAAGCGAAAGGTCAATAGGGTCAAGCCCACTAGAAAGCCCTAGTACATTTCATACAATGCTGCCTAAATCGGATTAAGAACCTAAGTAACCATTGCTTATTAGGAAGTCATTCCCCATGGTATTAAGAGAAGATCTCTAACACCTAACTTGGTCAAAGTAGCTTAGTCGGATTGCTTGATTTTTACACCTAAACAAGTGATTATGACAAAACATTACATTGAATTAAATGTTTGATACTAAGCCAATGCGCTGAATATTATGCTACCAATCACAATCAAAGCAGACAATCATAGATGCAAAAAGATAAAGGCAATGCTAATGGACAAGAAACACCTGTTTGTGTCGATGGTCGCGCTTGATTTGAAGTGTGAACGAGAGAAAGGTTCCATGAAGGTCCAAATCCTATCAATAGCAACACGCTCCTGTACACACTAGGAAACAAAAGGAATACCTCCAGGAGGCACATTAGTGGGAAAAGAGAACTTCGCTAATCTCTCAACTCTAAAACAGAAACACTCTATCGTACTAATTTTACCTACCCTCCATCACTCAAGTGATGAGGATCAAAGGTGTTTTATGGCATAGGTTTCTGTTTCACTGTACCAGATGTGACATGTGTAGGTCTGAGTCAATGTTTTGACTTTTATTGTGCATACTCGTTTGCTAATTGCTCTTGCTCTGTTTTTTTTTTGTGAGTATAAAGCTTTATATGTACATTCCCTAAGATCGGAGATTGAGAGGTCAGGGAAAAAGGTTGAGAGGGAAACAAGTGAATAATGGATGTCAGCAAACACTCCCCCCTTCCTTGGGTAGATCATACCGTTTGAAATGAGCTTGTCACCCTTTGAAACCAATTGTTCCAGTTGGTAATAGGTGAGGATTTTTGCCAGTAGTTTTCTATTACCCTAGGTGCCTCGTCAAGCTGCAAGGGTGGTAAGGTACTCTCCCAGGATTGAACTTGAAGTGGTTCATCAGGTGATTCTTGAACACTGGGAGGTGTGGATTCTTTTGTAGCTTCATGGAGGTCCACTACTATAGATGGAGGCTGTGTAAAAGCTTTTACCTCTATGGATGTATTACATGAGGAGCTAAAAGCTCCATGGGACTCCCCCCTTCCTGAGCTAGGTGGATCAATTCGTTCTTTCTTTGGTACCCAAACTAGCTCGGGAGCGGGTGTGTAGCATTTTGTGATTTTTTTCTTTCCACGATCATTGATTCGTTTTGGAGCTACGGGATTGGGCTCACTTGGGTCAGGTGATAGGTAAGAGCACAATCTACGTTTCGGCACCCAGATTTGATCATTTCCTTGATAGTAGCCTTGGGCTTCCAATAGCCGTTTAGGGATCCATCGCAACATTTTCTTACTTTTCTTGGAGCGAGTAGTACGTTTCTTACAAGGCTTCTGTTTTTTAGCACTAGCTATGGTCACTAAAGAAGCTTTAGGGACCCACTTGTATGTTTTCTTCGTTACATTAGGATGAGTCTTGTCAGAAGTGATATGCATTGCTTGTAGCATATTTAAGGGTACATGCATTTCATCCCCCTCAGGTGTTACCCAGGTCGTCCCCCTATTTCCCCAAGTGTCTATGGTTGATGCTAGGTGGATCCAATCCACATTGTTTGATTCCGTCATACCCGGTAACACATCCATGTAAGGAGAATCTTGGCCAATGTCTGTATCCTTCTTACAAGTGTAACAATATTGTAGTGGGGCCGAGTGAACTGTGGTGTCAGAGCGATGATCAATAATGGTTTTACTCCCTAAGGGGTGTACCTTACCAGTCACCAAATCCACTCTAAGGACAGAGTCTTGGAATTGCAAATAGACATGATTTTTAGACCAATCGTGAACCATTTGTGCTTCCCTCATGAATGGTCGTCCTAAAATCATTTCATATGACATAAGGTGTTTAGAGAAATCCATTACAATGAACGTATGTCGTACCTTGTGTCCTAGAACTTTGATCTTAAGATCCTGGAGCATCCCCATAGGTTTGGCTATGGTACCATTTGCCATCTTTACCACAATGTTAGTAACACTGAGGCGGGGTTTTCCCATGGATTCCCAACAATCTTTTGTAACGATGCTAACTCCCGCACCACCATCAAGAATTCCCTTTATAGTTAATCCCTTGGCAGTGATGGGTAGGGTCGCATTAGACTCGTCGCCTTCAAAATACTGCCCTAATTCGTTAATGGGTACCTCGATCACAGACTCGTGTCCATCTAAGTCAAGTGATTGCACATGATTTTCCTCATCAATCATAATCGAGTCAGGCCTATTTGGTTGCGCAAACTGCGGTAATCCCGTTCGTAGCTCTCCGTTAAGGAATGCTCAAAGTGCAAGGAATAACTCAGGATCTCCATACAGCTTTGCTATGATCGTGGTTCGAACCTCAGAAGACATGAAGTCCACTAGTTTGGCAACATTCATTGGCGTTTTGCAGGGTGTAGGTCCTTGACTAGGAACTGGTGAGGATGGAATCTCATATTCCTCAATGGGATCAGGTATTCCTTCGTTAAACATCCTTTCCAACAAGAAGGGTGTATGCTCACTTTCTGATGTCCCGTCCTCACTCCCTTCTTGGATGATACTAGATATGGCTAACGGTCTATGGTTCATGTGGGGTGGATGAACTTGCGTGGGAAACACTGTGTCATGAATTTTGACCTGCATGGGTTCTGGTTCTAGTTTCCTTTGAGTCTCCTCCACTAAACCTCTTAGATGTTTCACCTGCTTAATCTCGTCTACAGGGTTTGGGTACGTCCCAATATTCTTTTTACGATTCTTCCCTTTTTGCCCCTGCGGTTTATCTTGGGGGTCTTGGATTGGATTTGGAAACACTTGTGGTGTTTTCAGAGGCTCTTTATGATTTTCTCTTATTCGGTTTTCATTTGGTTCCATGTTACGGTTTTCTTTGTCGGTCTTTCTCTTTGTGGTATTGGTTCTAGTCTCCATTGTCTCGACTGAATCTGAATCATCCTCGAGGTCATTCATATACACGGGGTCCTCTCCTGTTCCTATGTTTGTTTTGGAACTTCTTCCTGCGACTTCTTCCTTCGTGTCTTCTTTTTCTTTGCTTGGATAATTGACGCGGTATCTCTCTCTTCGAGGATATGTCCTGGCCCTTGAAGCATGGACCGTGTAATCGCATAAGCGGGTGTGACGGGTGGTATTGGCGACGTCACACTAGCAATTTTGACCAAATTTAGGGGTGTGATTTTAGGCGCATTTGGGCTATAGGGGCATTGGGCAATCAAGTGATCTATGCCACAACGATTACATGTGAGTATTGGCATTGCAGACGTGCTCCCTTGATTCATTTGCATCTGTGCAGCATTCTTTTGCAGCCTAATAGGGCACTCCGTTGCCCGATGTGGTCCACCACACTCGTAGCATTGAAGAGGTGGCCTCCTAGCCTGGGTGTTTATATTTTGACATCTGGATGTGAGAGCAGCAGCTTGATAAACCGGCTTGACTTGTCCCCAACAATCTTGCATGTAGTATATAGGACACTCTTCCAATGTATCAAGTCCGTAGGCAATACTAGTGTCTATTTCCTCCTCACAACCATCTGCATAAGCATTAGATGGCTCGCAACCCACTTGGTTCATAGGGGCGACTCTTGGATGCGGGGGATGCGGTCCTAGCACAGGAGGTGGTAGCGGTGTAGCTTGTACAACATTTTGAGGTCTAGGGACCATGTGTTGCGGTAGTTGCTCAACAGGTGGAGTAGGCATCAATACAGGAGCTCGAGGTGCATCCGTCCAGGCTACAGGTGGTCTATTTGCCATCATACGTTTGATCATTAAACAATCCTTAGCTTGGTGACCATACCTACCACATGCGTTGCAAGTTCCATTAAATTTTACTCTAAACGTAGGGCACTCACTAGTGCTATGTGGACCTAAGCAAATGGAACACCATTGTTGCTCCCTTCTTGGATACATGTGACTATTTTGAGGGGGTCGATTATCCTTAAGAGACTCTTGGATTGCCTTGGTGAGGTCTGTGAAGAATGTCTCAAATACCTTTGGCTCATTGGCAATGGGCTTTGCAGTCATGGGTTCATACTCAATGGCTTGTGAGCTAGTGGATCTCGTGTCAGTAGACACCCTCATGCCTGCTATCATCAACTTGTCCTCTAATTGGATTGCATTGGCAGTGACATCTTCCCAGGTTGTGATACCTCTAATCACTAGTCCATTATAGATTCCTTCATTCCTCAACCCTCGAATGAATCGATCGAGCAGTTGGTTATTGTTGAAGCGCTCATTTACAGGGCAGCGAGAGTTTAAGTGCTTTAGACGACTAATGAAGTCCCTTACTGACTCTCCTTCCTTACGTTCGGCCTTCTGTAGCTGAGATGCTACACCCCAAAGCACACCTTCTCGTATGTACTCCTTTAGAAACAACCTTCGAAGGGTAGGGTAGATTGTTTTCTCGTCCACCCTTAGGGTCCTATACCAATCTCCAGCCTTCCCACTTAATGTCAAGCTTAAGGCATTGCACTTATGTAGTTCGTTGCGTTCCCCTAAGGAATCACATACTTGTTCAAACACTTCAATGTGTTTCCTAGCATCTTCGTCCCCATTGAATTTTTGCGTGAGTTTGGCAATTTGTACTGCCTTACTTCTAGGCTCTCTATCAGATGCATGACGCATATTTTCCGCGATAGATCGACCTATGGTTTGAGCAAACGCTGCCAAGTTACCTATGTGAGGAGGTAGGGCCGGTGGAGGTACTCTTGGAATCATATGTGGGAGAGGAACGGGTACCGGTCTTGGCATATGTGTAGATGATGCAGGATATGGAACATAAGCGGGCATAGCTCCACTCGGATAAGAGCTAGGGAGCGGCACTCGAGGAGCATAAGCAAGTGGTACAATTGGAGGTGTGGGGGCCATGTGTGCATAAGGGGCTAGAGGCACATACGGTCGAGGCCCCATATTAGGTACTACGACACTAGGTAGTGGCACTGCGCTAACCGTAGATGTCATCGGTACATTCTCTGTTAGGCTTATCCCTGGAGTGAGCACTGGGTTTTCCTTAATAGAGGGTTGAGCCAAGTTAGGGAAGCTAAAGTTGTCGCTCGGAGGCTCAGATTGCATAGAGACCCCAGGTGAAATGACGTAAGATGGGTCCATGGGACTCATTAGAGGAGTCTCCATTTGTGATAGAGTAGGCTGTTGAGCCTTGCTCGTATCCAGAAATCTCATAGGGCCAGTTGAGAGTATATTTACCCCTCGGTTTTGCCTTTCTGATTGAATAATGCCATGGATAACATTACAGATCATTTTCTGTTGATCTTCGATGCTCGTGGCACTAGAGGTGGATTGTACAATCTCTATCCATCCTACATGGTAGGCGTGGCCAGAGTGTAGATCCGTCAACACCTCAGTGTGGAGGTCGTATGTCCAATGATCATTAATGAACAATCCTTCTAGAGTCGACGTGTTAATGGTTTCTTGTGAGGTAGAAGCAATGTTGCTCCCCGTGGTTTTACTTGTCAGCAACGGTACTCTAGAGGGAACTTCTGAAGGAGGCAGCTCAACAGGGCCTTCTTGGTAAGAAGTTGGCACGATATCCACATGGACACTCTTTGGGGGTGTGGGGTCCACGTGCGATGTGAAAGGAGAGTCCACTTCCCCACCCCCTTCGTGTGCTTCATTTGCATCAGGTTCCGAGCGAGTAGCTCTACCTAATGTTTCCATGAAACGGCTAAACATACTAGTACTAGGCTGTGGAGCTTCGGGAGGTGCATGGCCTTCTCTCTCAGTGTTTTGGGTAGGGTATGCTTCCATGATTTCTGAGTCGGAGGAGGAATCACTAGCGGCTATTTTAGGGTCTTGGGTGGTGCTACCTTGTGTCCCCGCTGAGGGTCTAGAGCTTATCGTGGATGGGTAATGGGTGTCCGTATGAACAGAGGCACCCTCAATATGCTCGTGTTCTAGCACCCGCCCAGAGCGTAAGTGCATGTGCTTTTGATACCCTAAGGTGTCAAAAAGCTGCTCTAGGAGGTCTTGTGACTAGTTTTTAGCGTGTTTTTTGTTTGTTTTTTTGTTAGATTTTTTAGAGCGTGTCGTGGAATGGGCCGTGTGATAGCTCGAAACGAGCGTATCGGTCAGAGGGTCGTGCCGTGCTTTACAGCCCTCCGTTTGGTCACTCTATGCCCTCGGAATCCCTAAAACTGTCAATTTTCAGTAGGGAACTAGGCCCAAACTAGAAAGTCTAAGGGTGCAAGTGGGAAGAGAAAGGAGGAGAGTGGAGGACTTGTCCCACATGCTCTCATTCTCTCTTGAGGGAGTAGGGTATATATATAAGAGTGAGTCTAGTATATATCATAAGACTGAGGCTTGGGCTTGGGCTTGGGCTTGGGCTTGGGAAAATGATCCCGATCTATCTTTTATACAAACCAACCCGTCCGTTTTAAGAGTCACGTTTTTTTTTTTTTTTTTGGGTGTAGAAAATACAGAAATTGAAAATGCAGATATGCAGGAATTGCAGAAAATGCAGATATGCAAAAAATGCAGAAATTGCAGAAAATTTAAAAAGCGCAGAAATGCAGAAAATTGCAGAAATTGAAAATGTCGAACTTGAAAATGCTGAAATTGCAGAAATTGAAAAAACGTAGACAATAGCAAAAATTGAAACTTGACAGCAAATGCAGAAAACGCAAAAAACAGAAATCTCCACGCACCCCTTCCCTTCCTTTCCTGTGATAGAAATTGCACCACAAGGAAGCGTAAAGTGCTAACCGAGCTTAGTGTAGGGCATATCCCCGACAGCGGCGCCAAAAATGTGTGCTCCTTGCCGCACTGTCGAAGCAAGGGACTTGCCAATACACCGTGTGCGAGCCACAAACGGCTCCAAGCACACAACAAGCCTAAACTAGCAAGCTCAAGAAAACAAAGGGTGTGTCACTCACCGCTCTACGCTCGCCTTCGTGGTGGATTCCTCGCCGCGATGAAGAAGAAGCTGCAGTCGTGCCGCGCTCAACCGCTTTGCCGCCGTCGTGCCTTCGTAATGCTCGATCGCACACACACTCTCCCTCTCTCTCTCTCACACACACACACACACAAGGAGGTGAAGAAGAAGAAGATGGAGATGGAGCAAGAGCACTCTTCAATTGCACAAATGAGAGAATGAGTAAAAATTAGGTTTAGTTGGCTTTTATAGGAGCTCACCCCATTCACACTTGGGCGCCCATGCTTAACCAACTAATCCCTTGAATGTCCAAGTTAAAGTGCGCCTCTCATTGGCGATCACTCTACCTTTCCCTATTGGTCCGACAAGCCCGGTACCTGACTCTACCAAATACATAATACACGTCCGTCGTAGCTGATGGGGTGTCCGTGTGCCGTGAGGGTTAACAACCTTGGTTGTCAAAATTTCTTTTTGTTGTTGTTGGTCCCTTGGTTGAGAAGATTGGATCCCTCCATTCTCCGTAACACTTTGTTTATCATGTCTTGACATTTCTTGAGAGCTAGAGATGACTTCAATCTTCTTCGTTATGTGTTGTTCTTTTGGCACCCATTTGTATCTACATCGTGTGATTAGCGTGTCTTTGCAGATATCCTTTGCCTTGACTGTGACATTGTCCTTGATTTTGCCTTCCATGAAATTGCGATTATTTTCATGCTGAAGTCATCGGATTGAAGAATGTTTACCTGGCATCTTTGATAGCCAGATTCTCCAATTTCCTTGAAAGTAACCTTGTGCTTGAATAATTGTAGATGGCACTTCCCATGTCATATTGAGATGTACAAGAGTGCCATTTTTGGGATTATTTATCGATGAAGTTGTATGTTGGTATGAAGGCCAACTGGATTTGAAATTTCCTGCGTACCTTTGGCGAGCCTTGTTGGTTGGTTTTCTTTGACGATATAAATATGAGCTTTGTTGCTTTTGGGGATGCTTTTTGAAACCTTTATCCACCACATAAGCCGAGGTCTGTGTTTTTGGTAACCAAAGTTTGTTTTGACCCTCATAATAGCCTTGCTCTGCTAAGCTGCAATGGGAGGCTATCCATCCCATGTCTTTATCTTTTGTCAATTGTCTAAGATCATTTACCCATATTGGGTCCTTGACTTTAATTTATTCCGCTTTAATGTAGACCGTTGAAAACCTTTGGCAGCGGTGATCTCGCAGTGTACGGTATTTTGGTTGAAAGGTTTTCTTTGGAGTCTACCTTTCATGTGGAAGCATGTGGTCAGTTGATATAGAAGCTCTATCTTGAACTTTTCTGGGTAGGATTCAAGACTCTGATTTAAGGGGCTGCTTCTGTTGGAAGGACATTTGTGGGCTCATTTTGGCTTTGCCTTTGTCGGCAGCCAATAATCTTGGAGCGGTAGTAGGATGTCTTTCTTGAGAGCTAGTCGTAATGACCGTCATTGAAGATACAAATTCTTCTTCAAGTGTTTTTGCCCATAGCTTGGACAAAATCAAATGTGTACTCATTCTGAAGGAATCCACCACTAGGAATTTGTCTTTGATTACCTTTGACCGTAGTTTAAGGGTAGCTTCTGCAATCCCTAAACTTGTGATAGCTATTCCATGTGATATAGGAACCTGTACCTGAATTTCATACAGTTTTGGCTTACCTAGAAGTAACCACAGCCCATAAGACATGACATTAGTCGTGGCAGTGCAATCTATCTCTACTGTAAAGTTGAATTTCAGTTTCTCATACACATCCAACGAGAATTTAATCTGCTTGTTGGTGGCTGCCAAGTAACTGATGTCCTCGTTGCTTTTGGTACTTTTCTTGGACTTTTGTGCCTTGAAGGCTTTGTCATCCTCTTGTATGTTGAACTTCTTTGTCATTTGACTGGTTGTAGCATGTCCCAAGTGCTTACTATCTTCTGCTGTAGCTGCTTGTTGGTGTTCATTGCTAGTTTCTGATTGTGACGCCTTGATTCTTCATTTCAGAAGCTCTCTGTCACTATTTACTTTTACTAGCACTTGAAGGTCATTCAATGGTGACTTTTCTTCTTGGAAATGTTTTGAAGCTTGTGTAGCAGGATGTTGAGGTTGACTCTCTTCTTCTGATGCAATGGTCATCGTGGCCTTTGTTTTCCATTGTTCCATGGGTTTTTGTAGAGTCTCTTCTTGAAAATATTCATTCATATCCTGTATTGCTTGTCCTTGGTAGTCAATCTTGGACTCAGTCACTTCCTGTTCTTGTGTGCATTCTATGTCTTTAGTTACATCTTCTTTTAGCTTCTCGTACTCTTTGATTAGTTCAATCACCAATGAAGAGTCCACAGTAGAGAATTTATTTGGTAGACGTTCAGATTCATCCATTGATTCTATTTGCATGTCTTCCACTTGTGACGTGGCACTAAGATTTTTGGTTATCTCTGCCACCTCTTCTTGTGTTGGCTCACTATCGTCATAATCTTGGCTTCTTTTGCTCTCGAACCTTGAACTGCGAGCTTCATCTTCATCACCTTGTGGATGCTTTGACTTGTCCTCACTGAGGTTCCTTAAACGATCTTGAATCAGCTGATTCAATTGATCTTTTTTGAAAGCCTGATTCTCTATGATAATGTCGTTGACACCCTTGACTTCAAGCAATTGTGTCTTGAGCCTATCTTTTGTCCTCGCGACAAGATCTGCTTCTTTTCCAGAGATCTTGTTGGGGATTCTTGCTTCCATTACCTTGTTGTCATTGTTTGAACTTTTATTTTGGCTTGTTGCTTCTCTTTTCCATGTAGAGCTTTGCTGGGCAGTCCTTCACTAAATGACAAATGGCACATTGGTCGCAATATGTTGTTATCTCAACATGTGCACCCTTTGGATGAGGCAGCTCTCCATAATACTCCTGATAATGGTTTCCTGTGGTATCTAGATACAAATATGACCTCTTCTTTGCATGCATGAACCTGTAAATTACGACTGACTTAGTTGTTTCCACTAGCTTCGTCTCTTTATCCTTCATCGTCTTGTCCTTGAGAAGCTGAAAATAGCTTCCATTATTTCTTGCATACAAGATCAAATCACTATTCATGCTTTCTAGCAGTTGTAATGCTAATTCTTCCATCAATATATTGTCTTTGACGTGGGGCTTCTGCATAGCCTTAGGGCTATGTTTCCGAGTTGATTTTGGCGAGTTCTGTACCGAGGGTGAAGATCGAGCCAAATCTTTGTTTCTCGTTTCCCTTGATGGTGCTTTGGACGGGGTCCAAGTATGTGACTTACAGGTTTCCCACAATTGCTAAACTCATTCATATTTCTCACATCAGCTATTTCATAGTGCCTATCGTATTTGTCGACCACTATGACATCTTGACCTGACCTTCTACATTGGGCATTGTGAATTTCCAGTGGTCTCTCCTCCAGGTCAGCATCTTCCAATGCTTCTTGAAATTCCACTTGGGCTGCTGAAAAGGACACTGCTTCTTGTAAAGTTGGACTTCTTAATCCCACTCTTGAAGATATAGGGTCTCTTTGTTGAGTTTGAACTCCACCCATCCGAGAGGGTTCCATATTTGATGTTGGCATCTGTTCAATGCCTAATGATATGACTTGTTGTGCTCTGTTAAGTAGCTCTCGAGACCGAGCTAGTTCTTCTTGAAGTTGTGCTATCTTCATAGCTGGTACTTCCGGTGTATTCCCTGTTTGTGCAAATTGGTGCGTTTGTGCTTTGTCTTGTGCTAGTGTGGTGCACGAGACCTGTGCCGTGTGTTTCACCATGTTGTGCCTTGTGTTGTGCCACCCATTTGTGTAGTGAGAGCTGCAGTTGTTAACTCTTCTAGCTGCATATCAAGAGGTAAATCCATGACTAGATGATAAACATTACCACCTTCAGATTTGTAGTCTCCCCTCTTGATCCAAATATTTAAACTGCAAAATATTGGTTACTCTCTACAGGAACTTCACGATTTGTGGCAGCTTTGTAGTAGCGACCGTCCTCATCTACATAAAGGGTACCAATTTGCTGTTTCCCATGTTGATCTTTGTACAGAAAAATACTTGGATGATATGTGTAGAGTTCTGTAAGTTGATCCTTGTACAACATTTCTATCTCATTGTCGATGTATTTTCCATGCCTCATGTAAATTGATCCCAGACAGTCCTCCATGAAATCTGGATGTCGGTGTCGTAAATTCTTCGCTGTTTCAACTTCCACATATTGAGATGTCTGAGTTTCCTCTGTGTCTTTCTTTGTCTTGATGTACAAATTCCGATTTATATCCTCATAGCATGGCAATCCTTTGTAATGGTCAATTAAATAGAGCCCACTTTGCTCTCTTGTAATTTCTGTGGATGTACTTGAAGCTTCGTCTCGGCTGCTCTAATTCCTTTGAGACTCCATTTCTTTCATCTTGACTCCCTTGTTGTACATGTTTAGTGATAGCTCTAATTTCTTGCCTCAATGCTAATAAAAATTATTAGCACCCTTGTGTCGGTCTTTTTCGCTTGAGGTCCTTCAGCTTTTGGGGATGCCTTAATATTTGAGTTATTGAACTAGGATTTTCTTGAACTTCTTAGCTCCCTTGCTTAGCAGGGCTATTACTGCCTTGTCTGGCTGCTTGCTTTGCCTAGAGTTTTTTAGTAGGCCTCGATCTAGTGGAAGCACTATGATAAGTTATGCAACTTACCACTATACTGCAACGACTACTCCCTTTGTAGCAATTCTTGAGTCGAGCTAACCTGTGTTCACTTTAGCACATAATCTGAAAAATTCTATTTAGCTCGAAAACTTTTTCACAATAATGAATGCAAAAATTCTTGATGTGCCTTTGATGGCCACACTGGTTCCGTGGGCTCGGAAGTGACTTTCAAGTTCGCTTTTAGCTGAACTAAACTTAAGCTAGCACAAGAGAATTATGCACAAGTCGCAGTGATTTGCTAGAAAAAATCTTGTGTTAAAGTTGTCCAAATCTTGCGACTATTGTTGCAAAATCAAGAGTCCTTGTGTATGGTCTTACTGCTACCAGATTTGTGTATGAATGCTCAAATTTTACACTAGTCCGTAGTTAACTTTTACACCTTCCCGCGGGTGACCGATGGTTTTCCCAAAAGATAATTTCAATCTGCTAACTTAGCAGTCTTCAAAATCGTGACCGTTTTCTCACAATTCTTTCGAACTATCGGTTTTAGACACTCCTGACTTCGGGATGCATTTTGAGGCCTTAAACGATGTTTTTTTCAAAATTGAACTAAACGGTTGCCGCTGGCATGCATTTAGTTCAACTTTTTCTCTAAGATCTGTGTTGCCGCTCTCAGGCTATGTTTTGATATAAAAAGTTTTTCGATCCGCCGATACCGTTTGTGAAAGTTATGGCCAAAATAGTGAAATGCAGTTTAGAATGGTCAAAATGAGTCCAAATTCAATTTTAAAAGAAGATTTGGGATATGTGTGACACTGTGAACACTCTTGTATGGTCAAAATTACAGTTGGAACCCTAAAACTGGCCTAGAGACATCCTACGCGTAGGATGTATATATGCTCAGAATTTAACAAAATTTGGTCGAGAGACTCCCCTTAAGTCCAGCAACACAATGGTATGCTCAGAATTTTAGTTGGACCTAAAAATGGCCTTGAGACATCCTACATTTTTGCTCAGAATGACTTTAAATTTTCACCCCAGCTTCTCTTTGATGTGCTGCTCACAGTGGTGTGTTCATAGGGTTGTTTGGAGTCCTAAATCAAGCTGAAGACATACTACGGGTAGTATGTCTAACTGCTCAGATTTTGTCCAAACTTGATCCCAAGATTCTCCTAGTGCACAACAACCCAATGGTATGCTCAAAATTGAATTTGGATGCCAATAGGTCAAGATTTGGGCTGCGTAAGCTTCTAGTGCACTCCAAGAGTAGGATGTGTGACAATTCTTGTCTTTGCTTGGTAAATAGGCCAAAGAAGGTCCAAATTCACTTTTGAAAAAAGTTCTGGAATCCTTGACACACTTAGAACCTCCCTATATGGATACATTAGAATTTTGACCAATTTATGACCCTGAAGACATCCTACGCGTAGGATGTCTTTTTGCTCTGTTTCAGCTCAAACTTGCATTGTAGCTTCCCCTTGATGTGCTAAACTCACAACTATTTTTACTTTTTGATTCTGACACCTATAGGTTGGTCAAATGATCAAGAATCTGTTCCAAAAGACTGATGTCTGTTCTGATGAATTCATGAGTCAAATCAACTCCAAATTGGACCAAATTTGCCTAGGAGTCTTAGCTAAGGCTATATGACAGCATGGTATGGTCACAGTAGAAATTTGGTTTCAGAATTATGCAGTAGACATCATACGTGTAGGATGTCTTTTTGCTCAGAATGAACCCAAACTTGGACCAAATATTCCCATAGTCTTCAGCAACCCTCTGGTATGCTTAGATTTGAGTTTGGACGTCAAAAGACCCCAAAACTAGCTATTCTTGCCTTCTGTCCGTCCAAAAACGCTAAACTTTGTTCAATCTTCCCTTTCATTGACCTAAATGAGATGAAATTTATCACATGCACTCAATACAACATTTAGAACATGCCTATGGATTCATTCTATGGTTTGGTCTCAAAATTAGGCCTTGGACACAATTTGGATAGGATGTCTAGCAATTCTCGTCTTTTGGCTTTAATCTGTCAAAATTTGGTCAAATTTACACTTTCCAGGTGAAAATAGGGTAGAACCTACCTTCTAAACACACTGATAACCTCAGATTAAAAAAAAAAAAGCCCAGGTCACCTTGTATACATCCTACGCGTAGGATGTCTACTGCTTATTTTTTCAGACTGAAGTGTCCTTGATGCTTCCTTATGCTCTCAACAAGTGCAAGTATGCTTCACAATTGCAAAAACATGCAAAAATCACTCAATTTAAGCCTTTTCTGAAATTTTACGTTTTCTGACTCCGCCTTTTGGCTTTTGGTCAACAAAATAGGGAAAACCACTCAAGTCAATATGTTACTAGGGTAAAACCTACCCTCTTAACCCACTGGTAACCTTTGTTTCCCCAAATTCCCTGCCAAAAGTACCCTAGAGACATCCTACGCGTAGGATGTCTACTGTCTTAAAATGCAACTTTTTTTTGGTAGTAGTATTCCCTATGCTTTGTAGAGATCTCAACAATAATCACATAAACTTTTGGACTTTAAATCAGCTTCCAAACACAATTTACCGTCTTTCCTACTTAGCGTTTTCCACTTCTCTGATGAGCCTAAGGAAAATAAGACATGCGTAAAGTACTCTAGATTAGCAAATCAAGATATCCTACTTACCCTTCTCCTACTCATCAATGTGAGATAGTGATTTTGATGTCTTGGTTGCTTCCTACCCTCACACGGACTCTCAATTCAACCTACCACCACATCTACCACTCCAACTCCTACTCTCTACACCACAACCTACTACTACCTAATACTACCTAACACGGAAGATCCAGACTAGACACACGCTCCCTAGACTCCTCCTAAGACCTAGAGATTCCACCACCCTCTGATCCTATCTAAATGTAAAATAGTACTTTGGCAAGCCAGAGGGACATCTATCCTCAAGGACTAGTCTCGGTCACCTACTTAGGGCCCTCGTCCCCGGCAACGGCACCAATGTTGGACAGATACGCCGCGACGAACGTCAGCATATTGAGAACTCACCTAACATATAATGCCAACTGAGGACGGAGCTCAACCCGTAGGCGCATGTAAGCAAGAAAAGGGTGTCAACCTCTACTCGACCGACTAATGACTACTTCCTACAGAGAAATCAAATCTACATGCCATCGGTTCTGTGAATGTGAGAGTCTCCTATGATGCTACCGCAAGCCAAAAGCCCATTAGACGTTCTCGAAACGCCACAAAACTTGAAGAAGACCCTACTAACACCAATATGTCGCTCTCCCTAATGTCCATGAACCAAAATCCCAACCCTAAACACCTGGTGCAAAATCGCGTAGGATGTTTGGTTGAAATTTGCAGGTCGTCATTTCCAAAAACTAAAGTGCCTAATGTCTATCTCTACTCGCTCTGATCGCGTGGATATGCTGAAATGCAAAAACGGACAACATTTACTCACCTAAATTCCAAAAGTAGCTCGCGGGTGAATCTGCCAAAACACAGACGAACGCGCGTGATGTAAGCATCAACGCGTAGCTCTCCTCGTGGGCAACACATTGCTGCTCTCCGTTTTTCTATTCCGACCACCGTAGCTCTTGTAGCACACACACACACTCTCTCACTCTCTCGCAGTCTCCCAATGACATAGAAGATCAGATTATTAGAAGTCCCTCTACAAAGCTTTAGGTTTTGGCTTATATACTAAGCCTTAGAAAACCTAATGTCCGACCAAAATGACCTGATGTGTCCCTAGGCTTCTATAAAGTTTAATTACAACACTGTGAGCTTGCTTTGCTCATCCAACAAGCATATGTGGGCCAAAATACAATTGCCGACTTAAAATATGAAGTTTCCGTAAACATTACAAAAGTGGCCGTAATGGCTCAAAATAATAGTAGCGGGATATTTGATGATGTCCATGAGCTTGTATCTTCACATTACAACATCCATCTTCGTCTTCATCGCTTCATGAGCATATTTATTTGGAATCTTTGAGGAATCTTCATGGAATCTTTGTGGAAGCATTGTTGAAAGGTTGACCTATCAACAAGGAGAAAGAGAAGAGGGGAAGGGGAAACAACAACAAGACGAGGCAACAATGGCTTGATTGAACTCCACAAGGCATGTACAAACTTGGCTTTCACAGCCATCACCATGGCCATTTTCAAGAAAAAAACACAAAGGGATTTGACAGGCACACTTCTTTGTCAGACAAATCCACTTTGTAGGCTCTAAACAACACGAAAAATCCAAGCCAAGAACTCACACAAACTCTCTATCTTCGCTCTCTGCAGGCTCACTAGCTCAAGGCCCTGGCAAGAAGCCTTCTCTCGCAAAAAGCATGAAAAAAGGCTCAAAAATGGTTTATATAGGGGTGCCCCTTTCAATTTGGGCATCTGGGATTTGATTGGTCCATCTTGCATCCACATTTGGCAGCTTTGGGAAGAGATAGCCGTCTTGCTTCATCTGCTCTCTTTCTCTCTCTCTTTTGCACTTGAGGGGGAGTGGCATTAGCGATGTCGCTATTTCCCATTGACATTTTTTAATTTTTAATTTTTCTTTATTTTTTATCCGTTAGGGGGGGCTTAGCTTGCCCTGCTTATTGTTTTTTACACTTTGACCACCTTTTTCCGGCTCACTCTTGCCTTCTCTCAATCTATTTCTCTCTCCTCCTTCTGTTTTGGTCGCGGCCTCCGTTTGCCCTTGCCTTTGCCTTTGCTTGGTCCACATGGTGGTCTCCTTGGGCCCCCTTTATCTCTCTATCTCTCTCTAGTGGGACTTCCCCCTTGGCACTTGACTACCTGACTGGCCTCGGGTTGCTTCATTCCATTGCCAGACCCCTCCCCTTGTCTAGCAATGGCGACATCTCTATTGGGGGGGGGGGGGCACTTGCCCTCAAAAAGGTTGGGTCCCTAGGACTGCGGTCATGGGAATGGGCCTTTCTACGTCATCATTGTCAACATTGGCCGCCACCTGCCAATGGGTGCCAACTACGGCCATTGCCGTACCATCTCCAACTCTCAAAAACGCCCTGTGGGCCCACGTAGGGCTGCGCATCGCCGCCACAGTTCCCTATGGGCCTACACCATAGCCAATGGGAGATGGATCTCCCTTTCCTCTCTTTGATACCACAAACGGAGGCACTCATGGTCTATATAGAATGCCCGTCCATGCTTCTTCCTTGCATATGGGACTTATGCCCGCCTGCCATGTGGCAGCTGCGAGTCAAATGGCTTCTTAAGCACACAAAGAGATCCTCATTTTTTCACCAAAAGCTTTATTTTTTTTGAACCTACTTGATCAACTGTCATCCGATGCTCAAGGGTCCCATGGTCACCTGGTAAAAATCCACCAAAACTGAGCATTCCAGACTTCAAGCATACATAATGTCTCCGCAAACCGACTTCGTCGTGGCCTTGAACGAAGCATCGAAAACTGGAAAAAAAACATTTGGACCTTCACGTTCGCTACAAACTGCCAACTTTGATCGGTCATTTCTCTGCACTCCAACTTCAGATTCACATGCCGTCGACTTTGATTAGCTCCACATAGTGCACACCATTACCGAGAACCTTAGTGAGGCCATAAAGATGTCGGATGGCCCAACTTCCAATGTGGACAAGTGGGCTCAAACCTAGCCCCCAGAAAATTTCAATTGACCATAACTTGCTAATCTGAGCTTCGATTAACAATCGGAGAAATAGACAAGCTCCATAATTCAAGCTCTATGCATCTATTCACTAACGTCATCATGGGCCATTTTTCCCTAGCTGCCTTGCCCGTCCACGATCTACTAAACCTTCTATCTTGACACTTCAATATCTTGCACAGCGGGGCTCTGTTTGATGAGCTGTTTGGATCGGCTTCTAGAGAACACTAAACACTACATTGTAGAGCACTGACTAGGCACCTCGGGCACCTTCACTTGTTATCCCATCTGGGCTCATCCTTTAGGTATTTTGGCCTAAAAAACCTCATTGAGCATACACTTCCGCTACCCTTTGGCTGCACAGGACCTTGGTACCTGCCCTAGACTTGTGCATTGAACCTTCCTACATCCTCTGCTTGGCATCAACCACTTTCTAGCTCAGACCAAATTTGGCTGCAGCAACGTTGTCACAATGTGTGCGGTCCAGTTGGGAAGGTGAAAAATCTATGGCTGTGAGAGTTCTTGATGAGATTCACAAACACTTTGTGAAAAGAATTTATGGAGAATCACCAACCTCTTTCTAAGGTTGACTAAAATCTAAGAGCGTTCGTGATAGCAAAGTCACAAACCCTCTTTCCTATCGTGCTTGGAAATTGCTTGTTTTCGCAGTTGAGATTATGATGAGAGGATCACCAAATTGCATTCAATTTAACTTAAAAAGACCATTTAAAAACACTAAAGTTTCATCCATGAAACCTCAATCCTCATACAAACACAAATCTCCAACAAACCCAAACCTCTTTCATGGTATCATGTAGCCTCGCCCCCAATTACATAGTCGTAACGTCAAACAATTAAAAGGAATACTCGAGTTCCACCTTCATGGAGACCATTTTCTGAATTTTCATAGATTTTAGAGATTCTAAAGTGAACCCCACACACCATTTTGATAAGGGGAAACTCTAATTCACTCCCTCAGAAGCTCAGATACAAGGATACAAAGAGGCGGGACTGCCCTACACATAGATTGAGCAACCATGGAAGCACTTGCACTGTAGAGTAAAATTGCAGGTTTTTTCTATAAAAATAATCCCTCTCTCTCTTACCCACATCATTTTTAGATGATGTGTCAATTTTTAGGCCATTTTTCCACTTTGGACCAAAACTAGGCCATTTTCAGATCAGTTTTTACCCAAAAAATGGCATTTTTGATGCGAAAAATCCCAAACGGAGTCAAACAAATCCCTAAATTTGTGGGATAACTTGCGCAAGCATAGAAAATATAGATAATCATCATTTTTCATCAATATACAATTTTGGGTCACTTTCCATGCAATTCTGCAACAACGCCTGTTAGCTGCTATTTTTGGCAATTTTTGTATGCATCAGTCTTTATAGGCGAGATGAGTGTGCCACCATGAAACACTTGGAATATGTAAATTGTCAAAGCAAATGATCAATATTATCAAGTGGGAAAGCACGCAAAGGTGCCACATCCAGGGCCATGATTTCTCGGATAGGTATGCACATGATAGCGGTCGCTTTAGCATATATGACAATATGTACATTATTGATTTTTTTTCCATGCATCAAGAAGTGTCAAAAGTGAGGTGAATTTTTTTATTTCACACTATGTTTGTGCCTCAGCACAGCATCCACCCCCTTTGAACTTGCACATCCTCCGGCATTTGCCAACATTTTCCTTATGTAGGTTTCATCTTCATTAAGATCCACAAATATTTGGATGTCATTTTTATCTTCTCCAAAATCTAGAAGATCATCCTCTTCTTTTTCATCCTCATTTGTAGCAATGTCATTAGGTTCTTCATCATCATCTTGTTGTGAATAAAAAGTATCATTATCATGTCTCCTCTTGAACATCTTGATTCTTTTGCCCGCTATGGGAATTTGTCAAAGTCCTAAAGTCCTCATTTGTCAAAGTCCTAAAGGCATTGTGACTAGATCAACAACACATTTATAGTGCATGGCTAATGGGTATGTTGGATGTAATCCATCAGGATGGCATACATTGGATTTGGCATGTGACACAAGACTCCACAAAATTTGCTACATCCGTATACATGCCTTTTCACCAATATCTTTCTTTCACTTTGAAAAAGTTAGCCCATACACCTCGATGTCCAACGTATAGGCTTTTATGAATTTCTTTGATAATTTTGAGATGAGAAGGCTTATCACATACTACTCGTAATGGAGTCACATCTCTTATTTTAGGATGTTTCCATAAGTAGCCATCCCTCAAGAAGAAACCATATGATTTGTTTCTAATCCTTTTGAATTCTGATTCAGTCCAATCATCTTGCATTTGTAAAGTACTCAGGTAGCGACCTATGAGCAACAATTCATCCTCATAGAACTCCTCTAAAAAGGACTCAAGTGAAGATACAATGCATATATCATCACACTTTGCATAAGAAATTGTGTAGAATTTTGTACCCACATCTTCTTCCTCATCAATCATATTATCCTCATCTTCATACCTTGCCCTTGAAAGCATATCTACCATTGCAATATTTTTTCCTGCAATGTGATTCAATTCTGGGTTCAAGGACTTTATATACGAAATCCACCTAAGCATAGCAATATCAGGAGTAGAGAAGCTTGCAATCATCCCTAGAAGTGGTAAGCAATCACTCTCCACAACTACAGATGCTCCAATGAAGGACTCTTTGTCACACTTTAATGATGTAACCACCCCCCATAACTCCCTTCTTACCTGTGGATATGCTCTTTGATGAGAGCTTCGAACCTTGTCCGCAAACCTCACCACATACGTTTGTTTCTCTTCATTGTCTTGTCCTATTGCCCATCCAATTCCCATTGCACTAGTGTCCACTCTCACAATCCCCGGTCTTCCACACTCATAGTCCATCTTTCTCAAAGTTGGTGAAGACAACAACAATTGCTTCAACTTTCTCATAGCTTTTACATGTGCATCATTCCATTGAAACCTTTGGTTCTTCCTTAGCAATTGATAAAGAGGATCTACGACATGTGCATAATGTGGAATCCATATGAGATAGAAGACACATGCACCTAGAAACCTTCTCACCTCCATGTTATTTATTCATAATTCCTTCATGCTCTGTATTGCATCCACTTTAGTTGGACAAGGTCGTCGGCCATGAGGATCACAAAGATGTCGTGATAATGTCTTGCCACAATCATTGATGTGGTTTATCACATATTTACGGTACCCCCTAGAATCCAAAGCCTCATCTTTTTTAGCTAAGTCGCATCCTTTGATTGGAACGTCATCAAGAAAAGGTTGCTCCCTATGGTAAGGTGCACATCCTTGCCAAACCCAAAGGTGTTCTCATGGTTGTCAAGTCTCGGCTTTCCATTGCTAGCTAAACTGATCATACCCTGAGTACAAATCCCCCATAGAATATATTGCCCTTCTTGCAAATGCTTCAAACTCATCTACAATTGGCCATGTACCCATATTCCTGATTGTGACTTTGTTGTGATAGGCTGCATGTCTTGAATGAAGCATAGAGCTCCATTTTTCTTTGGTACTGTGAAACATCTGCTTCAATAGGAGGCACATGAAGGTTCCAAAATCCCCATCTTTATCTTTTCATTGAGTAAATCTATAAGCTTTGGCAAGAGTGCTTTTGGCATTGGAATTGGTCATAGATTCCAAGGCACATGAGGTACAATGAATATTACCATTGGTTCGACTATAGATGGATCCACACACCCTATCTCATGCGGCTCAAATGCAAAATATTTTCCATGTTTGGAGAGTGTTTGTTCAAAGAATTTTATTTCAATCTCTGTCAAGGAGTCATTGCCTCCAACTTTTACAAGTGGCTTCATGTTCTCTTTTGGGAGTGCTGCTCTTACTTGGAGCAGTAAAAAGCAGCCTACGGTTGCTTTATCGAGCACAGAGGCCGAGTACAGAGGTGCAGCAGTTGCGGCGCGCGAGGTAGCTTCGCTACGCACATTACTTGAGGACTTGGGAGTGCAGGTGAACCACCACATTTTCATCCATTGTGACAACCTCACCAGCATGCAATTGTCTAGGAACCCAGTGTTCCATGCCAGGACCAAGCACATAGAGGTCCATTACCACTACGTTTGAGAGCGAGTGTTGGCGGGCGACATCAACGTGGTCTACATCAGCAAAGAGGAGCAGATAGCGGATATCTTTACTAAGGACCTCGGAGCTGAGAAGCTTTGATGTTTCTGGACTATGTGTGGGCTCTGTGACATGCAGAGCTCGAGGGGGAGTGTTGAGATGTCGAGCTCTACATCTTGAGCTGGCATCCACTACGGGTCTTGGCCGCTTACGGCATTTACTCACTAGCGCGCTAGGTGACCGACACGGAGGATCTCTGACAGTGATTCTACAGCTGGACTACACTTATAGTGCCAGCCTAGTACGCTTCTAGGGAGTTCACACTTAGTGACCGCATGTACATATGTGCTATTTTTCAGTTTTAGCACTTAGTCATTTTGTACTCTCTTTTCTGTGAGAAGAAGAAGAAGCTTTCCATCTCTGTGTGGTGTGTGCTTGTCTTGTGTAGCTCTCTTGCATCCTCTTTCTTTACATAGGGTAGCTCTTGTACTGTCTTCCACTAGAAAAGAGAACTCAAACTCTTGCAGCTCAATTACCCATTTCTTGACCACATTTTACATGTTAGTGCCATTAATTAACTGTGGAAAAAAGGCATAACTTGTCAAGAAAACAAAAGGTCATGGTAGCAAGTATGACAAAATCGTCGACAAGCAAATATTACACTGGACATCACTAGCTCTACTTCCGAGAATTTTCTCTCTGCTACCAACTTCACTCGGCTTGCACAATACACTGGCCTCATATAATGGCTGCCCTTCCCCTTTTACAATAGCATGGCTCCAATGGCATCATCCCCTACTAATGGATTTACATAAAACACTTTATCCCAATCAGGAGCCTGCATGGCTGACAACCCCCCTAACACCTCTTTGACCTCTTGAAACACTTCTTCACACTTGTCGTCCCATTGCAATGGATCATGCTTTGCCACTTGTTCTAATGGATAAAGGAGTTGTGAAGACAATGGAATAAACCGTGCCATGTACTTTACTTTGTGTATAAAGGTTGCCAATTGCTTCGTACTCATAGGTGATGGAAGAAGAATAATAGACTTAACCTTGTCTGGATCAGCCTCAATGCCATTTTCTGACACCATATGGCCCAATAACTTCACCCTTGGCTATGCTAGATGACATTTTGATGGATTTAGTTGTCCTCCACATTCATAATATCGAGAAAATACCATTTTCAACTTCTCGTGGTGTTCAACCCTACTACTGTAGACACAGAAGTCGTCCATAAAAGCTTTAACACAACTACCAATGAATGGTTCCAACACCCAATTTTCTCTCTCTTGATAAAAGGATGGTCCATTTGTCAACCCAAATGGCAATACCGTGTAACAATAACAACCCCATGGCGTAATAAAAGTTGTCTTTGTGCGGTCTTTAAGAGCAATCTTCAATTGAAAATAGCCTGAAAAACCATCACACACACTGTACCTCTCATAACCTGCCACCACTGAATCCAAGATCTGATCGATGAATGGAAGAGGATATGGGTTCTTCTTAGTGGATGCATTTAAGGGTTTAAAATCTACACAAATTCTCCACTTCCCATCCTTCTTTGGACTGACTACAATTGGACTCACCCATTCTGTGGTCTCCACAGGGGCTATGAACCCTGCCTTCAACAACTTGTCCACCTCTTCTCGCAAGGCTTCCATTTGCTCTTGACCCATCCTTCTTAGCCTTTGCCGCACTGGCTTAGCACCTTCCTTCAGCTCTATATGCATCTCTTATCCCTTGAACCCTCTAATCTCTTCATATGAAGTAATGAACAAATCAGGAAAACTTGCCAACATGTGCAAATATATCTCCTTCTCCATAGCTGAGAGGTCTCCACTGATCATTTGTGTCATCAATTCCTGCTTCTTTGACAACTCAACCTTGGTTTGCTCAGCCCTTCAATCACTTCATAAGGCCCTTCACTTTCATCTTCAGCCTCATTTCCAAATGAGACTAAGCCAGACTCCTGGGTTTCTTTGTGCCCATCAAAAGGAATGCAACATCAACATCCTCATCACTGCTGGTAGTACTATCACTATCCTCATCAGTCATTGTGGAATAGTCTTCATCACTAGACTCATCTTCGTCTTCATAAAGCTCCTCCAATATTTTCCTTGTGTCCATATTATATATCTTCTTGGAACTTGTCTTTCCATAGAGGCTAATCATACCGCGTCGCCAATCTTGAATAGCTCCCACTACACGTAACCATGGTCTACCCAGTATAATAGGATATGCTCCCAACCCTGCTGGCATCACATGAAAATCAACCACTGTCTTTGCATCATACGCCTCCACTTCTAAGCTCTTTACAACACCCAAACATTTTACTTTTTGATGGTTGGCCAATCTGATCCGGAAGCCTGACACCCCAGTTACTGTAAGACCCATCTTCTCAACCCATGAGTGTGTTATGACACATATTTGGGCTCCACCATCCACATAACCTTGTCCCAGATTTTTTCTTTTGTGCCACACATCTACTATTGGGAAAATTTATGGTAGCTCATCCATCGCCAACACCTTCAATGAACCTCTCTCTGGTTCTTTCTCCATTGGGTTGACCATCCTCTTCCATTTTCTCTTTAGCTTAGGCACTATCTCTATTAGCTGCCCAAAAGTGGCATCTGCTTTCCTCCTTGTCAAACCCTTCTTCAAGTCATAGCTTAATTGCCCATCCCCTAGTGGAAAATCTGAAACATGAAACTTGCGAGACGAGCCCTTCTTTTCCTCCTGGCCTTGACATCCTCGCCTTCATGGCTCTTTCCCTTCTTCTTACTAGGACCTGGGGAACTTTTTTTCTTCCTTGTCCTCTGTGGTCCTCTTCCCAATAGGCATCACCAATGTATCCTCTAGCTTTGATGCCTTCTTCAATGTGACTACAGGGTTAATCCACTGGTTCCTTCATCTCCCTTAATTTCAATGCCATAATCATTTGACCTAGTTAGCACCTGTCTTGGCAATGGATACATGTCTCCCACCGTCCTTGGTGGCTTATCACATTGCCGGCTGAGGTGTCCCAACTCTCCAAAATTATAACATGTGGGTGTCTGCCTCCAGAACCTACCATTGCTTTGTCCAACACCATTTCTAGGTCTTTCTTCACCTCCTGGCTGATTTGCAAACCTCCCTCGACCTCGATTATTTCTCTCTTGACCTAGCATGTTTAGGCTGAGATTCTTCATTAGATCTACCACTTGCCTCATTTCTTGCCTTAGCCCATCATCTTGCACTACTATAGTGACCACTGCTAGCATAACCTGAGGAGTAGCAAAAACCACTAGTTCATGATGAACCCCTCGCATGCGACCTAGCAAAGGATCCATAGGCTGAAATTTAGACCTCATGGGCAAAGACTCTACTCCTAAGTGGCTCATTTTCCTCAGCTTCCACTCTTTGTTCCTTGCCACCTCTAGTGCATCTTCATATGTCCTAGGCTTCTTTAGCTCCACTCTCCAATGTATATTCTCCCAAAGACCAGCCAAGAACCTATCCTTCTTCATCACGTCATGTGGGGGTACTTGTGGTGCTAAGGCCTTGTACATCAGCTCCCATGCCAATGAAAACTTACGTATGTACGCATCTACTGGTTCACCTTCCTTCTGCACCAAACCTTGTACTTCTTGCCACACTTTGTCAGGATCTTCTAGCTTCACAAACTCCACTTCCAATCCATGCCTTAGATTGTCCTAACTCAATCTTATAGGTGGATCAACCCTACGCAACTCCTCTTCAAATGCTTTGGACCAAACTCATGAATCACTCTTCAAACAAATCTAGAGAAGACGTAACATCTACGCCGGGTCATGAATCTGGTTGCTAATACAGGCAACCTCCATCTTTTCCAAAAAGTCTTCCACATCTTCATCACTTCTTCCATGAAACTCCGGATAAGAGAAATCCATGGCTATCCAAGTTACGATGCTTTCAGAACCCCTTCGAACACACTTGCAAGAACCCAAAACGTTTGACTCAATTCCCAGAAACTTCAATGGAGATCAGCTTTAGATAAGGACGAACACATGCACATCAAATGAGTTTTCATAGTTAATCATCGGAATTACAATAGGCAAAGGACATTCCAGAATCTCTCTTAATCTTATTGGCCGGAACATAAAGACTATGCGCTGCTGGAAAAAAATCTTCCTGGACACATGAACATTTATCTGGATTCTCTGAGTTAAATGAAAAGGAGTGAATTGAGGGCCGTTTTGATCATCCATTAAAGTCAACCATGTAGCTCCCAAGAAAGAACACGTCTTATCCTTTGATTTTGCCAAAATTTCAGTAGCATAACAACATAAATAGCTCAAAAGACCAAAAAACCAGCCATCACAACTTGGAAAAATTATGGCAGATTTTCCCCAGAAGTAGAGCAGTAAGAACCCAAAATATAGAGTGTATATGTATGCATAAACTGCCAACAATAGAACCCTGAGCATCAACTAGGAATCACTAGTACATAGCCTATGGAGAGGTCACAAAAAGGGTGCTCCAGCTACCTGTATCACCAAAAGGATCTCCACATTTGAGAATCCCCCAGCTCAATAAAACCTCACGCTATCGACCCTCACACGAAGGCTTATGAAAATCTCGTGTAGTCAAGTATGAGAAATGACTATCTTCCAGAACATGTCTTAGAAATGGCTCGGACCGCAAAAAAAAACCAAGTATGGATCCACAAAGGCGTACAATGGCAGTTTTCACAAGTAACGTACAATATCAACAGACAATGCGCTCAAACAAGCGCCAAATGATGCATACCCACAACAACTGCAAGTGACACCACTGCTAGTATATCACTATACTTGAGCTACCTATACCTATGTGAATCAATTGTACCTATCCTTGTAACCTGTAACCTGTAATTCCGAATCTCGAAGCTTGAAGAAGCAGAAGGTACTCGAAGAAGATCCTCCGTGGGGGCGCCAAAAGAATGTGAGCAGTATGGAAACACATAGAACGCCTCTATAATGACCCAACATACACTCTTGGAATCATATACACACACACTATGGGGCACCAATCCGCTTACACAACACACCTGGCGGAGACAGGGAACACACCTATGGAGTGAGAGGAGAGAGACTATCCGTTTGCCCACTCCACACAGACACACTCAAAAACTAAGCTTAAAAGAGGATAATTTCTGATTTTTAGATACAATTGAGCTTGGTCCAACACCAATGGGGCAAATAGCTCACACAGTATGGGTAAAATAGGTCAGATACAATCACAAACTGGAGCAGAAGCTTCGGTCACATAGAAGAAACTTACACAGCCATAACAACAGAAAAACACTGAGGAATTTGGCAAAATGGACAGCACCATCGCATCTGGAACGGCCCAAAACCCTAGTCTGCAATGTCAAAGTGCTCAAATCCAACCTCAGATGAGCAATTTACGGCCAAAACAGGCTCCAAAATGGGCAAACACATAGTTGCGGCTGTTCCTCCTCCTCTCTCCACTCTTTTTCTGGTATTCTCTCTATTTTTTCATTTCCCACGCTTAGATTTATTACTTGGGCACCCTGGGCCTTTTAGTTGACCTCAAACGGACCTCGAACAGGCCAAAAGATGGCCTCGCAGTGCATAGTTGTCACCCTGTTGCATCCATCCTCACACCTGGCACTCAGCTTTTTTCAATAATGCATCCCGCCACCACATAGAGTGGATCCGAAAGATGATCCTCATGATGACCTTTTTACATAATTATCACAAGAAAACATCCACATTGTGCCCGTACTTCTCCACGTGCAAGTATTGACCCCATTCGACCTCCCGATGCCACTAGACGCCATCTGACGCACCTGCTTACCTCATGTTTTCGGCCCGCGGATAGCTTCCTTGAGAACTATTACGCGCTACCAACTACTCATTAATATAGAAAAAACACACTGATACAGGTGATAGTGAAAATGAATGCACTATGTACATGTTGTCCTACCTGTACACATGCATGTGGGCCCCACGTAACCACTGAGGCGGTCCGGGGCGGGCAACAAGAAGAGTGGCCTCTAAGCACCCTTCTAGGCTCCCATGTTGTTCAATTGGGTTGGGGTTGGAAAAAACAACAAACACACACACAAACCCGCAACCTAGCCCTACACAAATTTCGGGCACCACCTAGTTTTGGATGCGAACTAGGACGCGGAGGGAGAGAGAGAGAGAGAGAGAGAGAGAGAGAGAGAGAGAGAGAGAGAGAGAGAGAGAGAGAGAGAGAGAGAGAGAGAGAGAGAGAGAGAGAGAGAGAGAGAGAGAGAGAGAGAGAGAGAGAAAGAGAGAAAGAGTGCCCGGGCTACTTTGAAATGTTCAACAGTGATCAAGCAAACACAATTATATATGTAAGAAAAAGAGGGAAGGGGGAGGGGGTGATTGCTGCACTAATACCTTCTTACAAATCTGTCATGACCAATGAAAGTGAGATTAGTATTTGTTCAACATAGCTTGAGTAAATTACACCACAACACATCATCAGAAAAGCCACCCCAATCATTGTCTTAAGGCCAGGGTAGTCCTCTCCACCCTGTCACCCTCTTACAGTATGTGGAATTTATGGCTAAATTGATGACAACACCCAGAGACAAGCTATCAAGAACTAAAAATATCACCAAGACACTTACACATCATTGTTGTCCATTACTTCACGTTGGAAGAGAGACAAAGCATCCAAGCTTAGTCCAAATCCACCCTCCTTGATTTAGCAAATGTTGGGCTTACACTAGTAGGAGGAATGATAGATTTTCCACTCTCAATTGAATGATCGCTCTCTCTCTCTTACAATGGCTTAGAGTTCCTGTGCTAATCACCCCTATTACAACACATGCACAAGCATACGACAATGAGATTCCACTCAAGAGCTCCTTCTAGAGAGGCTGAGCTTGGCTTTTCAAGCTATAACATAGTGCTCTTGATTATGGCTCTCCCTTTGTGCTAGCTACACCCTCCTTTTATAGCAATTTTGAAGGTTAGGTTTACTCCTCTAACCATGGTTGGGTTCGATTTTTAGCACTTATCTAATTTCTTTTGCTTGGAATTATCAAGAAGTTGGTGTGGATAGATGAAGAAGAGAGAGAGGAGAGAAGTGGAGGTGATAGGACTTTTCATAGTAGGTTAGTGTTAGTAAGTTAGTAGAGTTAGTTATTTTATTGATTTACAAATGAAACTGGATATTTACAATGGGATTATCTAAGTAGGATACAAATAAGGAAGAAAAAACTCTTAATAGGTAAGAAAACATGGATTTCTTACAATGTTGATGCTCCAAGTGTCTTGAGTAGGGTCAATTTTGACGCTTGTTGACGGTCCACTAGCTCTGACGGAACGTTTTTTTCACTCTTGACATTCCTTTTGAAGCCAAGGTAATTGAATATGAGTAATCAATCACCATGATGTTTTCTTTCAAGAGAAGAGGCTGAATTTTATGGTTTTTTGATAGATATGGGTAATATGGATGAGGCAAAATGAGACTAGGTGGTCAATTTTGGAATGGAAGTGCGTGTAGGAAACATGAGTTCACCATGGTTTCTCTTATTCTTCAAGGTTTAGAAGAAGGTAAGTAGGGTGCAGAGAGGAGTGGTGAGAGAGGTGGGGATGATGAGTGGAGAGGTGTGTGTGAAAGAGGAAAATGATAAAGTGGAAGAGGGAGTGTGGCTGCATAGCATGGGTAAACTGGGGTCCACAAATAAAATCCTAGCTCACAGCTCGTAGCTCAAAAAAATATGAAAAACGTTGAGGTGAAATTTCATCTCACGGGCTACAACTTTTGTTTGTATCACCTTTTGAAATTCGGGGAGCATGTGATCTTTAAAAATTCAGCAAAACCGACTGTTTTTTCCACTGCACAAGGTCCTTGTGAGGTCCTTCTTTGGATGATTCTTTTGAATACCTCCGAGAGTGAGCTCCCCATGGTGCATGCATGCATTTCACATACCCTTGACCTTATTTGGTAGGTCTATAATTGAAGATATTGTTGAGATCATGATATAAGTGAATAGTACAACTAAGAAAATCAAATATTGAGGGGTCTAAAAAAATATGTTCATGTCAAATATAAATAATCTAGGTGGAAAAAATATAAAGGGGTCAAAGTAAATCTCTCTCATTATAATTCTACCATAAAAAGATGAATATTTTTGGTGTTCTAATTTATGAGATTAAAAGAGAATAGTGAAAAAATATACACATAAATAAAACTAGTTTTTTTGGATTTTTGTTGGGATGGAGTTACACCAAAAATAAGAGAAGCTTGCATGAAATTATTTTTATATGGAATAAAGAGTATGCAAAATGGTAAGAAAAAATATGGTAATGGTGAGTCAATGTACATAGCATAAATAACACACCATAGGTAGAAATATTTAAATAAATACCAAAATAATTATGAAAAATCCTTTTATTTAGGCCCTATGTACAATGAAATATTTACACACAAATGGGCCATAATATACTTATATTTCTTATATTTTTTTATTTTTTTGGCTCAACTAGCCCAGTGACTAGTTAGCTGAGGGTTTTTAAGAAGATATGGGGAAAGTCCCCTAACTCACACACACCTATATATAGTGAATTGGTAGGGATAGCCACAGTGTTTGGATGATTTTGGTAGGGTGGGTTAACTCACTATGGCAATTATGGAGAGCCAAAAAACGGCTATCATTAACCCTCCCCCAGGATGATGGTAGATTCATGTACCATCATAGAGCATCTTTTGCAAAGAGAGTGCTTCAGAGTCCTTGACGAGGTCTTCATTGTTTGGCCCCTCAGAATTTTGGTTTGAGTTACACTCATGCTTCACGGAACAATACCTACATGAGATAGCTGCCTTTTGACAGATCTTTGGTAGGTCCTTTGGCAGAAGGCGACTCAAATAAGGCTTCAAGCGATACCTGTTTACCTTCCTGGAGTGCTCTTTCCAATTCAAGTCCATAAGTTGATAGTAACTTGAATTGAAAGCCTTCTTAACTATGTATGGCCCTTGCCATCTAGTTTCAAATTCGGCATCAAAACGATTATCGAGTCAATTGTCATACCTTAGCACAAGATCTCCTTCATTGATGCCTTTGTCCTTTAGTTTCTTGCTAAGCTTCTCCTTCGCCTGCGTAGCTTTCCTCTTGTAGCACTCGTATGCTGCTTCTCTTTTCCACTCAAGATCAGCTAAGGTAAGAAGTCGATCCATCCATGCTTCTTGATAATCTTGTGCTACTTTTCCATGAAGTCGTATTGTTGGGATGTTGAGCTCAATTGGTTGTAAAGCCTCTTGACCATAGATCAAGTGAAATGGTGTAAACTCTGTGGCTTCCCTATATGTGGTTCGATACGTCCACAAGGCACCATCCAAGAAGTCATCCCACAAATTTGTCTTGTTTCTCACCATCTTTCTAATGATGCCTGCAATGACACCATTAGCTTTTTCTACCAGACCATTGGATTGGGGATAGTAGGGTGTACTATGACGATGTAGAATTTGAAGTTCTTCACAGACTTCTGTAAGCAAGCCCTTTCTAAACCCTGGACTATTATCAGAAACAATCTCCAAAGGTGTGCCAAATCTACAACAAATGTGAGTGTAGACAAATTTGCTCACTGTCCTCTCATTTACCTTTGCCACACTTTGTGCTTCTACCCATCTCGTCATGTAGTCTATGGCCACCAAGATATACAATTTTCCATTTTTAGTCCTGGGCAATGGACCCATAACATCAATGCCCCATTTTTCAAATGGACCATTTGCAAGGACTAGCTGACGTGGACCATGTAACAGACGCTTGTTTGCATTAATTGACAATTGTGGCAGCTTTTACACCAATGTGCAAGCTTGGCCAAACATATCCGTCAAGAAAAATCTTTTTTGCAGTGATTTCCTGTGAAAAATGACCACCACACGCTTCCTCATGCAAACCTTTTAGAATGGTTGGGATTTCCTCAATAGTTGGTACTCTTCTGCACACTTGATTATTCCCTCTTTGGTAGAGGGATCCTTCTAGGAAGAGATACGTGCTTGCCTTCTTCATGAGTCTCCTCTTCTGAGCCTTCATGAAGTGTTGTGGAAACTCACCCTCCAAAATGTAGCTAAAAATGGGAGTCAATGACTCCAATCCCTGGTATCTCGGTTGCTTGACAGTTGCTGCCACCATGATGACCTGCACTTCTTTCTCAACACATGTAACTGCTTGTTGTGCAAGTAAATTGGCATCTTCATTCTCTTTCCTAGGAATATGATATAGTTGCACTTCTTCAAATTGATTAAACAATCTACGAATGGCATGAACTTTTGTCCTTAAGTTTTCATTCTTGCATGCCCAAATGCGTAAAATTTGCTTCACAATGAGAAGTGCATCCCCTTTTACCATGAGACGTTGTATACCTTGGCCAATGCATATCTTTAAACCATGAAGTAGTGTGTCATATTCTGCTTCATTGTTGCTAGTTGAACCTGGTAGATTGACCTTCTCTTTCATGACCACTTCTCCACTTGGGCTGAGCAATACTAGCCCTCCCCCTGCTTTTCCTGTGGCTCGTCGAAAAGCTCCATCAAAGAACAAGGTATAAGCATTAGAAATACTTTTAGGTGGTGGCAATGGTAGGGTCTTTACCTTAGGCACCTTAATTTCCTTCTCATGTACCTTATAAGTGAGAATCCCTGCCAATTGTGCATGCACACTATCCTCTACCTTGAAAGAGTATTGAAACTCTTGCAACTCCATAATCCACTTCGAGATCCTAGTGCTAAGATTCATTTGAGATGACACCCAAGGAAACAAATTTTCTACAGTGAGAATTACAAAAGGTTTTGGTAGCAAGTAGGATCTAAACTTTCTCACCGCAAACATGAGAGAAAGCATCATGAGTTCTGCCTCCGTGTAGCCTCTCTCCAAAGCATTCATGACCCTACTAGCAAAGTATATGGGTCGCATCCGGATACTATGGGGATCTTGTTGTAGCAAAACCGCACCAATTGTTTCCTTCCCAACACTAGAGCTAACAAAGAATGTGTACTTCCAACAAGGAGGCATGAGTATTGGTAGCTCTGACAAAATGAATTTAATGTTACAAAAGTACTCTTGAAGATCATAAGACCATGAAAATTCTACTTGTTGTGTCAACTTTTGCAAAGGATGAAGCAACTCCGAAGCTAAGTGAATAAAGCATGACATATACTTAACCTTTTGAATGAATGAGATGACCTCTTTGAGATTCTTGGGTGATGGGAGCTCAATAAGAGCCTTTGCCTTTGCAGGATCCACCTCAATGCCTTTATAGGAAACCTTGTGACCAAGCAAGATCACTTCATCCTCACCTATGTGACACTTGTCGGGGTTGAGTTGACCTCCCATGTCGTAGAGCTTATTTAAACCTTCTTCTATCCTTTGTAGATGCAATGATTTTGAGCTATAAATGCAAAAATCCTCAACGAACACCCTAATTGACTTTCCAAAGAATGCTTGAAACACCATGTTCATGAAACTTGGAATGTTGCAGGAGCATTTGTCAGACCAAATGGCATGACTCTAAAAGCATAACAACCCCAAGGAGTGATGAAGGTTGTTTTTAACTGATCTTCCAATGCGATACCTATTTGAAAGTAACCCGAGTAGCCATCACACACAGTGTACTTCTCATGACCAGCTACCTCATTTAGTATCTCATCTTCAAATGGGAGGGGAAAGTGATCTCTTTTTTTTGCCTCATTGAGTGGACGGTAATCCACACACACCCTCCACTTGCCATTTTTCTTAGGAGTGACAACAATGGGAGAGACCCACTCTGAATTCTCCACTAGATAAATGAAACCTGCTGCTAGAAGCTTTCTTACCTCCTTGAGTAAAGCCTGCTCCTTGATGACTCCTAGCCTTCGTAGTTTTTGAGCCTTAGATGTGGCCTCTGTCTTCAACTCAATTTTGTGTTTAACAGCCTCTACTCCACGCACATCGGTGTAGTCTTTAGCGAAAAGCCTAGGAAATTTTCTTAACACACCTTTGAGCTCCTCTCTTTCATCCTTTGTAATTGTTGTAGATAACATACCTTCTAGCCTTCTTTCATCTTCCACTTTTTGGTTTTCTTGGGAACCTACCTCTTCCAAAGCTGGGCAAGAGGTCTCTTGGTTGTTTGGATTAAACCTTACCCCCATGACTTTGATGGAAGACTCCTCTTCAGTAATGCTGCCGCTACTTTCTCCTTCTGAAGTGCTATCGGTCCAGCCTTCCTCCGTCTCACTTTGAGATGATTCTTCATGGAGCTCCTCTTGGCGTTGCTCCTTCATGTCAAATACAACCTTCTTATGATTGTCATTCCTGCAAATTAGCTTTCCACTCTCCCAATCTTGCAAAGCTCGCATTTTCATTAGCCATGGTCTCCCTAGGATAAATGGGTAACCATTTCCCTTGGTCGACATAACATAAAAATCCACCGCCTTCTTAATGCCAAAGGCCTCTACAAAAACATTTTTACAAATGCCTACACACCTAGCTTTTCTATTGTTTGCCATCTTGACTTTAATTTCAGGTGTCTCATGGATGTGCATGCCTAGTTTTTGCATGAGTCCCTCTGTCATGATGCAAATTTGTGCACCCCCATCCACTAGACCTTTCCTAACCAATCTTCCTTTGATGTAACAATCTAGCATAGGTGTAATATCCTCATTTATTTCAGTATGTGCAATTTTTACAACAGGCACACTCTCTTTTACCTTTCTCCTAGTGCTAACTACCTTCGTTAAATCCCTCCTAACTTGTGGACATAATGCAAGAAATTGAGGCCATGAGATATTAGGACCCTTACCTCTCATGTCTTCCAATAGGTTGTATGGAGCCATACCATGTCCAAGAGGGAAGTCTTGGAGGTTGATACGTCATCGAGTCCTCTTAGCTTCCTTGGTCTCCTTTGCCTTCTTTTCTCATCCATGGTCACTTTGTGATGTAACCCCTTCTTTCTCCTTACCTTTTCCTCGGCCATGCTTAATGCCATTTGCTTCCATGTCAACCTCATTTGAGTTTGTCACCTCTACCACATGCACATTTGGGTCTGGCAAAGGTGGAACTCCTTCCACTCCTTGTGGAGGTGGTCTTGCTCCATTTGGTCTTTGTAGAAGTCGTGGTTGCTGACTAGTTCCTTCACCTGCATTCATCACTGGGTATTCAAGTTAGGCCTCCCTGGCTCCCCACGGGGCCAAGGACAATTATACATCCCATGTCAATTCCAACATTGCAAGACTCTCCTAGGTCGTGGATCTCACTCTTCAGACTTCTTTGCTTGTCCCTTTGGACCTACAGCTTGTGCAAGGTGAATTGACAAGCTGCTTAAAGATTCATTTAACTTCTCAATCACTTCCGTCGTTACCTCGAGAATCTCCCTAGATGTTGATGCTTGTGACTTACCTTTGGATCTAAGACCTTCTATTGGAACCTCTCCCCTTAGGCACTTGAGTTTTCTATATTTCTCAGCAGCCCTAGTTTCAGCTGCTTCAAAGGTAGCAGGTGCATCGGCCTCAACTTTTACCTTAATGTCAGGAAAGAGTCCGGATATGAACCTCTCCTTCTTTAGAAATTCTGCACCATCACCAGGGTTAGCAACATTTTGTATCCATACAACCCAAAGACATAGGAACTCTTGCTTGTACAAGTAGTAGTCATCTAAGTCTTTTTGCTTATGAGAAACAATGTCTTGCCATAGTTTTTGAGTGTTTTGGGGATCAAATAATTATGTCTTGAAACGATTCAAAACTTCTGTGTAATTCCCCTTAACCACCTCAGGCAAAGAGTCAAACCAAGTGTTAGCATCTTTCCTAAGGACCACCTCAAACATTTCTACACGTTCTTGATCAGTTACTATCCTCTTAATACGGCAAGACATCTTTAAATTCTCTAAAAATAATTCTGCATCCTCTCCAGGCTCTCCAAAGAAAAGAGGATATCCAGACATTTGGCGTTGAGCCTTCATTAAATCGGTTTCAAAGTGACAACACGTTTTTGTTTTTCTTTCTTTAAAAAATTTACACAATAATGTTTTCTAAATTGCAATCTATTCTACAACAAAATAAAAATATCCACATCAAATGACCTATGATAATCAATAAGAGGTAGGATGACAGGGCTTGGTGATGCGAGAATTTCTCCTACTCTTTGGGCACCAAACATGAACACCATACGTTGTTGAAAATGGATTTTTCTACTAATTGCAATGTTTATTCTAATGTGTGGAGTGAAATGAAAGGGGAAAACCTCTATTCTTGGGCCATTATCCATGGTCTATGCATGACCTAATTCTTAAAACAAAACAAAAATATAGACGTCCAAACTAAGGTCGTACCTAATGAGAGGCAAAATAAAAGGATTTACTGATGCGTTTATCTCTGCCAACCTAAGAGGACCTAAAATTCTACGAATTACGCGTTGAAATTGCAACTTAGTACTAACAATTATGTGTACCTTTTGCCTTGCAATGGGAATGAAGGGATCATACAAATTCTCGTGATTCATGCAAGCTACTTGAATATGCTAAAGGTTGAGCCCTCACAAGAATACACAAGCCGTCCTCCGTGGGGGCACCAATTTCAGGCGGTCCGGGGCGGGCAACAAGAAGAGTGGCCTCTAAGAACCCTTCTAGGCTCCCGTGCTGCTCAATTGGGTTGGGGTTGGAAAAAACAACAAACACACACACAAACCCGCAACCTAACCCTACACAAATTTGGGGCACCACCTAGTTTTGGACGCGAACTAGGACGCGTAGAGAGAGAGAGAGAGAGAGAGAGAGAGAGAGAGAGAGCTACTTTGAAATGTTCAACAGTGATCAAGCAAACACAATTATATATGTAAGTAAAAGAGGGAAGGGGAAAGGGGTGATTGCTGCACTAATACCTTCTTACAAATCTATCATGACCAATGAAAGTGAGATTAATATTTTTTCAACATAGCTTGAGTAAATTACACCACAACACATCATGAGAAAAGCCACCCCAATCACTGTCTTAAGGCCAGGGGAGTCCTCTCCACCATGTCGCCCTCTTACAGTATGTGGAATTTATGGCTAAATTGATGACAACACCCAGAGACAAGCTATCAAGAACTAAAAATATCACCAAGACACTTACACATCATTATTGTCCATTACTTCACGTTGAAAGAGAGACAAAGCATCCAAGCTTAGTCCAAATCCACCCTCCTTAATTCACCAAATGTTGGGCTTACACTAGTAGGAGGAATGATTGATTTTCCACTCTGAATTGAATGATCGCTCTCTCTCTTACAATGGCATAGAGTTCCTATGCTAATCACCCCTATTACAACACATGCACAAGCATACGACAATGAGCTTCCACTTAAGAGCTCCTTCTAGAGAGTTTGAGCTTGGCCTCTCAAGCTATAGCACAGTGCTCTTGCTTATGGCTCTCCCTTTGTGCTAGCTACACCCTCCTTTTATAGCAATTTTGAAGGCTAGGGTTACTCCTCTAACCATGGTTGGGTTAGATTTTTAGCACTTATCTAATTTCTTTTGCTTGGAATTATCAAGAAGTTGGTGTGGATAGATGAAGAAGAGAGAGAGGAGAGAAGTGGAGGTGATAGGACTTTTCATAGTAGGTTAGTGTTAGTAAATTAGTAGAGTTAGTTATTTTATTGATTTACAAATGAAATTGGATATTTACAATGGGAGCATCCAAGTAGGATACAAATAAGGAAGAAAAAACTCTTTATAGGTAAGAAAACATGGATTTCTTACAATGTTGATGCTCCAAGTGTCTTGAGTAGGGTCAATTTTGACGCTTGTTGACGGTCCACTAGCTTTGACAGTACGTTTTTTTCACTCTTGACCTTCCTTTGGGAGCCAAGGTGATTGAATATGAGTAATAAATCACCATGGTGTTGTCTTTCAAGAGAAGAGGCTGAATTTTATGGTTTTTTGATAGATATGGGTAATATGGATAAGGAAAAATGAGACTAGGTGGTCAATTTTGAAATGGAAGTGTGTGTAGGAAACCTGAGTTCACCATGGTTTCTCTTATTCTTCAAGGCTTTGAAGAAGAAGAGTAGTAGGGTGCAGAGAGGAGTGGTGAGAGAGGTGGGGATGATGAGTAGAGAGGTCTGTGTGAAAGAGGAAAATGATAAAGTGGAAGAGGGAGGGTGGCTGCATAGCATGGGCAAACTGGGGTCCACAAATAAAATCCTAGGTCACAGCTCGTAGCTCAAAAAAATATGAAAAACGTTGAGGTGAAAGCTCAGCTGACTAGCTATAACTTTTGTTTGTATCACCTTTTCAAATTCGGCGAGCATGTGATCTTTAAAAATTCAACAAAACCGACTGTTTTTTCCACTGCACAAGGTCCTTGTGAGGTCCTTCTTTGGATGATTCTTTTGAATACCTCCAAGAGTGAACTCCCCATGGTACATGCATGCATTCCACATACCCTTGACCTTATTTGGTAGGTCTTTAATTGAAGATATTGTTGAGATCATGATATAAGTGAATAGTACAACTAAGAAAATCAAATATTGAGGGGTCTTAAAAAATATGTACATGTCAAATATAAATAATATAGGTGGAAAAAATATAAAGGGGTCAAAATAAATCTCTCTCATTATAAGTCTACCATAAAAAGATGAATAGTTTTGGTGTTCTAATTTATGAGAGTCAAAGATAATAGATGTAGGAAGGAAAAATCACAATAGTGAAAAAATATACACATAAATAGAACTAGTTTTTTTGGATTTTTGTTGGGATAGAGTTACACCAAAAATAAGAGAAGCTTGCATGAAATTATTTTTATATGGAATAAAGAGTATGCAAAATGGTAATAAAAAATATGGTAATGGTGAGTCAATGTACATAGCATAAATAACACACCATAGGTAGAAATATTTAAATAAATACCAAAATAATTATGAAAAATCCTTTTATTTAGGCCCTATATACAATGAAATATTTACACACAAATGGGCCATAATATACTTATAATTTTCTTATTTTTTTATTTTTTTGGCTTAACTAGCCCAGTGACTAGGTAGGTGAGGGTTTTTAAGAAGAGATGGGAAAAGTCTCCTAACTCACACACACCTATATACAGTGAAATGGTAGGGATAGCCATAGTGTTTGGATGATTTTGGTAGGGTGGGTTAACTCACTATAGCAATTTCAGTGAGCCGAAAAACGGCTATCACCACTTGGCTCTGGAAAATGAGCAATTCCTTATTTGATGCACCATGCATGTGTATGTACATATGCGCAATCCCTTGATCCAAAAAACTCCTCACAACGCAAAGGTGCCACATCTAGGGCCACGATTCCACGGATAGGTATGCACATTATACCAACCGCAGTAGCCGCTTTAGCATGTGATGAATACAATGACTACAGAGAATTCCACCCAAGATGATGTTTGGTATGTGGATTCAGGTGCCCCTAATCACATGACGTCTCGTGGAGAGTGGTTTAGAGATATGCGCAAACTAGATGTGTCAGGCTATGTGCAAACAGGAGATGACACAGCTCACCCCATTGCTCATGTAGGGGACATACCTCTAAATACGAAGAGTGAGAAATCAAAGTACTTAGCAGATGTACTTCATGTCCCAAACATTACGAATAATCTTGTTTCTGTTGGACAAACGGTTGACCAGGGTTTGCAGATTCACTTCAATCCAAATGGCTGTTATTTAGAAGATTTCCAGAATGGCTGTAAGCTGATCACAGAGGGAAAATGTGTGGGCAGAATGTTTACGCTGAATGTAGACATGCCTGAGGTAAAAGCTGCATTATTTGCATAGGGCACAGGTGTTGTGGCTGATGTTGACCTTTGGCACAAACGCATTGGCCATGTCAATGAGCAGAGATTGTGTAGCATGCAATCAAAACAGATTGTAAAAGGTTTGCCCAAATTCAAGGTGGATGGTATGCATAAAGTGTGTGCACCATGCCAGTTTGGAAAACAGTCAAAGGGCTCATTTCCACATGAGCGCAATGTACGTAAAAATCCACTTGAGGTGGTGCACACAGATATTTGGGGTCCAACCGATACTGCAAGTATACATGGTTGCAGGTATTATGTCTCTTTCATTGATGACCATACAAGGAAAGTATGGGTCTACTTCATGCGTAACAAAAGTGAAGTCTTTGGTCACTTTCGGGACTTCAAAGTCATGATTGAGAAGGAGACAGATATGCAAATCAAGACATTGAGGTTAGATGGAGGGGGAGAGTACTTCTCCAACGATTTTTTAGATTTTCTGCGAATGCATGGTATACGCAGGCAGTTTACATGTAGATATACTCCACAGCAGAATGGGGTCGCAGAAAGGAAAAACAAGCACATTGCAGAGGTTGCATCTGCATTGATGAATGTGAAGAACATGCCTCATCATTTATGGACTGAAGCTGTAAATACAGCTGTGTACATTATGAACAGGACACCTACAGCTGCGGTGCATGATGTAACGCCTGAGGAAAGGTTTACAGGTACAAAGCCTCATTTGGCACACTTGAAAGTGTTTGGCTGCATAGCTTACGTGCATTTACCAGATGAGTTGCGTAGGAAATTGGATCCTAAAGCAGAGAAATGTATTCTTGTGGAATATTACCTTGAACAAAAGGGGTACAGGTGCTACAATCCTACTACACGAGAATTACAAGTGAGCAGAGATGTAGTCTTTGATGAGATGAGCAGTTGGTACAGTAATGCACATGGCACTATTGGGGCTGATGTAAAAGATGATGTGGTTGTACAAAATGTGAGGCCACACTCACAGGTTTTGAGTGGACCACAAGAGTCCTCTTCTCGTGGCTCTGTTGAGAAGCCATGGAATGGTAGACTACGTACGCAGGTTACTCCACCAGCAGGTACAAGGAATGTATCACGAAAAGGAAAGGAAAAGGTTGATGAACCTCCCTTTATGGCTGATGCATCATCACGTTTTTCACATGTAGACATGGATTCAGATGGTTCTGAACAAAGTCTTGATGAGGAATTTGGAATTCCGGCTGTCGAGACACCTGGTGTAAGGAAAGCATAAGAAGATGCTAGAGGGCAAAGGAGTGACCTAGGACCGTGCAGATCTATCAGAGTCAAAAATCCAGTTCAGAAATTGACTTATGATGGGTATCTAGCGCATCACCAAGCCTACATGGCTAAGGTGATACAGGATGTGGAGCCCACATGTTTTGACGATGCAGTTGGAAATGTACATTGGGATGATACAATGAATGAAGAGATTGTTGCATTGGAAGCAAACGACACATGGGAGTTGGTGCCATTGCCAAGTGGCAAGAAAGCTATTGACTGTAAATGGGTGTATAAAACCAAGCATAAGGCTGATGGTAACATTGAGCGTCACAAGGCAAGGCTGGTCGCAAAGGGATATGCACAAACGTATGGCATAGACTATGAGGAGACCTTTGCTCCAGTGGCAAAGATGATGACTGTGAGAGCTGTCATAGAAGTGGTTGCATCTAGAGGATGGATTATGCGTGAAATGGATGTAAAGAATTCCTTCTTGAATGGTGAGTTGCAAGAGGAAGTGTAGATGGATCAGCCACCTAGTTATGTCGATCGAGGTTACCCAGATTATGTATGCAGACTTCTCAAAGATTTCTATGGTTTGAAGCAGGGCTCTAGAGCATGGTATGATAGGATTGCCAAGTATCTTGTCAGTATTGGGTTTAGGAGAGCTCATGCTGATCATTCACTCTATGTACATGAGAGTGATGTGGGGATTGTGGTCATTACCATATATGTAGATGACCTTATTATTGTGGGTGACAATGCTATGGAGATTGACCATGTGAAGCGTCTTCTCAAACAGGACTTTGAAATGAAAGATTTGGGCGAGTTGCGCTACTTTCTTGGCATTGAGGTGATCAGGACTCCAGAGGGTGTATGGTTGTCACAGAGACAATATGCTTTGGACATGTTGTCAAAGTATGGTATGGCTGATTGTAAGCCAATTTCTATTCCCTTGGATGCGAATGCAAAGCTGAGTGTAGAGAAGGGTGATGTTGCTGAGGATGTCAAGATGTACACGAAGATTGTGGGTAGTCTAATCTACTTGACTATCACGAGGCCAGACTTGAGCTACAGAGTAGGCTTGGAGATAGTTCATGCAGCTTCCGAGGAAGCCACATTTGGATGGAGTATGACGCACACTTCGGTATGTGCAAGGGACTCTTGACTACGCATTGTTCTATGAAGCAGATGTGCCATTAGCATTGTATGGGAATACAGATGCAGATTGGGCAGGTAGCACTATTGATACGAGATCTACAAGTGGCTTCATGTTCTCTTTTGGGAGTGCTGCTCTTACTTGGAGCAGTAAAAAGCAGCCTACGGTTGCTTTATCGAGCACAGAGGCCGAGTACAGAGGTGCAGCAGTTGCGGCGCGCGAGGTAGCTTCGCTACGCACATTACTTGAGGACTTGGGAGTGCAGGTGGACCACCACATTTTCATCCATTGTGACAACCTCACCAGCATGCAATTGGCTAGGAACCCAGTGTTCCATGCCAGGACCAAGCACATAGAGGTCCATTACCACTACGTTTGAGAGCGAGTGTTGGCGGGCGACATCAACGTGGTCTACATCAGCAAAGAGGAGCAGATAGCGGATATCTTTACTAAGGACCTCGGAGCTGAGAAGCTTTGATATTTCTGGACTATGCGTGGGCTCTGCGACATGCAGAGCTCGAGGGGGAGTGTTGAGATGTCGAGCTCTACATCTTGAGCTGGCATCCACTACGGGTCTTGGCCGCTTACGGCATTTACTCACTAGCGCGCTAGGTGACCGACACGGAGGATCTCTGACAGTGATTCTACAGCTGGACTACACTTATAGTGCCAGCCTAGTACGCTTCTAGGGAGTTCACACTTAGTGACCGCATGTACATATGTGCTATTTTTCAGTTTTAGCACTTAGTCATTTTGTACTCTCTTTTCTGTGAGAAGAAGAAGAAGCTTTCCATCTCTGTGTGGTGTGTGCTTGTCTTGTGTAGCTCTCTTGCATCCTCTTTCTTTACATAGGGTAGCTCTTGTACTGTCTTCCACTAGAAAAGAGAACTCAAACTCTTGCAGCTCAATTACCCATTTCTTGACCACATTTTACATGTTAGTGCCATTAATTAACTGTGGAAAAAAGGCATAACTTGTCAAGAAAACAAAAGGTCATGGTAGCAAGTATGACAAAATCGTCGACAAGCAAATATTACACTGGACATCACTAGCTCTACTTCCGAGAATTTTCTCTCTGCTACCAACTTCACTCGGCTTGCACAATACACTGGCCTCATATAATGGCTGCCCTTCCCCTTTTACAATAGCATGGCTCCAATGGCATCATCCCCTACTAATGGATTTACATAAAACACTTTATCCCAATCAGGAGCCTGCATGGCTGACAACCCCCCTAACACCTCTTTGACCTCTTGAAACACTTCTTCACACTTGTCGTCCCATTGCAATGGATCATGCTTTGCCACTTGTTCTAATGGATAAAGGAGTTGTGAAGACAATGGAATAAACCGTGCCATGTACTTTACTTTGTGTATAAAGGTTGCCAATTGCTTCGTACTCATAGGTGATGGAAGAAGAATAATAGACTTAACCTTGTCTGGATCAGCCTCAATGCCATTTTCTGACACCATATGGCCCAATAACTTCACCCTTGGCTATGCTAGATGACATTTTGATGGATTTAGTTGTCCTCCACATTCATAATATCGAGAGTCAGTTCATGCAGCTTCCGAGGAAGCCACATTTGGATGGAGTACGACGCACACTTCGGTATGTGTAAGGGACTCTTGAATACGCATTGTTCTATGCAGCAGATGTGCCATTAGCATTGTATGAGTATACAGATGCAGATTAGGCAGGTAGCATTGTTGATACGAGATCTATGAGTGGCTTCATGTTCTCTTTTGGGAGTGCTGCTCTTACTTGGAGCAGCAAAAAGCAGCCTACGGTTGCTTTATCGAGCACAGAGACTGAGTAGAGAGGTGCAATAGTTGCGGCGTGCGACGTAGCTTGGCTACGCACATTACTTGAGGACTTCGAAGTGCAGGTGGACCACCAGATTGTCATCCATTGTGACAACCTCAGCAGCATGCACTTGGCTAGGAACCCAGTGTTCCATGCCAGGACCAAGCACATAGAAGTCCATTACCACTACGTTTGATAGCGAGTGTTGGCGGGCGACATCAACTTGGTCTACGTCAGCAAAGAGGAGCAGATAGCGGATATCTTTACCAAGGCCCTCGGATATGAGAAGCTTCGATGTTTCCGAACTATGCTTGGGCTCTGTGACATGCAGAGCTCGAGGGGGAGTGTTGAGATGTCGAGCTCTACATCTTGAGCTAGCATCCACTACGGGTCTTGGCCGCTTATGGCATTTACTCACTAGCGCGCTAGGTGACCGACACGGAGGATCTCTGACAGTGATTCTACAGCTGGACTACACTTATAGTGCCAGCCTAGTACGCTTCTAACGAGTTCACACTTAGTGACCGCATGTACATATGTGCTATTTTTCAGTTTTAGCACTTAGTCATTTTGTACTCTCTTTTCTGTGAGAAGAAGAAGAAGCTTTCCATCTCTGTGTGGTGTGTGCTTGTCTTGTGTAGCTCTCTTGCATCCTCTTTATCTACATAGGGTAGCTCTTGTACTGTCTTCCACTAGAAAAGAGAACTCAAACTCTTGCAGCTCAATTACCCATTTCTTGACCATATTTTACATGTAAGTGCCATTAATTAACTGTGGAAAAAACGCATAACTCGTCAAGAAAGCAAAAGGTCGTGGTAGCAAGTATGACGAAATCGTCAACAAGCAAACATTACCCTGGACATCACTAGCTGTACTTCCGAGAATTTTCTCTCTGCTACCAACTTCACTCGGCTTGCACAATACAGTGGCCTCATATAATGGCTGCCCTTCCCCTTTTACAATAGCATGGCTCCAATGGCATCATCCCCTACTAATGGATTTACATAAAACACTTTATCCCAATCAGGAGCCTGCATAGCTGACAACCCCCCTAACACCTCTTTGACCTCTTGAAACACTTCTTCACACTTGTCGTCCCATTGGAATGGATCATGCATTGCCACTTGCTGTAATGGATAAAGAAGTTGTGAAGACAATGGAATAAACCGTGCCATGTACTTTACTTTGTGTATAAAGGTTGCCAATTGCTTCGTACTCATAGGTGATGGAAGAAGAATAATAGACTTAACCTTGTCTGGATCAGCCTCAATGCCATTTTCTGACACCATATGGCCCAATAACTTCACCCTTGGCTATGCTAGATGACATTTCGATGGATTTAGTTGTCCTCCACATTCATAATATCGAGCAAATACCATTTGCAACTTCTCGTGGTGTTCAGCCCTACTACTGTAGACACAGAAGTCGTCCATAAAAGCTTTAACACAACTACCAATGAATGGTTCCAACACCCAATTTTCTCTCTCTTGATAAAATGATGGTCCATTTGTCAACCCAAATGGAAATACCGTGTAACAATAACAACCCCATGGCGTAATAAAAGTTGTCTTTGTGCGGTCTTTAAGAGCAATCTTCAATTGAAAATAGCCTAAAAAACCATCCCACACACTGTAGTTCTCATAACCTGCCACCACTAAATCCAAGATCTGATCAATGAATGGAAGAGGATATGGGTTCTTCTTAGTGGCTGCATTTAAGGGTTTAAAATATACACTAATTCTCCACTTCCCATCCTTCTTTGGACTGACTACAACTGGACTCACCCATTCTGTAGTCTCCACAGGGACTATGAACCCTGCCTTCAACAACTTGTCCACCTCTTCTCGCAAGGCTTCCATTTGCTCTTGACCCATCCTTCTTAGCCTTTGCCGCACTGGCTTAGCACCTTCTTTCAGCTCTATATGCATCTCTTATCCCTTGAACCCTCTAATCTCTTCATATGAAGTAATGAACAAATCAGGAAAACTAGCCAACATGTGCAAATATATCTCCTTCTCCATAACTGAGAGGTCTCCACTGATCATTTGTGTCATCAATTCCTGCTTCTTTGACAACTCAACCTTGGTTTGTTCAGCCCTTCAATCAGCTCATAAGGCCCTTCACTTTCATCTTCAGCCTCATTTCCAAATGAGACTAAGCCAAACTCCTGGGTTTCTTTGTGCCCATCAAAAGGAATGCAACATCAGCATCCTCATCACTACTGGTAGTACTATCACTATCCTCATCAGTCACTGTGAAATAGTCTTCATCACTAGACTCATCTTCGTCTTCATAAAGCTCCTCCAATCGTTTCCTTGTGTCCATATTATATAGCTTCTTGGCACCTGTCTTTCCATAGAGGCTAATCGTACCGCGTCGCCAATCTTGAATAGCTCCCATTGCACGTAACCATGGTCTACCCAGTATAATAGGATATTCTCCCAACCCTGCTGGCATCACATGAAAATCAACCACTGTCTTTGCATCATACGCCTCCACTTCTAAGCTCTTTACAACACCCAAACATTTTACTTTTTGATGGTTGTCCAATCTGATCTGGAAGCCTGACACCCCAGTTACTGTAAGACCCATCTTCTCAACGCATGAGTGTGTTATAACACATATTTGGGCTCCACCATCCACATAACCTTGTCCCAGATTTTTTCTTTTGTGCCACACATCTACTATTGGGAAAATGGCTGGTAGCTCATCCATCGCCAACACCTTCAATGAACCTCTCTCTGGTTCTTTCTCCATTGGGTTGACCATCCTCTTCCATTGTCACTTTAGCTTAGGCACCATCTCTATAAGCTGCCCAAAAGTAGCATCTGCTTTCCTGCTTGTCAAACCCTTCTTCAAGTCATAGCTTAATTGCCCATCCCCTAGTGGAAAATCTGAAACATGAAACTTGCGAGACGAGCCCTTCTTTTCCTCTTGGCCTTGACATCCTCGCCTTCATGGATCTTTCCCTTCTTCTTACTAGGACCTGGGGCACTTTTTCCTTCCTTGTCCTCTGTGGTCCTCTTCCCAATAGGCATCACCAATGTATCCTCTAGCTTTGATGCCTTCTCCAATGTGACTACAGGGTTAATCCATTGGTTCCTTCATCTCCCTTAATTTCAATGCCATAATCATTTGACCTAGTTAGCACCTGTCTTGGCAATGGATACATGTCTCCCACCGTCCTTGGTGGCTTATCACATTGCGGGCTGAGGTGTCCCAACTCTCCACAATTATAACATGTGGGTGTCCTCCTCCAGAACCTACCATTGCTTTGTCCAACACCATTCCTAGGTATTTCTTCACCTCCTGGCTGATTTGCAAACCTCCCTCGACCTCGATTATTTCCCTCTTGACCTAGCATGTTTAGGCTGAGATTCTTCATTAGATCTACCACCTGCCTCATTTCTTGCCTTAGCCCATCATCTTGCACTACTATAGTGACCACTGCTGGCATAACCTGAGGAGTAGCAAAAATCACTAGTTCATGATGAACCCCTGGCATGCGACCTAGAAAAGGATCCATAGGCTGAAATTCAGACCTCATGGGCAAAGACTCTACTCCTAACTGGCTCATTTTCCTCAACTTCCACTCTTTGTTCCTTGCCACCTCTAGTGCATCTTCATATGTCCTAAGCTTCTTTAGCTCCACTCTCCAATGTATATTCTCCCAAAGACCAGCCAAGAACCTATCCTTCTTCATCATGTCAGGTGGGGGTACTTGTGGTGCTAAGGCCTTGCACATCCGCTCCCATTCCAATGAAAACTTACGTATGTACGCATCTACTGGCTCACCTTCCTTCTGCACCAAACCTTGTACTTCTTGCCACACTTTGTCAGGATCTTCTATCTTCACAAACTCCACTTCCAATCCATGCCTTAGATTGTCCCAACTCAATCTTATAGGTGGATCAACCCTACGCAACTCCTCTTCAAATGCTTTGGACCAAACTCATGCATCACTCTTCAAACAAATATAGAGAAGACGTAACATCTGCGCCGGGTCATGAATTTGGTTGCTAATACAGGCAACCTCCATCTTTTCCAAAATGTCTTCCACATCTTCATCACTTCTTCCATGAAACTCCGGATAAGAGAAATCCATGGCTATCTATGTTACGATGCTTTCAGAACCCCTTCGAACACACGTGCAAGAACCCAAAACTTTTGACTCAATTCCCAGAAACTTCAATGGAGATCAACTTTAGATAAGGACGAACACATGCACATCAAATGAGTTTTCATAGTTAATTATCGGAATTACAACAGGCAAAGGACATTCCAGAATCTCTCTTAATCTTCTTGGCCCGAACATAAAGACTATGCGCTGCTGGAAAAAAATCTTCCTGGACACATGAACATTTATCTAGATTCTCTGAGTTAAATGAAAAGGAGTGAATTGAGGGCCGTTTTGATCATCCATTAAAGTCAACCATGTAGCTCCCAAGAAAGAACACGTCTTATCCTTTGATTTTGCCAAAATTTCAGTAGCATAACAACATAAATAGCTCAAAAGACCAAAAAACCAGCCATCACAACTTGGAAAAATTATGGCAGAGTTTCCCCAGAAGTAGAGCAGTAAGAACCCAAAATATAGAGTGTATATGTATGCATAAACTGCCAACAATAGAACCCTGAGCATCAACTAGGAATCACTAGTACATAGCCTATGGAGAGGTCACAAAAAGGGTGCTCCAGCTACCTGTATCACCAAAAGGATCTCCACATTTGAGAATCCCCCAGCTCAATAAAACCTCACGCTATCGACCCTCACACGAAGGCTTATGAAAATCTCGTATAGTCAAGTATGAGAAATGACTATCTTCTAGACCAAGTCTCAGAAATGGCTGGGACTGCAAAAAAAAACCAAGTATGGCTCCACAAAGGCGTACAATGGCAGTTTCCACAAGTAACGTACAATATCAACAGACAATGCGCTCAAACAAGCGCCAAATGATGCATACCCACAACAACTGCAAGTGACACCACTGCTAGTATATCACTATACTCGAGCTACCTATACCTATGTGAATCAATTGTACCTGTCCCTGTAACCTATAACCTGTAATTCCGAATCTTGAAGCTTGAAGCTCGAAGCAGAAGGTACTCGAAGAAGATCCTCCGTGGGGGCGCCAAAAGAATGTGAGCAGGATGGAAACACATAGAACGCCTCTATAATGACCTGACATACACTCTTGGAAGCATATACACACACACTATGGGGCACCAATCCGCTTACACAACACACCTGGCCGAGACATGGAACACACCTATGGAGTGAGAGGAGAGAGACTATCCGTTTGCCCACTCCACACAGAGAGATACACACACAGACACACTCAAAAAACTCAGCTCAAAATAGGATAATTTCTGAATTTTAGATACAATTGAGCTTGATCCAACACCAATGGGGCAAATAGCTCACACAGTATGGGTAAAATAGGTCAGATACAATCACAAACTGGAGCAGAAGCTTCGGTCACATAGGAGAAACTTACACAGCCATAAAAGCAGAAAAACAGTAAGGAATTTGGTAAAATGGACAGCACCATCGCGTCTGGAATGGCCCAAAACCCTAGTCTGCAATGTCAAAGTGCTCAAATCCGACCTCAGATGAGCAATTTACGGCCAAAATAGGCTCCAAAATGGGCAAAAACCATAGTTACGGTTGTTCCTCGTCTTCTCTCCACTCTTTTTCTGGTCTTCTCTCTATTTTTTCATTTCCCACGCTTAGATTTATTACTTGGGCACCCTAGGCCTTTTAGTTGACCTCAAACGGATCCCGAACAGGCCAAAAGATGGCCTCGCAGTGCATAGTTGTCACCCTGCTACATCCATCCGCACACCTGGCACTCAGCTTTTTTCAATAATGCATCCCGCCACCACATGAAGTGGCTCCAAAACATGATCCTCATGATGACCTTTTTGCATAATTATCCCAAGAAAACATCCACGTTGTGCCAGTACTTCTCCACGTGCAAGTATTGACCCCATTCGACCTCCTAATGCCACTAGATGCCATCTGACGCACCTGCTTACCTCATTTTTTCGGCTCGCGGATAGCTTCCTTGAGAAGTATTATGCGCTACCAACTACTCATTAGTATAGAAAAAACACACTGATACTGGTGATAGTGAAAATGAATGCACTATGTACATGTTGTCCTACCTGTACACATGCATGTGAACCCCACGTAGCCACTGAGGTGGTCCGGGGTGGGCAACAAGAAGAGTGGCCTCTAAGCACCCTTCTAGGCTCCCGTGCTGTTCAATTGGGTTGGGGTTGGAAAAAACAACAAACACACACACAAACCCGCAACCTAACCCTACACAAATTTCGGGCACCACCTAGTTTTGGATGCGAACTAGGATGCGTAGAGAGAGAGAGAGAGAGAGAGAGAGAGAGAGAGAGAGAGAGAGAGAGAGAGAGAGAGAGATAGTGCTCGGGCTGCTTTGAAATGTTCAACAGTGATCAAGCAAACACAATTATATATGTAAGAAAAAGAGGGAAGAGGGAGGGGGTGATTGCTGCACTAATACCTCCTTACAAATCTGTCATTGTTGAATAATCGCCTTAATGATTATCACATTCATTCCAATTGGCCCTTTTCTCCATAGAAACTGGTACTGATTCTGAAACTCTACTAGCTCTATTACGACACTGGTTTGTCATACTGAGACATGACTGGTTCTGATACTAGGTTGACATGAGAGAAGATTTAAAATAGCCGGGTCTGAAAATCCTTGGTCATCAGTATATGGAATACCAGTATCATCACCTCTCAAGGTCTCCTTGTCATTGGAATAATATAACTTGATCTTGGCCCCATTATAAACACCTAGCGGCAATAATCAAGATATGTCTTTCAGCCTCACTGTGCCATTTGAAAATACCCAATCAACTTCAAATGCACCAGCCCAAGCTATCTTCAAATTCGGTTTCTTAGGGCCCAGTTTGGAGTGATATAGCAAAACTAAGTCACACTTCTGAAACTCCCTAACCTTTATCCTTCTGTCATGCCAGTGATTTCCGTGTTGCTAAACAATCTCTTGTTCCAGCATGGCTGTTTGTGAAAGCTCATCCAACTGCAACAATTCCTTCAGTCTTTGTTTGAGATTATGATTAAAATCTAATCCATGTTCAACTACCATTTTGAGACTGGGAATTACAAATTCAATAGGCACTACAACTTCACTACCATACAAAATTCTCAAAGGTGTCATTCCAGTGGGTGACTTTATGAGCTATTCTATAGGCCCATAGAGAAGTCTAGAGCTTGATATCCCATAGGTGTGGCTCCTTCTGAACAATCTTGGTCAAAGTATTCTTGATGGTTTTATTACTTATTACTACTCTCTACTTGGCCATTGCACCTGGGATAATACGGAGTCAATTTTTTGTGCTTAAATGAGAGCATCTCCATCAGAATTTTAATTGTATCATTAATGAAATGTGTCCCTTGATCATACACAATCTCAATGGGGCATCAATAGCGACAGATAATGTTTTCAAACCAAAAACAGTAGTGAACTGAGCAGTATTATTTGGAAGAGCCTTGGCCTCTACACATTCAGTGACATAATAGGTAGCCATAAAAATGTATTGGTTCTTCCTTGGAGATACCTTCTTGAATGGTCCCATGAAGTCCATGCCCCACTTCATGAATACTCCCAGTGGATGGCTGTACTAGAGTGAATGGAGTCATATCAGCTATTGTTGGTCTACCCATTCTCTGACATATATCACAAGTCTTGCAAAAACTTCGGACATCCGCTATCAGGGTTTGCCACCATAATCCGGCTTGCAAAATCTTCTTATAAGTGATATCAGTGGTAAGCTCATATAGAGGTTATGCCTTTGTAGAACACATATGAACAAATCTTCTGTAAAAATTTATATACCCCAAGACTGAGCTCAATTCAGACGCTGTGCAGGGTGCCTTGGCCTGCTAGACACACTGGATTTTATCATTGGCCATCTCTATGCCATTTCTGGACACTATATGCCCTAGTAATTGTCCCTTCTAGACTAGAAAGAGAGACTTGAATGGATTCAAGCAGATCCTCTTCTCTTGACATCACTGGAAAACCATTTAAAAAAATAGTAGATGCTTCTCGTGGGTTGAGAATACAGTCAAGTCATTCATAAATATAGCTAGAAATTTGTGCAAGAAAACATTGAATATCTCCATCATGCAACTTTGGAATGTTGTTGGAGCATTGGAGAGACCAAACGGCATGACTAAATACATGAATTCACCCCATTCAGTAAAATAAAAGTGGGTTTTATCCTATCTTCAGGAGAAATCTTTATTTGGTTGTAACCCCACTGTAGCCATCCATAAAACTATACATATCATGACTTGCAATCTCATCAAGAATCATATAAGTAAAGGGTAGTGAAAAGGGATCTTTGATAGTTTGAGCATTCAATCCTTGGTAGTCCACACAGACTCTTAGTTTTTCATTCTTCTTTGGTACGACCACTATAGGGAATAGCCAATCACCATTGTTGGCGACTTCGTGGTGATGAATCCGTCTTTTAGAAGGTTGTTAGTTTTCTCTTTGACCTTCTTAGCATAGTACCTCTGTAGATGTACTGGTAGCTTCAGAGGTATTCTGTGTTGAAAAACTTTTGGATCGACACCTTTCAAATCAATACGTTCCCATGAAAATATATCTTTGTATTTCTGAAACATAAGCCTGACTTTTTACTTCATTTCTGGGTTCAAATGCTTATTTACCTTGATTAATCGAGGAATTTCTTTAGAACCCAAATTCCATTCTTCAATCTCTTGATCATCTGGAAGCAACCAGTTCGGGTCACCTCCTTTCCTTTTGGTTGACTCCTCAACATAATCCTAGGACGGATTTGTTAATTCTGGATTCTCATTTTGAACTCCACTGACCTCTTCAGGGTGCACAAGTGTATTGTAATCTGAATATCCCTCTTCAAAGTCAGATGATTCCTCTGGTCGTCCAGTCAACTAAACTAGTCTCTCTCCAGGATTCAGCTCAACGAACTGATCCGGAAACTATCTTCTTTGTTTCTTAGCTTGAGCCTTGTCGAATAATACTGCATTCAAGTTGATTTCAGCTAATGGAAAATTGTTCATGGCTCTACGTATCCGTTCAATCTTCTTAACCCCATAATTTTGGCAAAGTTCTTCAGGTCGAAGTGCTTTCGTCCAATTATTTGTCTGAAGCTGCATGAACAATACTTTGCAAGAGAGAGAATTAGAGCAGCTGACAACACTTGAGGACCAAATTTACTTGGAGTTGTTCCCTCCTCCAAAAGGCTTTTGTATTATAGATTCTCCCGTTCGGCGACTTTCTTTTTATTTTTCGTAATTGTTTGTGAAATTTTAAATCTTCTAAATTTTTTGATCTTTTTATGATTTCTTGTAATTTTTTTGAGAAGGTTTTGATTTTTTATACTTTTTCTGGTAATTTTCTAATCTTTTTGTGATTCTTTTGAAGTTTTTATGAATTTTACAATTTTTTGGATTGTTTTCAATCAATTTTGGGTTTTTATGAATTTTTTCATGTTTTAGGATTTTATCTGTGTCACTTTTTGTTTTTTTTACAAATTTTTGTGATTTATTTGTGAATTTTGATTCGTTGAAAGTTTTTTGGTCCATCTTGGATTTTTTAAAATTTCCAATGACTTTTTATGAATTTTTTATATTTTTTTTATATTTTTTGATTTTTTAATGACTTTCTATGTGTTTTTTGCTTTTTTTAATAAATTATGTGAATTTTTTCTATTTTGAGATGATTTTTAAAACCCTTTTATTTTTATTTTTTATTGAAATTTTGTCTCTTTTTTTGTTAAAATTTTTTGTTTATTGTTTTTTTTTTTCTTCTTTTTATGGTTTTTTAATGTTTTTTGTGATTTTTAAAAGCCCTTTTTTATTTTATTCTTCTTTGTGAATTTTTTTAAATTGGGTTTTTATTTATTTAAAGAGTTAACTGTATACTTACATGTATAGATCGGCGTGACTGGCGGGACGGCAGGAGTGGGGACCGTGACGACGCTGGCACGTGCGACTGCAGCGGGTGGGCTTACCTGACAGCGCATTTAACGGGGTTGACCAACAAGGCACGTGCATCAGCGCAGTGACAGTGGGAGCGAACCTAACGGCGGTGATTTCTCCTGACATCCGGACACGAGAGAGAGAGAGAGAGAGAGAGAGAGAGAGAGAGAGAGAGAGAGAGAGAGAGAGAGAGAGAGAGAGAGAGAGTGCTTGGCGGCTTGGGTCACACGATGTAGAGTGTGTGTGTGTGTGTGTATGAGACAAAAGGGTGAGGGCACTGTGGGAGAGAGAGAATAAGGGAGAGAGAGAGTGTGAGCTAGAGAGAGCGTGAGAGGGGAAGAGGGGAGAGAGAGAGAGAGAGAGTAAGATAAAGAGAGAGAGTGAGAGGAGAGAGGGGAAGTTAGAGAAGAGAGAGAGTGGGAATAAGTTAGTGGGAGGAGAGAGAGTTAGAGAGAGATGGGTTAGATGAGAATGGGAGTGTGTGTGTGCGTGTGATGGGTGGTGTTCACCCGGAGAGAAGAAGACGAAGAAGAGACTTTTAACGTCGTACGAAATTATCTCAAGAGACCTTAAAGATCTAGCCGAAGAGGAGTTGAACTCCATACCTGTTATTCAAGAGAGGAGAAGAAGAAGAGTTTTTAATGTCAAAGGAAACTATCGCAAAAGACCGAAGAGGTGGCTTTTGGCATCAACAAAGGAGAGAGGAAATTACAAACGCGCAAGCGGCAGACGATTCATGCGACGAAAGGCATGCTCGAGAAGAGTCGAAGTTGGAAATTAGACCGTCGAGTGCGCGCAACCGTCGAAATCTGTTGGGACACGCACCCAAGCTCGAGATCAACCAGCCGGTGCTCGTCAAAGCAACTTTTTTTTTTAAAAATCATTTTCTTAATGCCCGAAAAAGCCAAATTTAGTCCAAAATTAACCAAACACACTAAAATTTTCCAAAAAAATCCAAAAACTCCCAAAAAATTCTAGAAACCTTACAAAATCTCCGTCATTCACAACGAAGCATTTTCAACACGCAAAAGTACACCAAAAATAGCAAATTTTACCGAAAATGTGATTTACGACAAAATTGTCAACCCTGCCCCTGAAATTAGCAAAACGTTCAAAACTCAACCACAAAGAGCACAAATGCAAACAAAATGATGTCATAGATATGCACACACAAAATAGCTCGTAAAGATTGCAAAATTTCAATGTTTTATGGAATTAAACAAAAATTAATGCAAAAATTGCCAAAAATTAGAAAAGTTATTCGAAAAACACCCAAAAAAATTCTACAAATTCTCCACACATTGGGGATTAGTGCAACTAGATAAAATTACACAAATCATATCAATTCAATTACCCAATAATTTAATCAATAAAATCAAGACTAGGCAATTAAACCGGTAAAATTACCGCGACAAAATTAGGTCAAAAATTGATGCAATTGGAGTGTGTAAATCTCTATTTTGAATAGAAAAATGCAGCATTTAACCATTACACACATCAATTGTGCAATCAAAATATGAATCAATCATGCAAATTAAACACTTTTTAGGCATACACACACTAATAATTGGCAATTTTTACAAATCTTCAGGTACGCACACAAAAGGGTTAAACTTGTCGAATTTGCAATGTGACTTCACAAATCATTAGTTGGGCATGAGCACAACATAAATCAATCATCAAAATTGAAAACTCATAACGCACACATTGATTTTTAGGTGCACAAACATGGGCAAAATAGTGCACACAAACCTAAAATTAGGCATACACACACTCAATTAGAATGCACATACACTTGATTTTAGTGCACCGACACTTGCAATTGACCATCCAAGAATGCAATTAACTCAATCAGACACCCAATTAGCAACCTATAATCACCAATTAGCAATTGAAACTTGTCAAATTCATACACCACCAAATCTTAAATTTTTTGGCATTACGACGGCATGAAAATTGAATAATCGTAAAATTTTCAATCCATAACATCAACATTACATTGCATCATGGTGGGATCTCTACACAATTATACACATCCTTAGACTATAGGGAGGTTGAGAATACCACCTTAATTACCTTCCATTGAATGGTCATTTGAATAGTCGAATACTCCAATCCTTCATAGCAAATTAGTAAGTTAGCAAAAACTAGTCAAATTAACAAGGGGTTAGTGTGAAATTTAAGTGTGTAAACACACAATCAGCAAGATCCACGGACACATTAGGGAATTATGAACACAATGCTTCATGCACACACATTCAAAATCCAAAAAAACATAAACACACAAGTGATATTAGTAGTGAAATTAGTGAGGGAACACATTTGATTATGCCACAATTACACTAGCGTAGGCCATTATCCCCGGCAACGGCGTCAAATGTTGGGGGTTCACATCATTGCAATAGCTCCAATGACCAACGAAACTATCAATGCAGAAGGATGAGCTACCCAGCCAGGGCATGGAAACACTCGCACGGTTAGTGAGCTAATCGTGTCAACACAAATGGCTAACTCTACAAGGTGAGCTTCTCGACCTATGGAGGAGCTAAGAAACAATGAAGGGCAATCTCGATATCCACTTCTCTTCACCTCTAATCAACCCAATCACACACACTACAATTGCAAGACACACACAACAGTAATCCTATCATGCAACACACTAATCGCAAGCACACACACATAGATCTATCAAGCACCACACTCCAATCAAACCTACATGCACACACAAGCAAAAGAGGGCAATCACACAAGATTAAAGAGGGATTGACCACTAATTAGTTAAGATCTAGATAATCTAAGCATCATAGGCAATCATAAGAAGCATGAGAGAGGCATAGTGAAAGAGAATGAATCATTGATTAGTGTTAATCAAGTCTCATGAGCAAGGAGAAGCTCAAGGACTCCATAGCCACACCTCAAGAGCTCTCACCAAAGAGAGCTCTCAACAAATGAGCTTGAGAACGCTAATTTATTTTACACATTTCCTTATATACCTAAGGTAAAAATATGCAATGTCCTGGCGCCCAAGGCCTTTAGGGCTCCACCACTTACTGAATCTTCAACCTAAGCACACTAACTGATGTATTCTTTACATCTTGGAACTCGCAGTGATCCCGTAACACATTAAAAGATTACAATGGCCTGAAATAAATCGGGAATTTACAATACGTGACCATTTTGAAAAAATGTGAAAAATGTGTAACTCCAATCTTTACTACTTCTTCATGTTGATCTTTGATGTGCATTCGTATGTCTTCAGTCTTTAGCAGCTTCTATTAATTGACATTGACTCAGTTAACAACCTATTCCTAAAATAAACATGGATCACAATTTTTTCCCAGGGGATATAAGGTCTTTATATGGGGATGCTGGGTATGTCACATTTGAAGAGAGAAAACCATTCTCTCTATAGACTTTGACATCTTTCATAGGAGAACTCAAAACAAAATCGGAGGTTAAAATGTTACCTTCTCATTGGAAAGCCACACCAAAAAATATGGATACCAAGAGCTTGCATGAATTGTTGTCTTCTCCTATACAATGCACACTTTATCTCTCAGAGTTACTAAAAATTAGACCGCATCTATGGGGCCAAATAATGGCAAAAAACATGGGGTTGAAAATCCCTTCACATGACCAACTTGCGGACAAAAACATGGATGACACCTCGCCTAAGAAACCACAAACAAATCCAATAACAATAAATAAGGTGGGTGACTAATGTGAAGGAGAAGAAGGAAACACCACCTTACCACTTGAGTACAAAGGAGTAAAAATGATTGCTATATTAGATAGTGGGGCATGAATGCCACTGCAACCAAAGAAATGTGAAAAAAATGGGGAAAGTCTGCTCTTATGAAAACTCAAATGAAACTGAAATTACCAGACAGAAACCGATTGGAATATTAGAACAAATCATTGTATCCTCGTGTGGCATAGAGTATGATCACACATTTTCCATAATGAATTTTGACAAGAGCGAAAACTTTGATATCATATTGGGCATACCATTTACGCGTCAGCTCAAAATGGTACAAGATTGGGGCTATGACTACATATACCTAAGACACAAGGATGTCACAACAAAAAACAGTGTCACGGACCATTGTTATAGAGATGTGGAACGAACCCTCAGAGAGGAATTAAACTCCACAACTGACCAAGAAGGAGAAATACCTGCTTGGCTGCAAATAAAAACTCACAATTGGACATCTACAGCTTTTGAGGGTGGTAGTTTGAAAAAAGAGGATTATATTCATGATAGGTCACTACACGATGAGGCATATGTATTAAAGCCTTTTTTGAAAGAGATATTCGAACCTTTTGGATGGTAGAAAATACTGGCCACTCTTGATGTTTGCGTAAATGAGGTGACCAACACCAAGTTTTGCGATGAAGATGGCTATGATATAACTCCCTTGTTTACGATAAATGTGTTGAAGGAAGCTTATGAAGTTTGTGAGTGTGAAAGCAAAAAAGGTGAGACAGAGAGATACGTCCTAGAGCATGAGTCCAAAGTGATAAAAAAGGAAGCAGAGCAACCATGAGAATATATCATCATTGACATACTTGAAGAATTGACAAAATTTGTTTAAAAGAAGCTGACTCTGGAAAAAGTGCAAATAAAGTAAATGAAGGAAAACAATTTCCAAGTTCAATGTGAAGTGTTAAAAAAATGCAAGATCAAAAGAAGAACACGGACAAAGAAGAAGATCGAATGTCTCCTACGATGATCAAATTCTACATATGCGGAGAAACAGCACTCGAAATCACATGTTTAACTATAATAGATCGAGAAGCAACAAAGAATCTAATGTCTCCTACGATGATCAAATTCAACATATGCGGAGAAATAGGACTCGAAATCACATGTTTAACTGTAATAGATTGAGAAGCAACAAAGAATCTAATGTCTTATGATACTGGATAATGACGAGAAAGCCGCCAATCATTGAGCCGGAGAAGATCGTGTACACAAGTTCAAAAATGAAATTCCTAGATTTGGCATGCGTACTCAAGTTGAGTACCGAGGAGTATAAGGATACTCTCCATATAATCGACTCCCATCATAGCAATGAGAATTTGATCCTCACAGAAAGTTGGAGAAACATCTTCTTTCAACCAAAAGGAAAATCTTCAGCAACAATAACACTATCAAAAACCCCAAAAGCACCTCAAGCCAATGCAAAAAAGGAGGAACAAACCATCGTGGAAAAAGGTAAAGCAAAGATAAACATTGAAGTATATCAACCTCGCAAGACGACTTTACCTTCAACAAGTCTCCATCAAACTTCCCGTGTACCCTCTACATCAAGATCCAAACCATCAACAATGCAATGGAAATCAAAGAAAAAGTCTATCAACCCAAGTTTCCATCACAAAAAAGCATTAAAAAGAAGCCAAAGAGAATCAACCAAGTGTTAGTATCAAAGAGCACATCCAAGTCAAAGACCCAGTTTGGATACATGAAGCACAAGTTCAGCCACAACAACAAAAGGTGACAGGGTGGGTATCATCAGCTACATCAATTGAAGTCAAAATGACACTCGTGCACTCAGTACAGTGAGGTATGAGTGAAGAAGCTTCTACATCAGAAACCCTTCTTGGAAACATGGAAGCTATTGAGACGTCCTTTGATGTCACATGTGCTACATTTGTTCCTTGAAGCACCCATCAACTCCACCTCTTACACAAAACATGCTTTTGTTTGACAAATTTCTTGTATGCATATAGAGTGTCCCATAATTGGCACTTGGATTAGGCACTCTTCCTTTGTTTCTCCCAAGCAATCACCTTGCATGATAGGTACTTCAAGACCAAATAATCAACTCCAATAGAGCGTATAACAAATGCACTTTTTTCTCACCTGTTTTTTTCCCTTCGGTCATCGAGGTTTTCAAACCCTAATCTAGAAACCCTCATCATCAACTTCTGTAGCCATTGTTTTGAGTATAGATAAATAGCCATGGTTGTATATATAGCCATTGTTTTGTGTTGTGCGCAGTGCGAGAGTGCTCGCTACTTCTATAGAGTGCTATGAAGAAGAGATTCTTTATTGTGCTTCTTGCATAGCGTCTCTTCACAACAGCTCCTTGTTTGAGGGATTACTTTGCACATCACATGTCTCCCTCTATTATGAGGTACATCATCGTTAAAATCTGTCCAACCTAATGACTATTCGGTTGGAAAAAAGAGATAGGAAGAGAGAGAGAGAGAGAGAGAGAGAGAGAGAGAGAGAGAGAGAGAGATAGAGAAGCTATGGAGAAGAGAGTAGAAAGTAATTTCTGAGGGTCCATTGACTTCACATAAATAAGGTTTTATTCATAACACTCTACAGAAGCATGAGCATACCCGCACTACGCACACCACAAAATGGTTGCTCCGCGTACAACCATTTCTCTTTATCTCCCTATTTCTTTATCTTGTTTTCTCTATCTATCTCTTTCTCTCTACGGATATCTCTATTTCTCTCTCTTCTTCTTTCCTCTTTCTCCCCACGGATATCTCTATTTATCTCTCTCCCTCTCTTTCCCTCTCCCTCCCTCTTTCCCTATCTCTGTCTCTCCCTCTTTCCTTCTCCTTCTCCTTGTCCCTCCGTATCTCTCTCTCTCTCTCTCTCTCTCTCTCTCTCTCTCTCTCTCTCTCTCTTCCTCTTCCTCTTTCTCTATTTCTCTCTCGCTTTTCCTCTCTCCCTCTCTCCCTCTCTCTTTCTCTCCCTCTTTTCTTCTCTTTCTTTCTCTGTTCCCCTCTCTCCCTCCCTCTATCTATCTCTCTCTCTTTCTCTCCCTCTTTCCTTCTCTTTCTCTCTGTATTCCCCTCTCTCCCTCTTTACCTATCTTACTCTCTCTCTTTTCCTATCCCCCTCTATCTATCTCTCTCCGTCTCTTTCCCTCTCCCTCCCTCTCTCCCTCTTTACCTTTCTTTCTCTCTCTCTTTCACTCTTTCTCTATTTCTATCTCTCCCTCTTTCTCTAATTCTCTCTCTCTCACTCTGTCTCTGTTTCTCTTTCTCTTTTCCTCCCTCCCTCCCTCCCTCTCTCTCTCTCTCTCTCTCTCTGGTTGGGTTGGATTAGCAAGTGATGGTGTCAATCCCTTTGGCACTAAGTCTACTTCATGGAGAACTTGGCTTGTGGTGATTGTCAACTACAATATTCCACTATGGGAGACAACCAATAAGGGTAATATACTTCTTTCCTGGCTTGTGTCAAGGAAGTACAAAGTGTCAAATATTGGCATCTACCTTGAGTCCCTCATCGAGGAATTGGAGGAGTTATGAAGAGGCATTCCTGTTGTAGATGTCTCACTTGAAAAGGGGGAAGAGAAGCCATTGTGAGGGAGATCCTTATGTGGACTATGCACGACTACCATGGGCTTGGAGAGATGTATGGTATCTCCCTTTTCCTCTCTCTCTCTCTCTCTCTCTCTCTCTCTCTCTATCTATCTACCTCTCTCTCTCTCTCCCTTTAGTTTTGTCTCTCTCTAACGATATAACATGTATGCAAGACTGTGCATAGTGGGCCACAATGCATGTCCTACTTGCAGGCCATCATTGGTGACAGAGAGAGGCCTGATATCTTACACAAGGTAATCTATCCAAGCAACCATCATTTATTACCCCAAGGGCATAGCAAGCACAAGGCTCCAACAAATGGGAATACCCCTCTAAGCTCATGATGGAAGATTGGACAACATTTGGGAAGAGTACTACTATGACAATCCGGCTTCGTGCCCTCCACCAAAAGGTATGTCAAGGTATTCCATATTTTTAAGGCTTTCATATTGGAAAGACTTAAAAATACAACACCTCTTGGATCCCATGCATATGTTCAAGAATGTACCCCAAACACTACAAGACCACATTATTGGCAAGAAGGACTCTTTGGGTGCGAGGGAAAATTTGAGGATTTTGAAATGTCTCCCCGCCTGTGCTACTCCACGCCGTGTCCCCAATGGAAAGATTGTGCTTTCTAAATCACCATGGATGCTTTGCCAAAGAAGAATTAGACAAAGTGAAGGGTACCGTTGCTTCTATTCGCACACCAACAAGATACATGAGGTTGCTAAAGCGAGCTTTCACAAAAGCGAAGAAAGGTGGAAGCGTTCAATTGTATGGGTTGAAGTCTATGATTGGCACAAGATGATTCAGGTAATGTCCCTCTCCCTATTCTATGTATAGTTTGTGTGTATGAATTTTTCTCACTTTCCCTCTCCCTAATTTACATTGTAGCTCATTCATCCGGTGAGTACGTGTATATGTCGGGACAAGAAATTCAAGGATACTATTTTCAAACTTAGAGAGCTAGTAAGGTACACCACAAGACTCCACTCAACTACACTTTTTTATGTACACAATTATCTCAACTAGCACTTAGTGTATCCTTGTGTGTTTTCTTGTAGATTTGTGAGCTCCAAGGAAATTGAAATAGATGCTATCCCTGTTGCTCAATCACTTGGAACAGACATTGTGTGTGGCATTGAGAATGAATTTCCTCAATCGGTCCTTGTTAGTCAAATCCACCTTTTGGTTCACGTGGTGGAGGAGATTTCTATATGTGGAGTAGTGCATGCACGATGGATGTTCTTGTTAGAGAGGTTTTTAAAGACTCTCAAAAAAAAATTGCAGCTATGGTCTCAATCAGAGGCATGTATGGTTGAAGGGTGGATCGTGCAAGATGCATTTGTTTACATCTTAGATTACTTGGCACAAGTTGATCCTTCAATGCCTCGCATGTGGTTAGACGAAGAAGATGCAAGGGCGTCTTTAAACTTGCCAAGTGTAAAGGGAAAACTACTTAACATGGATATGAATCTATCCCAAGTAGTCAATAACTTTTGCATTCTCAATGCAAAGATTAGGACCAAGTGGGTGGACTTGTGGACAGTGGCAAAGGAAAGTCATTTGCAAGTGGAAACAAGCATATGGAGGAAGGAGGGCACCCTCAGTGCCTAGACACCTTGCATGTTTTCCAAATCTCATTAGTGCGGAGTGGATTCATGAGAGAATGACGAAGCAAAAGCGGCACAGAAGACATCACCAACAAAGAATTGGAGTATGCACGAGGCTACATACCAAAGGTAGAGTACTCATCTACCTAAACCATTTGTAATTTTTTTAATGATTTTATCTTTGTATTTGATAAAAGATATTTTCCTATTGTGTAGTGCATTTCTTTTAACTCTATGTGGTCAAAGGGTCATCACTTTGGTACACACCACATTGAAGAGTGTAGAACCACCATGGATTGTGCCATCCTGGGAAACTTTGACACAAACGGTGATGAAGCCAAGTACTGTGGAACTATTGAAAGGATACTAAAGGTTAATTTTAGAACCTTTCAACTTCGAGTGCAAGTGATTTTCAAATGTGTCTAGACAACATGAGAATGGTCTCTACATGGTGGACTCTAGTGTGCATCACACAAGAGGTATGACAATTTAGTTTTACCGTGCAATTGTGAGCAAGTGAGTAACAACTACCTTTTTTTATTCTTATTTTCTTGTAGAATTAATTATACCAATGCTATTCACTTTGAGCTTCTCTTTTATAGGTCATCTATGTCCCAAAAAGCCACCAACCAAAACTTTGATTCATAATTCCCGTAACACCTCGGAGGAGAACCATTTTTTCCACTAATGAAGAGGAGACCATCTTTGACCCTCTTCCACCTCCAACTTTGGATGAGGTGGAGACATAGGATAGGGAGGTCAATGAATCAAGTTTAGTGGGGCGAAAAGTCTAAGCAACGATGATTGTCATGATGAGATAGAGGATGACGAATTTGAAGCTGATGAAGCCAACTCATCCACAAAGGATAATTTCGTTTCTCTCTTTATTGATTTAGGAGCTATGGGCTTAGAATTGGATGATGATTCATGTAGGGATCTTTTGGAAGATGATTCATAAACATTTTGCATACTTTAAGTTATGCAAATTTTTGGTCCAGTAATCCATTCATCTCTCTCTCCCCCTCTTCCTCTCTCTAATTTTATGCACCATTCTCAATTATGTTAATCAAGTGACAGTGATTATTTTAGCTATAACCATGTGTAATCTTATTATTCCCCACCCCCCTCCCCCCCCCCTCTCTCTCTCTATCACTGTCTCCCTCTTTCTATTTTCATTTTTAAATTTGAAGATTTCATACAATATTCTTTAATTTTTATTGAGGGGAGGGAAACACCAAAATGGGGGGGGGGGGGGGGGGGATATTTAAGCCAGAATTTGAAAGTTTAGGTACTAAATTTTTCCTCAAAATTAAGTGCGGTAATATCAACGATAATAATTGAGGTAATAATAGCAGAAATAGTCCTAGTAATAGTTTAAATACAAAAAAATCTCCCCCAACCCTCCTCTCTCTTCCCTCTCCAATTGAGTTTGGACCTTCTCTCTACCAAATGCGATAAAAGACCACGGTAAACAACTAGAGAGATTTTCATACTGCTACATCGAGAGCCTCCCACTGACGACACCTCAGTCTATGAAACCTTCTTACCCTCCTACTCTCCTTCCATCGCAGGATCCCACTCCCATGGCATCGCGGGGTCCCACACCACTCCATTCCACTCCTGCTTCATCAAAGCACCATCGGCGCACTTCTTCTAGCGGCATGCATCGACGCTCGTCTCAAGGCAGCAAGCACCGAGAGAGGCAAAGCGACGGGGGATCTTGTGGCTTCACTTGTTTTGGTAGTAGGAGGGAGAGACTCCCCTGTTTCAGAGCATGCCATTCCTTACATAGAGAACGAGGATACTCATGCACCCGTGCCAGACATGCATGGATGCTACTACATGGTAGAATATGACGGGGAGGTGGACTTTGATACAATAGAGGACAGGGTGTTTTGATGCCATCTTTAAGTTCTTATACATTCAACGTATAAGAATTTTTTTGTAAAGTTTAGAGACCAGTTGTTCGATCATGCGCGCTACATTGAGGACACGTTGCATGCTAGATTTCCAAATGCCCCCGATCAACGTTTTTCACAACAGTAGTTGGAGGGCTACATAAAAACAATTTTGAAAAACAACCAATGCAATGTATGGCACGCAGCGGCCAACCAGGTTAGAGATCTAGATAGAAGCTATCGCGGTGGCAAAATGGCAGATGCGGAGTGGGAGTGGGCAACGCAAGAAAAGAGTAATTAGGATGCAACGGGCTCATCCTATAGACAAAAACACAAAGCTCGAGCGAGACAAGCTCCCATGCACTATGGCTGGGCAGGCAAAGCATCATGGAAGGACAAACATGTAAGATTTGTGTAACTACAACCTAAATCGGTGATTATAAAGATTATAGTTGATGATTTGTTATTGCTATTGCTATTGACAACTTAGGAAAATATCACTCTTAGTCGACCAACCAGAGAGATAGTCAAGTTTTGGGAGCGGCATACAAAATTTGTAACTTGGCAATGGTTGTTCGAGAACAAAACATCTTTCGTGAGCAATTCGATGCAGCGGTTGGATCACTACAAGTGGTAAGTTTAAACAAATAATTTTGTATCAATTGTTTTGAGTTGTTGATGTTTGCTTAATTTGGTTTGGGTTTATGTATAGTCCAGGTGATCAAATGTATGTGCCTATGGATGACGATGAGAAGGAGAAGGCTTAGATAGAGAAGTATTGTCCAAAATTTCATAAAGTCTCAATTTGGCACAATGTATATATAACTATTTTAATTTTATTTGTAACTTATTCAAATACTTAATCTTCTGCACATTAAATTGTCAAGGTAAAGTAAAGTCAAATTCAATTTTTTATTTTTTTTGTACTCTTTCAAAAAACAATTGATGTTTCATTGTTTTATGCAAATCAAAAATAAAGGTGCTCAAATGGAGTGGCCCAAATGAGCACCTTTATTTTTTAATAGTCGTTAAGCGGTAATATACGCGGTAATAGCGGCGACAAGGCATGCGGTAATAGTAGCGGGTATATACCTGTGACTATTACTGCGTATATTGCTGCATACCCACTACCGCACTTTTTTCTGCTGGTATTGCTGCATACGCAATATTTTCTCTTTCTAATTTCCTTTGTGTTTTCGAGGCAATGCTAGCGGTTGTGGAATGCTCCTCTTATAGTGTGAGTGGGGAGGACTTTGGACCAAAATTGTCCTTCGTAGAGCTACCATTCACCATAGGCATTTTGGGCTCTATGCTATGGAGCTAGACACTTGAGAGGCAACACGTCCACACACGTATAGACCCCCACACTCTCTAGTCTTTTCCACCTGTGTAATTGAGGTTTCTTCAGAGACCCGTTGACCTCTTCTGTCCAATTCAAAAGCACACTTTGAAACCTACTCTACTCACAAAGCCTAATAGCTTTTTAGATGCAACCATGGTGGGTCTTCGTATGCACTTTCTCAAAAATGGTGTCTGAGAACCTAGAGAAAACGGGGCTCGTCTTAGAGAGAGAGAGAGAGAGAGAGAGAGAGAGAGAGAGAGAGAGAGAGAGGTACATTGGGGTTTTGCACAAGGTTAAGCTTGATCACAATCACAACATTGACCAAAGAAAGGCTATAATTTTCCACGTGGGGAAAGGGGAATTGGCAGCTCGATGGCGGTAGATCTCTCTCTCTCTCTCTGTCTCTCTCTCTCTCTCACACACACACACACATGAACTGTGTGTCCTTGTATTGTTGGAATGCAGCGCTCATTGGCGGGAGTAGCCACGTGAGACAGGGGGGCACCTACAACTTCAAGGTGGTGGAGCATGTCTTGCAAGGCACGTGCGAGGGCACTCGGCAAGAGCAAGAGATTAGTGGGCGCAGGAAGTATTTGTAGCCCCTGATGTTGAGATCACGACGGGCGGAAAATAAGGATGTTTTGTCCATTGTGTCATAGTCCTTGCTGGAATTATCACAAATGTGTTCCCCAAGCTACGACAATATCGGGTGATGAGTGCAAGAAGCTGCTAGTCGTGTGCATGGTACCATGGCATTTGTAGGTGAGTGTAGTGCAATATAAGATTGTTGAGGGTGGCAAAAGCTAGGGCACCTAATCTCAAATGTCCATCAAGATCATTGAATTGCAAACCCAGCGATATGAGGGTAAGAGTTACGTCCCACTCGACGCATATGGGGCATATAGTGCAAAGGCTTGATTAATTGAATTCTCTTCTCGCTATATGCAGTGCAAAGTTTGCTTTGTTTTTTGCAAAGGCCATGTGCTCTATGCGTTGCAAGTGTACAGTGGGACGTAGATCTAATGCTATGGTTGCATGTATTTATGTCTATGAACTACACCTATGCCCTAAGGGTTCTAGAGGGGAGGTATGAACTCACAAATAACAAAACAGACCAACATGTGAAACAAATGTGTTAACTTACAATGCCAACCCTGATTAAAGCTTCCTCTAGTATGTGTGCTCGTTTTTGAACGAATGGTTAAAATCCAGAATCTGGAGATGATGCTTTCTAGGTGGCGGCAAGGAAGCTCTCTGTTCGGAAATGCAGCGGTGGGCTATCTCTTTCTCTCTCCATGTCTCGAACTCTCTTGAACGCTCTCTCTAAAACCAATATGGCGGCTAGAAGTTATTGGCTGACCTCTCTCTTTATAAAAGGGCCCGCAGCGAGTGCAACAAAGAGCTCAGGGAACGGTGGCCGAGGTGTGTCATCAAGTGGAGTAAACACTGCTCTCTCTCTCTCTCTCTCTCTCTCTCTCTCTCTCTCTCTCTGTGTGTGTGTGTGGGGGTGTGCGCGCAAGCCTCGCAGGCCTTTTTATGTTTTTGCTCATTTCCGTGTGATATTGTGAAGGCTGGTCCCCCCCCTCTCTCTCTCTCTCTCTCTCTCTCTCTCTCAACAACTTGAGCAACCTATTGACAACGAGGGAGGCATGGAGAGAGGGATGAGGAAGGTGGTGGTAGCGCGACTCGCGCTAGACTAGGATAGTGGCAAGCGAAGAGACACATAGGCGGTGCCACATCAGGCCTCGTTGAGCTTAGCAGAAGGGGAGCAATGGCAGACAAAGGGAGAGCAACTACTGTTGATGTGGGCTTTTTTTTGGGAGGGGGGGTTATTTGCAGGGTATCTTTGTAAAAAGTGGGTATTTATTATTAGCGAGCCAGTAAGTACGTATACAATAAAAGATAGGTTCGCTTATCCAAAGCTTGTTCAAAAATGGTCAGCTCAAATTTCGGCAAGAAGGTTCTCAAGCCGATTCAAACTAAGGAATTTTTAGTTGCGCTATGAGATTTTTAGTGTGATTATCCCTCTCAATGTTTAATGTTTAGAGTTAGTCTTCAATGTTTAGAGTTAGTCTACTGTAAAGGTTTCAAAGCCGAGCCCTGAAATTCTATCATCTTTCTACTTTGCATTTTGAAGGCATTAAAAGAATCTCCCCTTTTCGTTTGGAAGGGCATACAACTAACTGTTTCAAATTTCCTATTCAGCCCTTCCCTAGAAAGGTAAAACCCCCTTACAAGGGTGGTGCAACTTTCTAGTTTTAGGACTGCTGCCCGAGTCCCTAAGTCAAGTCTTTATCAAAAAGATTATAATAATAGTGCTGGAGAACACTTGTCATTCCCAAATTTTGAATGTTCTATTTTCTAAGGTTTCAATCTCCACATTGCACATGATTTGAGTTTCTTTGTCGCCAAAAAGCTGCACGTTGTTGGGCTTTTCCTTTGAGCATTGAAGCTTTGAAGGGGGGTCCCTTGTGATTATTTGATACTAACTTTCGGAGGTGGGATCTACAACTATTGTTTTAACAGGATTGAGGGATGCCGTAGGGGAATCCATGGGTAATCGGTTCATGAAGGGCCTACCTATAGGAAATTAGGCGCGTCTGGTTGGTGATGACTCGCAATGAAGGCGGTGTTCGAATGTCTGCGGTGTAGCTGGGAAGGTGCAAAACCTCTGGCTGTGAGAGTTCGTGTGATGAGAGTCACAAACACTTTGTGAAAAGAGTTTGTGAAGAATCATCAACCCTCTTTCTAAGGGTGGTTGAAAGTCTAAGAGCGTCCGTGACAGCAAAGTCACAAACCCTCTTTCTTATCGTGCTTGGAAATTGCTTGTTTTCGTAGTTGAGATTATGATGAGAGGATTACCAAACCACATTCATTTTAACTTGAAAGGACCATTTAAAAACACTAAAGTTTCATCCATGAAACCTTGATGCTCATACAAGCACAAATCTCAATCAAAATCCAAACCTCTTTCATGGTATCATGTAGCCTCACCTTCGATTACATGGTCATAACATCAAACAGCTGAAAGGAATAGTCAAGCTTCCACCCTCATGGCGACCATTTTCTAAATTTGCAGAGATTTAGGAGCTTCTAAAGTGAAGCCCACACACCATTTTGATAAGGGAAAACCCTAATTCACTCTCTCACTAGCTCAGATACAAGATTAGGAAGAGGCGGGATTGCCCTACACATAGATTGAGCAACCATGGAAGCATTTACACAATAGAGAAAAATTGCTGGTTTTTCTGTAAAAAGAATCCCTCTCTCTCTTACCCACGGAATTTTCAGTTGATGTGTCAATTTTTAGGCCATTTTTCCACTTTGGACCAAAACTAGGCCATTTTCGATGCGAAAAACCCCAAATGGAGTCAAAAAAATCCCTACATCACTCGCATAAGCATTAAAATCATAGATAAGAATCATTTTCCATCAATATACCATTTTGGATCACTTTCCATGCAATTATGCAACGGTGCCGATTAGCTGCTATTTTGGGTAGTTTTATCCGCATCAGTCTTTATAGGCGAGATGAGCGTGCCACCATGAAGCACTTGGAATATGTACATTTTCAAACCAAATTAGAAATATTATCAAGTGGAAAAGCACGCAAAGGCGCTATATCCAGGGCCACGATTCCCCGGACAGTATGCACATGATATGGACCGCAGCAAAAGCTTTAGCATATATCACAATATATACATTATTGTTTTTCTTTCCATGCATCGAGAAGTGTTCAAAGTCAGGTGAATGTTTTTTTTTTACACTATGTATGTGCCACAGCATGACATCCACCCCCTCTGAACCTACACAACTCCGGCATGTGCCAACATATTCCTTATGTAGGTTTAATCTTCATTAAGATCCATAAATATTTGGATATCATTTTCATCTTCTGCAATTTCTGGAAGATCATCCTCTATTTCTTCATCCTCATCTATAGCAATTTCATTAGGTTCTTAATCATTATCTTGTTGTGAATCAAAAGGATCATTATCATGTCTCCTCTTGAACATCTTGATTCTTTTGCCTGCTATGGGAATTCTAAGCTTTGTTCCATCCAGCTCTCTTGAAGTATATGTAGCATTTCCATGCACATGTTTAGCAACATAGGGACCAAACCACCTTTTTTCAAAATTTCTTTGTGTGGTGTGCTGGTTGTCAAGGCTACTGTCATACATTAGGACCCAATCACCCTCTTCAATAGGCTTTGGTCGAAGAGTATGTATTTTGTCAAACCTATCTTTATTCTTCAACCTTGTATACTTCAATCAAGCTTTTGCAATGTCTATGTCTTCTTGCCTTCTTTCCAATTGCTTTATGCACAAAGCAAGTAGATTTTCTCTACTTACACCATCTTCCCAAGGTAACATGTTCCAAGTAGGAACTACATCCTCAATTGGCATGACTGGCTTCTGACCATACATCAATTCAGTAGGTATGTAACGAGTCACTGAGCTATGAGTTGTACAGTCAGCCCATAAAGCATATGGTAGCAACCTTGTCCATTCACGCATCTTTCCCTTGCATGTCTTAGCCAAAGCTTTGACAATAGAAGGATATCCTCTTTTGCTTTTCCCATTCTCCTCTGAATTATAAGCACAAGTCGGGGTGAGCTTGATACCAATTCTTGTAAAGAAATCCCTTTCTGCATCTGCATCTAGCTCACCTCTAAGAGCAACTATCTTTCCCACACAACCATAGCCGCAAATTACATCTCCAAGAAAAAATTTACAAACAGCTTCTGTAGTTTTTGTCTGCAATGCACGCCTTTTCACTTGGCTTGTCAAATCTTCTCATGCAAGTACCAAGTATCTCATTTGCCAAAGACCTAAAGGCATTGTGACTAGATCAACCTATGAGCAACCATTCATCCTCATAGAACTCCTCTGAAAAGGACTCAAGTGAAGATACAATGCATATATCATCATACTTTGTATGAGAAATTGTGAAGAATTCTGTGCCCACATCTTCTTCCTCATCAATCATATCATCCTCATCTTCATCCTGAGGGCGAGCTTTTTGAAATGGGGCCTCTAAACCCAAACCAATGGGCCTACCCTCACAAAATGTTCGTAAAGAGGTACGCACGCTACTTGGGGCACCACCTTCTTCTCGGAGTGGAGAAGGAAACCAATCAAAATAACACTTGCACTCACCCACTCAAGCAACACACTTTGAAAACCCCCTTACTCTATATACGCTTTCGACACTTGAACCCCATCAACGATTATGCAACCCAATGCCGTGCATCAAATGAAATATGCAATTTGTGGAATAGCATTCACCTTCTCCCCATAAGAATACCCATAATACATCCAAACTCCTCCTCTCTCAAGCACTCATCAATAAATCATGCGCACAAGACTTGCCTCTCAAACACACAAGTGAATCACTTACATCAAACTAACACACTTTGCATAGAGAGCTTATCTCCATCTATGCAATCCGTGACACAAATAAAATCACCATGAGAGGTAGACACATGCATACGTAATGAAGCAAAAGAGAGTTGGAGTAAGAAATTTCTTTAGACCAATTAAATAAGTGTGGAGAAACAAACCAATGATAAATTGAGAATAGAACACTTACTTGATTTCTCGCACACCTTTTAAGGGGAGGATAGACGCTGGCTAACCATCACGAATTGCGACACTTGAAAGTTTTGAAGATGATTTAATGATCATTAACATAACCATGAGAGATATCATGATGTATTTACAAGCTATTGAGGTGCTACAAATGATTTATTGGGTTGATGGAGTAAGAGATTGTAGAATAGAAAGAGTGGAGGATAGAGTTGCACTTCCTCCAAAGAGAAGGGTTAGGAGGGAGGATATGAAAGAGGGAGAGTTGGGGTTTTCTCTACTATTGATCAAGAAACAACATGAAGTTGAAGATATAGGTGTGTGTCCTTGAGTCTCTCCAAGGGGGGCTATTTATAGTTGTGTAGGAGTGGGATTATGCTACACTTAATTAGGGTGAGTGATTAACCCGAATTAAGTGTCCTTTGACCACTCATTGAATATTGGACCTTAAAGGAACTATTTATTCACCAGAAATATCATTTTAGACCATGAAGGCTCCATAGGGGTGCATAATGTAGGTGGGCCCCACCATGAGGCCCTACGGGTGGCTCCTGCGGGGTATCTCATCTTGTCTGTCTTGGCATTTAGAAAGAATCTTTAGGTTGGTCCCATCACATGCAAGTGACCTTGAAAACTCATTTCTCTTCTAGAAGATGAGTAGGGGAAAAATAAGATCTCACCCTCTTGATTTACTTGATTTACAGTTCCCTTTTGCTGCGAATCTAACAGATTTACTTTATTTTGACCATAACTTTTTACTTGTAGCTCGGGATGACATGCTTCAAAAGACAAATTTGACCTTCTCAACATGTTTGATATGAATTTGGACTATTATTCACGCCCATGCACCAAGGAATTCGGTTTGGAAGGTCCACAATAGGCTATGGAACCTTTTGCTTCCAAGTCTTCTTGTATGGGCCCTTTGCTTGTATGCATGCAAGGGGAATCATGCTTTTTCAAAAGGGTATGATGCTTTAAAAAATAGAGGAGGGCCCAATATTATTTGCTTGTGAAAAGAATATTTAATTTGAGTCTTTTTGAAAGGAGAAAAACTATATGTATATTCTTAAGAGATATTGGGCCACCTATGTAGGGGGCATAGAAGACTTGTAGAGATGGACCATAATCTTTGGTAAATACAAGTGGAGAGTTGATTTTCCATGGTAATTTATCTATATGGGATGGAAGATGGATATATTATTTTTCTACTACTAATTCACAAGAGGTAAGAAAGTTTGGGGGTAGATAGTTGGTTATTGTATGCTTACTTTTATTTACAAAGCAAAAAAGAAAAGGGTGGTAATATAAATATATGACTAAGGTGACATTTTTGGGAAGAGTACAATGTATGTGTCACCACAAAGGTTAAACGAAGAGGGGGAATTTACTCTAGATATCTTAATAGCGTAGAAAAATATATACACATATGGGGAAGAGGACGTTGAGTAGGCTGAAAAATGTTGCAAAAGATGGTTACCATTTTATGCCACTCATATTAGCCCTCCCCCAAGCCTAGAGATATTCATATCTTTAGGAGGACGGTGTTGCTTCTTTTTCTTCTTTTTTTTCTCTTTTTTTTGTCATTTTTCCTTTTCCACTTTTTTTTTCAATAGGAGGAGTGTCATGCACTCTTTTACTCCATTAGACCTAATTTTTCCTTTTTTTTTGGTCATTTTTCGTTTTCCACTTTTTTTTTCAATAGGAGGAGTGTCATGCACTCTTTTACTCCATTAGACCTAATTTTCATTACCTCAATCCTATAAATCGGAGATGGAAGGGTTGCCTTGGGTATGTTCAGATTCCAAGGCTGGTTCTCCTTTGCACATCAAAGCTTTAAAAATAGGTGGAGCATTTGCCAAGCCGAAGGGAGCCATGCCAATTTGGAGCTTAGACAATGTAGGCAGATGACTTCCTATCAACGGATTGATACGTTGAAAGTAGGGATTTAATCTCCATCCATTGACTCTTGTCTTGTGGAGTTTTCCTGATAAATTTGCTAATCTGTAACTACCATTCCCAAACTTTGTTTTTATCATGAAAGGTCCCTCCCATCTTTGCAAAAAATTTTGTCAAGTTGAGTATCAAGTCGGTTATCATAGCGAAGAACCAACATACCTTCCTTCAATCCTTTCCCCTTGAGCTTCTTGTTGATTTTGTCCCTTTGGCTTGTCACTTTGGTGATGTAGTGATCAATGGACTCTTCTCTGTTTAGCTCAAGTCGTTGGAGATCTAAGATCCTTTCATGTAGAACCTCTTTTGGTTTTTTTGCCACTCTTGCAAGAACGCGCAAGGTTGAGAGCTCTACCTCAATGGGGAGAAGTGCCTCCTGTCCATAAACTAGATGAAAAGAGGTGAATTGGGTAGATACCTTGAAAAATGTCCTATAGGCCCAAAGAGCAGCTGTCAAATGGAAATCCCAATCATTAGGCCGGTCCACAACCTGCTTAGAAATGATCTTACATATCATTCCATTCACTTTTTCCACCAACCCATTGCATTGAGGATAGTAGGGTGTGGAATGCAGGTGTTTCACTTTTAACCTCCTCAAGAGATCATTCAGAAGATCAGCCCTAAAATGCGGGCCTCGATCTGATAAGATTTCTAGGGTTTTTCCAAACCTACTATAAATATGGTCACAAATAAACTTTGATACCTCTTCAGCTGTGATTCGGGTTGTGCTTGTTGCTTCCGCCCATCGTGTCATGTAGTCAACACCCATGATGATGAAAACCTTCCCTATAGAAGTACAAGGTAGGGAACCTATTGCATCCACACCCCACTTTTCAAAAGGGCCATAAGATATTATTGGGACTCGAGGCTCATATGTTAGTCGTCTATCCCCATCAATTTGGCATGGCTTACATGCCTTACACCAATATTGGACATTACGATGTAAGCTCGGCCAAATAAACCCTGCTTGTAAAATCTTCCTACTTGTAATATCTTGAGAAAAGTGACCACCACATACATCATCGTGACATGAAAGAAGAATTTTCTCTATCTCTTGCACACCTGGTACTCTCCTCAAGACCAAATCTTTCCCTTTGTGATATAAATCATCCCCGATCAACTGATAAGGTGTGGCCTTCTTAACTAGTCTATGTCTTTGCACCTTGTCTAAGTGTTTGGGATACTCACCTGCTTGTAGAAAGAAGATAATGTCTTTTAGCTCCTCTTGACCTTGATATTTGGGTTCATATAGTTTCACACCTCCTACCGCCATTTGAAGCTTTTCATTTGCGAGTAAGTCTGCTTCCTTGTTATGAGTTCTCACAATGTGTTGTACCTGTGTTGATTTAAAACCCTTCATCAAAGCTCTTACACTACTAAGCCACTCAAACAATGTACAATTCTTGCACTTCCAAGTCCCTTGGATTTGCCTGACCACTAGCAAAGAATCACCTTTTATAATAAGTCTTTGTATGCCTAATTCTTTGCATTCTTCCAACCGAAGGGTTAGAGCAGCATACTCAGCCTCATTGTTAGAGTGAACATTGGGTAAAGTGATACCGTTTCTAACCATTACCTCCTTTTGTGGGTTCAAAATGATGATCCCCCCTGCTGCTTTGTCTTGTTGGCGTTGATAATCTCCGTCAAAGCATAAAGTATGGGCATTATCAATCTCCTTCACTTTGAGCTGTTTTGAGCCTTCCTCTCTTTGTAGTCGTGATCCTTCCCTTTCTCTCACTTTGTAGGTGAGAATGCCTGCAAGTCCTGTTCTTGTGCTATCTTCTACAAGGAAAGTGTATTCAAATTCTTGGAGTTCAAGCACCCACTTTGCTATTCTAGATGAGAGGCTCATGTGTTGTACTACATATGGTAGATTGTGCTCTAAGGTGAGAAAAACAAATGGCACAGGGAGAAGATACGATCGAAACTTCCTTACCGCAAACAAGATTGCAAAGACCACTTTCTCCATTTCAGTGTATCCCTTCTTGGCCGGAGTCATCACCTTGCTTGCAAAATAGATCGGCCTCATGTATGATGTTTTAGGATCTTTTTGCATCAAAACAACACCAATTGCTTTGAAACCTACACTTGGATCTGGTGGCATTAGGATTGGGAGAGATCTAAGAATGCCCTTCACTTCCTCAAAACATTTTGCATGTTCCCTCCCCCATTCAAATGTAGATTGGCTTGCCAACCTATGCAAAGGGGCGATGGATTTTGCTAGGAGATGGATGAAGCGAGACATGTACCTCACTTTGTGGTTGAAGGTCATTAGCTCCTTAGTTGTTGTTGGTGGAGATAATGACAAAAGGGCCTCTACTTTAGAGGGATCCACTTGAATTCCTTGTGAAGAAACCACATGGCCTAGCAAAACCACCTGAGATTCACCGATATGACACTTCTTTGGGTTGAGTTGTCCCCCAAATTGATGGAGCCTCTTAAGCCCCTCTTCAACCTTTTGGCAGTGAAGTGATCTACAACTATAAATACAGAAATCATCCATAAAGACTCTTATAGATTTTCCAAAGAATGGCTGAAATACAAATACTGTGAATCTCATGAAGCTGCTAGGAGCATTGGTGAGCCCAAAAGGCATTACTCTGAATGCAAAACATCCCCAAGGTATGATGAAGGTGGTTTTTGGTTGGTCCTCTTCTGCTATTCTAATTTGAAAATATCCTGAATACCCATCGCACACAGTGTATCATTCGTGACCTGCTACTTCATTCAAAATTTCATCTTGGAAAGGGAGAGGGAAGTGGTTCCTCTTTGTCGCAGCGTTGAGGGGTTTGTAATCCATGCAGACCCTCCACTTATCATTCTTCTTGGGAGTGACTACAATAGGTGATACCCATTCGGAGTTGGATACTCGATAGATGAAGCCAGCCTTCAAGAGTCGATTCACTTCTTGTAGGAGAGACTTTTGTTGCACAGATCCTAGTCGCCTTAACTTTTGAGCCACGGGTTTGGTCCCTGGTTCAATTCAATTTGATGCTCTATTACATCTACACCTCTTATTTGTGAGTAGTCAGTGATAAAAAAATTGGGATACCTCCTTAATATATTGATGTAGGACCTCTTCTCCTCACAAGTAAGATCTTTTGCAAGCATCTTCTCAAATCCTTCTTCAAGGTGGTGGCATATTTCATCCCCTCGTGTGTGATTGTCTGTTGGCTTTTCTTCTACAAAAACATCTTGGGTGTTGGCATTGAATACAATTCCCATTACCTCCAAAGAAGACTCCTCTTCACTGGTTGATGCTTCCTCATCACTTGAGTAAGGACTCTCCTCCTCGCTCTCTTCATCTGTCGTGGTTTCATCGTTGATATCTAGTTGCTTTCCTTCTCGCCAATCATACACCAACAGTTGACCCTTCTTAAGAATCAAACGACCACTTCCTCATTTTTGATCTACATTCACAGCAATGAGCCAAGGCCTCCCTAGGATGATGGGATAGCCCTCCCCCTTATCTGGCATGACATACATATCCACTTGTGCATCTATGTTACATACAGAGACTTTCACATTTTCAATGATCCCCAAACACTTCACACTTGAGTTGTTGGCCAGCCTAGCTTGACAATTAGAGGACTTTGTAATTTCAAGCCCTAACCTGTTCATTGATTTTTCCGTGATCACACACATTTGAGCTCCACCATCAACATATACATTAGACACCTTTTTACCCCTTATGCAAGCATCCACAATGGGTTCCACATCTTTTTGTAGCTTTGAGGCCACAACCTTAATGGAAATATTTGCTTTATTTTTTGGAATTCTTGTACTTACCAACTTTGGCCATTGCTCTCTGACTTTGGCTGATAGGTGTAGAAGTTGAGGCCATGAAATGTTTGGCTTTTGGTTTTGTAAATCCTCTAGGATGTTGTAGGGCTCTAGCTCCTTTCCCAATGGGAAGTCGTTGATACCAATTTCCCTTCGCCTTGATGTTTTGTTCCTGCTACCTTCAACTTCTTCCATCTTTGACTTCTTTTTCTTGTCCCTTCTGACTGAATTTGCTCCTTCACTTCTCATGTCTTCATCCTTATCATGTGCTCTTGTGCGTTTTTCTGTCGGCATAACATCAAAGTTTAGAGTATGCTCATCTATTACCTCTTCTAGCTTGATGATGTTGACTCCTCTTTCTTCCTCCTCATGTTGGACGGGAGGTATATTTGCTGGTGGTGGTGGTCGACGAAGGATTTGTGGGCCTTGAGCTAGTTCTTGCTGCACAATGAGAGGAGGCAGTCTAGGGGGATATATGTCTCCTGGAAGTCTCCTTGGATGTGGACAATTGTACATTCCATGGCCCATTTCATTGCAATTCCAACATCGCAACTCTTGAGCTTGTCTTCGCTAATTGCGATTCCCTTCTCTTGGTTGTCGTTATTGAGGTAGGCCATATGCTAGATTCAGAGTGAGGTTCTCAAGCTGTTGAGTTAGCCTTTGTAAAACCTCTTGTTGAGAGTTATCTCCTATTTGTGAAGATTGTGCAAGAGGGGCCCTAATTGGTGCTTCCATGGTTTGTGAAGACTCCCTCTCACTCACTTCATTCAAACCCCTTTCTCTATGTGCTTGGAAGTGTAGTTTTCTAAACTTGATGATGGCTACCTCACGTGCTTCTTCGAAGGTGGATGGGAATTTTCGCTCTAATTTAGCCTTTAAAAGTGGATACAAGCCAACCATGAATCTCTCTTTTTTTAGAAAGTTAGGTGCACCACCATGATTTCTAATGTAGCCTCCCACCTACCCCATAGATTGACAAAGGTTGCTTCATAAGAGGGATAGTCTTCAAGTGATACCTGCTTATGTCCAATAAGACATTTCCATAGTCCTTCAGAAGTATCACCTTGCCCGAACTTGGAGAGGAAGCTTGCTCGCAGTCTCTCCCAGTTGGACTTGATTTGGGGTTGCAAGGTCTCATACCATGCTTTAGCTTTTGCTTTTAGAACCAACGGGCAGGCTTGTAGCTTTACTTCCTCTTCATCTCGCCCAGATATGAGATGTGCCATCTCCAAGTTGTCAAGAAACTCTTGCGCATCTTCCCCACTTCTTGCATAGAACGTGGGAAAATAACTTGACATTTTGTTTAGACTTTTTGATTTTATTTTTTTTAAAAGAAACTTTTCTCTTATGGGCCGCACAAGATTGTTGACACTATAAATCTGATTACATTAAAATGAAGATGTACACATCCATTGTTAATTCGTACTTTATCATAGGTAGAATAAATGGATTAATTGAAGCATTGATTTCATTGAGGCGAGTGGATCCAAATATCCTCCTTATGATAGATTGAAACCTAAACTTAGTTGCAATGATTATATGAATGGATTGCCGAGCAATAGGCCTAAAAGGTTCATTGTTTTGATCGTGATTCATGTGCTACTCCTCGTTGCTATTTGAAGACCTCGTTTCTTCATATGGCCCTTGAGCACCCCTTCACCACTCCTTGTTCCTGCCTTTAAAACAAAATGAAAATGTGAACATCAAAAGAAGTTTCATAATTGATGATTGGAAGTAAAATTGGATTGGGTGATGCCAGTATTTCTCTAGGTCTTTCTGCACCAAACATAAAAACAATGCGTTGCTAGAAAAAGACTTTTCTATCTATGTGAACGTTTACTCTAATGTGTTGTGCAAAATGAAATGGATAGATGGGAACTCCATTGTTCATCACTAAAAAATTTGAAGGTAACTTGGAAATATGTTCCTCCGTGGGGCACCACTTTATGAGGGCAATCTTTTTGAAATGGGGCCTCTAAACCCAAACCAATGGGCCTACCCTCACAAAATGTTCGTAAAGAGGTACGCACACTACTTGGGGCACCACTTTATGAGGGCGAGCGTTTTGAAATGGGGCCTCTAAACCCAAACCAATGGGCCTACTCTCACGAAATGTTCGTAAAGAGGTACGCACACTACTTGGGGCACCACTTTATGAGGGCGAGCTTTTTGAAATGGGGCCTCTAAACCCAAACCAATGGGCCTACCCTCACAAATGTTTGTAAAGAGGTACGCACACTACTTGGGGCACCACCTTCTTCTCGGAGTGGAGAAGGAAACCAATCAAAATAACACTTGCACTCACCCACTCAAGCAACACACTTTGAAAACCCCCTTACTCTATATACACTTTGGACACTTGAACCCCATCAACGATTATGCAACCCAATGCCGTGCATCAAATGAAATATGCAATTTGTGGAATAGCATTCACCTTCTCCCCATAAGAATACCCATAATACATCCAAAATCCTCCTCTCTCAAGCACTCATCAATAAATCATGCGCACAAGACTTGCCTCTCAAACACACAAGAGAATCACTTACATCAAATTAACACACTTTGCATAGAGAGCTCATCTCCATCTATGCAATGCCGTGACACAAATAAAATCACCATGAGAGGTAGCCACATGCATATGTAATGAAGCAAAAGAGAGTTGGAGTGAGAAATTTATTTAGACCAATTAAATAAGTGTGGAGAAACAAACCAATGGTAAATTGAGAATAGAACACTTACTTGATTTCTCGCACACCTTTTAAGGGGAGGACATATGCTGGCTAACCATCACGAATTGCGACACTTGAAAGTTGGAAGATGATTTAATGATCATTAACATAACCATGAGAGATATCATGATGTATTTACAAGTTATTGAGGTGCTATAAATGATTTATTGGGTTGATGGAGTAAGAGATTGTAGAATAGAAAGAGTGGAGGATAGAGTTGCACTTCCTCCAAAGAGGAGGGTTAGGAGGGAGGATGTGAAAGAGGGAGAGTTGGGGTTTTCTCTACTATTGATCAAGAAACACCATGAAGTTGAAAATATAGGTGTGTGTCCTTGAGTCTCTCCAAGGGGGGCTATTTATAGTTGTGTAGGAGTGGGATTATGCTACACTTAATTAGGGTGAGTGATTAGACCTAATTAAGTTTCCTTTGACCACTCATTGAATATTGGACATAAAAGGGACTATTTATTCACCAAAAATATCATTTTAGACCGTGAAGGCTCCTTAGGGATGTATAATGTAGGTGGGCCCCACCATGAGGCCCTACGGGTGGCTCCTGCGGGGTATCTCATCTTGTCTGTCTTGGCATTTAGAAAGCATCTTTAGGTTGGTCCTATCACATGCAGGTGACCTTGAAAACTCATTGCTCTTCTAGAATATGAGTAGGGGAAAAATAAGATCTCACCCTCTTGATTTACCTGATTTACAGTTCCCTTTTGCTGCGAATCTGACAGATTTACTTTATTTTGACCATAACTTTTTACTTGTATCTCGGAATGACATGCTTCAAAAGGCAAATTTGACCTTCTCAACATGTTTGATATGAATTTGGACTATTCTTCACACCCATGCACCAAGGAATTCGGTTTGGACGGTCCAAACTAGGCTAGGGAACCTTTTGCTTCCAAGTCTTCTTGTATGGGCCCTTTGCTTGTATGCATCCAAGGGGAATCATGCTTTTTCAAAAGGGTATGATGCTTTAAAAAATAGAGGAGGGCCGAATATTATTTGCTTGTGATGAGAATATTTAATTTGAGTCTTTTTGAAAGGAGAAAAACTATATGTATATTCTTAAGAGATATTGGGCCACCTATGTAGGGGGCATAGAAGACTTGTAGAGATCGACCATAATCTTTGGTAAAGACAAGTGTAGAGTTGATTTTCCATGGTAATTTATCTATATGGGATGGAAGATGGATATATTATTTTTCTACTACTAATTCACAAGAGGTAAGAAAGTTTGGGGGTAGATAGTTGGTTATTGTATGCTTACTTTTATTTACAAAGCAAAAAAGAAAAGGGTGGTAATATAAATATATGACTAAGGTGACATTTTTGGGAAGAGTACAATGTTTGTGTCGGCACAAAGGTTAAACCAAGAGGGGGAATTTACTCTAGATAACTTAATAGCATAGAAAATATATATACACATATGAGGAAGAGGACGTTGAGTAGGCTGAATAATGTTGCAAAAAGATGGTTACCATTTTATGCTACTCAATCCCTTGCCTTGCATTTTATTTTCCTCCAATGTGATTCAATTCTGGGTTCAAGGACTTTATATATGCAATCCACCTAAGCATAGAAATATCTGGAGTAGAGCAGCTTGCAATCATCACTAGAAGTGGTAAGCAATCAGTCTCCACAACTACAAATGCTCCAATAAAGTACTTTTTGTCACACTTTAATGTTGTAACCACCCCTCGTAACTCCTTGTTTACCTATGGATATGCTCTTTGGCAAGATCTTAGAACCTTGACCCCAAACCTCACCACATTCTCTTCATCGTCTTGTCCTATTGCCCATCCGACTCCTGTTGGACTAGTGTCCACTGTCACAATCACCGGTCTTCCACACTCATAGTCAATCTTCCTCAAAGTTAGTGAAGACAACATCAATTGCTTCAACTTCTTATAGCTTTTACATGTACATCATTCCATTGAAACCTATGATTTATCCTAAGCAATTGATAAAGAGGATCGGCGACATGTTCATAATTTGGAATCCATATGAGATAGAAGACACATGCAGCTAGAAATCTTCTCACCTCCATGCTTTTTACGCATAATTCCTTCATCCTCTATATTGCATCCACTTTAGTTGGACAAGGTCGGCGGCCATGAGGATTACAAATATGTCCCACTATCAATATTTCTTCAACCCCCAACACTGACTTTTGCCTAGATAATGTAAGATTCACTTCTTACAACCTTTTCAAAAAAATTTCACAATCATTGATGTGGTTTGCCACATATTTACGCGACCCCCTTGAATCTAGAGCCTCATCTTTTTTAGCTAATTCGCATCCTTTGATTGGAACATCATCAAGAAAAGGCATTGTAATTTGAGGTATGAAGTCACGAAGGACTTTTCTCATACCGTTTATCATGTGCGCAACCGAGTTGGTTGCTCTCTACGGTAAGGTATACATCCTTACCAAACCCAAGGGTGTTCTCATGGTAGTCAAGTCCCGGCTTTCCATTGCTAGTTGGAACTGATCATACCCTGAGTACAAATCCCCCATAGAATATATTTCCCTTCCCGCAAATGCTTCTGCAAACTCAGCTACAATTGGCCCTGTACCCATATTCCTAATTGTGAATTTGTTGATAGGCTGCATGTCTTGAATGAAGTGTAGAGCTCCATTTTTCTTTGGTACTATGAACCATCTGCTTGAGTAGGGGGAACATGAAGGTTCCAAAATCCCCATATTTATCTTTTCAATGGGTAAATCTATAAGCTTTGGCAAGAGTGCGTTTGGCACTAGAATTGATTGTCGATTCCAAGGCACATGAGGTACAATGAATATTACCATTGCTTCAACTATAGATGGATCAACATACCCTATCTCATGCGGCTCAAAAGCAAAAGCTTTTCCGTGTTTGGAGAGTGTCTATTCAAAGGATGTTCTTTCAATCTCTGTCAAGGATTCATTGCCTCCAACTCTTAACATCTTCAATGACTCTTGCGTAAACTTGTATATAATTCTTTTGGGATCTCAGAGACTAGGTTGCAAAGAAGCTTGATCCATCTTTTCCTTGCAATCTGTAGGCAAAGGCAATGCCACTGGTTTCACCTTCTTTGCTATAGTCTTGTACTTCATCTCCACTCGCACCTCTTGATCTTTTTGCACATTGAAGAACTCCTCATCTTTGAAAGACTCAATGATCCTATACATGTCTATAGAAGCTTCTTTTACCAGGTCATTTCCTTGTTGAAAACTAGAACCTGTTATAGCATCGAGATCACCCATGGTATCTACAAAAGAAACCTCCTCAAAAACACTTGAAATGCACTCGTCTTCATCTAGCAAATTATGGTTTTTGTATTTTCTATGTACAATATTTACATATTGTTTTTTTCCTTTCTTTAAATCTCCAAGAATTGTAAAAGATATTGATCCATACTTTGCTACTAGGGCACCTGTAGAAAAATCTTCGTCTCCCTTCGTATCAGGCAAGAACCTTTTTCTTCCAGTACCACTGCACTCCCGTTTTACAATGGTACTTGGCCAAAATCCCTCATCTCCATTTGATCTCAAAACTCCTTGCTTGGTTTTTGTAGAGAATGGTCCCTTAAGCTGTTTGCTCATGGTCAATGCAAACTGTCAAGAATTGAACAGCTCATTTTTCATCTTCGATTTTGACGCTGGCATAGGTAGATCCGTCATCCAATACTTTTCTCTCCATTCGTACTGTGGTGATGTATGGTTGTCCAAGGATTAGAGGATAGGTTGACATCTCTTGAACAAAGAAATTTTGCTCACCTTTCACACCCCTATGGTTACATTAACATTTGGACAAGCACCATAGAGATCCCTGGATGAGTTTTTTGCAACCCTAGTCATCCACCCATGGTCAGTATCAATTGGCCACTTTCCCTTCATATAGATACTCTTGGACATGAGGTTAATCTCCGAACCATGGTCTATCAAATCCACACAAGGCTCCTCAAGATCTCCCACCTTAATGAAGGTTTTTGTTGTAGCCCGTGCCCAAAGGTTTCTAGGAAAGTGTCTCTTATGAGTGGCTTTGTCTTCATCCATCTTCAAATTTAACATGCCAATTTTTGCCGCCTAAAGACTGGAAGTAGCTTACAAAATTCTCATCTTCATCTATTTGTTGTACTTGTATCACATGTGTCTTTGAAGCACTCTCTTCAGCCTGTGATTGGATAGAATCCATTAAAGTTTGTGGCTTTCTTCTTATGATATCAATGATTTCCTCATGGAACTCTCTCTTTGCAATTGCAAGGACTTCTCCCAATGTAGATGCACCTTGCTATTTAAGATCCTTTCCTCTAAAACTTTCTTTAAATCTGTGCAATATTTGATTGTAGCTTGTATGATGGGTTTTTTCCCTTGCTCTTTTCTTTATCTTGATTCTCCTTTGGTGCAGTATCTCTCATTGGTACTTCTTGTGATGGAGGTTCCCCTGCCATGGGATCTTGAGAGGGACCGGTCGGATCCTTTCTTCCTCCACCTCTAGCAGCCCTCTTCGAGGGGCCTTCATCCCCATTTTCTCTCCTACGTTTTTCTTCAGCAAGTGCCTTGTTGGCTTGACACTTTGCAATGTAGTCATCCACTGACAAGGTATCTACAGGTTCATTCCACCCAGTCTCAAGACGTATACAATCTCCAGTTTCATGTAACATTTCTTTAGTTAACTTTCCCTTCATAGCTAACTCCATCGCAGATGGCCAGACATCTTCACCATTTTCACTCACGTCTTCGATAGATTTTGACCCTTTGAGCATGACTTGACCAGCCTTTAAGCTAAATGCTACTGCTTTAACCATTGAGATAGCATGATTGGTTGCCATGTCCTCAACTAGCTTTTTCATCCCTCCTTTTCCAAATTTGGTCGCCAAGGGCTTCCTTGATTCACTAAGATGTATCTTTACTTCTTTGAAGAAGACAAGATCTTTACCCAAGGCATCTTTGAAGCTTTCACAGACCCTTCTAGGATGCTATGGGATGTCACACCATATGCACCTATTTACAAACCCCTCTATGTTTTGAGGTCTTTGACTTGATGGTTGAGCAAACCTTTGCCCTTTTTCTTCAAACCTTGCTAGCTTTAATTTCACCTCGTGTATGCACTTCACAAGTTCTTCAAGCAGAGATCCATCATCCTTAGAATCTACAATAACAGGTTTTGGCTACTTCTCAGTAATAGCAGAAAATCGAGCACCATTGTTCACCACCATCTTGTCTCTTCTGTGTTGTGTTTGGTATGTATCTTTGTCTTCCAAGAGAAGCTCTAATTTTCCTTTGATTTCTTTGACCGTTTCTTCTAGTAAAAGTTCTACCTTCTCCCTATCCAAGGAAGCTTGTTCAGTTTGTGATAGTTGAGCATAGCGTCACTCGAACTCTCTGAGAAGCTCTACAGCATAAATCTCTTCTTTAGTCTTTGCAACCTAGTCTAAGAAAGTTCTTTTGGTCACCCTCTCATAGTCCTCCATAAAGTAGTCTTCCTTTTGAGCAAGCTTGAATTCCTCCCAGTTTCTTCCATGAGCATTTTCAATTTCCCTAATACAATCTCTAATCTCTGGGACACAACTAGCTCAAAACTTCAAACCATGTCTTCCTCACACACTCAATTCAACTCCATTTCCTTCATATAATCTCGTAGATACTTTCTGATGTCTTTGCCATCAAATTGGTCAATTCTCTTCACAATGGACTGCAGTGCTTTTGTGGTTGAAATCTGGCTTCTTTCCGCTGCTTGTTGTTGCTGTACATACATGGTAAATGTTTGAAACATTTGCATGACTGCAGGATCAAAGTGCACCCCATGTGTCTCTTGATTTTCATACATGGCTAACAAAGTATGTAGATCAAATCACAAACTCCCACACCAGCAACTTCGTGTCGGGTTCACCAGAAATCTTGGAATGTGTGCGGTATAGTTGGGAAGGTGAAAAACCTCTGGCCGTGAGAGTTTGCGAGATAAGAGATACAAAGATGTTGTGGAGAATCACCAAACCTCTTTCTACGGGTTACTAAAAGTCTAAGAGCGTTCGTGACAACAAAGTCACAAACTCTGTTTCCTATCGTGCTTGGAAATTGCTTGTTTTCGTAGTTGAGATTAGGATGAGAAGATCACCAGACCACATTCAATTTCACTTAAAAAATACCATTTAAAAACACTAAAGTTTCAGCCATGAAACCTCGATGCTCATACAAGCACAAACTTTCAATCAAAACCCAAACCTCTTTCATGGTATCATGCAGCCTTGCCCCCCATTACATAGTCGTAACATCAAACAGCTGAAAGGAATACACAAGCTTCCACCTTCATGGAGACCATTTTCTGAATTTTCAGAGATATAAGAGCTTCTAAAGTGAAGCCCACACAGCAGTTTGATAAGGGGAAACCCTAGTTCACTCCCTCACTAGCTGCGGGATTGCCCTACACATAGATTGAGCAACCATGGAAGCAATTACACAGTAGAGGAAAATTGATGGTTTTTCCTGTAAAAAGAATCCCTCTCTCTCTTACCCACGGAATTTTCATCTGATGTGTCAATTTTTAGGCCACTTTTCCACTTTGGACCAAAACTAGGCCATTTTCACGTCATTTTTTACCCAAAAAATGTCATTTTTTATGTGAAAAATCCCAAACGGAGTCATAAAAATCGCTAAATTTGTGGGATCACTTGCATAAGAATAAAAAGCATAGATAAGCATCATTTTTTATTAATATACCATTTTGGGTCACTTTCCATGTAATTTTGCAATGGCGCTTGTTAGCTGCTATTTTTGACAGATTTTGCCCACATAAGCCTTTAAAGGCGAGATGAGTGTGCCACTATGAAACATTTGGAACATGTACATTGTCAAACCAAATTATAAATATTATCAATTGGGAAAGCATGCAAAGGTGCCACATCCAGGGCCATAATTCCCCGGATAGGTATGTACATGATCGGGACTGCATCAGCCGCTTTAGCATATATCACAATATGTACATTATTGTTTTTCTTTCCATGCATCAAGAAGTGTCAAAAGTGAGGTGAATGTTTTTATTTCACACTATGTACGTGCCATAACACAATAGCGTGCGCACACATTCGTGGATCACAATTTGAAAATCGGGATTCACTGGGGATCACACCCATTGGCAAGTGTGAGTGGGAGTGCAGGTCCTGAGAACATCTTGTTCAGATTGATGTAATCTCTCTCTCTCTCTCTCTCTCTCTCTCTCTCTCTCTCACACACACACACACACACACACACACACACACACACACACACACACACACACACACACACACACACACATACACACACACAATAGCGTGCGCACACATTCGTGGATCACAATTTGAAAATCGGGATTCATTGGGGATCACAGCCATTGGCAAGTGTGAGTGGGAGTGCTGGTCTTGAGAACATCTTGTTCAGCTTGATGTAATCTCTCTCTCTCTCTCTCTCTCTCTCTCTCTCTCTCTCTCTCTCTCTCTCTCTCTCTCTCTCTCTCTCTCTCTCTCTCTCTCTCTCTCTCTCTCTCTCGTTGTGTGTGTGTGTGTCTCCCCCTACCATTTTCTAGGACAAAGCTTACCATTTCTCTCTTAGCTTCAAGCAACAAAAGAAGAAAAAGAATTTAAACTTTAGGTTTAGCACAAAAGAGAGAACTTCACATCAATGTACCGTGCTCTGTACGTTTGAGTTTAGTTACTCCTTTTTTCATTTATTTTCTTGAAAAATGAACGAAGTCCATTTTTTTTTTAGGTTGTACTTATTGCTCGTGCATTGGGGATTGCAAGTTGAGCGGATAGCGGAGTGAGCTTCAAAGATAAGTGCATCGGGCTTCATATCCAAGGGAGATACAAGGTATGCCGGTATTTCTCTGTGTGCTTCCATTGCCAAAATGGACATTGCTATCGTGTTTGTATGTGTGTGTGTGTGTGTGTGTGTCAGAGAGAGAGAGAGAGAGAGAGAGAGAGAGAGAGAGAGAGAGAGAGAGAGAGAGAGAGATTACACGTGAATAATGAGTTGTTCTCGAGGTGATGTAATTGTGTGTGTGTAAGCACGTGTAAACGAGTATCACATTGAAAGTTACACCACTTGTGGATTGAAATATAGAACACACACTATATAGTGGTTCAATGGTCAACAAAAACAACACATACTCTGAAGATGTTTTCCTCGTGGATGGTAGGAGCTAGAAGATGTCCTCCAAGCAATGAGTGGCATGAGTGAAATGTTCGTTACATCAATCCAATGGACCTTATCAACCATATGTGTGATGTGCGTTGCCTTAGGGTGGCCATTCCCAAGCGAAAGCCTGGACACTGCCTTGGAGCTCCCAAAATTGGAGAGGCATCCTGACCATATGAAAAACAATGTTGTGCAAGATTCTCAAATGTGGAGCACAAACTTGATAACCCCTTATCAATGGGGGAGGTGGGAATGGGTAGGAAGACCTAACAACTAGGGTGGAATCGGGATTATTGACCCAATGGTGCATGTAGAAGCTTTATGTGCCAAACTCATGGTTTCTTTGACAAGCAAGAAACAAGAGTGGGCTATTATGGTTTGGAATATGATTAACAATGCAAAGGTGGCCTCAAAAGGGAGCATATGGAAGATAGCGACCACGGTCTCGGACAAGATTCTAGCATCGGGTTGGACAAACCTCAAGCTTGGTGGTTGCACAAGGGAACTAGCACAGAAGTGTAACAAAGCAGCATGTACTCTTGTATGAGGCTACTTGGAAGGGGCTACTTGGACCCCTTTTGGAGGGAAGTTGCACGGTAAGTGAACAACAAAGGAATCTTCAAGCTTTCACATCTCTAGGATGACAGAAACTTTCATTGGAAGGATGTGGAGCTTCTGAGGATGAAACATAGTTGGGAATTTAAGAAAGGATTCTCATTAGTAGACTCTTGGAAGTAATGGCATCCTCATTTTCTTCTATCTACGGATCAAAAACTGATTGGAGAACCTAGCACTAGCCGAAAGACAAAGTATTCTCGCTTCCCAAGCCCGGAGTATAATGTGTTGGTGTACTTAAACCAAGTATGGAAGTCTAGTAACCTTCCAGTCTTTGAGGGCAAGCTGGAGGTAGCTCTCTTTGATGATATTGTGTGGTTAAGCAAGGATATCATTCACATGGTAGGAGTGAGAAGAGGGGTAGTTGACAAAGATGAAGGATGGATGCATGCTTTGAGATGGTTTGTCATAAAATCTAGTATCTAAACAACCCAAATGATTTTCTCATATTAAACTGATCATTTAATGTGGAAGAATAAACGGGAACAAGGGTTAGGATATAGACGTGTGCTCATAGATCTATTTCAACACGGGGCCAATGGTAAAGGGGCCCAAATAAGAGATGGTCTATCAAAGAGCAAGGCTAACCAATGGAACTTAAAGACCTTAGGGTTATCTTCATTAAACAAATCCAAAGGCTAGTGTTAAAAAGTCCTTTGACCTTAGGTAAGCTAGGACTGAGCTTGAGGTGGGAGCCCAGCCCAAGCTTGAGGTGCTTGTTGTGCTTGATGACTAAGGTGCTTGAGCTGCTTGTCGTGCTTTATGACTAAGATGCTTGAGGTGCTTGTCCTGCTTGCCAAGCTTGAGATGCTTGTGGGAACATTACCCAAGATTGAGGTGCTTTGTCATGCTTGTTGACTAATATGCTTGAGGGTAAGGTGTTACACAATGTCAAAAACTATCCCTACAAAGAGGGGGAGATCCCTACAAGAGGGGGGTAGAGAAAGAACACACACACCCTCACACAAGGCAAGCTTGGTACAAAGAAATCATTTAGGACACTTGTGAAGATCCTCTTCATGTTGACCTCATGGTGCGCCTAAAGCCTATTGGTTGACCTCCCAAGGGGTCAGATGATAATTTAGTAGATTTAATTAATTTTTTTTGCATTTATCAAGTCCACCTCTCAAAGAGGAAAGGGGGCCACTTGTCCCAAGACTGCCCTTCCTGCTTATAATGCATTATGTATGTGGTTGGGTAGTCTTGTAGGGATCCAATGAGATTCAAGCTTGAGCTACAAGGGGGGTTCGACCAAAGCAAGAAGGGGGCTAGCTTGGGGGGCACATTCACACACACTCTGATTCTGTGAAGTGCAAAGTGCAAGAGCTCCATCTCCTTCTCCAAGCTAGTAGAGAAGTTGAGAGACTACACCAACACTCTTGGCTATGGAATGCAAATCCAACCAAGAGCCACGCTTCAATGCTTAAGCTTGCCATCTTGTCCATCTTCATTGCTATGCTATTATGTATGCTAGCAAGAAGAGTGATGATAAGTGAGGAACTATTTATTTCTCCTATGGAATTTTTCTTCTTCCTCTTCCCTACCCTCATTCCATGCTATCTCTCTCCACCTTCGAAGGTGTTTGAGGCCTTGGGACTGAGGCTTCAAATAGTTAATGCTTTTGACAAAGTTTATGTTATGCTCATGATGCATGAAGCTTTCCATCTTCATTGCATCATCTAGGTCACAAGGAACACAAACATTGTATTGTACCAAGTCTCTCTTAATGGGAGATTTATAATACAAATGCCTGTTGGAGGGGGGACCAGCTCCACATAAATCCGGTCCTCAATCGTTGTCATGTTATCTATACTCTCCCTCTTGCAAAAGTATTGTTCATGTCAAGTTAACTAAGAACTATGTTTATGTTTCTACCATCAATTAAGTTCACTCTATGCTAACAAAGTATTATCACCAAAGTGCTTTTGTTAATTTCTACTCTCAAAGTACATAGGCCATTTCCATTACATTGGTACCAGAGCATTTGGTTTCTCTTTTCTTGCTTAAGAAGAGAGGTCCTTAAGTAGAGGATTAATGGTTGGTTTTGTTAATTATATTAGGATAAGTGGAATAGGGATCTATTATCGATTTTATTGAGCCCACTATGTTGGATATGGTGCACACTTTGGGAGCTTTGGACTTATTAACAGGGTCTTTTTAGACTTGCCTACGGCTTTACCATTATTGAGCCATAAGAAGTCCAAAAGAAGCTAGCCCTTGGTAATTTTGCAATATTAGACCCACTCCACTATTCTCTATAATTAACACATTCGAGCCATGGGTGTAGATACCTAACTGCCGATTTTCAAAGGCTAAGAGGAGTAGCAACTAAGTTTTTGAATTGCCAAAGAATACACTAAGTAAACACATAAATAAAATTAGCATGGTTGACAATAGCCAAGAGAGTAGAATGAACATTGATAACTTTGATTTTTCACATGAAGGTACTAATGATGATGCCCCCATGTTTGTCAATTATCTTGTTACTAGGTTGCACCAAGCTATGGGAAACCCTACTTTGCAAGCCGAAGTTACCCAACAACTTCGCGCTTATGGGATTACCCTTCCTTTCCAAGAGGAGAAAGAGATTAGGAGGCCTCTTGAAGAGACCCCCAAAGGAAGACTCTCTCCCGTGCGAGATGAGCAATCCAAAGTGCAAGAAAGCAATGAGTCTTTAAGTTCCTCTGAAGATGTGACTCCACAAAGACGGTGGTCTAGATGATCGCCAACTCCTCCCAAGAGGAAACATTCAACCCACAGTCTTTGTCCTCGTGACTCCAAAAGGAAAGAGAGGAAACAAAGTAAGAAAAGGGAAAGAAAGAGGTCACCCTCTTCCCTTCTTCTTCACCTTCCTCCTCTTCCAACAAAAGCTATGGCTATTCTCCTAGAGAATACAAGAGGGGAGGACATTGCAAATCATACCCTGCATGTCAAATGTCACAAAAGCTCAAGAAGTTCAAAGAAGAAGGAAAGAGTATCTCTTTTCTCACCTATGATGGCACCTTTGGTACCACCCACAAAGTATTGGCCTTCATCCAGCAACTTGATGCGGGCTTTGGAGACGAGGGCTTCATGAAGTCCTCCAAGCTACACCATGTAGCTATGCACTTCCAAATATCGGCTTGTCAATGGTAGTCTAGCGTTAATGGAAATGACGAAGCTCCAAAGACATGGAAAACTGTATGAGTTTCCATTATAATGCAATTCCTTACAAGCGATGCAAAGGACAAAGTGCTTACCGAATGGCATAGTTTGAAGCTTCTCTCTCATGAGTCTATCCGCAAATACGTAGAAAAGTTTTGGGATTCACATCTCAAGGCTACTGTCTTTCAAAAGATAGAATTTGCCAAGCAAAAGCAACATTTCTATGCGGTATTACCTAAAGAGATGGTTGAGTACATCAACTCTCAAGGACCTGATTCTATCACCGAAGTAATCCACCACACCATGGTTGCTTTGTGCATCAATTTCCAACAAGGGCTAAACAGAATGTCAAGCCCATGGAAATCAAAGAGAAAAACGACACAAAGGGGGAAACCAATATCCAAAATTCTTCCCAAGGCAATTTCAACAACAACAACAACAACAACAATCGGTCCAACGAGAAGGGAGTTTACAAAGGTTAAAGAAAACTCTCTCCTGAAGAGCCAGAAGCTTTTTGCAAGGACCATAAATGTTTTAAGTGTGGGGAGCAATGACATGGCTATCTTTCTTGCCCCAGGACAAATGCTCACAATGAGACTCCTAGAGCTTTCACCATCGAAGCTCCAAAAGAGGATGCTCATTGCAAAGGATCACATCTCTCCTAGTGATTTTGGTTGTACTATACCACTTGTAAATGCTCCTGCTTTTGAGAAATCATTGTAGAGCTCCATTTCTACATACATGATTTTTGTCAAAGAGTCCCTAAAAGGTCCTAACGTTTCATCAAAAGTAAATGGTAGGAATCAATAATAGTTAGACTTGTCTAGTTTTCTAAAAGGATTCCAAGATGTGTTCATCGAGGATATCACTATGAACTTACCTCCAAAACGAGGGGATGATGTCCATCGAATTGAGCTCTTGCCAGGAATCTCATCGCCTAGCAAGCCTCCTTATCGAGTTTTCCAAGCTAAAGGGCAACCTATGTCCCCAGGGCCAAAGCGTGGCCTAGATATCAATGTAAAATCTCTTAAAGAGAATTTAGGCCATTCAAGGACACCTACATGAGCACCATGGTACCTCTATGGACGTTGGGCCATATGATCTCTCATTGAGATAGAGGGAAACATGTGTCCCTTGAACTTATACATTGGTAACATATGGCCCTATAACCATAGGATCTCTCATCAAAATAATGGGCAACCTATGGCCCTATGGCCAAAGGTTGGCCTAGGTGTCAATGTAAAAGGTCTCAAAGAGCATCTAGGTTGTTCAAGGGCTCCTACATGGGCACCATGTCAATCCTATGGCCCTAGGGCCATATGATATCTCAATACAATAGAGGGAGACCTATGGCCCTTGAGATTTTACATTGGCACCCTACGACCCTAGGGCCATAGGATCTCTCATATGAACAAAGGGTAGCCTATGACCCCTAGGGAAGAGGGTGGCCTAAGTGTCAATGAAGAAGCTCTTAAAGATTTTTTAGGCCATTCAAGGGTACCTACATGTGGACCATGGAATCCCTAGGGCCATAGTATCTCTCATTAGAATAGAGGGAAACCTATGGCCCTTGAGATTATACATTTTCACCCTATGTCTCTAAGGTCATATGATCTCTCATTAGAAACGAGAGAAGGCTATGGCCCTATGGCTAGCAAATGGCCTAGGTGTAAATGTAAAATCTCTCAAAGAGTATTTAGGCTATTCAAGGGCACCTACATGGAGACCATGGAAGCCCTAGGGCCATATGATCTCTCATTACAATAAAGACTAACATATGGACCTTGAGCTTCTACATTGGCACCCTATGTCCCTACGACCATTGGATCTCTCATAAGAATAGAGAGAAACCTATGATTTTAGGGCCAGATGGTGGCCTAGGTGTCAATGTAATAGCTCTCAAAGAGCATGCATTAGGTGAGTTTTGGACTCACAAAGGGGCCCTTTAAGGAGTTTGACTTTACCTCTCTCTACCAAAACGGGCGCATGGATAAATTTTTGCAAACAAACTCCAAAGTTGGCGGATGTTTGACAGTTAGAATGTCTTCTTCAAGGAGTGCTTTATTTTTGGGAGATTCTAATTTAGAGCTTTTGAAAAAATATTTTGGTCTTTTCAAGTTGTGGGTAGAATTTTGCAAAATCTTGTAGTTGTTCAAAGTCTTTTGACTTCCCAATGTTATGAGATTTTTTATTTTGTTATTATCAACCTTAAGGTACTCTTGTTCAACCTTCCAATTTTCATATAAGCTTCCAATTTTTCCCATCCCACCTCTCAGTGTTATAGCCTAAAGTAACAAATACTTTTTTCCTCTTACAAACTGTGGAGACTTATTGAACTCTTGGAAACAAACAATCTAATCCCCTTATTTCATGTGATAGATTTTCAAGTAAAGGGAAACCCAATGATAAGTGTAACATGTCTAAAATCTACATAAAAGATTTCAGCCATGGGGTCCACCTTTCAAAAATACCTATAGTGCGTGCATTCAAGAGGTATTTATAAAACACCTCTACATACACACTTCAACATGAACTAAAAGACTTCTCTTCTTCATAAATCTATAACTTTCTTTAAGTTTTCTATTTTTAAACACCTCTTGTAAATATAACTCTGTAACTACTTTATATATTAAAATCCCCTTCAAGGTGAACTCACATGCTACACTTACATATTTTGAATACGCACTAAAGTTGGTAGTGGGGATTTGAATACAAATGTCCAAAGAATCCATGATTTGATAATAACCTTGATTACAAAGTATAAAAATGTGAGGAATATATTGAGTACATGGATGTTGACCTTCCTCTACTAACACAACCATACTCTCTCAGGCACTCCTTGTTTAAAGGGGAAACATAAACACTAAGGTTAGAGTCATCATGATTCATTTATTTAGATTAACTTTAGTGATTTATTTAGTCTTTTGGTTGGTAAAGGAATAAATTCTTTGTATAAGTAAGCAAAATAACTTAAATGGAGATATAGTGTGTGAAGGTTGCAAACAAGGGTTAAGAAATTTCCAGAGAATTCCACAAAAACCCATTTGAACGGATAGAAATGGTGTAAGAATGGAATACTATTTTCAAGATTTACCACCTAATAAAATCACTATGGGATGGATGCCAACATCAGTTTTTCTACATATGTCTCCACTTTGAAAGGCAAGGGCATGACAACAAATTATCATCTATTTAATTGTATACGAATTGATTTCTATTTTGGTTTGTAGATATTTTTTCGGCTTTAAAAAATTAAAAGTATTCCTTTTTTTCCTAAGTCAAAGATTCTCTCAATAAAAACAGTGCGCTAGTCTATAGCACGTAGCAACGGGCAATGACGAAGCACGTTGATTTGCAATAGTATTAGCTGGGAAGCACGGCTATAAATTTTATTTTCTACCATTCAAAAAAAGCCGTGTCTGCCACCTTTCTCGATCCTCTAACAATGCTACCTCTCCATTATATGTGTATAGACAAATGGAAAGTTTAACCTCAACTTGTACGCACTTGCAGTGTACATAATGCATAGTAAGAAGCTGATCGTTTCTTGTGTGGTCATTAAAAATATATGAGCATGCAAGGAGTTACAAACATGCGAGGGGCTAGAGCACTTATAAGCTCTATGTTTTTCTACAAAATTAGAACAAGTGCTTCTCTCCCAACATGGCCATCCTCCTTGCATCTGAAGACATGTACATGGCATTGTGTAAGCTATCCGTGTTGGAAAAAAAAAACATGATGAGAGACTTGGAGCTGTTGAAATAAGTATTATCCTTGGTAGTGTTGTTCTTGACATGGATGTCAACTCTAGTATGCGATTGGATGATAATAGAATATGTATAATTATATTTGTCAGTGTGCTCAGAGCATGTAATCCATGCTAGCATAATACATCATTCTCCTAATGTGGTTCATTACTACACTCCATGAGTTGTGTCTACCCCACTTCAGTAGCTACTTTAGCATCATCTATGAGAAAGGTAGAACAACTCGGATGATAATATGTCAATTTTCTATGCAAGATATAGATATACAATAGTTTTTTAGAAACATTTTGCGTTATGTAGTGCCTTTAATCTATCATTGGTACACATTCAAATACCCTTTGATACTACAAATTGGGTTCATCTAGATTAGCGGAGAAATAAGCTCTCACCCTTCTTTTGTGAGGAGAAAGGATGAATTGTGTCATTAGTAACCTTACAATTAACCATTTTCAAGCAAGAGAAAAGACACAAATCTTTGTAGAAGAAGTATGTAAACATTGTTTTTGTGGGGTAGAATGGGTATGAATTTCTCATATGTGTTATGTATTAGCTTAAAGAATGCAAAACATATTCTTGTTGAAAATAACTTTGTACAAACATAACATTTAAATATAAAATCTTAAATAAATAGCATAAAATTATGTCAGAAAAGTGTACATTTGGGAGCATTCTCATGTACAGTAAGTCTATTTAATCTCACAATTAGAAAAGCTCAAATTTATGCCAAAAGCTCTAAGTTAAAAGCTTGCAAAATTATTATCCCCTTCTTCAAGCTCTATCTAATGATATATAGCACGCCATGAGATTCCTCATATTTTAGAAGATTCTTTTTTTTGATTCACCTATGATTTGACAACTCTTTCGAAATCTAGGTGAATAAAAAAGAAGAATCTTCTAAAATATGAGGAATCTCATGGCGTGCTATATATCATTAGATAGAGCTTGAAGAGGACATTCTAACTGTCAAACCTCCGCCAACTTTGGAGTTTGTTTGCAAAAATTTATCCATGCGCCCGTTTTGTAGAGAGGGGTAAAGTCAAACTCCTTGAAGGGCCCCTTTGTGAGTCCAAATTTCACGTAATGTAGGACCTTCAAGGGAACTTACATATACAACATGATATATGTATGAACCTAGGGCCATATGATCTCTCATTATAATAGAGGACAACATATGGTCATTAAGCTTATACATTGGTATCCTATGGCCCTAGTGCCATAGGATCTTTGATCAAAATAGAGGGCAACCTATGGCCCTACGGCTAGAGAGTGGCCTTTATGTCAATGTAAAATGTCTTAAAGATCATGTAGGCAATTCAAGGGCACCTACGTGGGCACCATGGTAGCCCTATGGCCTTAGGGCCATAGGATCTCTCATTACAATAGGATTCAATGTAAGACACCTGAGCTTATACATTGGCACCCTATGACCATAGGGCCATATGATCTCTCATTAGAATAGAGTGCAACCCATGGTCCTAGGACTAGAGGGTGGTCTAGGTGTCAATGTAAGCACCTAGGCCATTCAAAGGAACCTACATGGGTGCCTTGATAGCACTATGGCCCTAGGACCATAGGATCTCTCATTGGAAGAGAGAGCAACATATGGACCTTGAGCTTGCACATTGGAACCCTATGTTCTTGAATCCATAGAATTTTTCATCAAAATAGAGGGAAACCTATAACCTACCTATGATCAACATTATGTGTCCTAGAGAACATAATGAGAACCCTTATGGCCCTAGGACCATATAGTGTCAATATAGAGGTGCAAAAACATAAGCTTGCGGTCCCTTACGTTCAAAACAAAGCACATTATGGCCATAGGGTTATAGAAAACATCTTGTAATTCTAAGACCAAATTATGCCAATGTAGAGGTTCTAGAGGGTATAAAGTATCCTATGGTCCTAAGACTATATATTTCTTCCGATTTTAATTACATATATATGAAACCCCTTAATGGACCTAAGACCATAGAAGGCATATTTTAAGCTCCTAGATAGTCTTCAAGATACCTACAAATTTCACCCTATGACCCTTAGTCCATGGAGTAAAATGTGTTTTTCTTCAAGAAACCTATTATCAACACCTTGTAGTCAAAGTTGACCATGCGTCCTTAAAGCCTTTTAGGGTGGTCCTTAAATTTCTACAAGCTATATTGCAATGGCATCCTTGGTCTTATTAAATGTATTCTTGGATATCTATTGAATGTATTATTATATATCAAATTTATTACTTGGATACTTTCTAGTTTTCTTCTAAAAGTGTGACAAAGCTAACAATGGGTGTTCTTAAAAAAATGCATCCCTTCAACACGATATTTTGGTTGACAAAGTTTCACTTGATATTGTTGGTACAAAGGAAATTCAAGATATTGAACCTTTTGAGACTGCAGTTGATGAAGTTTCAGTTGAGATTGTTGGTACAAAGGAGTTTCAAGAATCTATTGAACCATTTGAGAAAGAGTCTATGGATCTCCTAGCAACCAAAGTGTCCTTGAATAAGTTGACATAAATCTACAAGTTCTTGAAGGTCAACCATTGCAACCATTGGAGAAGAATTTTAAGAGTGATGCTATGGAATTAGAAGGTGATGCAAGTTCAAAAAATATATACAAGGTTAGAAGAAGAATCCATCCACAACATTTTAGTAAGTGAAGATCTAGGAACTGTGGTGTATGGTGATCTCGACCTTTCATCCTCACTGATACACTGATGCTAGCTATAATAGTGAGCTTGAGTGGATTGATTTTGAGATGATGCTAGCATAAGTCAGAAAAAATGAAGAGTTAAAAGTTTCAACATGAGTATATTGTTCTACAACCAGGATGCATTAAGTCTGTAAAGAGTCTACTTAGTAATTCAATGTTGGGATATGGTCAGCTCGTATTGATACAAATGTAATAGACATCATCAAGATTTTAGAGAAAGAAGCTCGAGAAAAGTTTCCATTGTTTATGATTTGGGTACAAAGACAATGTCAATCATGTGAAGAATCAAGAATCACTCGCCCATAATCCAAGAGTAGAAGAACTTTTCAAACCATTGGATATTGCATCAACAAATTTTGGGATTGATGCAAAAAGAATGCTTGTAGTAGATGATGCACCATTAAAGGGATGTGTTAATCCTGCATTGAATTGTATTTTTCTCCATCATTCAATATTGATGAGGAGGATAATATCCTCGTTGAGGATTTACTACCATATATTCAAACTCCTCATCATGTCAACGACAAGCACCTGTAGTGCAAGGACATGAACTTTATAATCATGTTAACATGGTTGTTGTAGAGTGGGAGGAAAGAAATTTGGTTTGTATAGGGAGAACCTAATCCATACTCAAACTACCAAAAACTTCATGGCCTCACAACGATGAAAAAGGTGCAACATCTAGCAATAGTGGAGTGTCCACTCGAAGTCAGGACAAGAAACCCTTAAATAGTTGATCAAGAAAAAGTGAGACTTTTAAAGAGTATGAAATCTTTATCAACCTTAAAAGATATTAAAGTAATGATGATTTCCCAAAGAGTTATATAAAACGGTTAAAGATTCAGTATAATATCAAGTAAATCTCCATTGATGAGATGATCGAGTAGATTTTTGTAATATAATGGAATCTACAAAATCTCTTTATGTATTTTTCAGAGTGCTTATGAAAATTTGTTTTCCAATGCTATATGTAGATTTTGACTTTGATGTGTACTTTGCTTAATTTTAGTTTATCAAAAGATTCAAATAATTTTTGCTTTACAATTTGTGTCCATTGCACCATCAATGACAATCTACATGGCCATACAGCCATATGTTACTCTATGAGCCTAGGGGATTTTAACTTTATAGTATCAACACCCTATGAACCTAACTCAACAAATTGGCTTATGTTCCTCCACAAGATACTTAGTAATGATGTTCAATAATAAGTGTCCTAAGATCCTAAGGTTTTTAACAAGGCACTTAAGATCCCTATAAAATGGCCTTTCATGAAAGCTAACATTCTTTTTGACATTCTTAAAATGCCTTTATATTATTTAGAAAATGGCACCTTATGGATTTGGGTCATAGGGATCCTTTTGATCTTTGGCCACACTTTAACAAAGTGTGGCCATATGAAGCCAGACTATTGGCACTGTATGATCCTACATATGGGCCACACTAGTTTCTCATAAAAAACTTTATGACCCTAAGGACAAAGACTAGTATCTCATTTTCTACAAGACTTTTATTAATTGTAGTCATAGGAAGCAACGTAATTTGGACCTATTGCATCAGCACCCGGTGACCATAAGGCCATAAGTTGAAATATGTTATTCCAAAAAGAACTTAGCATGTGTGGCTTGGAATTAGAACCCTTTAGCCCTAATATCATGGGAGGCTAGCTCTAGGCTACATAATGAAACACAAGCCTCTTAATTGCAAACTACAAAGAAAAGCCTAACTCTCTTAGGTCACACTTAGTCTCCATCTATTGACAACTATAAAGGAGGAGTTTAGCCTTTCAAGAAAACAAAAGAATTTTTGACAATTTTACATAGCATTTATGTCATTTGGAAATGAGAGAACCCCATGATCCTAGGTCCATAGAAAGCCAACATATCCACACCATATGGTATCGTAACGCTATAAGGTTGAGGCCATAAGATAAAAAGGTTCTCTAATTAGAACTCACTATAGAAGGTGTCCTATGACCTTAAAGACACATTGTCTTATCTATAGATTGTGCTCTATTGTTTGATAAACACATTTTGATTTTTTGTGATTTGGACAGAAAATATTGAATTGAATTTATTTTTTCATTCAAGAGCATATTTTGAAAAAAAAAATGTTATAATGTCATAAATTAGAAGAGTTTCTCTTCTTAAATTACATCAAGTATCTCATTCAAATTGGAACAATGATTTGATTAGCTACCAACTTCTTTCAAGTAAAATAATTTATTGAAGTTTTGAGAGACCATATCTAGAAGCTTTATTGAATTTTTAAATCATGTGTGATGAAAATGTGGCATGTTAATATAGATTCTTTGGCACAAATATATATTCTTTGACACTAAATGGCACTATAGGTGCCATAGATGACAAGTTATGTTCATAGGGCCATAGGCTAATCCACAATATTCTTTATGATTTTTAACTATCAAATGTTAATTTTGGTGCTGTACATACTATAGTGTAGCTGAAACTTGATAGTGTGTTAAGATTGGGACTAGCTAATTTCTCGTACTTAATATTAAAGTGACCAATTTCATGGCAAAAGTTGTTGGTGCTCTTTGTGTCTAGATACTATATTTTTGGTTGGCATAATCAATCTATATGTTTTTTATTAGTCACATCATTTAGTGTGTTCTGACATCTTATCGTTTTTAGAATTCATCTTTATGAGCTTTAATTTATGTTTTAAAGCTTTTTTTTTTTAATACGAATCCTTTTGCAAAAATCTATATCGAAAGTTTTCTTATAAAAACTAATATAGGAAAATCCAATTTGGGTGCTAGAATCATGATATCTTTTCTAAATTAAGGGAAATTTGAGCTTAAATATAGTAGAATAGCACGATCCCAACACACCAATTTAGCATCTAGGAAACATGATTTTTCCAATTCATCTAAAATGGTGTTTTTTCAATATAGATTACTTGGTGGAATTGTGCCACATGAGTATGGGGATCAATGGTTCCACTGCTTGCAAAGATTTTGGAGGTGATGAGACATCGTTGGAACCACCACACTAACCCTTATCTTGGAAATAGCTACATTAAGAGTTTGCTTGGGTGCATTTAGCTTATGGCTAGTCTCTACAATTTCCCACACTATGGGTGGGTAATCTATTGGGTCTCATAGAGGATTTGGTGGGAATTGAGTAAATGAGACATGTACATGATTTGTTTTTTGGCCTTTTGTACCCATCCTAGCCCTCCTCTTAGAACACACACCCCTAGTGGATACTAAGCCATTTGGACTCTATACTAGGGATCTTGCGGTCAAGTTGTAAGTGCTAGCTCTTCAAATGTGAATCGTTCAGCCATTCCTCCTCTTCTTCCTCTCATACAAAATGGTTACACCACCCCAAGTATAACCCATTAGGTTGTGGAGGATTATACAAAAAGCTTACACTCAAGTGGTAGCCGTGTTTACTATTGTGTGTTTTTTGTACCCAACCCGGATTTTCCTGATACAAAATAGCATAAGGGAGGTCAACACATCCTCTTTGCCGACATTTCTCCAATTAGAGGTTGTTGAAGAGAAGGAAGCAACATAAGTGTGACCTTCGGCCCTGGCTTAGGGTCCTCTTGGGATGGGACCTTACGAATAGGAGTGGGTCGAATATACCTAGTATCCATGTAAGGGATAAAGCTACTAGACTTGGTTCATAGAACTCGCTGGGGGTGAAAAAAAGAATTGGTGATCCTTGGTGGCACTTCGCTTTGTCTAGGAGCATCCTTGCAAGGAAATTTTCCCCACACGTCCATGGATTTGTGTAAGCGAGTCTTAAGAAAGATGGTTTTTTTCCCATGCTATATTAAGTGGTCCCTTTTATCCTTAATTATCAAGGCTAGAGTGAGTGAGTGGTCATCTCCCCTATCCTTACTGCCTTGGCCTTATTGTCCATGGTGTAGATATCCACACCAAACCAATTGGTATGAGAATATAAGTTGCATTCATAATAAATGTACCTATTCTCATCAAGATTTTTGACTATAGAGGCCATTGAAATTGTGCCACATGAGGTGGTTTCCTTGGAATTGGACACAAATTTCTCCCCAAAATCAGTTTCTAGAGGGCCCTTAGCTAGTCATGTCCTGCCTACTATGAGTAGAGGCTCAAGACAATATAGTGGATCTATAAGCTAGTGTGGTGCCATACCTCAACTACATGAGGTGTTTCAAGGATACCTACCTTCCTCAATTTATGCCTTCAAGGCTAGAAAGTAAAAGTCTTTTTAGGGTTTTGGGTGATTTTGTATATAGTTATCTTTTTTATGTTTTTAAGTTTTACTGAGTGAAAATGGGTGAATATTCACTTTTGGTTTCCTTGTTGTGACTTAGATTTCTATGGGTAGCAAACAAAAGCTTATATAGTCTTGCAGGATACTCAAATCTTTTTGTGCACCAATCAAATTTTTCATCAATAAAGAGGTCAACAAGGAAAAATTTTACCAAAAAACTTAGTTTCTCAAATTTTTTAAAGCTCGTTTTTTTTTCATTTAGGTATTTTGGCAAAAATATGCAAGGTTGGGCACCTAGAAGACCGCTTGTAGTAATTGACTTACAAAAACTAAGCTTTCTCAAGTCACTTTTTTTATAGCTCATGCTCAAATGAAGCTTTAAGAGCACTTATGTGCCTCCAAGTGTCCAAAGATCACATTAACCCATTATAGGTCCAAAATTACCCCATCTACCCAATACAATCTTACATCTCATGAACAACTTCACTTATGTGTTTGTGAGTGTCTAAAGTCTACACTAACCCATTGTATGTCCAAAATGTTATATTTGAATAGCTTACTTAATGGAGAGAGACATATTTTCACACACGAGGGACTATAGAGAGAGAGAGAGAGAGAGAGAGAGAGAGAGAGAGAGAGAGAGAGAACAATATACGTGGTTCATGCAATGTGGGCTATAGCCACAGGAAAGCAGCCACTCAATGGCTTTAGTACCTTAAACAAGAAGTAGGTTAGAAAGGGATTACACCCTTAATAGATCTCTCGCCTTGATTCAATCTCACCACCTCACACCCACCTTGTTGCATCAACTTCACACTACAAAATATGTGTAGAAATGGATGTCCTTTTATAGGCCAAAGGGGATGCCCTCTCTCATGAGAGGCAAACATGTGTAGCCACCCTTGTGTAGACAAGTCCAAATAGCACCCTTAAATATGCCCATGTGTGGACTCCCTTGAGAACAGAAGTCCGCCTTTGAAATCGGCCATCGGCCATTAACTTTTGACCACCGGCCACTTGACTGGCCGTTTTCCGACCACTTTTCGGCCGCCGTCCGGCCATAATAATCCGTCGAAGCTAGTGTCGGAGCTTTGAGTTTTTCTTCACGCATGATGGCTTCTCCTCATATAGTGGTATGTGTCATAAAATCTAATATCTAATATCTAACCAACCCAAATGATTTTCTCATATTAAATTGATCACTTAATGTGGGAGAATAAACGGGAACAAGTGTTAAGATATAGACATGTGCTTATAGATCTATCTCAACACGGGGCCAATGGTAAAGGGGCCCAAATGAGAGATGGTCTATCAAAGAGCAAGGCTAACAAATGGATCATAAGACCTTAGGGTTATCTTCATTGAAGACCTCCAATAATGTGTGTAAAAGGCCTTTGACCTTAGGTAAGCTAGGACTGAGCTTGAGGCGCGGGAACCCGACCTAGCTCGAGGTGCTTGTCCTGCTTGTTATGCTTGATGACTAAGGTGCTTGAGGTGCTTGATATTCTTGAGGTGCTTGACATGCTTGAGATGCTAGGGTTGCACTTGAGGTGAGAACCCAGCCCAAGCTTAAAGTGCTTATGAGCCAAGCTTGTGGTGGGAATTGGGCCTATGCATAAGGGTCTTGAGGTTTCAAAAAGTCAAAGATTCAATCCCTACAAGGAGGGGGCGAGCCCTACATGAGGGGGGATGAGAGAGAACACCCACACACTCACACAAGGCATGCATGGTACAAAGAAAGAAAAAGGGACACTTGTCAAGTTCCTCCTCATGTTGCCCTCATGGTGTGTCTGAAGCCTATTGGTTGGCCACCCAAGGGGTCCAATAATAATTTAGTAGATTTAATTAAATGATTTAGCATTTATCTAGACCTCTCTCTCAAAGGGGAAAGGGGGACACTTGTCTCAAGGCTACCCTTGCGGCTTGTAATGCCTCCTACTTGTGATTGGCTAGGCCTGGAGGGGTCCAATGAGCTTCAAGCATGAGTTACAAGGGGGGGTCAACCCAAGCAAGCTAGGGGGTTGCTTAGGGGGTATACTCACCCACACACACTCACAAACACTCTCATTGTGTGCTATGCAAAGGGCAAGAGCTCCCTCTCCTTCTCCAATCAAGTAGAGGTTGAGAGCCTACACCAACACTCTTGGATATGGAGTGCAAATCCAACCAAGAGCCATGCTTCAATGCTTAAGCTTTCCATCTCATTCTTCTTCATTACTATGCTATTATGTATGCTAGCAACAAGATTTATGATAAGTGAGGAACTAATTCTTTCGCCTACGAAATGTTTCTTCTTCCTCTTCCCTACCCTCATTCCCTGCTAGCTCTCTCCACCTTCGAAGGTGTTTGAGGTCTTGGGACTGAGGCTTGGGATAGTTAAAGCTTTCTTCAAGTTTATGTTATGTTTGTGATGCATGAAGCTTTCCATCTTCATTGCATCACCTAGTTCACAAGGAACACAAAGATTGTATTGTAACAAGTCTCTCTTAATGGGAGAAATCATAATACAAATGCCTATTGGAGGGGGGACCGGCTCCACATAAATCCGGTCCTCAACTATTTCCATATTCTCTAAATTCTCTCTTTTGCAAAAGTATTGTTCATGCCAAGTTAACTAATTGCTATGATTATGTTGCTATCTTCAATTATGTTCACCCGCTATGCTCACAAAGTCATTTCTCAAAAGTATTCTCATTAATTTCTGCTACTCTCAAATTAAATAGGCCAATCCCATTACAAGATGTGTGTATTTAATACAAAAAGTTACAAGGGGTAAATCAAGCTCCATACTTAACACAAAATAGCCCCAACTACCCAAAAGAATCTTAGGACTCATAAATGATTTGAGAACTCCAAACGATTCCAGCCACAAAATGTGATTAAGGTGTTAGAGTCCTACTTATTTGTTGGAATTATTCTCTTTAGGATTGAGAAAAGTGATAATGTAGACGAATAGCCGCTTTTTGTGGGATTTGGGGTTGCAAAAGTTAAGAAGAAGTCATTTATTTTGTCATTTTTCTTGAAAACATATGCCAAAAAGGCGAAAAGATAATTTTTTGTACACTATTTTTTATGCATCTAACTAATCCAAAACTTATTTACTTTCACACTTCTCCTAATCCTACTTAGCCTAATCCTAATTGGTGTAAGAGTGTCTTGAGAGTTTGCAATAGTTTTTTGAAAGCTTGTGAGCCTCCTACAACTCAAATAATGTGATTAATCCTAAATATTAATTTAACCTAATCTAGAGAATGAAGATAAAGCTCAAGAAACATGCATTGAAACTAACCATGCATCATCATACGCTTTGTTCTACTTTCATTCCCCAAAAAATGGTGCCAAAAGAAGAATGTCACGTAGCCAAAGTAGTATAACGTCGCACCCCCAACCAACTAAATTGTCAATTCGGTGAACTTGGAAGTTGAAAACATAGATGATCTTAAGAGATGCATATTGAGGGCATTGCAAGCTCAATCACTTCTACTCCTAGAACCACTTCCTTAGAGCACTATGCCTACTCTTTCCTACCTGTGCAATGCTCAAACCATCAACTACTTGACAATCCTTTTACAATTTAAGATGAAGTGATGTAGCTACTCCATTCATGCACAAAGAAAGAAATGTGGTTGATCTAATGACCGAACGAGCATGTCACCTACTTCTTCCTACTATTACTCATAACCTAGGGTACCATCAATCAATCAAAAAGCATCACACAAGAATTTAGAACTCAAAATGTTAAGAAAAATTTGATTAGCTATTTCAAATTCATTTCCACAAAACAAAAGATAGAGGAGAAGCATTGGTTCTACTCATATTCTTAGCCATCATGCATAGTAGAGCAAGTGGGAACAAAAGAATATATACAAGAAAATAGGTCTTTGGACTAGATGTCAAAAGTTGTGGAAGCTCCTTGGTCTTCACAAAGAAATCTTGATGTTAGTAGTAGGCTAACAAAGAAATCCATTTTTAAGCCTAATTTTGTAATTCTTGTTATTTTTATGTAAAAATCCCATCATGTCCAAGATGTATTTTCAAATTTTCTTAATGGAAATGTAAAGTCGGTAGTTGGATCCAAGAGGTTCCAATTTGTGGTACCTTATCTCTAGTCCCTTCTTCTCTCTAGATTTGAGTCTATTTTGACATTCTAAAACCTTTGGCTAAGGTATAAAATCCAGTTTTGTAAGAATCCCTTAATAAAGTTTTTGGATAATAAGTGCATGTACAATCTCACAGTCTTGTGTACCCTCTTGCAATCTTCTCTTGCTCATGACTCCCTCTTAGATAGTCCATTTGGGATGTGTGACACAACCACACCACCACAAGTGAAAACCCTCTCTAGTTTGGAAGAAGTCTACACTTTGACATAACTGCCTAAATCATTATAAGACTCTATCCCAGCTTTATAAAAGATACCTATGCTGCATACTTTGAATCTAATTCATATCCTCATTTACATCCTATCACTACCCCATTACTCTAGCCCACTTTGTACCCATTTGTGTATACCAAACTACTTATGATTTGCCATTTTAATTAGTATCTCTCTCTCTCTCTCTCTCTCTCTCTCTCTCTCTCTCTCTCTCTCTCTCTCTCTCTCTCTCTCTCTCTCTCTCTCTCTTCTGGGGGGAAGACTTGCTCTTTATATTACAATAACTTACAATCTGTTTTCATAGCCTCTCTCTCTCTCTCTCTCTCTCTCTCTCTCTATCTATCTATCTATCTATCTATCTATCTATCTCTCTCTCTAATCTTGCGTAATTAATACACTAACACAGTCATGAACGGGTCACTCTTTTTTCTGTAATAACTCCATTTTCCTTTCATGTGGTATCAAAGCCAACGGTTCACTTCTAGGCATACTAATATCCATTGCATTAAGTTATCTTGATAATTCATCTTTTTAATTGCAATTTGGACATGAGCATCTGATTTGCCATTTTAATTAGTCTCTCTCTCTCTCTCTCTCTCTCTCTCTCTCTCTCTCTCTCTCTCTCTCTCTCTCTCTCTCTCTCTCTCTCTCTCTCTCTCTCTCTCTCTCTCTCTCTCTCTCTCTCTCTCTCTCTCTCTCTCTCTCTCTCTCTCTCTCTCTCTCTCTCTCTATCTATCTCTCTCTCTCTAATCTTGCGTAATTAATACACTAACACAGCCATGAAGGGGTCACTCTTGTTTTTGTGGTAACTCCATTTTCCTTTCATGTGGTATCAAAGCCGACGGTTCACTTCTAGGCATACTAATATCCATTGCATTAAGTGTTCTTGATAATTCCACTTTCTAATTTCCATTTGTCCATGGGCATTCTCCACTACCCTATGTTGATCAATGAGGAGGAAGTAGCACTTAAGTGTTGATTTCTTGAATTATCTTCATTTATAATCAATCTTTGCATTTAGTGCTATTTTTGCATAATTACCACCTTCAATTAGTCTTTCCACTCGTGCACTCTCGTAGCATCAATTGTACGTGGGAGGAGATCTCACCAAGAGCTTTTTGATGATTGTTTATTTTCCCTGATCCAATTCCAGTCAAGAAATTAATTGGTTGATTAAATTAGAGCATCACTATTCTTTTGGGATTCTCTCCAACAATTGGGGATCATTTTGTGTGTGTGTGTGTGTAGGTATTTCTAGAGGCCAATATACACTACTAAGTGTATGTGTATGTGTATGTGTGTGTCCTTGGTAGAGTGGAAACCGTTTTAAGAGAGGAAAAAATCAATATTTGACTTTTTTTTTTGGCAATCAATGAGAGTATGCTAGTCTATGCTACAACTCCACCATGTGGTCTTGGATTTTCTTGCATTTTTTGCAAGCCCTCTAACAGATCATCTTTACCTGCATGTTGCGCATTTGGGTGTCTTTGGCTCTTGGCTGGCATGTTTTAGAAAGGACATTGATAAGTCCAACACAGCCTCAGCCTCTTCAATACTATAGCCCACATCTAAGAAATCTTGGGTAGTCTTTTTGTCCTGCTTTCTCTATGAGTGGTCTATATGTGACGTCCATCTTTGTAATTTCCATGTGAACTTGGTTGGCCTACTCTAACTAAAGGCTTACATTAGTGGGTGGGGACTCCATGTGAACTAGGCATAGGGATTAGTATTTTTGGTTCTTCTTGTTGCTACACTTGCCTTGCATGCTCCTCCTACTAGTAGATATTGTCCATCATTTCTATAACATTAGCTTGATCAAAGGTTTCTTCTTACATATTGGTTGCACCAATTTGTTGGTGGTCCAATCTTCTTTTTGTCCTTAATGCTGGAGGAGGCACTTTCTTTAGACTGATCCCGAGTCTTCATTCTTCTAGGCTCGTCCCATTCTATTCGTTCTTTTGCTAGTCTCTTTAATGTATGTCCCATTTGTTCTTTGCTCTTGGCCCTCATAATGTCTCCCAAACTCTGGACCTACTCAGCTTTTCTAATCTTTTATGTATGTTTTGTTTCCTTTCTTCTTCGGCCTTTTGATTTCTCTCTTGTTCATCTTTAGCTCTTTTCTCTCTTTGCTCCACTCTCTTGGCATATACTGCTACTAGATTTCTTTCTTGAGTAGTGGAAACTAACTGCTGGAGCTCTATCTTTTCTTGGTCAGTCTTTGATCCAACTGACTCATAGCTGGTGGCACCTTCATCCTTAATGTACTCCAAATGTGTTTTTTTCTTGGCTCTTGTGGTCCTTGCAAATGTGGAAGGTGCTACCACCTTCTTTGCCTTGGTTTGTCATACTCTTTCTGTCCATTCATTTGAATTTGAGGCATTCTCCAGTGAATTCCGTTCTCCATATAGACATACCACAATCTTTGTAAAAAAATTGGCTCCCCCGAAGTGTGGGATACTAGAGTGTTTGGCCCAATGCTTTTTTTTGGCCGCCTACAAGCCGGTCAAAGCCCCATTTCGCTAGATCAATAGGTACATGCCTGTGTTGCAGTTCTATCTTGTGTAGGCTTGATGCCAAATTCCTCTATGGCCTGTGTATCTGGTTTGCCTGTCAAAACGTAGGTGCTCATGCAGAACCCTCATCAAGTGACTTGTCCTTCTTTCTTTGATACTACTAAATGTAGGAAACTTCATGGTACTAAAGTCCACATCATCATAGCCTTGTGGTTTTATCGGAGTAGCTTGGTGATTTTTGCTACGGCATTTGGGGTGATTTCGTTAGCTTCTCTCTGTTTGCGTCTATGAGAGTTGTTGTCATCTTTTCTTCATCCAAATTTTGCAAATTGGTGACCAGTTCATGAGCCCATCTGTAACCATCTCAAACTATCACCTCGGATAGTAAATCCTTTACTCCTAGCCTTGAGATGGCTCTGTCGGCATTTTGCAATGCATAAAGCAATGGTATTGAACTCTTGGTCCATTGTGGTGCCTCCCATCTCTTTCCTTGCTTGTCTTTCCATATAGAATTGAAAACTCTTAGGCCATACTGCACATGGATGACCATTGACAAAACACGCCCCGGACCCTATATTATGGTCCATGTCAACGTGATAGCACTTCTCTTCTTCAAGATTATAAATGCTTTTGTGTCTCATTTTTTTTGGAGTATCTAATCTTGTGGAAAAAAAATGACAAAAATCCAAATTCTAGCTGGATAATCATCAAGGTTTAGTTATTTGTGCAGTTAGTACCCTCAAAGTGAGTTTGGTCAATATGTTGAGCTCAGAGTGTCCAATTTTGGCATATGAGGTGTCATTGGGCTCCCCTTGAGATACACATCCTCATGGTCTACTCAAACTCCTAAATTTGTCAAATGGTAGCAACCACGATCGGTGTCATATGCTCCAAATTTGAGAATGTTTTCACATATTTTGTATATTTATCTCTCCCTCACCCAATCCATGTTGTGTATGATCAATTTGGACACCTAAAACCTCAAATTAGGCCCAAAAAGTGTCTAGACCTTTTCTTACCTAGTCTTTCTAGAGTCAAGTTGAAATTTTTGACTTTTGACCTGCCTTTTGACTTCATTTTTTTCTAGACTCTTCAAGTGGTTCTCTGGTTTGGCAACATGCTATAGCTGTCAATTTTCTTGGCTCAAGTGCAATTTTTAGGCCATGTAGCAATAGCCATGATACCTATCAATTGAGCCCATTTTTTAGCATGAGTGGTACCATTTGATTCCTCTTGATGTGTAGAGTCTACTACCACCTTGAATGGTCAATTTGGATCTTTGATTTGGTCACCACTTAGCTTTTTTCCTAATTTCGATAGCCCTGTTTGTTAAGCAATCCCTTTTGCAATTGGGTACACACCTTCCCTGTAGCTTCCTACGGTCATTTATATGCTTCTCGAGGGTTCGGTTCTAAACTCTGTTTCCTATGCTAGTCAATTTTTATTTTTATTTTTTAAATGCATTGGAAATGCAGATTCTATGATAAGTTGAACTTTTCCATATTCCTAATGGTTAGGTGGAGCTTATGGTCCAAAACTTTGAGGCTCTTGCACAAGGTTTGCCTAGGTTTGCAAATTTTTTGGTTGTTGGACTTTGAAATCTGTAAATATTTTAGTGGGAATTCTCTGTCGGTTCAATTTCAGTAAATGAGGTGTCTATGGACCCCTCTTTATCCGTAGATCCCGTTGATAACAAAATTTACCTAGTATGAGCCTTGTAGTAGCTACCGCGGTCTCAGTGTCAGCCAGCTGAAACAATTTTGCACAAAATTTACATGGTTGGGTTCCCCATGCAAGGGAGATCATGTTGGGACCATGCACCTATAGTTTGGAAACTTTCTTTTTGTGTGAGGGAAATATTTGGGTTCTAGGGCACTTTGGCTATTCCTGTTGAGTTTTCGGTATCCATTTGAGGTGAACATAGCCTCTTTAGGATCCTCTATAGGTGCACTACCTGGTGGTATGCTCTTTTCATGATTGGATGCTAGGTGAGAGCTAGGACCGTAGCTTTCACTAGCACTTGTTGCTGACCTAAGTCATTTTTTTTCCATCCCCATGCCTTGGGGGTTATTTTGATGCCCTACATCTATCATTTGGACTTTTCTACCTTGTGGAGTGCTTAGTTTTCTATGCAAGGTGCCTATACCCTATTTTTATGTTTTTGGTGAGTGGATAAGTGTTTAGCATGCATACACATGTTATATAAGCATCATATAACTCACCCCTAGCTCCACTCTCCATGGGGATGCTTGATCTATGTGTCTGGACTCTTTGAAGGTCGTACATGTCACTCTCATAAGGTCGCTATGTGGAAATTACTAGAAAATCATCCTAAGTTAGTATATGTGCCTAGTGTTTTTGGAAACCTGTTTTTATTTTTGAACCCATCATTCCCTCTGTTTACCTCATATTTTCAATGGATCTTCAATTTTTGCATTTGTACTTCGTATGTCCCATGTATGGAAGGTTTACCTTTTGGACTATCGCCATATTTAGGTCAAAATTTGATGTCTTCCACTTTCTTCCAGATACTTACTATGCTCAGGAATCCAAATAAGCTCCTCTCTTTTTTGAGCGTGTACTAACTTCTTTGGTACCCATAGTTTTGTGATAGATGCATGGGTGTTTTGTATGGGCATGTGAGATGATACCAAAGTTTTTGTTGACTTATGGCTTTTTAACACTAGAATGGTAAACTAACAGGACATAAAAGTTTCCTTTCAGGGTTTTGGAAAAAAATTCCAAAACCATAGTAGATCCACTCATTTTGAAAAATCCTTTCATGAGCTTATAGTTCAAGAACTACTACATATGAAAAAAATGAGAAACTTGTAAGTTTTCTCATCCCTTGGTCACTACAAGCCTCCAAAGTTGATGGACCAGTGCATTCTGCCCAAAATAGCAATTTCTTACGGTTGATTGCATATAAATAAGAGTGGGGCTTTTGTAGGACATGAGATAAAATGCCCCGTTAACTTCAATGGGTTGGTGATTAAAAAAAATGGTTTCTTTTACCTCACTATTTTCTTTTTGGGCAAAAAAATAGGTACAAAAAAGTTGCATTTTTGCCATTCTGGGGACCTATCATCAAAGTTTCTATAGTCATGCTCAATACAGATACTATATACATGTTTTCTTAGTTCCCTTTGGGCCTTTGGATTCAAAAGCAGCCATGGAGCATGTCAAAAGGATAATGGATCTCTTACTAAGTGCAACCTTGGGGGCAATGATAAAGTGCTAAATACCGCAAACATGAAAAAAATGAATTTAGCATTATGACCTCTAGAAACCCATAGAAACTACTCAATATCTAGCCAAGTTTGTAGTCCATGATTAGATATGGTTACTACCTACAAAATACACACAATTGGCCTAAGAAACTAGCAATATTGAGAAAGTTATACTTGCTACTCTAAAATGTAACGTATTCTTCAGCAATCAAAAAACTCAACCATCATCATATACTATGCTATATAGCATATTAGGTCCCCCGAAACTCAAGGAAGATTAGCTTTATGTTATACATTACACTTACACAATCAAAATTGAATTTAAATATCAAGAAAGCCACCAAAAAAATCATAAAAGTGCTAATTTTGGCCAAAAAACAGGATTATGCAATTCTTGTAAGTTGTTCATAACTATGTTGAGAACTATGAAGGCCGAACCTCTAGCCATATAAACCTCACAAACATGAAGTTTAGAGTGGTATAGTTGCCAAAAATTGAAAAAAAGCCAAAAACAGGACCCGTTTTTCCACACAGTTTAGGTTCAAAAATGTTGTGCAAGCATCAAAACATGTTGAGAACTATGAAGGCCGAACCTCTAGCCATATAAACCTCACAAACATGAAGTTTAGAGTGGTATAGTTGCCAAAAATTGAAAAAAAGCCAAAAACAGGACCCGTTTTTCCACACAGTTTAGGTTCAAAAATGTTGTGCAAGAGTAAGGTTAATGCTGAGATCGATACTCCAAAAAAAATGCTAAGTGTTTTTCAGCTCATAAGGAAACTTTGTGGATATATAGCACCTAGAAATTCATTTTCATACTCTTCAAATAATTCAAGCAAAATGGTCACTTAACAGGACACGAAAGTGTCCAAGGACATAAAAGTGTCCTGTTACCATTCTAGTGTTAATGATTCCTTTCCACATATATTATCTTTCCTGACCCAAACATGCTTTGTTTTGTGTTGTTGCTTTGGTATCCATCTCTCACTTTTGTTTGTTATTTGTCATGTCAGTTTTTTTTCACTGATGGTGTGGATTGGGATGATGCCATCTATACTGAATGTGTTGGATTTTGTGTAGACTCTTTAGAAATCCATTGCATGGTTCCTGCAGGCAAGGATTTTTTCCCCTTGCTAGTAGTTTTTTCCATTGCTGGCCCTATTTTTGTGACTTTGGTCAATGGAACCGTTTGCCTCTTGATTTCATTCTAAATTTGTACCGTATTGGACTTCTAATATATTTGAACTTCGTACATCATTTTCCATGGTTTTCCTAGCAAAAATTTGTGTTGGATTTGATGGTCTTCTACCACATAAAATCTGTGTGGATAGACATACTGATTAGTTTGAACATATAAGGTTACCATCCCTAATGTTTTAATTTGGTTGTCGATATAGCTTTGCATCTTGTGTGATATCATTTGAAGCTCTACGTCTTGACCAAGTTGTTTATACAAGCTGAGGGAAATAACATTTCCTTGGGCTCTTGTGTCAAGTAGAGTGGTACTTTTGACTTGATTGTTGCCAATCTTGACTCTAATCATTGGATCCACTCTATCTTCTTTAATTTTTCTTATGGAAATAGCATTGATCCCCAAAGGTCTCCGATGTTGTTGTTGTTGTTGTTGTCGTAGAATCCTTCGTTTAGCCATGTGTTCCCTAGCTTCTACCTGTGCTTTTTCAACAATTTGTTGCTTTTCTTTTGCTCATTGTTTTTCAATGTCAATCCATTGTAGCATGTCGCATGTCTTGGGTTAGTGGTAGATGATACTTCTTGAGTCTTCATCCACTAATTTAGTTAGGCATTTCCTCTCCGTCTAATGGAACAAGTTTGACAGCCCCACTCGATGAAAATTTTTTTATCACAAAGGGTCCCATGTCTCGCTTTTTGAGTTTTTTAGGATGTTCTTTTAGGGTATACACCAAGACATAATCCCATGTTTTAAATTATTTTGACCACACATGCTTCTTGAAGAACTCTTTTTTACCTCTATCTGAGCATAGATAGATGCTACAACTTGAAGGCGTAGCTCATCCAGCTTTTCCAAATCATCTAATCTTAATGAAAATTCATGATCTATCCACTCTAGGGATTTATCTACTCTCATGGCTGAGATTAAGAATTCAATGGGTAGAATGGCATTAACACCAAACGACATGTTTTAGGATGTTGTTCCAATGGATGTCTTGTAGGACACTCTATATGCTCATAAAGAAAAATGTACTACTGATCCCAATTTGTTTGCAATTTGTGCAAAAATTTTGTCAATATTGAGCAAAGTGTTTGATTAGTAGCTTTTGCCTGCCCATTGTCTTGTGGGTGATATGGGATAAAATTCTTATCAATAATCATGAATTTGCCAAGAAGGTTTTCAATAACCTCGTTGATGGAGTGTGTGCCTCTATCACTGACAATTTCTATTGGTAATTCGTATCTTACATTGAAATTTTCATATAGAAATTGTGCAGTGATTTTGGCATTTTCCTTTTGTGTGGCTTTTGCTTCAACCCCTTTTGTGAGATAGTCCGTGGCAACGATGGTATATTGGGCATGGAATTTGTAAGCGGTTGGTGAGATTTGTTCCACAAAATCTAGACCTCGCTTAGAAAATTCCCTTGCTCCCATCATTGGACATAATGACATCTCATCTCTTTTTATAGGTACCTTGGTACACTGGCAATCTTTGCATCATTTAACATATTCATCTGCATCCATGTGAAATGCAGGCTACCAAATCCCCGCAGTTAAGACAATTTTAGTTGTCTTATCTCCCAAGAAATAGCCTCTACTAATTCCTCTGAGTGCTTGCTCTAAGATAGGCAAATATTCAATTTTTTTAGCACTTATTTTGATTTAATTATCCTTCCCTCTCTTGTAGAGTTGATTTTCAATAAACATGAAGTCTCAATTAGCTTCGCACTCAATGGCTCTTTGTCTGATTGTTGTTACCTTTTCTTGTTGTCAGGTAATCAACCATATATTGACTCCATTGTGGTCCAACTGCTATCTAAAACAATGTGGCATAATATCGGGGGGTTCACTTAATAATTATGTGACTATCAGGTGAGTGCAATAGAAGAAATAATTAAATTTGATTTTTTCTCACATTTTTACATACAAAAGGGTCCAATAAAATGAAATTGGAAAACATTTTTACAGATTGAATAGAAAAAGGATGCATTTTATTTCTCAAAAATTCACAGATAAGGAGTTTTAAAAACAGTTCTTGAATGCACGTGATATACACAATTTATAGATAGTGACCACCCCAAGGGCATAGTCCATAGGTGGATTGTTCCTGCATGTAGCACAATTTAGAACATAAATATGTACATCCGCATGCATGTCACGCCAGTACACTCCTAGTTTCTTTAGGCGATGGTGTGTTTTCTTTTGATAACAATGGAAGGATATGTTGTATATATTGGATTCCATGAGATAGCACTCATACTCTTCGAGAATAATTCATAGTTGCATTATTCCTTCAAAGCCTAGGTGGTACAAGCGTCCACCTACAAGCTCAAATTTTATTTCTTACCTGATTGTTTGTTGCTTATGGGTTTGTTCAGTCTAATCAAATTTGCCACTGTAAGTCATAAGATTGATTATCTCTTGAGACCACTTTGGAACCATTGAGGCGGTCCGGGGCGGGCAACAAGAAGAGCAACCTCTAGACACCCTTCAAAGCTCCCGTGCTGCTCAAGGGGGCTGGGGCACAACACAACACAAACCAAAACAACAAACCCACAACCAAATCCCAACTACACAAGGGGCACCGCCTAGTTTAAGAGCGAACTAGGACGCAAAAGAGGAGAATCGTTAGAGCAACCCACAAACAAGCAAGGAATTTACACTAACCATAACACCAATGGAACACTCTCACAAACTAAAACATGAGAGAGAGAGAGAGAGAGAGAGACAGAGCGAGATGGTGTACAACTTAGCTTCAACTTTATATTTTGCACAAAAAGGAACTTAGAGCTTGCGGAATCAAGTGACAAGATTTGGTTATAGCATCACTAGCACATTGTCTTAGGGTTATGGGAGCCCTCTCACCATCCACCCTCTTACAATGGTAGCCAAAAAATAGCCAATGAATCACAAGCAACAAAACAACAACCTTCAATGAAACAAGTCACCTTATGAAGCTAAATGAGTTTGCCAAGCCAAATTGGAGGAGAAGCGTGAGCCTTTGGACATGAATTGCACCCAAAACTACCAATGCATTGATGTTGGGGTAGATACAACAATGGTAGGAAGAATATCTTCTACTCGCACTCACTCAAACTAGCTCAAGCTTTTCTATGCACCAAGGTGATGGTGTATAGAAAGCTTACTCTCTCTTTACAACCAAGATAGAACTGGCGTGTGGTACGCTCAATCTAGTGTGAAATGGTATAGTGATGTCTTTACAAGGAGGAATCGGTTCTATTTATAGGTTTTAGAAGCTTTGATTAGGATTAAGCCTTGTGCGGTTGTCTACTCCATATGTTGATAGTGTGGGTGCATTTTTACAAGAGAAGTTAGTTGTTAGTGGTAATAATCACTAGAATTGTTAGTGATACATTTACAATGGGTAGGATAAGTTGATTTGATGAAGGAAGAGGGGTGAATTAAAAGAGAATCATTGAGATGGTGAAGCTTTGAAGAAGCTTGAACTCACCCTTGTGTAGATTGTGGAAAAAATGACCGCTGGTCTTCTTCTTCTTCTTCGCTTCTTTATGCCGCCGCCACGGTTAACCACCATGATGAAAAGAGGATTTGTTGATTGAAAATCCTCAATTTCAGAAGTTATCATGGTTAAGATGCTGAATTTTAGATATTTTTAGGAGAGGTAAATGAAATTGTAACATAGAAGCAATAGAGAGAGACATGGAGAGGGTGTATGTATGTAGAGGTTCATAAAAGAACTATAGGGATGAGAGAGAAGGGTAATGGTGAAGAGGGTGGGAGAAGCCATGGAAATTGCAGGTTTGAGTGAGGGAAGGAGAGGGAGGGATGTGTAAGAGTGAGTAGGTGTGTGGAAGGGTGAGAGAAGACTAAGGGCTACTTGTGAGAAAAGTGGGCAGACTGGGGTCCACTCAAAAAATCATAGCTCACCATTGGTAGCTCCAAAAATCATGAAAAAATTTGACGTGATTATTTAGAGCGTGGGCTACATTTTCTCTTTTGACTACCGCTCCAAATTCGGAGTGGAGATAGGTGCCAAAATTCTCGCCAAAAAGCCTGTTTTTTATGCCTGCAAAAGTCTTTTAGTGGCCCCCTCCTTTGTTGAATTTGTACAATGCATCCAAGAGTGAGCCCCTCCTTTGTCATATTATAATACAAAGCATCCAAGTTTCCCTTGACCCATGCATGGAGGAGGATTATTGGTGAATAAAGAAATATATACATGGTGGGACTAGTGTATGGACTATTCATGGACTTTAGCTCAATGAGCACATGGTGTTAGGATAATGAGTAAAAATAATAATAAAAATATGGAGGAGTTATGGATATGGAAAGATATTGGAATCATATGATATGGTCCCTCCTTGAATTATTTTGGGTGAAAGAAAAAAGGTATGCAAGTAAATAATATAATAAACGTGACGAATGAGTAGAAATCAATTTTTTGTTTTCACGAGGGTGAGGGTGAAAATGTGGGAGTGATTTGTATAAAGGAAAAATATAAGGTTAGAGTACGTACATATTGGCAAAAAATATACTTATGGTGTAAGAGGATGAAAGAAGGTGTACATAGGTTTAATAAAACACACACCTAAGTAGAAATATTTAAATAAATATACCAAAATAATTATAAAAAATCCCTATATTTAGGCCATATATACAATGAAATATTTACACACAAAGAGGTCATAATATACTTTTTTTATTTTTTTGGCTCAACTAGCCCAGTGACTAGCTAGCTGAGGGTTTTTAAGAAGATATGGGAAAAGCCCCCTAACTCACACACGCCTATCTACAGTGAAATGGTAGGGATAGCCATAGCGTTTGGGTGAATTTGGTAGGGTGGAGTAACTTACTATAGAAATTATGGAGAGTCGAAAAACGGCTATCATTAGCCCCCCGGTTAGATAATGGTACATTCATGTACCATTTATCCGATCATACAACATGTATATTATGTAACATCTGTCTTTGTCTGCTCTTATCTTTGAAGAACCTTTGTTGTATGATTAAAAAACCTTGTGTGATATGGAAGGTTCTCTGAGCCAATAGCAAGATGAAATGAAGTGACGGAGTAAACCTCCTCCATTGAGAAAGTTTCCATAAGCACTCCCCAGGATCAAAGATCTTGAAATATCTTTCCAAAAGCGAAATGTATGGTATGGAATCACTTACTGATTTCGGTTGAAGAAACTTGTAGATTTTACTATTGTCCATCATTGCATCTATCACTATGAATGTGATATAAAAGATTGGTTGCTCTTCCTCCTGTGTAAAGTTGATGTATCTACTATGATCTTCAAGAGCTTGTATGAGAAAATTCTTGAACTGTAGCTCATAAAATTCATTCAACCTGGGTAGGCTCATCAACAAGTAAAAAATTCTATGACCTTCGTGATTTAGGAAAGCTTGATCCATGCTTCCAGCTGCTATTGGAAGATATTGCAAATAGTTTACCACATAAGTAGATAATAGACAAAGGTTTCTATTGCTTCCAATACATTGGAAGAGAATAGATTTTGGTACTGATTGATGAAATATCCACATGTAGCAATCAACAAGTTTTTCATCTATGATGAAGACCAGAAGCATCACAATGTGCGACCTCCATACACCAAAGAACCAAATGAAGAAGATTTGGAAACATCCGTTTATCACCAAGTATTCATGTCCTCTTCCGCTTAAGAAGGTATGGTGTCCCCGATGAAAGGTATATGTGAAGAGAGGAGAAGTTGACCTTGAAGAGGTGAAACCCAATATGAAGATGATTAGGGCTTCAAAAGCTTGGATTTCCTTGCTAAGAGATTGTCCCATGAATGAAGAGCCACCCACTAAAACACCATTGGAGAGAATGATACCCTTCTGATAGTTTCCTTTTATGATTTTATCTTTTACTACTCTCCCATGTTCTTCATCCCCTTCTAAGCCCCCCCTTTGGCAAGGTTGTAACTCCTCACATTGTACCACCTCAAAGGTTGATGGATTACTGTTTGATTTTGTGAAAACTTTGGCTTCTTGCATGATAGTTCCTCCATGATTAATATACATGGGTCATACCAATGCTTTTCAACATCCTCAAACACTTCTTGAAGATTATCCTCACATGGATTCAACTCGCACTCTTCTAATTTGTTTTGGAGTTGGCATTCCATGTACACAATCATCTCTTTATGATCAATGTGGTCTATGATCTCTCCACCTATGATTTCATCTTCTTCTTCACTCTCTTCTTTTAGACAAGATACACTCTCATAACATTCCATAAGATCAAGGTTACCTTCAAGGTCTTCATTCTCCATAGAGTCATGTTGCACAAAAGCTTCGTCTGCTCAGACTAGAAATTGATCCTCCGCCAAAAGGTTGGATGTATCCATTATTGAATCATCAATGCCATTTGAGATATCTTGTGTCGATTTTTGCATGCTTGTGATAAAGGTAGAAGAAAGAGATTCCACATTTGAATCTTGGCCACACACTTTAGCACTTGAATAATCAGTTGGCATGTAAGTAACTTCTTCAACATTTGTCAGGGTAGAAGGAGACAAGTATGGCAAAGGAGATGTCTCCTTGATAGAAACACTTTCATGATGGTTGGTTCTTGCAGCATGATGGAAACCATTTTTGATGTAGAAGTACTTGTGAAACTTCCTTCGGGCAATAGTGACCGCTTCTTCAAAGGTAGAGGGTCCACTACAAGTAACCTTAGTCTTTAGGAAAGGAGACAAACCCAAAATAAATTGATCCATTTATACATAATCTGCAAATGTAGAACTAAATCCACATCCTTCTTATTGACGAGAAAAAATATCATCATAAGCATAGTAGTCTTCACCATGTTGTTGAAGTCTCCGTAGTGAAGCCCATGCTTTCTCCGTTGTTGGAATTTTAGAGAATCTGGCCTTCAAAGCTTTGGAAATTTGGGTATATCCATCTTCAATCTGAGAAGACATACTCCAAAACCATTGCTCAGCGTTGCCTCTAAGGCATAGCAATAAAAAATCCCCTTTTTCAATGTCATCCTTTTTACCAAGGATATGACAAACCATTCTAAAATCAGCAAGAAAATCATCAACATCTTCTTCTGGATTTCCGAAGAAGATTGGGATTTCATCAAAGGTATAGCGTGTCATAGTCTCTCAATTCTAGAACCACACACAGATTAGTTCCAAACAATCATCAACTAACTACACAAAGTTTTGAAAGGTCTTTCAACATGAATTCTAGACTTTTATGTGAAAATGTTTTTTTCCTTTCTTATGTTATGCATAATCCGAACCATATTCTAGATCAATTTTTGTTTCCTTGAAATTAAACTCGGTCTGCATTCATGATTCATAAAATCTACTTGATTATGCTGAAATTCAAGCATTCATGCAATACAACAACACTAAGCAGACAATCGTTCCTCCATGGGGGCACCAAAATTGAGGCGGTCCGGGGCGGGCAACAAGAAGAGCAACCTCTAGACACCCTTCAAAGCTCCCGTGCTGCTCAATGGGGCTGGGGCACAACACAACACAAACCAAAACAACAAACCCACAACCAAATCCCAACTACACATGGGGCACCGCCTAGTTTAAGAGCGAACTAGGACGCAAAAGAGGAGAATCGTTAGAGCAACCCACAAACAAGCAAGGAATTTACACTAACCATAACACCAATGGAACACTCTCACAAACTAAAACATGAGAGAGAGAGAGAGAGAGACAGAGCGAGATGGTGTACAACTTAGCTTCAACTTTATATTTTGCACAAAAAGGAACTTAGAGCTTGCGGAATCAAGTGACAAGATTTGGTTATAGCATCACTAGCACATTGTCTTAGGGTTATGGGAGCCCTCTCACCATCCACCCTCTTACAATGGTAGCCAAAAAATAGCCAATGAATCACAAGCAACAAAACAACAACCTTCAATGAAACAAGTCACCTTATGAAGCTAAATGAGTTTGCCAATCCAAATTGGAGGAGAAGCGTGAGCCTTTGGACATGAATTGCACCCAAAACTACCAATTCATTGATGTTGGGGTAGATACAACAATGGTAGGAAGAATATCTTCTACTCGCACTCACTCAAACTAGCTCAAGCTTTTCTATGCACCAAGGTGATGGTGTATAGAAAGCTTACTCTCTCTTTACAACCAAGATAGAACTGGCGTGTGGTACGCTCAATCTAGTGTGAAATGGTATAGTGATGTCTTTACAAGGAGGAATCGGTTCTATTTATAGGTTTTAGAAGCTTTGATTAGGATTAAGCCTTGTGCGGTTGTCTACTCCATATGTTGATAGTGTGGGTGCATTTTTACAAGAGAAGTTAGTTGTTAGTGGTAATAATCACTAGAATTGTTAGTGATACATGTACAATGGGTAGGATAAGTTGATTTGATGAAGGAAGAGGGGTGAATTAAAAGAGAATCATTGAGATGGTGAAGCTTTGAAGAAGCTTGAACTCACCCTTGTGTAGATTGTGGAAAAAATGACCGCTGGTCTTCTTCTTCTTCTTCGCTTCTTTACGCCGCCGCCACGGTTAACCACCACGATGAAAAGAGGATTTGTTGATGAAAAATCCTCAATTTGCAGAAGTTATCATGGTTAAGATGCTGAATTTTAGATATTTTTAGGAGAGGTAAATGAAATTGTAACATAGAAGCAATAGAGAGAGACATGGAGAGGGTGTATGTATGTAGAGGTTCATAAAAGAACTATAGGGATGAGAGAGAAGGGTAATGGTGAAGAGGGTGGGAGAAGCCATGGAAATTACAGGTTTGAGTGAGGGAAGGAGAGGGAGGGATGTGTAAGAGTGAGTAGGTGTGTGGAAGGGTGAGAGAAGACTAAGGGCTACTTGTGAGAAAAGTGGGCACACTGGGGTCCACTCAAAAAATCATAGCTCACCATTGGTAGCTCCAAAAATCGTGAAAAAATTTGACGTGATTATTTAGAGCGTGGGCTACATTTTCTCTTTTGACTACCGCTCCAAATTCGGAGTGGAGATAGGTGCCAAAATTCTCGCCAAAAAGCCTGTTTTTTATGCCTGCAAAAGTCTTTTAGTGGCCCCCTCCTTTGTTGAATTTGTACAATGCATCCAAGAGTGAGCCCCTCCTTTGTCATATTATAATACAAAGCATCCAAGTTTCCCTTGACCCATGCATGGAGGAGGATTATTGGTGAATAAAGAAATATATACATGGTGGGACTAGTGTATGGACTATTCATGGACTTTAGCTCAATGAGCACATGGTGTTAGAATAATGAGTAAAAATAATAATAAAAATATGGAGGAGTTATGGATATGGAAAGATATTGGAATCATATGATATGGTCCCTCCTTGAATTATTTTGGGTGAAAGAAAAAAGGTATGCAAGTAAATAATATAATAAACGTGACCAATGAGTAGAAATCAATTTTTTGTTTTCACGAGGGTGAGGGTGAAAATGTGGGAGAGATTTGTATAAACGAAAAATATAAGGTTAGAGTACGTAAATATTGACAAAAAATATACTTATGGTGTAAGAGGATGAATGAAGGTCTACATAGGTTTAATAAAACACACACCTAAGTAGAAATATTTAAATAAATATACCAAAATAATTATAAAAAATCCCTATATTTAGGCCATATATACAATGAAATATTTACACACAAAGAGGTCATAATATACTTTTTTTATTTTTTTGGCTCAACTAGCCCAGTGACTAGCTAGCTGAGGGTTTTTAAGAAGATATGGGAAAAGCCCCCTAACTCACACACGCCTATGTACAGTGAAATGGTAGGGATAGCCATAGCGTTTGGGTGAATTTGGTAGGGTGGAGTAACTTACTATAGAAATTATGGAGAGTCGAAAAACGGCTATCATTAGCCCCCCGGTTAGATAATGGTACATTCATGTACCATTTATCCGATCATACAACATGTATATTATGTAACATCTGTCTTTGTCTGCTCTTATCTTTGAAGAACCTTTGTTGTATGATTAAAAAACCTTGTGTGATATGGAAGGTTCTCTGAGCCAATAGCAAGATGAAATGAAGTGACGGAGTAAACCTCCTCCATTGAGAAAGTTTCCATAAGCACTCCCCAGGATCAAAGATCTTGAAATATCTTTCCAAAAGCGAAATGTATGGTATGGAATCACTTACTGATTTCGGTTGAAGAAACTTGTAGATTTTACTATTGTCCATCATTGCATCTATCACTATGAATGTGATATAAAAGATTGGTTGCTCTTCCTCCTGTGTAAAGTTGATGTATCTACTATGATCTTCAAGAGCTTGTATGAGAAAATTCTTGAACTGTAGCTCATAAAATTCATTCAACCTGGGTAGGCTCATCAACAAGTAAAAAATTCTATGACCTTCGTGATTTAGGAAAGCTTGATCCATGCTTCCAGCTGCTATTGGAAGATATTGCAAATAGTTTACCACATAAGTAGATAATAGACAAAGGTTTCTATTGCTTCCAATACATTGGAAGAGAATAGATTTTGGTACTGATTGATGAAATATCCACATGTAGCAATCAACAAGTTTTTCATCTATGATGAAGACCAGAAGCATCACAATGTGCGACCTCCATACACCAAAGAACCAAATGAAGAAGATTTGGAAACATCCGTTTATCACCAAGTATTCATGTCCTCTTCCGCTTAAGAAGGTATGGTGTCCCCGATGAAAGGTATATGTGAAGAGAGGAGAAGTTGACCTTGAAGAGGTGAAACCCAATATGAAGATGATTAGGGCTTCAAAAGCTTGGATTTCCTTGCTAAGAGATTGTCCCATGAATGAAGAGCCACCCACTAAAACACCATTGGAGAGAATGATACCCTTCTGATAGTTTCCTTTTATGATTTTATCTTTTACTACTCTCCCATGTTCTTCATCCCCTTCTAAGCCCCCCCTTTGGCAAGGTTGTAACTCCTCACATTGTACCACCTCAAAGGTTGATGGATTACTGTTTGATTTTGTGAAAACTTTGGCTTCTTGCATGATAGTTCCTCCATGATTAATATACATGGGTCATACCAATGCTTTTCAACATCCTCAAACACTTCTTGAAGATTATCCTCACATGGATTCAACTCGCACTCTTCTAATTTGTTTTGGAGTTGGCATTCCATGTACACAATCATCTCTTTATGATCAATGTGGTCTATGATCTCTCCACCTATGATTTCATCTTCTTCTTCACTCTCTTCTTTTAGACAAGATACACTCTCATAACATTCCATAAGATCAAGGTTACCTTCAAGGTCTTCATTCTCCATAGAGTCATGTTGCACAAAAGCTTCGTCTGCTCAGACTAGAAATTGATCCTCCGCCAAAAGGTTGGATGTATCCATTATTGAATCATCAATGCCATTTGAGATATCTTGTGTCGATTTTTGCATGCTTGTGATAAAGGTAGAAGAAAGAGATTCCACATTTGAATCTTGGCCACACACTTTAGCACTTGAATAATCAGTTGGCATGTAAGTAACTTCTTCAACATTTGTCAGGGTAGAAGGAGACAAGTATGGCAAAGGAGATGACTCCTTGATAGAAACACTTTCATGATGGTTGGTTCTTGCAGCATGATGGAAACCATTTTTGATGTAGAAGTACTTGTGAAACTTCCTTCGGGCAATAGTGACCGCTTCTTCAAAGGTAGAGGGTCCACTACAAGTAACCTTAGTCTTTAGGAAAGGAGACAAACCCAAAATAAATTGATCCATTTATACATAATCTGCAAATGTAGAACTAAATCCACATCCTTCTTATTGACGAGAAAAAATATCATCATAAGCATAGTAGTCTTCACCATGTTGTTGAAGTCTCCGTAGTGAAGCCCATGCTTTCTCCGTTGTTGGAATTTTAGAGAATCTGGCCTTCAAAGCTTTGGAAATTTGGGTATATCCATCTTCAATCTGAGAAGACATACTCCAAAACCATTGCTCAGCGTTGCCTCTAAGGCATAGCAATAAAAAATCCCCTTTTTCAATGTCATCCTTTTTACCAAGGATATGACAAACCATTCTAAAATCAGCAAGAAAATCATCAACATCTTCTTCTGGATTTCCGAAGAAGATTGGGATTTCATCAAAGGTATAGTGTGTCATAGTCTCTCAATTCTAGAACCACACACAGATTAGTTCCAAACAATCATCAACTAACTACACAAAGTTTTGAAAGGTCTTTCAACATGAATTCTAGACTTTTATGTGAAAATGTTTTTTTCCTTTCTTATGTTATGCATAATCCGAACCATATTCTAGATCAATTTTTGTTTCCTTGAAATTAAACTCGGTCTGCATTCATGATTCATAAAATCTACTTGATTATGCTGAAATTCAAGCATTCATGCAATACAACAACACTAAGCACACAATCGTTCCTCCGTGGGGGCACCAAAATTGAGGCGGTCCGGGGCGGGCAACAAGAAGAGCAACCTCTAGACACCCTTCAAAGCTCCCGTGCTGCTCAATGGGGCTGGGGCACAACACAACACAAACCAAAACAACAAACCCACAACCAAATCCCAACTACACAAGGGGCACCGCCTAGTTTAAGAGCGAACTAGGACGCAAAAGAGGAGAATCGTTAGAGCAACCCACAAACAAGCAAGGAATTTACACTAACCATAACACCAATGGAACACTCTCACAAACTAAAACATGAGAGAGAGAGAGAGAGAGAGAGAGAGACAGAGCGAGATGGTGTACAACTTAGCTTCAACTTTGTATTTTGCACAAAAAGGAACTTAGAGCTTGCGGAATCAAGTGACAAGATTTGGTTATAGCATCACTAGCACATTGTCTTAGGGTTATGGGAGCCCTCTCACCATCCACCCTCTTACAATGGTAGCCAAAAAATAGCCAATGAATCACAAGCAACAAAACAACAACCTTCAATGAAACAAGTCACCTTATGAAGCTAAATGAGTTTGCCAAGCCAAATTGGAGGAGAAGCGTGAGCCTTTGGACATGAATTGCACCCAAAACTACCAATGCATTGATGTTGGGGTAGATACAACAATGGTAGGAAGAATATCTTCTACTCGCACTCACTCAAACTAGCTCAAGCTTTTCTATGCACCAAGGTGATGGTGTATAGAAAGCTTACTCTCTCTTTACAACCAAGATAGAACTGGCGTGTGGTACGCTCAATCTAGTGTGAAATGGTATAGTGATGTCTTTACAAGGAGGAATCGGTTCTATTTATAGGTTTTAGAAGCTTTGATTAGGATTAAGCCTTGTGCGGTTGTCTACTCCATATGTTGATAGTGTGGGTGCATTTTTACAAGAGAAGTTAGTTGTTAGTGGTAATAATCACTAGAATTGTTAGTGATACATGTACAATGGGTAGGATAAGTTGATTTGATGAAGGAAGAGGGGTGAATTAAAAGAGAATCATTGAGATGGTGAAGCTTTGAAGAAGCTTGAACTCACCCTTGTGTAGATTGTGGAAAAAATGACCGCTGGTCTTCTTCTTCTTCTTCGCTTCTTTACGCCGCCGCCACGGTTAACCACCACGATGAAAAGAGGATTTGTTGATGAAAAATCCTCAATTTGCAGAAGTTATCATGGTTAAGATGCTGAATTTTAGATATTTTTAGGAGAGGTAAATGAAATTGTAACATAGAAGCAATAGAGAGAGACATGGAGAGGGTGTATGTATGTAGAGGTTCATAAAAGAACTATAGGGATGAGAGAGAAGGGTAATGGTGAAGAGGGTGGGAGAAGCCATGGAAATTGCAGGTTTGAGTGAGGGAAGGAGAGGGAGGGATGTGTAAGAGTGAGTAGGTGTGTGGAAGGGTGAGAGAAGACTAAGGGCTACTTGTGAGAAAAGTGGGCACACTGGGGTCCACTCAAAAAATCATAGCTCACCATTGGTAGCTCCAAAAATCGTGAAAAAATTTGACGTGATTATTTAGAGCGTGGGCTACATTTTCTCTTTTGACTACCGCTCCAAATTCGGAGTGGAGATAGGTGCCAAAATTCTCGCCAAAAAGCCTGTTTTTTATGCCTGCAAAAGTCTTTTAGTGGCCCCCTCCTTTGTTGAATTTGTACAATGCATCCAAGAGTGAGCCCCTCCTTTGTCATATTATAATACAAAGCATCCAAGTTTCCCTTGACCCATGCATGGAGGAGGATTATTGGTGAATAAAGAAATATATACATGGTGGGACTAGTGTATGGACTATTCATGGACTTTAGCTCAATGAGCACATGGTGTTAGAATAATGAGTAAAAATAATAATAAAAATATGGAGGAGTTATGGATATGGAAAGATATTGGAATCATATGATATGGTCCCTCCTTGAATTATTTTGGGTGAAAGAAAAAAGGTATGCAAGTAAATAATATAATAAACGTGACCAATGAGTAGAAATCAATTTTTTGTTTTCACGAGGGTGAGGGTGAAAATGTGGGAGTGATTTGTATAAAGGAAAAATATAAGGTTAGAGTACGTACATATTGGCAAAAAATATACTTATGGTGTAAGAGGATGAAAGAAGGTGTACATAGGTTTAATAAAACACACACCTAAGTAGAAATATTTAAATAAATATACCAAAATAATTATAAAAAATCCCTATATTTAGGCCATATATACAATGAAATATTTACACACAAAGAGGTCATAATATACTTTTTTTATTTTTTTGGCTCAACTAGCCCAGTGACTAGCTAGCTGAGGGTTTTTAAGAAGATATGGGAAAAGCCCCCTAACTCACACACGCCTATGTACAGTGAAATGGTAGGGATAGCCATAGCGTTTGGGTGAATTTGGTAGGGTGGAGTAACTTACTATAGAAATTATGGAGAGTCGAAAAACGGCTATCATTAGCCCCCCGGTTAGATAATGGTACATTCATGTACCATTTATCCGATCATACAACATGTATATTATGTAACATCTGTCTTTGTCTGCTCTTATCTTTGAAGAACCTTTGTTGTATGATTAAAAAACCTTGTGTGATATGGAAGGTTCTCTGAGCCAATAGCAAGATGAAATGAAGTGACGGAGTAAACCTCCTCCATTGAGAAAGTTTCCATAAGCACTCCCCAGGATCAAAGATCTTGAAATATCTTTCCAAAAGCGAAATGTATGGTATGGAATCACTTACTGATTTCGGTTGAAGAAACTTGTAGATTTTACTATTGTCCATCATTGCATCTATCACTATGAATGTGATATAAAAGATTGGTTGCTCTTCCTCCTGTGTAAAGTTGATGTATCTACTATGATCTTCAAGAGCTTGTATGAGAAAATTCTTGAACTGTAGCTCATAAAATTCATTCAACCTGGGTAGGCTCATCAACAAGTAAAAAATTCTATGACCTTCGTGATTTAGGAAAGCTTGATCCATGCTTCCAGCTGCTATTGGAAGATATTGCAAATAGTTTACCACATAAGTAGATAATAGACAAAGGTTTCTATTGCTTCCAATACATTGGAAGAGAATAGATTTTGGTACTGATTGATGAAATATCCACATGTAGCAATCAACAAGTTTTTCATCTATGATGAAGACCAGAAGCATCACAATGTGCGACCTCCATACACCAAAGAACCAAATGAAGAAGATTTGGAAACATCCGTTTATCACCAAGTATTCATGTCCTCTTCCGCTTAAGAAGGTATGGTGTCCCCGATGAAAGGTATATGTGAAGAGAGGAGAAGTTGACCTTGAAGAGGTGAAACCCAATATGAAGATGATTAGGGCTTCAAAAGCTTGGATTTCCTTGCTAAGAGATTGTCCCATGAATGAAGAGCCACCCACTAAAACACCATTGGAGAGAATGATACCCTTCTGATAGTTTCCTTTTATGATTTTATCTTTTACTACTCTCCCATGTTCTTCATCCCCTTCTAAGCCCCCCCTTTGGCAAGGTTGTAACTCCTCACATTGTACCACCTCAAAGGTTGATGGATTACTGTTTGATTTTGTGAAAACTTTGGCTTCTTGCATGATAGTTCCTCCATGATTAATATACATGGGTCATACCAATGCTTTTCAACATCCTCAAACACTTCTTGAAGATTATCCTCACATGGATTCAACTCGCACTCTTCTAATTTGTTTTGGAGTTGGCATTCCATGTACACAATCATCTCTTTATGATCAATGTGGTCTATGATCTCTCCACCTATGATTTCATCTTCTTCTTCACTCTCTTCTTTTAGACAAGATACACTCTCATAACATTCCATAAGATCAAGGTTACCTTCAAGGTCTTCATTCTCCATAGAGTCATGTTGCACAAAAGCTTCGTCTGCTCAGACTAGAAATTGATCCTCCGCCAAAAGGTTGGATGTATCCATTATTGAATCATCAATGCCATTTGAGATATCTTGTGTCGATTTTTGCATGCTTGTGATAAAGGTAGAAGAAAGAGATTCCACATTTGAATCTTGGCCACACACTTTAGCACTTGAATAATCAGTTGGCATGTAAGTAACTTCTTCAACATTTGTCAGGGTAGAAGGAGACAAGTATGGCAAAGGAGATGACTCCTTGATAGAAACACTTTCATGATGGTTGGTTCTTGCAGCATGATGGAAACCATTTTTGATGTAGAAGTACTTGTGAAACTTCCTTCGGGCAATAGTGACCGCTTCTTCAAAGGTAGAGGGTCCACTACAAGTAACCTTAGTCTTTAGGAAAGGAGACAAACCCAAAATAAATTGATCCATTTATACATAATCTGCAAATGTAGAACTAAATCCACATCCTTCTTATTGACGAGAAAAAATATCATCATAAGCATAGTAGTCTTCACCATGTTGTTGAAGTCTCCGTAGTGAAGCCCATGCTTTCTCCGTTGTTGGAATTTTAGAGAATCTGGCCTTCAAAGCTTTGGAAATTTGGGTATATCCATCTTCAATCTGAGAAGACATACTCCAAAACCATTGCTCAGCGTTGCCTCTAAGGCATAGCAATAAAAAATCCCCTTTTTCAATGTCATCCTTTTTACCAAGGATATGACAAACCATTCTAAAATCAGCAAGAAAATCATCAACATCTTCTTCTGGATTTCCGAAGAAGATTGGGATTTCATCAAAGGTATAGTGTGTCATAGTCTCTCAATTCTAGAACCACACACAGATTAGTTCCAAACAATCATCAACTAACTACACAAAGTTTTGAAAGGTCTTTCAACATGAATTCTAGACTTTTATGTGAAAATGTTTTTTTCCTTTCTTATGTTATGCATAATCCGAACCATATTCTAGATCAATTTTTGTTTCCTTGAAATTAAACTCGGTCTGCATTCATGATTCATAAAATCTACTTGATTATGCTGAAATTCAAGCATTCATGCAATACAACAACACTAAGCACACAATCGTTCCTCCGTGGGGGCACCAAAATTGAGGCGGTCCGGGGCGGGCAACAAGAAGAGCAACCTCTAGACACCCTTCAAAGCTCCCGTGCTGCTCAATGGGGCTGGGGCACAACACAACACAAACCAAAACAACAAACCCACAACCAAATCCCAACTACACAAGGGGCACCGCCTAGTTTAAGAGCGAACTAGGACGCAAAAGAGGAGAATCGTTAGAGCAACCCACAAACAAGCAAGGAATTTACACTAACCATAACACCAATGGAACACTCTCACAAACTAAAACATGAGAGAGAGAGAGAGAGAGAGAGACAGAGCGAGATGGTGTACAACTTAGCTTCAACTTTATATTTTGCACAAAAAGTAACTTAGAGCTTGCGGAATCAAGTGACAAGATTTGGTTATAGCATCACTAGCACATTGTCTTAGGGTTATGGGAGCCCTCTCACCATCCACCCTCTTACAATGGTAGACAAACAATAGCCAATGAATCACAAGAACCAAAACAACAACCTTCAATGAAACAAGTCACCTTATGAAGCTAAATGAGTTTGCCAATCCAAATTGGAGGAGAAGCGTGAGCCTTTGGACATGAATTGCACCCAAAACTACCAATTCATTGATGTTGGGGTAGATACAACAATGGTAGAAAGAATATCTTCTACTCGCACTCACTCAAACTAGCTCAAGCTTTTCTATGCACCAAGGTGATGGTGTATAGAAAGCTTACTCTCTCTTTACAACCAAGATAGAACTGGTGTGTGGTACGCTCAATCTAGTGTGCAATGGTATAGTGATGTCTTTTACAAGGAGGAATCCGTTCTATTTATAGGTTTTAGAAGCCTTGATTAGGATTAAGCCTAATCAATTTTATTAGGAAAGATCAAGGATTATGAATTTTTATGAATTTCAAATGATAATGGGGTCTCTCTTTTCTCTTGCGTCACATGGATGTGGACGCAAGTAAGAGAAATATTGATGTGGTGAAAGGAGAGAAACTTCCATGGGAGTGAGTGAATTTGGTTTACTTGTGCGGTTGCCTACTCCATATGTTGATAGTGAGGGTGCATTTTTACAAGAGAAGTTAGTGGTTAGTGGTAATAATCACTAGAATTGTTAGTGATAAATTTACAATGGGTAGGATGAGTTGATTTGATGAAGGAAGAGGGGTGAATTAAAAGAGAATCGTTGAGATGGTGAAGGTTTGAAGAAGCTTGAACTCACCCTTGTGTAGATTGTGGAAAAAATGACCGCTGGTCTTCTTCTTCTTCTTCGCTTCCTTACGCCGCCGCCACGGTTGACCACCACGATGAAAAGAGGATTTGTTGATGAAAAATCCTCAATTTGCAGAAGTTATCATGGTTAAGATGCTGAATTTTAGATATTTTTAGGAGAGGTAAATGAAATTGTAGCATAGAATCAATAGAGAGAGACATGGAGAGGGTGTATGTATGTAGAGGTTCATAAAAGAACTATAGGGATAAGAGAGAAGGATAATGGTGAAGAGGGTAGGAGAAGCCATGGAAATTGCATGTTTGAGTGAGGGAAGGAGAGGGAGGGATGTGTAAGAGTGAGTAGGTGTGTGGAAGGGTGAGAGAAGACTAAGGGCTACTTGTGAGAAAAGTGGGCAAACTGGGGTCCACTCAAAAAATCATAGCTCACCGTTGGTAGCTCCAAAAATCGTGAAAAACTTTGAAGTGATTATTTAGAGCGTGGGCTACATTTTCTCTTTTGACTACCACTCCAAATTCGGAGTGGAGATAGGTGCCAAAATTCTCGCCAAAAAGCCTGTTTTTTATGCCTGCAAAAGTCTTTTAGTGGCCCCCTCCTTTGTTGAATTTGTACAATGCATCCAAGATTGAGCCCCTCCTTTGTCATATTATAATACAAAGCATCCAGGTTTCCCTTGACCCATGCATGGAGGAGGATTATTGCTGAATAAAGAAATATATACATGGTGGGACTAGTGTATGGACTATTCATGGACTTTAGCTCAATGAGCACATAGTGTTAGAATAATGAGTAAAAATAATAATAAAAATATGGAGGAGTTATGGATATGGAAAGATATTGGAATCATATGATATGGTCCCTCCTTGAATTATTTTGGGTGAAAGAAAAAAGGTATGCAAGTAAATAATATAATAAACGTGACCAATGAGTAGAAATCAATTTTTTGTTTTCACGAGGGTGAGGGTGAAAATGTGGGAGTGATTTGTATAAAGGAAAAATATAAGGTTAGAGTACGTACATATTGGCAAAAAATATACTTATGGTGTAAGAGGATGAAAGAAGGTGTACATAGGTTTAATAAAACACACACCTAAGTAGAAATATTTAAATAAATATACCAAAATAATTATAAAAAATCCCTATATTTAGGCCATATATACAATGAAATATTTACACACAAAGAGGTCATAATATACTTTTATTTTTTTATTTTTTTATTTTTTTGGCTCAACTAGCCAAGTGACTAGCTAGCTAAGGGTTTTTAAGAAGATATGGGAAAAGCCCCCTAACTCACACACGCCTATGTACAGTGAAATGGTAGGGATAGCCATAGCGTTTGGGTGAATTTGGTAGGGTGGAGTAACTTACTATGGCAATTATGAAGAGCCGAAAAACGGCTATCACAATCTCAATGTTGAAGAGGTAAGCATCAAGTATATCGGCATCCACTCCTTCAGGTGCTTTGCCATTAGGTAACGTAGAGAGATGATCCACTATGAGGTGTATTTTGCCCTTGTTTACCACAATCATAAAATCAAACTTAGGAAATATGATGAACCAACAAACAATTCTTCATGTATGGCAACGTTTGTTTACTAGATACAATAGGGCTTGGTGATATGTAAAGAAGAAAAATTTGTTGAGCAAGAGATAATACCTAAATTTCTTTACGGCATATATCATTCCTAACCCTTCTCATTATGTGCCTTTGTAGTGCTTGTTCATGTTGTTCAACTGTCAACTAGCATAGCACACAGGGAAATCCATTGTTCCTTCTCCTGGCTGAGCCAAGATACAACCTATAGAAAATGATGAGACGTCAATGTGAACATGGAATATTTTATCCCAATTCAGTGCCTTGAGTATTGGTGATGATATAAGCGCATATTTAAGTTTTGCAAATGAATCTTCACACTCTTTTGTCCAATCAAAGACAACTTCAACCTATACAAGGGTAGCGTAATGACTACATACATGTATATGAACCGTCGATAGTATCCAAAATGTCCCCATTCTGTATCAAATTCCATTTTGTATTTGTCTTCTACCGCAACATCCAATTTGTTGTATCTTAAGAATCTGTCTAAAAATGAGTAGTCTTTTTTGTCAACCACTTGCTCTAGCACATGTTTAATGATTGGTAAGGGATAGTTATCCCTTATTGTTGCAGTATTCACTTTTTTGAGATTCACACATACACATAATTTTCCTGTTTTCTTGGGGACTGCCATAATGGATGACACCTAATCATTGTGTTCAGTCTCATAGATGAATCTCATCTCCTTAAGCTTATCAATCTCTTCTTTAATTTGTTTGGCAAATGTTTCATTATAGGTATAGGGCCGTTGTCTGCAGGGTTTAGCATCAGGCTTCAAGGGAATTGTGTGTTGACATATTAAAGGATCCACCCCCTTGAGGTATTTATATAACCATGCAAAAACATCTCTATACTCTTTGAGGAGCTATATGAGCACTCCTCTTCTCTTGTGCTAAAATCCGTTGCTATGTAGATCGGTTTTGCAGCCTCTCCAGGTTTTGCTAGGTCTATTTTTTTTGCATTTTTAGGGTCATCATAGGACTCATTTCCTCTTTTCTCCCTTATCAATTGATTCATACATGGCTCTGGTATTACCTTAGGGGCTCCCTTTTCCTTGTCTGTTCCTCCTTCCAGTTTTCTCAATTTTTCTTTCGTTTGGTTTAGATCTTCAGCTAAGGAAGTTTGTTCACATTCCTTCCTAGCTTTCGTAAATTTCCATGCATGTCGTTGACTTTTTTGTTCAATGCTAGGTGCATTGGTTTTTGGTTCTTCAATAATGGGTTCATTAACTGCTTTACGAGCTTGGGCTCTTGTGATAACTTGTATTGATATCACATTTTTGTTTTCTAGCCCACTATTAGATGGTATTGCCTCTAGTATATTCAACATTACTTTTGATCCTTTGTTAGGGTTTTTTGGGAAATCATGGATTAAATGAGTGATTCCCCACTCTGGGCAATATGCATTCACCCTAATGATTAGGGTGATTTTCTTGTAAGGATAGTCTCTCATCAAGTGGTCTCCGCCACACTTATAACATGGTCCCTTTTGTTGTTGAGGTGCTCGTTTAGCAGGATGCTCTTGATAAGCATGTCTTGATCCCACTAATCCCCCATTTTCTATGAATAGTAATGTGCGTTTGTCCAAGATGTGTCTACTTTCTCCTGTAGCATGTGCAAAAATTGGTTATGCAATTGATCCAATCATGCTCCATGGTTTCGGTGCTTTTGGTTCTTCAGGTGGATAGTATCTTGTTTTGGTCATGTATCCAATAGGCTCTTTGTAATATGATGGGATTGGTACTAAGGCTTTCTCCTCAGCTTCTTCTACGATCGGTTCATATCTGACTCCTGTAGGTCTCGTTCCTAGTAGTGGAGGTTGTTGTCCTAAGACTGACTGAGGTCTTTCAACTCCTACTGGCCCTGGAAAATTTATTCTTGTGTATCTAAGCACTGGTGGTACTTGTGCTTGTACTACTTGGGCTTTTGGGGAGTACTGGCATTCTTTTATGTATTCCTTGCTATAATAGAACTCTTCAATCACGTGATTTGTCCCCTTCTTCTCTATTGCACACCACTTAGGTTGCTTAACCTGCGGTGTAGCAAACAGATTGATCCTATTCAGCACCTCTTCAATGAGCTCTTCTTGATTTATCAAGGATTCAAATTTGTTTACTGACTTGGAGGATTTGGATCCACTATGCTGTGAGGAGGAATCATCATCTAAATCCTTGTATTCTTCTTCCTTGTAGATAATACAATTATCTACCAAGTAGAGAGATTCTTTTGTCAACTCATTCAATGTATGGATCTTTTTCATGTGTAGGTCTTGATAGAGTTCTAGTTCCTCAGTCCTTGGATAAAAATGAGCATTGACCATAAATGGGTTGTTAGTTCTTTTATTTGGAAAACCTTATGTATCTCTCCAGCCTTAAGGTTGCTTTCTGTACGGACTCACCTTCTTTTTGCTTGAATTTCTGGATTTGGAAGACAGTGTTGTGAGCTATCCCTCTATGAGAGAATTATTTGATAAATTTGTTAAACACCTCCTATATTGACTCAAACTCTCTATGCTCTAAGGAAACAAACTAGGTAGAGGAATCATCTTCAAGTGTTAGCCCAAATCTTACAAACTGCATTGGAAAGTCTAGGACTTCCTCAGCTCTAATGACACGCACAAATGCTGCTATATGATCCCTTGGATCTCTGTTTTTGGAGTATTTCTTGTTTACCCACTTCTAGACCTAAGATGGTCTTATCCTACAGTGATCCATCAATCTAAGCATCAATTCTCCTAATCCTTCTCTATGAGCTCTTTTTAGCCTAGGATATGGTACATGTTTTTCCCCTAAGGGTGCTTCTAGCCCGTAATTCCTGGCTGGTCTAGCAGGTGGTTGTTCCTCTACTTGGACCCTTTCTTCTTGTTCTCATTCTCATTCTCATTCTCAATGTGGTGCTTCAGACCTAGTTGGACTCGATGCTCACGTTCTAGAGTCTCATCTTGGTACTATTGATGGAGTGGTGGTTCTCTTAGCCCTAACATGGCTCGATAATAACAACCTTTGTATGTGTTTTGTCCTGGTGCTGCATATTGTTTGAGCCATGCTTGAAATGATATTGGTGTGTCTTATTGGTCTTGAGGGTTGCGCAATGACTGTCTATTCGTATGCGACATTGTGTCGTAATCATCTCATAGGGATTTGTTGAATTTCTAGGGGTTTGTATGGGATTTTTCTTGTCTTCAAAAGCCTGTACTAAGAATTATGGCATTATCACTCTTCGTACATCACCTAGGTGTATTCGCTCATATTGTCCACCATACTTATTACAATAATGATATGAATTACTATTGCAGAGTCATATGAAAACATGTACAAGACTTAGTCTTTGCTTGATTCATTCACATGGGGTTAGATGAAATGGTAGTAAGAGATGACTCTCCCATCATTGTGCTTGTAAATCCAAATATTTTCATGAATTGTAGACACTCTTGCTACTCTCTTGTCATCAATATAAAAAGCTTCAAGAAGATTAATCTTAAGAGGTAGTTCTTGAGTCTCCATAACCATCTTCCCTTTTTCTACTTTGTTTCCATACTGATTATATTTTTTTGCATCTGTGAAAATGAGGTAGTGGTTCCCCTCTTCATTGCGGAATCTATCACCATCATTGTTCACCAGGATTACTTCTAATCCTCTAGCAGGACGTTCTTCAATACAGATGCATTGACGTCCTTGAACATCCGCATATACTAGGGATTCATGGGCATTTGTTTCCTTTAGGAAGATTGTCGTGTACTTCGGTGTGTTTAAGGGTTTTTGGGAGGTGTTATCCCCCATAGTCCCTTACAGTTGAAAGCCTCCTAATTGCTGGTTAGCCATCCAATAATATGATTTTTTGGAAGAGGTGTTAGTATCACTACCCTCTTCTATGATTCGAGCCAAGGGATCTATCTTCGCTTGGTTTACACTCTCTTCCTACTAGAATCCCTTGGTCCATCTTTACTCTACCTTCTCTGAGAAGACACCTTCTTGATCTCAAATACATGAAAAAAGACAAATAATCTCTTGCAAAATGTCAACCTCTTACATGTGAGGTCAGCTTTCTCCTTGTGTAACCCTTGCTCTTGATACCTTGCATATCTATATATATAAGATCAAGCACTTTTCCTCTTGTCCTTTTGAGTGATAAGTCCAAATTTCTCTCCAAAATATTCATTGAAATTCAAAAATTACAAAAGTTTTGAAACCTAGGTCAAGATAGTGACAAATCAAAGCCTAATCTTTAACTTGCACTTGAGAGTGATTCTGGAGTGTGTTGGATTTATGCAAGTTTTTTTTGAAACCTTGGTAAGATTTCCTATAGGCTCGTAGGGTCAAATCTCCAAGATGGGCTAGATGGCAACTACAGTAGTAGCTGACACTAGTGGAATTTTTCAACCTAGTCAATTCCTATTAGTTGGTCTTTACCTAGTGAGTCTTGTGACACCATGTATGAAGCGTGTTGACACATTTTGATGCCAGTTGGGTCAGTTATCAGAATTTGTCCTTGGAAATTCAATTTTGTGGTGATTAGAGGAAATTTTAGTGGTCCAAATAAGTCAAGGAAGGTATATTTGGGATCCTTGGACTGTTATGAATAACTTGACACCAACTTGATCCCAATCTTGCATAGATGACAACTACTACAATCGCTGGCTTTTGTGGAGTTTTTGACTTCTGAAACTTGTAGTGGCTTCCCAATAACCTGTACAGTCCTTTGCACTTATGTGTCACTTGAAATTTTGGATGTTGACTTGGCAAAAGTCAAGTTAACTCCTTGAGCCTAGGCATTGAGGCAATTTTGGTTGGTTTTACCCAATCTTTGAACCTTTTTGACAGGTGGAAAGTGGATTTGGCAAGTATGGAGGTTGTGGGTCTTGTAGGTATGCCCAGGTTTTGAAAAGTGACAGGTGGAAAAAATCACGATAGCTCTCACTTGGGTTTGATTTCATGCTTCACTTTCTATTATTCCCTGACCTATAGGGCTTCCCAATGACACCTTGTATGACTTAAAATGATTACTTTTTGGCCTCTGTCCATATGTTGACCGCTGGGGCAACAACACAACATAACTCAAGTTTCGTACCAAAGTCTTATCTTTTGCGAGTTATGAAATGCTGCGAATTATGGCTATAAACGTCATTTGTAATGAGTAGTTATTCTAGTTTCAGAAGCCGGGGTGCAATGGCACTTCCAGATTATAAATACAAAGCCATTTGACCCTTTCAACCCCATTTTTGGTTAAACCTAAGGTAGCCTTAGTATATAAGGTACCTAGGTCATTTTGTAAAGGGAGACTTTTAATCATAATCAAAACTTTAGCGTTTCCATCTACTATGTGTGAGAGAGAAAGAGAGTGAGCGTGAGCTTTATCCTCTAGCTACGCCCGGCTCGCTCAATACATTGGAGATCCGACTGCACCATTGTTGTAGGCTCGAGGAGAGCTACGCGACAACGCCAAGAATTCCACATGAGACGAAGCGCACACGGCGACGCATCTACGAGCTATTTGTGGTCATAAGTGTATCAAACGATGTCTGTTTTCTACGTGCTAGTAGTCTATTGAATCGTGGCGACATAAGCTACGCATAGGTACTCACAAATTTCAGTTTCGCGCACTTTCAAAATTCTTCTCTGTCATCCTACGCGTTTTCTGCGCATGGGTTTAGAGTGAGGGTTTTGAGTGTAGAAGCTTAGGGATGGGTGTATCCTAGTGAGGGGATGGTTTTCCTTAAGTTTTGTACGAATCTGGCATGATTAGGTGAGTTACCTTCCGTATGTGTGTATGTGGCTAGGTGGTTTAGCTGAGAGCAGTGATGTTCTTGATTGTGGTTTAGTTGGCCTTCTAGAGTGTTGTATGTGTAGGATGGTCTCAACCTGACAAGCTAAAGAGATTTCCTCCGTGTGCCTATCGTGTCATGTGTGTCCTCGATTGACATTATGTTGATCTAGGTAGTGTTTGCATGCACTTCATGGGTGTGTGAGTCGCTCCCCCAACATTGGCACCGCTGCCGGGGACACAAGGACCTAAGTAGGTTTCCTACTAACGCTCGTGTGATGGTTGCTTGATTTAGTTTCGGTTAAAGAAAGCGTTTTTGTTAAGTGGCTCCGGAAGAGGATATTCCGCGATCAAGTGGATAGCCAGGAAGCGTATGTCTTGACGAGGGTCTGCAACTAGATAGGTTTAGTTAGGATCTGTGGATTAGAGTATTTGTTGGTGGTTGAGTGATTTGTGAGGTGATAAAAGCATTTACTAGTCCGTGTGTGGCAGTGAAGTGTTTTTCTACTCATAGATGCAAAACCCCATATGATTTGTAGGAGTAGCTTTAGGTAAGTGATCCGATTCTGATCTAGAGCTATTCAACACTAAATTATTTGCTAAAGTGCTTGATTGCATTTGAAATCACGGAAAAGTGTGCTTTTGAGGGTAAAAATGCATTAAACAAGCTTTTGTGGATATTTTTGTATGACTGACTGATGCTGTGCATATAAAAGAGCATTTGCAAGGGTTCTGTGAAGAAAACCTGCAATTCTGTAAACATAGACATCCTACGCGTAGGATGTCTCAAGGGGTATCTGGAGACCAAATTTAAAAATTCTGACTGTACCAGTGGGTTCAGAGGGTAGGTTTTACCCTAGTAACATATTGACTTGGGTGTTATTCCCTATTTTTGTTGACCAAAAGCCAAAAGGCGGAGTCAAAAAACGTAAACTTTCAGAAAAGGCTTAAATTGAGTGATTTTTGCATGTTTTTGCAATTGTGAAGCATACTTGCACTTGCCGAGAGCATAAGGAAGCATCAGGAACACTTCAGTCTGAAAAAATAAGCAGTAGACATCCTACGCGTAGGATGTCTACAGGGTGATCTGGGCACTTTTTTGAAAATCTGAGGTTACCAGTGTGTTTAGAAGGTAGGTTCTACCCTATTTTCACCTGGAAAGTGAAAATTTGACCAAGTTTTGACAAATCAAAGCCAAAAGACGAGAATTGCCAGACATCCTACCCAAATTGTATTCAAGGCCTAATTTTGAGACCAAACCATAGGATGACTCATAGGCATGTTCTAAATGTTGTATTGAGTGCATGTGATAAATTTCATCTCATTTGGGTCAGTGAAAGTGAAGACTGAATAGACTTTAGCATTTTTGGATAGACAAAAGGCAAGAATAGCTAGTTTTGGGGTCTTTTGACATCCAAATTAAAATCTAAGCATAGCATTGGGTTGCTAACATCAAGGGGAAGCTATGGCTTAAGTTTGGGGCACTTCTAAGCACTTAGACATCCTACGCGTAGGATGTCTTCACCATGATTTAGCACTCCAAATTAACCTCTGAGCATACCACAGTGATCAGCACCTTAAGGAGAGTCTGTGGTTCAAGTTTGGGTTCATTCTGAGCAAAAAGACATCCTACGCGTAGGATGTCTCCTGCATGATTCTGAAACCAAAATTCTATTGTGACCATACCATGCTGTCATATAACCTTAGATAAGCCTCCTAGGCTAATTTGGTCCTGTTTGGAGTTGATTTGACTGGTGAATTCATCAGAACGGACATCAGGCTTTTGGAACAGATTCTTGATCATTTGACCAACCTATAGGTGTCAGAATCAAAAACTAAAAATAGCTGTGAGTTTAGCACATCAAGGGGAAGCTAAAGTGCAAGTTTGAGCTAAAACAGAGCAAAAAGACATCCTACGCGTAGGATGTCTCCAGGGTCATAAAGTGGTCAAAATTCTACTTGGGTCATATAGGAAGGTTCCCAGTGTCTCAAGGATTCCAGAACTTTTTTCAAAAGTGAATTTGGACTTTGTTTGGCCTATTTACCAAGCAAAGACAAGAATTGTCAGACATCCTACTCTTGGAGTGCACTAGAAGCTTATGCAGCCCAAATCTTGACCTATTTGCATCCAAATTCAATTTTAATCATACCATTGTGTTGTTGAGCATTAGGAGAATCTTGGGATCAAGTTTGGACAAAATCTGAGCAGTTAGACATCCTACGCGTAGGATGTCTCCAGCTTGATTTAGGACTCCAAACCAACCTATGAGCATACCACTGTGATCAGCACATCAAGGAGAAGCTGGGGTGAAAATTTCAAATCATTTTGAGCAAAAAGACATCCTACGCGTAGGATGTCTCAAGGCCATTTTTAGGTCCAAATGCAATTATGAGCATGCCATTGTGTTGTTGGACTTAAGGGGAGTCTCTAGACCAAATTTTCTTAAATTCTGAGCATATAGACATCCTACGCGTAGGATGTCTCTAGACCAGTTTCAGGGTCCAACTGTACTTTTGACCATACAGGAGTGTTCACGGTCTCATAGAGATCCCAAATCTTTTTTTCAAAATTGAATTTGGACTCATTTTGACCATTCTAAACTGCATTTCACTGTTTTGGCCATAACTTTCACAAACGGTATCGGATTGGGAAAGTTTTTATATCAAAACGTAGCCTGAGAGCGGCTCTACAGATCTTAGAGCATGACTTGAACTAAATGCATGCCAACGGCAACCATTTAGTTCAACTTTGAATAAAATGTCGTTTGAGGCCTCAAAATACATCCGCAAGTTAGGGGTGTCTGAAAGCGACAATTTGCGAGAATTGTGACGAAACGGTTGCGGTTTTGGACATAGTTTCGACTTTTCCCTAACCAAAGAACTTGAACACAGTGGACTAAGTCTACTTGAACCAAGAAAAATCTCTTAAGCCCAGAAATCATGTCTACTCTAGAATCAAACGCAGCTTACACAAGCTTGGAGATCCCGACGATAGAGGAATATCCTCCCACAATGGATCTTCCAAACTTGCAATTGATAAAGATCCATCTTGTTGAGAGAGTTTGGATGATTGTTCATGAGAGTGAAGGACTATATAGATACATTGACGACAATGAGGTCAATCTTTATAGGTGCTCAGATCCATACCTAGAAGAGATAACGGATTACAAGCTCTTATATGTCTACACATACGGAGTCGACTATCAATGGAGATCTATAGTTGTCGACAAGTATGGACAAGAATACAAAGTTGTAGAAAGCACAAATCCACAGACTGTACTAGAAAGAGGTGGATATTTGGTCAATGAAGGACCACAAATGCCTCCACCAAACACGAGAATTCCTATAGGAATTCCAAGAAGAGAGCCACCAGGATTCCCTTCAAGAGCGATAACGAGAGAAGGATTGGGAGAGTCTCTGGTTAGACTTGTAGACAATCGATGAGTTAGACCATCCCAAGTCCAGAAATGGGTAAACAGAAAATACTCTAGAGATAAAGATCCGAGAGATCACGTAACGGCTTTTAGAAGAGTGATTAGAGTAGAGGAAGTTTCAGATTTTGCGACACAGTTTGCGGGATTTGGATTGACTCTAGAAGATGATGCAGCTACATGGTTCGACTCGGTCAAAAAATGGGATTTTGAGACCCTAGATGAGTTGTTTGAGGAGTTTATTGAAGAATTCTCGCCAAGAGGCATTGCTCACAACACGGTCTTGCAAATCCATAGATTCAAACAGAAAGAGAATGAATCAGTACGCAAAGCATCATTACGGCTCAAGAGATATGTTAAGCTCTATCTGAGAGTGGAATTACCTACGCAAGTACGAATGATGTTGATCTTTATCTAGGGAATGAGACATGTAGGCCTTCAGAAGGATCTTCATATGATAAGGAGGATGACGCTAAAGGAGTTGATCAAAGAAGCTCTTTATCTAGTGGATAACTGTGAGGCATACAAAGAAAAGGACTTAAAGAGTCAAGGAGATGACACATCCTTTCAGCATAGTGTTTCACAGACAAGTGAGTCCATTTCCAAGCCAACGGCACCTATTGATCAAGAAAACATTATCGACGACTCGGTCAAGGGGTTGATTCCTCTTGTAAGGTCTGATTCGGGAGAGCCGAAGTGGTGTGAAATTGAGAGAAAATGGACGAACCATACAGAGGAAGAGTGCTATTATAGCACAGAAAATGCTAGGGAGAGGTATGTACAACCTGTTCCAGAAGCACCTACTCCACCTAGATACATTACGGGGAATGCGCCAGGACTAGTAGGAGTTTTAAGGCCACAGCTTGTCTTAGGACAACAACCTCCGCTGCCAAGTGCTAGAATTCAGGTAAACATGAGATACATTCCAATGATGGAAGCATCAAATAAACCAACGCCAGTTCAGCTATAATGTGGTATAGCAACCAAAGTGAGTACTACCCTTCGGAGCAACAAAATGTGAGAGAAACACATGGAGTGGTGAGGCCGGTACAACCTCCACCTCCTAGGTTTCAGTCGAAAGAAAGAAGGTATGAAATGGACGAAAGGACATTGTGATTCATTGCAAATTGTAAAGAATGAGGATGCAAGAGAGCTACACAAGACAAGCACAAAGCACACAGAGATGGAAAGCTTCTTCTTCTTCTTCAGAGAAAAGAGAGTACAAAATGACTAAGTGCTAAAGCTAAAAAGTAGCACATATGTACATGCGGTCACTAAGTGTGAACTCACTAGAAGCGTACTAGGCTGGCACTATAAGTGTAGTCCAGCTGTAGAATCACTGGCAGAGATCCTCCGTGTCGGTCACCTAACACACCAGTCAGTAAATGCCGTAAGCGGCCAAGACCCGTAGTGGATGCCAGCTCAAGGTGTAGAGCTCGACATCTCAACACTCCCCCTCGAGCTCTGCATGTCGCAGAGTCCAAGCATAGTCCAAAAACGTCGAAGCTTCTCAGCTCCGAGGGCCTTGGTAAAGATATCCGCTATCTGCTCCTCTGTGCTGACGTAGACCAAGTCGATGTCGCCCGCCAACACTCGCTCTCGAACGTAGTGGTAATGGACCTCTATGTGTTTGGTCCTAGCATGGAACACTGGGTTCCTAGCCAACTGCATGCTGCTGAGGTTGTCACAATGAATGACAATCTGCTGGTCCACCTGCACTCCCAAGTACTCAAGTAATGTGCGTAGCCAAGCTACCTCGCACGCCGCAACTGCTGCACCTCTGTACTCGGCCTCTGTGCTCGATAAAGCAACCGTAGGCTGCTTTTTGCTGCTCCAAGTAACAGCAGCACTCCCAAAAGAGAACATGAAGCCACTCGTAGATCTCCTATCAACAATGCTACCTGCCCAATCTGCATCTGTATACCCATACAATGCTAATGGTGCATGTGCTGCATAGAACAATGCGTATTCAAGAGTACCTTGCACATACCTAAGTGTGCGTCGTACTCCATCCAAATGTGGCTTCCTCGGAAGCTGCATGAACTGACTCTCCAAGCCTACTGTGTAGCTCAAGTCTGGCCTTGTGATAGTCAAGTAGATTAGACTACCCACAATCTTCCTGTACATGTTGACATCCTAAACAACATCACCCTTCTCTGCACTCAGCTTTGCATTCACATCCAAGGGAATAGAAATTGGCTTACAATCAGCCATACCATACTTTGACAACATGTCCAAAGCATACTGTCTCTGTGATAGCCATACACCCTCTGGAGTCCTGATCACCTCAATGCCAAGAAAGTAGCGCAACTCGCCTAAATCTTTCATTTCAAACTCCTGTTTGAGAAGACCCTTCACATGGTCAATCTCCATAGCATTGTCACCAACAATAATAAGGTCATCTACATATATGGTAATGACCACAATCCCCACATCACTCTCACGTACATAGAGTGAATGATCAGCATGAGCTCTCCTAAAACCAATACTGACAAGATACTTGGCAATCCTATCATACCATGCTCTAGAGCCCTGCTTCAAACCATACAAAGCTTTGAGAAGTCTGCATACATAATCTGGGTAACCTGGATCGACATAACCAAGTGGCTGATCCATATACACTTCCTCTTGCAACTCACCATTCAAGAAGGCATTCTTTACATCCATTTGATGCCTAATCCATCCTCTAGATGCAGCCACTGCTATGACAGCTCTCACTGTCGTCATCTTTGCCACTGGAGCAAAGGTCTCCTCATAGTCTATGCCATACCTCTATGCATAACCCTTTGCAACCAGCCTTGCCTTGTGACGCTCAATGTTACCATCAACCTTATGCTTGGTTTTATACACCCATTTACAGCCAATAGCTTTCTTGCCATTTGGCAATGGCACCAACTCTCATGTGTCATTTGCTTCCAATGCAGCCATCTCTTCATTCATTGCATCATCCCAATGCACATTTCCAACTGCATCCTCAAAACATGTGGGCTCCACATCCTGTATCACCTTAGCCATGTAGGCTTGGTGATGCGCTAGATACCCATCATAAGTCAATTTCTGAACTGGATTTTTGACTCTATTAGATCTACGCGGTCCTGGGTCACTCCTTTGCCCTCTAGCATCTTCTTGTACTTTCCTTACACCAGGTGTCCTGACAGCCGGAATTCCAAATTCCTCATCAAGACTTTGTTCAGAACCATCTGAATCCATGTCTACATGTGAAAAACCTGATGATGCATCAGCCATAAAGGGAGGTTCATCAACCTTTTCCTTTCCTTTTCGTGATACATTCCCTGTACCTGTTGGTGGAGTAACCTGCGTACGTAGTCTACCATTCCATGGTTTCTCAACAAAGCCACGAGAAGAGGACTCTTGTGGTCCACTCAAAACCTGTGACTGTGGCCTCACATTTTGTACAACCACATCATCTTTTACATCAGCCCCAATAGTGCCATGTGCATTACTGTACCAGCTGCTCATCTCATCAAAGACTACATCTCTGCTCACTCGTAATTCTCGTGTAGTAGGATTGTAGCATCTGTACCCCTTTTGTTCAAGGGAATATCCCACAAGAATACATTTCTCTGCTTTAGGATCCAATTTCCTACGCAACTCATCTGGTACATGCACGTAAGCTATGCAGCCAACACTTTCAAGTGTGCCAAATCAGGCTTTGTACCTGTAAACTTTTCCTCAGGTGTTACATCATGCACCGCAGCTGTAGGTGTCCTGTTCATAATGTACACAGCTGTATTTACAGCTTCAGCCCAGAAATGATGAGGCATGTTCTTCTCATTCATCAATGCACGTGCAACCTCTGCAATGTGCCTGTTTTTCCTTTCTGCGACCCCATTCTGCTGTGGAGTATATCTGCATGTAAACTGCATGTGTATACCATGCATTCGCAGAAAATCTGAAAAATCATTGGAGAAGTACTCTCCCCCTCCATCTGACCTCAATGTCTTGATTTGCATATCTGTCTCCTTCTCAATCATGACTTTGAAGTCTTGAAAGTGACCAAACACTTCACTTTTGTTACGCATGAAGTAGACCCATACTTTCCTTGTATGGTCATCAATGAAAGAGACATAATACCTGCAACCATGTATACTTGCAGTATCGGTTGGACCCCAAACATCTGTGTGCACCACCTCAAGTGGCTTTTTACATACATTGCGCTCATGTGGAAATGAGCCCTTTGACTGTTTTCCAAACTGGCATGCTGCACACACTTTATGCATACCATCCACCTTTTGGGCAAACCTTTTACAATCTGTTTTGATTGCATGCTGCGCAATCTCTGCTCATTGACATGGCCAATGCGTTTGTGCCAAATGTCAACATCAGCCACAACACCTGTGCCCTGTGCAAATGCAGCTTTTACCTCAGGCATGTTTACATTCAGCGTAAACATTCTGCCCACACATTTTCCCTCTGTGATCAGCTTATAGCCATTCTGTAAATCTTCTACATAACAGCCATTTGGATTGAAGCGAACCTGCAAACCCTGCTCAACCATTTGTCCAACAGAAACAAGATTCTTTGTAATGTTTGGGACATGAAGTACATCTGCTAAATACTTTGATTTCCCACTCTTCGTATTTAGAGGTATGTCCCCTACATGAGCAATGGGGTGAGCTGTGTCATCTCCAGTCTGCACATAGCCTGACACATCTGGTTTGCGCATATCTCTAAACCACTCTCCACGAGACGTCATGTGATTAGAGGCACTTGAATCCACATACCAAACATCATCTTGGGTGGAATTCTCTGCAGTCATTGTATTCATTACATGCTGCATAACAAACATGCGCTCGTTTTTGCTGTCATCTGCATCTCTGCTAGTAGATGCATAGTTGCCCTGTTCTCTCTTTCTACTTGCTTTTCCCTTTGGACAGTCACGTGACATGTGACCTCTTTCACCACAAGTCCAACATTCTCTACTATCTGGAGTATGTTGCTGCCTGCTTGATCCTACACCACGACCTCTTTGACTCCCCCTGCCTTGAGACTGGTTTCCCCTGCCACCTGTATTGTTTTGATTTGATTGACCTTCCAGAAATTGGCCCCTGCAACCCCTTGGGCCTCGACCACGACCTCTACCTCTACCTCTGTTGGAGTTAGAATAGAAGGCCTGTTCAGAATTATTTCTGCCATGAGAAGAAGATGTGTCAAGGTTCTTCTCCTCAAGAATAAGCATAGAAATCAAATCTTGGAACACGGGGATGTCATCTCTTGTATTCATGGAAGACCTAAAATGTACATACTCATCTCCTAAACCATCCAAGCATGCACGGACAATGTCATCGTCTTCCACTGAGACTTTAATAGATCCAAGAGCCTCAATGATACTCTTGATCTTCAAAGCATAATCATTGATGGAGAGGTTGTTCCTCTTAACCTGATTTAGCTCCGACTTTAGTTGAAGCTTCCTAGCCTTGGTGTTCACCTCGAACACTCTGCCTAAGTTTTTCCATGCAATGGCAGGGGTTTCAGCATCCTGTAGATAGCCCATCATGCCATCTGTGATGCTCATAGAAAGCCAATACATCACTTTGCTCTGGCCTTGTTGCCAGTCCCTCAAAGCTTTCCTTTGTTCTGCTGTAGCATTTGCCTCGGGAATCTCTGGTTCCTTTTCATTGTCTCCTTCTACATAGTCCCAATAACCTTTTCCTTTTAGGAAATTTGTTATTCTGAACTTCCATGCAGGGTAGTTATTTTTCTCAAGCTTCTCAGTAACAATCTGACTGAAACCGTCAGACATCTTGAAGCACCAAGACAAAATAGATGCAATCTGCAAAAACCTGCAAATCTGCTGAACCTGCTATCGTGGTTCCTGTAACGCTTTCTACACTCAACGAGTGTCCACAATCAAGCGTTTCACAACCACTGTACTTGTACAGTAAATCTCTGTATACTGCACTTTGGAGACCTGTTCTGATTGTGATGCTCTTGCTCTCTTAGCCTCTCTTGCCTGCACCAGGCTCTGATACCATGTAAAGAATGAGAATGCAAGAGAGCTACACAAGACAAGCACAAAGCACACAGAGATGGAAAGCTTCTTCTTCTTCTTCACAGAAAAGAGAGTACAAAATGACTAAGTGCTAAAGCTGAAAAGTAGCACATATGTACATGCGGTCACTAAGTGTGAACTCACTAGAAGCGTACTAGGCTGGCACTATAAGTGTAGTCCAGCTGTAGAATCACTGGCAGAGATCCTCCGTGTCGGTCACCTAACGTGCCAGTGAGTAAATGCCGTAAGCGGCCAAGACCCGTAGTGGATGCCAGCTCAAGGTGTAGAGCTCGACATCTCAACACAAATAGTGGCTTATCTAGGTCAAAGCTTGCTTATAGCCAAGAGGAAATGCTAAAAGAATATCCTCAACCAGAGACAGATGGTCACAAAATTCGTGACAACCACTTGGTCAAACAATGTCCTCATATGGATATCACTGAAGTAAATGCCTATTGTCTTGAGTGTGGCATCACTCACTTGATCCCCGATTGCCCGAAAAACCCAAACCAAATCAGGAAAATCACGACAAATGTATTAGGGATTGTTCAGCTCCCTAATAGCTCAGAAAATGAAAATGTCGTACCATTTCAAGTGGTTACGAGAGCACAAGCTCAAAAGAAAGCTGATGAGAATCCAAAGACAAAGAACACGAAAAGTGACACGAGTCCAAAGACAGATGATGGACCAAAGACACACGCACCTAGTCAGAAAACCAAGACCAAACGAAATAGTTGGAAAGCTAGAAAGACTAGGATGAAAGCACACAAGGAACGAGAGCAAAAATCCCTAGCTGAGAAGCTTACCAAAGAGGCACCTTCTCTTACACAGATGGTTAAACCTCTAGAAGAACCATCCACGGATGAGAAACTGAGAAGTGCTAGTTCAGGAGGATCTCTGTTGGCAGAGAAGGTTAATGAGACATTAGATGCCCTCTTGAAAGCCTATGATGTGAGGATCAAAAACAACCAAACCCAAGAACACAGGTGGATGACATATCCCGATGCGGAACTAGAAAAGCAAAGGTTTGAAATGTGCCAGAAAATGATTCAAACAGCCCAAGATTTACTAGAACCACCAGTTGCAAAACCTGAGGATGTGATCCGTGTCATGCCTACACAAGTAATCCCACCAAACCAGGAACTAAAAGAGCTAGATTCTAGTCATGAGCATAGAACAAACCTCAAAGACCCAGCATTAGAACCAAGGATAGTACTGAATACCATGGATAAATCTTCCGAGGGATTTCACCAAGCTATACTTGAGGATTGTAAAGAGATAAATAGTCTTGACGAATTGTGGAAACAAGTCAGAGAGGCCAATGAAGCCGATGACCTAAGAAGACGAGTAGACAATACTGGTGATGAACGAGGAGTGTTTCTACCACCAATAGAGGAATTTGAGACTGGATCTCAAATGAATCTAGACGTGCGATCGTATTGGGGTGACAAAGGATCTGTACAACCTATGGATAGTCAACCCCATTCGCTAAGAACACTACCATCCTACATGGGAGAGTACGAGACCAAGTCAGATGTGGTTGCAGTCCCATCACAGAGATTGTCTCCCAACAAGGCCATCGATTCAAAGGGGCTAGTAGATATTCTATCTACCCCAGTCACTTGTACAATGATGTTAGCCGAGTTGCTCAGAATAAGACCAAACATGTGGGCTAATGTGGGTAAATGTCTAGAGAAATTTGGTGTAAAAACCCCAATGACTCAAATCAAGGAAGGCATCAAAGAGCTTGAAATGCCTCAACTAAATACTAGGCCAGTTCTATTAAACAAGGTAGGCGAGTATTACGAGGGAGAAGATGGAAACACCACCCTTCCTATGGAATTCAATAAAGCAAAAACCATGGCAATCCTTGACAGTGGAGCTGGTGTGGCCATTGCAAACAAAGATTTTTGGAAAAAATGGGGAAAACCTGCCTTGATATCCACACGAATGACCCTGCAGCTTGCAGACAGACACAAGGAAAATCCCCTAGGACTGCTAGAAAAAGTACTTGTTACTTCTTGTGGCATTGAATATGAACACACTTTTGCTGTTGTTAACTTTGGCAAGAAGAACAACTATGACATCATTCTAGGAAGACCATTCATGCGACAATTGAAAATGGTCCAAGATTGGGGTTATGACCATATATACCTGAGACATATGGAAACCATAACAAAGATAAACTTGAGGGACCATAGCTATTGGGATGTGATGAGAACACCGGTTGGGGAGTTTGATTCTGCCACAGTAGCAGTATCAGAATTTCCAGCTTCGTTAGGTAAGCCAAAAGAACTATGGATGTGTGGAGATTCACAATGTGGCAGCTTGAAACTTGAGGAATGTATCCTAGAGCGGGTTATAGAGGATATGGACTATATCCCAAAGCCATTTCCTGCAGAAGAGTTAGAGCCTTTTGGATGGGAACACATCTTGGCTACTCTGGACGTGTGCGCCGTGGAGGATGCTCCCACAACAAAGTTTTGTGATGAAAATGGCTATGATGTCGTTCCTTATTTTGTAGTGAGTGTAATCCAGGAAAACAAAGAGATCCAGACATCAACAAGCTCTCAAAATACGGAGCAAACAAAGAAATGTGGAGAATCAAAATATGAATAAGACGACGAGTTCTATGACTCTGTAGAACACTTTGAACTTCAAGAAGATCAACGACCCGGGAATCAATGTCATCGCTACACGAATAAAGTGCATCAAAAGTGGATTCCAAAGTCCGCCGTGAAGACACAGCCACCACAAGCATCCTCATACATGGATCCTAATAAGGATGCAAAGACTCAGCTAGGAGGAATACGACTAGAGCAACGAGCTATAAATGCTCTAATCAATGGGCTAGAAAATCCCTCCAAGAAACTACCACTCAGGAGCAAACAGACAGTAACTTTCCACTACTAGCCAAAAAATCAGGGGAAAGTACAAGAAGTCAACCTTCTGAGGATAGTAGCTATAGTGATGAATCTTACGACATCCCCTATCATCAACTCAGGCCATCACTATCACCAACCCCTTCAGCAATAACCATGATAGCTCAAAAGAACAGGACAACAAGCCAAAGCCAAAAAGCTCGACAAATCTGGATACCAAAAAGCCAGATCGGCCAAAAACAGATATGGATCAAGAAGACAAAGATCTCTAATGACAAATCACAAGATCCAACACCAAAACAAAAACAAGGAAAGCGTGCACGAACGGGTAAGAATATCACAAAGTCGCAAGCTTTCACAACTCAGGTTTGGGCTCCAGGCTAAAAGCACGCTTTGGTGGTACAAAAAGGACTGTCCTTGACAACACCTTTGACAAATCTTTGAGTTACAATTTCTACATGTCACATGAAAAATTACCTATCATACTATATATCGGGGGATAGATCTTCAAAAGAAGAATCTAAAAACACAAGGTCCAAAAAGTTTTGACTTAAACTACAAAAAATTTACCAGTCCCCACTTTTTCATTGGTAGAAGTAAAATAGGTCCTTTTTTTGTACCACCAAACCACGCTTTCACCCTCCAAAGAAGTTGATTCAAGCACAAAAAAGTTAGGAATTCATTTGGATTCCAAAACAACCACAGTATCAACTTTCAAAGCCTAAATCCCGTCCCCAACCAAGCATACAAGGGTTGAAGCAAAGACCACTGTCGACTCACACAACAAAAAGGTGGATCCCAAAGAAGTCTCTTCAAACACAAACGAAGCACGGGCAAGTATGGGTTCCCAAACGAGAGCCCGCAACAAAACAGCCAATAATCACAAAGAAATGGTTCCCAAAGAAGAACAACAAAACTGCTGTCAGTGCATCGCCGCTTGAATTCTTACAATTCTTCCTACGATTACAGTATACTTAGAAGAGTGCAAGTCGCTTCAATCAAGCAACGATACATGAGCTTCAAAGACCATTACATTGACTGTGTATGCATAATAGGGCTACATTACAAGGCCTGCATAGGCACAAGTTTTAATTGCCCAAGCACAACACATACCCTTTGCGATACCCTGTCGTAAAGGATGACTCCAAATAGGAAGGGGGGAGGCATTCTGAATGCGGACCTAACATTATGACTATTAGAGGGAAATGTTTTGTGAGATGCATTGAACTTTTGCGTTTTATTGTGATAATTTTTTGACAAAATTTAGAGTATATGCCCTCATAGTAGTGTTACAGAGGAGTATGGGGACAAAATCCATATATGAGCCCCTAGGGACATGTGTATAGTGTACATAGCATTTAGATTTCTATTTGAATGATTTTTCTTTTGTTAAGTTTCTTTAAGATTTTCTTTGTTTATTATTAAGAAATTTTTTTTAAAAAATCCATAATCCACATGAAGAAAAGACTAACGAGAGGCCTGGGCACTACAAAGAGAAGAAGGTACAGGGAAACGATGAAATTTCACGAAGTATGTCTCAGCAGCCACTACAACAGCCGAAGAACTTGTCACAAAGCAGTGTCAACAGGAAACCGACAATTCATAAAAGTCAGAGTCGAGTAGCTAAGCCACAAAATGAGTGAGGTGTTAGTCCCAAAGCTTCTAGTAATATTCTTTGTGGTCTAAGCATCTTAGCTATTCTAGGTACTGCTCAAGCTGGAAGAGTTGAGCATATTTACGTTGCGTCGCTCATGCTCGTATAGGTGAGCAAAAGAGTCGAAGTCTACGTACTTAAGTCTGGTGAAGTGAAGGAGAAGGTCCAAAAGACACTCACGTACTGAGCATAGTGAGATACGAGTGGAGAAACTTCTACATCAACAACCCTTCTTGGAAAGGTGGAAGCTATTGAGACATCTTTTGATGTCACATGTGCTACATTTATTCCTCGAAACACCCATCATCTCCTTCTTTCACATTGCATGCTTTTGTTGACAAATTTCTCATATGCATATAGAGTGTCCCATAATTGGCACTTGTATCAAGCACTCTTTCCATGTTTCACCCAAGCACTCACCTTTCATGAACATGTACTTCACGTTCAACTGCTCAACTCCAATAAGAGCGTATACCAAAGGCATTTTTTTTTCCACCGGGTTTTTTTCCTTTGGTCATCTAGGTTTTAGACCCTAATCTAAAGACACCTATCACCATCCTCTTGTACATATTCCTTCTACATCAACAATAAGGAAATGCTACTCAAATCAATTGACAAATGAATTGGAGCACCAATTTCATATCATAGCATACTTCTCCTCAATGGCGAGTCGAAGAATGGCCTACAATGACAAAAATGCAGACAACACTAACAACATGATTGCATAGGAACAAAGAAGTCCCCAATGAAGAAGAGCAGACATAAAAGTAATCAGAGGATCTCAAAAGATGAATGGTTATGATGATAGATGTCCACTCTAATGGATCATAGTTCTTGTTGTGGTTCGACAAAGTTGCAAGTAGCGCAACAGATGAATCCAAAACGATAGCAAAGACCACATCGCCATCGACAATCAGGTCATGTCGGGGACGACATGAACGCGAAAGGGGGGAGTGTTGACCGCTGGGTCAACAACACAACATAACTCATGTTTTGTAGCAAATTCTTATCTTTTGCGAGTTATGAAATGCTGCGGATTATAGCTATAAACGTCATTTGTAATGAGTAGTTATCCTAGTTTCAGAAGCCGGGGTGCAATGGCACTTCCAGATTGTAAATACAAAGCCATTTGACCCTTTCAACCCCATTTTTGGTTAAACCTAAGGTAGCCTTAGTATATAAGGTACCTAGGTCATTTTGTAAAGGGAGACTTTTAATCATAATCAAAACTTTAGCGCTGCCATCTACTATGTGAGAGAGAAAGAGAGTGAGCGTGAGCTTTATCCTCTAGCTACGCCCGGCTCGCTCAATACATTGGAGATCCGACTGCACCATTGTTGTAGGCTCGAGGAGAGCTACGCAACAACGCCAAGAATTCCACATGAGACGAAGCGCACACGGCGACGCATCTACGAGCTATTTGTGGTCGTAAGTGTATCAAACAATGTCTGTTTTCTATGTGCTAGTAGTCTATTGAATCGTGGCGACATAAGCTACGCATAGGTACTCACAAATTTCAGTTTCGGGCACTTTCAAAATTCTTCTCTGTCATCCTACGCGTTTTCTGCACATGGGTTTAGAGTGAGGGTTTTGAGTGTAGAAGCTTAGGGACGGGTGTATCCTAGTGAGGGGATGGTTTTCCTTAAGTTTCGTACGAATCTGGCATGATTAGGTGAGTTACCTTCCGTATGTGTGTATGTGGCTAGGTGGTGTAGCTGAGAGCAGTGATTTTCTTGATTGTGGTTTAGTTGGCCTTCTAGAGTGTTGTATGTGTAGGATGGTCTCAACCTGACAAGCTAAAGAGATTTCCTCCGTGTGCCTATCGTATCGTCTGTGTCCTCGATTGACAATATACTAATCTAGGTAGTGTTTGCATGCACTTCATGGGTGTGTGAGTCGCTCCCCCAACACCATATTTTCAAGTCCAACTTATCCAATCACTACAAAATCTACTCTAACTCACAATTAATGACTTAAATAGTAACCAAAATTTCTAGATATGCTCTACTAGAGTGTATGCAAGTGTACAAGGAAGAATTCCTCAATTCACACACTCCGTTCTCTAGTTATGCACACATCTTTCCTGTTGAGTCACTTTTACCTACAAAGGCCACAATATGGCATTCAAAAGAAACTTTGGCTCATCCAAGCAACACCGAAATGTAATGTTAACTTAACTACTACTCCTACACCTAATCCAAGCAACAAAATAACACAATATAAAACAAGACCAAGTAAAAGGAAGTGATAGCCGGGTAGATCATAACAGAATTTTGTAATCTAGTCCTGCTCACCACAGCTGCCTTACCAAACACAATTTACAACAAGACTCCAAGTGCAAACTCAATGCACAATCCACTAGACAAACAACTAAGGTCGTCCTAACCTACAAGGAAACCACAAGAGAACGCATGGCTCTTCAGCCTTGAGCAATTAGCAAGCCTCACTAACTCTTCTTCCTGAAGATAAATGTAATGAACTATAACACTTGGGCACTAGGTAAAGAAGAACCTCGCTATGACCTCCTCCGCTAGTGTAAGTCCTATGTACCTAGAAACGGTACCAATGATGGCGGATTGCTGACAGCACTCAAACCAACATAAATATGTCAATTCAAGGATGTAGCCGATACGACTAGTTCATGGAAACCTCAAATGCAATGCCCCAATGTCAATGCACTGAGGAGAGAGGTGTCACTCTCAGGAAAGGAAGCAACTAAGTGGAAAATGCCTAAGTCTCCCTTGCGGTCTAACTAACACTTAAATGGTTGTAGAGGGATCAAATGAAATCTAAATGGCATGAAACTTGAGATTGGGGATCTGTAGGCTATAGGAAATAGGCCCCCAGCATCAAAACCTGCAAATGCTACAATCGGGTAGGTGAGTAACTGCAATTGTTGCCACCTCTCACCTTCACAAAAAAATGACAAATGAGGGGTCATTTCGCTCCTTCTAAGTCCTAATTACCTCTGTCCATGCTTAGTTTCACTTAAAACAACATCAAAAACTCAAAACAAGCCATATAACACACTAAGTGACCTAGAGCTAAAATTGCTCATTGCGTCGTGCACGTGCACACACACACACACACTCTGTCAAGCATAGCACATTGAATAGGTACATGATTCCAGGAGCATGAGTGAGAAACACATGAAGTTTCATTAGCAATGGTTACCCATATAAAGTGTTGTGAGCACGCAAGCGTAGGCGTACTCTTCACTACATGAGCTCCAAAGTAAAAACAGATCCTTAATAATTACAAAATTTGGCATACATACCCAAGGTAGAAAATTGGATGTTTGGTTAGAAAGGGATTGTTACTTCAAACATGGGATGGGCTCTGACATCTAGCCGCTTCATTAAGCACAAATTGGAGACATCCACAAAGCACCTCCAAACATGTTTCCAAATCCTACCACTTGTTTTCTCCTCGAACACTCCAATAATCTCTAGTTGGATCTCACCTCAAAACCGCTAGCTCAAAAAGAAAATTGTGTTGCATTTATATTGAACACGACAAAAACCTTGAAAGGTGGAGTTGTCCTGGAGGAGGTGATTACAACGAATACTACATCCCCTATTTTCACCCATGGTGGTGCACATCTAGTATATCTAGGTTGTAGCAACCAAGTTCAAAAAATTGTGTCGCCCACACCTTGTTCTAGGTTTTCCACAATGGTAGAAAGAAATACTTGTGTAGTATGGCATATGCTGGTAAAAATCACTTCTTTTTGAAAGACAAATTCACATCAATGATTACTCTCATTCCAATGACCTTATCAACTTGAAGAGCATCTATTCCATGGCCTGTATTTATAAAATCCCCAATCAAGAATAATTCAAAGCTTCTGTTGTGTTCATGCAACAAGAAACCTCTAATATTGCATACACCCCTTTCTTTATTTTGATGCCCTTAAGTAGTACTGGTGCTTAAATTGACCACCAAATTATCATTCTCTTCATTGCTCATTGCATATGTATACTTTTGAGTAGGAAAAAATATCTAGATGAATATATTTCCGGCCCCAATAGCTCTTCAAAGAATTAATGCTCTCCCAGCCTTCAAGAGACCTTCTTATTTCTTTCAAACCATGTAGAGTAATTCCCTCTCTTTGAATCATGCTCACGCAATGAAATGCATGGTCCTAGCCTTTGAGCACTCTTGTACAACTGAGTGCAGCCACACTGAGAACAACAAATTCCATCTCTCATAAGTTGTTAGTTACATGCCAGCCTTGGAAAAACCTTGCAAAAATAAAAGAGTTTGTGTATGCATGAGAGTATCCTCTCCAAAGGCGACAATCCATCCTTCTCAATCTCTATCTATTGCAAGGTTCGTGATAAAAGCGCAAAATTGTGATAATGAGTGTATGTTAAATCATTGAACCTATGATTTTTTGGAATTTTAGGACAATCCCCTACACATTTCTAGCAAATTGGTAGCACCAAAGCGCACCATGGCTACCATTGCAAACTATGTAATTAAAAAACTCTCTATAACCTATATACAAAGATTGACATTATTTAGGTATCCATGTAATATAAGGAGTGCTTATTATTTTTGTGGTCACTATAAATATACACACCTACCACATTCTCTAGAGGAAAAAGATTATCTCCTCCTTCTTCATCCATAATAATTCTCCATGCATTGATGTTATCCAAAGTCCAACCATGAGTATGTGTGTAGTTGTAGAAGATATAAGCTACGTTAACCAAAATCATTTCCACATCTCTCAACGTCTTCTCAATCTCTCAAATATTATTTAAAATGTGTGGTACAGACTATTGAATAAAGTTTTGATGCTCTCTACAACAAAACTCTTATGGTGTCTAGTAGCATCCAACATCCATCATCCACTTCTACAAAGTGTTCGGGATATTGCAACAGTAACTTGATTTATTGCATGAGTGATGGGTGCTTTCATGCCATTGCTAGCCTTTAAAAACAACTATTTAGTATAATTCTTGAAAAGGTTCACTGCAAGAATGTGCATCACATCATACACAAGATCCAAACTAATGTCAAATTCATAGAGATGGTACAACCTCTAGAGTGACAATTCTCCCATAAACCCTGAATTGGATAGAGTAGTATTATACTCCTCATTTGTTTTTTTTGTCTTAAAAGTATTTGTAAATTGTGGGAACAGCCTCCAAACAAAGATTGAGATGTCTAAGGGCTATAAATAGAGCTCACTAATCAATTTTATGGACTATTATGACATATCACTGTGACTGGTCACTACTCACTATCATTGCTTTGTATCTTTGGAGCTCTTCATGCTCTTATACCTTTGTAACGAGTCTTACCATACACCGAGCAATATTTTTTAAGAAAATCAAAAATCGAGAAAATATTTATACCGCATGGGCCCATGTTGTCCTATGTGGTGCGATTTGAGCCCCATCCTCAACATCAAGGATGAAGCAAAGGGAAACATGCCACATAGGGACCATGTCTATAGTTTTCTTGTATATTATCTCTCTCTCTCTCTCTCTCTCTCTCTCTCTCTCTCTCTCTCTCTCTCTCTCTCTCTCTCTCTCTCTCTCTCTCTCTCTCTCAAGAATACACACACTACATCACATGTAGCTTTGGTCCCTGTTGTGAGAGCGAGTCACACCACCCATAAACTGCATGCAGCACAACCTAGATCAGCATAATGTTAATCAAGGACACAAATGACACGATAGGAACACAAAGGTAATCTCTTTAGCTCTTCAAGCTGAGACCATCCCGTGCATACAACACTCTAGAGGGCTAACTAAACCACATTCTAGAATCTCACTACTCTCAACTACACCACCCAACCCACATACACACAAACGGAAGGAAACTCACTAAACCATACCATAATCGTATGAAACTTAAGTAACACCATCCGGATCCTCACTAGGATACACCTGCCCCAAAGCCTCTACACTAAAAACCCTAGCTCTAACTAAACCCATCTGTGGAAAATGTGTATGAAGACAGAGTTGTATTTTGGAAGTTCCTACAACTAAAGTCTATGAGTACATATACGTATCTTATGTCGCCACGATTATAATGACTACTTGAAAGAAAAAAAAAAGACATCATTTTATATATTTACAATCTCACCAAGACTAGCACGATGGTCAAGCCAGATCTACGATGTGATGAACAAGCGGGGAGTAGCACCAAGATGAAGCTCACACACTCTCTCTCCCTTCCTCTCTCACACATAGTCTACTGCAGCTTAAAACTTAGATTATGATAAAGTTCTCCTTACAAAATGACCTAGGTACCTTATAAACTAAGACTAGACCTAAAATAGAGTTCCAGGGATAAAATGGCTTTGTATTTACAATCTGGAAGTGCACTTTCACCCCAGCTTCTGCCACTTGACTAACTACTAACGACAAATGATGTTTATAGCTATAATTTGCAGTATTTCATAACTTTCAAAAAGAATAAGACTTTGGTACAAAAATTGAGTTATGTCATGTTGTTGACCCAGCGGTCACCACTCCCCCCCTCCAAATTCATGTCGTCCCTAACATGACGTGGTTGTCAATGTCGATGCGTTCTTTATTGTCGTTTTGCTGATGTAAAGAAATTATAGGCTATAGCCTTTGCACAAGCTCGTCTTGTTTATCAAATGCGATACATAGTCTTCACATGATTCAAGATAATCATAATTGATGACGAACATCTGCCAATTTTGTGTCTTACTCATGTTTAGAAACAACTTCTACAGTTCGTAGAAATGGATGATTGGCTTTCAGATCTTGTGAGCCAATGACAACTTTGTAAGGATTTTGTAGAAACTTTCTAGCTAAACCTTCAACTTCTTTAGGCCAAGTTGCACTCCAATGAAAAGTCTGTCTGTCAGGCCGAATCTGGGAGAGAATTTGTTTTTAACTTGATGTTTTAAACCCATGTCTAGCATTAGATCCACCTCATCAAGGACAAGATATGTAACCCTACAAAGGTTGGTTTGTCTACCATTTGTGTTTGCTCTTATTTGTTGGTGACTCCTTTGTTCCTGCATCAAGGTGATCGAGGTTGCATTTTCCACTGTTATCTTTTGTGCAATCTGTAAATTATTATAGTGCATCTACTTGATACATGACTTAATGAAAGCCGACAAACCCCAATTAATTCCCCAAGTTAGTAAGTTGCATCAAAAGGGCTTTCTCTGACATGATTCGTGGTAGATGACCATCGAGATGAGCTATCATTGTCCATTTGTTCCCAAATTTCATTTACATGATGTAGAAGGTATGTAGGTGGCTATCATTGCTTCAACTTTGAAAAAATTGCATATTTGGCTAGGGGTCAAACCTTTTTTTATGGAAACCCTTAGCTTGTACTCTCTATGCATAGCCTCCTGAAAAAGTTTGTCTTGATTTGGACTTGTATTTGGATTTTTAAGCGAACTTTTTGGATTTGAGTCTCTACAATGACCTATGAGAATCTCTAGCACCTTCTGACTACCAAAAACATGTAGAACCAATTATGATGACAAAAATTTGTCTTGACCATTGGTTGCTCCTGCATACATCTATCACGAAAGATGATTGAGCTATCATATTTGTTCTTGTCAGTAATCTTAGTCCCTTTTGTTTGTTAGGCTTTATTAAGTCATTTACAAGATAGAAGATTTACAATGTAAAGATCTAATTCCTGTATATGGCCTTGTTGTTGCATGAAATGTCTGATAGGCAACTTTACACTTGATGGGTGATTTTGTTTAGTCTCATCACCAACTTTTTTTGTTCTTGTTGTCTAGCCCAGAGTTTTATGACCATTCTACTATAGTCAAAGGCTGACTAGCATTCTTTTTCTTCCCTATGACATTACCCATTGTGCATATGGCTTTCGAGGCACACCTCGTGAAGTTTCGTCATTTTCTTGGACCTTCTTTGTTCTATACTGCTCGGAATTTCTTCAATCTTTTCTTCATCTGGATTATGGATTTCTTTGTGTTTTCTCTCAAGAAAAAAAAACTAAAGAAAACCAAAAATCAACTCAACAAAAAGAAAAATCAATTGAACAGAATTATAAATGCTATGTACATTGTACACATGTCCCTAGGGACTCATATATGGATTTTGTCCCCATAATCCTCTTGTAATTCTATTATGAGGGCATATACTCTAAATTTTGTCAAAAAATGTCAGAATCAAACGCAAAAATTCAATACAACTCATAAAACATTTCCCTCTAATATCCATATATTAGGTCATCATGTAGAATGCCTCCCCCCCTCCTATTTGGAATCTTCCTTGATGAGAGGTATCACCAAGGGTATGTGTTGTGCTTGGGAAATCAAAAAATGTGCATATGCAAACCTTGTAATATAGCCCTATTATGCATACACAGTCAACGCATGGAAAAAATTCATGTTGTGCAAGATGTGGGTATAAGAAATTTTCTTATTGGCATTTGCTAGCGAGGCTTCCTATTCTAAGCAATGTGATGATCTTTGAAGGTCTTGTGCCATTTTGCTTGATTGAAGGTTGTAGAGATTTTTTGAAGGCTTACTTATCTGTTTGATGCTTCTTTGGGATCCATTTTAGCCTTGTGGTTGGTTGTCATATTTGACATTGTTCCTCAGTGATGGTTTCTGGCTTGAAGTGAGCTCTCTTATAATTTTACTATAACCGTAGGAAGAATTGAAAGAATTCAACAAGTGGTGCAGTGACATTAGGTTTATTGGTTCCCTTTAGGACCCATTTTTTCTTGATTACTGGTTGTTTTGTTGATGTTGCTTGTTTGGGAACCCATACTTGTCCCTGCTTTCTTTGTGTTAGAAGACACTTCTTTGGGATCCACCTTGTGTTTGTGTGAGTCTTTAGTGGTCTTTGCTTCAGCTTTTGTACGCTTGGTTGGCGACGAGATTCAAACTTTGGGAGTTGACAACTTAACCGTTTGGAAATCCAAATGAACTCCTGACCTCTTTATGCTTGAATCAACTTCTTTGAAACCCAAATATGAGTTGCAGAAGCTTCTGACTTTGTGATTTTCATAGCCGTTCTTGCACATATAGCCGTTCTTGCACAGTTTGATTGTTTTCCTTTTACCATTGGATCTTGTGGGTTTTCATCAAAGATCTTTGTCTTCTTGATCCATACCTACTTTTGGCCAATATCGATTTTTGGTATCCAGATTTGTCAAACTTTTTGGTTCTGACTTGTTCTTCTTTGATTTTGGCCTTCCTTGGCTGTTATTGAAGTTGTTAGTAAAGTGACGACCTGAGTTCCTGATAGGGGATTTCATAAGAATCATCACTATCACTGCTATCCTCAGCAAGTTTCATTCTATCACTTTTCCTTTGTGGTTTGGCTAGTTATAGAAAGTTATTGTTTGCTTGCTCTTGGGTTGTTGTTTTTGGGAGGACTTTTCTATCCACTTGATTAGTGTGTTGTTAGCTCGCTGAAATGGCTATGTTCTTCCTGGTTGAGTTTTTTCTTCATGTATAGGAGCCACATATGAGGATGCTTTTTGCAGTTGCGTTTTCATCAACGATTTTGAAATCCACTTTTGATGCACTTTATTCTTGTAGCGGTGACATTGGTTCTTGGGTTTTTGATCTAGACAATCTTAACACTAGAATGGTAACATGACACTTTTATGTCCTTGGACACTTTTGTGTCCTGTTAAGTGACCATTTTGCTTGAATAATTTGAAGAGTATGAAAATGAATTTTTAGGTGCTATATATCCACAAAGTTGCCTTATGAGCTGAAAAAAACTTTGCATTTTTTTTTAGTATCGATCTCACCATTAACCTTGCTCTTGCACAACATTTTTGAACCTAAACTGTGTGAAAAAACGGGTCCTGTTTTTGGCTTTTTTTCAATTTTTGGCAACTATACCACTCTAAACTTCATGTTTGTGAGGTTTAGATGGCTAGAGGTTAGGCCTTCATAGTTCTTAACATGTTTTGATGCTTGTAGGGAGAGCTAAGTGTTAAAATTGAAAGTTATGACCAATTTACAAGAATTGCATAATCCTGTTTTTTGGCCAAAATTAGCACTTTTATGATTTTTTTGGTGGCTTTCTTGATATCCAAATTCAATTTTGATTGTGTAAGTGTAATTTATAACATAAAGCTAATCTTCCTTGAGTTTTGGGGGACCTAGTATGCTATATAGCATAGTATATGATGATGGCTGATTTTTTTGATTGCTGAAGAATACGATACATTTTAGAGTAGCAAGTATAAATTTCTCAATATTGCTAGTTTCTTAGGCCAATTGTGTGTATTTTGTAGGTAGTAACCATATCTAATCATAGACTACAAACTTGGCTAGATATTGAGTAGTTTCTATGGGTTTCTAGAGGTCATAATGCTAAATCCAGTTTTTTCATGTTTGATGTATTTAGCACTTTATCATTGCCCCCAAGGTTCCGATTGTAAGAGATCCATTATCATTTTGACAGGCTCCATGGCTCCTTTTGAATCCAGAGGCCCAAAGGGAACTAAGAAAACATGTTCCCATTCAAGTGGCTCTAAAGCTTCCTCAGGAAAGGGTTATGGGATACAATCCATATCTTCAATTTCCCTTTCTAGGATGTATTCCTCTCGCTCTAAACTTCCACATTGCGAGGCTCCATACATCCACAGTTATTTAGGCTAAGCGAACCATGCTAGAAGTTTTGATCCTGCTATTGTAGCAGAATCAAACTCTTCTACCGTGGTTCGGCTCACATCCTTGTAACTATGGTCCTTCAAGTTTATCCTTGTCATGGTTTCCATATATCTCAGGTAGATATGGTCATATCCGCTTGAGGACATTGTTCAGCCAAGTGGTTTCCACAACTTTTGTGACAATCTATGTCTGGTTAAGAAGATTCTTCTTACATTTCCTATTGGCTATAAACAGGCTCTGACCTAGCTAAGCCTCTATTCACAGACCAAAAAATTGTCTAAGCCAATGGTCTAATCCGCATCCTCTAGATCAAAGTTGGATCTGAAAAGTTTAAAATAAGTTTTTCCATTTTGAACGTACAAGGTGCATACAATATTCTACTAGGAAGTCCATGGGTAAGAAGTGTAGGAGCCATGATTATGTAGGCCAAATACTGACCATACAAGGGCCCAGAGAAGAATCTAGATTAGAACCAATAACACTAGAAGATGGAAAAGAGCGATGTGCTTAGAGGAATTTTGCAAAAAGTATGGGACCAACAAGATAGAATGAATGTTGGCATCAATGGTATTATTTCCCATAGTTGAAAAAGACCTAAATGTAGTTCTTCTAGATTAGGAGAAAGCACAAGATCAATGAAAAAAGTACCTAGATAACTTTACTGAGTTAAACCAATGGTAAAGACCAGCTAATATGGATGGAAGGGCTTCAGAAGAGGGAGAAAGCTAGACACCTTGGGAAACTAGATGAGATTTAGCGGACATAAGAAATAGGTAGCAAAACACACAAGCACCTGAACACAATAAGGTACTAGTTAATCAAGATGAGGATTCAACTAGTTAAGTGCTAAGATAATAAGAGATCCATTTCCACTACCATTTATAGACATGATTTTGGATGAGATAGTTGGAAATGAAACGTATAGTTTTTTGGATGGTATAGTGGATACAATCAATTGAAGGTATCACCAAAAGTTCAAGAAAAAAAAACATTCATTACTAAATGGGCAGCTTTCATGTATGTGGTTATGACATTTGGTCTATTTTATGATCTAGCAACCTTTTAACAATGTAGAATGGACATCTTCAGTGAGTTCTTGCACCAGTTTCTAGCAATTTCTATTAATTCCTTCACAATCTTCTCATTTGAAGACATGCATCTTCTATTTTTGGAGGTGGTATTTGAAAGATTCAGAAAGAAGAGGATCTATTTGAACTCCTTTAAAGACAATATTCATGGTCTTGAAGGGATAGCTACTAGGATATGTCACAAACATGATATTGGGATGGTTGAAGGTAAGATTTGAGACGTCTAGTAGGCCAGAGCACCAAAACATAGTTCATTTCTAAGATACATCAATTTCTATCGAAAATTCATTCATTAACAACAAAGGCCATTCCATTATATTATTAACCCAAAAAGTGGTTAAGTTTATCTTGACTCCTAAATATGAAGCCGGTTTCGAGTGTTCGAACGAATCCATCAACACAAAATTGATTCTTTGCTAGTTAAAATGGAATATCATCTTTTATGTTCATATAGATGCTTCTAGCATGGAAATGGAGCTATTTTCCCTCAACCCGATAGTAAAATAATTAAGCCAATAAAGTTTACCAATCAGAGGTTCAATAAGGCACAACATGGTATTCAACCATATAAAGAGAGGCATTGGAAGTGGTATTCAATGGCATAAAGTTCAAACATTATTTTTTGGAAAACTATTTATTTCTATATTGTGGATCATCAGACAAACCTATCTTCAAGATGAAGATGTGTATATGAAATTGGAAAGGTATCATATGCTTTATGTGGGATTGAAAAGGATGATTAAGCAATGGAAAATTATTGATCACCCTAAATAGTAGACATGCAAACTAGTCTCTCATCCAACTTCCATCGAAGTAATTGATTAGATACCTAAGTATATCCTCACCCAAGATGACATTGTAGTAAATCCTCAGGCACAAAAGCTAACAACTATGAGCATACAAAATCAGAGATTTCAACAAGAAGTATTGTTGGGCAATAGGTCATCCTACAAATGCATGCATGGCCTCAAGAATGAGGTCAAAGGGGTCTTCCTAAAGATAAAATTATTTATAAGAGTCCTAGACCACAGAGTAGTTGCAATCTTATAGATCAATCATTACAAAGAGAATGGGGTCTATTAGAGCCTCTTTATTTGGCAATTTAAAAGAATTAAACATTTAGTATTAAGAAAGCAATCAAAGGACACCTTTTGAATTCAAGAGGAAAAATGGATAGTTTATTTGAATTCAAATTTTCCTCCCAAAATGGAATTTAAAATCTAGAAAGTAAAACCATATCATGTAACATATCTATGGAAAGAGATTGGCGTGTAGATTGCAGATCTATAATCTCTGCTCAAATTAAATTGAATTTTGTACTATAGAGGAGTTAAGGAATGCCAAAAGTCATAACTATTCTACCTCCTTTTTTTTGGGGGGAAGTGCATCCTTTAACCACTCTTACACCTCTCTTACACATCCACCATTCTTGCACACGTGGCATACACCTATTTGTCAAAATGTTAATCACCTCTATAATCTCATGGAATATAAAGAGGTCATCTTAGACCCCATTGTATTCCTACAGGTGTCTAGCAACAAAGGGTAGCTCACTAGAATGATGATCAAAGAGAAAGAACAAGCTCTAAAGAGTTTGTTCCATCTGGTCAAAGTCCTTAAAAAAATGATTCAATAGGAAAACTAGATAGTCCTAAATTATAATGAAATAGTGTCAGACTCCCCTTTCATCATGTATGCACTCATCCTCTTCCAATGAAAGAAGATGAAATGCCTTATATCTATTGAGCTTTGTACCCGGTCTACAATAAACCTACACATCAAATGAGAGACATCCAAATTGTGGACTAGATAAGGGAGATACAAACAAAGAAAGGCCATATGGATGGCTTGGAAGTTTTTCCTCACTTATATTGAACATAAAAATATGGTTGCAGAGCTCAAGAATAACTTGATCAATTTCAAAGGAATGATGGGTCAATGGAAATATCAGATCATCTTTCTAATTAGGTACACAAATGAGCTACTAAAACTTGAATTGAAGCCTCAAAGATTTCTAAAAGGAACTTTCCAACAAAGCCAGTCCCAAACTAAATTCAAAGAAATGGATGAGGTTTTGTTCAAAGACAATTAAATCTAACCATTCATACCCAACTAGATGGATACAAACAATATCTATCTATCATAAGCTAGCTACGACAGAAGATTTTATATGACTCTAATATAAAGACCTAGCATGCACTATCACCATAGAAGGTGGAAATGCTTAATAAAAGAAGGGAGCAACTAGAGCAGGAGGCCATTAATAGGATTATCTAGAAGGAGAACTCTACCTTCAACACTCATCAACAACAACAAGGGACGACTAGATCTATACAACCACCATCTCAACAAGTGTAGCAACCTAAAAATAAGAGAGCTCCAGACAAGAGGAAAGCAAAGCAAAAGAGATTAAGCTAAACCAAATCTCTGAGAAAAAATTACATGAAAAAATTCAAGAAAGGGAGGAGGATATAAAAGGTGTGAAACGGCTCTATGGATACCTTGCACAAGGGGTTACATGAACGAGTTACCTAAAACAGTCACCGATAGTTACCAGACACTATATGAGCATGCAGCCAGCCATAGACCAAAGTGCAGGCAACTATAAATAGAAACCACCAATCCCATTTCGGAGATTGGAAATTTTGTATCTATTTAAACTCTAGTTGGTAGATACCTTATAGAGCATATGAGCACCAACTATACTTTTGAACTAGTTTACAAATTTGAATCTACATTTTTCTAGTTGTCTCAGTCCATGCCATTTGCAATCTTCCGTTTCAATTCTATTGTATGCCTGAATTCTCTATCTGGTCTTTTAAAATTTAATTATATTCATCTAATCTAATTTGATATCTAGCATCTGACTCTAAATTTCTAGCTCTAGAATAGGTGTCAAGTGAACAACTTATTCTGTTTATCTTTTTAAAACAATGGATAAATACTTAATTGTTTTGTTGGCAAGTTGAAAAGCTAGCTAGCGATGCACTCCCTCTTTGTCTTTCTTGCTTGTTGTTCCTCTCACTCCTTTTCTCACTCACATCACCATGCCTACCCCTACCCCGACTGTTCAAAGTATAGGTCACACACTAGTTTATATAATGGGGTACAAAAATATCACAACCTTCAACCGAGAGAATGGACCTTATGCCCATGTTACACTGAGCAATCACCTAGTCTCTTTAGGTGTGATCGACCAAGTTTTTGTCTTGCTGAGGATTTTATTTACAAGCCACCCTTTCCCCTTAGCAAATTGTAGTTAGACATGTGCTAAAAACTACAACCCATTAGGTTGCCATCCCTCATACATTAACATACTACATTGAGCATTGCAATCTTGCAAGTTCTTGATTAGAAGCTCCTTGCACTACTCGTGAGTCGTAATCTTAATCCCCTTGTGCGATCCCAAATGCAGGAGAGAGAGAGAGAGAGAGAGAGAGAGAGAGAGAGAGAGAGAGAGAGAGAGAGAGAGAGAGAGAGAGAGAGAGAGGGAGGTTATGGTGATCAGGCATGTAGACAAAGAGGTCAACCCAAAAGTGATGCCCCAAGAATGTGTTTATAATATCAAAATACTTACATTTATAGCCTCATGTTGGTTACTACAAACCTAATTGAATGATCTACAGAGGCCATTCTAACTATCAGTGAGAAATAGGTCTTATTCCTACAAAAAAATGGTGCCCTTTTTGCCCTTCAAATCCCCCAATCCTATTGTAGAAATTTTTGAGATGATCATTGTTGGGAGAGCATCAATATAAGCATCGGTATCACAATTAATATGTATTGCAATTGTATAAATATATCTTCATATATCTCTTAAGAAATAGAGATCATCTATATAGGTTTAGATCTACTAGACTACCATCCTCTAAGGAGCCCTAAGTTTTGCACTATGTTCATCAGCTGTGCACATGTTACATGAGCTTGGGGGGGCTCGTAGGCAACTCTTGCAGGGGATGGGAGTAGTAGGAGATGCTAAGGGACGCCTGGTCTAGAGGCATCATTGCATGCGGGGAGAGGATATGCATTGTAGACGGGTGGGGGTTCTCCTTGGGTGTTAGGAGCTTGGGCACTCTGTGCCTCATGGTGCATGCGATCTACTGGGCTAAATTATTTTTTGTTTCGGGGTTTGGCGGCAACCCCTCCCTCAGTGCAGGAGAATCCAGCTCGCTTGGTCTGGTTCATGTCCATGATATGTGGTGTTTTAACAAGATCTTAGCTATGGTAATCTCTGCTTTGTGGTGGTTTTGATTCGGTATGTGGTTTGGGGCTTCGTCCCCCCTGTTGCATTGGCCTGCATGGCAATGGTTGGGTTTCGGTTGAGGCCTCTGGATGGTGTTATGGTTCTTTTCATAGCGAACGCCTTCAAATCTCATGGTTCTCGGTTCTCTGCTCGTCTGTTAGTGACCTGTTACTTTTGTTGCTGCTTCTTGGTGTTCTTATTTGTTCGTAGCGGTCGGGGTCTGGCTTGTGGAGACTCGATCCAGTCTGGTTGGGTGGTGGTAATTTTTTATGGTCTTCGGGACGTAGGTCTGATTTGTTTTGGCTCTGGCCTCTTGAGGCATGGGGTGCTCTAGTGACGGAAGAGCTAGTGGTTAGAGTCAATTTCGTGGGGGAGAGGGTAGCTTAAGCCCCAGATCCGAAAAAGTGGGAATATTTTGCATTCCCTAGTCAATTCAATGGTCACAATCAACCGGTGATCGTGAGCCATTGATCCCACCTCCCAAAAGGAGGTGTCAATTAGTGATAATGCACACGTGACACCCACACACATGAGATCAAGGGAAATCTTTTGTTACATGGAACAAAGCATATTATCCCCCCCCCCCCCCCCCCCCCCCCTCCTTTTTTTTGTAGAGCAAGTGCTCAAGGTGTTCACTCTACGTAAAACAATCATGTCGCATTCATTCAAGGGATATTATGAAACCCCTTGCGTGTAAATTTTCCATAATTATAATACACAATTTCCTATTCAATTCGTAAGGTTTTCCTCTTAAATGGCACCCCTTTGTAAATAAAAAGGTAACAATTTTTGGGATTAGAAATATTCTTTAGTTGAAATCATGTGATAGGTAAATATATCATAGGTGACCTCCCCGTGCCTAGTGGTATAACCTATCAACATTCAAAAACCCTGTTTTATCGAGGATAACTATTTTGACGATCAAAATTTATGCAACACTACAAGCTATAGTACTAGGATTTAGAAATGTGATGATCGTGAATTTAAAGGTAACCATGATTTTTGGCTTTCTAAAAGAAGCTTCAAAAGAGAAGAGAGTCAGACATGCATTTGAAATATTATTACCAGTAATTACTCATAGAACCTATCTTTTATTCCCTTTATTATTCCCCCTTCTGTAACATTATGTGGTCTTCTTCTATCTATTGTGTGAGTCATTCATTGTATCTTGTCATTTGGTGGTGATGGGACGGCTCGCCTATTTTTTTCTTTCTTTGTCTCCATGGCATGGAGCTGGTGGATGTATGGTGTTGATATTTTAATCTAACTAACTCTCACTCTCCCTTGTTGGGTGCTTCTCATGTGAATAATTGAAATCGGTGCTTAAAAATGACCATTTAGTATATGTTTTGGAGATTTATAACTAAAATGCCCAATTTGTTGAAATCTTCTTCCTTTCATTTTATTAAGGTTATCGTTGATCATTTCCAACAAGAAATTTTCTTCGTCTCCCCCTCCTTTCAACCGGCTGTTTGGATTTTTCAACCAACTCAAGGCTAAATTGAGGCACAATTTTCCCGAACATTGCTCGTAAACAGACATGGAGCTAGTGGATGTATGGTGTTGATATTTTAATCTATCTAACTCTTCCTTGTTGGGTGAGTATTGCGGAAAAAAAAAAGAAAAAAGGATATGTTTTGAGATTTATAACTAAAATGCCCAATTTGTTGACCTTAAAAATCAAAGCCATGGATTTACAGCTGAGATTTTTCATTTTCAACCAGACAATTTACACTAAAACCAAGAGATGTGAGCACTTGCTGAAATCTTCCGTTTAGTTTGTCAATTGATGAATCTTTTCATTTCACAACCTCGATATGATGAATTTCCTTTCATTTTATTAAGGTTCACGTTGATCATTTCCTACCAAAAATTTACACTAAAGATTGGGATGTGAGCAGGATAAGGTTATCCCTTTGGGAATAGTGTTCACATATCTCAATTTGTATTGTAAATTTCGTGGTGAAAATGAAAAGTCCCAATGAAAATGCATTTGACCTTGATTTTCAAGGTCAAAATTTAGGCATTTAGTTATAAATTCTGCAAACATCCTAGATTTTGGTGCAAATAGAGATCTCTATTGACGTCTAACTACATTGCCATTAAGAAACATGGCCAAGAAAATGGTTTTTTGAGCATTGATTTGGACATGTGAGGGGATTCATGATTTCACTCTCTACCTGAGTTCTAAATGATGGTTGAAGGTGTGGGACAATTTCACTCGGGTCATGGGAACGAGTGCAACCAAGCTTGAAGCAACCCTAGTATTCAGTGCTCAAGAAAAATGTGTCTCAGCTTAATATCGTGCCGTTTTCAATTTCGAGAATGCCAATTGAGGGCAAGTGCAAAAGGAGAAATTTTGCCCCACAATAGAGAAAAATAGTGTAAAATTTTGAAATAATAATCTTATTTTTAAAATTTTCCTCTTGGCAAATTCAAGAAAAGGAATTTTGTATGTTTGGGAAAATGGCTTTTCCCGAACACTGCCAATAATGCTCATGGACTATTTGTGATCTGCTAAAATAACCACTTTTGGAAGCTGAGCATGTGAGGGGGAATCTTGGGGATTGATGAGGGCACTCTCTTTCTATGTTCTCAATGATAGTTTAAACGATTTTGGAAGTCGAAGCATCGATTTCTATCCACATATGTACCAGCATTGAAATGACATGTGTATTTTGTTTGTATATATACTACATTAACTTGAAAAGTTAGGATGTCTCGAGCAGCTCTTTATTCTATGCGGATAGCTTTAACAATTTTGCATGTGCTACACATGAGTTATAGACCGTTCAAATTGTTGACCATAAAATTGTCACAGGCATTGCAATTTGCACCTCAATAGGAAACTTAAGCTTAACTCAATCTTTACTGGGTGAGCCAAAGGTCCTTTTTGGACTCTTTGAGCGTACAAACGACCACGTGGCGCCATATAGAAAAGCAAGCACTATGAAAAGCGTGAGAGATGCTTCTCTAATTTGTAGAACGCACAAGCCAATCCATGCCCGACCTGCAAGACCCTCTTTAATGGAAGCCTGCGAATAGGAGTCTGGAGAGTTCGACACGAAGCCTCGCCACCTATATGCTACTGATGTAATCGCTGGAAGGACACCATGCTCATTCTCATGAAAGTCATCGACAACATTTCAGAGAGCTAATTTATGAAGTCGACGCTGTCCTGACTACTCTACTTACAGGTATGGTGACCATTCTCTCAGGATGCCATGTCACAATAGCACTGCGTCAGATTGCGCAAGTCCACAAAAACGCGGAGATGCTTCTTAGCAGTATATTATTAATATGAGATTTGGAATTGGGCGACCCAGACTCGCTGGCTACGTCTAGACAACTCATCAGCACCTACTGCATCTCAACTGCCAACCACACCGTCGTCCCCACCCCGTTCGAGGTCAAAGCCACTCTCGCTTCTTTCTACGACCTACCTCTCACTAGCCTCAGCGTTCGCCGTTGAGGATGGCAAGAGAGCTAACCATGGTTGCTTTAATGTGCAGAAAAAATCGATGCTCACAAGTAACCAACCTTGCAAAGAACTTGAAGACAATGCACTCGATTGGCTCAATATAATACCCATCAATGCAGAGCTGCACAAAACTTCATACCTAGAAGAAGGACGCAAATGAGGGTAAACCTGTCTAAGTTACACGCGGAGCAAGAGTAGATACCGCTTATGACTCTAGAGGCTTCCTTGGGCCACAACTCGATGTCCAAAGGATCTCACCGCCGATGGCAATTAGGACAACACCATCCTCTATGGAGAAGCGCCCATTTCCAAGTTTGAGGTTGGCATCTTCTCCACTGTGAACCACGCTCTCAACGTCATCCTTGCCAAGAATCACACACTTGTAACCCAGACCAACATGACCACCCACTACCACACTTGCTACCATGTGCCCTTTGACCGCGACTACCAGCTCATTCCCATCGTGGAACTCCATTCCAAAACAGGCCGTCCGCTTGTCCTCTCTGAAGGCAATACACTTATGGACATTGGCCGGAACACCACCTGCAACATCTTCAAGCACGCCTCGATAGGGGCACCTACTATTATCATTACCGACCTCCTGCAGGTAGTGGGGTTGTGGCAATGGAGCTAGAATAGTGGCTCCAGGCAAGAACAATTAGAGGGCTCTGAAGAGCTTCTCCCCTAATACGTAGCTGACCCATGTCCAAGTCGACATCATCACTCGCATTTACAGGTCGATATACTCATCTCCACATTTGTTGCACGTTCGCATCTCAACATGAGTTCATAGGCCCGACATTCATCACCTCCTCGCCAATAGCTACATTTTCAAAAGAAGACAATTGGCACTTATGATCTAGACATGTAAACTTTTCAATTTATAAGATGCCTCATAGTAGCAACGTGCTTCATTCCAATGGGACTTTCGCACTGAGAACTTATCTCTACACGGTCTATGACATACAATATAAAGTTCCTTCTTCTTAAGATTAATCAATATCTTGTATCTTTTGTATTTGTCTTGATTCTTGTTTTGTGTCTGTCCTCTGTGTCAGACACAAAACAAGATACAGACATATATTCACAACTATGGACATTTTCGATTGCACAAGCACGACTCCAGCTCGACAACATTGCAAGGTCCGTTATATGTATCCAATTCGCTATGCTCATATGTTTGCTTGGTGCAACACATAAACGCTACAGGGCAGGGCACGACTTCCGTTTCTTATAATTTTTGGAGAGACCACAGTGCCAACTCTCCACCATACTTTTGTGTGGCACTTCTGCATGACGTGCACTGTATATTTAGCATTTTCACTTTGTGCCTAGCTGCAAAATGAAATGTTTAACTATTCACATTGTTTTTGTGTAGCTTGATTCAAACATTACCCTCTGGCTTACATAATTGGATGATATCCATACACATGTACCAACTCGGTAGTGTATTTGATTTTTAAGTCTATTGATGCTTTATTTATTTCTTGAGTTTGTCAATGCTTTCTTCAGTTAGTTGAACTACATGTTTGCCTCATTAGTGCATGCTCCATGGTCTAGAGACTAAATGGTCGATATTACTAGACTGAATGGCAATCTGCAAACAACTACAAAAGTAGGTTAAGGAGTAGGTTAAGTTGCAACCCTTTTGCTCAATTCAATTTAGTAGCCCTTTGTGTATAGGGAGCGCTATGGGACCCAACTTGCTTCTTCTCAATGCTCATGAAGTCCCAAGTTGAGCTATTCTTGGTGCCTAACAATTGGTTCTACTCATCTGCTCATATTCCAGAACAAAACCAGAGGGGATAGCAATTCAAAACTAACTAACCAAGTACGCTCCCAAATCTATCAGATCATGTACAGCAAAGGCCTACCAAGCAAGACTAGTTGTACATGCACACGCAAGTTTTTCCCCTTTTTTGAAATCTGAAAATATGAATCCCCTAGGGGTTTATTTGGGATTAAAGTTAGTTAGAGGCCATCCAATAGGAAGAGGCTCTGCTCCAAGAAGCTTTGGACAGGCTGCAATCGGTAAGCCCCTTGTTATTCTCCCTACTGCTCAAGTTCGTAAAACTCAAGCCGACTTAGAAAACAGAGCATTGATAGGGATGCTAGAAAGGCCTTGTCCCCTTGTGGAAGTATTAAAAGGGTGGATTAAGAATCATTGGGGTCCTCTAGGCGCGGAGGTTGAGACCATCAAGGCGCTCGCAAAGAATCAATATGTGTTTCTATTCAAAAACACGGAAATGGCTTTCAAAGTGCTTAGTGCAGGCCAATGGCTATTAAAAACCTCACCCCTGCGCTTATTCGAATGGCACAAGGAGTATAATGCGGAGAGAGACGCGCTCACAAAATACCTAGTGTGGGTGGAGTTCCCGAACCTCCCTCTACACTTCCATAATCACATTCGGGTTATAGGAGATCAACTTGGGAAAGTGCTAGGAGGAAGGCCGAGGGGAGAATACATCCCGGCGTGGCACCCTAAGGCCCTGATAGAAATGGATACTTCGGTAGATCTCCCTCAGGAGATGGTAGTGGCGCTAGACGATGGGGAATTCTTTGTTCAGCCACTGGTGTACAAATACCTTCCCAACGCATGCTTTCACTGCGGGGTCAAAGGCCACTTTGTCAAAGAATGCCCTGTTAAAAACCCTCAAAGCTCGACTAATCCCACTACCCCTGGCGACAAAGTCAGTAGCAACAACAAAGAAGAACCAGCTAGTCCCCCCCCTCAGTCTCAAGGAACTATGACCCCCCCTGTTGAAAAGTCCGTCATTAGTAGGAACAAAACTAGAGGGCCCAATAGATACGATATTCTGGCCTCCCTCCCTGAGTGGGAGGAATCGAACGTGGCAGACTCCCTAAGGCAAGAATCAGGAGACGAAGGCGACCCAGCATATCGACTTGAGTCCCAAGTCAACAAAGTGGACAGAGAAACCTCGATAGACCTCAATAAGGCCTCCCCTATCCCTCATAATAAGGAAAACTTGGCACCCAAACCTAAGGGAACCGTGGAGACAGGCCCCGCGCCCATGGAGGTGCAGAAAGATAATAAGAGAGCCACTACAACATAACCCAAAGTTATCGACGCCCGTACCTTTCCACGTCCATATCGACGTTCTTACACTCCGTCCATATGCGTCTCGATAACTGCGTCGATATGTGCATGGAAATACGCATAGAAAGATAAAGTTTTCCACGCGTATATCGACGGACATATCGACGCTAAAAATTTGGGGGAAAAAAAGCCGAACCCGCGCACAACGGCCATTTTTGCCCTCAACGCGCGTGTTCTCAGATCTTGGCCAAAACCTGCGCAGCAGGTATTATGGCACTCTTTCCCCCCCCCCCCCCCCCCCGCCCCCCCCCCCGCAACCTCTCTCTCTCTCTCTCTCTCTCTCTCTCTCTCCACATCGTGTGTGTGTGTGTGTGTGTAGGAAAGAGATAGAGAGAGAGAGAGAGAGAGAGAGAGAGAGAGAGAGAGAGAGAGAGAGAGAGCTGTGTGTGTGTGTGTGTGTGTTTATATGTAGGAAAGAGAGAGAGAGAGAGAGAGAGAGAGAGAGAGAGAGAGAGAGAGAGAGCGGTGTGTGTTTGTGTAGGAAAGAGAGAGAGAGAGAGAGAGAGAGAGAGAGAGAGAGAGAGAGAGAGAGAGAGAGAGAGAGAGTGGTGTGTGTGTGAGAGAGAGAGAAGTGTGTGTGTGTGTGTGTGTGTAGGAAAGAGAGAGAGAGAGAGAGAGAGAGAGAGAAAGAGAGAAGTGTGTGTGCATGTAGGAAATTAAAGAGAGAGATAGAGAGAGAGAGAGAGAGAGAGAGAGAGAGAAAGAGAGAAGTGTGTGTGGGTGTAGGAAATTAAAGAGAGAGATAGAGAGAGAAAAATGTACGTAGGAAATTAAAACTAAAGAGAGAGAGAGAGAGAGAGAGAGAGAGAGAGAGAGAGAGAGAGAATTATGGTTTGCGTAAAAAATTAAAATTAAAGAAAGAAATGAAATGAAATGTTATATTAACTCTTCAAAAGGCCAAAGTGACCTATGAGACCAGAAAGTTACAATGTGGTAGACTGATACAAAGTCAGAATAATAAGATGACAAAATGACAAAATAAAATATTATGGAATCCTAAAGTGCTGGGTGTGGACTAAGGAGCTAAAACAGCTAGCTGGGATAGGTAGATCATAGGACATCCAGCATCTGTCGGGCGGACCTCATCAATCTCCTCCATGGTCAGTAGTCTGATCGGGCGTCGTGCGTAACGAGCCAAAGTGACCTGGATCGTCTAATGCAACCTCTGTTGATGTTGTGTAGTCTGGCCTCCGCATTTGTGAGCGTTCATTTTCTCCCTAGCTCAGTCGCTCGTTCGATCAATACGTAGAGAGATAGGGCAATAGACAGCGCGCGCGCGCGCGTGAGAGAGAGAGAGAGAGAGAGAGAGAGAGAGAGAGAGAGAGAGAGAGAGAGAGAGAGAGAGAGAGAGAGAGAGAGAGAGTGAAGTAGAGAGAGAGAGAGAGAGAGAGAGAGAGATCGAGAGAAAATAGAGAGAGAGAGAGAGAGAGAGAGAGAGAGAGAGAGAGATAGGGAAGTGGAGAGCGAGACAAAGAGAGAGATAGGGAAATAGAGAGAGAGAGAGAGAGAGAGAGAGAGAGAGAGAGAGAGAGAGAGAGAGAGAGAGAGAGAGAGAGAAAGAGATGAGTGATATATATATATATATGTATATATATATATATATATATATATATATATATATATAGAGAGAGAGAGAGAGAGAGAGAGAGAGAGAGAGAGAGAGAATAGAAAGAGAGAGAGATAGAGAAGTGGAGAGAGAGATAGGCAAATAGGAAAATACAGAGAGAGAGAGAGAGAAAGATAGAGAGAGAGAGAGAGAGAGAGAGAGAGAGAGAGAGAGAGAGAGAGAGAGAGAGAGAGAAAGGGAGATAGCGAGAGCGAGATCGAGAGAGAGAGAGAGAGCGAGAGAGAGAGAGAGAGAGAGAGAGAGAGAGAGAGAGAGAGAGAGAGAGAGAGAGAGAGAGAGAGAGAGAGAGAGAGAGAGAGAGAGAGAGAGAAATAAAGAGATAGAGAGTGATATATATATAGAAAGAGAGAGAATTAACTAGAGATAGCTACAGAGATAGAGAGAGAGAGATAGATAGTAAATAGAGAAAGAGTTAGGTTGGTTGACCAATTGCATGTGTGAAAAGGACAGAAACTCTCTCTATCTCTCTCTCTCTCCCTCTAGAAGAAACTATGGAACTAAAAGAGGCAGAGGGGTTTTGCCCGCTACATGCATTGCCATGTACACCTGGCAGTGCACGTATGTGTCTACCCATATAGGATTTGACCAATAAAGATGAGATTTTGATCCGGTGGTTTTGATCTCCGTACACCTCTGGACCCAGGTGTACGGAGATTGGGCAAGACTAGAGAATGCGAGGTAGTTTACATTGTGAGGAGTATATATATTAAAACAACATTCATAATCATTGTAGATGGCAACGTCATCAACTAACATGGAGGAGAAGATTGCATGCTTGTGCACGCTCTGCAAGTATCAAATCCTACGCAAGCGTAGGATATGTAATGAGCATGTGCACAAGTACGGAGAGTTTGCTAAAGAAACCGTACAGAATCTACGATACGACTCCTACGGAACGGGCATTGATTTTCGTGACATAGCACCTACATCTGAGAGAGAGAGAGAGAGAGAGAAAGGATTATGCGTGAAGGTCCGACCAATATATAGCCAAGGATGGAAGCAGAAAAGGACTTACAGACAGAAGACGACGGCGTGGAGGAGATGATGGATGCCTTCTTCCAGACAAGCGAGGAGAATGCTAACGAAGCAGCACCAGAAGTCGTGCGCCTATCTCCTGAAGACATGTTGAGGAAGGTGGCACGTCAACCAATTTATGAAGGCGCCAAAATATCGATGCTTCGTACTTGTCTGGCATTTTTGAATCTTCAGCCAGTGTATGAGTGGTCAAATGCAAGCGTCACTGCTTTGTTTAGGTACGTAATTTACAAAAGAGATTTTCCGATTGCAATGGTGACATGCTTGGAGAGCTTTTTAATTTAATGTGGCTTAAACACGTTGTTGCGGGAGCAACTTCTCCCGGCTGGCAATGAAATGCCCCCCTCCAGGCCAGACGCAAAGCAACTATTGACCTCAGTTGGCTTGGAGTACAACAAGATTCATGCATGTCCAAATGATTGCATTCTTTTTCGCAATGAATTCGCAGATTGTCTGTCGTGTCCTAAGTGCGGAACAATGCGCTACAAACAAGATGCGGTTGGCCAGACAGTGCCAGCTAAAGTGTTGCGGCATTTCCCTATTATTCCTAGGATAAAAAGCATGTTTTGTTGTGGTTCCATTGCAAAGTTGATGCGGTGGCATTCTACGAATAGATCCACTGACGCAAAATTTAGGGTGCCTGCTGATTCAAAGGCCTGGAGGCACATTGAAGATACCTAGCCACATTTTAAGAGTGAACCACACAATTTGCGTTTGGGCATGGCAATGGATGGAGTCAATCCATTTGGCTTGAGAAGCTCGTCATGGAGCACTTGGCCTGTGTGCCTTATCAATTACAACCTCCCACCGTGGCTTGCCATCAAGAAGGGTCATTTGATATTAAGCTTAATTGTACCTGGTAAGTTCAAGGCAAAAAACATGGATGTTTATCTAGCTCCACTAGTTGACGAGCTCCAGGAGTTATGGCATGGGATCGACATAGCAGATGCGGTTGAACCAATAGGACAACAACATGCAAGGATCCATGGACTTCTTATGTGGACTATGCATGATTGGCCAGGATACGGAGAAGCTTCTTATAATGGTTCTTGATTTACGAAATTCTCGCTATTCGCAAGCACTTTGCCTTGGCCTGATTCATGCTTTAATATATGCAGGGCTAACAACTTCGGGATACAATGCATGTCCAATTTGCGGGCAGTCTTTGGATGTGCACTATTCTGCCTCTCTTCGAAATACAATTTATCAAGGCCACCACCATTATCTTCCAGATGTCCATCACTTGCGCGAAGGTTAGCTTGGTCGCGTCAAATGTCGTCCTATGCATGTACAAGAGTGGCGTCGCCGATGGGAGCAACATGAGGGGCAACCTGTTCCAAGAATGAAACATTTATCCATTCTCCATATGTTGCCGTACTAGGGTGATCTACTAATTAACCATTTGCTGGATCCAATGCATATATTCAAGAATGTGGGAGAGCTCCTCTTGAAGACAATCATGGGAATGAAAGACAATCGAGCTTCACGAGATGATTTGCAGTCAGTTGGAAAGATGCCAGAGTTGTGGCCTTTGACCAATGTAGCTGGCCAAACAAAACTTCCAAGAGCGCCATGGGTATTGCTAAAAAACGAAGAGCGACAAGTTAAAAGGGTGATTTCAGAGTTCAGGACACCAACAGGATATATGCGATGTCTCAAGATAGCATTCACCCGTGACGATCAGTTGTCAGGACTGAAATCGCATGACTGGCATAATTTCTTGCAATTTATTCTTCCAATTGCGATCAAGGGGTGTTTAACGGAGGAAGTGCGGACCTGCATATACAATATTTCAGAGCTAGTGCGGTGGATCTCTTCCAAGGAGATACGGGAGGAATCTATTGCAGTCGCAAGGGCTAACTCCATTGAGGCAGTTTGCATGATTGAGAAGTATCTACCCACGAGCTGCCTAACTATCCAAAAGCACTTGCTCGTCCATGTAGTAGATGAGGTTGCAGTGGCAGGTACAGTCCACAGACGTTGGATGTTCTTTCTAGAGCGGTTCATGAAAACACTTAAGGGTTTTGTTTGCCAAAAAGCGCGTCCAAAGCAGAGCATGGCATAAGGATGGCTAGTGCAAGAGTCTCTTGTATTGACGACCGAATTTCTATCCGTTTCTAACCCAGAAATGCCTCGACTGTGGAGCGATGAGGAGGATGCAAGACTGGTGGGAGAGGAGCCGCAAGCGCAAGGGGTGCCGAAGAAAATGAACGACGCCATGCGAGAAAAGATCATGAATTTCTGTATACTAAATTCAGCGCCGATGCAAAAATGGCTTGAAAGGTACGAAGAAGAGAAAGAGAGACGCAATAGGGAGCGACAGGATTTCAGGCGAAGCCGAAATACTAGAGGTTTACCCATGCCAGACTATCTCGCTCCTCTACCTGAATTCCCTACAATGGCATGGTTGGACAAGATAGTGAGAGCAGCTCGACAGATCGAAGAACCCATATCTCTAGAAGAGGAAGAGCTGGCTATTGGATGTGGTTGGAAGTATCATACATACATGTCACTGTGGTCGCATGGAAAGCATTTCAGAACACAAAAAATTGACAGCAAAAGAAACACGTTTGACAGTGGGGTAATGGTTAGTTTCATGCAAAAGAGCAGGGCCAGTGCCAGAGACACAAATGAGGGCACTAGCAACCTGGATTACTGTGGTCTGGTGTCAGATATCCTGAAAGTAAGCTTCAGGCGGTTTGAGATGTTTTTGTTGGATGTGAAGTGGTTCAAGGTGATTACTTCTGGTCGCAATGCAACGGTATGTAGAGATGGAAACAAACTTGTGCAAATAGATTCTACAAAGGTTTGGACAGATGCGAGCGACACATTTGCTCTCCCCAAACATTGCAAGCAAGGGTCTTTGTACCAGACCCTTGAGAGCGACAATGGTGGTTTGTGGTTCAGGTTGCTCCAAGAAATAAACAAGTATTTGAAGGGCAAGATCCCCTGGAGGAAAGTCAGTCAGACGACGTCCATACTACTGTGACATTAGATAAGATGGACGAAGGTATGGCAGAGGAAGCTGACAGATATACAAGGGATGATGCAGACGAGCCAGAATTGACACTTGTAGATGAAGATGCAATGGATGAAGACAATCTGCCAAAACGAGTTGGGACAGAGTTATGTTTTCAATTAGAGATAGACGATGATACGGTCCAAGATCTTATCGATGATGCCTCATTCGTCGAGGCCTAGGCCTGTAAGTGTTTGTGTGAAGACGTTGATTTAAAATTAAGCTTAAAGTTAATTTAAAAAACTGTGTTTTGATGCTTTATTTTACTTTCTTTGTGCAAGACTTTAGTATGGCAGACCAATTTCCAGATCCCGCTTCTATGAGTGCAGATGTATTCATGGGCTTCATTACATGGATGACACCTGCTCAGATGGCAGAGGCTCCTCAGTACTGGGTAGCCAGAGGCACGGGTACTACGCCTCCGGGCTTCACACCCGAGGGTCCGATGCCTAGGGGGGGGACACCTATGGGGGGGGGGACGCCTATGGGTAGGACGCCTGCTTCTCCCATCATGGCCGCTTCGACACCTAGGGGTGGGGCAGAGGCAGGTACATCCTCATCTCCGCAGCACAGGCGCACTCGCCGATCTCGGCGATCGGTAGGTGGAGGTGGTGGTTCTTGTGGAGGAGGGTCCACAAATGCTTCGACCCCTCCTCACTCACGACCCCCGTCCTACCCAGGCACACCTCTTGACACACCTCTTGGCACATCTGGGACACCTTGGGGGACACACGATCCTAGTGCCTCCAAGCTCTACACTATACGGGCAGATGGTTCTGTTGACATGGATAGAATCGGAACTGAGATGAGACAGCGGATTCGCCAGCTCGCGGAGCTGCAGTTTTTGACCAGCATTCTGACATCTTAGGGTGAGCAGGAAAAGGACAAAGTCAACTACATAGTGGAGACCATCCTGAGAGAGTACTAGCTTGCTCCGGGTTCAAACGTTGTTCCGAGGAGGTGGATCAAGGGTGTTGCACGGGACACCGTGAAACATCAACGAGATGCAGCTCGAAAGGCTTTCAGGACCGGCTCGCCGAAGCCTTCGGGCATCCCACACGAGACGTGGCTGCAAATCAGGGAGGATGAGCGAACAACGGACACACGGTTCAGACAATAGCGTGAGGCCGCGCGGATACGACAGATGACCAGGGGGATATCTCATCTTGGCATCGGAGGCTTCGACACCTTTCGCTATGAGTTTGTGAGTTTCTAATCCAGTTTTAACTATGGCATTTTTAAAAAAGTGATGAATCGTGTATTCTTATTACTTTGATTTTTGTATAAACGCAAAATCTTGCGATGCATCGAGCCCCGACACGTCAGGAGGAGTCAGATGGATATCGCAGAGGTATCTATGAGATATTGAATGATCTTGATGCTTCAGGAGAGCCTGTAGACTGGGAGGCCTTACAGTCTCGCTGATCGCTTGAGGTGAGACGTTAATATGTGTGAGTTCATTTAATTAAGTAAGTATATGTGAAGTAATATCAATACTAATTTTGTGAGTTGTCCTATGTGCAGGTTGTGACGCATAGTCATCAGTGGACCCGATTTCATATATATGCTTTGCGAGACACAGACACGCTTCTGTGTCTCTTTTTTGTATAGACATATATATATGGTTATGGTTATTGTTCAGATAGTTATTGTTTTCCTTATGGTTATGGTTATTGTCATTGTCATTGTATAGACATGGTTATTTCTCCTATTCTTGTATAGACATAGTTATGGTTCAGGTTTTGTTTATGGTTATGTTTAACTTTCTGGTTATGCTTATGGTTATTGTTGATTTTGTTTATGGTTATTGTTATCTGCATTATGGTTTTGATCAAATTGGTTATGGCCGGTTATGCTTTTAAGTTATGGTTATGGTTCGTTATGGTTATGCTTTTAAGTTATGGTTATGGTTCGTTATGGTCATTGATCTTAAATCTCATGTGAGATCCTACATGGATAGCATGTAGGAGGCGTATACATGATATGGTTTTTTTTTTAAAGTTTATGTAAAAACAAAGGGAACTCTGCCAAAATTTCTGCGAGAGCACGGTTGATTTTGGTGCTGCTCGCTTTCTTGGGCAGAGGGCAGGAAGTCTGGCTGTGGTGGATGTGTCCATATTTTCACTGGGCACAGGCCAGGCTACATGTCCTCTACCCAAGAATTCTTTTTTCTGTTATGGTCGTCGATATACGCGTCTATACTTTCGTCGAAATCTGCGTCGCTATCTGCGTCTATATGCGCGTCGCTATCTGCGTCGCAAATAAAGCCTTTCCACACTTATATCGACGTTGTTTGTGACAGTTTTACAGGGACGCAGATAGCGACGTTAAGCGTCGCTATATACGTCGATAACACCTTTTTTGTTGTAGTGGCCCTCAACTCAGTGTCATAGGCCTCTCATCAGGCTTAGAACAAAAGTCACCAGGATAGAAGAAGCCCTAGATGAAAGTCCTCTCATGGAATATCAAAGGGTTATCTGACCCTTCCAAAGCTAGAAAGATCAAAGCATGGATTGCTAACTACCCTGTAGAAGTGATAGGACTGCAGGAGATAAAGACAACGGGAGTCAAGCTCGATCAAAGACTCGGTGCCATATTCAGGGAACTTAAGTGGACATACTCCTCTCACTCGAAGGGCTCAGGAGGAACCGCCCTAGGAATCCCCAAAAGTTGTAAAACCAATCACAACCTCTCCTCGATAGGAGTATTGGGTAGCCTTGGCAATTGAAGCCCCCCTCCAATGTACCCTAGTTTCAGTCTATGCAGGAGGTTCTTCCAGAGAGAGGACGGCTTTATGAAAAAACCTTAACAGTATACAAGGTCAGGTTATCATGTTCGGAGATTTCAACATGGTAGAAGATCTAGAGGACAGATATCAACGTAAAGGGCAAACCATGGGTGCTTCAGAAAGAAGGGAGTGGGACCTCCTCAAATCTAATTTGGAGCTTTGGGATGCGCGGATGCCTGGGGAATTCACCTGGCATAATTAATCCAAAGGGGAGAATGCCAGGAAAGCAAGGCTGGACAAATGTCTGATAGCTGTCTCACTGGCAAGGATTTTCAACCGCATCAAAGCCAAGCCTCTGCTTACCTCTTGTGCCTCGGACCACTACCCCCTAGTCATCACTATTGATGACAAATGCAAAAAAATACGCAACCACACTGGTTTCACACTGACCCATCCCTCTTCCAGCTTGAAGAAGCGCGTGAAAGTGTCAAGGCCATATGGGTGCAAGAATTCTATAAAGTCTCTACCCCAGTGAAGGCCTGGGTGGAGTCCATTGCTAAAACCCAACACACCCTCATTAGCTATAGGAAAATGGTCTTGGAGATCAGAAGGAAAAGAAAAGACAGCATATACAACGCTTTAATTAACTTGGAATCCTTAAACAACCAAGACGGAGTAACATAGGACAAAATATCAGCTCTAAGACAGCAATTAAGAGTAGAGGAAGAGCTCACCATCAAGAATACTGCAGACTTATTCAGAGTATGGTGGGCAAGAAAGATCAACAAGCCGACTAAGGAGATGTTCAAGCTCCTCAGAAAAAAGAACCAAAGGGAAACCATCCTGCTGTTACAGGGTCTGAATGGCAAAGCTTCATCGGAGGCTGAAAACTTGGAACTGGCCAAATCTTATTTCTCGGACATGCTCAATCCCCTGGAGACAACGTCAGTGGCTAAAATTGAAGCTAGGGTACAGATAAAGAATTGTGGCAAAAAGGTCATCCCTCCTCTAATTGCCTCCCAGTTGGACTTAGACTTATCAATTTGGGAAATCAAACGAGCCATGTACTCTCTCAAGATCAAGAAAATGCTAGGACTGGATGGATTGCTGGATGAATTCTACCAAGCATTTCAGGATGTTATGGCACCTATTTGGTCCTGGTCTGGGAAGAAGCATTGGCTTATGGCACCCTACCTGTCCATATCAATACGAGAGTCATCAAGCTACTGCATAAAAAGGCTCCAAAGAAGACATCTCAAATTGGAGGCCACTAACTATGCTCAACGCGGCTTATAAAGTCTTCGCTAAAGCAATTTCAATCATGATAATTCCAGCTCTTGCTGAATGGATCTCATCCAAACAAAAAGGTTTCATCAAAGGCAGAAGAATCATGGAGGCTATCATCGCAATGTGGGAAGGTATCGAGCATGCGGAAGAGTCAGATCAAGATTACGTCTTTGTGAAAGTCGTCTTCGACAAAGCGTATGATTGGCTAGAATGTTCCTTCCTCATTGATTGCTTAGAAATGATAGGCTTTGGTCCAAAAGTGATCAGATTTGTCCTTACTCTTCTTGGTAATGCTAAGGCTAGAGTCTCTCTTAATAACTCCCTTTCCGAACCCTTCCCCCTTAGTCGATCTGTAAGACAAGGCTACCCACTGGGCCCCCTCCTATTCGCTATTGCAGCAGACTCTCTTAACTGGTTAATTAAAAGAAAAGTAGCCGAAGGCAGCATCAAAGGCATCTCCCTCCCCAAAGGGAAGCAATAGTGTCTAGTGCAATTTGCAGACAACACTAATGGCTTTCTCCACAATGATGATCAATCACTTCGGGAGTTTTGGGAATGCTTACACATCTTCTGCACAGTCTCGGGCTGCAAAATCAACCACTCCAAAATAGGCATCAGAGCCTCGCGCTCCCCCCTCCCTAGGTGGATCCTCGAGCAAGGCTGATTGGTCCTATGGGATGGAGTGATATTTCGACTCCTAGGGATACCATTCGGGTTCAAAGTCACCATGAAGCAAATGTGGGACTAGGTCCTGGAGAAATTTGCAGCTAAAATGAATCACTGGTTAGGATTCCAAGCAAACCTAGCAGGAAGGGCTTTGGTGATCAAGTGATGTTAAAATACTCTTCTTCTCAGGGGGGGGTAGGTGTGTGTGTGCTTATAAAAATAGGAAAATGGTATAACATTTATATCATCTAGGTGTGGTAGATTGGTTATGCCATTTCCCTCTTGAATAACAAGTCTCGAGCTCAACTCTCCTCCTCGGTTTAGGTCTTTTGGGATAGTTTCCTACGGAGTTAAAATACTCTTCTTCTTCTTCTTCTTCGTCTTCTTCTGAAAGGGTGGTGGTAATGCGTGTGCTAGTCTCCACCCCACCGTGCTATCTTTTAGCCTCCCCCTAGTGTACACATTGTCCAGCCGTGCCGGTGGCCTTGCCCATAGGACCCATGTCCTTACATTACCCCCCCCTTGGAGAATCGTTTTCGTCCTCGAAAACGAATGTAGGAAAACGTTTCTTAAGTGCGGAAACATTCTCCCATGTAGAACCTTCTTCAGGTCTATTTAGCCATTTGACCAACACCTCTCGTCTGACATGATGTCTGGTGCGAAGCTCATGAGAATCCAAAATCTTTTCGGGCTCATGAGGAATGCTTGGTGGTGCGATAAGGTCAACTAACACACCTGTGTCAATGACATGATCATTCTGTCCTAGCTATTTTCGTAAATGGCCAACATGAAAAACAGGATGATTTCGTGAGTGCTCTGGAAGAGCTAACTTATAGGCCACTTGACCTATACGTTTGAGAATGGTAAACGGTCCACAATAGCGAGGTGAAAGTTTAGCCACTTTTCCCGTTTTCAGACTTTCTGAATGCTCCGGAACTTTGAGGAAAACCTAGTCTCCTTCTTTGAAAGTAACAAGACGTCGATGCTCATCTGTGTACTTCTTATATCGATCTTGAGCTTGCTTAACATTCTGTCGAGCAACTCGAAGCATGTCAAAATGGTCTTGGAGAAAATCCTTCGCTTGTTGTATCTTCTCCTTAGCCAATCCCACCGTAACTTGTGATCTAGGTTGAAATCCATACAAAAGCATAAATGGACTAAACCCTGTAGTCACATGCTTTGAACTATTATAAGCAAATTCCAATATAGGTAAGTAGTCTTCCCAATTGGGTTGCTTCTTGCTAACGTATGCTCGTAGCATATCCTCTAGCACTTGATTAACTCTTTCGGTTTGACCATCCGTTTCTGGATGATCATTCGTACTTAGATTAAGTTTAGTTTCCAGCTTTTGGAACACAGCTCTCCATAAGTGATTATCGAACTTTCGATCTCTGTCACTAATGATACTAGCTGGAAGATTGTAGAGTTTATATATACGCTCTAAAAATAATCGTGCTAATTCCGGTGTCTTAACCGTAATCTTAGTGGGAATGAATCGACCCATCTTTGTGAGACGGTCTACAACTGCCCAAATGGCATCATGGCCACGATTTGTAGTAGGTAGTCCTACTACAAAATCCATAGAGATACTCTCCCACTTACCTTGTAGAATCTCTAAAGGATGTAAAAGGCCACCTACCTTGAGGCGCTCTGCCTTATTAACTTGGCACTATTGGCAGTTTAGTACATACTCTTGAACATCATGATATAAGCCCGGCCAATAAAATTGCCGTCAAACTAAGACATACGTCTTACGTATACCTGGATGACCAGCACTTGGACTATCGTGACACTCAAATAAGATTTGGCGCTTAGTGTCTGAGTCCTTTAGCACACATACTCTACCTTTGTGGAGTAAGTAGGCATCATCAATGGAAAAATTCGTCCATCGCTTAAGCTCTTCCTGAGTAGGGGTGGAGCTCTGTGTGTTGGAGTTTCTATTTGCGCGTGCAGAGACATGTTGATCTAGCTGTTCAGAGACATGTGAGTGTGAGGGATCCCTTTTTAAAACTGCACTCCACACTTTAGCATATGATTGATCTTGTGCACACTTGCCACGTAATGACTCCAAAAATCCACTCTTTAGTTCCGTGAAAGCAAGTGAATTAATCTGAGGCATCCGACTTAGTGCATCCGCTACTACATTATATCGCCCCTTGAGGTATCGTAGCTTACAATCATATCTTGAAGGATTTCTACCCATCTAGCTTTACGACCCTTCAAGTCTGTTTGAGTAGTAAACCATTTGATACTCTCATGGTCAAAAACTACTTCAAACTCGGCACCATATAAATAGTGTCACCACTTTCGTAAAGCATGAATTATGGCATAGAGCTCTCTCTCATAGACAGAATAATTATGTTGAGCTCTATTCAACTTTTTACTTTCAAAGGTTATAGGTCTTCCCTCCTGGAGAAGTACCGCACCAATGGCTTTATCACTAGCATCAGTCTCTACCACAAACGGTTTAAGTGGGTCGACGATTGCTAGGATGGGAGCAGTGGCTATAGCTACCTTGAGCTGTTCGAAACTGCTTTTTTGGGCTTCTTCCAAGAAAAGGTCTTACTTTTTTCTTTAAGTTGATCCGTCATAGGAACAGTGATTTTGGCATAGTCACGGATATACTGTTGATAAAATCTAGCCATGCCCAAAAATATTTGAAGCTCCTCAACTGTGTTGGGATGTGGCCATCGAAGAATGGCAGCGAGCTTGTCAGTGTCCATCTTGATGCCATAATAAGAGATCACATGACCGAGGTAAAGTATCTCTGTTGTAAAGAAAACGCACTTGCTTTGCTTAGCATACAACGCATTAGCTCGTAGCTGTTCAAACACTAATCGTAAGTGTTCTATATGTTCATCTTCAGTCTTACTGTAAATGAGAATATCATCAAGGAAAACCACAACAAATTTTCTAAGATAGGGATGTAAGACACTATCCATGAGTGTCATAAATGTAGATGGAGCATTGGTTAGACCAAAAGACATAACCAAAAATTCAAAATACCCGAACCGTGTTCTAAAGGCAGTTTTGGAGATATCTTGCAATAGGATACGTACCTGGTGGTATCCTGAACGAAGATCTATCTTTGTATAGTATCTTGCCCCGTGGAGTTGATCAAACAACTCATCCACTCGAGGCAGAGGATACTTGTTCTTGATGGTTATCGCATTTAATCCGCGATAATCTACGCACATGCGCAAAGTACCATCTTTCTTTTTTACCAATAGACTTGGTGATGCCCAAGGTGAAGTGCTAGGTCTAATTAAACTACAAGCGAGGTAGTCACCAACTAACTCTCAACCTCCTTGGGTTTTTTAGCACTCATATGATAAGGTGGTTTACTCATCAGTTTAGTGCCTGACAAGACATCTATGCCATGATGCACATCACGTGTAGGGGGTAAACCCCCTAGTAAATCACTTGAGAACACATCACTATACTCCGTGAGTAAGTGAGTCAACTTTTTCCGTGCAAAAGGAGAAAGTAAACTAGAGTTATGCTGGGATGGAGAATCTTGTAATTCCTATAATGCTTGTTTTACAACAGTTGCACGTTGCTCTATAGAATTTAAACTGAGAGCACTTTGCTCGTTAGATTTGTTAACACTTTGTTTATCAGTAGAATTCATTGCTCTTTGCATACCATTAGTAGAATTCATTGCACTTTGCATACCATTACTAGAATTCACCGCACTTTGCTCTTGAGAATTCACGAGACTTGGAGACAAGCAGTAACACAAAAAGACTTCATCTATTAAATTTGCTTTCTGCAAAATAGAAAGCTCGGCTGTACATATAAGAGGTGCAGATGGTATATTTTTCTCACCAAGAAAAAGAACATGTTTAGCATTGGCCATAAAGGATAAGGATTTGTGTTCATAGCTAGTGTGAAATGTGTTTCCTAAACCATACAGCCACTCCCGTCCTAAAACTACATCAGCACGGTCCATGTTCATAACTTGGAAGTCAAGGGTCATCGTATGATCTTGAACAATATCAACCCCTTGAACTACCGTGTCACATACTTCTTTATCATTGCCAGACATCTGCTCCACCACGTACTTGTGAGAGCAGGGAGTCTGTGTAAGCTTCAATTTCTTGAATAGCTTATAGTTCAAGAAGTTATGAGTTGCACCATCATCCACTAAAATACGACGAACACGTTGTCCGTTAATAGTGCCATGCATGCGAATCAAATCATGGGTGCCAAAGGTGGGCTACCACATTGAAGCATGCACACAACACTTGTGCTTTTCTTCCATATGAAGAACCTCTACAACACAATATTTAGGAGATGAATCTAATGTGAGGCGTTGCACCGTGTGCATGGCCTTTTCTTTGCCTTGCAAAAGAGAAAAATCTTTCTTGTTATGTTGGTCCGAAAGACATCTAAAACACAAATTGTGTTTCTTTGCACGCTCAAAATCAGCAGTGTTGAGAGACCCACGTACGCGGAGTATCTTGTGATTGCTTAGGCTTCTTAGCCTCTTGTGGGCGTGGAGAGGTAGATTGTCTCTTATTCCTTGTGGAACGTGTGGGAGATCTACCTCGCCATTGGCTCTTAGCCACATTGCTCTTAGCAAAAGTATTCTTAGAGTAGGGAACATTTCCTTTCCTCTCTTGGTCATCATCATATCTTTGTGCATGACTAATGGCTTCTTCCAAAGTTTTTGGATGTTGGGTCTTGACATGAAGACAATAGTCTTTGTCAAGACCCCTATTAAAACCCCGTAACTTTTGTAATTCATCTAGACCTTCTAGTTTTAATTCGATTTCTCGATACTTTGAAAGGTACTGTGTGAGAGAGAGGCCAGACATGCGGCATGCAGCCCATGCTAACCAATTCTTATCTTCTTCATTGGAGTCCAAAACCTCTTTGGAGAAAGAAGCTTGAAACGCAGCCCAAGACGGAGGACGAGCATCTATTGGAAATGTCATCCACCACTTATAGGCCTTGCCTTTAAGAGATAGACTTGTTTCCACGGCCGTCTTTATATCCGGGGTGTGTCTCAATCTATGAATATCACTCCATTTGTGTAAGAACATATTGACCGCATCCTTGTTGCGATCACTCTCTTCCCCATGAAACTCAAGAATGGTGATATTCTTAAGTAATGCATTGCTATCTTCTGTAGCACTTGTCTCTTGGACTCCTTGAGTCGTGCGAGCTTGGTTTCCTTGAACTGGGCCACTTGTGGCTCCTTGAGTTGTCTGTGAATTCATAAATTTCACAAGTAACTCTGTAAGATTGGTAACATTTTCATTGAGTGCAGAGAGGTTTCTTTCAAGTACACTTTGGCGATGTTCCAAAGTTTTGAAAGAAGCCATCTCTACAAGCCCATGATCTCCTAGATCATCATCATCATGTATATTAGCGTCAGCAGCACCCGTGGTGCCCTGATTTTGATCTACGTACTCAAAATCAAACGTGTGTGTAGGTGGGATATCCTCAATGGACATGGTAAACACACACTAATGCAAAGAGAGAAAAAGAAACGACAACTTGTACCTTGAGAAATTGAAGTCTTTGTGTTTTGTATGCTCCGCGATTTGCGTTACATACGAACCTCGCCTTGTGAAAATTTGAGTGCTTGACTTGTCGTTCCTTGTAAGAACACTATTGATTCTTCTTCACAAAAACTCGTCATTTTTGTGAAGGCTTTTGTTCACTTTAAAACTACCTCATTGAGGAAAAAAGAATTTTTGGAGGAAAACTTGCCTTCCTCCAAGAAGTGAAAAGGAAGGGTAAACCTACTTTCTTAAAGTTTGAAGCTTTCCCTTTCCTTCTAGTTTTTCTTTCAACATAAGTAAACTATCTTTCCTTGTTCTACACAACAAGGGCCAATAGCTTGACGGTAAAGTGTTTGCCTCTTACCCTCATGGGGTGGATTCAACCTTCCTTCATGCAAGGGTTAAGCGGACCTTCCTTTGCACACAGCCAACGGAAGCCTTTGGAGCCTCGATGTCGTCGAGTTGTCGATCGAGTTTTCCTTGGTTGTGCGATGTGGAGGGCGTAGATGGGGTGGTCGCGGTGGACTGTCGCTGTCTGTCCACGTGCTACTCGCACAGAAAACTGTGCCTATCTTCTTTTTGCTGCACAGCGGAGACGCCGCTGTCTCCGGAACGTGGGAGACAAGAAGGTCGTCACACGCACATGCAAGCCTCTTTTAGCCTCCTCCCAAAAATAGCTCGGATACCAGTGAAAGGGTGGTGGTAATGCATATGCTAGTCTCCACCCAACCGTGCTATCTTATAGCCTCCCCCTAACGTACACACTGTCCGGCCATGCCGGTGGCCTTGCCCATAGGACCCATGTCCTTACATCTTCTCTCTCTCTCTCTCTCTCTCTCTCTCTCTCTCTCTCTCTCTCATATATCCTATCTCTTTCTACCTTAGTGATCTCTCCTCTCCATAGTTCCTTGGTCGTGTATGTGGCGCTGTAGGTGCTCGTTGGTGTCTGAGGATCTTATCAAGGTTGAGCCTGATTGAAGTTGGGATGTACATCAATTCCGAGGCCACTTCATGTCTTCAATGAATCTTCCACCATGTGTTCAGACATGATATCAGTTCCTAATTAGATGACACGACCATCATGGATGCTTGGTAGTGGCTGATCCAATCTTCTTTTGGGCCAAGTTGAGGGAGAAGAGGTTGATCCAGTCCTGTTTTGGGCTCGATTGAGGGAGAAGGAGCTAGTTGGGTTATTCCTAGTTTTTCAAGGTTGGGACTGATTCGCCTATGTAGAGGGTATGGACCATCGTCTATGACCTCTATATATTATCCTTGACTACCCCAACCTATGTTCCCTCATGGGAATCCTGGAGCACCCTTGGTCACTTATATTGATAGTTTATTATCAGCATGGAGAGCCTTTCCCGTCTCTCTCTCTCTCTCTCTCTCTCTCTCTCATTGTTAGATATCTAGTCTCTTTCTATCTTAGTGATCTCTTCTCTCCACATTTACCTTGTTCATGGATGTGGTGTTGTGGGTGCTCTCTAGTGTTAGAGGATCTTATCGGAGAAGCTAGGTTAGAAAGATGATGAATCACCTTAGGGAATGCCCACACACCCGGGGGGGGGGGGGGGGGGGGATTTGTAATTGTTATGGATTACCCCTCTCTACCCCGTAGCCGCACTTTAAAAGGGTTCTATTAGAAATGGGCATGTTACCACCTATCTTTTCTACGTGAGTTGAGCTTGTCGCATCACATTTTGTCAATTAATCCTGCCAATCACCCCCTCCCATGGAGGCCCCCTCTTATTATAATCGTGCATTGTGGCAAAGCTGCCAGCATGGTTTAGAGAGAGAGGAAACTATCCCAAGATATCATCCGACGAGAGAGAGAATCGAAGCGTAAGGAGTCAGTCTCTTAATACGCGCGTCCAACTTCAATACAAGGTCTCATGGCGTCGTCCGCCTGCAGCCGCAAGCTTCATGCCATCGCAGGGCCACAATATCAACCCCATAGTCCGGCTCGCCTTGAAGCTCCTGCAAGAGCCCATAGGCTTCACAAACATCACCCTCATCAACACCCAATTCAACCATGACGTCATCACAGCCAATGGACAATCCCAAGATCTCTTCGCGCCGTCCCTGGATTGAAGCTTCTCAGCTTTCCCAACGGCCTTCCGCCAAAGCATGGCCCCCTTAACGACGGCCGCATTCAGGAATGCGCAGCAGCCATTGACGAGTTACACAAGCCACTTCAGACGTTCATCGAGGACTTGGTGTCTCAAGCTTCCTCTGGTCTGTCAGAGCCCCCCATTACGTGCATCATTTCAGATAGCTACTTCTATTGGATGGCGGATATTGCCGATGCTGTCCGCTTGCCGTGGGTGGCCTTGTGAACTACCCCAGCCCATGGTAGCTTGGCTTACTGCTCTATATCCCCTCTTGCTGCCAAGGGCATCGTCCCTGTCAATTGTAAGCTCCATGACGTACATCTCAAAGCATTATGGGTGTTTAATTATTATGGGAGCTTCTTTTGCTTTGGCCTCCTAACTTTTAAAGAGTTGGATATGGATATCACCAGGTCTGAGTAGTGACTCAACCCAACGATTGGTGGACTGCATTCCCGGTTTGCACTCATTGAAAGCCTGCGAGTTGCCGTCTCTCTTCCACTCCGCCAACGGATCGCCGACCGAATTCTTTTTCCAATGGTCTCCCCGGAGATTCAGCTCAGGCGTGCTGCAGCGTGCAAAATGGCACCTTGGAAACACTACATATAAGCTCGACATAGAGGCCGTGCATGGGTCCGAAGTTTTGGCCGGTGCGACCGTTGCTTCCGCCAGCATTCTTTTCTGGGCAGATGCATACGGCGCCGGCGATGGGGACAAGCCTCTGGACAGAGGGTATGGGTTGCAAAGAGTGGCTAGACAAGCAGGAGGATCGATCTGTGTTGTACAGATCAATCGGCAGCATAGTTCACTTGGCAGCAGAACAGGTAAATTTGCATGCTGGCATTGATGATGATGTTTCGGTCTAGGACGAAGTTTTTGTCTCTTAGCCTCATAATGATGATGATGATGATGTTGTCTACCACGACTTTGTTGTAGGTGGAAGAAGTGGCCGCCGGAGTGGAGGCGAGTGGACATCCATTCTTATGGGTTCTCCGAGTGGATGTGGATGGAGCAACCCTTGCAAATCTAGAAGGCTTCAAAGAGAGAACTAGGCATAGAGGATTGGTTGTGTCATGGGCTCCTCAGCTACTAGTGCTATCGCATCGGAGTGTCGCCTCATTCCTCACGCACTGCGGATGGAACTCCATCCTCGAAGGGATTAGTGGCGGTGTTCGGATGCTTGCTTGGCCTGGCGGGTTCTTGGAGCAGCAGATGAATGCGAAATACATAATGGATGTTTGGCACGTGGCACTCAGCTTCAACAGGGAGCTCACAGAGGAGGGCACCCTCCTTGTGAAGCGAGAGGAGGTAGAGAGAATGATTGTGAAGTTGCTGGGTGGTGATGGTGAGGCTTTCAGAGAGAACTCTCTTCAGCTTCAAAGGATTGTGAGGGAAGCAGTACTGTATGACGAGGGTTCATCACAGGCTAATCTTAGTCAATTCCTTGAGGCCTTAACCCAGCATACAAGTCAGTAGGTTAAGTCACTCCTCACTTGATGAATATGGTCTTGACCTTCATCGAAGAGACCCAATTAGCATCCATCTCTCTCTCTCTCTCTCTCTCTCTCTCTCTCTCTCTCTCCACCGACCCACCCACCAATCAATCAATAAGTTTATACGTAACAAAGCTGGTTGAATTCAACATTGCAAAGAATTTGCAAATAATACACTTGTTAGTCCCCTAACACATTCGCAAAATTATGCAAATGCTATTTTTTGACTTCCTAAAATAAGCCTTAATGAAGTCTAGAGCTAGACATATATATTTGTTTTTGTTACTTTTTTTTACGACATCTGAACTTTGTAAAGCATTGAAATCTATTATTGGATCCTTTCATTTAAGAGGCTCTCGACTTTCTTTTCATTTTATTGTTTTCAAATGGCGCTACCTACTGACAACTTTTACATTTTATTCAAACTAGTACAACGGCACCGCTTCCAACAATGCTATGTGGAAGAAATTTCTTAGCTATATTGTGTATAAAGATGCCACCTTAAATGCTCTCTCTCTCTCTCTCTCTCTCTCTCTCTCTTCTTTGTGTGCACCTCTGGCTCAAGGCACTGTTGTAGCTTCATATGAACGCTAAAATAGTTATAGATAGATAAATAGAGATCAATACACATGAGAAAATAAAACATTTAAATAGTTATAGATAGATAAATAGAGATTGATACAGAAGAGAAAATAAAATATTTAACAGAGCTACTACAATGCCTTGAGAGACACACACACATATATATGTATGTGTGTATAAATATATACGTATATATCTATATATATTTATACACACATACATATATACGTATATATTTATACACACATACATATATATGTGTGTGTATAAATATACATACATATATATATATATATATATATATATATATATATATATATATATATATATATATATATATATATATATATATATATATATATATATATATAGAGAGAGAGAGAGAGAGAGAGAGAGAGAGAGAGAGAGTCCTCGCCGCCAACATCCACAGCTTCTTGCCACCAAGTTTTTTTGCATTTCAAACTTCTATTTTCTATTTAGACCTCTTATCTCTCTCTTATTCACTCTCTTTCCTTTTATCTTTCTCTCTCTAAGTCTTGATTTATCCGCTCTCTCTCTAGGATTCTTGTCTCTCTATACTCTCGTCGGTAAGACGTCTCTCCCTCTCTCTTTCTCTCTCTCTATGTCTACATCTCTTTCCTTGTAGCTTACCACTCTCTATATACTCTCTCTCTCTCTCTCTCTCTCTCTCTCTCTCTCTCTCTCTCTCTAAAAAACCATTTGGGTTGACTTCCTTCTCAAATCATCCTAATTAAGTGGGATGCATCATCTAAGCCCTCTTGGCCCTCCATGTCACTATGAACTACGCGCACCACAAAGGCCTTCCGTATCTCACATACCACTCGGGGTTCACAATGTCCTCAAACAGTAGTGTAGGCTTGAAGAACTGCTATCAGTCGCTCTATGAAGTAAATTCTCTGAAAGATGACCATATTGGTAGGGCTTGTTTGATGGCACCCTTGGCCACCCTGTGTGACGGGTCAACCCATGCCTTATCTCTAGAAGTACTTGCTTGTGATGATGTACCAATTATGAACACCAACATACACACACCATATACTGACATTGCTTGTGGGTATGTCGTGATAGGGATGAATGAGTTCAAATAAGGGTTCATGATGGTTAAGCAAGTGCATGGCTTCATCGAACACTAACAAAAACGAAAAACATTTTCCTTCCTCGAAATCAATTGTAGCCTTGCTAAGAAGGGGTGATGCATCATCTGCCCCCTTCGTCCATGCATTAAAGGGTTAATTGTATTTAGCTACAATCTTTCGTGATTCGTCGGAAGAAGTTCCATCATTTTTTGTTGCACGTGATCTCAAATCTTTGTCACCTATGGACGACATGGTAGAAAATTCTTGTCTGGTGAGCCCTTGCATGAAGGGTTTCCTGCTCCAAGAACTGACCTTTGATCAAAGATTCTCTGAGATATTCAGTGCCACACAATGTCCTCCTATTCTTCCATCCACTTGACTGAAAAATGACTACTGCTAGTGCATAAGGCTTGTCACTTGCACGTCATATGAATGAGTGTACATTATGGAGCATGCTAATGGCATGGCGAGTTATTGCTCACTAGCTGCGGTGTGGTGCAGAGAGAGAGAGATAGAGAGAGAGAGGTTTTCATCTCACATAAATCCCACAACGTCCTCATGCTACGCTAGTTGTGCATAATCGCTATAGGAGCTTTCACATGGAGCTGGAACATTTTCTCATCGCTCTCAAGTTGTGGGGCTACAGTTGCTCTGTGGGGAGAGTCGGCCCTATTTGGACGGTCTTCCAGTTCAGGATGCCATTTTTGCAATATGCAACTTTGATAGGTTTACCCGTAGTTCAACTTTGATAGGCATTTTGTGAATTTTCCTCAGCCGTACCCCCTACTTGGCTCACTAGTAAAGAAATTCATTACTTTTTAAGATTCTCTGAAATATTTCCTCCCCCCCTTTTTACCACATTTGTAAGCATTACCTTTGCTTCGTAGTCCCTACCTGCCAATTGCTATGTGCTAACATACCCACCTTTCACCCAAAGATCAACATACAACTTGGCAAGCCACATCAATGTGCACACATAGCAAGCTTCGGGTAGCCTACAAGACATAGAGAAACAACGAGATCCATACAAGCTGAGAGATAGAGAGAGTTGTGTCTTTAAAAAATACAAGGTTTGCACTCATGTAGCTCTCTTTGTGCACATCACACACACACACACACACACACACAAAGAGAAGAATAAGAAGAGAATTTTAACGTCGCAGGAAACTATCCCAAGAGACCTTAAATATCTATCAAACGAGGAGACTCGAACTCAAAACCTGTTATTCCAATTGAAGAAGGTCTGCATCTATATATATATATATCATATAGATATATATATATATATATATAGATATATATATATATATATATATATATATATATATAGAGAGAGAGAGAGAGAGAGAGAGAGAGAGAGCTATGACATGTCGACCGAAGAAGGTCTGCACTTTGAGACAGAGAGAGTGAGGGAGAGAACTATCCTCGTATGGAAATGACACTAGAGGACCTCTTTATTCCATTTAGGGCAAAATCAACATAAGGAAAAATTGAGCCTTCAATTAGGTACATATCTCCAGAGCCCTTATCTCCACTTGTAATAATGCTACTTGGAGATGTAAATAGGCATACAGACTGCTACTTTACCATATAGAAAAGAGCTACTTTACCATGTAAAAAAGTAAATCTACCATGCTACCACATGACAATTCCATACCCAAAAATGCCCTCTTTTTTCCACTTCACTTGATTCCTACAAAATACCAAATGGTACTATCTATCAAAAAAACAAACCCATTTCCCTTGTTATTTTCTCTAAACCAATTACGTATCCAAATGGAACCATGGAGTCAATTTTGATGCTTCAAATAACAAGCATTACGACAATCCTTGAAGCTCTCCAAGGACTCATGAACCATCAAATTCAGTGATGTGCATCAAATTCCATTAAAACCGTCTAGCAAAGCTATAGAAGCAAGACCCAACAAACAAGCTTGATTTTAGGTTAACAAAAGTAAGCGTATTTAATTAATAAGCTCACAGCCTATCTCCCTCCTGGCAGTTTCTGCTGTAGTATTTCGGCTACAAATGTCGCACCCACTCCAAGCTGAAGGGGCTCGCAAAGGGCAGGTCAGCTAGGTGTGCGAGACTCACCTCCATGGAGCCTCAATCGAGTCCTCGATGCAAAACAGCCAGGTGCGATTCCATTCGATGCGGCAGTGAAGGGCAAAGCAGTAGCGAAGGGAAGAGCCAGATCTGACTGCGACAGCTGTGAAGGAAGACTAAGTTATTCTCTGCAATGTAGGGCAAAACAATGGCGACGAGAGGTAGATCTGGCTACACTAACGCCGATACTGCAGATTGATAACAGAAGAGGACCGCGCTTTAGAGGCTCAAATTTCTTCAACCTCCCGTGCGCGGGATGCCGCCTGAAGGCTGCTAGAGGCCAACCATTATCTTCTTTCCAAACACTTGAGAGAAATATTAGTGAAGGTTTTCAAGCTAAATTTTATAGGTTTCTCAACATCAAATTTAAAATTTAGAGGTAAATCTCAATTTTCGAGCACTGAAATTCCAATCCAACGCTAGGATTTTATAAAAGGGGCACACATGGAAAGCGGGACTCTACATAAAGTAATGCTTTGGTTGATATGTATGTCAAATGTGATCCCTGGCAAAAGCACGAAAAGTTCTTATTGCGCATCCTCTTTGGAATGTCATCACTTGCAACGTGTTGATTATGGGATATACCTAACATGGCTATGACAAGAGAAGAGAGACCGTCATTTATGATCTAATTGCACTTCAAGGGTGCTTTGATTGTTGGGTATGCCCAACATGGTCATGGCAAGGATGCTCTAGGTTATATTAATCAAATGAAAAGAAAAGCCCCTTCTACAAATGCTATCACACTCATGCTTTCGCCTTGAAGGCTTGTGACGCTTCTATTTTGCAAAACTCACAATTGTGAGTGGTTGTATTAAAATATCACCAAGAAATACACAAATCAGCCTCGACGGACAGAAGGTTACAATAGATACCTCGAAGTGCACTATTATCAAAAGTCCAATCCTTTACTCAGCAAGGCTCGGTCAGATGGCGAGGGTCGCCCTAAGCCAATCATCTGAGTCTTGTCGATTTTTAGGTCAAAATTTGAAGCTTTGGCCGGTATTTACACTAAAACTTGTGTGTCCGTTTTCTTCAAGGCAAGCTCAAATACTAACCGGGATTTTATGATTTTAGCCGGTTTAAATACACTATACCCCTATTTTTTTCCTAACACTGATTGTAAATGCTTTGGTCCATATGTAAGCCAAATGTGGTGCCCTTACAAAAGCATAGAAAGTCATTCATGAGCTTTCTATTTGCAATGTCGACTCTTGAAGCACCTTGATTGCAGGATATGTCCAACATGACTATTGCAAGAAGCTCTATGTAGAAGGCGAGGACAGTCTCAGTAGGCAAGAACTGCTCCTTAGAAGGCCGACCAACGGGAACAACTACATTGGCAGTAATTAGAGAAGTTATTGTTGTAACTCTATAAGCCTATAAATAGGAGCCACTACACTATCCGGGGCTTTTTTGGATTTTTGACTTACGGACTTTTGCTTCTAGACTTTTAGCTTCATAAGATTTTGGCTTTCAACTCTATAATCACTTTCTCCTGTAATAATCAATCCTCAGACTTCATCTGAGCTTAAGCCTATTGTACACTGTACTGATTATCTTTGTACTAATGATCTGAATCTATAATACCATTCCAGTCTTCAAGTTTGTGTCTTCCATTTTAGTACATTATTCCAATTGAGTTCTTTGTTTCAGTCCAGTACTTAATTCCAATCCTCACTAACTGAACTCCCTAGATAATCAGTAGATGTGAACTCTAACATTGAATAGATGTCTGAAGAGGCAACCTCTCATTCCATTTCGGAGATCACGATGGCTAGAGCTGATTGCTCTTAGACCAGCGAGCTCTGTCTCCCAGTTAGAATTTTTAGCTACAAACATGCCGCCCAGAGTCAGTCGTGGTCGAAAACCATCAACCCAGTTTTTCACTGATTTCACACGAGTCGACCCTATTCCAGAAGTGTCAGCAAGAGAGTTTGATATTGAGAGGGACCTCGAGAGTGAGACTAAGGCTCAGAGGAGCAGAGTAATGATGAAGAGTCTAGAGACTCTTAGCATTCCAGTCACTCAAGGAGGAGGAGGGTTGAGCGTCAGGAACGCAGAATCAGGACTGAAGGTTCTGTTGGGGGTTGGAGCTAGGGAGGATGCCACCGAGGAGCCATGGCTTGGAGGCTCGGGCAAAAGAGGAACAAGAGAGCGAGAGAGAGAGAAGAGAAGAGACTCGACACTGCTTGAAAAACAAAGAACACGCTTTTGCTATTGTTATTATTCTTTGTGTATAAGCCTTACAAAGTATATAAAGCCAAGAAAACCATGCAAAACATGAGTTCTAAGTGAAGCTAACATGCATGCCTATAAGAGGCTTTTCCCATGGCTGACCAAAAAGGGCTTGAACCCAACAATCCCCCCCTCAAGCCCGAACTGGACAGACCCTCTCATGATACCTCGAGTTTTTGGTGTACTCGTCAACCATGAGTTTTAGGTTTTCTCACAACCAAGGATTTCTGGTTTATCCATAGCTTGGTGCAAGATCAGTAACCCCCCCTTGAACAGATAGGGTGTAGGTCAAATATGTAGCTACCAAAAATGATTGGAGTTTTTGGTTCACTACCAAACCTTGGGTTTCATGTGTACCCAGTAACCTCATGAGAAGCGGTAAAAAAATAGGCTGAGAATTGACAAAAATTGGGAGGTCTTACCATTTATGGATGGCAGTGTCTATAACCCGTACAAAGTTTTGTTATCATGGCATGACAGTAGTTGACGATTTATGGGCTAAAGAAAGGCTTTGACTGAAAGTTTATGATGGTTTTGACAATAGACAAAAGCTGACAAAAACTATGACACTAAACTGGCAAAAATAGTTGATGAAAAAAAAAACTTGTAATGTAGTCTCGAAGCAGGTCTTGATCTTCAGCATCTGTTGATGTATCTCTTGGTTTTTGAAGCAAATATTCTTTGAAAGAGTCGGAAGTTAACTTAGTGATAGAGCTTGATGTGCATGCATTATCTTGTCCATGCTGGAAAACATGTTGATAAGTCCTTGGGTAGGTCGCACATACGTACCGCCAATGGTATTTTGAAATGCTTGATGTAGCCAAGCAATTTTTGTGTGTTCTTACATCCATTTTGATATGCTTTTTCAAGTCTAAGACCTTTGAGCATCCTAAGATGATGATAAGACGATCCTGATGTCCAAATTCAAGCCTTTGAGCAATATGCTGGATTAAATCATATTGATGAAGATGACTGGGAAGAGTATTTTCCTCAAACACTAAAGGATGCGGCAAGAAAATGGTATTACCACTATCCAGCTTGCTAGCTCAGGTCTTATAATAAACTCATCAAGGCTTTCAGGCTTGAGTACTCAGACAACATGGGCGATAAAGACATTCTCTGTGAGCTGAACAAGGTCAGACAAAGAAAATTGCATGTAAGAAGCTATGAGAAAAAGATCAAAGAGTTGACTAGGCAGCTGCAAGAACCACCTTCAGAAAAAAGACTGCATGCATGGTTTCTACATGGATTTCACAGAAAGAAGCTGAGAGAGCAAGAGGTACTTGCACCCACGAAGAAGTTTAATGACTTGGTGCAGAGAGCTCTGAAGCTGGAGCTGCAAGAAGGAGCAAAGCCATAAGAAGCAGAGGTTTAGTACTAGCAGCTCTTCTACGATGAATTCCAACTCTAGTGAGATTTATAGCAGTTCTGATAGTAGTTCAGACGAAAGAGCAAGGATACGGCTTAGAAAGGGTCTTGGTCCCGGTGGAATGGAAACCTCTCATTACATTTTGACGATCACTGTAGCTAGAGCTGATTGCTCTTAGACCAGCGAGCTCTATTTCTGAGTTAGAGTTCTTAGCTACAAACATGCCGCCCAGAATCAGTCGTGGTCGAAAATCATCAACCCGGTTTTGCATTGATCCAAGATGAGTCGACCCTATTTCAGAAGTGTCAGCAAGAGAGTCTGATACTGAGAGGGACCCCAAGAGTGAGACTGAGGCTTAGGAGGAGCAGAGTAATGCTGAAGAGGCAAGAGACTCTCAGCATTCTAGTCACTCAAGGAGGAGAAGGGATAAGCATGAGAAACGCAAAACAAGGACTCAGGGTTCTAAGTCCACACACAAGACATCTGAGGCCATGGGTAGCAAAGGCAATCGTCATAATACAAGCTGGAAGGCCAAGGTAGAGACTCATACTGAAACTGAAAAGGAAGGTCACTGGGAGGCCGATACTGATCATTACAGGAAGTCATTCAGACGTAGTTAGGCTACCAAGACCAGAGGAAACAAAGATGATACAGACATGCATGATTACACTGCTTATTTAAAGATCTCTTTTACAATTTTCAAAGGAGAGAAAATGGACAATCCTGATGTCCACATTCAATCCTTTGAGAAATACGTCAAATTAAAGTATATTCAGAAAAAAGGCTGCATGCATGGTTTCTACATGGATTTCACAGCAAGAAGTTGAGAGAGCAAGAGGTACCTGCACCCACGAAGAAGTTTAATGACTTGGTGTAGAGAGCTCTGAAGCTCGAGCAGCAAGCCAAAAAGGAGCAAAACCATAAGAAGCGTAGGTCTAGTAGTAGCAGCTCTTCTACGGAGAATTCCATCCCTAGTAAGACTTCCAGCAGTTCTGATAGTAGTTCAGACGAAAAGAGCAAGGACAAGGCTAAAAAGGGTCTCTAATTGCATTAACAAATTCCGAATCAACTAAGGTAGAGACGACCAGTGGACCTAAAGAGGAAAATTTAGGGACCAGTGGGACCGGTACTGAGCGAGGCAGATACCAAGGGGGTACTGGCCGAGACCGAGGCCATTGCAATTTCCAAAAGTGAAGTCTTAACTACTATAGTTGTGGGAAATATGGGCACTTTGCAGCTCAGTGCCCATATGCACCCAGTACTAAGGCTACTGAGACAAAAGCGCTAGAACTAGTTCCAGTAATGAGAAATCACTCGGAGTAAAGGGGTGATTATTAAAGAACTTCCAAACGAGCCTATGAAACCTGTCTATTTGAAACCAGTAAATGGACTCAGTAGAGAGCAGTCTAGAAGGCTAAGGGCAAGGATAAAGTAGTTGATGAATGGCAAGAGCAGCGAGAAATGGCAGCTAGGATCATAGAGGATCTAGGTAAGAAGCTACCAGAAAAGCCAGAGAGTTATGATGCTCGTGTTATTCAAAAGATACCAACCCTGTCTTCTGAGAAAAGGTAGCCATATCATTCACAATCTGGAATCTTTGAGACCATGCTTGCTACAGTGCAAGGACTTGTGGATGATCTAGGGCATGTCAAATCATATTTGACTGCAATAGAAACATTGAACGGGGGACGCAGAGTGTCTTTCTAAGTGTGAGTCAAGGCTCAATACATACAACACAACAAAGGATTGGCAATGTGAAGAAAGTCCTAATTCCTCGAGTTCTGATGATAATTCTGATCAGGTGAGAGAAGAGATCTATGTCAAAATCTGTGAACGAATTCAAAAATTGACGATCGAATTAGATGATATCACGAAGATTTTACGTAAAGAAGCAAAGTCTATCAGACAGCGGAGAAAAGTTGAAGCTGGTGCCAGAGCAGTTGATTTACACACTATCAGAGATGATGAGGTGCCGATAATCTAGTTGGATTACAAGGTCAGGAAACAATGGGAGACGCTATCCAGTGTTATACTGGATGGAGGGGCAGGTGTGAATATCCTAGGGACACATCTTTAGCAAAGGATTGGTATCACTAATTTAAAGTCAACACCCTTTAAGGTTAGAATGGTTGATCATAGAGTTGTTCAGGCAACTAGTATGATCAAGTTTATGCAGATTAGGGTGGGTAAAGAGAAATTCAAAACCACCTTTCTGGTACTGGATGTCCAAGAAGCATATTGTATGCTACTGGGACGACCATGGCTTCAGACGGTGCAGTCTATTCGTGATTATGTGAATCAAACCATAACCATTCAGGGAACCATTAGGAGAATCTAGCTCTAGACAAATAACACTAGAAGTTGGAAGTAAGCACTTCAACCTAAGGAGCTTTGCCAAAAATATGGGGTTAAGAAGATTGAACGGATGCTTGTAGCCATGAACATTTTTTTGTTAGTTGAAATTGACTTAAATGGAGTGTTGTTCGACAAGGCTCAAGCTGAGAAACAAAGAAAGAAATTTCCAAATTAGTTTGAACTGAATCCTGGAGAGAGACAATTCAATTCACTAGTCAGCCAGAGGAACCATCTGACTCCATAGAGGGATATTCATATTCTAGTACACCAGTGCACACTGAAGGGGTCACTAGAGTTTAAAATGAGAATCCAAAACTAACAGATCGGTTCAGGGATTATGCTTCGGAGTCACTGACCAAAAGAAAGGGAGGTGGCCTAAATTGGCTGCTCCGAGATGATCAAGAGATTGAAGAGTGGAGTTTGGATTCTGAGGAAAGTCCTCGTTTAATCAAGGTGAATAAGCATCTGAACCCAGAAATGAAGGAAAAATCCAGAGTTATGTTCCAAAAAATACAAAGATGTATTTTCATGGGAACATACTGATTTGAAAGGTGTAGATCTAGAGGTTTGCCAACATAAAATACCTCTAAATCCAGATGCCATATCAGTATGTCTGCAAAGGTACACAATGAATCCAAACTATGGTAAGAAGGTCAAAGAGGAAATTAACAACCTTTTGAAAGACGGATTCATCACAGAAGTCATCAACAGTGATTGTCTATTCCCTATAGTGTTCGCACCAAAGAAGAATCGGAAACTGAGAGTCTGTGTGGACTACCAGAAATTGAATGCTCAAACTATGAAAGATCCCTTTCCATTACCCTTCACCAATATGCTTCTTGATGAGATTTCAAGCCATGATATGTATATTTTTATACATGGCTATAGTGGTTACAACCAGTTAATGATTGCTCCTGAAGATAGGAGAAAAGCCACTTTCATTACTAAATGTGGTGTATTCATGTATTTAGTCATGCCATTTTGTCTTTGCAATACTCCAACAACATTCCAACGTTGCATGATGGAGATATTTAGTGAATTCTTGCACAGGTTTCTAGCTATATCTATGGATGAATTCATTGTATTCTCAACTGAGGAGAAGCATCTACTATTTTTGGAAATGGTTTTTCAGCGATGTAAGGAGAAGAGGATCTACTTGAATCCATTCAAGTCTGTCTTTTTGGTATGGAAGGGACAATTACTGGGGCATATAGTGTCCAAAAATGGCATAGAGATGGCCAATGATAAAGTCGAGTGTGTTCTGCATGCTAAGACACCCCGCATAGAGTCTGAATTGAGTTCATTCTTGGGGTATATAAATTTTTACAGAAGATTTTCTTACATGTTTGCTGTAAAGGTGTTACCTCTACATGATCCAAGGAAGATTAATCAGATGCATGATGTTTCTCATGGAGTTTGAGTTTCTCATATTCCACAAGCCTGGTAAATCTCATTGTGGTGTTGATTTTCTTCCCAGAAGTACTCACGACTACTGTGAAATCTCCTTGAGGGATGAGCCAGTAGATGCAGAGCTGTCTCAGGTGAGAGTTGAGGAGAACTCAGACCCTGAATGGTATGATGTATCCCAGTTCCTTTCAAGAGGAGGATTCCAAGACAATTGGACTCAGAATCAAAAGAAATCTTTGATAATTAAGAGTCTAAAGTTCACCATAATAGGAGGATTGGTCTATAGATTGGGCATAGATGGTGTTCTTTGAAGGTGTGTGCCAATGGAAGGGAGGACACGATGGGGATTCTGGAGGACTCTTCTCCACTGATATCACTTATAAAAAGATTTTGCAAACCGCATTATGGTGGAAAACCCTGATAGCGGATGCCTGAAGTTTCTGCAAGACTTGTGATATATGTCAGAGAATGGACAGACCAATAGCGGCTGATATGACTCCCCTCACCCAGTACAGCCACTGGGAGTATTCATGAAATGGGGTTTGGACTTCATGGATTCATTCAAGAAGGTCACTCCAAGGAAGAACTGATACATCTTGATGGCTACCTGTTATATCACTAAATGGGTAGAAGCCTAGGCTCTTCCAGATAATACTGCCAAATCCAGTGCTGTTTTTTGTTTGAAAACATTATCTGCCATTATAGATGCCCCATTGAAATTGTGTCTGAGCAAGGGGCACATTTCATTAATGACACAATGGAAATTTTAATGGAGATGCTCTCAGTTAAGCACAAGAAATTGACTCCGTATTATCCCAGGTGCAATGGTCAAGCAGAAAGCAGTAATAAAACCATCAAGAATATTTCGACCAAGATTATTCAGAAGGAGCCAAAGCAGTGAGATATCAAGCTCGAGACTGTTCTATGGGCCTATAGAACAGCTTATAAAGTCACCAATGGAATGACACCTTTCATAATGATGTATGGTATTGTAGTTCCTATTGAATTTATAATTCCCAGTCTCAAAATGGCAGTTGAATATGGATTAGATTTGAATCATAATCTCAAACAAAGACTGGAGGAATTATTGCAGCTGGTTGAGTTATGACAAAGAGCCATTCTAGAACAGGAGATTGTTCAGCAACACAGAAAGCATTGGCATGATAGAAGGATAAAGGTTAGGGAGTTTCAGAAGTGTGACTTAGTTTTTCTATATCAGTCCAAACTGGGACCTAAGAAACCGAATTTGAAGATAGCTTGGTCTGGTCCATTTGAAGTTGATTGGGTATTTTCAAATGGCACAGTGAGATAGAAAGACTTATCGGGATTACAGCTACCAGGTGTTTATAATGTAGCCACGATCAAGTTATATTATCCTAATGACAAGGAGACCTCTAGAGGTGATGATATTGGTATTCTAGGTATTGATGACTAGGGATCGTTAGACCCGGCTATTCTAAATCTTTTCCATGTCAACCCAGTATCAGAACCAGTAAAGTCTCAATATGACAAACCAGTGCCGGTGAAAGAGCCAGTGGATTCTCAAAATCAGTACCAGTTTCTATGGGGAAAAGGGCCAACTAGAATAAATGTGTTAATCATTAAGGAGATTATTGAACAAAATGGCCAATTGCATGTGTGCCACGTCTCCATCGGCGCACATAACTCTAGGAACGGTAAGTAGTGGATTGATTACAAGAGTAAGTGATTACAGAGTTGAAAGCCAATAGCTTATGAAGCTAAACGTCTAGAAGCAAGAGCCCGTAAGACAAAAGTGAAAAAAAGCCCCGGATATAGTGTAGTGGCTCCTATTTATAGGCTTACAGAGTTACTATAGTAACTGTTGTAATTACTGCCAATGTAGTTGTTCTCGCTGGTCGGCCTTCTAAGGAGCCGTTCTGGCCTGCTAGGACTGTCCTCCCCTTCTACAACCTTCCCTCTTTTCTTGAATTTTGGTATAAACCAAAATTTCCTTTTGACTGGGCAAACAAATCCACTGCCTGCCATCAGATTTGTTGTTGAGAAAACCAGTCTAGTTTTGTGAGTTGGCGGATGTTCCTCATGATAGTACTCTTTCAATATTTTGAGCTTTATGCCGTACTTCATGCTTGTTGAGTTATTCACACCCATATAGTTGTAATTCCAAGGGTACCCATCCAAGGAGATTCCATTGCCTACTAGATAGTTGGAAAATCCACCATCTGATTCGGAGATAGAACTACCCACTATCCTTCCACTGAACTCGCTTCCTCTTGCCCTTCTTCTTCTTTGGTGCCTCAAAAGTCCCAGTGCCAGCATTGCATGCGGGATTCACTAGTAGTAATAGGGGGATGCCACCTGCGTGCAACAAAACTGCATTTTTAACCCCTATATACGGGACCCTCCTATGTAAAATCTATCCATTTGGCCTTAGAAAACCCCCCTATTGTACACTCACGTGATACCATACAGTAACCCTTAGTGAATACCCCGTGCAACATTGTCCTTCTGAATAAGTCTATAAATGGCATCCTACTCAAGTTGAACCGGCCTTTCTGTGGTTATCTAAAATTCATAAGGCGATAAGTTTTGATGTCGGGATCATATAAATTGTGTTTGCCCTTAGTCAAATGGGTTCTAGACAATTTATGACAATGCGAGGCTATGTGAATCCATCCCTACAAGAGTGGCTAATTTGTCTTCATTCTAGCTTTGAAGAGAATCTCCGCCATTTCTCTGTATTGTGGTCCCACTCCTGGTTTGGCAGTGATATCCTTTTCAGGAATCTTGGAGGACTCCATAGTCAGTTAAAGTAACTAATTTGTGATCTTCGTTAATCCACGGAGCTGGACCTTCCACTACCCCATACAAAGGTTGAACCTTTGCATTTCTCTCTGTAGATCCATGACAATGTCTTTTTTGAGGGTATCATTAACAAGTGATTTCCACGTTTTCCAGTCCGTATTGGCTTGCTCATACCAGTCATGAAGTTCATCACTGGTGCTGAAGTAAGTGAGCCGATCTACTGGTTTTTGATGTTGAGGATACAAAGCTGGGAAGAATCTTGGCAGTTTTGGCTCCTTGGCAGGTAAATCATACAAGAGTACTGGAGAATCAAGCATAAACTCCAAAAAATTGAGAACAGTTTGGTTCTCCTAGTAATTTGGACCAACTGAAAGATTTTTCAAATAGCAGTTGCCTATTCTCCTACTGACATTTGTGTCCAGGGTCCTTTACTGCTGGTAGCTTGATCTTCAAGGATGGCCTGCACCCTTTGATCCAAGACACCTCTGGCAATTTGCATCTGAAGCAAGAGTTCTTTTAATTAAATCCTAACCTCCTTCATACATATGTATGTAGGTATGTTTCCTAGCAGCAAATCCAATTCTGTAGCTATGGAGTGAAGATTTGAAGTAGATTGTCTCTGCCAATGTGAATTGATTGTCATATCATCAAAAGTCAATGTCCACTTAGGTACCCTTTCCAATAGTAGCTGAATACTGCTTGGATGAACAGGTAGGTGACACAACTCTTGATCATGAAAAGTAGCCGTCTTCTAGTGTTGAACCATCTCCCTGGCTTCTACATATAGCCTTTGGAAGAGTTCCAAATAAAAAATAAGAGTTTCATCCTCAAGATACTGTCTAGTAATATGAGCTTGTTGATGCCTTAAACTCCTATTCAGTGTGATGAGCTGTAAAGAGTATTGTTCATCATCTTCAAAAGATTCAATCACAGATTTGGATTTTCCTTTGCTATTGAGAATGTGTTGTGACTGGTGCAGTGGGGGTTCTCTAGCGTTGCCCTTAGTGTGCTGGTCACTGCCTTGGTGCTACTAATCATCCAACTGCTAGTCTTGCTGGTCCTGATCAGTACCTGGATTTCCTTTGTTGGGTCCATGCCCCCCAGTTGCAAATGATCCTCTAGATCTAGAGCCTGAGGGTGGGGAAGGAGGAGAATCATCATCATCATCATCAGGCTTGTCATCCCGTTCCTCTTCATGTTATTCTTCCTGCTCCGACTCCTCTTCATTATCATCTTGCTTATGGATATGATCCATAATGGACTGATTTACCAAGTCTATATTATATTTAGCGATCTTGTCTTGCAGATAATTCTGAATAGACTCAAGGAGTGCCTTCAAATTATCCATTTTCAGGGCTACTTTTCCTTGTAGATTTAGGATATCAGCAAGGTTACTCTATATGTATCTCTCTGCAAGAAAATCCTTTAACACAGTGTGGGTGGCTAGTAGTTCTTAGAAATCTGCACGCTTCATATGAAAGAGAGTTTGAAATTTGTCAACATCTCTTGAAGTAGCTTCCTTCTCTTCTTTTAGTCACCGATTTTTGGTTTCTAGTTTCAAAGTCTTTGTCTGTAGCTCCTTAATTGTTCGAGTTGACTGATTCTCAGTAATAGCATTCCTCAAACTGATCAATCATTTTCCCCTCACGTTCATAAATCTGATATTGGCTACTTCCCAATTCTTCTTTCAGCCTAGCTACTTCTTCATTGGAAACTGATACATCCATCATATGTCCTAAGGAATGGACGATAGTCTTCCATGATGCTTCGAAGGTCGCTGAGTAGTCATCAACTACTGTAGGTGAATCAGATTCAACTGGCTCATAAACCATGACTGGAGCCATATATGGTAATGTTGCAAAATCTAGTGTTTGAAGTACTAATCTGCCTTTGAGAGGGTTATTCCGCAACTGCTACAACCGATCCTTCGTGACCAATGATAAAGCTAGTTCACTAAAAGGAGATTTGGTGACCGGGCTGGCAAGAGCTTTGCACTTTTGTTTGCTAGTATCAACTGTCACCTGTTCAATGCTTGTTATCCATTCAGTTGTTTCTTGTTGCTGGCTTTTTTTAGTGCTGACTATTGTTTGAGTCTGCTCTTTGGAAATTGTTGAAGTTTGGCCTTTAGAAGATTTTTCAGTGGGTAGGGGCTGGACCTGACTCTAAAGTTTCTTTTGTAGAGTGTACTCTTTTCTAATAGAATCTTGGGTTTCTTTGAGCTACTGACCTCAGCCTATGCAGACTTCCTCTTCCGTCCAGTGATCGCCAGTTGATTACCTGGGTCCTCTTCATCTAAAGATAACTCCACATTATCAGTTAATGGAATAGGCTTCGGATTCCAAGACAACTTTACCTGGGAAAAGGCCTCTAGAGCAGTAGCCTAGTACAAAAACTGCCAGACATACCAAGCTTTGAATAGACTCTGTGACTTCAGCTTAGCAGTCTGCTGTAAGACGTTGTGAGATAAAATTTGGCATAGATTGAATTTGGCTTTATCATCTAGCCTTTTTGGCTTTATCATCCAGCCAAAAAGGCCTTTTTGGCATAGATTGAATTTGGCTTTATCATCTAGCCTTTTTGCCAGCAGCATCCCAAACAGTTTCTCAGACACATATGTCGGATTGTTTTTTAGACTAACTGATTTTGCAATAAACTTGTAGGCTGAGGTAACATCCACTGCAGCTATTGGAATCCCTTGCCCACCAGCTTTCATTGTCTTTCTAGCTGCTTCATCTTCCTTAAGAGCCAGACTAAGCTGGTCTGCGGATGATATGGTGGGCTTTTCTCGTTGGGCAGTCTGAATGTAAGGTCTCTGACTCCAACCAAAAAGAGCACCCTTGTACCATGAAATGATCATAATGGAAAAAAGTTACTAATTTTAGCAGTTTTCCGAATTCTGTCAGTGCCATGATGTTTAGAATGTTATAAAGCTTCAAAATGTGAATTAAAATAATTTTTGTGAAAAATTTCCAAAAATAGTAAGTTTTTGGTCACCCGACCCGTCCAGTCTCGACCGTCTCGAAAAACTGCACCCGTACCCCGAATTTGAGAAAAATGCATTTTCGGACCTCGAGGGCTGCTAAATATGGCAGGTACTCGGGCCAGTATGGCTTAGTTAGAGCTTCGTATGGCAATTTACGGCATCAAAATCCGATTCGTATGACCCGTTTTAGCCTAGAACCAATTTTCCTAAAAATTGTCTGGGGAGGTACCGGGGGCCCGGGACTGTGTGGGAACAGGTCCCAGGCCACTCCAGATCAGCTTTAGCAGCTAGGGGGCGCCCTCTTGCTTTGTGGGAGTCTTGGGAAAGCTGCCAAGCCTGCAACTCAGTCTCAGAACCAGTTAACCAAGCCAACCTGACACTTGGTGGGCAGAGAACTGGACTTGCCATGCTTAACTGGAGAAGCTCCCAGATGCAATTAGCAACCCAGATCGATTTTCAGCCTGTAGGAGCCTATTTAAAGACCTGCATACACACACACACACACACACACACTTATGATCACACACACACACAGTGCATACACTCACACCCACACACATTGGGGAGGTGCTGCCGAATCACACAACTATTGAAGAAGAAGCTAGGAGGGAGGTGCTGCCGAATTTTCATCTCAAGAAGCTCGATTAGATCAGAAAATCGAGAAGATTACCAGCTCTTAATCACGGTAATGACATTTTAATTAATGCTATCTGAAAATTCCTTTCTCTACCATCAAAATTTCTCGTACATTATGCCTATTCCTAGTCGGAAATCTCTATGACTACTTTCTAAATTCTCCTTATTCGTACTCTATTATGTAATCATCATTCCATAGCTGAATTATCAGCCATTCTTCACTCTTGATTAATGATTAGAGCATAATTATCAGAATCTTCTCTCTGTAGATACCATAGTAATTAATCGGTAAGCTAGTATTGGTGCAGATTGAGGAGAATCATCATTGTAATCACTCATTAACACTGCAGCTTAATTGAATTCATTTTTCTTATTCATTAAGACATAATTAAGGAGAAATTAATCGGTCATTAAGTCTCTATGAATTGGTTTTTTCTCACACATATGCATAGGGTAAATCTGCATCATCTAATTGCTAGGAAATAGTTTAATCATACTTAATCCAATTCTCTGGTAATTTTAATAGTGAAATCTTAATTATTCTTGATCATGCAAGCCGAATAATTATCTTAGAGCCGGTTCCCATAGGATTATGTGCCATCCTTAATGATTGCTTATGAAAGAAATCTAGACTCTCATATAGGAGGGATTAATTGATCTACCCATTGGACTGTTATGATGCTTGTGAACCTTAGCTCTTTCCCCAAGCTAATCATTTAAAGTAGTGAGAAATGGCCCCGGTTAAGAGGACGCGCTTCGGTGGTGCCCATGATCGCGAAGCAGGAACGAGCAATGTCAACGGAAAAGGGAAGGCTCCCATGGACGAGCAAATACCGGCCATCTCACGGGCCATCGATGAAGAAGTGGAAGAGGTAGATCATATTATTTTTTTTTCAAGTTGTTTAAATTAACATTGCATACGCTAGTTAGTAATGCTCATATCCCTAAACATGTTGGAGAAATCCGACGGAAACCTCGGCATTGAATGCATAGTACATTTAAGTATAAAGTAGGAAAGAAATGATTGATGGGTATGCTGTTTGCAAGAGGAAAGAATGTTTGCTAGGGAAAATTTAGCTCGACATGTTCATTTTATTTCCAATGTTGAATCAGTCCTGACCCCCCTACTGATCACAGGGGGTAGAGTTCCTGGTTAAGGGCTCTTGAATCCACGACTGCTGGTTAAGCGGTGGATACCCACGACTGTTGGTTAAGCGGTGGGAACCCACGTCTTGCTTTCTATGCGGTGGGAGTGTCCATGACGTGCTTTCTATGCGGTGGACATACCTAGTTGTATGGGCAGCTAGGCGACAACGGGAGGAATAAACTCTCGCTGGAGGGGGGATGTTGTACCTCCAGAACATTGGAATTTTTATGAATAAGTTTGAGTAGAATTTTTACTAGAATTCTGTCTTGGTGTTGTTTGCAATACCGGTTGAAGGGCTGTTTTAACGAACCATGTGATTCGAAATTAAACAAGGAATATTTATGTTGAACAACCTTTGTGGTAGTAATTAGGTCACACGATGAAGTGTGAGTGTGGGGGTGGAAAGTGGGGGCTTGGCTCAGGTTGCCAATGCCTACGAGATGGGTGGTCCCGATTGGTCGAGAACTCTCTGTCCCCATAGTGCTTACTCGATATTAGTAATGCTCATTGCCCCTAGAGCGGGGAAGTCTCGAGAGTACGTGCCTCTGAAACATGGGGAAAAAGGCACTCGAGGCTTCTCTCCTCTTGGAAGGTGGGTCATAGGATCGTTAGATAGTTTAAGTACGCTTCCCCTGCGAGATGGAGCTAGATCTCTTTGCTAGTAGGCTCGAACTCGACTCACTTTGTGATGAGAGATCGTCCGCTAGTCGAACCCTGAACCATTTTGTTTGCTTCCGCTATAGATCTAGTGGCCACCAGGTTTACCATCAGATCCGTTGTTTGATACGACGGGGTGGGGACCTCACACCTGGTATCAGAGCTATGGTTTACGAACTGGAAAATGATGTTGTTTGAAATTTTAAAAACTAAGGAATTGTAGGATAGCTCGTACTCAAAGCTTGAGCGTGATGTTGCCCAGAATAATGACATTGGATTTGTCTAGTGGATTGTCTCCTGAGTGATGTTAAAGAGTTTTACTTGTTGAGCTTGTCGGGATTCAGTGGGTTCGACATGATGTTTTTGTTTTTTGAGAAGTCGTTGGTGCGACTAGTGCTGTGGGCAGGTAGCCTGTTGATGCACATAAAGTTATAAGTATGGATCAAAGCTCTCGAGTAAAGTTTTTACCATTATTTATCGGACAATTTTGGATGTATTCAATGGAATTTAAATGGTGGAATGGTTAAAATCCTTTGTGATAGATGTACAGATTAAGTAGGATGGTTAAGCCCAAAAGTTAAATTTCTTCTTGAGTATGGAAAAGCTTAGGTTCATTTGAGAAGAGTGCTATAGTAATGAGTTTTATACCATTGGATAGGCACCGCCTGCTGCTCTCTACTCGGCAGCGCAAGAGAAGAAGCTCCTCCTTAAACAAGCTCAGCCTCCAACCTTTAAAGGCGAAGGGGTTAATGTGGAGAGAGATGCGGAAGTATGGATGGAAGCAATGGACGACTATTTCGAAGCTGCAGGAACCCAACCCGTGAATCAGACCATGCTTGCGATGTTCCGCTTGTCTGGCGATGCCAAGATCTGGTGGAAACAACATTGCAGGGACTTGGATATCAAGGGATCTTCCCAGTCATGGGAAGACATCAAGGCTGCTGTGATGGAGCGTTACTTATCACCCGCCTATAAAACCTTGAAGATGAACGAGTTCTTTTCCCTTCGGCAGCTGACTTCATCTGTCGAAGAATATTATTCAAAGTTTGTCACTCTTCGGAGATATGCTCCTAAGATGACATTGGAACAACAGGTAGCACGGTTCTGCCAAGGACTCATCGACCCCCTGAACAACCGACTAGAAGCTCTCAGGCCAGTAACTTTGCAAGATGCCTTGCTAAGGGCCAAACCATTAGCTAAAGAGATTCAGAGGACTACCCAAGATAGTGAATACTATTTGTCAAAGAGGGCCAGGACAGACAACTGGAGTAATAGGCCAATCAACCCTGCATACGACCATCGTTCGGTAGTAGCTACTACGACAGCTACCGAGTTTCCCAATATAAGATGCTTTGAGTGTTAGGAGTATGGACATTACAAAAGTCGATGTCCAAAAAGAATTTCCCAAACATCCGGTGCTAATAATGTACCTCTGAACATCAACGGGCGAGGTCAACCAAACGGAAGAGGAGGCCGAGGAAGAGGAAACATAGGACAAGGAAGTAGAGCTTTCGCTAATGCCAAAGTGAGACAACCAACTGTGGGTGATGAAGCTGATGAGAGAGCAGCAATGTATGATGCAACTGCTAATCCTAGTGAGCAATAAATCAAGCACCAGAATCTCATCAAAGTTCAGCAGAATAAGACGCATAAAGCGAAAGACTGCTCTATTATCAAAGGTTATCTTTACTTTAGACAAAGGATATATGTACCTAAGTAGTTAGCATAGAGTTTATCCATATGTATTCTTGAGATGAGGACATCTCAAATTTTTCACGTTGGGGAGGTTGTAAGGTCTCTGACCCCAACCAAAAAGACCACCCTTGTACCATGAAATGATCATAATGGAAAAAAGTTACTAATTTTAGCAGTTTTCCGAATTCTGTCAGTGCCATGATGTTTAGAATGTTATAAAGCTTCAAAATGTGAATTAAAATATTTTTTTGTGAAAAATTTCCAAAAATAGTAAGTTTTTGGTCACCCGACCCGTCCAGTCTCGACCGTCTCGAAAAATTGCACCCGTACCCCGAATTTGAGAAAAATGCATTTTCGGACCCCAGGGGCTGCTAAATATGGCAGGTACTCGGGCCAGTACGGCTTAGTTAGAGCTTCGTATGGCAATTTACGTCATCAAAATCCGATTCGATGACCCGTTTTAGCCTAGAACCAATTTTCCTAAAAATTGTCTGGGGAGGTACCGGGGGCCTGGGACTGTGTGGGAACAGGTCCTAGGCCACTCCAGATCAGCTTTAGTAGCTAGGGGGCGCCCTCTTGCTTTGTGGGAGTCTTGGGAAAGCTGCCAAGCCTGCAACTCAGTCTCAGAACCACTTAACCAAGCCAACCTGACACTTGGTGGGCAGAGAACTGGACTTGCCATGCTTAACTGGAGAAGCTCCCAGATGCAATTAGCAACCCAGATCGATTTTCAGCCTGTAGGAGCCTATTTAAAGACCTGCATACACACACACACACACACACTTATGATCACACACACACACAGTGCATACATTCACACCCACACACATTGGGGAGGTGCTGTCGAATCACACAACTATTGAAGAAGAAGCTAGGAGGGAGGTGCTGCCGAATTTTCATCTCAAGAAGCTCGATTAGATCAGAAAATTGAGAAGATTACCAGCTCTTAATCACGGTAACGACATTTTAATTAATGCTATCTGAAAATTCCTTTCTCTACCATCAAAATTTCTCGTACATTATGCCTATTCCTAGTCGGAAATCTCTATGACTACTTTCTAAATTCTCCTTATTCGTACTCTATTATGTAATCATCATTCCATACCTGAATTATCAGCCATTCTTCACTCTTGATTAATGATTAGAGCATAATTATCAGAATCTTCTCTCTGTAGATAGCATAGTAATTAATCGGTAAGCTAGTATTGGTACAGATTGAGGAGAATCATCATTGTAATCACTCATTAACACTGCAGCTTAATTGAATTCATTTTTCTTATTCATTAAGACGTAATTAAGGAGAAATTAATCGGTCATTAAGTCTCTATGAATTGGTTTTTCCTCACACATATGCATAGGGTAAATCTGCATCATCTAATTGCTAGGAAATAGTTTAATCATACTTAATCCAATTCTCTGGTAATTTTAATAGTGAAATCTTAATTATTCTTGATCATGCAAGCCGAATAATTATCTTAGAGCCGGTTCCCATAGGATTATGTGCCATCCTTAATGATTGCTTATGAAAGAAATCTAGACTCTCATATAGGAGGGATTAATTGATCTACCCATTGGACTGTTATGATGCTTGTGAACCTTAGCTCTTTCCCCAAGCTAATCATTTAAAGTAGTGAGAAATGGCCCCGGTTAAGAGGACGCTCTTCGGTGGTGCCCATGATCGCGAAGAAGGAACGAGCAATGTCAACGGAAAAGGGAAGGCTCCCATGGACGAGCAAATACCGGCCATCTCACGAGCCATCGATGAAGAAGTGGAAGAGGTAGATCATATTTTTTTTTTCAAGTTGTTTAAATGAACATTGCATACGCTAGTTAGGAATGCTCATATCCCTAAACATGTTGGAGAAATCCGACGGAAACCTCGGCATTGAATGCATAGTACATTTAAGTATAAAGTAGGAAAGAAATGATTGATGGGTATGCTGTTTGCAAGAGGAAAGAATGTTTTCTAGGGAAAATCTAGCTCGACATGTTCATTTTATTTCCAATGTTGAATCAGTCCTGACCCCCCTACTGATCACAGGGGGTAGAGTTCCTGGTTAAGGGCTCTTGAATCCACGACTGCTGGTTAAGCGGTGGATACCCACGACTGTTGGTTAAGCGGTGGGAACCCACGTCTTGCTTTCTATGCGGTGGGAGTGTCCATGACGTGCTTTCTATGCGGTGGACATACCTAGTTGTATGGGCAGCTAGGCGACAACGGGAGGAGTAAACTCTTGCTGGAGGGGGGATGTTGTACCTCCAGAACATTGGAATTTTTATGAATAAGTTTGAGTAGAATTTTTACTAGAATTCTGTCTTGGTGTTGTTTGCAATACTGGTTGAAGGGCTGTTTTAACGAACCATGTGATTCGAAATTAAACAAGGAATATTTATGTTGAACAACCTTTGTGGTAGTAATTAGGTCACACGATGAAGTGTGAGTGTGGGGGTGGAAAGTGGGGGCTTGGCTCAGGTTGCCAATGCCTACGATATGGGTGGTCCCGATTGGTCGGGAACTCTCTGTCCCCATAGTGCTTACTCGATATTAGTAATGCTGATTGCCCCTAGAGCGGGGAATTCTCGAGAGTACGTGCCTCTAAAACATGGGGAAAAAGGCACTCGAGGCCTTTCTCCTCTTGGAAGGTGGGTCATAGGATCGCTAGATAGTTTAAGTATGCTTTCCCTGCGAGGTGGAGCTAGATCTCTTTGCTAGTAGGCTCGAACTCGACTCACTTTGTGATGAGAGATCGTCCGCTAGTCGAACCCTGAACCATTTTGTTTGCTTCCGCTATAGATCTAGTGGCCACCAGGTTTACCATCAGATCCGTTGTTTGATACGACGGGGTGGGGACCTCACACCTGGTATCAGAGCTATAGGTTTACGAACTGGAAAATGATGTTGTTTGAAATTTTAAAAACTAAGGGATTGTAGGATAGCTCGTACTCAAAGCTTGAGCGTGATGTTGCCCAGAATAATGACATTGGATTTGTCTAGTGGATTGTCTCCTGAGTGATGTTAAAGAGTTTTACTCGTTGAGCTTGTCGGGATTCAGTGGGTTCCACTTGATGTTATTGTTTTTTGAGAAGTCGTTGGTGCGACTAGTGCTGTGGACAGGTAGCCTGTTGATGCACATAAAGTTATAAGTATGGATCAAAGCTCTCGAGTAAAGTTTTTACCATTATTTATCGGACAATTTTGGATGTATTCAATGGAATTTAAATGGTGGAATGGTTAAAATCCTTTGTGATAGATGTACAGATTAAGTAGGTTGGTTAAGCCCAAAAGTTAAATTTCCTCTTGAGTATGGAAAAGCTTAGGTTCATTTGAGAAGAGTGCTATAGTAATGAGTTTTATACCATTGGATAGGCACCGCCTGCTGCTCTCTACTCGGCAGCGCAAGAGAAGAAGCTCCTCCTTAAACAAGCTCAGCCTCCAACCTTTAAAGGCGAAGGGGTTAATGTGGAGAGAGATGCGGAAGTATGGATGGAAGCAATGGACGACTATTTCGAAGCTGCAGGAACCCAACCCGTGAATCAGACCATGCTTGCGATGTTCCGCTTGTCTGGCGATGCCAAGATCTGGTGGAAACAACATTGCAGGGACTTGGATATCAAGGGATCTTCCCAGTCATGGGAAGACATCAAGGCTGCTGTGATGGAGCGTTACTTATCACCCGCCTATAAAACCTTGAAGATGAACGAGTTCTTTTCCCTTCGGCAGCTGACTTCATCTGTCGAAGAATATTATTCAAAGTTTGTCACTCTTCGGAGATATGCTCCTAAGATGACATTGGAACAACAGGTAGCACGGTTCTGCCAAGGACTCATCGACCCCCTGAACAACCGACTAGAAGCTCTCAGGCCAGTAACTTTGCAAGATGCCTTGCTAAGGGCCAAACCGTTAGCTAAAGAGATTCAGAGGACTACCCAAGATAGTGAATACTATTTGTCAAAGAGGGCCAGGACAGACAACTGGAGTAATAGACCAATCAACCCTGCATACGACCATCGTTCGGTAGTAGCTACTACGACAGCTACCGAGTTTCCCAATATAAGATGCTTTGAGTGTTAGGAGTATGGACATTACAAAAGTCGATGTCCAAAAAGAATTTCCCAAACATCCGGTGCTAATAATGTACCTCTGATCATCAATGGGCGAGGTCAACCAAACGGAAGAGGAGGCCGAGGAAGAGGAAACATAGGACAAGGAAGTAGAGCTTTCGCTAATGCCGCAGTGAGACAACCAACTGTGGGTGATGAAGCTGATGAGAGAGCAGCAATGTATGATGCAACTGCTAATCCTAGTGAGCAATAAATCAAGCACCAGAATCTCATCAAAGTTCAGCAGAATAAGACGCATAAAGCTAAAGACTGCTCTATTATCAAAGGATATCTTTACTTTAGACAAAGGATATATGTACCTAAGTAGTTAGCATAGAGTTTATCCAGATGTATTCTTGAGATGAGGACATCTCAAATTTTTCACGTTGGGGAGGCTGTAAGGTCTCTGACCCCAACCAAAAAGAGCACCCTTGTACCATGAAATGATCATAATGGAAAAAAGTTACTAATTTTAGCAGTTTTCCGAATTCTGTCAGTGCCATGATGTTTAGAATGTTATAAAGCTTCAAAATGTGAATTAAAATAATTTTTGTGAAAAATTTCCAAACATAGTAAGTTTTTGGTCACCCGACCCGTCCAGTCTCGACCGTCTCGAAAAACTGCACCCGTACCCCGAATTTGAGAAAAATGCATTTTCGAACCCCGGGGGCTGCTAAATATGGCAGGTACTCGGGCCAGTACGGCATAGTTAGAGCTTCGTATGGCAATTTACGGCATCAAAATCCGATTCGTATGACCCGTTTTAGCCTAGAACCAATTTTCCTAAAAATTGTCTGGGGAGGTACCGGGCGCCCGGGACTGTGTGGGAACAGGTCCCAGGCCACTCCAGATCAGCTTTAGCAGCTAGGGGGCGCCCTCTTGCTTTGTGGGAGTCTTGGGAAAGCTGCCAAGCCTGCAACTCAGTCTCAGAACCAGTTAACCAAGCCAACCTGACACTTGGTGGGCAGAGAACTGGACTTGCCATGCTTAACTGGAGAAGCTCCCAGATGCAATTAGCAACCCAGATCGATTTTCAGCCTGTAGGAGCCTATTTAAAGACCTGCATACACACACACACACACACACACTTATGATCACACACACACACAGTGCATACACTCACACCCACACACATTGGGGAGGTGCTGCCGAATCACACAACTATTGAAGAAGAAGCTAGGAGGGAGGTGCTGCCGAATTTTCATCTCAAGAAGCTCGATTAGATCAGAAAATCGAGAAGATTACCAGCTCTTAATCACGGTAATGACATTTTAATTAATGCTATCTGAAAATTCCTTTCTCTACCATCAAAATTTCTCGTACATTATGCCTATTCCTAGTCGGAAATCTCTATGACTACTTTCTAAATTCTCCTTATTCGTACTCTATTATGTAATCATCATTCCATAGCTGAATTATCAGCCATTCTTCACTCTTGATTAATGATTAGAGCATAATTATCAGAATCTTCTCTCTGTAGATACCATAGTAATTAATCGGTAAGCTAGTATTGGTGCAGATTGAGGAGAATCATCATTGTAATCACTCATTAACACTGCAGCTTAATTGAATTCATTTTTCTTATTCATTAAGACGTAATTAAGGAGAAATTAATCGGTCATTAAGTCTCTATGAATTGGTTTTTTCTCACACATATGCATAGGGTAAATCTGCATCATCTAATTGCTAGGAAATAGTTTAATCATACTTAATCCAATTCTCTGGTAATTTTAATAGTGAAATCTTAATTATTCTTGATCATGCAAGCCGAATAATTATCTTAGAGCCGGTTCCCATAGGATTATGTGCCATCCTTAATGATTGCTTATGAAAGAAATCTAGACTCTCATATAGGAGGGATTAATTGATCTACCCATTGGACTGTTATGATGCTTGTGAACCTTAGCTCTTTCCCCAAGCTAATCATTTAAAGTAGTGAGAAATGGCCCCGGTTAAGAGGACGCGCTTCGGTGGTGCCCATGATCGCGAAGCAGGAACGAGCAATGTCAACGGAAAAGGGAAGGCTCCCATGGACGAGCAAATACCGGCCATCTCACGGGCCATCGATGAAGAAGTGGAAGAGGTAGATCATATTATTTTTTTTTCAAGTTGTTTAAATTAACATTGCATACGCTAGTTAGTAATGCTCATATCCCTAAACATGTTGGAGAAATCCGACGGAAACCTCGGCATTGAATGCATAGTACATTTAAGTATAAAGTAGGAAAGAAATGATTGATGGGTATGCTGTTTGCAAGAGGAAAGAATGTTTGCTAGGAAAAATTTAGCTCGACATGTTCATTTTATTTCCAATGTTGAATCAGTCCTGACCCCCCTACTGATCACAGGGGGTAGAGTTCCTGGTTAAGGGCTCTTGAATCCACGACTGCTGGTTAAGCGGTGGATACCCACGACTGTTGGTTAAGCGGTGGGAACCCACGTCTTGCTTTCTATGCGGTGGGAGTGTCCATGACGTGCTTTCTATGCGGTGGACATACCTAGTTGTATGGGCAGATAGGCGACAACGGGAGGAGTAAACTCTCGCTGGAGGGGGGATGTTGTACCTCCAGAACATTGGAATTTTTATGAATAAGTTTGAGTAGAATTTTTACTAGAATTCTGTCTTGGTGTTGTTTGCAATACTGGTTGAAGGGCTGTTTTAACGAACCATGTGATTCGAAATTAAACATGGAATATTTATGTTGAACAACCTTTGTGGTAGTAATTAGGTCACACGATGAAGTGTGAGTGTGGGGGTGGAAAGTGGGGGCTTGGCTCAGGTTGCCAATGACTACGAGATGGGTGGTCCCGATTGGTCGGGAACTCTCTGTCCCCATAGTGCTTACTCGATATTAGTAACGCTCATTGCCCCTAGAGCGGGGAATTCTCGAGAGTACGTGCCTCTGAAACATGGGGAAAAAGGCACTCGAGGCTTCTCTCCTCTTGGAAGGTGGGTCATAGGATCGCTAGATAGTTTAAGTACGCTTCCTTTGCGAGGTGGAGCTAGATCTCTTTGCTAGTAGGCTCGAACTCGACTCACTTTGTGATGAGAGATCGTCCGCTAGTCGAACCCTGAACCATTTTGTTTGCTTCCGCTATAGATCTAGTGGCCACCAGGTTTACCATCAGATCCGTTGTTTGATACGATGGGGTGGGGACCTCACACTGAAGGCATAATCAATATCTTCAGGTGTCACTACTGTTTTAATTCCGTTAACAGTGGCACCGTCTTCATCAACATCAAAAGAATCGGGGACCTGTTTAATAATGGCTGCATCAAAATCAAACTACGTAGCCTATACTACCACATGCAGATCCCATAATTGAAGCAACGATTCTGCCTGCTCATTAAATACATATCTGTGTATCTTGCTGTATGGAATGAGTGGGAGGGAGGCATGAGTAGAAGTAATGACTGCTGAAGTCTCATCCACTATGTCCTGCATCTTCTCTGACATTTTCTTGCGACCCATATACTGTGATGACTGCAAAGCTGTAGAGTAAGAAGACTACTTGCGTATCCTAACCCGTAACAAGGTGTATTAGGTAGTGTCAGATAGGGACAAGAAGAATCTATCAACGAGGAGGGTTCACATTGGAGCGAAGAGTTCTCAAAGCTTGGCAATGGCAAGTGCGTGACAATAGGTAGTCGTCACGCATGAGACTTGTGAGGAAGAGTGGCCACACACCTCACTGTTATACGTGTACGTGCCGGGTGTGACACTCCCTGGTCATCAGTACCTGGAATACCATTATTATCACCTCTAGAGGTCTCCTTGTCATTAGAATAATATAACTTTATCTTGGCCCCATTATAAACACCTGGCAGCAGTAATCCAGATAAGTCTTTCAGACTCACTATGCCATTTGAAAATACGCAATCAACTTCAAATGGACCAGACCAAGCTATCTTCAGATTTTGTTTCTTAGGCCCAATTTGGAATGATATAGCAAAACTAAGTCACCCTTCTAAAACTCCCTAACCTTTATCCTTCTATCATGCCATTGCTTTCTGTGTTTGCTAAACAATCTCCTGTTCCAGGTCATAACTCAACCAGATGCAATAATTCCTCCAGTCTTGGTTTGAGATTATGATTAAAATCTAATCCATATTCAACTGCCATCCTGAGACTGGGAATTACAAATTCAATAGGCACTACAGCTTTAGTACCATACACCATTATGAAAGGTGTCATTATAGTGGTGACTTGATAAGCTGTTCTGTAGGTCCATAGAGCAATCTAGCACTTGATATCCCACTAGTGTGGCACCTTCTGAACAATCTTGGTCAAATTATCCTTGATGGTTGTATTATTGCTTTCTGCTTGAACATTGCACCTAGGATAATACGGAGTCAATTTTCTGTGCTTAACTGAGAGCATCTCCATCAGAATTTACATTGTGTTGTTACTGAAATGTGTCTCTTGATCATATACCCCAAAAATGAACTGAATTTAGACGCACTGCGGGGTGCCTTGGCCTGTTGGACTCACTCAACTTTATCATTGGCCATCTCTATGCCATTTTTGGACACTATATGTCCCATTAATTGTCCTTTCTAGACCAGAAAGACAGACGTGAATGTATTCAAGCAGATCCTCTTCTCCTTACATCACTCAAAAACCATTTCCAAAAACAGTAGATGCTTCTCCTTGGCTGAGAATACAGTGAAGTCATCCATAAATATTGCTAGAAATTTGTGCAATAATTAATGCAATGCTATAATGTTGCTGGAGCATTGCAAAGACCAAATAGCATGACTAAATACATGAATGCACCCCATTCACTAATAAAAGTGATTTTTCTCCTATCTTCAGGAGCGATATTTAACTGGTTGTAACCATTGTAGCCATCCATAAAACTATACATATTATGGCCTGCAATCTCATCAAGAAGCATATCAGTGAAGGGTAATGGAAAGGGATCTTTGATAGTTTGAGTATTCCTTTCTTGGTAGTGCACACAGAATCTAAGTTTCCCATTCTTCTTTGGTACGACCACTATTGGGAATAGCCAATCACTACTAGTGATTTCTATGATGAATCCGTTTTCTAGAAGGTTGTCAAATTCATCTTTGACCTTCTTTCCATAGTTCGGACTCATTATGTACCTCTGCTACGTACTGGTCTAGTATCTGGATTTAGAGGTATTCTGTGCTGGCAAACCTCTGGATGCATACATTTCAAATCAGTATATTCCCATGCAAATACATCTTTGTATTTCAGGAACATAAGTTTGACTTTTCCTTCATTTCTGGGTTTGGATGCTTATTCACCTTGATGAATCGAGGAATTTCTTCAGAACCCAAATTCCACTCTTCAATCTCTTAATCATCTGGGAGCACCCAATTCTAGTCACCTCCTTTCCTTTTGGTCAATGTCTCCGCAGCATAATCCTTGAACAGATCTGTTAGTTCTGGATTTGCATTCAGCACTCCAGCGCCCTCTTTAGTGTGCACAAGTGTACTCAAATCTGAATATCCCTCTTTGGAGTCAGATGGTTCCTCTCGCCGACCAGTCAATTGAATTGGTCTCTCTCTAGGATTCAGTTGAGTGAATTGATTTGGAAATTTCTTTCTCTATTTCTCAGATTGAGCCTTGTCGTATAACACTGCATTCAAGTCAATTTCAGCTAACGAAAAAATATTCATGGCTGCAAGCATCTGTTCAATCTTCTTAACCCCATATTTTTGGCAAAGTTCTTCAGGTTGCAATGCTTTCTTCCAGCTTCTGGTGCTATTTGTGTGGAGATGGATTCTCCTTCTGGTTCCTTGAATGGTTATGGTATGATTTGCATAATCATGAATAACCTGCATCATCGAAAGCCATGGTCATCCCAGTAGCATACCATATGCTCCTTGGACATCCAGTAACAAAAAGTTGGTTTTGAATTTCTCTTTACCCACCCTAATCTGTATATTGTCAATCATACGAGTTGCCTGAACAACTCTATGATTAGCCATTCTAAGCTTAAAGGGTGCTAGCTTTAAATGCCAAGACTTTTTTGAAGATGTGCCCCCTCAATATTCACACCTGCCTCTCCATCCAATATAGCATCGGATAGCGGCTCCCATTGTTTCCTGACCTTGTAATCCACCTGGATTACTGACACCTCATTATCTTTGACAACGGACAAATCAACTGCTCTGGCATTAGCTTCATCTTTTCTCCGCTGTCTGATAAACTTTGCTGATTCAGGCAAAATCTTCTTGATATCATCTGATTTGACCGTCAATTTTTGAATTCGTTTATAGATTTTGACATAGATCTCCTTTCTCACCTGGTCAGAATTATCATCAAAACTCGAGGAATCAGAACTTTCTTCACATTACCAATCCTCTGTTCTTGTGTGTGTATTGAGCCTTGACTGACACTGAGCAAGACAGTGTGCTTCTCATAATTCAGTGTTTTCTACTGCAATCAAATCTGATTTGACTTGCCCTTGATCATCCACCATTCCTTGTACTACAACAAGCATGGTCTCAGAGAATCCAGATCCTAATTGATCTGACTGCCTTTTCTAAGAAGACAAGGTTGGTATCTTTTGAATAACATGAGCATCAAAACTATCTCATTGTTTCGGTAGCTTCTTAGCTAGATGCTCTGTGATCCTAGCTGCCACTTCTTCCTACTATTGCCATTCATCAACTACCTTCTCCTTGCCCTTAGCCTTCTAGACTTCTCTCTGTTGAGTCCATTGACTCGTTTCAGGAATGTCTGCTTTCAGAGGGTTGCCTTAAAGTTCTTCAATAATCACCCCTTTACTGCGAGTGATTGTCCGTACTGGAACTAGTTTTGGCGCTTTTGCCTCAGTAGCCTCAGTACTAGGTGCATTTGTACACTAAGCAGCAAAGTGTCCATATTTCCCACAACTATAGTAGTTAAGACTTCAATTCTAAAAACTTCCATGACCTCGGCCTCGGCCAGTACCCCCTTGGTATCTGATGTGCCCAGTAGCAGTCCCACAGGTACCTAAAATTTCCTTGTTAGGTCCATTGGTCGTCTCTACCTTAGCTGATTGGGCATTTGTAAATGCAATAAGAGACAGATCCTTACCTTTCTTGAAATGATGGATTCGAATGCCACAGATATTCCAGAGTTGTCCATACACTTTGTAGTACATGCACTATGGAGATTTGTTGGAAACATGATCTCTAGATTTACATTTGGAGCACCAGGTTTCCATCTTCCTGATTAGTGATCTGGTATGGCTGATTTCAACAATTTGCTTTGCCATTTTGTCGATGTTCGGAGACCAAGACCCTTTCTTAGCCTTGTCCTTGCTCTTTTTGTATGAACTACTATTAGAACTATTGGAAGTCTCACTAGAGTTAGAATTCTCCGTAGAAGAGCTGCTACTGCTAGACCTTCGCTTCTAATGGCTTTGTTCCTTCTTGGCTTGCTTCTTGAGCTTCAGAGCTCTCTGCTCCAAGACATTAAACTTCTTCATGGGTGCAGGTACCTCTTGCTCTCTTAGCTTCTTGCTGTGAAATCCATTCAGAAACCATACGCGCAATCTTTTTTCTTAAGGTCATTCTTGCACCTGCCTTGTCACCTCTTTGATCTTTTCCATGTAGCTTCTTACAAACAATTTTCCTTGCCTGATCTTATCTAGCTTGTAATGGATATGGCCTATGAACTTTGAGAATAACAGAATTAAGAGAATTAGCGTGAGCATTTTTGTGAGATAACTTTGAGAACATAGAGGGTGAACTTAATTGATGGTAGCAACATGAACATAGTATTTAATTAACTTGGAATGAACAATACTTTTGCAAGAGAGAGAGTATTAGAGAACATGACAATATTTAAAGACCGGAATTACTTGGAGCCGATCCCCCCTCCAAAAGGCGTTTGTATTATAGATTCTCCCATCAACAGAGACTTGTTACAATACAATCTTTGTGTTCCTTGTGACCTTGGTGATGCTATGAAGATGGAAAGCTTCATGCATCACGAGCTTAACATAAAATTTTCAAGAAGCATTAACTATTCCAAGCCTTAGTCCCAAGGGCTCAAACACCTTCGAAGGTGGAGAGAGCTCACGGGGAATGAGGGTAGGGAAGAAGAAGAAGAATCATCCATAGGAGAAAGAAATAGTTCCTCACTTATCATCACTCTTCTTGCTTAGCATAGCATAATAGCATAGTAATGAATATGAAGAAGATGTCAAGCTTAAGCATTGAAGCATGGCTCTTGGTTGGATGTGCATTCCATAGCCAAGAGTGCTGGTGTAGGCTCTCCACTCCTCAACAAGGTTGGAGAAGGAGATGGAGCTCTTGCACTTTGCACTCCACACAATCAGAAAATGTGTGTGTTTCTGTGGGAGAGTATACCCCCCCTCTCATGCTTGGTCCACCTCTCTCTCTCTCTCTCTCTCTCTCTCTCTCTCTCTCTCTCTTGTATTATTTTATTATTTCATTTGGACATGTGTTCTCTTTTTCCTATTTGAGAGAAAGAACTTAATTTTTTTTATTTTTTTGTATCTAAATTGTCATTGGACCCCTTTAAAACCTATCCAATAGCATTCAAACACATCATGAGGGCCACATGTGGAGGATCATTTGAACATGTGTTTTTTATGAGTATCAAGCCATTTGGTTGAATTGAATACTTCAAGGACTTAGTCATTCAAGAATGGAAACGTTGATGGCTCTTGAGAATTATCTTTGAATTGAATACTTCAAGAACTTTAGTCATTTAAGTATGTGAGAAACACCTCAAGATTTTGGGTGAGGCTCACACTAACGCTTAGCAAGCCAACAAGCACCTCATGCTTGGGTAGGATTCCCACCTCAAGGTCAGCCCTAGGTTGCCTAAGGTCAAAGGACTTTTGAACACTAACTTTTAAAGGTCTTTAATGAAGCTAACCCTACGGTATTTAAGTGTTGAACCGAAGACGAGAAACCGCACTGAGAGAGTATAGGTAGACGACAAGAGAGAGAGACAACACCATCATATACAAACCCCAAAAGTGTGTCTACTGATCACACGTGATGTGTTTACATAGAGGGGACCACGGTGATATATATAGAGATACTATATATAGCTCAACACCCCCACTCAAATGAAGGTCCCTAACTGTGGATGAAAAAATCCTTGGGGGCTCAAGGGAAAAACCCACAGCTCTATATATACCCACCGATTTATTAAAATGTTTTAAAATATATATTTACAATGCTCAAAGGAGCTACATCACTCTTGTTTTACAATGTGCCCTTTCAAGGGTCTTTAACAACCCTATATATACAATTGAATTGATGCAAATTCTTCAATATCTTTGAACATCTTCAATATGTTTGAGCCGCTTAAATATCTTTGAGCCCATGTACAGATATTTAAGCCCATGTACAGTACACTCCTTGACGTGACTTTCATCCTATAAACAACATCAACTCAAGAAACACATCGATATGTGAAGATTAGAAATAAATACATCACATTATCCTTAGAGACGGTTTGCGACGCCGCTCTAGAGACGACATAGAAACAAACGTAATGTTGATGCAATCACATGTGTAGATGACATAGAAACAAACGTAACATCAATGTAATCACATGTGCACAAATATATACAAAGCTGACATGTAATAAATACATTGCGACCCCCAAGGTCTCAACTAACAGTTTTCATCATCATGGCTTTACGTACCATGGCATCACGGTGTTCACCATGGCATTAAGACGCTTAGAAAAAAAATTTGAACTATCAATCATCATGGCTTTACGTACCATGGCATCAAAGACGCTTTCAACAAATAAAAACTTTGAAATACCAATCATCATGGTTTTACGTACCATGGCATCAGAGACATTTTATTCAAATCAAATAAAAATTGTAAAATAGTAATCACCATCATGGCTTTATGTACCATGGCATTACAGACGCTAGTTTTGTGCAAAATCTGCAAAACCTCAAGACAATGAGAGTCAATAGATAACTACTTTGTAAAATCACGTGAAATACGTTATGAAAAATCGTGACGAGATTAGCAGCATGTACCAAGAACCAAAGCCATGATCAATGGAGAAAATAAAAACACAACAAATAATATCGCCTTGAACCATGGATGAAGATAATAAAGACGCATAATGTAACTTCACCCGTGACATCATGGAGCTCCATTTGGTGAACCTTGTCGTTTCTACGTCAATGAAATACATGAAACCTGTTGACAACATTTCACGCTATACTAGACTATGTGATTGAAGACAAAAGAAACCCACACTATACTCGGCAGAAGCTTGCTACACATAGCATGACAAAATTGCCTCTATACTGATCCTCGACAGTTCTAAGTCAATATAGATGCATTACTTGCAGATACGCACAAGCACATCCATGAAAATGCACTCGAATAGATGCCTTACTTGCAGATACGCACAAGCACATCCATGAAAATCCACTCAATCATCAACAGTGGTTACAATAACGTGGTGTTTCTTTTAATAAAGCATGCAAGTTAAAACAAGTCACGATAAAAATAGCATTCCTCGTCCCATTGTTGACTAGAGACAATGGTCGTAGCCGTTTCGAGGCACTTGTTAAGCCGAGACTTGGAGATCTTAGAGAAGGTGGTAGCCATCGCGAGGCACTACCAAAGCTGCTACTGGTAGACAATATAAAAGTTTCCTGGTTGACAGTGCGCTTTCTTGAGAGAATTTGCATGGCAGCAAACAATACGCAACAAGCCAATCGTGGTAGTCATGGGTAGTAGCCATAGACGGACACTCAAAACTCATCGCTGCCAATAGAAACTGACTTCGTCAGCATGGGAGCATTGGGAGAACGACCCAACCATTGTACTATTTCTCATTCAGCAGTTGCCAGTTGTCGCAAGGCACTGATGCAATGGCTTCATCAATTTTGTGGCTAATAGATTAAGGTGTCATAGGATTAAGCTTCAAAGAAAGCAAGAACCAGATCGTATTAATGGCTCAAACTCGGGTTGCCTTCGCTTCTCTAGTTATCGCGGACTGCCTTGGATTCTCTGGTCCCATAACGTGGGTTGACTTGGCTTCTCTACTTGCCCATCGGGGATGATGACAGCATGCAACACATACAATAGAGCGGCGCGTTGCGGTAGCCTCACGACACGAACTACGTCTAATTATATATTTGATGCTATATAAAGCATCGAGACAAAGATGGAGCCTCACGACACAAAAGCTACGTACATGACAAAGATGGAGCCTCACGACAAAGATGCTATAATTTCGGCATCGCTTATACACTATATACGACGGCGCTCTAATTTTGACAGCGCTGCGTAATTATAGATGCGCTAAACTGGGCAGCAATAGGGTTTTGCTCCACCTCTGCTCGTTGCTATCAATTGATCTAAGCATCTCATCACTTTTTCTTAGATTCACAAGGCAAGCCAGATGCAAAACTTGAGGGTTTCCCTGTACAGAGATGAACTCGAAATGGAAGAAACAAACCACAAGCATTTTTTTAATCCCACGAAAAGTTCTAACTGTCTTATGCAGTCGGTTCATCTTCTCGTAAGCCTCTCACTGGGCTTCATCTGCTCATACGCCTCGCACTTAGGCTGCTACACAGTTGTACGCTCATTCACGAACCCCTAACTACAATAAAATACAAGAAAGACACTCAAGAAGAAATACGTGAAACTTATCTTCGTGCTTGAAGCACACGGAGTTTCCATAGCCTTAGCTCGATAGAGAACGCATGCGGTGAGATCTAATACCATGTTGAACCGAAGACAAGAAACCGCACTAAGAGAGTGTAGGTAGACGACAAGAGAGAGAGACAACACCATCATGTGCAAACCCCAAAAGTGTGTCTACTGATCACACGTGATGTGTTTATATAGAGGGGACCAGGGTGCTATATATAGAGATACTATATATAGCTCAACATTATATAGTATCTCTATATATAGCTCAACATTAAGCTCCATTAGGTAGCATTTTTCTTTAACATACCATCTCTCATTTGGACCCATGTTGAGACAGATCCATAAGAACATGTCTATATTCTAACCCTTGTTCCCATTTACTCTCCCACATTAAATGATCAGTTTAATATGAGAAAATCATTTGTGTTGGTTTGATATTAGATTTTATGAGATTACCTCTCTCTTGATATCATAGTCGTCCTCAACTATGAGGTAGGGAAGAGATAAAGTATTAGTCATTAGTCTACATCTCTTAGCAGGTAGAGGATCTCTTTTCTTCCTGCAACATCATTCCATAATGGATGACTAGTCCATTTGGTGCTTGGGAGACGTAGCTGCTGTAAGCATGTCTGCTCTTTAGTCCATATCATACTCCCAAAGTAGAGTGACAAATTCTACTTGGTGTTTGAGTGATGTCGTCATCAAAAACATGATTCTAAGCATGCATAATATTTAAATTTGTGCACAAATGAAGATTAGTCTTATATGACAAAAACATTGCTCATTTAGAAATCATTTACATTTGCTTTCTCTAGTGCAGCATTTTAAGCATTGACAAGGTTCATACTATCCTTAAGATGTATTCCTTGCATCCATATAGTATCTTCAAATGGATTATTTTTGAACATAATAAGATACCATCAGATAATCTTACCATTCCGTAGTACCTTGTCTTCATGGTGAAGGATAGCTTTGGGTTGTAGAACCTCTTCTTGGTCTTCAACTTTTGGAGGGTCTTCAATAATTGGTTCTATTGGTGGCTCTCCTTTGTAGGGCTTAAGTAGGCTCACATGAAAAGCATTGTGTATGAGCCAATGGTTGGGAAACTTGAGTTGATAAGCCATGTCATTGATTGGCTTCAAGATTTGAAAAGGACCATAGTATTTTTTTGCTAATTTAGCATAATACTTTTGATGGCCTGTAGGATTTTTTCCCTTCATTTGCCTCAATTGAGCCTTGGGAAACTTAAGTAAGACCCAATCATTTTCTTTGAACGTTAAGGACCTTCTGTGCTTGTCAGTAGCAGCTTTCTGCCTTTGTTGAGAGATGGATATAGCCTCCTTAACCTTTTGAAAAGATTCTTGTAGGTCACAACTATACTCTTTACTAGCGAAGATCTCCCCATGTACTTTAAGTAGCAAGGGACTTTTAGGTTTTCCCTCTATGATCTCAGAAGGTACTTTTCCTGTAGTAGTATGGACAGTATTATTGTACGCATACTCTACCAGGGGTAAGTACTTCTCCCATTGTGATCCTTGATCTACTTTTGTAATATAAGTCTTTAGTAATTTGAGTATCATAAGATTGGCTATCTCACTTTGGCCGTTCATTTGTGGGTGGTAGGCCGAAGAGAAATTCAATCTTGTACTTAGATTTTCAAAGAGATTTTTCCAAAAATTACTGGTCATTCTAGGATCTCTATCGGAAACGATGGATGTTGGTAATCCATGGTGTTTGAAAATCTGAGATATGAAGATGGTTGCCATTTGGTGTGCCTTAATAGTCTTTTTGACAGGAATAAAGCGTGCTTGCTTGCTAAAACTATCGACTATTGTCCATATTCTCATAATTCCATGGATAGACTTGGGTAATCAAAATATAAAATCCATGCATATACTCTCCCATGGTGAATTCGGGATTGGTAATGGCAGGAGTAATCCAGGTTTCTTCCCTCTATCATACTTAGTCTTTTGGCATACCACACGTTTTGAAACATACTCTTGTATGTCCACTTTCATGGTAGGCCAATAGAATTAGTATGTCTCTACTCCTTGAAGAGTAGGTTGAATGCCTCTATGCCTTGCATAGGGAGGAGCATGGGATTCATCTCACGAAGGGAGTGGGTAACACATAGCCTATTGCCATGGAGAAGATAACCATCCTGCAAGGTGAATGATTCCTCTTTCTTCTCCAAAGCAAGGGATGACATTACATTTTTAAAGTCAAGGTCTCTATCATAGAAGATAGATCATTGTGAGTTGCTATAGATAACGCATTGACTTTTGGTTTTCGTGAAAGTGCATCGACCACTTGATTGTTCTTACCACGGCAATGTGAGAAATATGAAAAAAAAATTGCTAAATTTTCCCACCTCATTTTTTTGTCGGAAAGCTTGGTTTGCGTCATGAAGTACTTGAGACTTTGGTGGTATGTTCCTCAAATGAATGGAGTCCCCAATAAATAGTGCTTTCATGTGTCTAGGACATGTAGAACGGCTAAAAGCTCTTTCTCATAAATGCCCAAGACCTATTCATCCATATTGAGCCTTCGGCTCTCATATGCTATGGCAGTCCCTTCTTGAAGCAAGACTACTCCAAGGCAATCACCACAAGCATCACATTGAACCTCAAATGGCTTTGAGAGATCCGGAAGCATGAGGACTGGTTGAGAGGTAAGCTTCCCTTTGAGCTTGTCAAAAGCTTTTTTCTCCTTAGCAGTCCATGAATACTTAACATTGTTCTTTGTTAAGTCACGTAATGGTCCTGCTATTTGAGAAAATTTTGCTATGGAGCTTCTTAGTTCATGTAGATTCCTTAGATTAGGCCATGCTTTTATTACCTCTAACTTTGATAGATCCATACAGATACCATCTTGAGAGATAATATGACTTAAGTATTGAATCTCTTGAAGGAAAAATTCGCTTTTCTTTTGGTTGAGGAAAAGCTTGTTCTCCGTCAATGCTTGAAAAATCACTTGGAGATGCTGCTTGTGTTCCTCCAAGGACTTGGAGTAGATGATGATATCATCAAAGAACACTCCAGTGAACTTGTGGTAGGGTCTAAATATTTTTTCCATCAAATGATTGAATGTGGCTGGTGCATTGGTCAAGCCAAAAGGCATGACTAGATATTCATAAAGACCAAACATTGTACGAAATGCGGTCTTTAGGATATCTTCATCCACTATCCTTATTTGATGATAGCCACTTTTTAGGTCAATCTTATTGAAGTAGGTAGATCCTTGTAGCTTATCAAATAGATCTTCTACCCGAGGTACAACAAATCTATTTTTGATAGTGACGTGGATTAGTGCTCGATAGTCCACACACATACGGTGGAGAGGGGGAAGGGGGGAACACGCCCGACACAAACACAAGGGCCTCTCTATAGCTCAGGGAATTCACAGCACCCCAATCCACTTAGTGATCACCTTCGACTCACAGAATTCAAACTATCGCACACACGATCAAACACAACCTGACGCACCGCAGTGAACATGCACTCAAATAGACCACCAATCAACCCACACCCACAAAACGGCTGCAATCACCGCCTACCCCTGCACACATACCACTCTCTCTCTCTCTCTCTCTCTCTCTCTCTCTCTCTCTCTCTCTCTCTCTCTCTCTCTCTCTCTCTCTCTCTCTCTCTCTCTCTCTCTCTCTCTCTCTCTCTTTGCACACACACCCATCGGGGGGGCCCACATGCCATCACACACCCGGCATCACGTGCAACAGAACAGAGCAGGAGAAGGGGGTGGAAAGGAAATAGCACGACAAGAAACGCCCGTTTTCAATGGGGGGAACTCACTCCTTGCTCAAAAAAACACTATAGCCGCACTCGGCTTCACAAAATACATAGGGGGAGGCGCCCTCTCGGCCCCCTGCAGACAAAAAACACTCTTGGCTCTTTTCCCTGTGGCTCCCACGCCTCACGAGGCGACCAAAAGCCCTCAAAAATGATAAAAAAGACTCCTTTATAGAGGGGGAGCACCCATTTTAGCATGTTTGGCCTCTTTCTGACACATGCCAAGATCTTGTATCTCACTCTCTCACTCTCACTCGCTTTGCTCTTTGCTGCTGTGGGACTTTCCCCTTACATGAGGGGGGGAGGCAATAGCGATGTCGCTATTGCTCCCTCTCTCCTCCTTAAAATTTTGGCCGTGGGACCATCCACTGCCACGTCATCACTTCCAACTGCCGGACTCCGCCGCCGCTTCGGGTGCGCACCACTGCATCGCCGCCACACTTGCCAATTGCCGCCGCCAAAAGCCCTGCAGGGCCGCGCGCCGCTCGGCAACGCCAACCTTCGCCTGCGCAACTCCAACGGCGCTTTCCGTCATAGCCCACACCGCATGGAGCTCCAAGCTCCTTCTCCACCTTATGATACCAATGGGAGGCACTCGCCCCAGCCCATATAGGGTTCGATATTAAGGCTACATTTTGCATCTGGGTTTACTCTCAGGCTACGTGGTAGTCCACTGGTTAAGCATCCTTCAAGCCTTCACAAAACCCACCATTTAAACTGAAAAAAAAAAATCCCATTTTCACTTGCATCGGGTACTCTGCTTTGCCTTGCCCAATTGGTCTATGCACCGGCCCTCAAACCCGACTGATAGAGCGGGTTCCTGACTTCAAATTTCCTCGTGCTCACTGCACTTCGAGTCCCCGGAGTCCGCTATCCAATGCGACCAAAAACTTGAAAAATCATCCGCACACGTTCTAGTGCCACCGGCTCCCAACTTCATCTCCCTGTATCTGGCCACCCGAACATCCGATTGACGTGCAGTCGATTCCGACTAGCCCCACATGGTGAACACTCCCATCGAGAACCTTGGCAAGGCTCAAAAAACTGCCAGATGGCACACCCTCCAATGCGGCCAAGTGGGCTCAGACCCGGCCCCCGGAAAATATTTAACTGACCATATCTTGCTATCCAGAGCTCCGATTCGCAATCCAAAAAGACAGGCATGGTCCACAACTCGAGCACTACACGCACATACACTGACATCAACCGGGCCACCTGTCCCCAGCTACCCTGTCCGTCGGGGATCTGCTACACACTTTAGCTTTAAACTGCAATATCTTGAGCACCAGGGCTCCGTTCGACGCGCCGTCCAGACCGGCTTCTAGAGCACGTTGAACTCTACATTCTAGAGTGCTGACTTGGCATTTTAGGCACCTTGACCTGCCATCCCATCTAGACCATTCCGTAGCACTTTTGGCCTTAAAAACCGCTTCGAGCATACACCTCCGCTATCCTTGGACTGCCTAGGGCTTTGGTACCTGCCCTAGCCTTTTGCACTGCACTCACATGCTGCCTCTGGCTGGCATAGACCATCTCCTAGCTCGGACGAACTTTAGCTGCACCATCATTGCCCACCCCCTTGTTGAACATTTATGTTCAACCACACATGGCCTTATTGCACTAAAAAACTGCACACCATAAACATACTCTCTGTACACTACAAAACACCCAACATATGTACAAAACTGGCACCCACTACCCGCTTTCTTTGCTCATGCGGGTTGCCCAACCCCCTACTTTACCTGTCACCCACATTGGTCAAACACCTTGCATTGGTCCCTTCCATCCACTTGCAACAGCTTTGCATAGTGCCACATCGAGGCACATACCCAACTGCATAACCAAATTGCCAACCACATGCTTCTACCACTCCAAGCCCTCCTTGGCAAACTGCCCACTCGCAACAAAGCACCTCCAAGAACATCAAATAGAGCATCCTCGTGCTCACCATCCTGCTCAATCAACACTCGTGACATACATGACACATCTGACCCACCCTCCCATCTATGTAAAGCTAGATCCTCGTCTAGCAGATCCTGTACCTGCTCAACAGCATACTGTACAGCTACCTTGATTAGCATTCCCTTCAACCACCACTTACAAACCTCCTTACAAAGCTTGGACACTGCTTTGGAGTCCGCATCACTTGTTATAGAGGGCACCCATTGCATAGGAAGCACCTTTAACTTTGACTCCGCTTTGCCTTTATCACCTACCATGAACTCAATTCCAGCATCGTCGAGCTCCTCCTCGTCAATTGGCCCTTCAAGGTCAATAAGCACTGCTTGCTTGTCGGCTTCAACCACCTGCTCTTCTACTGTTGCATCATCAAGCTCTGCCAAGGAAGAGAGAAACTCGCTCTCTACCGCGTCCTCTTCGTCCTTCTCCATAGGTACAACTGCTTCACATCTTTTAGCAAACTTTTGCACCTGCTGCACCACTATGGCACATTCCACCGCTATCTTCATCAACATAGCCATTAGCATGGCACTGCACACCAATTTTACATGTACATCATCATTCGTAGGCCTAGACTGCTCCACTCGGTCTTCACTAAACATTTCGGCTTGCACTTCATGCTGCTCCTCGCACATATTCACTGCCTCTCCACTCACATGTAAGAGGTCGAACTCATCATACCTGGATTGGGATGACTCAGTCTCCCAACTCGTATCTGCGTCCACAGAGCTACTGTCACTCAACCTAGTCTCCACTTCGGTTTCAAGCTCGGGAATCTCCTCTAGCTTCACTGCTTTGTCCTCGTCTGCAAACCGCACTCCTTGCTCTTTACCACACTTGATTCGAGCTTCAATAGCTACACTTGAACTTGGCAGCACATTCTTTGCCCACTCTGGAACCACCTGCACTTCTTCCATAATTGGAACCGCTCTAGCCGGCATCTTCGGCATAGGAACCATCCTATCTCTTTGTAGCCAAAGAACCCTTGGTTCTTCTTGCATTTGCACTTCTCTTTGCACCATATGTGCCTCACTTACCACCACCTCGCATTGCTTTGGCATCATTGCACCTTGCAAACACCGCCTAGCCTCACGCTTCTTCAAAATATTCTTGGTTCACCCTTTCGCTAGAGCTATCGCCTCTTCATACGACATTGGACCATCTAAATCCACCTTATCTCGCACTTCCTCATGCAGGCAATCCGTGAACTTACACAACTTCAAAAAAATGGCATTTTCTGCAGCATTTACCTTGATTAATTTCCCCCAAAGGGCTTCGAATTCCCACTCGAACGCTTGAAAATCTCCCTCCAAGCTTTGCTTTAATCCGTCCAGCTTTCTCTTTACTTCATCCAGCTGTGTATCCGCTACAAACTTGCTTCAAAAAGCCGCCTCCAGGGCTTCACAATCTGCTTTTTCTTCTTCACCAAGGCTATCGAACCATAGCTTTGCTTTACCACGAACTAGGAGCGGGAACACCTGTACCGCACCATCTTCTCTCAATAGACCGCTTTCCAACACGAACAATCCATAGTCTTGAAGCCAAGTTTCCGCATTGTGCGTGTCTGTCGCACGTGTCAATGCAAGGAACTTGCCGATACACCGTGTGCGAGCCACAAATGGCTCCAAGCACACAAAAAGCCTAAACTAGTAAGCTCAAAGAAGGCGATGGTGTGTCACTCACCGCTCTACGCTTGCTTCGTGGAGGATTCCTCGCCGCGAAGAAGAAGGAGCCGCCGCTTCGACGCGCTCAACCGCTTCGCTGCCGCCGTCATGCCTTCGTAATGCTCGATCGCCCACTCTCTCTCTCTCTCTCTCTCTCTCACATACACACATACACAAGGAGGTGAAGAAGAAGAAGATGGAGATGGAGATGGAGCAAGAGCACTCTTCTATTGCACAAATGAGAGAATGAGTGAATTTTAGGTTTAGTTGACTTTTATATGAGCTCGCCCCATTCACACTTGGGCGCCCATGCTTAGCCAACTAATCCCTTGAATGTTCCAGTTAGAGTGCGCCTCTCATCGGAAATCACTCTTACTCTTTTCCTATTGGACCGACAAGCCCGGTACTTGACTCTACCAAATAAATAATACAATGTCTGCCGTAGGTTACAATGTCCATCGTAGGTGATAGGGTGTCCGTGAGGGTTAACATGCCCCCCTTCCTGATGTAGATTCCGTCCTCGGAAGCTATTGAGTTGAAGATCGTTGGTCGAGGTGGAAGAGCATTTAAGATGAATGTCCTTAGCCTTCTTTAGTCACTGCAAAATCAAACAACATTGGCACAGTAATTGCATTCTCATAAGCTATAAAAAAGCATATGCAGTTTTAGGCAGACAAATTGATTGGTAACAGAATTTTAGACAATTTGTCAGCAATAAACATTAAATTTCATTATAATCAAATGCATAAACAGATGTAAAGGTAAAAAATTAAACAAGTCTGAGGTCACTAATTTAACGGTCGAAAGGCACTAGAGATCGACTATTAATACCATGGGTAAGCTTCTTAATTTTCTCTGGTCAATTAAGTTGTTTAATCAAGAGAGCCAAGTATTTCATGTTCGAGGGCTGTCTAGAGGCTATACCTAGAAGACCTTGTAGTTAAGCTACGATAAAAGGAATTTCTCATGAAATCATCGCCTGACTGATTACCTTTTCTTTGACCCCCCAAATTCTTTTCACAGTGATTCAATTTTGATGTGTGTGCTTATTTTGTATGCCTTGGGTTTTTTGCTTTTCAAGGAAAAGAGCCCACACTGGGAACCTCTAGGGTTGTAGTACCATAGGCGATACATGTGAGTGAAGTACCCAATCAAGCTAAGATTTCTCTTCCAGCTTAAGATTTTACAATGTGACACTTTGATTTTTTGTTTGTTCATTTTCAACATTTTAATTTTGTAACTTTGGGGGGTCATATAACACTGATACACCTCCCCAGCCTCATCACACAAGTAAACTCCCTTTATAATACTTAAGAGAAAGGTCAATAGGGTCAAGCCCACTAGAAAGCCCTAGTACATTTCAAATAATGCTGCCTAAATCGGATTAAGAACCTAAGTAACCATTGATTAATAGGAAGGCATTCCCCATGGTATTAAGAGAAGATCTCTAACACCTAACTTGGTCAAACTAGCTTAGTCGGACTTGCTTGATGTTTAAACCTAGACAAGTGATTATGACAAAAAATTACATTGAATTTAATGTTTGGTGCTAAACAAAGGCACTAAATATTATGCTACCAATCACAATCAAAGCAGACAAACATAGATGCAAAAAAGATAAGGGGCAATGCTAATAGACAAGAAACACCTGTTTTTGTTGATGGTCGCTTTTGATTTGAAGAGTGAGTCGAGATAAAGATTCCATGAAGGTCCAAATCCTAACAATAGCAACACGTTCCTTTACACACTAAGAAACACAAAGAATACCTCTAGGAGGCACATCAGTGGGAAAAGGAACTTTGCTAATCACTCAACTCTAAAACAGAAACACTCCTATCGTACTAATCTTACCTACCCTCCATCACTCGAGTGATGAGGATCAAAGGTGTTTTATGACATAGGTTTCTTTTTCAGTGTACCGGATGTGAATGTGTAGGTCTGGGTCAATGTTTTGACTTTTATTGTGCATACTCATTTGCTAATTGCTCTTGGTCTTTATTTATTTTTTGTTTTTTGTGAGTATAAGGCTTTATATGTACATTCCCTAAGATCAGAAATTAAGAGGTCAGGGAGGAAGGTTGAGAGGAGAATGAGTGAATGATGACTGCCAGCAAACACTCCCCCCTTCCTTGGGTAGATCATACCGTTTGAAATGAGCTCGTCACCCTTTGAAACCAATTGTTCCAGTCGATAATAGGTGAGGATTTTTGCCAGTAGTTTTCTATTACCTTAGGTGCCTCATCGAGTTGCAAGGGTGGTAAGGTACTCTCCCAGGATCGAACTTGAAGTGGTTCATCAGGTGATTCTTGAACATTGGGAGGTGTGGATTCCTTTGTAGCTTTATGGAGGTCCACTATTGTAGGTTGGTGATGTGGAGAAGCTTTTACCTCTATGGATGCATTACATGAGGAGCTAGAAGCTTCATGGGACTCCCCCCTTCCTGAGCTAGGTGGAACAAATCGTTCTTTCTTTGGTACCCATACTAGCTTTGGAGCGGGTGTGTAGCATTCTGTGATTTTTTTCTTTCCTCGATCGTCGATTTGTTTTGGAGCTACGAGATTGGGCTCACATGGGTCAGGTGATAGGTAAGAACACAATCTACGTTTTGGCACCCAGATTTGATCATTTCCTTCATAGTAACCTTGGGCTTCCAATAGTCGTTTAGGAATCCAACGCCACGTTTTCTTACTTTTCTTGGAGCGAGTGGTACGTTTCCTACAAGGCTTTTGTTTTTTAGCATCCACCATGGTCGCTAAAGAAGCTTTAGGGACCCACTTGTATGTTCTTTTTGTTATATGAGGATGAGTCTTGTCAAAAGCTATATGCATTGCTTGTAGCATATTTATGGGTACGTGTGGTGGCATTTCATCCCCCTCAGGTGTTACCCAGGTCCTCCCCCTGTTTCCCCAAGTGTCTATGGTTGCTGCTAGGTGGACCCAATCCACATTGTTCGACTCAGTCATCCCAGGTAGTACATCCATATAAGGAGAATCTTCCCCAACATCAATGTCCGCTTTACACGTGTAACAATACTACAATGGGGCTGAGTGAATTGTGGTGTCAGATCTATGATCAATTATAAACCTGTTTCCTAGAGGATGTGATTGACCCGTCACAAGATCCACTCAAATGACAGAATCTTGGAATTGCAAGTAGACATGGTTTTTAGACCAGTCATGCACTATTTTTGCTTCGCTCATGAAAGGACGTCCTAAGATCATCTCAGATGCCATAGTGTGCTTGGAGAAATTCATAACAATGAAGGTAACCATTATTTTATGTCCAAACACCTTGATCTTGAGATCTTCTAGCATCCCAATAGGTTTAACAATAGACCCATTGGCCATCTTCACTACTATGGTTGTGGTCGCAAGGTGAGGTCTTCCCATAGTTTCCCAGCAATTTTTAGTCACAATGCTAACCCCAGCTCCACCATCAAGGATTCCCTTCACAGTTAATACCTTAGTAGTGATTGGTATAGTCGCATTGGATTCATCACCCTCAAAGTATTGTCCCAACTTGTTAACAGGTATTTCTATAACAAGGTTCTCATCTAGGTTGGGTTGTGGATCTAAGTGTTCCTCCTCTATTGGCATCTCCCCAGCTCCATCCATCTGTGCAAATTGTGGTAGCCCAAAATTCAGTTCTCCATTGAGGAAGGCTCGAAGAGCTGAGACTAGCTTGGGGTCTTTATATAGTTTGGACGTGATGGTGGTTCTAACTTCTGAAGACGTAAAATCCATCAATTTGGCAATGTTTAACGGCACCTTTTGGCCTTGAGTCCCTTGACGTGGGGAAGATGGGATCTCCATTTCTTCGATAGGATCAGGTAGTCCCTCTGTAAACATTCTTTCTATCAAGAAGTGAGTACGTCCACTTTCCCATGACTTTAAGTCACTTTCTTCTTGGATGACACTAGGTATGTCCAAGGGTCTATGGACTTGGTGAGGTTGTTGTTGCATAGGGAACACGGTGTCTATAATCTGGATCTTCCTAGGTGCAGGTTCTAGATCCCTTTGGGTATCTTCTACCAAACTCCTTAATTGCTTGACTCGCTCAATCTCCTTTGCAGGGTTTGGGTAAGTTCCTATCTTCTTTTTGGATCCTGGCCATTGTGGCTCATGAAGATCTTCTTTGTTGGTTTCTATGTTAGTGGTCGTTTTGGTCTCCATGGTTTCACCTGAATCGTCACCAGTCCCTATGTTGGTCTTTGAACTGGGGTCTGACTTCGCTGCTTTTTGCGATCTCTTTCTTCGTGTTTTCTTCTTTTTCTGAGATTGGGAAATTGATGCCGTGTCTCTTTCCTCAAGAATATAATTTTGTTTTTGGAGCATCGATCGTGTGAGTACGTTTACTGGTACCACGGGTGTACTTGGTGATGGCTCCTCGATAACTTCAATCAAGTTTAATGGCGTGATCTTCAGTGCATTTGGATTATTTGGACATTGGGCAATCAAATGATCTATGCCACATCGATTACACATGAGTATCGGCATTGTAGACGTGCTCGCTTGATTGGTTTGCATTAGTGTGGCGTTCTTTTGTAGCCTAATAGGACACTCGGCTACATGATGTGGACCTCCACACTCATAGCATTGAAGAGGTGGTCTCTTAGCGGTGTAATTGATATTTTGGCCTCTTGCCGCAAGAGCAGCTACTTGATATACAGGTTTGACTTGTCCCCAATAGTCCTCCATATAGTATTGTGGACTTTCTTCAAGCACATCCATCCCATAGGCGATATTAGGATCTATATCTTCCTCATAGCCTTCCAAACAAGAAACAGATGACTCACAACCCACTTGATTCACAGAAGTGATTCTCGGATGTGGTGGTTGTTATCCTAGCACTGGAGGTGGTAAAGGTGTTGTTTGAACAACATTTTGGGCCCTAGGGACCATGTGTTGTGCTGTTTGTTCAAGAGGTGGGTCCGGCATCAAGGCAGGCACTCGAGGTGTGTCTGTCCATGCTAAGGTTGGTCTATTGGCCATCGCACGCTTAAATACTATGCAATCCTTAGCTTGATGACCATACCTCCCACATGCATTGCAGTTCCCATTGAATTTTACTCTAAAAGTAGGGCATTCACTGGTACTATGCGGTCCATAGCATACTGAGCACCATTGCTGCTCCCTTCTTGGATACATATGATTGTTTTACGAAGCACGATTGTCTCTAAGACTCTCTTGAATAGCCTTGGTGAGATCTGCTAAAGTCATCTCAGATATCTTTGGCTCCTTAGCAATAGGCTTTAGGGTCATTGGCTGATGCCCTGATGCTTGCGAGCTAATAGATTTAGGCTCAACAGACACTCTTTCTCCTTGAATCATTAAATTATCCTCCAATTGGATTGCATTGGTGGTGACTGCTTCCCAAGTGGTGATACCTCTAATGACTAGGCAATTGTAGATATCCTCATGCCGTAATCCCCTAATGAATCTATCAAGCAAATGGTTATTGTTGAAGCGCTCATTTTGATTACAACGAGAATTAAAATGCTTCAAACGAATTATAAAGTCTCTCACCGACTCTCCTTCCTCTCGTTGGGCTTTCTGGAGCAGAGAGGCTACACCCCAAAGCACTCCCTCTCGTATGTATTCTTTTAAGAACAGTCTCCTAAGAGTAGGGTAAATCGTTTTTTCTTCCACCCTTAGGGTTCTATACCAATCCCCAGCCTTTCCACTTAAGGATAGGCTTAAAGCATTTCTCTTATGTAGGTCATTGTGTTCTCCTAGAGAATCGCATATTTGTTCAAACACTTCGATATGCTTTCTTACATCCCCGTCTCCACTAAATTTTTGTGTGAGCTTGGCTATTTGTACTGCCTTACTTATAGGCTCTCTATCAGACGTGTTACGCATATTCTCAGCAATAGATCGACCAATAGCTTGAGCAAATGTTGCCAAGTCACCTAAGTGAGCAGGCACCCTGGGTGGAGGTGCTCCAGAGACTGCATGTGGAGTAGGTATTGGCATTGGGCTTGGTGCATAGGAAGCCCTTGGGTTCCACGTTGGGTACGATGTTGTGCCATGTGGTGGTCCATAGTTCATATGGGTGGCCCTAGGCATAGCAGACGTCGGATGTGACATGCCAATACTAGCCAGTATAGTTCCATGGAAATAAGAACTTGTGTATTGTGGTTGTGGAGCATAGGTAGTTGAAACAATGGGAGGGGTAGGGACTACATGAGTGTGATGACCCATAGGTGCATATGATTGGTACACACTTGTAGGTACTGTTGCAGGCATTGAGCTACCATGTAGTGGTGCTTTACTAACAAATGAGGTCCATGGCGTGTTTCTTGGCATGCCCATCATTGGGGTAGGCATGATAGTCGTGGTGTCATCAAGGGAAAGATGAGCTAGACTCGGAAAAGTAAAGCTATCACTTGTGGGCTCAGATTGCATTGAGACCCCTGGCGAAACAACATATGGGGGATCGATGGGACTCACTGGGGGAGTCTCCATTTGTGATAGAGTGGGTTGTTTCCCTTTGCCCGTGTCTAAAAATCGCATAGGACCCGTTGAAGGTATGTTTATTCCTAGATTTTGCCTCTCGGACTGGATAATCCTATGGATGACATTGCAGATCATGTGTTGTTGTTCCTCTAGACTAGTGGCACTAGATGTAGATTGTACAACTTCTAACCAACCCACATGGTATGTGTAGCCCATGTATAGGTCGGTCAAAGTCTCCGTGTGTAGGTCATATTACCAATTTTCATTGAGAAATACCCCGTCCAAACTTGGTGTACTAGAGGGTTGCCGTAAGGTGGATGCAATGTTGCTTCCCGTTTTTTGACTTTTAGTCACCGCTACCTTAGAGGCGACTTTGGAAGGTGGTAGCTCGGTAGGGCCCTCATTAAATGAGGTAGGTAGAATGTCCACATGGACACTCTAAGGGAGTGTGGGGTCTACAGGAGATGTGAATGGTGATTCTACTTCCCCACCCCCTTCGTTTACTTCACTAGCCGTAGGTTCAGAGCGCGTAGCTCTACTAAAAGTTTCCATCAAACGGCTAAAAACACTAGTTCCAGGTTGTTGGGCCCAGCTAGGCACAGTTTCATTTGTTCCCCCGGGGCTTTGTGTAAGATGCTCTTCCATAATATCGTAGTCAGAGGAAGAGTCGCTAGTCGCTATATTTGGGTCCTGGGTTGCACTACCTTGGGTCCCCGCCGAGGGCGTAGACCCTAGCGTGGAAGGATAGTGAGTACCCCCATAAATCGAAGCACTAGCTAGTTGTTCGGACTCTAGCACACAACCAGGGCATAGATACATGTGCTTTGGGTGCCCTACAAGTGTCGGCAAGTACCCTCAAAGGTTACTTGCTTTGTTTTGTGGGTGTTTTGCACCCCGTTTTCTACTTGATTTTTTCTTGTTTTTGATGTTTTTTTAATGTTTGATTTTTTTTTATTAAAGTGTGTGATAGCTCAAAACGAGCGTATCACTTAGAGGGTCGCTGTGTGCTTTACAGCACAATTTCGGGCATCTGACGTTCCGTTGGTCCTCAAAAAATCGATTTTTAGCTACGTGTGAAGCTAAAATTTGTTTTTTTAAAAGGCGATTGAGGCCTAGGCCTGAGCGTGAGCTTGGGCTTGGGTCTGGGAGATATTCCTGATCCCGGTTCTACCTTTAAATTTTTATTTATTTATTTTTTTAAAATTTTAAGAATAAGGTCGCCGCGGCGTGCGCGAGAGCACACACACACTCTATCTACCTACTTCTAACTAATATACCTACTCTTACATACTAACACACTCTATTAACTCTCACTAATCTACTTCCTACTTACTATACACAGAAAACTAACTACCTTAATACACAGAGAATAAACACAGAACCTTTGAAATCTCTATTAACAAAGAAAACTAACTTCCTTAATACACAGAGAATAAACACAGAACCTTTGAAAACTCAATTAACAAAAAAAAGCACACAGTATAACACCAAATCCCTCTTCTCAACATACACACACTCCTTCCTTACCTTTCCTACAATAGAAATTGCACCACGGAGAAGCACAGAGTGCTACTCGAGCTTCATGTATGGCGTTCCCCGGCAGCGTCACCAAAAATGTGCGCGTCTGTCGCACGTGTCAATGCAAGGAACTTTCCGATACACCGTGTGCGAGCCACAAATGCCTCCAAGCACACAACAAGCCTAAACTAGTTAGCTCAAAGAAGGCGATGGTGTGTCACTCACCGCTCTACGCTTGCTTCGTGGAGGATTCCTCGCCGCGAAGAAGAAGGAGCTGTCGCTTCGCCGTGCTCAACCGCTTCGCCGCCGCCGTCGTGCCTTCATAATGCTCGATCACCCACACACACACTCTATCTCTCTCTCTCACATACACACACACACAAGGAGGTGAAGAAGAAGAAGATGGAGATGGAGATGGAGCAAGAGCACTCTTTTATTGCACAAATGAGAGAATGAGTGAATTTTAGGTTTAGTTGACTTTTATATGAGCTCGCCCCATTCACACTTGGGCGCTCATGCTTAGCCAACTAATACCTTGAATGTTCCAGTTAGAGTGCGTCTCTCATCGGCGATCACTCTTACTCTTTTCCTATTGGACTGACAAGCCTGGTACCTGACTCTACCAAATAAATAATACAATGTCCGCCGTAGGTTACAACGTCCGTTGTAGGTGATATGGTGTCCGTGAGCCATGAGGGTAAACACGCATCTTCAACCCCAGTGAAAATGGGAAATCCCGCCCAAGCCATCACTAGCAACACTTGCTCTTCAAAGGCCTCACCTTTGGCATCACAAAAATCACTGCTTCGACTTCAACTAGGAGCATGAGCATACTCCTCAGTGGGGGCACCAGAAGATGGAGAGGGGGAATGGGGGAACACGCCCGACACAAACACAGGCGCCTCTCTAGAGCTCAGGGCATTCACAGCACCCCAATCCACTTAGTGAGCACCTTCGACTCACAGAATTCACACTATCGCACACACGATCAAACACAACTTGACTCAATGCAGGGCAGACGCACTCAAATAGACCACCAATCAACCCGCACCCACAAAACGGCTGCAATCACCACCTACCCCTGCACACATACCACTCTCTCTCTCTCTCTCTCTCTCTCTCTCTCTCTCTCTCTCTCTCTCTCTCTCTTTGCACACACACCCATCGGGGGGGCAAACACGACATCACACACCTGACATCACGTGCAATAGAACAGAGCAGGAGAAGGGGGTGGAAAGGAAATAGCACGACAAGAAATGTCCGTTTTCAATGGGGGGAACTCACTCCTTGCTCAAAAAAACACTATAGCCGCACTCGGCTACACAAAATACATAGGGGGAGGTGCTCTTTGGGCCCTTTGTAGACAAAAAACACTCTTGGATCTTTTCCCTGTGGCTCCCAAGCCTCACGAGGCGACCAAAAGCCCTCAAAAATGATAAAAAAGACTCCTTTATAGAGGGGGAGCACCCATTTTAGCATGTTTGGCCTCTTTCTGACACATGGCGAGATCTTTTATCTCACTCTCTCACTCTCACTCGCTTTGCTCTTTGCTGCTGTGGGACTTTCCCCTTACATGAGGGGGGGAGGCAATAGCGATGTCGCTATTGCTCCCTCTCTCCTCCTTAAAATTTTGGCCATGGGACCATCCACTGCCATGTCATCACTTCCATCTGCCGGACTCCGCCGCCGCTCCGGGCGCGCGCCACTGCGTCGTCGCCACACTTGCCAATTGCCGCCGCCAAAAGCCCCACAGGGCCGAGTGCCGCTCGGCAACGCCAACCTCCGCCTGTGCAGCGCCAACGGCGCTTTCCGTCATAGCCCACACCGCATGGAGCTCCAAGCTCCTTCTCCACCTTATGATACCAATGGGAGGCACTCGCCCCAGCCCATATAGGGTTCGATATTAAGGCTACAATTTTCATGTGGGTTTACTCTCAGGCCACGTGGCAGTCCACTAGTTAAGCATCCTTCAAGCCTTCACAAAACCCACCATTTAAACTGAAAAAGAAAACCCCATTTTCACTTGCATCGGGTACTCTGCTTGGCCTTGCCCAATTGTTCTATGCACCGGCCGTCAAACCCGACCGATAGAGCGGGTTCCTGACTTCAAATTTCCCCGTGCTCACTGCACTTCGAGTCCCCGGAGTCCGCTATCTTATGCGACCAAAAACTTGAAAAATCATCCGCACACCTTCTACTGCCATCGGCTCCCAACTTCATCTCCCTGTATCTGGCCACCCGAACATCCGATTGACGTGCAGTCGATTCCGACTAGCCCTACATGGTGAACACTCCCACCGAGAACCTTGGCGAGGCTCAAAAAACTGCCAGATGGCACACCCTCCAATGCGGCCAAGTGGGCTCAGACCCGGCCTCTGGAAAATCTTTAACTGACCATATCTTGCTATCCAGAGCTCCGATTCACAATCCAAAAAGATAGGCATGCTCCACAACTCGAGCACTACACGCATATACACTGACATCAACCCGGGCCACCTGTCCCCAGCTACCGTGTCCATCGGGGATCTGCTACACACTTTAGCTTTAAACTGTAATATCTTGAGCACCAAGGCTCCGTTTGACGAGCCGTCGGGACCGGCTTCTAGAGCACATTGAACTCTACATTCTAGAGCACTGACTTGGCATTTCGGGAACCTTGACTGCCATCCCATCTAGACCATTCTGTAGCACTTTTGGCCTTAAAAACCGCTTCGAGCATACAGCTCCGCTATCCTTGGGCTGCCTAGGGCTTTGGTACCTGCCCTAGCCTTTTGCACTGCACTCACATGCTGCCTCTGCCTGGCATAGACCATCTCCTAGCTCGGACCAACTTTAGCTGCACCAACGGTATGTACCATCTTTCTTTTGCACTAAAAGGACTGGAGAACAAAAGGGAGAGGAGCTAGGCCTCACCATCCCTTTGTATACCAATTCTTGTATTTGCCTCATGATCTCCTCCTTGAGCTCGGGAAAGTCGATAAGGAGGCTTGTTAGGCGGTGAGCTTCCTGGTAGGAGCTCAATTCGATAGTCATCATCCCCTCGTTTTGGAGGTAATTCCATGGGGATATCATCGATGAAAACATCTTGGAATCCATTTAGAAAAGTAGACAAGTCTAACTCTTCTTGATTCCTACCATTTTCATTTGATAAACCATTAGCGTCATTAGTGGATTCTTTGACAAAAATCATGTTCGCAGAAATTGATCTTTTGATTGACTTATCAAAAGTTGGTGAATTTACAAGTGGTATAGTACGACTAGACTCATTAGGATCTATATACATGTTCTTTCCCCTGGAGGTGAAGTAGAGTCACCTTTTAGGAAACTTCATGTTGGCAGCCATGCAATCAAACCATGGCTCCCCTAGGATAGCATCCTCATGTTGGAGAGCAGAGATGAAAAAGTCTTCCTTGTTGACATAGCTTTGGACATGAAGCCTCAACTTCCCAATCAAGGGAGTAATGGAGTCTTGCTACCCCTTGAAAGTTGTGTCAGCCATTACAATATCTCCCATCTCAAAAGCTTGAATGCCCAACTTGGTGGCCAACTCCGTTGATATGAAGTTGTGAGTAGAGCCAGGGTCAAACAAAATGAAGGCATCATGCTCCCTTACCTTTTCCTAAGCATAGGAGAGAGATGATCCTTTGCAATGAGCATCATCTTTTTGATCTTTGATGGTGGAAGCCCTAGGAGTCTCATTGTGAGCATTTTTCTTGGTGCAAGAACGATAGCCATGTCCTTGTTCCCCACACTTAAAACACTTGTGGTCCTTGAGAAAAGCTTCAAGCTCTTCATGAGAGAGTTTTGTTTTACCTTTGTAAACTCCCTTCTCCTTGGACCTATTGTTGTTGTTGTAGAAAGTGCCTTGGGAAGAATTTTGGGCATTGGTTTTTTCCTTTGCATCATTTTTATCTTTGTTTTCCATGGGTTTGACATTTCGTGTAGCCCCTTGTTGGAAATTGATGCGTGAAGCAACCATGGTGTGGTGGATTACTTCGGTGATAGAACCAGGCCGTTGGGAGTTGACATACTCGGCCATTTCTTCAAGAAATCCCTCACAAAATTGTTGCTTTTTCTCGGCAAAGTCTATCTTTTGGAAGTTAGTAGCCTTGAGATGTAAATCCCAAAACTTGTCTACGTGAAAAAAGCTTCAAACTGCGCCATTTGGTAAGCACTTTGTCCTTTGTATTGCTTGCAAGGAATTTCTTCATGATGGAAACTTGTAGAGTTTTCCATGTCTTTGGGGCTTCACCGTTTCCATGAAGGCTAGCCCACCATTGATGAGCCGATTTTTGGAAGTGCATAGCTACATGGTGTAGCTTGGAGGACTCCTTGAAGCCCTTGTCTCCAAAGACCACATCAAATTGTTGGATTAAGGCCAATAATTTGTTAGTGGCACCAAAGGTGCCATAGTAGGTGAGAAAAGATATACTCTTTCCTCCCTCTTTGAGCTTCTTGAGCTTTTGTGATCTTCGCCATGCAGGGTATAATTTGTGATGTCCTCCCCTCTTGTATTCTCTAGGAGAATAGCCATAGATTTTGTTGGGAGAGGAGGAAGGTGAAGAATAAGGAGAAGAGGGTGACCTCTTTCTTGAGCTTTTCTTCCTTTGTTCCTCTCTTCCCTTCCGGAGTGACAAGGAGAAGGACTGTGTGTTGATCGTTCCTCATGGGAGGAGTTGGCGAGCGTCTAGACCACCACTATCTTCGTGGAGCCACATCTTCAGAGGAACTTAGGGATTCGTTACTTTATTGTTCTTTGGATTCCTCCTCTTGTATGGGAGAGAGTTTTCTTTTGGGGGTCTCGTCAAGAGGCCTCCTAATCTCTCTCTCCTCTTGGAGAGAAAGGGAAATCTCATAAGCAGGAAGAGGTTGAGTAACTTAGGCTTGCAAAGTAGGGTTGCCCATAGCTTGATGCAACCTAGTAACAAGATAATTGATAAACATGAGGGAATCATCACTAGCACCTTCATGTGCAAAATCAAAGTTATCAATGTTCATTCTAGTCTCTTGGTTATTGTCATCCATGCTAATTATACTTATGTGTTTACTTAGTGTATTCTTTGGCAACTCAAAACCTTAGTTGCTTCTCCTCTTAGCACTTAAGTATCTACACCCACGACTCGAATTAGTTAATTATAAAGAGTAGTGGGGTGGGTCTAACATAGAAGAATTATCGAGGGATAGATCCTTTTGGACTTCTTATGGCTCAATAATGGTAAAGCCTTAGGCAAGTCTAAAAAGACCCCATTATTAAGACCAAAGCTCCCGAGGTGTGCACCATATCCCACATAGTGGGCTCAAAAAAATCGATAATAGATCCCAGTCCCACTTACCCTAATATAATTAACAAAATCAACCATTACTAGGCTACTTAAGGACCTGTCTTCTTAAGCAAGAAAAGAGAAAACAAATGCTCTGATACCAATGTAATGGATATGGCATATGAACTTTGAGAATAGTGGAATTAAGAGAATTAGAGTGAGCATTTTTGTGAGATTACTTTGAGAACATTGAGGGTGAAATTAATTGATGGTAGCAACATGAACATAGTACTTAATTAACTTGGAATGAACAATACTTTTACAAGAGAGAGTACAGAGAACATGACAATAGTTGAGGATCGGATTTACTTGGAGCTGGTCCCCCTCCAAAAGGGGTTTGTATTATAGATGATCCCATCAAGAGAGACTTGTTACAATAAAATCTTTGTGTTCCTTGTGACCTTGGTGATGCTATGAAGATGGAAAGCTTCATGCATCACGAGCTTAACATAAACTTTGAAAAAATCATTAACTATCCCAAGCCTCAATCCCAAGGGCTCAAACACCTTCGAAGGTGGAAAGAGCTAGCGGGGAATGAGGGTAGGGAAGAGGAAGATGAATCATCCATAGGAGAAAGAAATAGTTCCTCACTTATCATCACTCTTCTTGCTTAGAATAGCATAATAGCATAGTAATGAAGATAAAGAAGATGGAGATCTTAAGCATTGAAGCATGGATCTTGGCTAGATTTGCATTCCATAGCCAAGAGTGTTATTGTAGGCTCTCCACTTCTCAACAAGCTTGGAGAAGGAGATGGAGTTCTTGCACTTTGTACTCCACACAATGAGAGAATGTGTGTGTGTGTGTGTGTGTGTGTGGGAGTGTATACCCCCCCCCTCTCATGCTTGGTCCACCTCTCTCTCTCTCTCTTGTATTATTTTATTATTTCATTTGGACATGTATTCTCTTTTTCCTATTTGAGAGAAAGAACTTAATTTATTTTATTTGTATCTAAATTGTCATTGGACCCCTTTAAAACCTATCCAATAGAATTCAAACACGTCATGAGGGCCATATGTGGAGGATCATTTGAACACGTGTCTTTGATGCTTATTAAGCCATTCGGTTGAATTCAATACTTCAAGGACTTAGTCAATCAAGCATGGAAACATTGATGCCTCTTGAGAATTATATTTGAATTGAATACTTCAAGAAATTTAGTCATTTAAGCATATGAGAAACACCTCAAGCTTTTGGGTAAGGTTCCCACTAACACTTAGCAATCCAACAAGCACCTCGTGCTTGGGCAGGATTCCCACCTCAAGGTCAGCCCTAGCTTGCCTAAGGTCAAAGGACTTTTGAACACTAACTTTTGGAGGTCTTTAATGAAGCTAACTCTACAGTTTTTAAGCTCCATTAGGTAGCAATTTTTTTTAACATACCATCTCTCATTTGAACCCATTTTAACCTTGGCTCTGTGTTGAGACAGATCCATAAGCACATGCCTATATTCTAACTCTTGTTCCCATTTATTCTCCCACATTAAATGATTAGTTTGATATGAGAAAATCCTTTGGGTTAGTTAGATATTAGATTTTATGACACATCTCACAGACAATATCTTCATTGCCTCTATTGTCTGGGTACTCAAGCCTAAAAGCCTTGATCAGTTTATTGTAAGACCTGAGATGGAAAGCTTGATAGTGGTAATACCATTTTCTTGTCGCATCTTTTTGTGTTTGAGGAAAATACTCTCCCTAGTCATCTTCATTAATAAGCTTTAATACAGTATATTGCTCAAATCATCTTTTTTCCCGCGTTTGAAAACTGAAAAAAGTTCTTTAAAGAAGCAGTGTAATCATGCCTGCTTATATCATCTATGGTTCCTCTGGTCTTGGTAGCCTGACTTCGTCTGGATCTCTTCCCTTAATGATCAATGTCGGCATCCCAGTGACCTTCCTTTTTAGTTTAAGTCTCAGTCTCTACCCTAGCCTTCCTGCTTGTACTATGATGACTACCTTTGCTACCCTTGGCCTCAGCTGTCTTGTGTGTGGACCAAGAACCTTGAGTCCTAGTTTTTGTTCCTCACGCTTAGCCATCCTCCTCCTTGAGTGATTGGAATGTTGAGAGTCTCTGGCCTCTTCAACATTACTCTGCTCCTCTTGAACCTAAGTCTCACTCTCAACGTCCCTCTCAGTATCAACCTCTCTTGCTGACACTTCTGGAATAGGGTCAACTCGTGTGGAATCGATACAAAACCGAGATCACAATTTGCGACCAGAAATGACTCTGGGCCAGACACAACCACCAGTCAGGAAGATGGAAACCTGGTGCTCCAAGTGCAAATCCAAAGATCATGTTTCCAACAATTGCCCATAATGCATGCACTGCAAAGCATGCCATCTCGAGAATAACTCTGGCATTCAATACATCATTTCAAGAAAGGTAATGATCTGTCTCTACTTGCATTTACAAATGCCAAATCAGCTAAGGTAGAGACGACCAATGGACCTAACGAGGAAAATTCAAGTACCTGTGGGACTGGTGCTGGGAGCGGTAGATACCAAGCAGGTATTGATCGAGGCCAAGGTTGTGGAAATTTGCAAAAGTGAAGTCTTAACTACTATAGTTGTGGGAAATATGCGCACTTTGCAGCTCAGTGTCCAGATGCACCCATTACTAAGGCTATTGAGGCAAAAGTGCCAGAACCAGTTCCAATACAACGAAAGCCACTCTCAGTAAAGGGGTGATTATTGAAGAACTTCCAGACGAGCCTGTGAAACCAATCATTCTTAAAACTAGTAAATGGACTCAATAGAGAGAAGTCTAGAAGGCTAAGGGCAAGGAGAAGGTAGTTGATGAATGGAAAGAGCAGCAAGAGCTGGCAGCTTAGATCACAGAGGATCTAGCTAAGAACCTACCAAAATAGGTAGAGAGTTTTGATGCTCGTGTTATTCAGAAGATACGAGTCCCGTCTTCTGAGAAAAGGTAGCCAGATCAGTCAGGATCTGGAATCTATAAGTTCATGTTTGCTGCAGTAGTTTGACAAAGGAGCTTGTTTTCTTTAAAGATGGAAAAATTCACTTAAGTGAAACAGGTCAGTTCTTGGGAACAAACTTTAGCAAAGGCGGGATGAAGAAGCTAGTTGAGGACATGGCTACTAGCCATGCCATCTCAATGGTTGAGGTAGTCGCCTATGGGTTGAAGGTGATCCTATTAAGAAAAAAGGATTAGTCAAAGTTGGAGAAGAGGAATCTAATGGTATTAGAGAGCTATGGCCATGCGATATAGAGTCTGCTATGAAGGGTAAAATGATTACAAAGGTTTTACATGAAGGTGGAGACTGCATTTGGCTTGAAACAGGTTGGAATGACCCTATGGACTCTTTGTGAGTGCATGCATACATTGCCAAATGTCAAGCAAATGAGGCCATTGTTGAAGAGAAACGCAGGTGTGAGAATGGGGATGAAGGGCCTTCAAAGTAGTCCACGAGGAGTGGAGGTAGAAATGACACAGTGCCTCCTAGATCACCTTCCCCGCAATAGATGCTTGTCCCCGAAGTGCCTATGCTAGAAGCCTCCAAAGAAAAGAAGAAGGATGCAACAAAATCCAAAGCAAAGGGTCCAACTTACAAACTCCAATCTGATATAGAGGCAGCAACGGATCTCAAGAAGAGAGGATTCTAAACAATAAGGTGGAATTTACCTTGGATGAGGTCCTTGGTACAGAAAAGTGGGAATTCCACGAAGAAATAATTGATACCATAAAGAGGAAGCGGTAGTCTCTTACTGAATCCATCCATGTATAGGGTGAAGAAGACACTTTAAATGCACAGGGTGTAGATTGTTGAGAGAGAGAGAGAGAGCACAGAAATAGAACCCCAAAGTGTGTAAAATACACGCATGAGATGATGTATATATAGAGGGGACCTAGGTGCCATATATAGAGAAGCCATATATTGATCAGCTTCACATATAAGCTCAACAGCCCCGCTCAAATAAGGGTCTCTAACTGTGGATGAAAAAACCCTTGGGGGATCAAGGGAGAAACCCATATCTCTATATAAACCCACCGTTATATTATAAAAATCACTGAATGTACAAATGTTTGTGAGGAGCTACATCACTCCTTTTACAATGAATATTTTATGAGGAGCTACATCACTCCTTTTACAATGAATGTTTTATGAGGAGTTACATTACTCCTATCCTATCAAATACAATAATGAATACAAAGGTTCAATAAAGAGGTGTAAAGGCTATCGGTTAGCTCGTAATCAGAAGTGTCTCCGTAAATCTGCTGTTTAGCTTGTCATCAATATGGAATCACCAAACATGTCTTCATGTTGTCATCAATATGGCATCACCAAACATGTCTTCATAAATCTTTTATTGTCACCAAGTTTGTCTTCATGAAATCAATTCTTTGATCAATCCTACATAGATCATAGACTCAAAAAACATAGTCATGAAAATTATTAGCATCGTTAGTAAAATAATTATGTTCACAATGCCACAAGAGATGGTTCGCGACGCCACTCTTTTGACGACATATATACGCACGACAACATATGGTACATAAAGTATGAACGTAAAAGTACAAGATGCATGATTATGTTATGCAAATGATATGTGTATATAGTACATTTATCAATGTAGTGATATCAATGAATATCATCAAAGTATTAACAAAACATCATCATTGTATCAATAAAAACGAATAAATCATCATCATATCAATGAAAAGCACCGAGAATAATCATTGTATCAATGAAACAACATCATGGTATCACCGAGAATAACCATGGTATCAATGAAACAACATCATGACATCACCGAGAATAATCATTGTATCAACGTAACAACATCATGGTATCACCGAGAGTAACCATGGTATCAACGAAACAACATCATGGTATCACCGAGAATAACCATGGCATCAACGAAATAACATCATGGCATCACCGAGAATAACCATGGTATCAACGAAACAACATCATGGTATCACCGAGAATAACCATGGAATCAATGAAATATCATCATGGCATCACTGAAAATAACCATAGTATCGACGAAATATCATCATGGTATCAACGAAAATCACCATGACCAAAGTATTAACAAAACATCATCATGGTACCATCAAAATCACTATGGTATCAACAAGAGATTATCAATAAAACGACGTAAACTATATCTCTAGAAGAATAATTATACGAGAATCAATGAATGAGTATATCATATAGAAAAAGATCATGTACCAACAGTAGCTCGATAGAACTTGGGGACGATCATCAACAACTCGACTGAATCGGAACGATATGTAACTGGTTTCTGCAGAGCAAAATTACGTCAGTAACAAATATATGATCGATGAAGAGAAAATATAATTGAGAAGTTTTCAATTATGAGGAAAATCAAAATCAAAAAGTAAAAATTTTTCTTTTCAAACATATCCGCAGTCCGAGAACGATAACCCAAATTCAGTGCAGAATTTAGAGAAACTTTCTTCCGCAAAGTTGTACACTACAACGATTCCGATGGCTCAAACGAATAGTTTCTGCAAAATCGTTTTCAATTAGGAGAAAAATCAAAAACCAAAAAATGAAAGTTTCTGCAAAATCGATTTGAATCAGTAAAAAAGTAAAAAACAAAAAGCAAAGTTGCTTTCAGGCATGTACGCAGTCCACGAATGATAACTCAAAATCGGTGCAGAATTTGAAAAAAACTTTCTTCTACAAAGTCGTAGGCCACATTGATTTGGGTGCCCCAGCAGGGGTAGTTTCTGCAAAACCATTTTGAATCAGTAGAAAAATCAAAAACAAAAAGCGAAGATTCTTTTCAGGCATGTACGCAGTCCGTGAATGATAACTCAAAATCGGTGCAGAATTTGAAAAAACTTTCGCCTGCAAAGTTGTAGACCATATCGATTCCGATGATTTGGGCGGGTAGTTTTTGCAAAATCGTTTTCAATCATGAGAAAAATTGAAAACAAAAACGTACTGCTCTGATACCATGTTGAGAGAGAGAGAGAGAGAGAGAGAGAGAGAGAGAGAGAGAGAGAGAGAGAGAGAGAGAGAGAGAGAGAGCATAGAAATAGAACTCCAAATTTTGTAGAATACATACATGAGATGACGTATATATAGAGGGGACCTGGGTGCCATATATAGAGAAGCCATATATTGAGTAGCGTCACATATAAGCTCAACATAGATGTCTATGGGGCAAGCAAGGTGAAGAAGCTGTTGTTGGATGCTACAAGTCTAAGGGAGGAGTAAAACACATTCGCTTTTTGGATGATGAAGAGGAAATGGAGACCACTCACAAGAGCTACTACTTGAAGAGTCAGAAGGCAAGAGCAACTACTGAGACCCTGGTAAAAGTGGGAGACTTAGAAGAGCCATACATTGCGTTAATAGATCATGGGTCGGAAATTAACCTCATGTCAAAGAGTCTTTATCAAAAAGGAAAATGGCCAATTGATATAAATCATGGATGGATGATTTGTGCAGCAAAAAACTCATCAGGGGAGCTGTACTTAGCTTGTCCAAATGTAAAGGTGACTATAGGGGATGTGAAATATGACCAGAATTTCTTTGTGTAGGAGATGTCTACATACCCTCTTATACTTGGGTAGCCATGCATCACTGCTACTCACATGGAAACCAAGGTGATGGATGATGGGTCAACTTATGCAAAGATTAAGAGCAGGGATGGGAAGCGTGCAGTACAATTCCTTACTTTTCGTGTGGACCATGAAAGGAATCGTGAAAGTCTTAGAGAGCAACCCTTGCCAAAGACAAACAAAGAATTCAAGGACTATATGGATATGAGGGGTTTTTTCCATGTACCATTGTAGGGCGGGATTGTAGTGGTACAAGAAGAGAAAGGTTCTCACATGATGTATATGCAAAGGAAACATTTTGTACAGGTTTTGTAGGATTATCGGACTATGAATCAATTGATTTTATAGAGTGTGAAGACTTAAATCAGGGTGAAGGACAACATGTAAATAGTGTACAAAGAGGTTTGAAGATGAATGGTTTGCTAGAAGGTGATGAATGCATTGCAGGTGTGTTTGATGAGTGTTTGTTTGTGGATATTATGCAAGATTTGGAGTCTTTAATGGATTTCAATTTGCGTATGGGAAGTGAGGTCGTGAAAGTATGCTCAATAGAAATGTATAAGGTCATTGAGGATTTAAAAAATTCTCAAGGTGTTGATATACGAGTGGAGACTAAGTATAAGTCCGTGGCAAAGAAAGTAACACCAGTGACATTACCTCTACTGAAAGATTGCACAAATAAGACGGAACAAGCTGCTTTGCAACCTAGCCTTTGTGACCCAAGCAAGATTGGACACAAGTTCACACAGGATTCTTTGAAGGAGTGAAAGGTTGGTCGCGAGGACAGTTTGACAAAAGCTGAAAAGATATGCTTTGAAGACATGCTTGCCAAACACGAAAAAGCTTGTTCATTTGAGCCTTATGAGATAGGGTGTGTTGATCCATCCATTGTTTCTCCTATGGTGATATTCACTATCCCTCATGTACCTTGGAACTTGAGTCCTATTCTTGTTCCAAAGGCTCATTTGACAAAACTCATTGAGTTGATTAATGAAAAGATCAAGATGGGTATTCTGGAGCCTTCTTGTGCTCCATATTCAAACAGGTTGCTCACAGTTCCAAAGAAAAATGGTTCTTTACGCTTTATTCAGGATATGAAACCTGTAAATAAGGCAACACTAAGAAATGTGGGTATAGGACCAGTTGTCAATGAGTTTGCAGAGGCATTTGTAGGAAGGGCAATATATTCTATGGGAGATTTGTACTCAGGGTATGATAAGTTCCAACTAGGATTGGAAAGTAGGGACTTGACTACCATGAGGACACCCTTGGGTTGACTAAGGATGTTCACCTTACCTCAGGGGGCAACTAATTCAGTTGCACATATGATGAATGGTATGAACAAATTCCTATGTGACTTCATACCGCAAACTACAATGCCTTTCCTTGATGATGTGCAAATCAAAGGATGTGATGTAAGTGATATATATGTGGCTCTGGACTCCAGGGGGTGCCGCAAGTATGTGTCAAACCATATCAATGATTGTATTAAGATCTTGTCAAGGTTGGAAGAAGTGAACCTTACCTTGTCTGGCCAAAAGTCAGTGTTTGGTGTGAATGAAGAAGTCCTAAGTGCTCGTCAATGCAACTATCCACAGGTAAAAAGAGAGTTATGGGGAGTAGTCATAGATTTGAAATGTGACAAAGAGTATTTGATAGGAGAAAATGTAATCGTGGAGACTGATTGTCTACCCCTTCTTGGAATGATCACAAGCTGCTAACTCCTGACATTACTATGTTCAGATGGATTGCCTACATAAAGTCCTTGAATCCAAAATTAAAGCATATTTCAAGGAAAGATAATCCAGTTGTGGATATGCTTTCAAGAGCAAGGTATGAAAATGAAGAAGACATGGTTGTCGAGGGCGATGATGTAGGCACATAGTTCTATAGTATCTCTCATGCCAAGGGTGATCATGTTTTCCTATCAAATGCACTTGAGTCATTTACAGAAGACCTATATCAAGGTGACTGGTTGCTCATTGGACGCTATCTGAGCACTTTGAGAAGGCAAGAAGGGTGGATTGATCAAGAGTTCAAAAGAATACGGAGAAAGTATACTTTTTGAAAGAGGGGTACTTATGGAGGCGTCCAAAACAAAGAAATGGAATGTCGATGAGAGTCGTGAATGATAAGGACGCTCAAAATGAGCTTATGAAAAAGTTTCATGAGAGTATTTATGCTGGACATAGAGGTGTATGGGCCACCTTTACTAGAATGAAAGAGAGGTATTGGTGGAAAGGTATGTATAAAGATGTATCTCACTCTGTGGAGTTGTGTGAAACCTGTCAAATGTATTCAAATGTACTTCATCGTGATGGGTTGCACCCTTCTTACCCATTGGCCATGCATTACAAGTGGATAGTAGATCTGGTTATAATGCCATTGGGCTTATGGTAAATGCAATACATAGTGCTTGTACGAGAAGACTTAACTAATCAAGTTGAAGGCTGTGCTCTAAGAACAAAAATCACAGAAGGGGTACGTAAGTTCCTCTTGGATGATGTAATTAGCCGTTATGCTTGTGTTGGGAAAATTGGATGCTGACAAAGAAGGGATTTTTTCTCTAGGTTGGGCATTAAACTTGCTCTCGCTACTGCATATCATCCTGAGGGAAATGGTAAATCAGAGAGTGGGCATCCTCCTATCATTAAAGCTTTGGGTAAGGCGTGCAAAGGTAAAATGGGAGAGTGGCATAGGTGTGGGATGCGTGTCTAACCTCACTATCCTATCTTATTGCAGTTTTAGTGAGAACCACGATTAAATTGTCAATTTATGGAACGAAGCTGACTCAACTAGTGCATAGAGCCTACAAGAGGTTGTCAATCTCTTGGAAAACAACTAACAACTCGCATCTAACTCAAGCTACACTCCAGTGATTGAAATCACCAAAAACCAATTGCTCATCGGCAAACAAATCACATTCGTTACAGCATCAAATGATATCCAAATGTAACAAAACTTCTAGGACAAATTTATAAGACCTAAGCACACATGCTTATGGTTTCAAACCCCACTTTAGGTCAAGTGCCAAAATCGCGATTATGTAGTGGATTTTTGACCTAGTTATTTTCGACCCAGAATGCATTTAAATGCTTAGCAATGCTACCCCGATACCCATCTATGCTTAGTTTTTATTTTGAAGTGTAAATTCCTACTTCTGATGAAATTAGGCCACATGTCAACAGCTACAAAATACTGTGATGTGTTCATGTACATGCATAGATCTCTTACCTGCGGTTGCAATGCAACAAACATGACTGCAATGTGACAAGTGGGGAGAAGTAGGAAGCACGAGAAGGAGAAAAGTGAGCGCCGTTAGCTCGTGTTGTGTAGTTCATTATCCAAAACTTTATAAAATCTTTACAAAGCTAGTTTTTATACCTTAGCCAAGGTCTAAAATGTGTAATGTCCAGCGCCCAAGACCTTTAAAGCTTTACACTTATTGTATCTACAACCTAGGTACACTAAATGTCCTATGCTTTACATCTTGGAACTCTTACTGAGCCCGTAATACGTTACAATTATCACAATGGCTAAATAAATAGGGAAATTACAATACATGGCCATTTTGGAAAAATGTGAAAATTGTGTAACTCCAATCTTCACTACTTCTTCATATTCATCTTCAATGTGCATTCATAAGGCTTCGGTCTTTAGAAGATCCTGTTAACTGGCATCGGCTCAGTTAACATTCCCCCCTTCCGATTTTAGTGCCCGTCCTCGGACACTGTTGAAAAGTGTCCATGGAGACTGCGAAAGGTTTTGATTGGTTGTTGATAGATTGATTGTATTCATTTGTCATTGAATTTGTTGATGAGGTTCAATTTGCTACAACATCTTCATTGGTCCGAATATGTCTGATGTGAGAGATGATGTTGCAATTGTCCGTTGTAATAGCATAAAGGAGGCTTCTGTTTATTTATGAAAAGTATGTACAAGGGAAGTAGAGTGATGAGGTTCTAAATTAGGGTCAAATACTTGGATGACCAAAAGGAAAAAAACCAGTGGGAAAAAAGTGCCTTTGGGATATGCGGATTATTGGAGTACTTATGAGCATTGGAAAAATTAATAATGTACTCAAGGGATTATTTGCTGATAGATGGAATTAAAAAGGTAGCAAATATGAAAGGGTAGCATGATGGAACATTGGTTTGCCTGTTGTAGTCCACTCACAGTGCATAGGTGGAAGCAAAAAAGAATGTCTAATGCATATGTCCAATGATGGGACATCCTATTTATGCATACAAAAAAATTCATGAAAAATAATATGCTATGAAAAAAAGATTTTGAGGGGTTATTCAAAAAGATGGTGTAGCTATAAAAGGATATGACATGGCTTTGCAAGCTAGCACCCATTTAAGAATGGTTTTCGTTTACGAGGATATGTGCTCTCATCTTACTGTGCACTGTGCGTGAGTGTTGGACTCCCGGGGCAGTCACTTATCAAAAGATTCCTATATCACGTGCGTTCAAGAGGTTATTAATAATAACTCAATATACATACTATATTTACACTACGTGTCTATTTAAGAAACCCCCACCCCCCTCTGTATGTATACATTTTGATACATTTTGATCTTTTAATAATCCTCTCCACTTAACTCACGTGATAGCATACACATTCTAAAAAGTGACCGCCCCGGGGTTGGAATCTACGACACTTCGCCACTTGTAAGTTAATAGACTTTGACTCTTATGGTCATCTCATCCAGCATGAGCAACATGACGTTAGCTATGCTCAATTCTTCCAGCTTGAGCGCTTAAGCCTAATAACTACGACTCTTAGCACATATTTTAATATGACTTGAAGCTTTGGGACTAATGCTTTGCTCATTTTATGGCTCAGCAGCCCGACTCTAACTATGCCAAAGAGTGTTTTTTTTCACCCTAACAACTTGACTTTTTACATTCTTGAGCTAACTACAAACATTTCTTCAGGTAAAAATAAGCTTGAATCCTCAAAAAGAGGATTAGTGAAGGACCAAGTTGGCATTGAAGGTTTCTTTTGCCATACCTGTTTTATCATCTTTGAATTTGTATTCTCATTGGTTGGGTTGTCCTTCCTTGACTGTGAAGACTCCATTATCTGTTTGATTCTCTAAGTAGTCCTGTTGATAGGAGTCTTTGATGTTGTTATAGGCATCTGTTCATTGTCGAAATTTGGCTTTTGACTAGGAGCATTGGAAGACTTAGGAATGCAAATCTCTTGATGTCCTTTGTATCTCCTTTGTTGACTTTTCTTTGCTCTAGGTTTTGTTAAATTCTTGAGATCTTCATGCAGGTCTTGTGTAGTTGTAGTTGGCTTGCGATTGATTGGTAGCCAAATATTTGTATAACCTGTGTAGAACTCTTGTCCCAGAGGAACATTCTTTGAGATCCGTCTTTTCTCTGTATCCTCTCGAGAGTTGTGGTAGACTTCAGCATCTTTGAATGATGTTCTACTGTATACCTGCTTCTTAGGTATCCTAGGATATTGTCGAGGTTGATACCTTACGGGCCTTATTTCTTGGGAGGGACTTGAATTTACTTCATATGCTCTAATCTGCGATTTTGGTACCCATATCTGTCTATTACCTCCATAGTACTCCTGTTCTTTTAAGCTCCATTGTGATGCTATCCATCCCATGTGTTTGTCTTTTTGTGTTGATTTCTTGTCTTTAATCCAAACCGGATCATTGACTTTGACTAAACTGCTCTAAACAAACATTTTCTTGACTTTCCTTTGCTTTCTTTCAAGTATTTTGGCTGAAATATCTTTGATTTGTTGGGTGGCTCCATAGAGGGTTCAGTTGTCTCAGCAATTGACGTGAAGTTTTGAAAGCTTGACTCGCTTGAAGAAGCTGATCCATGAGGGTTCTTTGATATCGAGACATATGTTGTCACACCTTCTTTGCTAGTTGGTGGAGGGTCCACTTTAGCTTTACCTTTTTCTGCAAGGTTTATCTTTGATCCTTGTGACTTTTACAACTCTGTATGTGGCATTAATGGTACCTGTAAATGTTGCTTGCTACCTCTTGGAAAAGAGAGTATTAGCATTGTATCTTCTTTGTAAGCCTTGTGTTGATCTAGCCACTCAGGATGACATGTGCAAGCATTTTCTTTGAAGACTTCACCTGAAACTTCACCTGCTCTTCATGATCTTGGATGCTAAGGGTAGCAACCATTTTTTTTTGAGTTGTAGGCTTACCCATGATTTCTCTGTTACCTGGCTTGTCTTGAGTAATCTCTACAATGCTCTGGATGTTGTGTAAAACCATATTGCACTTTGCTTCGTTATCCAATAGAGCATTACATTTGACACTTACTCCTTTTGTACTGTGAGAACTACAGCTATCCTTGTTGTTGGTTCTATTGAAGATCTTTGTCTAGCTTTTTCCATGGTCTAATCTTGATCTAATTGTGTCTCTTTGGAAGGTGACTTGAGACTCTACTTTCCAATCTGACTTATATCAGCTGATTCAGCTGGCAATGTTTGGATCTTTGGACTTCTTATTGCTTCCTGACTTTTTGCAACCTCATTCTTCTTAACTTCTGGCTTTGGTGGCATTGTTTTCTCGATAGCTATCATGGTTGCTTTTTGCTCTGTTTGATCTACACTTGCTATTGCCTGATTTTCTTTAAGCTCTTCTGCAGTTTTGTTTGATGGAGATGAATCATCTTCAATAAGCTTTGCTTTGGCATCGGTCCCCATTTTAACTGTGCTCAAGGACTTTGTGTTGTCACTCGCGGGTGACCAGTCTTGGTCTTCATTCTTTGTTGTCTTTGAAGATTGCATCTTCATTGAACTCTGTATCTGTTGGACTATTTGGGCCATTGGCATTCCCATTATGATGTCGTTTGTCATGTCCTTTTGCTGTGATCACATGAAATTGAGCTATGATGATCTGTGAACTTACTTCAATGGTGGTGGAGATGATTCCCGAATGTTCTGCTCGTTTGTCTCTAGATATGCTTACAAATCCAGGAGCATCTTCCAACTGTGGTTGCCGACATCCTTTCCAAGTGCGAAAAGACATGAGGTTCTCGTCTAGTTGAAAATCTAGCTTTACTTCGCTTGAGAGCGTCTCTTCGTTCTCATTGGTGATGTTGCACTTGATCTTCTTAGGATTTCTTTTTGTATTGACTGCTTTTGTTGTGGTAGTGTCCTTTGGTTGAGCTTCTTCTACATTGTCTTTGTCTTGATCACTTGCTTCCATTGATGTTGGTTCCATTGGCTGTAATATTGCACCTTTTTGAAATTGTTGAGCATTGTGTGTCTGCATTTGAGTAACTTTTGATCTTAAAAGATCCACTGTACTTTCTGGCAGAATCTGTCTCTTTGGAGGATATTTTGGTGGTGACCTTTGTGTAGATTTTTGGAGTATTTTCTGGTACTAGAGCTAAGCTTGATGAATTTGTAGCTCCCCCCTTCCTAGGGTGATCACTATAGCCTGCTTCATTGTAAGAGTTAAAAATTGTTTGGCTTTGGTTTAGTCTCACCTTTTGGGACTGTGAAGGTACACTTTGGGTAGCAAGGTGACGTTTGGCATCTGTAAACCTTCTGCATAGTTTCCTATGTATCTCCGTAAAACATGACAAATTATTCCCCAAGTTAAGCTGTAGATAGCATTATATTTTCCCTGATATTGTCTATCCCATGGGTCTCCTATGATATGAGCTTCTGTGGTTTCAGGACCCAAGGCATCCATAGATGTTAAACTCTTGTCTATACCTACGACTATTTTGGTTACAGTATATGCTCGTCTGGTCACAACATCGAAGCTTAATTTCCAATGGAGGAGAGTTTGGCTCTGAACAGACTTTTGGGTTCACTCGGGTAATATCCTTCATCTCTAGAGAGGATGGGCTATAATAGATTCTTTCCTCTGAAATGAACCATCCTTTCTGATCTATCACTGGACGTACTTCTATGAGCTGGTATGTGGGCCATTCAAACATTGGTTGATCCTTTTTGTACAATTTCCCTTTTTGGTCTACATAGTGTGCATATGAATTATGTGTACCATACAATGCTAAGAACATTATGTTTGATGTGTCCCTTAGACTCGTGAATGATTGCACACTTGTGGCAGTGGATGCAAAATCATTTGCAAACCTAATAAATTTTCAACCTTTGGTGATATCTCGACACCTTCACCGAATTCTTGCAGGAATTTGTTGTTCAAAGAATTAATTTTAAGCTTTTCAAGTGCATGTGTATCTTTATGCTGATTTTGAACTTGCAGTGTTTTTATTGGTGCTTCTAATGATAATGTAGAATCATTTGATTGCATTAAAGGTGACGAGCTAGATGCACTTACATCGAGATTTGCATTTTCAATTTGCTCTGTACTTTGCTTGGCAGTTGATATGTCCCTGTTGTTTGGATTTCTTGGAGAAAAATGTCCACCTTTTTGTCCACAATCTGAGCAATACGCCATGGCTGGCGGTATTTCATTTGGCTCTGTCATGTCAAGCTCTATCTGAGAAGTTTTTGATTCTATGCTTGCCAAGTTGTCGACATCTTCTTTCAAAACACTGAGCATCAACCTGTAGACTACTTCATCTTGACCTTTGTACCGTCTTTGGCTTGGTTCTCCAATTAGAGTGGCTTCTATTAGTTGATCTATTGGATCTTTTAATTTTGGTTCTCGACGATAGATCTGACCACTGTAATCCATGTACAATGATCCTGATTGCATATGCGCTAAACGGATGCTTTGCAGACTTGTGCAGATTTCACTTGGGTTAATTTTTTGCACTTCTATCTGCATTTCGTCTTTGATCTTGCAATACCTGGATCCATTGAAGTCTTTGAACATCTGGGAGTTTTTTGAATCTGGCTTTACTCTCATCAATAGGATCTTGGCTCTCATCCTTCTTTTACTGCTCATAAGATACCTATGACCTTTTGTATCTGCATACAAAACCTTATTCCCAATGTAGCCATATACTATAAAATTTGCTCTACTGTACTTTAACTCTCAGCTCGAGATGAGTCTATGTCGACTGGTTCTATAAAAACTGTCTCCTAGAAAAGTTTGGTATTGATTAGCCAAAAAAATTCCTACTCGGGTTTGATAACATTGCTTTTGCCAAAGTACTTTTGGCAATTGATTTCTCTCAGACTCACAAGAGTTGATTAACTCTAGCTCGAAAGTGTCAGAATTGATTGCAACCTTTGAAATGATGAAAATCTAGGCCTTGAATAACCTAACCTTCAGAATAGATTGTTATCCTTTTTTTCCACTTGACTTGAATTCAACTCTTATCAAGCTCCCAATTCTTTGCCTACAACCTGGTTCTTCAATCTGAGCTAAGTGAGTCAGCAAATAAGATTTCCAAATTCTGTCCTTGCAAGGAGCTAAAGGACTAATCTGCAACTTGAAACTGATTTAACAGGTACCAATTTGGATCCGATGGAACCCAAAATTGACCAGTGGCCTTGTATTATGTTGTTCTAGCATTGTACAAGCTCAAAAATCAAAAATCTTGTCTTTGGGACTCAAAAGTAAATAATTGTGATTATTTACTTTTCTCAATATTTACACTTTTTACGCTTGTTTTGCCAAGTAATCACCTTGTGTGGTCTTTGGACAAGTTTGGTTGAGCTTGAACAAGATTTGTCCAAGTGATCAACTATTTAGTGTCCGCAGACTCTGATTTCAAAAATCTGTCTTAAGTCTCAATTTTGTGATCCAAGTTTAACCAAATTTGATTTGTGGAGTCTACTTGATATGCTTGACCTTGTGGTATACTCAGTTGTGCAAAATTTCTCAATTATGGAGCAGATGTAAATAATCGCGACTATTTACTTCTAGTATTTTTTATAACTTCTTGCCAAAATGTTAATACAAAGCTGGTTAAGCAGCTTAACTTAAGCTCCCTAGCCAAGTTTCACTGAGTTTGGATAATCCCTGTTGATCAATTTGTCAATATTTTTTTGTCCACAGACTGACTTTACAAATCTGGCCACAATTTTCATTTTAATGATCCAAATCTTACCAAATTTGATTTGTGTGCTCAATATAACATGATAAAACTGGTGGTATGCTTAGTTGGTCAAAAAAGTTAAAAAATATGACAAACGTAAATAATCGCGATTAATGACTTCTGATTTTTTTTTTGCATCTTTTAGGTCATCTAACCATATACACTTGTTAAATACTTCAATCTAAAATACTTCAATCTAAGCCTATGAGTCAAGTTTCATTGAATTTGATCGAGATTTACCAAGGCACACTCAAGTTCTCAACATTTAGTACAAATTTCAATTTTAACCAAGTTTTTGGTCTGTTTTGTGATCCAAACTCTATGAGCCTTCACAAAAGATGTTTGTAATTATACACAAAATCTCTAGTATCAACCTTGATTAGTTTTGAGCCAAAAGTAAATAATCGTGATTATTTACTTTTGACCTAAAATGGACAATTGTTTCAACTTTTTCAGTGGACAGTCTTTTTATGATCTATTTTGAGCCTTTGAGTCAAGCTAAAATATAATTTGAACAAGATTCATCAAGTCAGACACAATTTCTCGACAATCTGTATAGATTTCAGTCTTTTCATGTTTTTGGTCTGTTTTGTGATCCAAACTCTATGAACCTTCACAAAAGATGTTTGTAATCATGCATAGAGTTTCTGGTATCAACCTTGATCAGTTTTGAGTCAAAAGCAAATAATCACGATTATTTACTTTAGACCTTAAATGGACAAATTTTTTAACTTTTTCAGTGGACAGTCTTTTTATGATCTATTTTGAGCCTTTGAGTCAAGTTAAACCTTAATTTGAACAAGATTCATCAAGTTATACAGAATTTCTTGACAATTAGTACGGATTTCAGTTTTTGCCAAGTTTTTGGTCTGTTTTGTGATCCAAATTTCACCAAATTTGATTTGTGTGGTCTACTTGATATGCTTGACCTTGTGGTATACTCAAATGTGCAAGATTATTAATTTTTATAGCAGATGTAAATAATCGTGATTATTTACTCTAGCTATTTTTTTACAAGTTTTTGTCCCAATCTTGACACAGATCTGTTAAACACTTCAACCTAAGGTCTCTAGCCAAGTTTCATGAAGTTTGGACTATTTTTGGTTAAATGGTCATCAGTTTTCTGTCCGTAGACTGACTTTGCAAATTTGGACACAATTTTCAATACAATGATCCAAATCTTACAAAATTTGGTTTGTGGGCTTGATAAAACTAGTGGTATGCTAACTTCGTCAAAAAAGTTGAAAAATGGGAAAGACGTAAATAATCGCGATTATTTACAACTGTCAACTATTTGTATCGTTTTGGTCAAATGAGCATGTACATATATCTATCACATCAATACAAGCCTATGAATCAAATTTCATCAAGTTTAGACATTTGTTTTTCCAAGTTACACTTAAGTTTTCAAAAGTCAATACAAACTTTAGTTTTTACCCATTTTTTTGCCAATTTGGTGATCCGAATCTTTTGTGTCTTTACAAAAGTTGTTTGTACACATGCAATGAGTCAATGGTGTTGAACCTTGGTCAAATCTGAGTTAAAAGTTAATAACGATTATTAACTTCAGAGTTGAAATGAACCATTTTTGCACTTTTTTCAAGGACAATCATTTTATGAGTTATTTTAAGCCTATGAATCAAGTCAAAACTTAATTTGGCCTAAAATGTCAAGAAAAAGTAAATAATCTGAGTTTTGACCAACTCTTGAAATTTTTACCTCAAAGTTTCCTTGAGCTTACCCACTGGTTCATATAACTTTTAAACTTACTCTCCAGTCGGATTGAGTGGTTTGGAGTCTTTTCGTGCTATTTCTAGCCGTAGACCTGAAATTTTGCAACTTCCATTCACAACTCACACTTGATTCTTTCAGAGAGAGCAATGTTCTGAAATCCACCTCGGATCCTACTTACCCTACTCGTAGGTTCTTATGCAATGGGGTTGTGGAAAGTGTTCACAAACACTCGTTTTCTTGTTTTTTAAGGTTTCCTAAGCATTGACTTTAAGACTTGTCTCGTCTATAAATCATTATCAAAATCCTACTCTAATCCTACAATCCTAAAATCCTAAAGACACTCGACAAGTACGATTACTTCCACGCTACCTCTACACGGCCAAAGAGGACAATCTTAGGCTATGTGGTTTCTAAAAGAAATTTTTTACTCTAGGAGATTCTAGAGGAAGTTAAAGGATAACTTCACAAGACTCTCGTGTTTTTCGCTAGTTTAGGTCTCTTCACTCCCCAGCAGCGGCGCCAAATGTGGGACGCGTGTCTAACCTCACTATCCTATCTTATGGCAGTTTTAGTGAGAACCATGATTAAATTGTCAATCTATAGGATGAAGCTGACTCGACTAGTGTATAGAGCCTACAAGAGGTTGTCAATATCTCGGAAAACAACTAACAACTTGTATCTAACTCAAGCTACACTCAACTGACTGAAATCACCAAAAGCCAATCGCTCATCGGTAAACAAATCACATCCGTTACAGCATCAAATAATATCCAAATGTAATGAAACTTCTAGGAAAAGTTTATAAGACCTAACCACACATGCTTGTAGTCTCAAACCCCACTTAAGGTCAAGTGTCAAAATCACGATTATTAACAGCAGTGGATTTTTGACCTAGTCGTTTTCGACCCAGAATGCATTTAAATGCTTAGCAATGTTTCCCGAATACCCCACCTATGCTTAGTTTTTTATTTTGAAGTGTAAATTCCTACTTATGATGAAATTTGGCCGTAGGTCGGCGACACCAAAAGCTAGGAAATACTGTGATGTGTTTACGTGAATGCGTAGAGCCGGTTGCAATGCAACAAACAAGACTGCAATGTGATAACCGCGGAGGGAGTAGGAAGCGTGAGAAGGAGAGAAGTGAGCACCGTTAGCTCACGCTCTGTATTTCATTATCCAAAACTTAATAAAACCTTTACAAAGTTGGCTTTTATACCTTAGCCAAGGTCTAAAATATGTAATGTCCGGTGCCCAAGACCTTTTTAAGGCTCCACACTTATTATATCTGCAACCTAGGTACACTAACTGTCCTATGCTTTATATCTTGGAAATCTTATTAAGCCCGTAACATGTTACAATTATCACAATGGCTAAATAAATCGGAAAATTACAATACATGGCCATTTTGGAGAAATGTGAAAAGTGTGTAACTCCAATCTTCACTGCTTCTTCATATTCATGTTTGATGTGTATTCATAAGGCTTTGATATTTAGCAGCTCCTGTTAGCTGGCATCGGTTCAGTTAACACTAGGTTACCACCTTATGCTTTAGGGTTGATCGTACAACTCATAGCTCAGTTACTGGTTATATGCCTTCTGAGTTGATGTATGGTAAGAAATCTATAATGCCAATTGACGATGTAATTTCCACATGGAATGTATTACCTTCGCAAGATGGAATGAGTAGGGAAGACCTTCTTGCTTTGCACATACAATAGTTAGAAAGAAGACCTCAAGATATTGAGAATGCAGTAGTAGGATTGAAAGATGCAAGGTTAAATAATAAAGATAGATTTGATAAGAGGCATAGGCTCATACCTAAAGTTATTGAGGAAGGTGATTGGGTGTTGGTGTATGGCAGTAGTCTTGACAACCAGCATTCAACAATAAGAAAGCTTTCAAAGAGATGGTTTGGTCCTTATGTCAACATGTACATGGGAATGCGACTTACATCTTGCATGAACTAGATGAGACAAAAATGAAGATTCTTATCGCAGGGAAAAGAATCAAGTTATTCACAAGAAGAGGTGATACAGATCCCTTTGATTCACAGAAAAGTCAGAATGAAGTCTCTGATGAAAATTTTATGGATGTGGATGATGAACGAGAGGATGATGCGTTAGAATTTACTAGAAGTGGCGATGAGATCGATATGTATGTTGACTTAAATGAAGAATGAACCTGCAAAAGATATATGTGGCACATGCCGGAGGATGTGCAGGTTTAGAGGGGGTGGGTGTCGTGCCATGGCATGTGCATAATGTAAAAACTAAAATATCTACCTCACTCTCAATGCTTTTGTTATGTGGGATCGAATGCTATAATATACATAGTGTGATATATGCAAAAATAGATGCCACGGCTGCAATTGTGTACATACCTTGCCACGCAGGCGAGGCCCTAGACGTGGCACTATGGAATGCTTTTTCACATAAATATATACCTATTTTGATTTAGAAATGTACAAATGTCAAGTGTTTCGAAGTGGCACGCTCGTTTTGCCTAAAAAGTTCAATGCGGGCAATCTCGACAAAAAATAGTAGGTTGCGTACGTGGGCATAAAAGACGTGTCCAAAGTGCTTACCAAGTGGAAAAAAGAGGTTCAACATGAAAATTGAGCCCAATGGGATTTTTCCACAAATTCAGGGGATTTTTCCCAGGTCGTTTGGGATTTTTACGGACAAAAAGGGGCATTTTTGGGCAAAAGAATGGCTAAAAATGACCTAAAAATGGTCTAAAATAGCCTAACAATAGCTCAAAATAGCTCAAAATGCCATATCAACGATGGTGGATTCGTTGCCTAAGTTGTGTGGGAGATTTTTGAGCCAAGAATCAGAGCCAAGAATCAGCTCATTTGGGCATATGAGGAAGGAGATACAACCATTCCTTTATAGGGTGCTAGTGTAGTCCTGTGCTGCTTCCACTACATGGTTGAGGCTGTGAGGCTTCCAATTAGGGTTTCCCCTCCTCAAATAACTACTTGGGCTTCTCCAATGAATTATTGAAGCTTCCATGAAATGGTCATGATGAGGAATTGAAGCGTCATTATAAGGTTTTTAACAAGTCGAATGAGCACTACATCAATTGGGAGGGAGGCTACACCTAATCTTCACACACACAAGAGTTTTGAGTTAGTACTGGTTATTTTTTAAAGTGGAGATTTCATGGCTGGAGTCTTGTTCTTTTTTAGTGTGTTTTTGGCTTCAAATATTCTACGCCTTGTTTGATTTTGCTATGAGTCCTCACAGTCAGAGACCCGATGCTTTCCTAGTCGCACTGCGCACTTCTTGACAACATATAACAGTGAGACATGTGGGCACTCTTCCTCACAAGTCTCATGCACGACCACTACCTGTTGCTACGTACTTGCCATCACCAAGCTTCCAGAACTCTTCGCTCCAACCTGAACCGTCCTCGTTTGACAGATTCTACTTGTCCCTATCTGACACTACCTGATACACCTTGTTGGAGGTTAGGATACACAAGTAAGTCTTCTTTCTCTATAGCTTCATAGTCATTGCAGTATATGGGTCGCAAGAAAATGTTAGAGAAGATGCAAGACAAAATGAATGAGACTCCCGCACTCATTACTTCTATTCAGGCCTCCCTATCACTCATTCCATACACCAAGATACACCGATATGTGTTTAATGAGCAGGCAAAATCGTTGCTGCAATTATGGGATATGCATGTGGTAGTACATGCTACGAAGTTTAATTTTAATGCAGCCATTATTAAATAGGTTAGTTCCACTATTAATGGGAATTAAATAATGGTGACACCTGATTGCTTACGCCTTCAGATTTCCCAACGAGAAAAAGCCCAGCACAGCATCTGCAGACCAGATCAGTTTGACTCTTAAGGAAGATGAAGCAGCTAGAAAGAAAAGAAAGGTTGGTGGGCAAGGGATTCCAGTAGCTGCACTAGATGCTCCCTCAGCCTACATGTTTATTGCAGAAGCTATCATTCTGAAAAAAATCCAACATATGTGTCTGAGAAATTGTTTGCAATGCTGCTATGCCAAATTTTATCTCACAACGTCTTACAACAGACTGCTATTGAAGTCATAGAGTCTATTCAAAGCTTGGTATGTCTGGCAGTTTTTATACTGGGCTAGTGCTCTAGGGGCCTTTCCCCGAGTAAAGCTGGCTTATAGTCCTGAGCCTATTCCATTAACTAAAAATGTGGAATTTTCTTCGGATGAAGAGGACCCAGGTAATCAATTGGCTATCACTAGGAAGAAGAAGAAGGCCAGTAGCTCAAAGAAACCCACGATTCTGTTAGAAAAGAGTACTGCTCTACTGAACAAACTTGAGAGTTAGGTCCAGTCCCTGCCCACTAAAAAATCTTATGAAGTCCAGACTTCAGCAATGCCCAAAGAGCAGACTCAAACAATAGTCAGCACTGAAAAAAGCCAACAAGAAGCAACAACTGAATGGATAACAAGAACTGAACAGGTGGCAAGTGATACTAGCAAATAAAAGTGCAAAGCATTTGCCAACCTGATCACCAGATCTCCTTTCAGTGAACTGGATTTATCAGTGGTCAAGAAGGATAGGTTGTTACAACTGCAGAATAATCCTCTCAAAGGCAAATTAGTACTTCAAAAACCAAATTTTGCAACATTACCATATATGGCTCTAGTCATGGTTTATGAGCAACTGAATCTAATTCATCTACAATAGTCAATGGTTGAGCGTCAATCATCCAAGCATCATGGAACACTATTGTCCATTCCTTAGGACAAATGATGGATGTATCAGTTTCCAGTGAAGAAGTGGCTAGGCTGAAAGAAGAATTGGGAAGTAACTAACATCAGATTCTGGAACTTCAGAAAAAAATTGATGATCACTCTCTCACACTACAAGAGGTAATTCGCATTAACGATGCTCGCAGTGGGACGCTCAAAAGTGAAAATCCACGGCGTCGCTATGAGCCTCGCTATGGGCATTGCTATAGGCATCGTTATTCTATTTGTTGCATAGCAACGCCTATAACGACGCCCATAGCGACGTCGACAAGGGTAAAAAATAATCTGAGAGCGCCAGAAACTCAGATCTTAGATCTCAGTTTTTGGCTCTCAAGCAAAAGAGCTCTCTCTATCCCCCCCCCCCCCCCCCCCCCCCCCACACACACACACACACACACACACACACATACATGAGGAGAGGAAGGAGAGCTAGGTATGCTCCTTCCCTCTCCTCTCTCGCATGTTCCCTTCCCCTATTTCTCTCTCTCTCCCTCTCTCCCACAGACACACACACACACACACATTGTGTCTTTCAGAGAGAGAGAGAGAGAGAGAGAGAGAGAGAGAGAGAGAGAGAGAGAGAGAGAGAGAGAGAGAAGACGAAGGATGCCAATAGAAGATTAAATTTATGTCCAAGTTATAAGGTTTTTACCTTCATTATGAGTGGTGATGAGGATGTGGGGCCGTCCAACAGAAACACCTATCTCTCAACAAGGATCTTATGTCCTTGTAGTCAATGCAAGCGTGCTATGCGACGGATAAGACGCGTTTCTTTGCAGCATGTTTGCAAATTCAGCGCATTTGATCAATATATTATAGATCGATTTGTTTCCAATTATAGCTCGTTGAACTCTGACGCTGGCCAACAGGTAGCAATCTTGCAACCAAATAGACATGTTCGCAGGCGCTTTGGTCGAGCAATATACGTGAGGCCACAAGATGTAGCCTCTGACAGCCCGAAGGATGATCATGTATACCACATTCTCAACAAGGCAATGTTTGAGCCCGAGATGGATGAAATGATCGGGACGATCATGGATTCAGAAAGGCTTATCTATGATGATATGAAAAGTGAAGCCGATACACCATTGTATGATGGAGCACGTGTGTCTAGATTGAAGGCACTCTTGGTTCTTCTCAGCATGCAGGAAAAGTTTGGATGGAGTGAAGCTAGCATCACAACGCTTTTGAGGTGATCTATTACAATGTGTTTACTTTAATAAAAAACTTTAGATGTATAACGATCTGATAGATAACTTACACAGGTGTATCGCATTTTTTTCGCTGTGTAAATTGCTCAAAGAGCACATACTACCAGCTGATAATGTGATGTCAGATTCCTGAGAGGAAGCAAGAAAGATCTTGTGAAACTTGGGGATGGATGACAGTTCGATTCACGCTTGTCCTAGCGACTGCATTCTTTTCAGAGGGGAATACATAGACATGGAGAAGTGTCCAAAATGTGATTCGGAGAGATATCGAGTAGATCTCCACGGAACAAAAAATCCACAAAAAGTTTTGCAACATTTTCCTCTGCTTCCTCGCATCAAGAATCTCTTTGAATGTAAGTCCATGGCCGCCCTGGCATCATGGCATGAGGAGAATAAATCTTCGGATGGTGTGCTACGGATTCCGGCAGGTTGCACAGCCTGGAAACATATAGACGAAACATGGACGAATTTTGCCAGGGAAGCTCAAAATCTGCACCTATGCATGGCTATGGATGGCGTAAATCCATTTGGTCAAAGATCAACATCTTATAGTGTATGGCCCGTTGTCATCGTCAACTAAAACATTCTCCCGTGGTTGACTACCAAGAAGGGGCACCTGTGGCTAAGCTTGATTGTGCCGGGGCGGTATAAAGTGAAGAATATGGATGTGTATCTTCGTCCACTAGTGGAAGAGCTACAACAATTGTGGATTGACATAGAAGTGGTAGATATGAGTCGACACACAGGTTGACAGAATGCTTTGATCAAAGGTATTCTAATGTGGACCATGCATGACTATCCCAGACTAACAGAATGCTCAGGTGATTTACACTCAAACTCAAACACTATAAATCTTGGTTTTTCTCAAGCTTATCTATTGTCATGTGTATACACGTAGGGCTTCAAATAAGCGGATACAGATCATGTATCACATGTGGACCTAGACTGAATGCATGTTGAACGCCCTCATTGAAGAAGAAAATCTACGAAGGTCATCATGCGTATCTTCCAGAGAATCATGTGTTACACGACGGCTTTTTGGGAAGAGAGCCACCGAGGATGTCTGCAGAAGCGTGGTTAGAGCAGAAGGAGATGTGTGACGGTTTGCCCCCAGGGATGAAGAGACTCTCTCTATGGTACGAGTTACCATATTCGCCTTGACTCATGATCAATCACTTGCTCAATCCAATGCACATATTCAAGAATGTGGGTAATTTGCTATGGGACCATCTGACCGGCAAGAAAGATACTTTGGGAGCCAGGGTTGACCTTAGAAATGTGGATCGTATGGAGCAATATTGGCCGCAGACAGCATCAGATGGATCAACAAAACTCCCTAAATTGCCATGGATTTTGACAAGATCCCAAGAATGCAAAGTAAAAGAGACCATTTCATCTATGCGGACCCCCACTGGCGTAATGCACTCACTTTGAACGTGTTTCACTAAAGAAGGAAAGCTTACCGGTTTGAAGTCACACGACTGGCATAAAATGTGTTAGGTATGTTTGAAGTGAAATATATCATAGTGGGGATTGTGTAACAAATTCGTGTGTGGACTTTAATATCATTGCTAGATGTGTTTTGCAGTTTATTTTATTGGTGGCCATTGAGGGATGTTTGTCTCCTGACGTCCATAACACAATCTATAAACTTGCGAAGTTGGTGCAATGGATCTCACAAAAGGAGATCAATGTAGACTCCATACCATTCGCCAAACTAAACGCTGCAGAGTACATGTTTGAGAAACACTTTCCTACTACCATGCTAACCATTTAGGTGCATCTTCTTTTTCACATAGTTGATGAGGTGGAAATAGCTGTCATAGTACATTCCAGATGGATGTTCTTTTTACAACGTTTCATGAAAATACTTAAGGGATATGTGCATCAAAAGGCACGTCCGAAGGGTAGCATGGCAAAAGGTTGACTGGTACCAGAGTGCCTAGTTTACATTGGAGAGTGGCTACGCGGATTTGATAAAGCCCGGGACACGCTATGGAGAACCATAGATGATGAGCGCATATCTGGGATTTCCATGTGAAACCTCGGTGTTGAGAAGAAGATGGCTCGGAATATCTAGAGGCTAAAATCAATCAATTTTGCATGCTTCACAATCCAGTGATGCAAAAGTGGATTTCACAATATGAGGATGCAAAGCAAGAGCGACAAAGGCTATGGATCGAGTGGAGACGGGGAAGACGACCACCGATGCATTATCTGGCGGGTCTAGAGAGCCTACCAATATTCATGAGCTTAAGATGGTCGCACAACCAATTGAAAAGCGCACAACAGTGCGGTGAAGAAGTGACTAGGGAGGAATGGGAGTACTCTCGGGGTTGCGCGACCAAGGTAAGTTTGCAATGTACCACTAGTGACTTTCTAGATGTTTGAACGGCCACTCCTAATCTTTTTTGGTTGTAGTATAAGTCATACACAGTAGCATGGTGTAAAGGCCGATATTTTAGGGTGAAACGGATCGACAAAGAGCATTTTACTCAACATTGTGGAATCCTGGCTAAATTTGAACAGTCTAGTCGACGATGGATCCTGTGGTGGTGGAACTCACTTACTTCGTCATGCATCAAGATATTTTGAGGATCGATTATAGAGGATTTTTTTTCGATTTGTTCGACGTGCAATGGTTCAAGATAAACATGGAGGGTTGCAACGCTATTGTGCGTAGAGGAGAGTCTAGTTTCCTTGAGGTGGATTCAACTAAAAAAATGGACCGACCTAAGAGACACTTTCGTACTGCGTGAGCATCGTGAACAAGGAATTTATGTGCTTGGAAGCTCTCATGTAAGTTATGTGGCTCTGAGAAGTGATATTTCATTGTACAAAGTTTGCATCAAACTGGTGGTACGTCATAGAGGTAGCCCCTTGTAGTGGATGGACGTATGAAGGCTACCATGTGCCAATCACAACAGCATCAATGGAGGAGATTGGAGAAGATGCTTAGTCAGAAGCCCTTGAGGTGGTGCCAGACGATCATCAAGCTGCTACTCTCTATGGGGTGCATGCAGAGGATCTACAAAATGAAACTGAGGACATTTGCCTAAACGGAGAGCTCTATATAGATATAGCGAGTTATGTTGAGCTATGCGAGGATGAGAGAGAGACCTCTTAAAGCCACAAACCTTGTATTTGAATAATTTTGCTCCGTTTTATAATATATATTGTATTCACGTAGCTATACTAGAGGAATTTAAATTGTGTTTAATCGTCATTGCGTCCACTCCAGGTATGTTCTCACAAGCAGGGACACTCCTCGGTGTGTTGTGAAAGTTTGATATGCCGACCAGCACTGCGCTCTGAGTGTGATGGAGATTGAGGCTGCAATCACGAAGGAGGTGATCCGTCTGTGCTCATAGATGCTGCTCCTCCCTCCACTAGGCCTAGTTGATTGGATGAAAGAGACGCTGGAGAGGAAGAATGGGGAGCACACCCAACAAACAAACAGCTGCCCCTACATAGCTCAGGGTATTCACAACATCCCTATCCTCTCAAAAACACCTTTAAAAAAAGCAACTCACATAAGCAGGGCCTCGCCTACACTTTGCGCAACGCACACACGACTTGGACAATTGCTAAGCAGCGATCACACCGATCTTGCACAACTGAACACCTTTCTCTCTTTCTCTCTCACACACGCAGGGGGCCCGGGGGGGCACACACTCACACACCGTGGCACCACACACCCTGGAGACGAGCAAAGAAGAAAGGGGGGAGAGACGATGCCAAAAAATCGACAACGACAACTTCTTTACACACCATGTACAAAACTCATATAGCCTGCTCTAGGTCGCACCATGGCCATCACCAATCTGTACAGAGGGGCATGCACTCCCCTCACCACTCGACTCCGTCGGCACATACCTCGACAGAAACATCCACCACTCGCTTCACTTCGGCAACAACTTTTCCTCTTGGCAACCTTCGCTAATTGCCTCTCTTGCAAGGCCTTTGCTCTTTCGAGCCACTTCGCAGACCATGCGTGCCGATGCCGGCCGCACGAAGTCTCTCTCTTTTCTCAATTTTCAATTCTCCTCCTCCTTCCCCAAGAAAAAGGCTCCCGCTCAAAAACGCTGTCCCTCTTTTTTCTTTCTTTTTTCCCCTTTTACTTTTTCAAGGCCAAGAAAAAATTCTTTTTTTTGGCAATTGCCCCCGCCCTACTGTTCTCACTTAAGCCTCCCCTAAAAAAACAAGGTTTGAACTTCTTTTTTTCAGTTTTCCCATCTTGAATCCAGCCACCCTTTTACCTTTCTTTTTCAATTCACAAGCAAAGGGGTTTTAGTCTTCACTTCCATGCACCGATGCTTTTTACTCGCACATGCTTGTCGGCCACCCGTTCGGTCTTGCCATACCGAATTCCATCTCGTTGAAGCCATATGCAGCTGTCTCCCATCCTCGAATGGTGACCCATAATGCTGAAAAAACCCCGATCCACCTTTTTTTCTTGGTTGTCTACGAGCTTGGCTTAGACGTATCCTACGTCCACAACTCTGATCAACGAGCCGTAAACTCCGGTTGACTTTCCATATTGCATGCCACTTTGTAGAACTTTGGGGAGCTCAAAAAAACTTATGTCGATGCGCCTACCAACGTGTCCTGGTGAGCACATACCCGATCCTCGATAATTATTCCACAGGCCATAACTTGCTCGTTCGAGACCCGGTTGACAATCGAAAAAGACCGGCATGCTCCACAACTCGAGCTTTACAAGGATACCCACTGACTCTAGTTTTGTCCACCTGTCTGTACTTGTGCTGTCCGTCGGGATCTGCAAAGCCTTCCACATTTGAACCAGCACATCTTCCACCACGTGGCCCCATTTAACGAGCCGTCTAGATGGGCTTTTAGAGTATCTTGAACACTACACTCCAGGACACATTCCCACATTTTGGACACCTTGACCTGCCATCTCAATTATCCCAATTTGGAGGGCCTCCTTAGCCTAAAAAACCACTATAAGCATATATTTCAGTTGCCACTCTCTTGCCCAGGGCCTTCATACCTGCTTTAGCCCTTTATCATGCACCTGTCAGCATACGTAGCACTGCACTGTACACTTTCAAGCACGGACCATCTTTGGTTGCACCATCATTGCCCACCCCCTTGTTGAACATTCATGTTCAACCACAAACAGGCTTATTGCACTAAAAATACTACCCCACCAAAACAAACTCTCTACACATCACTAAACCACCTAATATATATACAAAACCTGGCATCTGCTACCCGTTGCCTTTGTTCATGCAGGTTGCCCAACCCCTTGCTTCACAACCTGGACACCGCCTGGGTCAAACACTTGGCATTGGTCATGCCCATCCACCTACAACATGCTCACATAGTGATGCATCCCAACGCACACCCAATCATCCACATAAGATGCCCTCTGCATGCTTCCACTGCTCCGAATGTCCATAGGAATGTTGTCCACTTCTAAAAAAAAATCATCAAAAGCACAACCACTCTCCAAGTGAACATCATCATTCACATTGGGCATACGATCATTGACACGGAACATATCGTGCCTTCGCTACCAACCATATAAAGTGAGATTCTCCTCAATCAAATCCTGCACACCTGCTCGACAGTCCACTACACAGATGTGTTTATCATCATCCCCTTCAACCACCTTCAAACACTTTGCCACATTTTTGCTTACACATCACCAAGGAGCAATCAATTTTCTCCTCAGTGGGGGCACCAAAAGATGGAAAGGGGGAATGGGAAATACAGCCAACACACAAACAACTTTCCCTACATAGCTTAGGGAATTCATAGCACCCCTGTCCTCTCAAAAAAACCTTCAAAAAAAGCAACTCACACTAACAGGGCCTCGCCTACACTTCGCCCAATGCACACACGACTTGCACAATTGTTAAGCAGCGATCATACCGATCTTGCCCGCTTCCAACTCTTCCACAAATGAACACCTTTCTCTATTTCTCTCTTACACACACAGGGGCCCTGGGGGACGCACACGCTCACACACTGTGGCACCACACACCCTGGAGACGAGCAAAGAAGAAAGGGAAGAAGGGGTGAGAGACGACGCCAAGAAATCGACAATGACAGCTTCTTTACACACCATGTACAAAATTCATATGGCCTGCTCTAGGTCGCACCATGGCCATCATCAATCCGTACAGAGGGGCATACACTTCCCTCACCACTCGACTCTGTCGACACATACCTCGATGGGAACATCCACCATTGGCTTCACTTCGGCAACAACTTTTCCTCTTGGCAGCCTTCGCGGACTGCCTCTCTTGCAAGGCCTTCACTCTTTTGAGCCGCTTCGTAGACCATGTGTGTTGACGCCGAGCGCACAAAGTCTCTCTTTTCTCAATTTTCAATTCTCCTCCTCCTTCCCCAAGAAAAAGGCTCCTGCTCGAAAACGTTGTCCCTCCTTTTTCCTTCTTTTTTCCCCTTTTACTTTTTCAAGGCAAAGAAAAAATTCCTTTTTTTGGCAATGGCGACGCGCGCTATTGTTCTTGCTTAAGCCTCCCCTTCAAAATAAGGTTTGAACTTCTTTTTTTCCCTTCTTCCCCCCTTGAGTCCAGCCACTCTTTTACCTTTCTTTTTCAATTCACAAGCAAAGGGGTTTTAGTGTTCACTTCCATGTACCGGTGCTTTTTACTCGGCCATGCTTATTGGCCACCCATTTGATCTTGCCATACCAAATTCCATCTCGTTGAAGCCATATCCAGTTGTCTCACATCCTTAAATGGCAACCCATAATGCTGAAAAAACCCGATCCACCTTTTTTTCTCGATTGTTCGTGAGCTTGGCTTGGACATATCCCGACGTCCCACAACTCTGATCAGCGAGCTGTAAACTCCGATTGACTTTCCATATTGCATGCCACTTTTTAGAACTGTGGCGAGCTCAAAAAAACTTATGTCCGTGTGCCTACCAGCGTGTCCCAGTGAGCATATACCCGATCCCCGGCAAATATTCCACAAGCCATAACTTGCTCGTTCGAGACCCAATTGACAATCCGAAAATACCAGCATGCTCCACAACTCAAGCTTTACAAGGATACCCATTCTAGTTTTTTCCACCTGTCTGTCCCTGCGCTGTCCGTCAAGATTTGCAAAGCCTTCCACATTTGAACCAGCACATCTTCCACCACGTGGCCCCGTTTGATGAGCCGTCTGGATGGGATTCTAGAGCATCTCAAACACTACACTCCAGGACACATTCCCACATTTTGGACACCTTGACCTGCTATCTCAATTATCCCAATTTGGAGGGCCTCCTTAGCCTAAAAAATCACTTTAAGCATACATTTCAGCTACCACTGTCCTGCCCAGGGCCTTCATACCTGCTTTAGCCCTTTACCATGCACCTGTCAACATACGTAGCACCGCATTGTGCACTTCCCAGCACGGACCAACTTTGGTTGCACCATCATTGCCCATCCCTTTGTTGAACATTCATGTTTAACCACAAACAGGCTTATTGCACTAAAAAAACTACCCCACCAAAACAAACTCTCTGCACATCACAAAACCACCTAATATATGTACAAAACCTGGCATCTGCTACCCGTTGCCTTTGTTCATGTGGGTTGTTCAACCCCTTGCTTTACAACATGGACACCGCCTGGGTCAAACACTTGGCATTGGTCACGCGCATCCACCTGCAACATGCTCACATAGTGCTGCATCCTAGCGCACACCCAATCATCCACATAAGCTACCCTCGGCATGCTTCCACTGCTCCCAACATCCATAATCATATTGTCCACTTCTAAAAGAACACCATCAAAAGCACAACCACTCTCCAAGTGTACATCATCATTCACAGTGAGCATACCATCGAACATATCGTGCCTTCTCTCCCAGCCATATAAAGTGAGATCCTCCTCAATCAAATCTTGCACCTGCTCGACAGTCCACTACACAGCTGTGTTTATCAGCATCCCTTTCAACCACCATATGCAAACTTCCTTTGACAACTCAAACAAGTCTACACCCTTGGACTTTTCCTCATGCTTAAAAGAACCACTCCGCTTAGCGGGCAACCCTTTCAACATAGGCACCCCGATCACCATCACTTCCATACTCACATCCATACCTGCCTCTGTCGGCACCACCATAGTATTAGACTTTTGCTCTCTCAAAGAAACCGCTAGAAGCTGTAGAGGGACAGACCCTCGTATCACTTGCATTTTGGTCAAAGCTTTCCCAGCAACAAGCACCTGTGTCTCTTCATCCATTTCACCCATGGGGTCATCAAAATCCCAATCAGCTTCATCTTCAATGCATTCCTGGCCAAAAGAACCTATATCCAAGGCACTACCCATGCAATCCATAGGTGATTGAAACTGCTCTTCCCTTTGATCAGTATTTGACACCTCTTGCCTGTCATATTCTTCAACCTGTTCTTCTTTCTTAGCCACAACAACACTCTCCTTCTTGGGAAACCATTGTATCTGTCGTACAATCAAAGCACCTTCCAAAGCTACCTTGATGAGCATCGTCATTAGCATGGTGCCGCATAGCACACTCACCTGCATGTCTTTATTCCCAAGCTCTGATGCTATCACCTTCTCATCCTTTATAGTGGCAACCACCACATTCTTATGCACATAACAAGGTAACTTCACCTTTACCAGCATCGACTCTTTGGATTCTGTCTCCCAGCTTGTTTCTCTATCCTTCTCACTCGTTTCCCAAAAGTTCAAGCTTGTAGCATCATCATCTTCACCATAGGCCGATTTGGTATCATCATCATCATCCTCTAACTGGTCCACAAAATCTAGACCATCGTCGTGCCCACTTTTGTCATCCAACGCCAAGCTCTTGGCACCTACCACTTGGCCACGATGTGTTACCCTTTCATACAAGCACTCCACGAGAACAGGCTCCACCTCTTCAAGTTGCACTGTACACTTGGCATCTGCTAACTCCTCTACACATAGGCTCTTTTCAACAAAAGGCTCATCTTTGCTGACAAGCTCCTCCACAATCGGCATAGATGATTTACCAATAGGTGATTCCCAAGGAACATAGTCAATCATAGGTCTTACCCTAACAAGCTCCACACTTCACATCACTGGCACCATCCTCGACGGGCCCATAGAACAAACTGCTGCTTCAACATGCACACAATCTGCAGGCTTTAACAAGCCTAACTCCAGCTTTCTTTTCATTTTCCTGCTCTTCACCCGAGCAACCTTGACTATCTTGGCACCCGGGCAACCCGGGCAAGCTAGGAATTTCTCCAACTTGAAACCATCCACATTGACCACTTGGGTGGCAACAACCAAATCACTCCAACAAGCTTCAAACTTACTGACAAAAGCATCAAAATCATCACCTAAATCCTGTCGTAGGCTCTTAATCTTTGTATCTGCTTCGGTAGCTGACACCACCTTGCGAAACATGCATAGAAACTGCTCTCGGAAACCAACCCAATCCTGCTTATTTGCAGCTTCTAGACCATCGAACCAGTCCTTTGCTTTCCTCGCAGCACCAACGACACTGCCTTCAGCTTTTCTTCATCACTCCCATTTGCAACGAGAGCATAAATAACTCAAAATCTGTCAGCCACTCATCTGCATCTTCATCACCATTGAAAATCGGACCAACACTCTGCCACATTTTTTCTTACAAACACATCACCAAGGAGCAATCAGTGTTCTCTTCAGTGGGGGCACCAGAAGATGGACAGGGGGAATGGGGAGCACACCCCACACACAAACATCTTCCCCTACATAGCTCAGGGTATTCATAGCACCCCTGTCCTCTCAAAAACACCTTCAAAAAAAGCAACTCACACTAGCAGGGCCTAGCCTACACTTTGCTCAACGCACACACGACCTGCACAATGCTAAGAAGCGATGACAGCAATCTTGCCCGCTTCCACCTCTTCCACAACTGAACACCTTTCTCTCTTTCTCTCTCACACACACAGGGGGCCCGGGGGACGCACACGCTCACACACCGTGGCACCACACACCCTGGAGACGAGCAAAGAAGAAAGGAGGAAGAGACGATGCCAAAAAATCAACAATGATAGCTTCTTTACACACCATGTACAAAATTCATATGGACTGCTCTAGGTCTTACCATGGCCATCACCAATCCGTAAAGAGGGGCATACACTTCCCTCACCACTCCGCCACTCGACTCCGTCGGCACATACCTGGATGGGAACATCCACCACTGGCTTCACTTCGGAAACAACTTTTCCTCTTGATAGCCTTTGCGGACTGCCTCTCTTGCAAGGCCTTTGCTCTTTCGAGCTGCTTCACAGACCATGCGTGCTGACGCTGAGCACACGAAGTCTCTCTCTTTTCTCAATTTTCAAATCTCCTCCTCCTTCCCCAAGAAAAAGGCTCCCGCTCGAAAACACTGTCCCTCCTTTTTCCTTCTTTTTTCCCCTTTTACTTTTTCAAGGCAAAGAAAAAATTCCTTTTTTTTGGCAATGGTGCCGGCGCTCCTGTTCTCACTTAAGCCTCCCCTTAAAAATAAGGTTTGAACTTATTTTTTTGCCTTCTTCCCCCCCCCCCCCCCCCCCCCCAAAGTCCAACCACCCACCCTTTTATCTTTCTTTTTCAATTCACAAGCAAAGGGGTTTTAGTCTTCACTTCCATGCACTGGTGCTTTTTCCTCGAACATGCTTGTCGGCCACGTGTTCGGTCCTACCATACCAAATTTCATGTCGTCATAGCCATATCCAGTTGTCTTGCATCCTTGAATGGTGACCCATAACGTTGGAAAAAAACCCGATCCACCTTTTTTTCTCGATCGTCTGCGAGCTTGGCTTGGACGTATCCCGACGTCCACATCTCTCAAGCTTCTAATTCTTAGCCTAATCACTTTAAGCCAAGCCTAAGCTTTCAAGCATTGATTAGCCATTCAAATTCTTGAGCTTAACCTCCATTAGCCATCCTAATCCTATTCTAAGCATTTGAATCAAACCAAGCTTAAGAGGATCACGATAAGCTTCTTAATTGAAGCCTAATCTCTATATTCTTAATCTCTGAGCCTAATCTTAAACCATTAGCCGAGCCTAAACCCATTCAATTATGGAAGACAAATCAGATGGCCATTGGAAGAGGAAGTTCCTAAGCCATAACGGGAAGAAGCAGAAGGTAGAGTTAAGCAAGTCATTATCACTTTTCTTGATTAGCACCTAGATTAAGCCAGGTTTCATCTTGTAAGGAGCATTAAGCCTCCATTAATGATTGATTAATCATGGATTCTATCAATTAATTAGAATTAGGAAATATTTGTTTTGTATACTGTTGTCATTAAATGTGTCGGCTGCACCTCTTTTCCTGCACCTCTCATAGCCAGGGGCCCGATGCCTTCCAGGCTCACCTTTCGCACAATTATCCCTCGACAACAAAGAGTATGGTCTCATCATGGAGGTTGTGCTTGCAAAGGATCTTAGGGATGAGGACCTCCCTCATGACGAGTGGATGACGGTGTTCAAGAAAAGATACCAGAAGAATGCAAAGATCTACTTGAATCACGTGCATCTAAGACTCCTTGAAGATTGCATGTTCCTCTTCCACAAGGTATATCAAGCCCCTCCATATTGTGGGGAAATTAGTGCAAAGTTTCTGCGCTCCTATGCTTTTGAGAGATGCCATGCGGCAACAACGGACCCTACGCGCCATAAAGTTGCATGGGCGAGGTTTGGAGAGGCAGTACTGAACATGTGTGCCAGTCGCCCGGGAGGGTTGTAGCAGAAGGTCAAAACTTGGCGAAGGGAAATTGGTGCCATCTATTAAGAGGCCCCGCCTTACGCAAAGTGATAGTAACCTCTATACAGAGGTGGACCCCCCACAATTTCATGTAGAGTCGCCTGATTATGTTACAGAATTGGAAAGTATTGTTGAGAGAGTGTCTCAAAAAAGTGCAGCTACATCAACCAAGCTGAAAGAGCTGAAAGCATCTTTGCAGAAGAACCAGGAAACATTGTTGAGAGCTGAGGGTTCCAATGCTGTTGTGAAGCGGATAAAGGATGACATAGAGCACTATGAAGTGCAGATTGCAAAACTAAAGTAGGAAAACCCTTTCAATGATGAGGACATCAAAGAGGTTGAGGCTAATCTGAGAGCGAGTCGACGCATGCTTCGCCGATTGGAAATAGTGAGGACATGCTAAATCTAGAGAAGGATGTTCATTTACAACAAGTAATTCCTATCATGTCTTCAGAAAGTTGTTTTGGTAGTGTATGCAACTTTTCAATATCTATAAATTCTGCTTTGCTAGTTTGACAAAGTTTGGTGGTTTTGCTTCTATATGGCAGTTGCATATTCTAGGTAGATTGCTAGGTCTTTTGAAATTTCTCTATGTTCTTTTGGTACTTTTTGAAATTTCTCTATGTTCTTTTGGTACTTTTTGTCCATACTCGTATCTTTTGGGTTTTTTTGGATATACTTTCTTGTTTTGGTATCTTCTATCATATTGTTTTTAGTAGTTTAGTAGTTTAATAAATCTGTTGTTTTGGTAGTTCTGGTTGTGTTGCTAGTACCACTAAACCCTTACAAGTACTTTTTGGTAATGCTTTGGTAGTTTCTAGAGTGGATATAGCAATGTTCTTTTAGTAGTTTTGGTTGCTTTTGGGTAGTTTATTGGTGGACTTGGGTGTATTTGTAATGCTTTTGGTACTAACTGGTAGCTTTTGGTACTATTCTGGTACTCCCTTTGGCAGTTTATAGTTCTTTTGTAACGACACTACTTTGAATGTATTGGTACTTTTAGGGTTTTAGGGTAGCATTTTACAATGCGTCTTTGGTGGCTGTTAGGATTTTTGGTACTAATTGGTAGCTCGTGGTTATGATGTGGTACTAATTGGTAGCTCATGGTTATGATTTGGTACTAATTTGGTAGCTCCTGGTTATGATTTTTGGTACTAAATGGTAGCTCATGGTTATGATTTGGTATTAATTGGTAGCTCATGATTATGATTTGGTACTAATCGGTAGCTCATGGTTATGATTTGGTACTAATTGGTAGTTCATGGTTATGATTTGGTACTAATTTTGGTAGTTTACGGTTGTCTTCTTGCATTGATGACCTGCTAGTTTTTGGTACTCATTGGTAGTATGATTGCTTTGGTACTGTGTGCTAGGTCTTGCTACTGATTAGTAGTATGATGGCTTTGATACTGTGTGCTAGTTCTTGCTACTAATTGGTAATATGATGGCTTTGATATTGTCTCTACTAATTTTTGGTACTAATTGGTGATGGCCTTGGTAATATCTGCTAGTTTTTGGTAGTAACTGGTAGTATAATGGCCTTGGTACTATTTGGTACTAATTGGTAGTATGATGTCCTCGGTACTGTCTGCTACATTTTGGCACTAACTGGTAGCATGATGCCTTTGGTACTCTCTACTAGGTTTTGGGTTCTAATTTCGTCTGTTTGTATTGCTGTTGGTTGACAAACAGGCTGAGTATGATGTGCTAGAGGAAACATGAAAGGAAGCACAAGGCCATGTCCTAATTGTGAAGCAGATGATTGCTGATGTTCAACATGGGAAGAGATTTATGTTATATCCTAGGCCCCAGGTTGTTGATTTGCGGGAGATGATCCATGTGTTTGGAATGTGTGTTGCATGTGGTGAGCTCTTGGAGTCTGCAGGAGTTGTAGAAACCTTTATGCTTGAGTGGAAACATCAGTATCACCCCCTTTGCTTTAGTACTAAACTTGGTTGTAACATGGTGATCCCCGAGAGGGAAAGTCTTGGGTCAGTGGGCATCGTGGTGTGAAGAGTAAGTATATGTGTGTTCTGCAAATCATATGCTTACTTGCACTGAATGTGAGTTTGTTTGTATGTGATGTCTTTCTCTGTTTTTTCAAAGGAAGAGGAGGCTGCAACAAGACTAAACCAGTGGAAAAATGCACAGGTAGTCAAGGATGGACCAGATGCCACAAAATCTGCTGCAAGTCATGCATGGGAGGAGGATGAAGATACTGCACAGATAAGGGATGTTCTCCGCGATATAAAGCATGGTGGTGTGGAATGGAAAGGGACTGAGAAGGGACAACATCGTGATACCATGCGAGAAGAAAATAGGGACTATGCGGACAAAGATGCTAAAAGGAATAAAGACAATGTTGGAGGTAAAGTGCCTCACATAGTGGAGCTGGATGGATCAGATGATTCTACTAAGGGCTTGAGGATCAAATCACTAGCGAGGATGAGAACAGGCAAAGGGAAGGTGCAAGGGAAGAGGCCACTATGGGGGAGGAGGACAAGAAGGGGGTTGAGGGGGAGGCCAAGAGGGGGGTGGAAGCCAGGGTTGACAAATGTGTAGAGGATGCCAAGAAACGGGATGACGAGGAGGCTAGGAAGGATGAAGAGGAAGAAAAGGAAAAGGCAGGCAATGCGATGAAGGGGGACGGGCCCAAGGATGCCAAGAAGAAAATGGCAGTGGAGGATGCAAAACTAGACAGTACTGACGGGAGTGCGGATCCTGAAGCTGAAAATGTTGTGAAAAAGATGTCCGATGATTCCACTGATTTGGTGACCCTGTGGGAGCTTTTTAGTCTGCAAAGAAAGAAGCGCAACCGCACTCGTGACCAGTTTTCTCATGCATGCAAGTTGTAGCCCTTCTCATATGCTTATGTATTTTGCACAATGTGCTTTTCATTCTACCAATACAATCAACTTTTGGCCTTTGTCTTTCATCAGTTGTGTTCCAATGTAACAATTTTCCAGTGTTACTGCTCAGGATGGTACAATGCAGTTTTCCAATGCTACACTTATACAGTGCAATATAGTACCCAATTTGGTACTGTATAGTACCAAATTTGGGACTGTATAGTACAATGCAGTTTTCCAATGTTACACTACAATTTTCCAATGTTACATTTCTACTATGTGATAGCAACTACATTGGTCGTAATTAGAGCAGTCACTGCAGTAACTCCATAAGCCTATAAATAGGAGCCGCTACATTGTATCCGGGTTTTTTGGATTTTTGGCTTACAGACTTTTTCTTCTAGACTTTTAGATTTTGGATTTCAACTCTGTAATCACTTACTCTTGTAATCAATCCTCAGACTTCATCTGAGCTTAAGCCTATTGTACACTGTACTGATTATCTTTGTACTACTGATCTGAATCTATAATACCATTTCAGTCTTCAAGTTTGTGTCTTCCATTTCAGTACACTATTCCAGTTCAGTTCTTTGTTTCAGTCCAATACTTAATTCTAGTCCTCAATAACTGAACTCCCTAGATAATCAGTATCTGTGAACTCTAGCACTGGAATAGATGTCTGAAGAGGCAACCCCTCATTCCATTTTGGAGATCACGGTGGCTAGATTTGATTGCTCTTAGACTAGCGAGCTCTATCTCCCAGTTAGAATTCTTAGCTACAAACATGCCGCCTAGAGTCAGTCGTGGTCAAAAACCATCAACCTAGTTTTGCACCGATTTCACACGAGTCGACCCTATTCCAGAAGTGTCAGCAAGAGAGTTTGATATTGAGAGGGACCTCGAGAGTGAGACTAAGGCTCAGAGGAGCAGAGTAATGCTGAAGAGGCTAGAGACTCTTAGCATTCCGGTCACTCAAGGAGGAGGAGGGTTGAGTGTCAGGAACGCTGAATCAGAACTCAAGGTTCTAGGTCCACACACCAGACAGCTCAGGCCAAGGGTAGCAAAGGCAGTCCTCATAGTACAAGCAGGAAGACCAAGGTAGAGAGTGAGACTCAAACTGAAAAGGAGGTCACCGGGATGCCGACACTGGTCATTACAGGAAGTCCTCTAGACACAGTCACAGGCTACCAAGACCAGAGGAACGAGAGATGATACAGACATGCATGATTACACTGCTTCTTTAAAGATCTCTTTTCCAATTTTTGAAGGCCAGGAAAAAGATGATCTTGGTGTCCAAATTCAAGCCTTTGAGCAATATGCTGAATTAAATCATATTGATGACTGGGAAGAGTATTTTCCTCAAACACTAAAGGATGCCGCAAGAAAATGGTATTACCACTATCCATCTTGCTAGCTCAGGTCTTATAATAAACTCATCAAGGCTTTCAAGCTTGAGTTCTCAGACAACATAGGCGATAAAGACATTCTCTGTGAGGTGGACAAGATCAGACAAAGAAAATTGCTTGTAAGAAGCTATGAAGAAAAGATCAAAGAGTTGACCAGGCAGCTCTTCAAGAACCACCTTCTGAAAAAAGACTGCATGCATGGTTTCTACATGGATTTCACAGCAAAAAGTTGAGAGAGGAAGAGGTACCTGCACCCACAAATAAGTTTAATGACTTGGTGCAGAGAGCTCTGAAGCTGGAGCTACAAGCCAAGAAGGAGCAAAGCCATAAGAAGCAGAGGTCTAGCAGTAGCAGCTCTTCTACGATGAATTCCAACTCCAATGAGACTTCTAGCAGTTTTGATAGTAGTTCAGACGAAAAGAGCAAGGACAAGGCTAAGAAAGGGTCTTGGTCCCGGTGGAATGGAAACCTCTCATTCCATTTGACGATCACTGTAGCTAGAGCTGATTGCTCTTAGATGAGCGAGCTCTGTCTCCGAGTTAGAATTCTTAGCTACAAACATGCTGCCCAGAGTCAGTCTTGGTCGAAAATTATCAACCCGGTTTTGCACTTATTCCACATGAGTCGACCCTATTCTAGAAGTCTCAGCAAGAGAGTCGGATATTGAGAGGGACCCCAAGAGTGAGATTGAGGCTCAGGAGGAGCAGAGTAATGCTGAAGAGACGAAAGACTCTCAGCATTCTAGTCACTCAAGGAGGAGGAGGGATAATCATGAGAAACGCCAAACAAGGACTCAGGGTTCTAAGTCCACACACAAGATAGCTGAGGCCATGGGTAGCAAAGGCAGTCGTCATAGTACAAGCAAGAACGCCAAGGTAGAGACTCCGACTGAAACTGAAAAGGAAGGTCACTGGGAGGCCGACACTGATCATTACAGGAAGTCATCCAGACGTAGTTAGGCTACCAAGACCAAAGAAACCAGAGATGATACAGACATGCATGATTACACTACTTCTTTAAAGATCTCTTTTCCAATTTTCAAAGTCGAGAAAACGGATGATGCTGATGTCCACATTCAATCCTTTGAGAAATATGTCGAATTAAAGCATATTGATGAAGATGGCTGGGGAGAGTATTTTCCTCAAACAGTGAAGGATGCGGCAAGAAAATTGTATTATAGCTATTCAGCTTCCTAGCTCAGGTCTTACAATAAGGTGATCAAGGCTTTCAGGCTTGAGTACTCAGACAACAGAGGCAATGAAGACATTCTCTCTGAGCTAGCCAAGATCAGGCAAGGAAAATTGTTTGTAAGAAGCTATGTGGAAAAGATCAAAGAGTTGACGAGCCAGCTGAAAGAACCACCTTTAGAAAAAATATTGTGTGCATGGTTTTTGAATGGATTTTGCAGGAAGAAGATGAGAGAGCAAGACGTACATGCAGCCACAAAAAAGTTTAATTAATGACTTGGTGCAAAGAGCTCCGAAGCTCGAGCAACAAACCAAGAAGGAGCGAAACCATAACAATCGGAGGTCTAGTAGTAGTAGCTCTTCTACGGAGAATTCCATCCCTAGTAAGACTTCCAGCAGTTCTGATAGTACTTCAGATGAAAAGAGCAAGGACAAGGCTCAAAAGGGTCTAGTTTCCAAAAAAATTACAAAATGGCCAGGCAGATTGCTAAAATCAGGTAGACCAGGATACAAGTCAAGAAGATGGAAACCTGGTGCTCCAAATGCAAATCCAAAGATCATGTTTCCAACAAATGCCCACACAGCATGTAGTCCAAAGGGTATGGCCATCTGTGGAATAATTGTTTGCATTCAAATCCATCATTTCAAGAAAGGTAAGGATCTGTCTCTAATTGCATTAACAAATGCCAAATCAGCTAAGGTAGAGACGACCAGTGGACCTAAAGAGGAAAATTCAGGTACCAGTGGGACTGGTACTGAGCGAGGCAGATATCAAGGGGGTACTGGCCAAAAGTGAAGTCTTAACTACTATAGTTGTGCGAAACATGGGCACTTTGCAGCTTAGTGCCCAGACGCACCCAGTACTGAGGCTACTGAGGCAAAAGCGCTAGTATTAGTTCCAGTAACGGGAAATCACTCGGAGTAAAGGGGTGATTATTAAAGAACTTTCAAATTAGCCTGTGAAACCAGTCATTCCTGAAACCAGTAAATGGACTCAGAAGAGATAAGTCTCGAAGGCTAAGGGCAAAGAGAAGGTAGTTGATGAATGGCAAGAGCAGCGAGAACTATCAGCTAGGATCACAGAGGATCTAGCTAAGAAGCTACCAAAGCAGCCAGAGAGTTATGATGCTCGTGTTATTCAGAAGATACAAGCCCCGTCTTCTGAGAAAAGGTAGCCAAATCAGTCACGATCTGGAATCTCTGAGACCATGCTTTCTACGTTGCAAGGACCAGTGGATGATCTAGGGAATGTCAAATCATATCTGATTGCAATAGAAAACACTGAAGTGGGGAAGCACTGTGTCTTTCTCAGTGTCAGTCAAGGCACAACAGAGGATTGGCAATGTGAAGAAAGTCCTAATTCACTAAGTTCTGATGATAATTCTGATCAGGTGAGAGAAGAGATCTATGTCAAAATCTATGAACGAATTCAAAAATTGACGGTCAAATTAGATGATATCAATAAGACTTTACCTAAAGCAGCAAAGTCTATAGGACAACGGAGAAAAGCTGAAGCTGGTGCTAGAGCAGTTGATTTACACATTGTCAAAGATGATGAGGTGCCAATAATCCAGGTGGATTACAAGGTCAGGAAACAATTGGAGCCTCTATCCGATGTTATACTGGATGGAGGGGCAGGTGTGAATATTCTAGGGGTACATCTTTAACACTAGGTTGGTAATGGGACACTTTTATGTCGTGGGACACTTTTATGTCCTGTTAAGTGACCATTTTCCTTGAATTATGTCAAGAGTTTCAAAATGGATTTTGAGGTGCTATCTATCTAGAAAGTTGTCTCATGAGCTGAAAAAAACTCGACATTTTTTTGGAATATCAATTCCATCTTTAACCTTGTCCTTGCACAACACTTCACAACCTAAACTGTGTGAAAAAACGGGTCCTGTTTTTGGCTTTTTTCAACTTTTTGCAACTATACCACTCTAGAATTCATGTTTGTGAAGTCTATAATGCTAGAGAACTATCTTTAGTAGTCCTCAACATGTGCCGATGCTTCTAGGGAGAAATAAATGTTAAAGTTGTAAGTTATGACCACATTACAAAAATTGTCAAATCCTGTTTTTTTAGCCAATTTTAGCTCCTCTATGATTTTTTTGGTGTCTTTCATGATATCCAAATGCAGTTTTGATTTTCTATGTCACATATTGTAACATAAAGCTAATATTCCTTGAGTTTTGGGGCACCTAATACCCTATTTTTCATAGTAGACAACGATGGTTAATTTTTTCAATTACAGAAGAAAATGAAACATTCTAGTATATCAATTATATCTTTTTCAATATTGTTAGTTTCTTGTGACAACTATGTGCATTTTGTAGGTAGTAACCATATCTAGTCATATGGATCAAATTTGGCTAGATATTGGATAGTTTCTATGGGATTCTACAACTCATAATGTTGAACCCAGTTTTTTCATGTTTGCTGTATTTAGCACTTCATCTTTGTCCCCAAGATTCCCCTTGGTAAGAGATGTATTATTCTTTTGACATGCTCCATGGCTCCTTATGAACCTAACGGACAATGGGGAACTAAGAAAACATGCATATATTATTTGTATTGAGCGTGGCTATAGAAACTTTGATGATAGGTTTGCAGAATGGTAAAAATTCAACTTTTTTGTACCTATTTATTTTGGCAAAACAAAAAATAGTGAGTGAGAAGCAATTATATGTTCTGATCAACAACCCATTGAAGTTAACTAGGGAGTTTATCTCAAGTCCTACAAAAATCCCTAATCTCATTTTTATGCAACAAAACGTAAGAAATGACTGTTTTGATGAAAAAGTACTGGTCCATCAACTTTGGAGGCTTGGTGTGACCAAAAGATGAGAAATTTTACAAGTTTCTTATTTTTTCCATGTGTAGTAGGCCTTGAACTATAACCTCATGAAAGGATTTTACAAAATGAGTGGATCTACTATGGTTTTGGAGGTTTTTTTCAAAACCCTGAAAGGACACTTTTATGTCCTGTTAGGTTACCAACCTAGTGTTAACAAAGGCTTGGTATCACTGATTTCAATTCAACACCCCTTAAGGTTGGAATGGCTGATCATAAAGTTACATTTAGGCAGCTGGTATGATAAAAAATATGCAGATTAGGGTGGGTAAAGAGAAATTCAAAACCTTGTTTCTGGCAGTGGATATCCAAGGAGCATATGGTATGCTACTGGGATGACCATGGATTCAGACGGCACAGGCTATTCATGATTATGTGAATCAAACCATAACCATTCAGGGAACCATTAGGAGAATCTAGCTCCAAAAAAATAACACCAGAAACTAGAAGTAATCACTTCGACATAAGGAGCTTTGCCAAAAATATGGGGTTAAGATCTCGACAAGGCTCAAGCTGAGAAACGGAGAAAGAAATTTCCAAATCAGTTCATTGAACTGAATCCTGGAGAGAGATAATTCAATTTACTGGTCAATCAGAGGAACCATCTGACTCCATAGAGGGATATTCAGATTCTAGTACAGGAGTGCACATTGAAGAGGTCACTAGAGTTTAGAATGAGAATCCAAAACTAACAGATCCATTCAGGGATTATGCTTTGGAGTCACTAGCCAAAAGGAAGGGAGGTGGCCTAAATTGGCTGCTCCGAGATGATCAAGAGATTGAAGAGTGGAATTTGGATTCTGAGGAAAGCCCTTGCTCAATCAAGGTGAATAAGAATCTGAACCTAGAAATGAAGGAAAAAGCCAGACTTATGTTCCAAAAAATACAAAGACGTATTTGCATGGGAACATACTGATTTGAAAGGTGTAAATCCTGAGGTTTTCCAACATAGAAAACCTATAAATCCAGGTGCCATATCAGTATGTCTGCAGAGGTCTAGAATGAATCCAAACTATGGTAAGAAGGTCAAAGAGGAAATTGACAACCTTGTGAAAGGCGGATTCATCACAGAAGTCACCAATAGTGATTGGCTATTCCCTATAGTGGTCGCACCAAAGAAGACTAGGAAACTCAGAGTGTGTGTGGACTACAAGAAATTGAATACTCAAACTATGAAAGATCCCTTTCCATTACCCTTCACCAATATGCTTCTTGATGAGATTGCAGGCCATGATATTTATAGTTTTATACATGGCTATAATGGTTACAACCAACTAATGATTGCTCCTGAAGATAGGAGAGAAAACACTTTCATTAGTAAATGTGGTGTATTCATGTATTTAGTCATGCCATTTTTCTTTGCAATACTCCAACAACATTCCAGCGTTGCATGATGGAGATATTTAGTGAATTCTTGCATAGATTTCCAGCTATATCTATGGATGACTTCATTGTATTCTCAATCGAGGAGAAGCATCTATTGTTTTTGGAAATGTTTTTTCAGTGATGTAAGGAGAAGAGAATCTACTTGAATCCATTCAAGTTTGTCTTTCTGGTTTGGAAGGGACAATTACTTGGGCACATAGTGTCCAAAAAAGGAATAGAGATGGCCAATGATAAATTCGAGTGTGTTCGGCATGCTAAGACAGCCTGCATAGAGTCTCAATTGAGTTCATTCTTGGGGTATATAAATTTTTACAGAAGATTTTCTCACACGTTTGCTATAAAGGTGTTACCTCTATATGATCCAAGGAAGATTGATCAGATGCATGGTGTTTCTCATGGAGTTTGAGTTTCTCATATTCCACAAGCCTGGTAAATCTCATTGTGGTGTTGATTTTCTTTCCAGAAGTAATCACGGCTACTCTGAAATCTCCTTGAGAAATGAGCCAGTAGATGCAGAGCTGTCTCTAGAGAGAGATGAGGAGAACTTAGACCCTGAATGGTATGATTTATATCAGTTCCTTTCAAGAGGAAAATTCCAAGACAATTGGACTCAGAATCAAAAGAAATCTCTGATAATTAAGAGTCTGAAGCTCACCATAATAAGAGGATTGCTCTATAGATTGGGCATAGATGGTGTCCTTTGAAGGTGTGTGCCAATGGAAGGGAGGATGCAAGACATCTCTAAGCACACGATGGGGATTCTGGAGGACACTTATCCACTGATATCACTTATAAGAATATTTTTCAAGCCGGATTATGGTGGCAAACCATGATAGTGGATGCCTGAAGTTTCTGCAAGACTTGTGATATATGTTAGAGAATGGACAAACCAACAACAATTGATATGACTCCCCTCACTCCAGTGTAGCCACTGGGAGTATTCATGAAATGGCGTTTGGACTTCATGGGATCATTCAAGAAGGTCACTCCAAGGAAGAATTGATACATCTTGATGGCTACTTGTTATGTCACTAAATGGGTAGAAGCCAAGGCTCTTCCAGATAATACTGCCAAGTCCACTACTGTTTTTCTGTTTGAAAACATTATCTGCCACTATGGATGCCCCATTGAAATTGTGTCTAATCAAGGGACACATTTCATTAATGACACAATGGAAATTTTGATGGAGATGCTCTCAGTTAAGCACAAGAAATTTTCTCGTATTATCCCAGGTACAATGAGCAAGCAGAAAGTAGTAATAAAACCATCAAGAATATTTTGACCAAGATTGTTCAGAAGGAGCCACAGCAGTGAGATATCAAGCTCCAGACTGCTTTATGGGCCTATAGAACAGCTTATAAAGTCACCACTGGAATGACACCTTTCAGAATGATGTATGGTATTGTAGTTCCTATTGAATTTACATTTCCTAGTCACAGAATGGCAGTTGAATATGGATTAGATTTTAATCATAATCTCAAACAAAGACTGGAGGAATTATTGCAGCTGGTTGAGTTATGACAAAGAGCCATGCTGGAATAGGAGATTGTTCAGCAACACAGAAAGCACTGGCATGACAGAAGGAAAAAGGTTAGGGAGTTTCAGAAGTGTGACTTAGTTTTTCTATATCAGTCCAAACTGGGCCCGAAGAAACCGAATTTGAAGATAGCTTGGTCTGGTCCATTTGAAGTTGATTGGGTATTTTCAAATGCGCAGTGAGACAGAAAGACTTATCGGGATTATAGCTTCCAGGTGTTTATAATGTAGCCACGATCAAGTTATATTATTCTAATGACAAGGAGACCTCTAGAGGTGATGATATTGGTATTCTAGGTATTGATGACTAGGGATTGTTAGATCCGGCTATTCTAAATCTTTTCCATGTCAACCCAATATCAGAACCAGTAACGTCTCAATATGACAAACCAATGCCAGTGAAAGAGCCAGTGGATTTTCAAAATCAGTACCAGTTTCTATGGGGAAAAGGGCCAACTGGAATAAATGTGTTAACCCTTAAGGAGATTATTGAACAAAATGGCCAATGCATGTGTGCCACGTCTCCATCAGTGCACATAACTCTAGGAACAGTAAGTACTAGATTGATTACATGAGTAAGTGATTACAGAGTTGAAAGCCAATATCTTATGAAGCTAAAAGTATAGAAGCAAGAGGCTGCAAGCCAAAAGTAAAAAAAAGCCCCGGATATAGTGTAGTGGCTCCTATTTATAGGCTTACAGAGTTACTACACTAATTGTTGTAATTACTGCCAATGTAGCTGTTCCCGCTGGTCGACCTTCTAAGGAGCAGTTCCCGCTTGCTAGGACTGTCCTCCCCTTCTACATCCTTTCCTCTTTTCTTGAATTCTCAACCTAAAGGATTTGTTGTTTTTCTCAACCTAAAGGATTTGTTGTTGAGAAAACCAACCTAGTTTTGTGAGTTGGCGGATGTTCCTCATGATAGTACTCTTTTGATATTGCCAGCTTTATGCGGTACTTCATGCTTGTTGAGTTCTTCACACCCCTATAGTTGTAATTACAAGGGTACCCATCCAAGGAGATTCCATGTGCCTACTAGATAGCTCGGAAAATCCACCATCTGATTCGGAGATGGAACTACCCACTATCCTTCCACTGAAATCACTTCCTCTTGCCCTTCTTCTTCTTTGGTGCCTCAAAAGTCCCAGTGCCAGCATTGCACGGGTGATTCACTAGTAGTAATAGGGGGATGATACTTGTGTGCATCAAATTTGCATTTTTAACCCCTATATATGGGACCCTCCGATGTAAAATCTATCCATTTGGCCTTAGAGAGCCCCCCTATTGTACACTCACGTGATACCATACAGTAAACCTTAGTGAATACCCCGTGCAACATTGTCCTTCTGAATAAGTCTATAAATGGCCTCCTGCTCAAGCTGAACCGGCCTTTTGTGGTTATCTAAAATTCATAAGAGGTGAGGGCATTGTAATTTTTGATGTCGGGATCATATAAACTGTGTTTGCCTTTAGAGAGACGGCATCTGGACAATTTATGACAATGCAAGGCTATGTGAATCCATCCCTATGAGAGTGGCTAATTTGTCTTCATTCTGGCTTTGAAGAGAATCTCCACCATTTATCTGTATTGTTGTCCCACTCCTGGTTTGGCAGTGATATCCTTTTCAAAAATCTTGGAGGAATCCATAGTCAGTTAAAGTAACTCATTTGTGATCTTCGTTAATCCACGAAGCAGGACCTTCCACTTACCCATACAGAGATTGAACCTTTGAATTTCTCTATGTAAATCCATGAAAATGTCTTTTTTGAGGGCATCATTGACAAGTAATTGCTAGGTTTTCCATTCCATAGTGGCTTGCTCATACCAGTCACCAAGTTCATCTGTGGTACTGAAGTAAGTGAGCCGATCTACTGGTTTCTGATGTTGAGGATACAAGGCTGGGAAGAATCTTGGCAATTCTACCTCCTTGGTAGGTAAAGAATACAAGAGTACTAGAGAATCAAGCATAAAATCCAAAAAATTGAGAACAGTTTGGTTCTCCTACTGCATCATCTTCTTAGTAATTCGGACCAGCTGAAAGATTTTTTGGACAGCAGTTGCGTATTCTCCTACTAACATTTGGGTTCAGGGTCCTTTACTGCTGGTAGCTTGATCTTCAATGATGGCTTTCACCCTCTAATCCAAGACAACTCTGGCAATTTGCATCTAAAGCAAGAGTTCTTTTAATTGAATCCTGACCTCCTTCATACATTTGTATGTAGGTCTGTTTCCTAGAAGGAAATCCAATTCAATAGCTATGGAGTGAAGATCTGCAGTAGATTGTCTCTGCCTATGTGAATTGACTGTCATATCATCAAAAGTCAATGTCCACTTAGGTACCCTTTCCAATAGTAGCTAAATACTGCTAGGATGAATAGGTAGGTGACATAGCTCTTGATCATGAAAAGTAGCCGACTTCTAGTGCTGAACCATCTCCCTGGCTCCTACATACAGCCTTTGGAAGTGTTCCAAATACAAAATAAGAGTGTCATCCTCAAGATACTGTCTAGTAATAGGATCTTGCTGATGCCTTAATCTCTTATTCAATGTGATGAGCTATAAAGAGTATTGCTCATCAGCTTCAAAAGATTCAGTCATAGCTTTGGCTTTTCCTCTGATGTCGGGAATGTGTCGTCATTGGTGTACTGGAGGTTCTCTAGTGTTGCCCTTAGTGTGCTGGTCACTGCCTTGCTGCCTAACGATCATCCGACTGCTAGTCTTGCTGGTCCTGATAAGTACCTGGATTTCCTTTGTTGGGTACATTGCCCCCAGTTGCAACTGATCCTCCAACTCTAGAGCCTGAGGGTGGAGGAGGAGGAGAATCATCATCATCATCAGGCTTGTCATCCCCTTCCTCCTCATGTTAATCTTCCTTCTCCGACTCCTCTTCAGTATCATCTTGCTTATGGATATGATCCATAATGGCCTGATTTACCAAGGGTGTATTATATTTAGTGATCTTATCTTGCAGATCACTCTGAATAGACTCAAGGAATGCCTTCAAATTATCCATTTTCAGGGCTACTTTTCCTTGTGAATTCAGGACATTAGCAAGGTATCTCTATATGTATCTCTCTACAAGAAAATCCTTTAACACAGTGTGGGTGGTTAGCAGTTCTTTGAGATCTGCACGCTTCATACAAAAGAGAGTTTGAAATTTGTCAGCATCTCTCAAAGCAGCTTCCTTCTCTTCATTTAGTCACCGATTTTTGGTTTCTAGATTCAGCATCTTTGTCTGCAGCTCCTTAATTGTTCGAGTTTACTGATTCTCAGTAATAGCATTCCTCAAACTGATCAATCATTTTCCCCTCACGTTCCTGAATCTGATATTGTCTGCTTCCCAATTCTTCTTTCAGCCTAGCTACTTCTTCATTGGAAACTGATACATCCATCATATGTCCTAAGGAATGGACGATAGTTTTCCATGATGATTGGATGGTCGTTGAGCAATCATCAACTACTGTAGGTGAATCAGATTCAGCTGGCTCATAAACAATGACTAGGGCCATATACGGTAATTTTGCAAAATCTAGTTCTTGAAGTACTAATCTGCTTTTGAGAGGGTTATTTTTCAACCGTTGCAACCGATCCTTCTTGACCACTGATAAAGTCAGTTCACTGAAAGAAGATTTGGTGATCGACTGGCAAGAGCGTTGCACTTTTGTTTGCTAGTATCAACTGCCACCTGTTCAGTGCTTGTTATCCGTTCAAATGTTGCTTCTTGCTGGCTTTTTTCACTGTTACTGACTATTATTTGAGTATGCTCTTTGGGCATTGTTGAAGTCTGGCCTTCAGAAGATTTTTTACTGGGCAGGGGAGGGACCTGACTCTAAAGTTTCTTCTATAGAGTAGTACTTATTTCTAATAGAATCTTGGGTTTCTTTAAGCTATTGGCCTCAGCCTGTGCGGACTTCCTCTTCTGTCCAGTGATGACCACTTGATTACCTGGGTCCTCTTCATCTAAAGATAACTCCACATTGTCACTTAATGGAATAGGCTTAGGACTCCAAGCCATCTTTACATGGGAAAAGGCCTCTAGAGCAGTAGCCTAGTACAAAAACTGCCAGACATACCAAGCTTTGCTTAGACTGTGTGACTGCAGCTTAGCAGTATGTTGTGATATAAAATTTGGCATAGATTGAATTTGGCTTTATCATCTAGCCTTTTTGCCAGCAGCATTGCAAACAGTTTCTCAGACACATATGTCAGATTGTTTTCAGAGTAACAACTTTTGTAATAAACTTGTAGGCTAAGGGAACATCCACTGTAGCTACTGGAATCCCTTGCCCACCAGCTTTCCTTTTCTTTCTAGCTTCTCCATCTTCCTTAAGAGCCAGACTAATCTAGTATGTGGATGCTGTGGTGGGCTTTTCTCGTTGGTCAATTTGAAGGCATAAGCAATATCTTCACGTGTCACTGTTATTTTAATTCTATTAATAGTGGTCTTGCCTTCATCAACATCAAAAGAATTGGGGACCTATGTAATAATGGCTACATCAAAATCAAACTACATAGACTGTACTACCACATGCAGATCCCATAATTACAACAGCAATTCTGCCTGCTCATTAAACACATTTCTATGTATCTTGCTGTATGAAATGAGTGGTAGGGAGGCATGAATAGAAGTAACGAGTGCTGCAGTCTCATCCACTGTGTCCTACATCTTCTCTGACATTTTCTTGCAACCCATATACTGCAATGACTCCGAAGCTGTAGAGTAAGAAGACTTACTTGCGTATCCTAACCCACAACAAGGTGTATTAGGTAGTGCTAGATAGGACAAGAAGAATCTATCAATTAGTAGGGTTCACGTTGGAGCGAAGAGTTCTCAAAGCTTGGCAATGGCAAGTGCGTGATAGCAAGTAGTCGTCGCGCATGAGACTTGTGAGGAAGAGTGTCCACACACCTCACTATTATACGTGTACGTGCCGGGTGCGACACTCCCTGGTCATCAGTACCTGGAATACCAGTATTATCACCTCTAGAGGTCTCCTTGTCATTAGAATAATATAAAATGATCTTGGCCTCATTATAAACACCTGGTAGGTGTAATCCAAATAAGTCTTTCGGACTTACTATGCCATTTGAAAATACCCAATCAGCTTCAAATGGACCAGACCAAGCTATCTTCAAATTTTTTTTTTTACGCCCAATTTGGATAGATATAGCAAAACTAAGTCACCCATTTGAAACTCCCTAACCTTTATCCTTCTATCATGCCATTGCTTTCTGTGTTGCTAAACAATCTCCTGTTCCAGCATGGCTCTTTGTCGTAACTCAACCAGATGCAATAATTCCTCCGATCTTCCTTTGAGATTATGATTAAAATCTAATTCATATTCAATTGCCATTCTGAGATTGGGAATTACAAATTCAATAGGCACTACACCTTTAGTACCATACACCATGCTGAAAGGTGTCATTCCAGTGGTGAATTTATAAGCTGTTTTTTAGGTCCATAGAGCAGTCTAAAGCTTGATATCCCACTACTGTGGCACCTTCTGAACAATCTTGGTCAAATTATACTTGATAGTTGTATTACTGCTTTTTTCTTGACCATTGCAGCTGGGATAATATGGAGTCGATTTCGTGTGCTTAACTAAGAGAATCTCCATCAGAATTTCCATTGTGTCATTACTGAAATGTGTCTCTTGATCATATACCCCAAAAATGAACTCAATTTAGACGCACTGTTGGGTGCCTTGGCCTGCCAGACACACTCAAATTTATCATTGGCCATCTCTATGCTATTTATGGACACTATACGTCCCATTAATTGTCCCTTCTAGACCAGAAAGATAGACGTGAATGGATTCAAGCAGATCCTCTTCGGCTTACATCACTAAAAAAACATTTCCAAAAACAGTAGATGCTTCTCCTTGGTTGAGAATACAATGAAATCATCCATAAATATAGCTAGAAATTTGTGCAAGAACTCACTGAATATCTGTATCATGCAATGATGGAATGTTGCTCGAGCATTGTAGAGACCAAATGGCATGACTAAATACATGAATACATCCCATTCAGTAATAAATGTGGTTTTTCTCCTATCTTCAAGAGAAATATTTAACTGGTTATAACCATTGTAGCCATCCATAAAACTATACATATCATGGCCTGCAATCTCATCAAGAAGCATATCAGTGAAGGGTAATGAAAAGGCATCTTTGATAGTTTGAGTATTCATTTTTTAGTAGTCCACATAGACTCTAAGTTTCCCATTCTTCTTTAGCATGACCACTATAGGGAATAGCCAATCACTACTAGCAATTTCTATAATGAATCCGTTTTTTAGAAGGTTGTCAAATCCTCTTTGACCTTGTTTCCATAGTTCGGATTCATTATGTAACTCTACAGACGTACTGGTTTGGTATCTCGCTCTAGAGGTATTCTGTGCTGGCAAACCTCTGGATTGATACCTTTCAAATCAGTATGTTCCCATGCAAATACATCCTTGTATTTCAAGAACATAAGTTTGGATTTTCCTTCATTTCTGGGTTCAGATGCTTATTCACCTTGATGAATCGAGGAGTTTCTTCAGAACCCAGATTCCACTCTTCAATCTCTTGATCATCTGGGAGCACCCAATTCCAGGCATCTCCTTTCCTCTTGGCCAATGAATCCATAGCATAATCCTTGAATGGATATGTTAGTTCTGGATTCTCATTCAGCACTCCAATGCCCTCTTTAGTGTGCACAGGTGTACTAGAATCTGAAAATCCCTCTTGGGAGTCAGATGGTTCCTCTGGATGACCTGTCAATTGAACTGGTCTCTCTCCAGGATTCACTTGAGTGAACTGATATCAAAATTTCTTTCTGTGTTTCTCAGCTTGAGCCTTGTCATATGACACTTCATTCAAGTCAATTTCAACTAACAAAAAACTGTTCATGGCTGCGAACATTTGTTTAATCTTCTTAACCCCATATTTTTGGCAAAGTTCTTTAGGTTGCAATGCTTTCTTCCAGCTTTTGGTGCTATTTGTGTGGAGATGGATTCTCCTACTCGTTCCATGAATGGTTATGGTCTGATTTGCATAATCATGAACAACCTGCATCGTCCAAATCCATGGTCATCCCAGTAGCATACCATATGCTCCTTGGACATCCAGTACAAAAAAGTTGGTTTTGCAAATTTCTCTTTACCCACCCTAATCTGCATATTCTCAATCATACCAGTTGCATGAACAACTCTATGATCAACCATTCTAACCTTAAAGGGTTCTAGCTTTAACTGAGTGCCAAGCCTTTGTTGAAGATGTGCCCCCAGAATATTCACACCTGCCTCTCCAGTAGAAGGATATTACTAGATGGAGCTCAATCATTAGAGATTTTGATATTTTTGCTCAAAATAATAAAGCGGTCACCTACATTTTTTGTTTATCAATTTCTTGAGAGATTTTCTTTTAATTTATAATCATCAAATGAAATAAAAATTATCCTTCTTATTAAGATTGCTAAACTATCAAAGATCCAAGTCTTTTTGGCTTTACCAAAGTTATTAATTGTGAACGATCCAAGTCTTTTTGCTTTACTTAAGTTATTGATTGTCTATGTAATAGTCCTTAAAACAATATCGGATGGCTTTCTTGTTAAGTATGGAGCCTGATTTACCCTTGTAATTTTTTGTGGTAAAAGCGCACATTTGTAAGGCCCCCATTATGAGGAGAAGCCATCGTGCGTGAAGGAAAATCACTCGCCAGAAACAAAAATTTTCACGGCCAAAAAATCAGGGGCAACTTTTTTTTTCCCTTGCCGGAATATTCCTTTTCGCCAGAATATTATGGCCAGACAACGGCCGAAAAGTGGTCCGAAAACAACCGGTCGGTTGGCCAGTGGGCTGGTAGTCAATGGCCGGTGGCTGGTGGTCGGAAGTCAATGGACGGTGGTCGGTGGCCGAATTCAAAAGCGGACTTGTCTTCTCAAGGATGGCCACACATGGGTGGATTGGAGGGTCCGATTTGGACTTATCTACACAAGGGCGGCTACACATGGCTGCCTCTCATGAGAGAGGGCAGCCCTTTTGGCCTATAAAAGAAGGCCATTTCTACACACATTTCATAGTGTGAAGTTGATGCAACAAGGTGAGTGTGAGGTGGTGAGAGTGAAGCAAGGTGGGAGCTCCATTAAGGGTATAATCCCTTTGTAAACTACTTCTTGTTTTGAAGTACTAAAGCCATTGAGTGGCTACTTTCCCGTGGACGTAGCCCACATTGGGTGAACCACGTATATCGTGTGTACTCTCTCTCTCTCATTAGGAAAGAAATGGACTCATTTTCGGGCCTTTCAACTCTAGTGAGAGAATGCTCCTTAGCCAATAAAAAGAAGGCTAACGTTATGTTGAAAAAACATTTTTTCTCATTTTGAAAATGTCCATGAAAACCATTTTGGTGAAATTGTCACTATCATGAGAAAAGTAAGACGCTTGATAATGACATCTGGCACAAGCGTCGAACGCCTTTTTATGACCCGTTGTTGCTATTATATAAAGTGAAGAACGTGTACTTGTGCATCTCGCACAAGTATCAATCATCTTTTTATGAAGTACTCGCAATTTAAATTCGAACAGATTGTACTTGATAGTGATTGATAGGTACTATTTAAGGCTATGAAGGAGTCAGAACCAAGAAAATAGAGACGCTTGAGGGGTCTCTGGGACCTCTATTCGCTTGGTTCGCCAAAAACTTGAGTGATATTTGGAAGATATTTGACGATTTGGATGCAAACAATATCTTAATTTTTTATGACACTCCATATAGGGTGATGTGGAACATGCCAGGGACATATCTTATAATTCCAAAGACATGGAGACAAACTTTCGAGCATTGCAGAGAACAATAATTCCATGGTTGGTAGGATGGTTGTATGTAAGAGATAAGAGTGTCCATACATACGACACAATTGTAAATCAGTACAGTGATTCTGAGACAAATTATGTCCTTGGTGTGAACTTGTCAACATGAAAGCATTGAATAAATATGGCCACCATAAGATGCTTTCTTTATTCTAGTGTGTATCTTTCAACATTTGTACAATTTGATAAAGTCTATTTTTTTAAAAAAAAAGGTGTGTCAATTTTCTGAACACTTCACTAGAGTGCACCCTATTCTAAGGGGACTTCAATGTACTATTGGAGTGCATCCTATTGTAAGGGGACTCTGATGTATTGCTAGAGTGCACCCAAATTTTTGGGGACTCATTTTTTATTTGTTTGGGGCCTATGTTGGATCATATAGTAAAAGAAATTCATTTTTTGTCAATTCATCTCAAGGTTGCATTTATTTGTAACTAGGAGAGAATTGATGTTTGATGTCAAAATAAAACTTGTAAGTGTGGATTAGAGGATTCATTCACTTTAAATATGTGAGAGGGATCTTTTTCTTGGGCACAAATGTTTGCTTTGAGAATTTTATCATTACATCCTTTATGTAAAAGTGTTTTAGAACCTAAAAGACTTTGAAAAGAAAACTATGGAATCTAAGTGCATGTATTCTTAATGGCTTGAAAGTTGATGTATACATGCATGTCGCCTTGATGAAGGTTTAGATCTAACAAGATGCAAACCTAGAATTCTTGCACGTTACCTTTGTCAATTTGGTATGAAATAACATATTTAACTTTCTTTTCTTATGGGTGGAAAATATATTATTATGTGTATTTGGAACCTAATTGCTTGACCTTCAAACCAAGATTCCTATGTTATTTTTTCATATACTCTTTTTTAATGGATTAAGATTGTGGATACAAGGTCCACCACCTGTTCAAGCTAGATTTAAGAAAGTATATATAATGAGTCTTCAAACTAGTAAACCAAGGGAAGAGAGAAGCAGGGTCCATCACTTGTCCAAGCTCATCTCTAGACAACATAGAGAGATGCTAGGTCTACTAATTGTCTAATATAGGCATGGAGAAATGATAGAAGGTTGATCCACTTGTCCAACCTATCATCTCTAGTAAAATGGGAGGTTTGGCCTTAAGATTCACCATGTAACCAGCCTATACCTCATTGTATTATGAAGAGTAGAAAATCAAAGCTCCATCACTTGTCTAAGGTAGTTCCAAAATCAACATGGAGAGAAGCAAGCTTCACCATTTGTCCAAGATAGGTTCCATAAAAACATGGAAAACCTCATATATGTTGTACATGGAAGATTTTTGCTAAGGTCCACCACTTGTCTAAGCTAGGATCCATTAAAATATGGATAGAAACAAGGCTCTACCACTCGTCCAACCTTTAGAGCTGCAAAGTGTACCGGTTGTCTAACTAGGCATGGGAAAATAATAGAAGGTCCACCACTTATCCAATATATTATCTCTAATAGCATAGGAGGTTTGGTCTCAAGATTTAGGAATTGGATGATCTATATTTCATTGTATTATGATGAATTTGGTTTTAAGGTCAACTACTTATCCAAGATATAAGTTTATATCCTGAATGGTATTCCTTCCCATCACTTAGAAAACCAATGATATGTTGTACAGGGGGGGGTTTTTACAAGGTCCACCACTTGTCCAAGCTAGTTTCATTGAAATATGGATGAAGGCAAGCTCCACCATTTGTTAAAGCTAGACTCCATTGAAATCTAGAAAATCCATGCTATGTTGTACATGGGGTTTCTGTTTTAAGTTCCAACACTTGTCCAAGCTAAGCTCCATTGAAACATGGAGAGGAGAAACACTCCACTACTTGTCCAAGCTAGGAAACATTGATAGTAGTTTATTTAGTTTGAAGATCCACCATGTGTCTATTCTAGCTCTATTGAAACATAGAGAGAAGCAAAGGTCCACCAATTGTCCAAGCTAGGCTCCATTGAAACATGGACAGAAGCAAGATCCACCATTTCTCCAAGATAGGCTCCATTGAAACATGGAGAGAATAAAAGGTCCACCATTTCTCCAAGCTAGGCTCCAGTTGTCCAACCTATAAGGTTATATCTTAAATGGTAATCTTTCTAATCACTTGTAATACCCATGATATGTTTTACATGGGGGTTTTGTTCCGAGGTCACCACTTGTCCAAGCTAACTCTATTGAAACATAGAGAGAAGCAAAAGTCCACCACTTGTCCAAGCTAGTCTCCATTGAAACAAGGAGAGAAGCAAGCTCCAACATTTCTCCAAGATAGTCTAGCTTGGATAAGTGCACCTTGAAACCAACCTTCCTATGAGGAAATAGAGCATATGCTACATATTTTATGTATGCCCCATGCCTCAAATTTAGAAGTTCTAGACTAGAAGTGGACCTTGCTTGAATGTCACATCCAATAAAGTAAGGAAACATAGCCAAGTGGATTGTATTCCTCAATTGATCCTTGCTTTCACAAGTTGTGACCTTGAGTCCCTTTTACATTAACTTGGACAAGTGGTGGACCTAGAAACCAAGCTCTCCATGTTGAGATAAGTTGTAGGTAGGACAATAGAATATAGCCAACAATAATGGATGCAATATACTAGTCTCCTAATAACCAATTGATTGAAACCATGGAATTTTAGTTGTTTTCATTGTGTATTGTATGTGCATAACGTGGAATGAGACCTTAAGAAAACTCAATTTTTTGACAAAATCTCAATATTTGTACATGATATATTGAAAGTTGTCCAACCTGGGAATTGGGATTTTCCCACTTTACCTAATATGGTCTTTGATGGATGTTGGTATGGATGACCTCTTCTTCTTCACCTCCATTTATGGCACTCATTGATAGAGTGCGGTGGGAGACGACAATGAGAGCAGCCTGTAGCCCCCCCTTGGGTGGCTCTTGATTTGCAGTTAGAGCAACAGATGCGAGACAGAGAACTTACCTCCTGGATGTTTATGATGGTGTATTTTGGCAGTAGAACTTCAATGAAAGCGGTAAGTGCTTCTTCAATCTCCTCCTCCTCCATTCTCCAATTGGAGAATTATTGCAGCCATTCATCCATGGTCAATGATGCAGATCATTTTAGTCTTGCAAACTAAAGGTTTTCAAGAATCCCTCCTCAGTGGGGGCACCAAATGATAGGCAAAAAGCAAAAAACGGACCCCGACGGCCTCTACGCTAGGACTGTGCACGCCGAGCTCGTCATCACAAGAAATGAATAGGGGGCAACAACTAGCTTTGAGGGTCTAGGACGCAGACAATGGTGATTTAAAATAGCACAAATAATGCACATTGTAGAGAGAGCCAAAGTTCTCTCAAATACATACACTCTATTCTTTGATGGTGCCTTTCAAAGAGCCATAGGTAAACACACGCACACGGGGGGGGGGGGACTTCTATTCGTGATTCCAAAAGGAGAAGTAGTGATGACAAGCAACAATGAAGCAAGGTATGATGTCCTACTAAGGGGATTGAAGATGTGCTTAGCCAAGAAGATGTGACGTTGTCCTAATTGTGAAACAAATTCTTGGTATTTGGGCTTATAAGAATGAAATGCTAAGATTCAAAGTTTCTATAATTTTGGAAAATTTTGAAGAAGTGTAACTCTATCACATCCCTAAAAAAGAAACTCAAGATGCAGACCTACTAGCTCAACAAGCAATCTCAGGATAAACTAAAGTGCAATACATTATTGCAGTTGCAACAATGAAGGGGCCACAATAAGCGGGAATGGAGTCCTTAGAATCTATGGAAAACTACATCTTGGAGGAAGAGTTTCCCAAAGGGCACACAAAATGGCACAAAGAAGGAGGCTTATCAAGAAAACAAGATTATTTCTTTGTCTTGAGGAAGCTTTGTACCAAAAGGGTAAGGATCTTGTTTTTACATGAGTGACATGCACTAGTGAAATTTTTGAAATCCTAAAAGGGTTGTATCAAAAAGCTTGTGAGGGTCATTTTTCACATGAGCTAACAATTGAAAAAAAAAAAGCTAGCTGGATATGTTTGGCCAAGTATGCATGTGAATGTCCAACATTGGTGTAGAGTGTTACTATTGTCAAATCAATGGCAAAAAAAGGTTGATATATGGACCTCAACAACCATTCATTGCTTGTAATCCTTTAAAAAAATGATCAATCGATGCTATGGGCCCATTGCCTATGACAACAAATGGTAAAGTCTATATACATGTTGCCATCGACTCTATGACAAGACTAGTATAATCACAAAGTTTAGCATGACTAAATGAAAAGATAGTGAGTAGATTTTTCTACACCCAAATTTGTTGCACGTTTGGTACACCTCTTCAAAATTCCTATGATAATGGTTCAAGTTTTTGAAAGGGTTTACTAACTCAAGTGTGTGATGAGCTCAGATTTCACCATAGAATAAACACACCCTATCATCCATAATCAAATAGTTTGGTAGAAAAAGCTAGCGGGATCATTGCACAAATCATCAGAAAGATGATGAAAAGTAAGCCAATGTTATGGGATGGTTTCTTAGATGGGGCATTATGGGCATTTAATACAGCTTAAAACTATGCTACACTTCACTCCATTCCACTTGGTATATGGGTAGGAAGCTTTGCAACCATTTGAATTTCAGATTCCTTTTATAAATCTTACAGGTAAATAGGAGCAAAAGGGTGATGAAGCATGGATCGATAGGCTCCTTATCATGGTGGAACTAGAGTGAAAAAGAGAGGCTCCTTCCAAGTGCTCCAAGAAAAAGGCTTTGCAACTCAAGGAGAAGCTTGACAAGGATCTCAAAGACAAAAATATTAAAGAAAAAATCTTGTTCATGCGCTACAACAATATGTTGGACAACAGGTTTGATGCCAATTTTGAAAATAGATGGAAAGGGACTTACATTGTGAAAAAATCTTAGATAAGCGGCTACTACCAATTGACGGACTTGGATGGAAAGGAGCACCCTAGAAAGGTCAATGGATATTGACTCAAACCATATCTAAGTCGCATTCTTCCAAGATATTTGAAGATAGAACAAGCCAAGAAGAAAACCAAGGAGGTATGCTACTATTGTTACACTTCTCACGCATTGTAATCCTGTGCCAAGTAGGTGCATAACCCATGAAGGTTAAGAGACATCAACAAGGAAAGGAAGCTTGGAGAAATTCCAAGATTACCTAAAACTCTCATTCTAGTGGTAGCCTCTTGATGGTACATGAATGAACCATCAACTAAAGGGAGGGCTAAATGATAAGTTTTGTCCAGCTATCACAGAGGAAGAAAAGACAAAAACCTTGAGCGTAGCCCTATATAAATCAAGTGTGTATATGTATATCGCCATAATAAATCTATTTAGCATAGGTGATCCAAACGTGCTATCAAGATTTATCATATGAACCCTTACTTTTTGTTCTCTATTTACTAATTTTCGAGGGTATGTCAACATCACATAAAGAAGGTTTTCTTCATAGCACTATATAGAAGCAAAAGCATACCTGCACTGCGCACACCACAAAATGGTTGCTCCGCCTTCAACCATTGCTCTTTATCTCCGTATTTCTTTATCCTCCTCTCTCTACCTATTTCTTTTTGCCAACGGATATCTCTAATCCTCTCTCTCTCTCTCTCTCTCTCTCTCTCTCTCTCTCTTTCCCTCTTTCCCCCTCTTTTTCCCTATATCCATATCTCGGTGTATCTCTTTCTTTCTCTCTCTCTCTCTCTCTCTCTCTCTTTATCCTTCTCTCTCTCTCTCTCTATCCATCTTTCTCTATCTCTATCTTTCTTTCCTCTCTCTCTCTCTCTCTTTCATCTATCTATCTTTATCTTTCTCTCTCTCTCTCCCCCCCCCTCTCTCTCTCTTTCCTTTTCCTATTTCTCTATCCCTTTCTCTTTCTCTATATTTCTCTCTCTTTACCTCTTTATCTATCCCTCTCTTTCCCTCTATATATCTCTTTCTCTATCCCTGCCTCTCTCTCTCTCTCTCTCTCTCTCTCTCTCTTTGCCCTCTTTCTCTATCTTTATCTCTCTCTTTCCCTTTATCTCTATCCCTCTTTCTCTATCTCTATTCCTCTTTTTTTCCTCTCTCTCTCTCTCTATCTATCTTTATTTCTTTCTCTATTTCTCTCTCTCTCTCTCTCTCTCTCTCTCTCTCTCTCTCTCTCTCTCTCTCTCTCTCTCTCTATCTATCTATCTATCTCCCTCTCTCTCTTTCTCCCTATCTCTTTGTCTAGTTACCCCTCTCCATTCTCTCTCTCTCTCTCTCTCTCTCTCTCTCTCTCTCTCTCTCTCTCTATATATATATATATATATATATATATATATATATATATATATATATATATATTTATCCCTCTCCCCCTCTCTCCATTTATCTATATCTCTCCCTCTCCCTCTCCCTCTCTCTCTCTCTCTACTTATCCTTCTCCCTCTCTCCATTTCTATGTAGCATTTCTATCTAACAAACTTAGCATTTCTATCTAGCATTCACTATCTCTATCTCTAAACAGACCTAACATTTTTAACATTTGGAAATCTAACAAGCCAAGCAATGCAACCATTTCCAAACAAGCGTCTCTTCTCTACCACGCACGAAGAGATATTTCAACAATGCAACCATTTGAGAGATGAACGAGGTATGTCATGGTATCTCTGCTTTTTTTATTTTTTTAGGGTTTATGCATGTGTGTGTGTGTGTGTGTGTGTGGTGGTGGTAGTAGTAGTAGTAGTAGAAAACAATAGGGAAAGAGGGGGGAGGAGCATTGTTCTGTGTGCATCTTTCGTTGTAGCACGGTTGCCATCTAGGTTGAGCTTTTAATGACAAACATGGAAAACCCCCTTCGATGAACTCCTCCTTCACCCAAACATGTGTGTGTGTGTGTGTGTGTGGGAGGGGGGGGGGGGGGGTGATGGTTTGGGAGGTGGAGAGGGAAGGGGTAACGGGGAGGTGAGGGAAGGGAGAGGGGGGAGGTGGGGGCGAGCATGGAGAGGGAGCGATGGCGGAGAGGAAGCAGAGTAGAGTATGCAACAAAAATGTGGCATACTCTCCCTCCTTGCCTATTTTAGGCGCCAAGAATTACCGCACATATTACCATGCATGTTATCACTCCTATTATCGTGCCTATTTACCGCAGCTGGTCATTTCAAATGGATACATACAATCCGAGGCTGCAATGCAGGGGGGGGGGGGGTACAAACCACCCCCTCTACCCTTAGCTATCCATTATTCCCATTTTCTAGCCTTTTGAGTTTTTTTTGAGTAGTACAATCAAATGTTTATTAATTACATTTTTTAAGTTCTCTTTTAGTTAATAAAAAATTTAGCACTCATTATCATTTGTTCTCTTTGAACTAAACTTCATGTAAATTTTTTAATGGAATTTAGGGCTTTTCTAATTATTTATTTTTTAGGACACATGACTAAATAAACAACATTTCGCGTGTGCAAGACATCGAGTGGGATGATCATGGTCCCTTTGGAGGCGTTGAACGCGATTGCTGGCTCAAGGCAAACTCCCTTGTCCTTGCGCCAAGTACAAAAGGGAAATCCCTCACTTGAGGTGCATTGCCTTGGAGCAGGTGGAGAACGAAGGGCTTTGGAATCCTCAAAAAATCACTCAAAGAGATGAGAGAGAGACTCACCCATCGTTTCAAGAGGTGCCCCATTGGTCTGTGTTCGGTGGTGGTGCACCGGCACGCAAGACCGAACAGTAGAGGGAAGAGCGACTAGGCAATTTGGGTGCACTGCATGGTGATCCTCCCATTGGATCTACTTCAGCAGCTCCTATGGCGTCTCCGTCGCACTTTGAGGCAGAGGATGAGACCATGTTCGACATGTATGATGAGCTACTAGATAATGAGTGCATGAGGTGTGCGAGGAGGATTGTCAGCCCTGCACTAAACGGGCTGATGAAATGGAGATAGATTGATGGCGAGTGCCCGAACATCTCTTTACGATGGTGCACAGTACTCGGTGCTCTGAGAATCGTTGGAAGTCCTCAACTTGCAAGCAAACTTTGATTGGAGTAATGAAATGTGGCTTTTATATACTCTCCACTCGCTTTATGGTGCCATCTTCTAGCAATTATACTAATATGCTTGTTTCTTGTAGTTTGATGGGCAAAATGTTGCCAGAAGATCACCACATGCCTCCAGATCGTCGCCGAGCTAGATCGTATGTCATTGCACTTGGAATGGAGTATGAGCGCCTCATCAAGGAGTTGGAGGAGTGATGACTTCGAGCCCCTCATCGAGGAGTTGTAGGAGTTATGAAAGGCATTCCTGTTGTTGATGTCTCACTGGCAAAGGGGGGGAGAGAGGCCATTCTGAGGGGAATCCTTATGTGGACTATGCACTATTATCCTGAGCTTTAAGATATTTTTGTGAACCCCCTTTCCTCTGTCTCTCTCTATATCTTTCCCTCACTCCCTTTAGTTCACTCATCTCTCTAACAATATGATATGTATGCAGGGTTGTCCACATCAAGGCACAATGCATGTCCTACTTGTGGGCCATCGTTGGTGATAGAGAGGTCCGATTCCTTGCGTAAGGTAATCTAGCCAAACTCATTTCTTACCCCAAGGGCATAACAAGCAAAAGGCTCCAACAAATGGGAAGATCCCTCTAAAGCTCATGATGGCAAATTGGGCAGCCATTTGGGAAGAACACCACAACAAAAATATATCTCTCTGTCATCTGTCTTCCACCAAAAGGTATGTCAAGGTATTCCATGTTTTTAAGGATTCCATATTGAAAGGAATTAAAAATACAACACCTTTTGGATCCCATGCACATATTCAAGAATGTAGCCAAACACTATGGGACCACATTATTGGCAAGAAGGACTCTTTGGGTGCGAGGGAGGATTTGAGGCTTTTAAAACATCTCCCTGCCTCTGCTACTCCACGCTGTGCCCCAAATGGAAATATTGTGCTTCCTAAAGCACCATGGATGCTAGCCAAAGAAAAATTAGACAAGATGAAGGGTACCATTGCCTTTATTCGCACACCAACAGGATACATGAGGTCACTAAAGGGAGCTTTCACAAAAGCAAAGAAGGGTGGAAGTGTTCAATTGTATGGGTTGAAGTCCCATGATTGGCACATGATGCTTCACGTAATCTTCATACTCCCTCTATCTATAGTTTGTGTGTATGAATTTCACTCACTTTCCTTTCCCCTGATTTACATTGTAGTTCATTATGCCATTGAGTATGTGTATATGTCGGGACAAGAAAGTCAGAAATTCTATTTTCAAATTAGGAGAGCTAGTAAGGTACACCACAAGACTCCACTCAACTACACCTTTTTGATGTAGACAATAATTTCAACTAGCACTTAGTGTATCCTTGTGTTTTTTCTTGCAGATTTGTGAGCTCCAAGGAAATCAAAATAGATGCTATCCCTACTGCTCAAACACATGCAATAGAAACTGTGTGTGCCATTGAAGATGCATTTCCTTGATCGGTCCTTCTTAGTCAAATTCACCGCTTGGATATGTGTGGAGTAGTGCACACACGATCGATGTTCTTCTTAGAGAGGTTTTTAAAGACTCTCAAAGATTTTGTGCGGCTACGGTCCAACCAGAGGCATGTATGGCTGAAGGGTGGATCGTTCAAGAGGCATTTGTTTACATATCAGAGTATTTGGCACAAGTTGATCCTTCAATGCCTCGCATGTGGTCAGAGGAGGAAGATTCAAGGATGACTTCACACTTGCCAAGTGGAAAGGGGAAACTACTTAACATGGATATGAATCTATCTCGACTGGTCAATAACTTTTGTATTCTCAATGCAAAGAGTATGACCAAGTGGGTTGACTTGTGGACATCTGCAAAGGCAAGGCATTTGCAAGAGAGAGAAGCATGGAAACAAGTACATGAAGGAAGGAGAGCACCCCCAGTGCCTAGACACCTTGCATGTTTCCCAAATCTCATTAGTGCAGAGTGAATTCATGAGAGAATGACAGAGGCAAAAGTGCACCAAGAAGACAACACCACCAAAGAATGGGAGTATGCACGAGGCTGCATACCAAAGGTAGAGTACTCATATACCTAAATATTATTGTAATTTTTTTCTTGAAATTATCTTCAATATGTATTTGACAAAATATATTTTCTATTTTGTAGTGCCTTTCCTTTAACTCTATGTGGTCAAAGGGTCGTCACTTTTGTACATGCCACATTGACGAGCGTAGAAACACCATGGATTGTGCCATCATGGGCAACTTTGACACAGACGGTGATAAAGCCAGGTACTGTGGAACTATTAAAAGGATACTAAAGGTTAATTTTAGAACCTTTCATACCTTCATCTTCAAGTGCAAGTGGTTTGCAAATATGTCTAGACGACATGAGAATGGCCTCTACATGGTGGACTCTAGTGTGCATCACATAGGGAGGTATAACAATTTAGTTTTACAGTGCAATTGTGAGAAGGTGAGTGACATGTACCTTTTTTATTCTTATTTGTTTGTAGAATTAATTATACCAATGTTACTCACTTTGAGCTTCTCTTTTAAAGGTCATCTATATCCCAGCAATCCACCAACCAAAACTTTGGTTCTTCGTAATTCCCGTAACACCTCGGGGGAGAACCATTTTTTCCACTAATGAAGTGGAGACCATCTTCGACCCTCTTCCACCTCTGACTTTATATGAAGTGGAAATAAAGTAGAGGGAGATCGATGAATCAATTCTAGTGGCAGCAAGTCTTAGCGAGGATGATTGTCAGGATGATGAGATGGAGGATTACCAACTCAAAGATGATGAAGCCAATGCATCCAGAAATGACAATTCCGTTTCTCTCTTTATTTCTTTAGGAGCCATGGGCTTAGAATTGGATGATGCCTCATGTAGAGATCTTTTGGAAGATGATTCATAAACATTTTGCAGCTATGAAGTTTGTTAGTCGTGTAATCCGTTCATCTCTCTCTCCCCCCTCTTCCTCTCTCTAAATTTGGGAACATGCTCAATTATGTTAAACAATTGACAATGATTATTTTAGTTGTAACCAAGTGTAATCTTATTATCCCCCCCCTCCTCCTCCCCCCCCCCTCTCTCTCTCTCTCTCTCTCTCTCTCTCTCTCTCTCTCTCTCTCTCTCTCTCTCTCTCTCTCTCTCTCTCTATTTCTATTTCTTTCTCTTCTTTTTTATAATTGAAAATTTTATACAATATTCTTTAATTTTTATTGAGAGGAGGAAAACACCATAATTTGAAAGGGGGGGGATGTTCAAGCAAGAATTTGAAAGTTTAGGCGCTAAATTTTGTAGTAAAAAATAAACGCGATAATATATGTGGTAATAATAGCAGTAATAAACATGAAAATAATCGCGGCAATATTTTAAACACAAAAAAAACCCCGCCCTCCTCTCTACCTGAGTTTGCACCTTCTCTCTACAGAACGCAATAAAACAACGCGGTAAACACTTGGAGATTTTCATTGTGCCAGGAATTCCACGTGCCAAAGCATCCGGACGGTACAATAAAGCAAAGAGCACACAAGCTACAAGATTGTATCTTTTGAAAACAACAACAGGAAACCTCGACCGCAGAAACCCTTGAGTTAATTACTCAGGACCCAACTCTTGCACACCATAATAGTTTGAATTTCATTGATCTTCAAAGCATGCTAGATCCAACCAAGGCTATGCATAGACAAGTCTATTCAACCCATGCACACAGTCATCCCGGAGTACGGCATCTAGGAGGGGCGGAGGGGAACTAAGTAATTAAGGGAAATGTTTGAAGAGGGAGAAAATAGTTGGATGTTAACATGTGATTTTTTGCAAAGTTACCTAATAATGCCCTTAAAAAATCAACCAACAGGGAAATTCTAACGGATAACATCTTCCCGATGAGTGTAAATAGAGTATATACTATCAAAAAATATACCAAAGATAACAGTTTTTGTTTATTTTCATTATTTTTCTTGATATTGGGACTTAAACATGGAGAAATCCACCAAAAAACAATGAAGTAATGTTTCTCAATGGATTTTCTTAATTGTTGATTTTTCACTTTGCTTTCTTAGCACATTTATTATTCTCTTTGATTTTTTCAATAAGCTGGTCCAATATTAATAATAAATAGCAAATGAGCTCAGATGGAGAAACTGAAGATATGTTGATGATTAGAAGGACAAGGCAAACATGCACAAAATTTTTCAATCAAATCGACAGATGGAAGCGGAAAGCCTAAATTAGGCCACGAAGGCCTACTTTTGCAAATTCTTGCAAAATGAGCTAACGGAATCCGATTGAAGAAATTTTTGAATCTAACATAGATTTCACGGTCTAGTAGGACTAACAAGGGAATTCGGGGAAAATTAGTTTGGGAAGTTTGAGTATAGATATCCAAGGTAGCCCAAAATCACCTCATTTCCACTAGTCACTCTTGGAGGAGAGAGCTTTCTGCCTTCTTCGCTCGCAATTTTCGGAGTCTACAGTTATCCATTACAGCACCGTCTCACATGAGACGTGAGGGATAAGTTCTAAACTTATCAATGAACATTTCTATATGGCCGGGTAGCAAGTCTAGGATCGGGGAAAAACCCTAGAAACCCAGTTGTGTACGAAGTCCTACGACACAAAATTGACCATACCCGCCTGTCAGCACAAACAAACTGGACGAGACTTGAACTGTAGCATGCCCCTATATAATAGAAGACTTCCATATCACCAGCAGATGACTATTTGGCAGGGGTCGGGGGGGGGGGGGGGGGGGGGGGGGGTCCCAAGTAAATAATCTAGGTTTTTGCCATATGCCAGAATTGGATTCTGGCTCCACGCACATCTTATAGATGATGTCTATACACAATGTACCTAGATGGTTTCATGGAAACAGTCAAGGCAAGCTCTCAAAATAGAAAAAAGCAGCTCGAAGTCTACAAAGCGTCAAATTTGACATATGAAGTCAAACTGACTCTGAATGGGCCAAAACTAGATGAGTAGCTTCACGACTATGTAGCAAACAAGTCCATAGCTTCAAAAGTGACTAACAACCTCTACATGCCAAGTAGTCACAATAATCGGTGGTTTCAGAGTTGACGAGAGCATGAAGTGATTCCGACACCCCCGAACTTTATCAAATTCATTTTAGGACTTGTTTTGGATGTATTAAAGATGTTTAGGTCATCAAATTTTCAATTCTTGCAAAAAAAGTGACTGTTGTAAAAAATCGATTATTTACTTTTGCACTTGTTTGGCTTGAAATTAATCTCTTCACTTTACATATCACTTGTACACATCTATTACATGCCACATGTCAAGTATAAGCCAAAATGCTAAAAAAAAACTCTGAGTTTGTCAAAAAAACGCATTAAAGTGTTTTCAATCAAAATTTTGAGTTAGCTGTCACATTTTTTGATCCAAATCACCGCATATCTCACACACAGACTCTACATCATGCTTAGAACCAAGTTGCAATAAAAAATGTACAAATTGACGAAAAAGTTAATAATCACACGATTATTTACTTTTTTGCCAAAATGGGTGCAAATTGCAACTTTGACCTTATGGGACCAAAGAACATGATGTCTTAAGCCCACTAATCAAGTTTGAGCAAGTTTGGATCTCAAAAACTCAAAATCTCTGTATATCTATTGTTTAACACTAGAATGGTAACCTAACAGGACATAAAAGTGTCCTTTTAGGGTTTTGGGAAAAAAATCCAAAACCATAGTAGATCCACTCATTTTGGAAAATCCTTTCATGAACTTATAGTTCAATAACTACTACATATGGAAAAAATGAGAAACTTGTAAGTTTTCTCATCCCTTGGTCACTACAAGCCTCTAAAGTTGATGGACCAGTGCATTTTGCCCAAAACAACAATTTCTTACGGTTGATTGCATATAAATAAGAGTGGATATTTTTGTAGGACATGAGATAAAATGCCCTGTTAACTTCAATGGGTTGGTGAACAAAACATATGGTTGCTTTTACCTCACTAATTGTTTTTGGGCAAAAGAAATAGGTACAAAAAAGTTCCATTTTTGCCATTCTGCGGACCTATCATCAAAGTTTCTATAGTCACGCTCAATACAGATACTATATACATGTTTTCTTAGTTCCCTTCGGGCCTTTGTATTCAAAAGGAGCCATGGAGCATATCAAAAGGATAATGGATCTCTTACAACTGGAACCTTGGGGGCAATGATAAAGTGCTAAATACAGCAAACATGAAAAAACTGGGTTTAGCATTATGACCTCTAGAAACCCATAGAAACTACTCAATATCTCGCCAAGTTTGTAGTCTTTGATTAGATATGGTCACTACCTACAAAATACACACAATTGGCCTAAGAAACTAGCAATATTGAGAAAGTTATACTTGCTACTCTAAAATATATCGTATTCTTCAACAAACTCAACCATCATCATATACTATGCTATATAGCATATTAGGTCCCCCAAAACTCAAGGAAGATTAGCTTTATGTTATACATTACACTTACACAATCAAAATTGAATTTGGATATCAAGAAAGCCACCAAAAAAATCATAAAAGTGCTAATTTTGGCCAAAAAACAGGATTATGCAATTCTTGTAAATTGGTCATAGCTTTCAATTTTAACACTTAGCTCTCCCTACAAGCATCAAAACATGTTGAGAACTATGAAGGCCTAACCGCTAGCCATCTAAACCTCACAAACATGAAGTTTAGAGTGGTATAGTTGCCATTGAAAAAAAGCCAAAAACAGGACCCGTTTTTTCACACAGTTTAGGTTCAAAAATGTTGTGCAAGAGTAAGGTTAATGGTGAGTTCGATACTAAAAAAAAATTGCTAAGTTTTTTCAGCTCATAAGGCAACTTTGTGGATTTATAACACCTAGAAATTCATTTTCATACTCTTCAAATAATTTAAGAAAAATTGTCACTTAACAAGACACAAAAGTGTCCAAGGACATAAAAGTGTCATGTTACCATTCTAGTGTCAAGACTCTCAAAGTCTAAATCTGGCACCATTTCCACGTAGTGCACTCAAATGAGCCCACACTTCGCTCAGAGTCCCCAAATGCCATATGTTCCAAGCCTGTGATGTCAAAAATGTAAAAATTTGAAAAAAATCCCTAGCTGTAAATAATCACAATTATTTACTTTTGTTGCAAATTTTTCCTGAACTGCATGATTTTCATCTCTATATGTTTTTGTGCATCTATGCATGCTCAAGATTGATTTGAAGCGAAATGGACATCATTTGTGAGCAATTTAGACTCAAGGCATTTCAGAGCAAAATTTGCCGAATTTTCTAACTTTGGCACTGTATTCACTTTACAGGAGCAGTGGAAGAAGCTTAGAAGGTAGAGAAAAGAGTGTCCCAGAAAGATAAGCTACAGAAATTGCCATCATACCAATTAGATCCAAGCTCATTGAAGACAACAAAGGAAACCTACTTGTCTAAAGAACAACTCAAAGAAAACAACACAACGGTTTTCACTGGCAGATTCAAGAGCGAGGAAGAACACTAGGTAGAATTTAAAATGGTAGCTAAGGAGATTTTTTATGTAGCGGCAAAGCCAGACACCAAGAAAGCCAATAGAGGCTGGAGCTTCAAGATTTCTATGGCCAAGAACCATGCGGAGTGGACTTCCAAAAAGCATATGAATTCCTATCCTCATTCAAGGAAATGGGTCGGCCCAAATCACGGATCAACTGCAAAAAATTGAAGTGGTGATCGCTAAAGAAATAGTGGTCGAGGCACTGAACCGACAAACATGAGGTATGACTATGCGGGCAAGAGATAGGAAGACAGCAAGTACTTTTACCAAAGATACTATTGCTGCCACATTTTCTGATCTCATCCGGAGGCAAGTGGAGGAACCACATTTCCTCTACCATCAACATTTCCACGTCCTCTCAAAAAGACCGCAACGGTACACAACTCCAAACCATGTGGTTACCACTACTTTGACTCAAGTATTGAGGTTAACAACCAAGCAAGCAATAGATCATGCGCAGTAGGTGCTTACAACACTGAAGGGCATAAAGAAAGAGTGAAAGATCACATATCTGGGTGCTCTAGGAGTGCTAACAAGAATAGCATTTCATGCTATTGGAATGGCCAACAATTTGTCACCAGCCTCAGATCAGAACACCTCGATAGTACCAGCTCAACCTTCTCCAAGGACCACCAGATCAACAAAGAGAGTATACTAATTAGATGAGGAATCTACTGAAAGATCCCATGAAGTCCATAGCAGTAAAAATCTATGACAAGGAAGAAACCAGGGCAAGGAGAGAAGTAATGAAAAAGAAAGCAGTGGAAGCACACCAAAAGGAGTCGCAGCAAAAGAAGGCTAGAATTGAAAGAGAAAAGAAAACATACAAAAGGAGCCACCAAGCTACAGGTGAAGACCCCAAAAGTGGAGTCCAAGGGAGGTAAAGGGACCAAGAACCAAGAACCCTGCAAAGAAGATTCCAGAGGATCCCAAAGATTTGCTCAAGCAGATGTATGCTGAAGTTGAAGCTTTAAAATTGAAGGAAACTCTAGAAGCTCAAAGAAAAGCAACGAAAGAAGTCACTAAGCAACACAGACAAGTGAAAGCTGCTAAAAAAAGTGAGTCACATCATGACCACGAGGATACATTTCCAAGACCCTCTTCACCAATTACAAAACAAGAAGATCCGCCCATGCCGAGTCCAAGCCATTCACCCATGGATAAATCTAAGGAAGACGGCGCAGAAAAGGAAAAAGAGCCTGAACAAGAAGAAGAAGCAGATTTTGAACAAACCAAGAAAGGAAAAACATTTGTAGCAGGACCTTCCTCTACAACTGATCAAGAAGCATAAGCAGTTGAGGCTTCCAAAAAGCCTCAAGGAGGCCACCTCCATGGCCACAAAGCATAAGCCACTGCACCAACAAAAGACCCACAAAACAAAACGGCCCAAACTTCTAACCAACTCCAGGTAGAGCCTGAAGACTGGGAAATTAATGAGATGAAGTCATCATGAAGGTGAACGAGTATGCAAAGCAAATGCAACTGATGACAGACAAGACGAGAACAACAACACTTAGCCGCAGCGCCAAGGCGAAAGAGCTGGAGCAAGTGATTGATGCTCTACAAGGTGAGCTAGAAGATAGAATGAATGTCATTAAAGATCTTCAAGGATAGATTAGAAAGCTGAAAAATGAAGCAACAATACACCAAATTGCAAAGGAGAAACAACAGAAAGAGATGGAAGAGGTGGGAGAGTTCCTTACAAAGTTATCTGATGCATGCAAAAGCAAAGATCAACAACTCCCAGAAGTAACCAATGAACTTTTAACCACTACTCTATTAGTACAAAATATCCAAGTGCAGATAGATGTAGCTAATGCCTCTTTGGAGTACTCCGAGCAACAGATCAATGATCAAGAAGCATTTCTAAGATAGAACCTAGTTGTAGCCTCAATCAAGGGAACATATGAAGTCTACAAGACTTTAGAAAAGAGGAACAAAGACCTTGAACTTGAGCTGAAGATGGAACAAATTCAAAGAGGAAACGTTGCATTGATGTGGGTCCAAAGAGAAGAGCAATTGCTCAAGGAAATAAAAGAATTGAAGAGAGTCAATCAGCTGCTACAAGAGGGACAAACAAAAAGTCACGATGAAGCATGAACCTCTGAACAGCCAACCATCAACATACCATCAGTCTCTTTTGTTGATATGGAAACACAGTTGTCAGAAGGGCTAGGAGGAGAGTCAAATTTTCAAGTACCAATCACTCACTGAAGCAGTCAAATTTTCAAGTACCAATCACTGAAGCCAAGCAAGTGCCAATGGTCCAGCTTTTTAAAGCTGAGGAGGATGCACTAAAAGAGTAGATTATCCAAAAAAATATTGTATGGAAGGCAACAATGGATTGAGAGTTGAGAGTTCTCCACACTTAGTAAATGTAACTCATCTCACTCCCACCCAAAATGGAGAAAAAACTAGTTGAACAAGAACTCTAGATACCTAATTCTGTTCACAAGAGCACCTGGATTTCTACAAAAGGATCCTATATTTTGTCCTTTACCAAGGGTAAGGACATGGCAGGCACACAATGCACTGAACAAGAAGAGCCCAACATGGCTAAACTACCCACGACTACCAGTTCCAAAGCAGGGACCAGCAATAGAAGAATACATGGTGAAAATCCTAACGGGCGCCGTGACCTTCATCAAGAGGCTCCCTGACTTCTCATGCGCAATGCTTTGTAAGATCTACAGAATGCTGCTCATTAAAACTTTTAACAATCCTAAAAAAGCAGCAACAACATGGATGTCTTTCCTTGAAGGCAACAAAGGTCTATGCTATGATTTATGTGGACAGCCTTCAGAAGAAGTCCTCTACGGCTTCTATGCCAGATGTATGTTTCTGCCATCTAGCAATACCCGTGGCCTAATTTCAACATAGGTAGAAATTTAAGCTTAAAAATCATAAAATAAGTATAGGTGGGTATTGGGGCATCATTGCTAAGCATTTAGATGCATTCTGGGTCAAAAATGACTAGGTCAAAAACTCACTTAACTGTTAACAATCGAGATTTTTGCACTTGACCTAAAGTGAGATTTGAGATCATAATCATGTGTGCTTAGGTCTTATAAACATGACCTAGAAGTTTCATAATGTTTGGATGTTGTTTGATGTTGTAAGAGTTATGATTTGTTTACCGATTAGCGACTAGCTTTTGGTGATTACAGTCATTTGAGTGTAGCTTGAGTTAGATGCGAGTTGTCTGTTGTTTTCCAAGAGACTGACAACCTCTTGTTGCCTCTATGCACTAGTTGAGTTAGATTCGTCCCATGGATTGACAATTATATTCATGGTTCTCGCTATGTCTGCAATAAGATAGAAGTGAGGTTAGACACTCGTCCCACAGAAAGTGGAGGCTTTCGGGATATCTTTTCTTTGTCAAGAGTATCAAACTTGACCAGAGTGTTATGAGCTCTAAAGACCTTCATATCCTTCCTGAAAAGATGGGTTTTCTTGGATATGGTTTTGGATTAATGTTCTTGGATATTTTATGGGTTCTAAAGTACCTTGAGCATTTTGCTCCTTCGATTCTCTAGGTTCTTTAACATCATGCTCTACGCCTCCTCAGAGAATTCCAAGTCTTGTGTTGAATTCTCCAGAGGAAAAAAAGTTCCCAACTCTGTGAGCTTTTCCTGCAAGGCTTAGGGTTCCACCTGCTTACTTCTCTCTTGGCTTGTCATGGCTTCTTTGCATATCTTCCCAGAGTCATCCTCCTTTACAGGGAAAGAGAGGAGACCATGCTCTGATACCACTGTCACAACTAAGAGTGCATAGCAATATAAAATATATTAGGATAAATAGGATTTATCACTTATTATTGAAGCGAGTGGTGGATGGATGAAAGCATGCAATGGTGGTACAAAAAAGGACCTTTTTTGTTTGTACCTAGTTGGTACTTCTACAAAAGCAAGAGGTTGTTTTGGAGGGAACCGTTTTCGGCCTCTAAAAATTAAATGGTGTAGGAGGGAAGCTAGTAAAAATAAAAAATCCAGTGATGAACACTAAGTTTGAAGAGACATTGTGGGTGGGGCCAATGATGGATTGGAGTTACAACACGTTTGAACTCGTTTGACGTAGTGTCCTCCGTAGTACCACTGGCTTTTTGTAGTGGTTCTCGACGGCGCAACGCTGTCACAAAGCTCTCAGGAATCACCTTCAAGATTCTCATGTACAGGTAGCGTGGTCTCTTGCTATGCACCCGTGCTATTAAGAAGTGCACAGTGCGACTTGGAAAGCGTCGGGCCTCTGACTATGAGGATTCGTACCAAAATCAAGCAAGGCGTAGATGAGTTGAAGCTAAAAAAACACTAAAAAAGAACAAAACTCCAGCCATGAAAGCTCCACTGTGAAAAATAACCAATACTAACTCCAAACTCTTGTGTGTGTGAAGATTAGGTGTAGCCTCGCTCCCAATTGCATAGATGCAGTGCTCATTCGACCTTTTAAAAACCCTTAACACTAGTTCTGTAATTGGACACTTAAGTGTCTTGTTTTTCTACCAAGTTTTGGCAATTTATTTTTCAAGCTAGAAAGAAGTTTTTTACACCTTGCTTCTACCATAGATTGGTTATGAGGGAAAGAAAACACTGGATTTTCCTCCATATCAAAATACAATCGGTATTGAGAGAATTCTGGTAAGTTCTAAGACATAAATCATAAAATTATTATATCTTTTTATAGAGATGACCTTTTTTACGTTTATAAAATCCAAGTGTTAGCGCTTAGTGCTATAAAACAATGGAATGCACTTCAAAGATAAGCTTTCAAGTCACATGCAAGTTATAGACATAATTTCATACTTGAGCACGTGCTGAATAAGAGCATAATTTTGGTCTTTTAAAGGTTCCCTCATGGAATTGGTACTATTATAGTGCAATTTGAAAACTACAAATGACTTTATATGTTTAAATCAAGAAACTACATATTTTTTGGGCTCCCTAACTCAATTAAATCTCCTTGCTTGAACTCTATCTTGAAATTTTTATCGTGCAAAAACTCTTGAAAATCTTGAGTTCTCGTTAATAACATTGAAACCAAGGTTTTAAGCACACCAATTGTGTATGTACCATTTAATTTGATACATTTAGTTGATCTACATGGAAAGTTTGATATTACTAATTGAGGTTTTGAATGCTTATGTGTCAAGAATGAAAATATGGATTTTTTCTCTTGTGCATTTTGAATATTTAAAATGATCCAATAATTGTTGCATACCAAAGGACTTCTACTTGCCACCTTGAGTGCTCAATGTAAAGGGAAAGCAATGTATCACTTTATAAAACTCACACATACATCAAAAACATATTTTTCTTTGTATACAACGATATGCTTGAAATGACCATATCAAACACATGGAACTTTCCATTATTTTATATACTCCAAAGTCGCTTTTTTTGCACATAAAACTTTCAATTATCTATAGAAAAATTGTGAAAGAGTCACCTAAAAATTTCTACAAGGTTGCTTCATTTTTTTTTGAGCTTATAAAGGCGATTCCTTCAAAGCGTCAATCGCAGTCTTACGAGGGTCAACTTGACGAGTATAGTTCTTGATCATGATAGATTCTAAAATGCAAGGTTATATTTTTAAAAGACCCTCTAGCTAACATATTTAATTATATCAAGAGAGTTTTTTTAAATAAACCGTTTAATGTAAGTAGCATCTAATTTAAATTTCTCGAAAAAGGACACTTAAAGTGTCCTGTTTTGGTACCAAACTAGTGTTAATATACGCTTCGATTCTTCATCATGACTATTTCATGGAAGCTTGAGTACTTCATTGGAGAAGCCCAAGTAGTTATTGGAGGAGGGGAAACCCTCATTGGAGGCCTCACAGCCTCAACCATGCAATGGAAGCAGCACGGAACCACACCTGTACCCTGTAAAGGAATGGTTGTATCTCCTTGCTCGTATGCCCAAATGAGCTCATTTTTGGCTCTAACATTTCCCACAAAACTTAGGAAATGACTATTCCATCGTCGATGTGGAATTTGGAGATATTTTTAGGCTATCTTTGACCATTTTAAGGCCATTTTTGCCAACACCTTTTTTTGTCCGTAAAAAGCCCAAACGAGCTGTGAAAAATCCATAAAATTGTGGAAAAATCCCATTGGGATTAAAATTTCATGTTGATCCTCATTTTCCCACTTGGTAAGCACTTTAAACACGTCTTTTACGCCAGCGCACGAAACCTGCTATTTTTGGCAGATTGCCCGCATTGAACTTTCTAGGCAAAACGAGCGTGCAACTTCGAAACACTTGACATTTGTACATTCCTAAAGCAAATTAGGAATATATTTATGTGAAAAAATATTCCATAGAGCCATGTGTAGGGCCTCGCCCGCCTGGTAAGGTATGTATACGACTACAACTGTGGCATTGATTTTTGCATATCTCATACTATGTACATTATAGCATTAGGTCCCACATATCATAAACATTAAGAGTGCGGTAGATATTTTAATTTCACATTATGAACGTGCAATGGAACAACATCCACCCCCTCTTAACCTACACATCCTTCGGCATGTGCCATAGATATCTTTTGCAGGTTCAGTCTTCATTTAAGTCCACATACATGTCGATTTTATCGTTGCTTTCAACAAAATCTAACGCATCATCCTCTTGTTCTTCATCCACATCCATACCATTTTCATCAGAGCCTTCATTCTGACTTTCCTGTGAATCAAAGGATCTGTATCACCTCTTCTTTTGAATAACTTGATTCTTTTCCGTGCGATGGAAATCTTCATTTTTGTCCCATCTAATTCATGCAAGGTATAAGTTGCATTCCCATGTACATGCTGAACCACATAAGGACCAAACCATCTCTTTGAAAGCTTTCTTATTGTTGAATGTTGTTTGTCAAGACTGCTGTCATACACCAGCACCCAATCACCTTCCTCAATAGCTTTAGGTATGAGCCTATGCCTCTTATCATATTTGTCCTTACTCTTTAACGTTGCATCTTTCAATCATGCTACTGCAATCTCAATATCTTGGGGCCTTCTTGGCGCAAAGAAAGAAGGCCCTCCCTACTCATTTCATCTTCCCAAGGTAATATATTTCATGTCGGAATTACATCCTCAATTGGCATTATAGGTTGCTGACCATACATCCACTCAAAAGGCATATAACCAGTAAACTAAGCTATGAGTTGTACGATTAGCCCATAAATCATAAGGCAATAACCTAGGCCACTCTCCCATTTTACCTTTGCAGACCTTAGCCAAAGATTTAATGATAGGAGGATGCCCACGCTCTAATTTACCATTTCCTTCAGGATTATATGCAGTAGTGAAGCAAGTTTAATGCCCAACCTAGAGAAAAACTCCCTTGATTTGTCAGCATTCAACTCACCCCTGTCTGCTTTTATTTTCCCAACACATCCATAACGGTTAATTACATCATCCAAGAGGAACTTACATATCCCTACTGTGCTTTTCGTTGTTAGAGCACGACCTTCAACTTGGCTGGTTAAATCTTCTCGTGCAAGCACTATGTATCTCATTTTCCATAAGCCCAATGGCATTGTAACCAGATCTACTACCCACTTGTAATGCATGGCCAATGGGTAAGTAGGGTGCAATCCATCACGATGATGTACATTTGAATACATTTGACAGATTTCACAGGACTCCACAAAGTGAGATACATCTTTATACATACCTTTCCACCAATACCTCTCTTTCATTAGTAAAGGTTGCCCATACACCTCTATGTCTAGCATAAAGACTCTCATGAAACTTTTTCATAAGCTCATTTTGAGCATCCTTATCATTCACGACTCTCATCGGCATTCCATTTCTTTGCTTTGGATGCTTCCATAAGTACCAATCTTTCAAAAAGTATCCATATGCCTTTCTCTGTATCCTTTTGAACTCTTCATCAGTCCACCCTTCTTGCCTTTTCAAAGTGCTCAGATAGTGTCCAATGAGAAACCAATCACCTTGACATAGGTCCTTTGTAAATGACTCAAGTGCATTTGACAGACAAACATGATTTCCCTTGCCATGAGAGATACTATAGAACTGTGTGGCTACATCATCGCGCTCGACAACCATGTATTCTTCATTTTCATATCTTGCTCTTGAAAGCATATCCGCAACTGGATTATCTTTCCCTGCAATGTGCTTAAATTCTGGATTCAAGGACTTTATGTAAGCAATCCATCTCAACATAGCTTGTGATCATTCCAAGAAGGGGTAGACAATCAGTCTCCACAATTACATTTGTTCCTATCAAATACTCTTTGTCATATTTCAAAGCTGTGACTAATCCCCATAACACTCTTTTTACATGTGAATAGTTGCGTTGACGAGCACTTAGTACTTTTGTTCCAAATCTCACCACACATCACTTGCCACCACCATTGTCTTGCCCAATCGCCCATCCAATTCCTGTTGGGCTAGTATCCACTGTCACAATTATATATCTTCTACATTCATAGTTTGCTTTCCTCAAAGTTGGAGTCACAAGAAAAAATTTCTCTAGTTTCCTCATGGCATGTGTATGAATTTATTCCCATTAAAATTTTGATTTTTTCTCAAAAGTTGATACAAAGGTTCTGCCACATGCTCATAATGTGGAATTCAGATAACATAGAACACACATGACCCAAAGAATCTTCGAACCTCAGTTACATTAATACATATCTCTTTCATTATTTGAATTACATCAATCTTTGCAGGACAAGGCCTTCTACCATATGGCCCTCACATTTGTCCCACAATAAGAATTTCATTCACTCCAAACACTAACTTTTGGCTTGACAAGGTAAGGTTCACCTCTTCCAATCATCACAATTATTGATATGGTTTTCCACATACTTGCGGCACCCCCTCGATTCCAGAGCCACATCTATATTGCTTACATCACATCCTTTGATTGGCACATCGTCAAGGAAAGGCAGTGTAGTTTGCGGTATGATGTCACGTAGGACTTTTTTTATACCATTCATAATATGTGCAACTGAATTAGTTGCCCCTTGAGGTAAGGTGCATATCCTTACTAAACCCAAGGGTGTCCTCATGGTAGTTAGGTCCCTGCTTTCCATTGCTAGTTGGAACTAATCATACCTTGAGTACAAATCTCCCATAGAATATAATGACCTTCCTACAAATGCCTCTGCAAACTCATCAACAATTGGCCCTATACCCACATTTGTGATTGTCACCTTATTTACAGGTTTCATATCCTGAATAAAGCGTAAAGAACCATTTTTTTTCGGAGCTGTGAACCACCTGTTTGAATACGGAGCACAAGAAGGCTCCAAGATACCCATCTTGATCTTTTTATTAATAAATTCAATGAGTTTTGGCAAATGGGCCTTTGGAATCGGAATAGGCCTCAAGTTCCAAGGTACGTGAGGGAGAGTGAAGATCACCATAGGAGCAACAATGGATGGATCAACATACCCTATCTCATGCGGCTCAAATGAAAAATCTTTTTCGTGTTTGGCAAGCATGTCTTCAAAGCATATCTTTTCAAATTTTGTCAAACTGTCCTTGCAACCAACCTTTAACTCCTTCAAACAATCCTGTGTGAACTTGTGTCCAATCTTGCTTGGGTTACAAAGTCTAGGTTGCAAAGCAACTTGTTCCATATTAATTGTGCAATATTTTGGTAGAGGTAATGCCACTGGTTTCACTTTCTTTTCCACCGACTTAGTCTCCACTCGTACATCAACACCATGAGCATTTTTTAAATCCTCAATGACCTTGTACATTCTTATTGAGCATACTTTCACGACCTCACTTCCCATATGAAAATTGCAATCCACTAAAGACTCCAAGTCTTGCATAGTATCCACAAACGAACACTCATCAAACACACATGTAATGCATTCATCATCTTCTAGCAAACTATTCATCTTCAAACCTCTTTGTACACTATTTACATGTTGTCGTTCACCCCGCTTTAAGTCCTCACACTCTGTAAAAGCAATAGATCCATAGTCTGATAATCTTACAAAACCTGTAGAAAATGTTTCTTTTGCATATACATCATGCAAGAACCTTTCTCTTCTTGTACCACTGCAATCCCGCTCTACAATGGTACATGGCCAAAACCCCTCATATCCCTGTAGTCCTTGAACTCTTTGTTTGTCTTTCACAAAGGTGGCTCTCTAAGACTTTCATGGTTCCTTTCATGGTCCACACAAACAGTAAGGAATTGTATTGCACGCTTCCCATCCCTGCTCATAATCCTTGCATAAGCTGACCCATCATCCATCACCTTGGTTTCCATGCGAGTATCGGTGATGTATGGCTGCCCAAGGATAAGAGGGTATGTAGACATCTCCTGTACAAAGAAATTTTGGTCATCTTTCACATCCCCTATAGTCACCTTAACATTTGGACAAGCTTCCTACAGCTCCCATGATGAGTTTTTTGTTGCACAAATCATCCATCCATGATTTATATCAATTGGCCATTTTCCTTTTTGATAAAGACTCTTTGACATGAGGTTAATTTTTGACCCATGATCTATCAGTGGAATGTATGTCTCTTCTAAGTCTCCCACTTTTACCAAGGTCTCAGTAGTTGCTCTTGCCCAGTGACTCTTTAAGTAGTAACTCTTGTGAGTGGTTTCAACTTCATCTTCATCATCCAAGAAGCGAACGTGTTTTACTCCTCCCGTAGACTTGTAGCATCCAACAACAGTTTCTTCACCTGGATCGCCATAGACCTATACACCCTGTGCACTTAAAGTCTCTTCTTCACCTTGTACATGGATAGATTCAATAAGAGACTGACGCTTCCTCTTGATGATATCAATTATCTCTTCATGTAACTCCCTCTCTACTATTCCAAGGACTTCATCCAAGGTAAATTCCACCTTGCTGTTCAAAATCCTCTCTTCCAAAACCTTTTTGAGATCTATCGCTACCTCTATATCGGATTGGAGTTTGTAGGCCAGACCCTTTGATTTTGATTTTGTTGCATCCTTCTTCTTTTCTTTAGAGGCTTCTTGCATATGCACTTCGGGGACAGGCATCTGTTTTGCGGGGAAGGTGATCTAGGAGGCACTGTGTCATTTCTTCCTCCACTCCTTGTAGCCCGCTTTGAAGGACCTTCATCCCCATTCTCGCGCCTACGTTTCTCTTCAACAATGGCCTTATTTGCTTGACATTAGGCAATGTATGCATGCACTGACAAAGATTCCACATGGTCATTCCAACCTGTTTCAAGACAAATACAATCTCCGGCTTCATGTAAAACCTCTGTAGTCATTTTACCCTTCGTAGCAGACTCTATAGCACATGGCCATAGCTCTCCAATACCATTAGATTCCTCTTCTCAAACTTTGACTCATCCTTTTTTCTTAATAGAATCCACCTTCAACCCATAGGTGGCTGCCTCAACCATTGAGATGGAATGGCTAGTAGCCACGTCCTCAACTAGCTTCTTCATCCCACCTTTTCCAAAATTCTTCCCCAAGAGCTTACTTGTTTCACTTAAGTGAATTTTTCCATCTTTAAAGAAAACAAGCTCATTTGTCAAAGAGTCTTTAAAATTTTCACAATCCATCCTTCCATGGTCAGTACTATTGCACCATATGCATCTATTTACAAAGCCTTCTCTGTTTTGAGGTCTTTGCCCTGTAGATTGTGCTGATGGTTGCCCCTTTTCTTCTAGCCTTGTAAGCTTTAAATTGAGCTCTTGCATTCCTTTGACAATATCATCTAGCATGGATTTTTCACTCTTTGGAACCACAATCATAGGCTTTACATGACTCTTGGGAACACTTGGGACTTGATTAGGGTTGACTATCATCTTGTCTCTTCATTGTTGTCGCTTAGCTGGCAGTGAATTGGCATCTTCGACCTCATTCGAATTGGTCTTCAAGCCCTGTTCCGCATCCTTATCCTCAAGTAATATCTCTAACTTCTCTTGAATCTCTTTACCTGCATCCTGTAAAAATATCTCTGTCTTCTCTGGGTTTAGGGTATATTTTTCAGTCCTTGAAAGTTGATCATAACGGTGTTTGAATTCCCTTAGCAGTTTGGTAGGCGAAAGCCCCTCTTTTGGCCGAAGTACCCACTCTAAAAAAGTCCTCTTTGTTACCCTTTTGGAGTCCTCCATGAAATACTCTTCCTTTGAGGATAATTTGAATTCTTTCAAACTTTTCCCATGCTCATTTCTAATCTCCCTTACATGCTCTCTGATCTCGGGAACCACAGCAAGTTCAAAACTTTGCACAATCTCTACTTCGGGCACTCAATGAAGCTCCATCTCATTTACATATCCACAAAGATACTTTGTTACATCGTTAACTTTGAATTGGTCCACTTTCTTCACCACATATTGAAGCACTTTGGTTGAGGAGAGCTCCCTCCTTTCTGCAGCTTGCTGTTACTGCATAAACATTGCAAAAGCTTAAAACATTTGCATTGCGAATTGGTCAAACCAAACCCCCTGTTGATCTTGTTGCTCCATAGATTTAGAAATTTGTTTTGAGACCTTAAATGAATCTTTTGAACCCTCACCCTAGCCTACTTTGCTTCGGGTTCACCAAAAATGTGTTAAGAAGTGCGCAGTGCGACTAGGAAAGCGTCAGGCCTCTAACAGTGAGGATTCGCAGCAAAATCAAGCAAGGAGTAGATAATTTGAAGCTAAAAACACACCAAAGAAGAACAAAACTCTAGCCATGAAAGCTCCACTTTGAAAAATAACCAATACTAACTCAAAACTCTTGTGTGTGTGAAGATTAGGTGTAGCCTCGCTCCCAATTGCATAGATGCAGTGCTCATTCGACCTTTTAAAAACCCTTAATATAGGCTTCAATTATTCATCATGACCATTTCATGGAAGCTTAATTACTTCATTGGAAAAGACCAAGTAGTTATTTGTAGATGAAAAAACCTAATTGGAGGACTCACAACCTCAACCATGCAGTGGAAGCAGGACGGGACTGCACTTGCACCCTGTAAAGGAATGGTGGTATCTCCTTGCTCATATGCCCCAATGAGCTCATTATTGGCTCTAAAATTTCCCACAAAACTTAGGTAACGATGCCACCATCGTTGATGTGGCATTTGGAGCTATTTTTAGGCTATTTTTAACTATTTTAAGACCATTTTTTGCCCAAAAATCTCAAACTGTTGGAGCTATATATGGCTCACTCTACTGAACTTGGTCTCACCTATATATTTGTATCTTGTCCTCAATATGAACCAGTATTTGGGAGCGTATATGGTGTGTCTCTTGTCTCTCTCTCTCTCTCTCTCTTTCTCTCTACATCTCAACATGGTATCAGAGCGGTAACGATCACGCGCCGATTCAATTCATGGTGACACAAGAGTATGTGTATGCGATTCGCATGTAAGATTCAAAATTGCTACAAATTTTATTTTTGAGCGTTGATTCCTGTTAAATGTGGTTGTTTTGTGTTAAGAAGAATATGATTAGTGTTTTATGTGGCGTTTATTTCTAATCAATCTAATCGTTGATTACGTTTTCTTGTTGATGACACCCTGAACCTCATCTCAATTTTTCTTGCTGCTCTGCTCAAAATTTGGAGAAACGGGAAAAGTGCAATGGCACTTTTCATCCAAAACTTGTTCGTCTCCTTGAGCTCTTCGATTTGAGTTCTAGGTTTGCGTCAATCGGAGTTCGCAGCAAAAAGTTATGCTGTTTTTACTGCAATTGAGCTTGACGCAGCTTTCTTCGTCCTACTTCTTCGTGAAGCATCCGCGATCGTTTTTCTTATTTTGGCGTTAACTTTTTAGAGAAGATTTAGCTTTTTTCTATTCGTATTGCGGCCGTCAATCTAGCGTCTCACGCCACTCTATTTTGAGGACTCGTTTATTATTAACGTCTCCTTTACCCTGCCTTTTTTTTGGGTGACGTCTCTCACATCTTTGGACGTTCCTTGAGCATCCTTCTTACGTTTATCGTTGACAGAATGCAGTACTCATATCTCTCTCATTCTCAATTGCGACCTTCACCATATATGGTGTGCCGATTCTACAATCTTATCTTCTACGTCTTCTCGCAACAAGATATGGCTATGAATATTCTCGTCAACGGCTTTCCTTCTAGCCAACGTTCTGTTCCTCCTTTCCAAGGCCAAGTATTTCCACGCTGGAAAGCAAAGATGTTGTTAATTCTTGAAGGCGATGAACTCTCCGATGTTGTTCTTGGAAATTGTGTTTGTCCGCCTCAGCCTGTTGATATAGATAATGATAACGTGCTTATCACTGAAGGACCTATATTTGAAGATTGGAATGTTACCTATACGGATTGGCAACGACGTGATAAAGCAGCTCGTTGGTTTATTATTTTTGCTCTTACTGATTCCCTTTTGCTTGATATGTATGAACTGCCTACTTCCCACGACGTATGGAAGTACCTTATTGCAAACTTTCAGAAGAAATATGTTACAGAAATACTTTATTTGAGAGGGTTGCTTAACAAGTTACAATATGAAGTTGGTACTTCCATGACGGGACATATTTAATCTTTCAAATCTATTATTAATCAACTTGCTACTGCCGGTGATCCTGTTCCACAAAAGCAACTGATTACACTTCTCCTTGATACGATGAAGGACTCTTCTTATGATAACATTGTTACTATTCTCTCTAATAAAGATGGTCTTAATTTTGACCAAGCCTGCATGTCTTTAATTGAATACTCTCAACGTCAAGAATGTCCGAATGCTGGTCACGATACAACTATGATTTCACAAGAGAAGACTGAGTCACAACAGATAGAACGTGCTTTTTATACTCGAAGGCGTCCATTTCAACGAGGAAACCGCAAAGGTGGCCGTCGCGGTAATATTTTCTCTCGTCTCAAATTTCCTAATAAGCAATGTTCTTACTGCAACAGAAATAGCCATACCGAAGATGATTGTTGGGCACGTCAATATGATGAAGAACACAATATTACCACAAAACAACCACGTTTATCTAGAGACTCTTCTTCTTCTTCTTGTGAATATTGTGGACGATCTGATCATCCCACTCATATGTGCTATAAGTGTCGATTCGACACAGATCAGAATAGAGCATATGCTATTGAACATCGAAACAACATTGTACCAGGAACAAGCTGCGTCTTATGTTCAATTGCTCTAGACAGAATACTTCATGTATGTGATGGATCACTTTTTATTGTCGATTCTATTGCTATAGGAAATATGACATATCAGTCTAAGTGGCTCCATAACTATCATCCACTTCCAGTTCAATGTGTTGTTTATCTTGTTGATGATACTACTTGTCAAGTAAAGGGTATTGGAGACTTATATCTTGGTACCTTATCTTCTTCCACTCGAATTTTGCGAGGAGTATTACATGTACCAGATCTTCAACGTAATCTTCTTTCAGTTGCTAGACTTGTTGATCTTGGTCTGTTTGTTGGATTTGATCATAGCAAATGATGAATTGAGAAAGATTGACAGTCTATAGCCACTACTCCTCGAAACGGTAATTTGTTTGAACTCTCTCTTAACGATGCTGTAGCAAATATTGTCACTGCTCCAGGTGATCATGATTGCAAAGTATGGCATCACCGTTTTGTTCATGCTGATTTCTCAAAACTCCTTGATCTTCAATGTCGTGATCTTGTTCATGGCATGGATCTTCAAGCCCATCCCCATATGGGAATTTGTGAATTTTTTGCTCTTGGGAAACACAATCGTAAGCCCTTTCCTCTTTCAAATACAACTCATTCTCATGACATATTGGATCTTGTTCATACTGATATATGTAGACCTCTACCTTCTTCGAGATCACAATATCGCTACTTCATTACTTTCATTGATGATTTCTCAAGGTATACAAATGTATTTCTACTTAGACAAAAATATGAAGCCTTATCTGTTTTCAAACAATTCCACAAGGCTGCGGAACTTCAAACTAGTCGTCGCCTTAAGAAGCTTCGTAGTGACATTGGAGGCGAATATTTTTCTCGAGAGTTTGTGAGTTACTGTACTGACAGTGGAAGTCATCATGAACACACTATTCCATATTCTCCTCAACAGAACGGTGTTTTTGAACAAAAGAGTTGCACTATTCTCAATGTTGTAAGATGTATGCTGATTCGTTCTGAATTATCTCGTGTTTTCTGGGCTGAAGCTACTTTGACAGCAGCATTTATTCAGAATCATCTTCCTACTACTGCACCCTCTGGTAAGATACCCATCACAGCATGGATAGGTGACATTCCTTCTATATCTCATTTTCGAACCTTTGGATGTATTGCTTATATTCATGTTCCCAAAGAAACACAAACAAAGCTTGATGCTCCTCGTTTTAAAGTTATTTTTATTGGATATTCTGACACTTCCAAAGGCTACAAATTCTATGACCCTTCCTCCAAGAAAGTAATTGTGAATCGTGATGCTACTTTTAACGAATAGCTTATGGGAGGCTCATGGTCCATGGATGATTCTAATGATACTAAATCATTGCTTCAGGCTTTTCCATTTCTTTCAGAAGATGAAACTCTTCCTATAGAGCAACTTTCCTCTTCACAACCATCCATTCCAAATGTTTCCAATGATGATATTGATATTTTTGTTGATTTGCCTATTGATTTTGAACATGGCTCATGTCATGTTTATGATGACGATATTGCTGATAATGCTTTTTCTACTTCTGAAGATCTCATTACTTATGATGAAGCTATCTCTTCACCACAAAAAGGTCAATGGCAAGAGGCTATGGAAGCAGAGTACGATTCTCTTATCTCTAAAGGTACATGGATACTAACTGAATTACCTCCTGGTCGTACAACTATTAAATGTAAGTGGGTGTATAAGACAAAAGTAAAAGCAAATGGATATTTTGACAAGTTCAAGGTGCGTTTAGTTGCAAAAGGTTACTCCCAAGTAGCTGGTGTTGATTATCAAGAGACTTTTTCACCAGTTGTTCGCATTACAAGTGTTTGAGTTTTATTGGCATTTGCTGTTCAATTTGATTTAAAAGCTCATCAAATGGATGTGCGAACTGATTTTCTTAATGGTGACTTGGAAGAGGAAATTTATATGGAACAACCAGAAGGGTTTGTTATTCCAGGTAAAGAAGACCTTGTTGCTCAACTCCATAAGGCACTATATGGTCTCAAGCAAGCTTCGCGAGCCTGGTATACAAAATTTGATCTTTTTATCACCTTTAAAGGATTCATCTCTTGCTTGTCAGACCCCAACTTATTGTTGAGATGTAGAGAGAAAGAGAGAGAGACGAGACAAGAGACACACCATATACGCTCCCAAAGACTGATTCATATTGAGGACAAGATACAAATATATAGGTGAGACCAAGTTGAGTAGAGTGAGCCATATATAGCTCCAACACCCCCACTCAAACAAAGGTCTCTAGCTTTGGATGAAAAAACCCTTGGGGAGTTCAAGGGAAAAACCCAAGCCCCTATACAATATGAAAATATGAACCAACGATGATGATGTGAAACTGAATTGTGCATCTATGTACAAATATTCAAGTGACTTAGAGATCACAATGTGCAAATGTGGAGTGTGCATAGTGCATGGTACCTAAAAGATTACAATGTCATATGTACAAAGCTATTACAATAGCAAAGAAGCTAATCTAGAAAGAGTGAGGTCGAAGCAACTCCAAGCTCCGAGCGTAAGAGGATGAAACGTGACTCGTTGAGGCCTTTGGTCAAAATGTCTGCAATCATCTGGTCACTTGGACAGTGTTCAACCATAATGGTTCCTTTGTGTACTTCATACCTGACATAATGATAATGGACAACAATGTGCTTTGACTTGTTATGTTGAACATAGTCTTTTGCAAGACTAATAGCACTTTGGTTGTCACACCGCAAGGGTGTGCTAGAAAAAGGAGAGTGACCAATATCAACCAGCATTTATCGAAGCCAAATCAACTCACGAGCTGCAAGTGATGCCGCAACATATTCTGACTCAGTCGTAGAAACTGCAACACAACGTTGTTTCTTGCTAGTCCAAGAAACAAGACAACCATTTATAAAGAAGCAATTTCCACTAGTAGATTGCATAGATAAATGTGAGCTTGCCCAGTCTGCATCTGTGTAACCCAAAAGAGAAAGAGATTGCATAGAATCCGATGTGAGTTGTCGTCGATAGACTAAACCAAAATCTGTAGTGCCTTTCAAGTATTTCAATACACGCTTTGCAGCAGACCAATGCTTAAGAGAAGGACATGCAAGATGTTGTCCAAGATAATTAGCAGCAAACAGAATATCAGGACGAGTGTTCATGCCAACAAACTGAAGACATCCAATCAAGTTAGCATAAGGTTGATTTGTGACAAGTTGACCGCCATTGTCAGAAGTGTTCTTCATAGAGCTTGCAAGACAAGGTGTGTTGGCTAAATGTGCAGATTCCATACCAAATTTTTGAATAGTATCTGCAATAAACTTTGACTGTCGAAGGAATAAAATACCTTTTGTACGGTTCCGTTGGATTTGAATGCCAAGACACGAGTGAATCTCTCCAAGATCCACCATATCAAATGCAGAAGACAATAACTTTTTCACTTGCTGAAGAAATCCCAAATCATTGGAAACAAGTATGGTATCATCCACATAAAGAGCAAGAATCACAAAACTGCTACCTTGGCGTTTTATGTATAAGTTGGGATCTGACGAGCAAGAGATGAATCCTTTAGAGGTGAGAAAAAGATCAAATTTTGTATACCAGACTCGCGAAGCTTGTTTGAGACCATATAGTGCCTTATGGAGTTGAGCAACAAGGTCTTCTTTACCTGGAATAACAAACTTGTAATGCGAACAACTGGTGAAAAAGTCTCTTGATAATCAACACCAGCTAATTGGGAATAACCTTTTGCAACTAAACGCGCCTTGAACTTGTCAAAAGATCCATCTGCTTTTACTTTTGTCTTATACACCCACTTACATTTAATAGTTGTACGACCAGGAGGTAATTCAGTTAGTATCCATGTACCTTTAGAGATAAGAGAATCGTACTCTGCTTCCATAGCCTCTTGCCATTGATCCTTTTGTGGTGAAGAGATAGCTTCATCATAAGTAATTGGATCTTCGGAAGTAGAAAAAACATTATTAGCAATATCGTCATCATAAACATGACATGAGCCATGTTCAAAATCAATAGGCAGATCAACAAAAATATCAATATCATCATTGGCGACATTCGGAATGGATGGTTGTGAAGAGGAAAGTTGCTCTATAGGAAGAGTTTCATCTTCTGAGAGAAATGGAAATGCTTGAAGCAATGATTTAGTATCATCAGAATCATCCATGGACCATGAGCCTCCCATAAGCTGTTCGTTAAAAGTAGCATCACGATTCACAATTACTTTCTTGGAGGAAGGGTCATAGAATTTGTAGCCTTTGGAAGTGTCAGAATATCCAATAAAAATAACTTTAAGACCAGGAGCATCAAGCTTTGTTCGTGTTTCTTTGGGAACATGAATATAAGCAATACATCCAAAGGTTCGAAAATGAGATACAGAAGGAATGTCACCTGTCCATGCTGTGATGGGTATCTTACGAGAGGGTGCAGTAGTAGGAAGATGATTCTGAATAAATACTGCTGTCAAAGTAGCTTCAGCCCAAAAAACACGAGATTATCTAGAATGAATCAGCATACATCTTACAGCATTGAGAATAGTGCGATTCTTTCGTTCAGCAACACCGTTCTGTTGAGGCGAATATGGAATAGTGTGTTCATGATGAATTCCACTGTCAGCACAGTAACTCACAAACTCTCGAGAAACATATTCGCCTCCATTGTCACTACGAAGCTTCTTAAGGCGATAACCAGTTTGAAGTTCCGTAGCATTGTGGAATTGTTTGAAAACAGATAAGGCTTCAAATTTTTGTCTAAGTAGAAATACTGTCGTATACCTTGAGAAATCATCAATGAAAGTAATGAAGTAGCGATATTGTGATCTCGAAGAAGGTAGAGGTCCACATATATCAGTATGAACAAGATCCAATATGTCATGAGAATGAGTTGTATTTGAAAGAGGAAAGGGTTTGCGATTGTGTTTCCCAAGAGCACAAAATTCACAAATTCCCATATGAGGATGGGCTTTAAGATCCATGCCATGAACAAGATCACGACGTTGAAGATCAAGGAGTTTTGAGAAATCAGCATGAACAAAACGGTGATGCCATACTTTGCAATCATGATCACCTGGAGCAGTGACAACATTTGCTATAGCATCGTTGAGAGAAAGTTCAAACAAATTACCATTTCGAGGAGCAGTGGCTATAGTCTGTCCATCTTTCTCAATTCGGCATTTGGTATGATCAAATCCAACAAACAGACCAAGATCAACAAGTCTAGCAACTGAAAGAAGATTACGTTGAAGATCTGGTACATGTAATACTCCTCGCAAAATTCGAGTGGAAGAAGATAAGGTACCAAGATATAAGTCTCCAATACCCTTTACTTGACAAGTAGTATCATCAGCAAGATAAACAACACGTTGAACTGGCAGTGGATGATAGTTATGGAGCCACTTAGACTGATATGTCATATTTCCTGTAGCACCAGAATCGACAATAAAAAGTGATCCATCGCGTACATGAAGTATTCTGTCTGGAGCAACTGAACATAGGACGCAGCTTGTTTCTGGTACAATGTTGTTTCGATGTTCAGTAGCATATGCTCTATTCCGATCTGTGTCGAATCGACGCTTATAGCACATATGAGTGGGATGATCAGATCGTCCACAATATTCACAAGAAGAAGAAGAAGAGTCTCTAGATAAACGTGGTTGTTTTGTGGTAATATTGTGTTCTTCATCATATTGATGTGCCCAACAATCATCTTCAGTATGGCCATTTCTGTTGCAGTAAGAACATTGCTTATTAGGAAATTTGAGACGAGAGAAAATATTACCGCGACGGCCACCTCTACGGTTTCCTCGTTGAAATGGACGCCTTCGAGCATAAAAATCCCGTTCCATCTGTTGTGACTCAGTCTCCTCATGTGAAATCATAGCTGTATCATGACTAGCATTACGACGTTCTTGACGTTGAGAGTATTCAATTAAAGACATGCAGGCTTGGTCGAAATCAAGACCATCTTTATTAGAGAGAATAGTAACAATGCTATCATAAGAAGAGTCCTTCACCGTATCAAGGAGAAGTGTAATCAGTTGCTTTTGTGGAACAGGATCACCGGCAGCAGCAAGTTGATTAATAATAGATTTGAAAGATTCAATATGTCCCGTCATGGCAGTACCAACTTCATATTGTAACTTGTTAAGCAACCCTCTCAAATAAAGTATTTCTGTGACAGATTTCTTCTGAAAGTTTGCAATAAGGTACTTCCATACGTCGTGGGAAGTAGGCAGTTCGTACATATCAAGCAAAAGGGAATCAGTAAGAGCAGCAAGAATATACCGACGAGTTGCTTTATCACGTCGTTGCCAATCTGTATAGGCAACATTCCAATCTTCAAATATAGGTCCTTCAGTGATAAGCACGTTATCATTATCCGTATGAACAGGCTGAGGCGGACAAACACGATTTCCAAGAACCACATCGGAGAGTTCATCGCCTTCAAGAATTAACAACATCTTTGCTTTCCAGCCTGGAAAACCTTGACCTTGGAAAGGAGGAACAGAACGCTGGCCAGAAGGAAAGACGTTGACGAGAATATTCATAGCCATATCTTGTTGCGAGAAGACGTATAAGATAAGATCGCAGAATTTGCACACCATATATGGTGAAGGCCGCAATTGAGAATCAGAGAAATCTGAGGACTCCGTTCTGTCAACGATAAACGTAAGAAGGATGCTCAAGGAACTTCCAAAGATGTGAGAGACGTCACCCAAAAAGGGCAGGGTAAAGCAGACGTTAATAATAAAAGAGTCCTCAAAATAGAGTGGCGTGAGACGCAAGATTGACGGCCGCAATACGAATAGAAAAAAGCTAAATCTTCTCGAAAAAGTTAACGCCAAAATAAGAAAAACGATCGCGGACGCTTCACGAAGAAGTAGGACGAAGAAGCTGCGTCAAGCTCAATTGCAGTAAAAACAACATAACTTTCTGCTGCGAACTCCGATTGACGCAAACCTAGAACTCAAATCGAAGAGCTCGAGGAGACGAACAAGTTTTGGATGAAAAGTGCCTTTGCGCCCCATTGCGCTTTTCCCGTTTCTCCAAATTTTGAGCAGAACAGCAAGAAAAATTGAGATGAAGTTCAGGGTGTCATTAACAAGAAAATGTAATCAACGATTAGATTGATTATAAATAAATGCCACATAAAACACTAATCATATTCTTCTTAACACAAAACAACCACAGTTAACAAGAATCAACACTCAAAAACAAAATTTGTAACAATTTTGAATCTTACGTGCGAATCGCATACACATACTGTTTTGTCACCATGAATTGAATCGGCGCATGATCGTTACTGCTCTGATACCAAGTTGAGATGTAGGGAGAAAGAGAGAGAGACGAGACAAGAGACACACCATATACGCTCCCAAAGACTAATTCATATTGAGGACAAGATACAAATATATAGGTGAGACCAAGTTGAGTAGAGTGAGCCATATATAGCTCCAACACTTATAAATAAAATGCCAAGGTAGCAGTTTTGTGATTCTTGCTCTTTATGTGGATGATACCATCCTTCTTTCCAATGATTTGGGATTTTTTCAGCAAGTGAAAAAGTTATTGTTTTCTGTATTTGATATGGTGGATCTTGGAGAGATTCACTCTTGTCTTGACATTCAAATCCAACAGAACCGTACAAAAGGTATTTTATTCCTTTGACAGTCAAAGTTTATTGCAGATACTATTAAAAAATTTGGTATGGAATCTGCACATTCAGCCAACACACCTTGTCTTGAGCTCTACGAAGAACACTTATGACAATGGCGGTCAACTTGTCACAAATCAACCTTATGCTAACTTGATTGGATGTCTTCAGTTTGTTGGCATGAACACTCATCCAGATATTCTGTTTGCTGCTAATTATCTTGGACAACATCTTGCATGACCTTCTCTTAAGCATTGGTCTGCTGCAAAGCGTGTATTGAAATACTTGAAAGGCACTACAGATTTTGGTTTAGTCTATCGACGACAACTCACATCAGATTCTATGCAATCTCTTTCTCTTTTGGGTTACACAGATGCAGACTGGGCAAGCTCACATTTATCTATACGATCTACTAGTGGAAATTGCTTCTTTATAAATGGTTGTCTTGTTTCTTGGACCAGCAAGAAACAACATTGTGTTGCAGTTTCTACGATTGAGTCAGAATATGTTGCGGCATCACTTGCAGCTCGTGAGTTGATTTGGCTTCGTCAAATGCTGGTTGATATTGGTCACTCTCCTCTTTCTAGCACACCCTTGCGGTGTGACAACCAAAGTGCTATTAGTCTTGCAAAAGACTATGTTCAACATAATAAGTCAAAGCACATTGCTGTCCATTATCATTATGTCAGGTATGAAGTACGCAAAGGAACCATTATGGTTGAACACTGTCCAAGTGACCAGATGATTTCAGAAATTTTGACCGAAGGCCTCAATGAGTCACGTTTCATCCTCTTGCGCTCGGAGCTTGGAGTTGCTTCGGCCTCACTCTTTCTATATTAGCTTCTTTGCTATTGTAATAGCTTTGTACATATGACATTGTAATCTTTTAGGAACCATGCACTATGCACACTCCACATTTGCACATTGTGATATCTAATTCACTTTAATATTTGTACATAGATGCACAATCCACTTTTACATCATCAATGCTGGTTCATATTTTCACATTGTATAGGGGCTTGGGTTTTTCCCTTGAACTCCCCAAGGGTTTTTTCATCCAAAGCTAGAGATCTTTGTTTGAGTGGGGGTGTTGGAGCTATATATGGATCACTCTACTGAACTTGGTCTCACCTATATATTTGTATCTTGTCCTCAATATGAATCAGTCTTTGGGAGCGTATATGGTGTGTCTCTTGTCTCGTCTCTCTCTCTTTCTCTCTACATCTCAACACAAACGAGCTGGGAAAAAACCCTAAAATTGTGGAAAAATCCCATTGGGCTCAAATGTCATGTTGAAACTCATTTTTCCACTTGGTAAGCACTTTAAACATGTCTTTTATGCCAGCACATGAAACCTACTATTTTTGGTCGAGATTGCCCACATTGAACTTTCTAGGAAAAACGAGCTTGCCACTTCAAAACACTTGACATTTTTACATTCCTTAAGCATATTAGACTTATATTTATGTGAAAAAGCATTCCATAGATCCATGTGTAGGGCCTCGCTTGCCCGACAAGGTATGTACACGACTACAATCATGGCATTCATTTTCGCATATATCACACTATGTACATTATACCATTTGGTACCACGCATCCTAAAAATTAAGAGTGATGTAGATATTTTAATTTCACATTATTAAAGTGCCATGGCACGACATTGCCACAATGAGGACGTCCGCGAGGAAGTCTGCTGCTGATGCCAAGGGTTCACCCGACAAAGGCAAGAAGCCCAGGACAATGGATGCAACCTCCCCCCTCAAAGGCACAAAGTCTCCCCGAAGGATCAACACACCAAAAACAAGGGCTAGAAAGGGGAGCATTTTTGTGGAGAAATCAGTAAAGTCTACAGCACCTTTTGCCGAGGATGAGAATCGGTCTTCAACTAAAACAAGAGGTTGGTGTTTCTACATTGTCATGTCCTGATTTTGTTTCATGAGAGGTAGCTATGTCAAAGGTTGTAAGGTCATTGCATGCAAGTTAATGTATTGTGTCTTGCTTAAGAGCCTTACATTATGCATTCATGAAAGCATATGTGCCTTGTTAACGAACACAATTTCAGGAGAAATTTCAACAATTGCACGAGTGTATTGTTTCATCTATGCATTGCATGTAGGTCAATGTTTTGTTTCTTGTTGAGGAGATTTGAATTTCTATCCTTTGTTGCATTGCATGCATTCATGATTCAAGCATATGTGCCTTCAGCCGAACACAATCTCATGAGATTTTTTGATAATTGTGAATGTATTGTTTCATATATGCATCTATGCAGAAGGGTCTTCTTGTATCCCTATAATCATACCCTGTAGGACAAGAGGGTTTAGTAATAAAATGATGAAGTTTAGAGTTCAAAATATGGTACATTACACTATCAAATTTGGTACTTTATAGTACCAAATTTGGTATTGTACAATGATAACTCTATATAGCCTCAAATTTGGTTAGTACCAAATTGTGCATTGGCAAGGTCATCTGTGTGACCAAAGGGCTGTTTAGGGTGTAGGGTTTAGTTTTACATTGCTGAAATGTTGACAATAGAAGGTCATTTAGGAAGCATGCTTAGGTATTTTGGATTGGTAGACGGAGGGAATGTCCAACATTTGAGCTTTGTGTTTCCACATTGCAGGCAAAAACAAAATGGAAGAATACCCTATTTTGACCAAGTTTTGTTATACAGCTGAGGAGCTTCATGAAGAGTATGGTCTCAGCATGGAGGGGGTGCTTGCAAAGGATCTTAGGGATGAAGACCTCCCTCACAACGAGTGGATGATGGTGTTCAAGCAAATCTTGCTGATGTTCAACACGGGAAGAGATTTATGTTATATCCTAGGCCCCAGATTGTTGATTCGCGGGGGATGATCCATGTGTTTGGAATGTGTGTTGCATGTGGTGAGCTCCTGGAGTCTGCAACAGTTGTAGGAACCTTTATGCTTGAGTGCCGACATCAGTATCACCCCCTTTGCTTTAGTGCTTTGCTACTAAGTAGGGATCATTGTGCCAAACCTTGTTGTAACATGGTGATCCCCGAGGTGGAAAAGTCTTGGGTCGGTGGGCATCGTGGTGTGAAGAGTAAGTATGTGTGTGTTTTGGAAATCATATGCTTACGTGCACTGAATGTGAGGTTATTTGTATCTGCTGTCTTTCTCTATTGTTGCAAAGGAAGAGGATGGTGCAGCGGCTAGCCTAGTGGGAAAAATGGACAGGCATTCAAGGATGGACCAGATGCCACAAAATCTGCAGCAAGTCATGCATAGGAGGAGGATAAAGATACTGCACATATAAGGGATGTTCTCCGCGATTTAAGGCATGGTGGTGTGGAATGGAAAGAGACTGAGAAGGGACATCATTGTGATACCATGTGGGACAAAGAAGAAAGCAGTGACTGTGAGGACAAAGATCCTAAAAGGAATAAAGACAATGTTGTAGGTAAAGTGCCTCACATAGTGGAACTGGATGGATCAGATGCTGCTACCAAGGGGCTTGAGGATCGAGTCACTAGCAAAACGATGAGAAAAGGAAAAGGGAAGGTGCAAGGTGAGATGCCACTATGGGGGAGGAGGGCAAGAAAGGGGTTGAGGGGGAGGCCAAGAGGGGGGTGGAAGCCACGGTTGACAAATGTGCAGAGGATGCCAAGAAAGGGGATCACGGGGAGGCCAGGAAGGGGGAAGAGGAAGAAAAGGAAAAGGCAAGGAATGCGACAAAGGGGGACACAGGCCCAAGGATGCCAAGAAGGAAGTGGCAGTGGAGGATGCAAAAGTGGACAATACTGACAAGAGTGCTTGAAGCTGAAGATGCTGTGCAAAAGATGTTAGGTGATTCTAGTGATTCGGTGACCCTGTCGGATCTTTTTGGTCTACAAAGAAAGAAGCGCAACCCCGCTTGTGTCCAGTTTTCTCGTGCATGCAAGTTGTATCCCTTCTCATATGCTTATGTATTTTGCACAATGTCCTTTTCATTCTACCAATACAATCAACTTTTGGCCTTTGTATTTCATCAGTTGTGTTCCAATGTAAGAGTTTTCTAGTGTGACTGCTCACTATGGTACAATGCACTTTTCCAATGTTACACTTCTACAGTGCAATACAGTACCCAATTTGGTATTGTATAGTACAATGTAGTTTTCCAATATTACACTTCTACTATGCAGTATTGTACCACAATATGATACTGTATAGTACAATGTAGTTTTCCAATGTTAAACTTCTACTGTGCAATATTCTACCACAATATGATACTGTATAGTACCCAGTTTGGTACTGTATAGTACCCAATTTGGTACTATATACTACCAAATTTGGTATTGTATAGTATCAACTTTGGTACAATACAATATCAAATTCTGTACAGTACAGTATCAAATTTTGTACTTCTTGTGTCATAGTGGTGCTCTGTTTTTTTATATAATGTTTGCATTGTATATTTGCCACCACTCATTTGGACTGTTGGTATTGTAGTAAGATCTTGGTGGCAAGATGAGACACAACCAGACACAACAATTGCGGCTGATCTGGTTGCTAAACCTAGCCGGCTGATTGTGCTTAACCTTAATGGGGTCTTATTGACAAGCTACACAGAGCTACCAGAAGGCCTTTGGGTTTTGGCGGATGAGCTCCAACCACGGATCGTCTTTGTCAATAGATCGTTGGTTTGTTGTGTAAGTCCAAATGCTGACGAGTTCATATGAACTATTAACAAGAAAGCCACGATAATTTTGTGGTCCTGTTGTAGAAGGCAAAAATTGATAGATATGTTGAATGCTCGCTTCCCCCAGCATGTGAGGTAGAAGTATTTTGCAGGTAACAATTTCTTGAGTGCATTAGATGTTAAGCTACTCATACTTCTAACCACCTTTATGACATGGCAGGTATACTATCACAAGAAGACTATGAGACCTGGCGGCAGATTATGGCGGACGTGCTGCACATGCTCGATGATGTGGCCAACAAGACTATTTTTCTAAAGAACCTACGGACAGTGTGGGCAAGGCACCCATATTTTGATTCTAGAAACACAATAGTGGTGGATGACTGCAGATACAAGTCACTGAAAAATGACTATGACAATTGTCTTGCCATTAGATCATATGAACCTCTGGTGGTTGAAAAATATTACCCTTTTTACCTGATGGACCATATTTTTCACTGGTTGCAAGGATGGATACACGATCGGTACCCAAAAACATACACTCGCAAAAACCCAATTTTTGACACACAAGATGATGTCTTTGCATACGTTGCTGATTTCTTTATACAGATGGAGGGGTACTCTTATAGATTAGAGCCCCCTGACCTAGGAGATTCCTAAAGTGTTGTACTTGGTGAACTTGTGTATCATGTCACATAAAATGTAATGGAGATTCCTAACTTGGGTACTTGAACCAAATTTGTATCATTGTACACTGTCTTGGAGCTTGAACCGTACTCTCTTTTTTTGGGTGTTGTCTAGTAGTTTGTAGTCTAACAACATCTTTTTTAAGATCCTGACATTGGTGTGAATACAATGGTATCAGTAAGTACCAATACTGTGTGTATCTAGGTGTTACATAGTACCTGATTTGGTACTCATAGTACCAACTTTTTGGTACTTCCAAACTACCAAATTGTCTGTTTGGTACTTGAACTGTACTATCTTTTTTTGGTGTTGTCTAGTAGTTTCTAGTCTAAAAGCATCTTTTTTAAGATCACTGACATTGGTGTTAATACAGTGGTATCAGTAAGTACCAGTACTGTGTATATCTTGATGTTACACAATACTTGCTTTGGGACTTACAATACCAACTTTGGGTACTTCCAAAGTACCAAAATGTTTGATTGGTACTTGAATTGTACTATCTTTTTTTTTGGTGTTTTCTAGTATAAAAGAATCTTTTTTAAGATCCTTGACATTGGTGTTAATACAATGGTATCAGTAAGTACGAGTATTGTGTATCTGGGTATTACATAGTACCTGCTTTGGTACTGGTACTCACAGTACCAAATTGCTTGGTACTATTTGCTCTCTGTTATTGGTACTATTAAGATTAGGTTATAATACCCACTTTGGTAGTCTACAATACCCAGTTTGGTAGTCTGTAGTACCAACATTGTATGCCAAGGTTTCTTCATCATTAATAAAGATATTCCTTTCAGTATATCATTTTCTCTCTCATACATTTCAGTTGTATACTTTTCATTCTCACATATGGCACAAAGATCCCTTCACTCCCCTATTTTTCACATGGTATTAGAGTGAAGGGAAAGTTTTAAGAGACTGTGAGTAGTTGGAGACTCTGTTGTGCATACTTGTATTTGGTAGCCTAGGGTTGCAGCTTGGATCCATGGTCTTGTGATTATGCAAAACTGGCTAAAGTACCAAATTTTGGTACTTCTTGTCATTATTTGGTTACTAGTTAGCACCCTTTTGGTACTGGTTACTATTATTTAATTCTGGTTAGGGGCAAGTCTTAAGAGACAATCAGTAATCGGAGACCTTGCTGTGCATACTTGTATTTTGGTAGCCTAGGGTTGCAGCTTGGATCCATAGTCTTGTGATTATGGAAAGTTGGCTACAGTTCCAAAGTTTGGTACTTTCTGGCATCACTTTGGTATTGGTTAGAACCCTTTTGGTATTGGCTACAATACCAAATTCTGGTACTTCTTGGAATCAGTTTGGTACTGGTTAGGACCCTTTTGGTTAGTATTATTTTGATACTGGTTAGGGTCAAGTTGGTGCATATCCATGTAGTTATTTTACATCAATCTCAATTACTAAACAAAGGAAGTGAAGGATAGAAAGAAAAACAGTAAACCATGAGGACAACAAGATATATCCAGGCAGTTATTTTACATCAATCTCAAGTAAGTATTGAGCAGAGGAAGTGAAGGATAGAAAGAACAACAGCAAACCATGAAGACAAAAAAATATATCCAGGGTGTTATTTTACATCAATCTCAAGTACTGAACAGAGGAGGTGAAGGATAGAAAGAACAACAGTAAACCATGAGGAAAAAAAGATATATCCAGGCAGTTATTTTACATCAATCTCAAGTACTAAACAGAGGAAGTGAAGGATAGAAAGAACAACAGTAAACCATAAGGACAAAAAGATATATTCTGACCAAGAGGAAAAGCATGGACTTGCCCACTTAGGGGTTTTTGCATTGTGTAAATTCAATCATCATGGATGCACCATCATCAGTATCATCACCATCATATGGCATGCTATTGTATATGTTCTCATATACTTCAATAGATAACTTGAACTGATTAGGGACTCCAAAAATAGGTTCCATCGAGAAACATATAGACCTTACAAGATGTGATTAGATCATGACTATAGGTGTCTGATTCAGTAAGCTATATGTATCAACTTTTTATTCGACTTGGCCATAGTAGAAACCTTCAACAACCTTCCCGCCTCTAACAATCTTGTTATGCCACATATCCTTTTGTGATCTTACTATCTAGTACAACTCCTTCGTGCATTTGATAAGGTAGAAGTCCTCTTTAGTCTCAGTTGCTTTGACTGCAAAAGTATCCCCAATGGACGGCATTTCATATAACATTTTAGGGCTTCCTTCATACAATGGCATGTTAGAAACTTGGCTCATCGACACAAAATCTGAATATATGTCATCCTCCTCATTATCCTCTTCATTGTACCTTCCTGTATTTACAGACTCTGGTAGTGGTTTGATGGAAATATATTTCCATTCTTCTATGTGCAGTCTATTTTTGCATCTTCTCCATAGCCCACTCAAACATGGATCACAAAAGCATGAAAGGTTGGAAAGCGCACAGCACACGGGTTGTCCTTTGAATACCCATCAGCACAATGAAATCAGCGGGAGCCCACAATATACTCAGCATCCCATTGGATATCACATTGCACATCATCCACGCCAATAAGCCAAAAGACTTTATGTGTAGTGCACCTGTAAGACTGATCTCTTGGCTGAAATGTTGTGTTCAAAAGGTTCACCACATTAGGCGCACACTTCATAGTCTAGCCATCTGGTTTCAATTCCTCACGTGTAAAGGTTCTCTTGATGACTACCCCTGCCCCATCACGCTCTCCTTTCCCATTCCCGAATGCCGAGAAGTTATGCACCATGTGCAAGCCTGCCATCTGATAGTGCCTGGCCACAAAATAGTAATGTCTATGTGCTTTAAATTGTGAGGCCGCACCATTTGACCACACCCAATGGTGCTGCAAACAATGTCCTTGTTGTTTCAGCCAGATGTGGTGAATCAAGAGACATTGTTTTACAAACAATGTATCATGCTTCTTGTCATCGGATATGTAAAAGTGCAGCGTCTTCTGAACAACACTGGCTACATTTCTTACATAAGTGATGTGCACAAGTATTGTGACTTGGGTAGACCACCAATGCATTGGCTGAATCTCATTCTAAATTTTAAAAGAATAATTCTGTGCAAAGTCAATAACTGATACAATGACATTGCTAGGAAACTTGAGCAAACAATCCTTGAATTGTTGGGCTTGCCAACGAAAAACAAATTTCTGTTTGATGAAACCTGTGAGGTGGGCTAAAAAGAGGCTAAGAAAAGTAGTACTTTTCATCTGTTGCACAATCAAGTCCTTTCTCTTCTTCTCACTCCCACTTGCATCAAGTTGTCCTGTTGCAACATCCATGAAGAGCTTCACAGACACCTCCCTGCTATCCTCTACTATCTCATCAGGACAAAATATCAACTTCCGTACACCACATTGGGAGCAGTCCCCCATCAAGCATTTCTTGGCATGGTATTCACTATCTCTTGGTTTTGGGCACATGAGGGATTCCCACATACTAATGATGTGCTGACATACTACCTGGTTTGCAAAACACTCTCCTATGTCATCACTTCTATAGCACACGGAGCAAGTGCAAAGGTGACCTTTTCCATGATGCCCAAACTTGTTTGGCCGCATCTGATTAAAAGACTCTTTGAAATAGAGTATCTACACATAGGATACACAGAACAGGTATATGGCTCTTTCAACTTACGAACAAAGTATGGCTTTAATGCCTCAAAGCATCTAAGAGATACGACCACTTTGAAATAGAGTATCTGCACATAGGATACATAGCAACATGTATAAGGCTCTTTCAACTTCCGAACAAAGTACGGCTTTAATGCCTCAAAGAATCTAAGAGACACGACCACTGTAGGGTGAGTCCTCTTGAATATTTGGTATATCTCTACTTGTGGAACCAATAAAATAAGAGTTAGAAAATTCCAACCTCATGCAAATGGTAAAATGCGATTAATGTGTAGTAGTACCAAAACTGGCTGTATACAATTCCAAAGAATGTATTGTAGAACCAAAATTGGATGTAAGCAATACCAAAGATTGTATTGTAGAACCAAAATTGGTTTTAAACATTACCAAAGATAGTAATGTACCAAAATTGGATGTATGCACCACCAAAGCTTCGAATGTAGTACGAAAATAGGTTGTAAACAGTACCAAAGATAGTACTGTAGAACCAAAATTGGATGTAAAGAGTACCAAAGATTGTACTGTAGAACCAAAATTGGTTGTAAACAGTACCAAAGATAGTAATGTTTATACTGTAGAACCAAAATTGGATGTAAAATGTACCAAAGATTGTACTATAGAACCAAAAGTAAATGTAAACAGTACCAAAGGTAGTATTGTAGAAACAAAATTGGATGTAAACAGTACAAATTTTAGTAATGTAGAACGAAAATTGGATGTAAACAGTACCAAATATTGTACTGTATAACCAAAATTGGTTGTAAACAATACCAAAGATAGTACTATAGAACCAAAATTGGTTGTAAGCAGTACCAAAAATTGTACTATTTGTTTTCTTTTGACTCATTTTAAAATTGTTCGCAAAAGAGCACCCATATGTCAGGCCAATGGCCAAACCAAGGGGTCACGGACTCGGCCAAGGGCCGGCTACCAGTGGGAAGGGGTCCGAAAGGGGCTAGGAGCCTATTAAAGGGAGGTTGGGCGGATGGCCCAGGCATGGCAATCCCTTGGTGTTTACACTGGTATCAAAGCTAAACATAGAACTGAGGCACGTTTTTGCTTTTGGGATGCATGTTGCATGCAACCTCAAGTCGAGGAGTGGAAGACGAAGCCGAAAAGCTCGAGCGTGTGCAGGGGTGCTAAGCCGGGAAGAAGGCCTCGATCGGACCTGCGTAAAATCCCTCGAATTTGGTCTCTGTTGGAGCGCAAGGGGAAGTTGCACAAGTGCCGATACTACGACGCCCTCAAAATCGGGCCGAGTCGCGAGCTTGTTCCTCCTTCGTCATCGCGCAGTGACCCGCCCTCTGTTGCAGACAGAGAATTCATCAATTTTTTTTTAATCTCTTCACTTGAGTTACCCTAAGACTCATTGAAGAGCCTTTGCCCACGGGGTCACGGACCGGCAAGGCCGGCTGCCTTCTTTCGCTGCCTTCTTTTCCTCGGTGGACATACATCACACATCGGTTGTGGATTCTTCAACAATAAGCAGTCCGGCTGTGCTGCAACTCGGACTTATAAGTTTCCAAGAGCCGACAATTGTTCGTAATTTTCTCCATTGTGGCTTCTTGCATACGATGCAAGCCCAATCGGCGGCAACTGCAACTTGATTTGTGTCTTCAAGTTTCTTCTTGGCTGTAAATTTTGTCACCAACTTTCCAGTTTATTTGATGTATTGCATACGACGCAAACCAGACTATTGGCAAATCAAATTTGTTCCCTGCTTTCGAGTGAATCATCCACTGTAGTTTTGCTCGTTGTTGTCAAGCTGATAGTGGTTGTGGATTGAACTTCATTTTCGAAGTCGGCGTTCTTTCTTCTCAAAGGTGTAATTATATGATTCCTTGTTGCAAACGGCTATGAGCTCGTCGAGAATCTGGTATTTTTCTTTCTTTTCTTGCACAGTACGTTCACAACATGGATTCAGACATAGATATGCATCATGCATTCAATTTCGAGCAGTCCGCACACGTTACGTCTGCCGATGCCACGCGGACGGTTCCTCTCACGGAGAGTAATCATGCCACAATGACGACAGACGATGCGTATGAGTTGCTGGACATGCAAGATTTCTGTGCATTGCAAACACGCATGACTGTGCTTGAAACGAATTTTGCACAATTAAATCAGAATGTCACAGAATTATCCGATTTGATTAAGTTGCATTTGCGGCAGCAGGCCATGGGCCCTGCTACTCAGCCAACTCAGGAGCACGGCTCCACACCAGGCCAAGGGCCGGCTACTGGGCAAGGCCCTCCTCCGGGACCGCTGCACTCTCTGACCCAAAAAGAGGTGGACGATTTTTTGAAAAATACAAAGCCACCAATTTTTCGGGGAGAAGAGCGTGAGCGAAACAAGCACACCGTGAATATTTTTCTCAGTAAGTGGGATGGTATTCATGACCTTAGACATACCCCGGATGCAGCCAAGGCGCTACAGACAAGTCTGACTTTGGACGGCAAGGCCTACAAATGGTGGATGTCTCTCAAGGAGAAGGACATGCTACCAGAGACTTGGGCAGCTTTTGAGACTCTCTTCAGGAAGGAATTTCTACCTACCAATGAGAAGGATAGAAATTGGACCGCCTGGGACGAATGTTCTATGCGCCAGCATAAAACATTATTGGAATATATTTCCCATTATCGGGATGTGATCCTCAAGCTAGAAGGGATGGATACATTCCAGCAGGTGCGTGGGTTCATCCGTGGGTTAACTCCCGAGCTTAAGAAGCACGTTAAAACCCAGGATCCACAAACACTTGAGGATGCAATAGTGCAAGCTCACATCCATGATGACCCCGATGATCGGGCATTGCATAGTTTGCATGTGCATGGAACTACACCTGTTTCAACACGTCCACAGCATGTGCATCATAAAAGAAAAAATGTCTCTACTGCATCAGAGACCTCCAAAAAGCCCAAGGGGTCTAGAGGTCCTCTCTCAATGGAAGAGTTTGAGAAAGCCAAAAAAGAAAAGTTGTGCTTTAAATGTTTGGGAACTGGACATAGAAAAAAGGATTGTCCGAAAGGGAGATCTGCTGCTCAAGACAAGGGGAAGGAAAAAGCAGTGCACATGGTGCAGCTTTTACCTCTTGAATCCTCTTCCGAGTTTGCTAATGTGGAAGTAACACACACCGAGGCGGTGCATGAGTGTTGTATCACGGCCTCCATGTGGCAGTAGACTTTTGGACCACATGAGTTGGTGCGTATGCATGGCTCTATCCAGGGGCACATGGTGCGGATCTTGATAGACGATGGTGCGTCGCACAATTTCATCAATTATAAATTGGTGAAACGACTCAAATTGCCCCAAACCCTGAGTTCCCAGCGCTACAAGGTAGCAATGATTAATGGCCATGATGCTGAGATATGGGAAACTCAGGTTAAAGATGTACCTGTGGAAATTCAAGGATACCGTGCCTCTTTGGATTTCCAAGTCATGAATATGGATAGGGAAGATGTGGTTCTTAGTCGTGAATGGTTGCATAGTTTAGGATCATCCCTTAGACATAGCTATGAGCATAATAGTCTAATGTTAGAATCCAATGGTGTGCACGTGCTGCTGTTGGGGGAGAAGGATGTACCCTCCTCACCACTTATTTGTACAGCGGAGCTTATGAAGCTCGCTTCTGATGATGCAATAGAAGAACTCTTTTTGTGTTACTCATTGTGCCATTTTATTTCCAATGTGGATGATGTTTTTAATAATGATAAAGTTTTGAATAAAACTTCCTCAACGCCGCATTCTTCTCTCTCTCCTCTTCCAGCTATGTCTACTAATTCAAAACAAGCAAAGGTTGCTAATGAATTAAAGGAACTTTTAAGGGAATTCAAGGATGTTTTCCCAGATAATTTACCATCAGGGCTACCGCCAACACGTTCTGTGCAACATGGCATAGATGTGGTGGTAGGCAGTAAGCCAGTGAGTAAACCGCCTTACAGAATGAGTCATTCTGAGGCTACTCATGTGGAACGTCAGCTTGCTGACTATCTCAGTAAAGGGTTTAATCAACCAAGTTCTTCACCATGGGCCTCTCCCATTCTCTTGGTGAAGAAAAAGGACGGTAGTATGCGCATGTGTGTAGACTACCGTGGATTAAATGCGGTTACTGTTAAGAACAAATACCCATTGCCACGAGTGGATGAGCTGTTTGATAAACTCACCCACGCTCTTATATTTTCAAATATTGATTTAAGATTTGGGTATCATCAAGTACGCATCAGGCTTGCAAATATACCCAAAACAGCGTTCCGAACAAGGTTTGGACATTATGAGTTTTTGGTAATGCCCTTTGGGTTAACCAATGCTCCAGCTACGTTCATGACACTCATGGATAGTGTCTTGAGACCATACTTGGAAAAGTTTGTTATCGTTTTCCTCGATGACATTCTTGTATATAGTGCATCTGAGGAAGAGCACTTAGTACATTTGAAACAAGTGTTTCATTTGTTACGCCAAAATCAGTTATATGCCAAGGAATCCAAATGAGATTTCCTCAAGGAGGAAATTCACTACTTGGGACATGTTATTTCAGCTGCAAGGTTACACATGGATCAATCCAAGGTGGATGCCATTCGGAGGTGGCCCTCTCCCAAAAATTTGGAAGAGCTCCATATTTTTTTAGGCTTTGCAGGTTTTTATCGTCTATTCGTTAAAAACTATGCCCATATTGTTGTTCCCATGACAGATCAGCTGAAAGCCAAGGGCAAGACTTTTCAGTGGGGATTAGAACAACAGCAAAGTTTTGACAAACTTAAGGACACATTATCCACAGCTCCTATTTTGGCTATTGTGGATCCCTTAAAACCATTCGTTTTGGAAACGGATGCTAGTAATCGTGCGATTGGAGCAGTCCTTCTACAGGAGGGAAGGCCGATTGCATTTGAAAGCAAGAAGCTGGATTCAGCATAGGAGAATTACTCTGCTTACGAGCGAGAGCTCTATGCAATAGTGTCTGCTTTAAAGACATGGCAACATTATTTGTATGGTGCACAGTTCGAGATTGTGTTTGACCATGAAAGCATCAAGTGGTTTACACAACAAAGTGATTTGAAGGGTCGCAAGACCAGGTGGGCTGAGATTCTTCAGGAGTATGACGCCAAGCTACGATATCGTAAAGGGCGGTACAATGTAGTGGCTGATGCTCTCAGCCGAATGCTAGAGATCAACTCTCTCCTTTTCACAGAATTGCGGAGTGAGTTTTTGGAATCTCTCAAAGGTAAGTGCGAGCATGATACTGCATACTCCAAGGTGTGGAGCTATGTTAGAAAGAGGGATCCTTCTCACTCCAATGTTGGTAGTGGTTTTGTTTCCTCCACACCCAGTTCTCCTCTTTCGAGTGAGGAACTGCAGCGATGGAAGAATTTTTCCATAGATGATGGGTACCTACTCCACAAGGGGAGAGTGTGTGTACCGACGGACGCGGACGTTCGACGCTAAATTCTTTATGAATGTCACAATAGTCCAAGTGCAGGGCACCCGGGAATTAAGAAAACTTATGCACTCCTAAGACGACAATTTTACTGGCCAGGTTTGCATGGGTATGTTCAAGACTATGTCTTGCATTGCCAAAAGTGTCAAGTTAATGAAGTAGAGCGCCTGAAACCAGGAGGACTCTTACATCCTTTAGAGATTCCCAATGGTAAATGGGAAAGTATCTCCATGGATTTTATTGTGGGTTTACCAACCACTATTCGAGGACATGACTCAGTATGGGTGGTCGTACACTGGTTGACTAAACTTTGTCGGTTTATTCCAACCAAGTCCACCATTAAGACTCCAGAATTAGCTAAGCTATTTGTGGACAATCTTTACCGGTTGTATGGATTGCCAAGTAACATTGTGAGTGATCGTGATCCCAAGTTTAACAGTCATTTTTGGAGGGCTGTTTTTAAACGATTGGGTACACAACTTAATTTAAGTACGACTGATCACCCTGAAACAGATGGTTAAATGGAACGAGTCAACCAAGTGCTAGAGGATATGCTACGAGAATACGTTAGCAAGAAGCAATCAGATTGGGAAGATTATCTTCCTATTCTTGAGTTTGCATATAATAGTGATAAGCATGTTACAACTGGTTTTAGTCCATTCATGCTTATGTATGGTTTTCAACCTAGATCACCAAGTATGGTGGGGTTGGCAACTGAGAAGCTCCAACAGGTCAAGGAGTTTCTCCAAGATCATATGGAAATGCTGAGACTTGCTCATCAAAATGTTCGACAAGCACAGGATCGGTATAAGAAGTATTCTGATGAGAAACGTCGGCAAGTTACCTTCACGGAAGGTGAAGAGGTATTTTTGCATGTGCCAGAGCATTCAGAAAGTCTGAAGACTGGACCTACACCCAAATTATCTCCACGTTATTGTGGGCCATTCAAGATAATCAAGCGAGTTGGTGATAGGGCCTACAAACTTGAGTTACCTGCACACTCGCGTGTCCATCCGGTATTTCATGTAAGTCGTTTACGTAAACGCTTGCATGGGGACGACAATGTTATCGGCCAGTAGATATTGGTTGATTTCACTGAACCTCCCACTCAACCGCATGAACCTGAACGCATTTTAGATTTTCATGAACTCCGTACTCGTCATCATGTACGTAGTCAAGATTTAGTCAAGTGGAAAGATCACCCTGAAGAGGATGCCACTTGGGAAAACATTAGTGTTCTTAAGAAGAAATTCCCCACTATTTTTTGAGGACGAAAACGCTTCTCCAAGGGGGGAGTAATGTCAGGCCAAGGGCCAAACCAAGGGGTCACGGACTCGGCCAAGGGCCGGTTGCCAGTGGGAAGGAGTCCGAAAGGGGCTAGGAACCTATTAAAGGGAGGTTGGGTGGATGGACCAGGCATGGCAGTCCCTTGGTGTTTACACCATATGGAAACTTTGCAAATGCTTTGGTGATAAACAAGAATGTTTTGATACTATACATGGAATAGTTTTGGTACTGCACAAAGACTTTGGTACTACACAAGTAGGATTTGGTAAAATAGAGTGAGGCTTTGGTACTAACGATTGAGGCTTTGGTGCATGTAGGGATGGAAAAGGTACTTTACAAAGGCTTTGGTGTACATATAGGCTTCGGAATCACTAGTATGCAGCAGACTACCAAATTTGGTATTGCACAGGGGCTTTTGTTCTTTACAGGATAACTTTGGAGCTACATAGGAGTGCATTGGTACTATATATGACCTTTGTAAGGTAATGTATACTACCACTACCATATACCAGACTACCAAATTTGGTAATGCACAAGGGCGTTGGTTCTATAAAGGATAGCGCTCGAACCACCCCGGAATGCACTGGTTCTGTATACAAACTTTGTAAGGTACTGTATACCACCACTTCCATATAGCATACCACCAAATTTGGTACTGTCTTGACCAAATCAGCCTTAAGAATCACCAAATAAATTACAATTGCTAAGATTTTTTGGTACCTGAGAGTCATCGAGTACATGCACAGGATGTTTGACAACAGTTTTTCTTCCAGTTCTCTTCTTACATATGTCCTTCTTGCTAGGTGAAACTCTGGTTTTTGATGTCCAAAAGGCATACACCAAATCTCTTGTTTCATTAGTGATAATGGTTCCTTGTGGAAATTGTCTCTCACAAGCACTCAACAACAACACTTCATCCTCATCTTTATTCTCTAGCCTTGAAGTTGTAGCACCTATATTCCTTCGATGGACACCCAGGACACTAGCAATTTTGGATTGGTTTAGTGAGGCTACACCCGTATTGTTCAAGATCATCGTCAGAGAGTTTCTCTTAACAAAAAACTCACTTGTTGAGTGCAGGACCTTAATCTGAGCCAAAGTGTTGCACACACCCGATACAACTGTGTCTTCAACATTGTTGAAATTTGATTTTTGCAGGTCGAAAAATGTCTGGTGGTCCAATAGTGGCACACATGCGCACGCACACACACTGAAGAAAGTGCATTAGGGAAATTTTGGACTCACAAAGGGCCTTATAAGGAGTTTGACTTCCTCTCTCATGTCCAAAACACGGGTGTGCAGTAAAATGTTTGCAAATCAACTCAAAACTTTGTGGAGATTTGGCAGGTTAGAATCTACTCTTCAAGCTCTTTCTATTGATATATAGCATGCCACAGGATTTCTCATATTTTGAAAGATTCTATTTTTGATTCTCTAGATTCTAGACAAAGTTGTCACATCACAAGAGAATCAAAACTAGAATCTTTCAAAATATGAGGAATCTCATGGCGTGCTATATATCAATAGAAGGGGCTTGAATATTAGATTCTAACTATCAAATCTTTTCCAAGTTTAGAGTTGATTTGCAAAAATTTTACCACACGCCTGTTTTGGACATGAGAGAGGAAGTCAAACTCCTTATAAGGCCCCTTTGTGTGGGAAAGGATGATGACATGGCAAGTAGTCGTACGGATGTCTGCAATTTCCGATGACATGCTGATGTGGAAGTTGTACAAATTTTTGCAAATTGTGTTGGCTGCCCTTGGCGCTATCTTGTGGGACTAGATGCTTTTAGACCTAATGCTTTTCATGTAAACTGATTTTAAATGGCCAACGTCCTTTAGATATGATCTCTAGGCTCCCTCTCTTGCATTCTATCTGCGGGAGATTCAGAGTAGTGCCGCCAGTGTTGTACCTCATTGAAGAAATATAAAGAAATATTGGAAGGGGCACCACAACTTGGGGCCAGTGCACTCTGGGGATGGAGCCCCGCCACTTCATGTCTTGTGTGAAGTGTCTCTCTCTCAGTTTAGTTGCTTTGAAGTGTCTAATTTGTGTCTTGTGTCTTGTTCCGGTGCCATCCTGCTATAGTGGTATCAAAGCTCAAGTTGTGTGTTATTCTGAAAGCATATCGATCCTTCCAAGAATAGACAAAGCAAGATGGAGTTTTTGGATGTTACAGAGTACCTGCAATTTCTCCTCGAAGAGCTCCATGCCATACTTTTGCGGCATCCTTAGTAAAACCTTCAATGCTGCGAAGTTTTCAATAGCTCTTGAATTACATGTTACCCCCTCTCATGCCTTGGGAATTACCAACTCCTCCGGCACTAGAAAGTATAAGAATCTCTAACCAACAATCTGCTCAACCTTTTGTTCCAAATGGGGGAGTTTTTAGGAACATGGTACAACTATTTGACCTTGATTTGGTGCAACCACTATTGCCACCACCTCCCCCACCACCACCACCACCTCCTGAGTATAATGGTTGAAGCCCAAATATGGATATCCCTACTAACCACATCCCGGGTTTGCAGCCAACCAACCAAGAGATTTCAAGGATGGTGGAAGCACTGTAAAATTTTCACTTTTTTTGGAGTGAAAGATAAGAAGAAGGCCTTGCAATTCCTACAATAGTTAAAAGCAGCTACGCATTGGTGAGATACTTAGAAGAATCAAATATTTCTCGAGCTGCAGGATTTCCCAAGGATAATACTATGCACTGGTGGAGTTCAATTGCTACCCAAACACATGCTCCAAGAACTTGGAAAGCTTTCAAGTCTATTTTTCTATGAAGCTACGTGACCTCCCTATTCGAAGTCCAGATTTTTTCTAAATAAGGAAACTTGAAAATGCTTTCCTCTGAAATCATGTAAAACTACAACAAAAGGTTCCTCAATGTTCACCTTCTAGTGTATTTCTTTAAAATGATTCCCTTGGAGGACCAATGCGATCAATATACAATTAGACTGCCATCACCCTTACAGGAACTTATGGATCATGATGTGGTCATATAGAAGCCTATGAAAGGGCAGCTCGAGTTTACTATAGAAGATCTCTTGGCAACTACTCAGAATCCTCAACCACACAACAAAATCCCTTGGATTCTTGTGAAAGTCAACCACAATGGCCTTGTTTGACACTACAACAACGTGAAACTATACTACAAGAAGGCCGATGCTTTGGATGTTTTTCATCAAGGCATAAGTTTTATAATTGTCCCCAAAGAACAGATAGACATGTAGAGCCTACCCCTGCTCAAACAACTCGAAAATTTGCACACCTCCAGCTAAAAGAGCTCAACCTCTGATTTAACTCTTCACAATGTCCAAAGTTCCAATGAATTGTGAAAAGTCTATGGAAAGATCAACAACTTCAAAGCCCTTATCTATGTTGAATCAAGAGCCACCAAGAATTTCATGTATTTGGACTTCCTCAAGCAGATGACCTTTGAGTACGATCCACAAGCTAGAGAACTTGAAGGTGAGCTAGCCACTAGGAAAACTCAAGAAGTGGTACCTCTAATTGGTGCTCTTCCAGTCACTATCCAAGGATACCATGGAAAGGTAGACTTCCACATTATAAATCTAGGCAGTTGCGAAACTCTCTTGGGATGCCTTGGCATGACAAGAATGACGAGACACTCCATATCGGGAACCGTACAATCACTTTGATGCAAAATGACAAGCCAATTGTCCTTAAATTCTACTGTCCAAATAAAACCCTGAATGAAATTTTGAATTGCTTTGTGTTTAGATACTTTTTCAAACTTTCTTTGAAAATATTGTTTGAAATTTGGTTGAAATGTATTTTTGGTCTATTTTGAACCTATCTTCGTGCCCCTTTGAGATTGATTGATAATGGATTCAATACTCATGGATCAGGCTTTTGAGAGATGGGTACTGAGGAGACTAATTGATGTTTGATGGTGTCTGCATATACTCATGGCTTGGACCTTGTTCGTCATTTGCGGGGGAGTATTCAATGATCAAAAAGTGGTGTTGCTACACATGACCTAGACCTTCTTGGTTATTTGTGGGAGGAGTATTAAAAGAAAATTGGTTACAATCTGAGAAGTATTTACTCTTGAAGCCTCCTAGAAACACAGGCTGCAGTCTGAGGAGCGTTTGGTTGTAAAAGGCCTCTATATCTCATGGCCTGGGCCATTTTAGGTTATTCACGAGAGGAGTGATGAGGAAGGCGTTCAATAGCTCATGGCTCAGACCACGATGGTTATTTGTAGTGGGGAGAGTGTTCATCGGTGATTGTATGTCTTTGTGTCTTGTAACATGCATATGTAAGCATCTATGTTGCATCGTGATGTGCCATCCTACTTGGGTGAGATTGCCTGGGTATGCAACTTTAATGCATTAAGACACCCATTCGATCAACACGGTCTGAGTGTGATGGATAATTTTGCTATGCCAGAATATCAAGAGCTCTGATATGGAATGAGAAAATTGAATGACTCTCGGATGTTTTTTAATCCAACTTGAGCTATTTTGACAATTACTCTTCTTTCAAGAAGCCTGGGATGTCACAAACTAATGACATATCCTGCTGATGTATCTTGTTGACATGACAAGCCACTCCAGATCCAGAGCCTAGTCCAACCTGCAAATCATGGCCAAGGGGCCTAAACCCTAGCAAAAGCAGAAGAAGAAGAAGACCTCACCAACTTGCATAGCCTCGCCAAGTGGCCCATGACATTGCGTGAAGCATGATGACGTGGTAGGTAGCTATACGCATGTTTGCAATTTTTACTGACATGTTGGCAGTTGTACGGATTTCAACAAATCGTGCTAGCTACCCTTGGAGCTAGCTTTATCATGTAAATTGCTTTTGGATGGGCAAGGGCATTTAAATATGAACTCAAGGCTCACTCTCTGGCATTCTACCCGCGGGAGACGTTGCGCAGTGCCACCAATGTTGTACCTCGTTGAAGCTATATAAAGAAATACCAAAAGGGGCATCACAATTTGGGGCTAGTGCACTCTGGAGGTGGAACTCCGCCACTTAGTGTATCGTGTGAAGTGTCTCTCTCTCTTAGTTCATTTGTTTTGAAGTGTCTAAAATATGTTCAATCTATTCGTTTCCATTGGCACATCATGTTGTCCTGTTACAAAGTGCTCCTGCAAACAAACACTTAGAGATCAAAACATGAAAAATGTTACGTGTGCCTTGAAACTTAGAACACAACTCGTTTCTCCAAAAGAAACACTCTGAAAGAGAACACTACATAGAGAACCCTCTCTTCCAATCCTACACATAGAAGAGGTGTGTTCTCAGGCTTCTTCTTGTAAATCAGCCCCGTCCGTGACGTGTCTATGAGCTGAAAATAGAGAAAAACAGCAACTTGTCACGATGAAAACCCTCTTTTTGGCACTTCTTTGCGATGGAACTTGCCTACTTGGTCTTGGCAACATCCACTATACTTGGGGCAGCCATGGGAGTCCTTGGCCACTAAAATCTGCAACAGAATGGGCTAAATTCTGGCGCTGGCCTTTCTAGTGTCTGTGTAACAAACTTGGACACCCCAAGTCAAGATTATACCACAACACAATAGAGATTCACTTTAAAACAATTCACAAGGATGACACGACCGCGACGTAGTTCAGTGCCCAAACGTATTGGCCCCAAAAACTAGTGCCCCTTTTGGTATTTCTTGTTATATTACTGTATGTACAAGAGAGTCGGTAAGAGCTCACTCTCAAAATCTCTGTCTAGATGCTTTGAGTAATGAGGGCCAACCCACTTTTTTATTGGTACAAGGGATGCCCAAAAGCAGAGCCCCAAAAATCTCCAACTCAATAGCTTACTAACTCAAAAGCAATTATCCCCAAAAGCTTGACTTCAAAATTTTCCAAAAATCAGCCAGCGTAAAGTAGTGAGCACTCTTTACAAAATTCAGTACAATTTTGCCATGTCAGTAGTCAACGAAAATTGCGGTGTCCGTACAGCTGCCACCTGTTAGCCCGTCAGCGCGATTTTCGACACGTTTTTGGAGACTGTCAAGTCAGCCTGTCCTTGCATTTTAGGGATCTTGCAGGCAAATAAATTAGTTTCATTTTTGGGAATTCCAATTCATAAAGTCATACAACACAATAATGTCAGCCCAGTAGTATCCTTGAAACCCAAAGGGATATCTGTGACTCTATATCAAAAATCGAGGTAATCCGTTGACAAAGGAGCAGAGAGAATCCTCTCTTTGCAAGCTTGCTGCACTAGATTCACCCATGCTGAAATCGGGGTCCTATCGGACTAGACTATGCTAAACCAAATGCTTCAAGATAAAGTTCCAAAATCTAAGCAATATCTGCTAGGTCCCCCTCCTCCATCCACTTCTCATCCAATGCAGGATAGTCCTCGAATTTGAATTTAACCAAGAACCACCTAATTACTTTACCTTTCATCTTTCTATCCTTGTGTGCCAATATATGTTCTGGAACAAGTATCTAATTGCTTTCCTCCACTTCGGGTTGCTCATCTGTCTATCCATTATTGGGCAGATTGCCTTAAAAAGGCTTCAAGAGACTCGCATGAAAGCATTGTGAATCCTCCAAGTATCAGGAAGCTTTAGTCTGAAGGAGACATCATTTATCTTTTCTTTTATATGGAAAGGTCCATGGTATCTCATGCTAAGCTTTGGAAAAGCCGCTCCTTTCCCTTTTTCTTTCTTAGGCTTGAGCATCAAGACTTTGAAGGTAACTCTTTTCATGTTATGATCTGTAAGTATTTGTTTGCAGGTATACTTCCTCTTAGTGAGGGAGTAGGAGAAGAGGAAGGCATGAGCCTCTACAAGAGAAAGCACTCTGAGGAACAAGAGCCTCATCAGCCCAATGGTTTTGTACCCGAGTTTGAGACGTTGTTGGGAAAACAAAAGCAAGGGGCACCTCTATAGCAATGTCTCCCAAGAGCGTTGAAGACACAAGATCAGCACCACAAATGGTATCAAAAGAACCTCAACAAAACCACAACTCAAAGACAAGTGATCTCTTGGGAATTTACTAGCACACGCCCACCCAAAAGACCACCATGAAAATTAAGAAGCACTTACCCTGGCATGGATTTACAGCACACGCCGACCAATGCACTTGAGATAAAGAGATTTCAACTTCACCAAATAACTCTTCAAAAACACAATTTTGAAGTGTACACACATCTCCAAACAAGAGAGCTTCCACAATCTACCATACACCAAACTGCGTGCAAGTTGCCATATCCTGTGCGCTGTGGGAAATAGACTGTATCTCCCAAACCACAACTACAAAAGGGATGCTTTCAAGCCTCAAAAATTCTCTGCATTTTCTACAACAAAATCTCTGAAGACCACAAATTTCAATTCTATGTACCTCTATGTGAAAAATTGGCACGAACAGCAAGCTGCCATGGCCCGCCGACTACGCGAAGGAAGGCTAGTTGAGGGCAAAAAAACTGCATCCAAAAGCATCAAGAAGCCACAACGACCCAAAACCTGCAAATTTCTGATATTTGACTGAAATTTTTTTAGTTTTTACATGAGTTTTAGTTATATACAAGTCTCCCTTCAAAAAACTCACTCACGGGCACTTACAGTTGTCAATAGACTAGCGACTTGCAGTGCATGTACATGTGCTTGCTAAAGCAAACTAAAAAATCCACAAAAAGAAATCCCACACACCCTTTTGACATCGGGCGTCATGTCCATATGTACAAATTTACAAAAAACGGGGTGTCAGAAATGCGCCCAACATAGTTTGCCAACCCCCCAGTCTGTTAGAGCATTCATGCTCAGCAGTAGACTATGCAAAAGCTTATGTACAACATCATGTACAAAGTAATCAGCATCATATACCCTTACCACGATCAAATGGAAAAGTATTATCCCTTGCATCCATCGTGCACACATAATGGCATCCTTTAAAGTCATAAGAACAATCATCAATCACTAGTGAGCTCCAACCATCAACGTACATGTCATACAAACCAAAATACCATGGATAAACATTCTCATCATCATCATGAGATGTATCACTCACATCAAGCCAAGACAAAACATCCACTATATCCATGTCATCATGGCTATCCCAACTTTCCAAGCTTCAATCCTCTTCAACATCCACACATGCATGTGAGGTTTTCATAAGCTTCTTCACCCTTGACAATGCATGGCACACACTAACTTGCATCTCCTCATCCATATCAACTTGTGGGTCATCAAAGCCCCAATCAAGACTACCATCACAATCCACATCACTCAAACCATCCTCTTGCTCACAATGGAAATCATAACTAGCAGGCAACTCAGTGTCACCAATAGCATCATCAACATCACAAACATTAATCTCAGTATCCCAAATGGGTCCACATACCCACAACTCATCAGGGTACCATAAAAACTCATAAGATGGAGGAGAGAAAAGATCATCCATAATCTCAATATTCATGTCATCTACCTCACAATCAAAATCATCCAAAGGCATATAACGCAAGCACATAGAGCTAGACAAGTCCTCATCTTTACAATCATTTAGACATGCATCCAAATCAGCTATATCGTTGCCCTCTTTGTCATACATGCACTCCAAGGTCTTTTCTTTCACAATATTGCTTGCACAAAACTCCTCATTAATATATACATCATCAAGAGAGAGAACCTGATCTTCTACATCTGACTCAACCTCATCATCATTACTACAATCATCACTAGTGATAGAGGAGCTCTTGTTTGAAATGCATGAAGAAGTAGACGACTGATTGACATCTTCCAACCACCTTCCTTGCTTCAAGAAATCAACAATGCCTTTCACACCCAAAAATTCAATGCAAGCAACCTTAATGCCCAACCATCCTGAAAGGGTACCAATGAACAAGAAATTCTCTTCCTTTGCATCGAGAACCATATCCTCAAGAACCTCTAGCTCTTGCTTGAGAGAGCAAAACCTCATGTAATGCATGTCCAACTCTTCTAGCCTGCTTAGCTTCAATTGTCTCATCGCATCATTCATCCTCAACAAGGCATCAGTGAGCTTGACCATGGCTGCAATTTTATGTCTACACCATCAAGATTGAAGGTAACTTGAAGCACTCCTTGGTGGCGGGCACCAAAACACTGTTGGGAAAACAAGAGCAAGGGGCACCTCTATAGAAATGTCTCCCAAGAGCGTCGAACACACAAGATCAGCACCACAAATTGTATCAAAAGAACCTCAAAAAAACCACAACTCAAAGACAAGTGATCTCTTGGGAATTTACCAGCACACGCCCACCCAAAAGACCACCATGAAAATTAGGAAGCACTTACCCTGGCATGGATTTACAGCACACGCCGACCAATGCACTTGAGATAAAGAGATTTCACCTTCACCAAATAACTCTTCAAAAACACAATTTTGAAGTGTACACACATCTCCAAACAAGAGAGCTTCCACAATCTACCATACACCAAACTGCGTGCAAGTTGCCATATCCTGTGCGCTGTGGGAAATAGACTGTATCTCCCAAACCACAACTACAAAAGGGATGCTTTCAAGCCTCAAAAATTCTCTGCATTTTCTACAACAAAATCTCTGAAGACCACAAATTTCAATTCTATGTACCTCTATGTGAAAAATTGGCACGAACAGCAAGCTGCCATGGCCCGCCGACTACGCGAAGGAAGGCTAGTTGAGGGCAAAAAAACTGCATCCAAAAGCATCAAGAAGCCACAACGACCCAAAACCTGCAAATTTCTGATATTTGACTGAAATTTTTTTAGTTTTTACATGAGTTTTAGTTATATACAAGTCTCCCTTCAAAAAACTCACTCACGGGCACTTACAGTTGTCAATAGACTAGCGACTTGCAGTGCATGTACATGTGCTTGCTAAAGCAAACTAAAAAATCCACAAAAAGAAATCCCACACACCCTTTTGACATCGGGCGTCATGTCCATATGTACAAATTTACAAAAAACGGGGTGTCAGAAATGCGCCCAACATAGTTTGCCAACCCCCCAGTCTGTTAGAGCATTCATGCTCAGCAGTAGACTATGCAAAAGCTTATGTACAACATCATGTACAAAGTAATCAGCATCATATACCCTTACCACGATCAAATGGAAAAGTATTATCCCTTGCATCCATCGTGCACACATAATTGCATCCTTTAAAGTCATAAGAACAATCATCAATCACTAGTGAGCTCCAACCATCAACGTACATGTCATACAAACCAAAATACCATGGATAAACATTCTCATCATCATCATGAGATGTATCACTCACATCAAGCCAAGACAAAACATCCACTATATCCATGTCATCATGGCTATCCCAACTTTCCAAGCTTCAATCCTCTTCAACATCCACACATGCATGTGAGGTTTTCATAAGCTTCTTCACCCTTGACAATGCATGGCACACACTAACTTGCATCTCCTCATCCATATCAACTTGTGGGTCATCAAAGCCCCAATCAAGACTACCATCACAATCCACATCACTCAAACCATCCTCTTGCTCACAATGGAAATCATAACTAGCAGGCAACTCAGTGTCACCAATAACATCATCAACATCACAAACATTAATCTCAGTATCCCAAATGGGTCCACATACCCACAACTCATCAGGGTACCATAAAAACTCATAAGATGGAGGAGAGAAAAGATCATCCATAATCTCAATATTCATGTCATCTACCTCACAATCAAAATCATCCAAAGGCATATAACGCAAGCACATAGAGCTAGACAAGTCCTCATCTTTACAATCATTTAGACATGCATCCAAATCAGCTATATCGTTGCCCTCTTTGTCATACATGCACTCCAAGGTCTTTTCTTTCACAATATTGCTTGCACAAAACTCCTCATTAATATATACATCATCAAGAGAGAGAACCTGATCTTCTACATCTGACTCAACCTCATCATCATTACTACAATCATCACTAGTGATAGAGGAGCTCTTGTTTGAAATGCATGAAGAAGTAGACGACTGATTGACATCTTCCAACCACCTTCCTTGCTTCAAGAAATCAACAATGCCTTTCACACCCAAAAATTCAATGCAAGCAACCTTAATGCCCAACCATCCTGAAAGGGTACCAATGAACAAGAAATTCTCTTTCTTTGCATCGAGAACCATATCCTCAAGAACCTCTAGCTCTTGCTTGAGAGAGCAAAACCTCATGTAATGCATGTCCAACTCTTCTAGCCTGCTTAGCTTCAATTGTCTCATCGCATCATTCATCCTCAACAAGGCATCAGTGAGCTTGACCATGGCTGCAATTTTATGTCTACACCATCAAGATTGAAGGTAACTTGAAGCACTCCTTGGTGGCGGGCACCAAAACACTGTTGGGAAAACAAGAGCAAGGGGCACCTCTATAGAAATGTCTCCCAAGAGCGTCGAACACACAAGATCAGCACCACAAATTGTATCAAAAGAACCTCAAAAAAACCACAACTCAAAGACAAGTGATCTCTTGGGAATTTACCAGCACACGCCCACCCAAAAGACCACCATGAAAATTAGGAAGCACTTACCCTGGCATGGATTTACAGCACACGCCGACCAATGCACTTGAGATAAAGAGATTTCACGTTCACCAAATAACTCTTCAAAAACACAATTTTGAAGTGTACACACATCTCCAAACAAGAGAGCTTCCACAATCTACCATACACCAAACTGCCTGCAAGCTTCCATATCTTGTGCGTTGTGGGAAATAGACTGTATCTCCCAAACCGCAACTCCAAAAGGGATACTTTCAAGCCTCAAAATGTCTTTGCATTTTCTACAACAAAAGCTTTGAAGACCACAAATTTCAATTCTATGTACCTCTATGTGCAAAATTGGCACGAACAGCAAGCTGCCATGGCCCGACTATGCGTAGGAAGGCTAGTCGAGGGCAAAAAAACTGCATCCAAAAGCATGAAGAAGACACAACGACCCAAAACCTGAAAATTTCTGATATTTGACTGAACGTTTTTTAGTTTTTACATGAGTTTTAGTTATATACAAGTCTCCCTTCAAAAAACTCACTCACGGGCACTTACAGTAGCCCGACAGCTGTCACTAGACTAGCGACTTGCAGTGCATGTACATATGCTTGCTAAAATAAACTAAAAAACCCACAAAAAGAAATCCCACACACCCTTTTGACATCGAGCGTCATGTCCGTATGTACAAATTTATAAAAAACGGGGTGTCGGAAATGCGCCCAACAACGTAGATCCATGGATCGAAGAGTGGTAGACTCTCAAGTTGGGGATCCGAAAGTTGAGATTCCCAAGGAAGGACTTCACGTCCAAGAAATAAGAGTTGTTTTGCGGCAAGAGGTCTCTAGAAACAAAGTTGGAAAAGATTTGTAGGGATGCCATGTCCTGAGTCTGGAAGGTGAGCTCCAGAGGCGAGAACCTTGGTTCTTGAGGATTTGGAATAAGAAACAAGAGTTTCTTGGAATAGAAGTTTTCCCTAGGAATAGGAAGCTAAAGCTTTCAAGAACCGTCAAGTCTTGTTCTAGATCGAACATGGTAATACGTTCGGTTCAAGTGCATGTTTAGACTTCTCTTCAGTAATAAAGATACTATTACGGGGGGACCATCCCATCTTCTAGTCACTAGTACTGTGTCAATCTTCTCTCTCTCTCTCTCTCTCTCTCTCTCTCTCTCTCTATTTCTTTCTATATCCGGCTGAAAGCATGCAATGGTGGTACAAAAAGGACTATCCTTGACACAACATGGGCTTGGTGGTTCATTTGTGTATAAATTGGACCTTTTAATTTGGAATGGGGATGGGCTATATATTTCTTTGTTTTTAGATGTCTCACTATTTGGAGGGGCCACTCGAAGAGAGGAGGTGGGGGGAGAGGACTAGATTGACATTATGGTTATTGGCTTTCACGACACCACCTCTCTCTCTCTCTCTCGACACACGGTTGTGTTGCTCCTGTGCACCTTCCGTGCTCCATAGCCATCAAATTTGGGTTGCTCTCTTGTTATCTCTCTTTCTCTCTCTCTCTCTCTCCACCAGCAAGTTGAGCCCTGGTTTGCAAAGTACAAATGGATAAGATAATTGAATTAACCAGCCAGTCCATCTCTTTCTCTCTCTCTCACTCTTTGCACCAAAAATATGCACACGAAACCTTGGTTTTAATTGATGTTTATTGACCATTGCTGCATCTCTCTCTCTCTCTCTCTCTCTCTCTCTCTCTCTCTCTCTCGCTCGCTGTGTGTGTGTGTCTCTCGCTCTTTGTGTGTGTGTGTGTGCATGTGTGTCTCTCTTGTTCCTTGCCAATGGACAATACTGCAAGAGTTTACCACTCAGGTGACTCACAGCTATTCTCTTTCAATGCACTGGGATGAGAAGGATTCACGCATGGACAAACATATATAAAACCATCCCATTGTCGGTTCCATTGAGACATGTGTCACTAATCAAGCTTTTCTTTGTGATTATTGGGCTACAAAGAAACGCGAACGGAGAAGGAAAGAACATCATCCTTCTTTTGCACTTGGAGTACCACATCATAATCCCGAGCTACCAATTATTACCAAAAATCCTAGAAGCCACCAAAAAAGCATTGTAAGAAGCTACCCTGAAACCTTAAAAGTACCAATACATTCAAAGTAGTGTCATTACGAAAGAACCATAAACTACCAAAGGGAGTGCCTAAATAGTACCAAATGCTACTAGTTAGTACCAAAAACATTACAAATACAGCAAAGTCCACCAATAAACTACCCAAAAGCAACCAAAACTACCAAAGGAACATTGCTAGATCCACTCCAGAAACTACCAAAACATTACCAAAAACTACCAAAACCTACGTGTAAGGATTTAGTGGTACTAGCAACACAACCAGAACTACCAAAATGGCAGATTTATTAGACTACTAAACTACTAAAAACAACATGATAGAAGATACCAAAACAAGAAAGTATATCCAAAAAAACCCAAAAGATACCAGTATGGACAAAAAGTACCAAAATAACATAGAGAAAATTCAAAAAATCCACGTGGACCTAGCAATCTACCTAGAATATGCAACTGCAATACAGAAGCAAAACCACCAAATTCTGTCAAACTAGCAAAGCAAAATTTATAGATACTAAAAAGTTGCATGCACTACCAAAACCACTTTCTTAAGACATGATAGAATAGGAAAGTTGACTAGGGTCGTTTGTTGTCGCATAGGGTCGTTTGTTGTCGCATGGCATCTTTCAAAAGAATAGGAGCGTGTAGACTTCACAATGATTTCCCCACAATATGGAGGGGCTTGATATACCTTATGGAAGAGGAACCTACAATCTTCAAGGAGTCTTGGGTGCTCTCTCTCTCTCTCTCTCTCTCTCTCTCTCTCTCTCTCTCTCTCTCTCTCTCTCTCTCTCTCTCTCTCTCTCTCTCTCTCTCTCTCTCTCTCTCTCTCTCTCTCTCTCTCTCTCTCTCTCCACCCCAAACTCGGCAAGACCTTGAGAGGTGAAACTGCTTTATCTCCCGCACAATGGAGATTGCGGTCACAGGGCTGATTTTGAGCTTTTTTTGCTTCATTATGTGCCTTTATTGGCAGTGCGAGCATCCATGTGGCATCTGCCACGCTTGCCTTGCAGACGCTTCATTCACAAAAGGATGCCTTCAAGCAAAGAGTTCGGCAATCAGAGACTACCCTCAGGATGTTGCCTGGCTTGAAAATTATGATCGAGCTCCAACAATAGGCATCAATAGCAGAGCCATTACACATGGTCAATTTGAGATCTTGAAGATGGATAGAGGAGCGCTTCATTGATATGGTGCTGATGAGCTCATGAGCTACCCGGGGTAGTAACCATGTGCAGGGTTGCAGAGATGCAAGGTGCAATGGACAGCTTCAACATGGCCAGCGTTGGCGGGAATAGCCTGCATAGATGCATTATAAAACATGCCATCCTAGTCCATAGATTCCCCAGCGAGCACACAGGTAGTTGACAAACGTCACACAAGGTACGAAAATCCCATGCACGTTTTCTCACACAGTAGGCATTTCCTTTAAGCAAGACGTCGCCTTTCCTTTTTGTCAACTTGCCTCCTTCCCCACTCGTGCCATGTGGCTTTACCTAAAAATGGATCTCCATAATACAGTAGGATAGATACTTTAGAAATTATCACATGACATATTTTATGATAGATGACAATCGAATATCTTGATGAGTAAAATCTAAATGAGGTGAGTATGAGTGCAATTTTACGAAGAAATCATATCTTTGAGGCATCTTTTGAGGTGCCATGTCTTTTGCTTTGGTGCTTTCACTAGAAGAGGCACATATGTTGGGTTTTCTCTCTCTCAACTATCAATTTTATCTCTGTCAATAGAACCTAGCTCCCCCCCAACACACATGAAGGCATGCATAGACATCACTTGAGTGTATCGTCTCTCCCTCACTCCCTCTATTTTGAAGAGCATACCTTCTTCAGATGGCATGTCAGAGCTCTCTCTCTCTCTCTCTCTCTCTCTCTCTCTCTCTCTCTCTCGTGTACATGAAGAGAACTACATGAGTGCAAGCCCATGTTGCTATGTGTGCACATTGATGTGGCTTGCCAAGTTGTGTGCAATGCTAGTGATGAACTTTGGGTGGAAGGTGGGTTTGCTAGCAACGAGCAGTGGGGCAGGTAGGGACGGCAAAGCAAAGGTAATGCTTAAAGATGTGGAAAAAAGGGGGTGAGTAAATATTTTAGAGAATCTTGAAAAGTAATGAATTTCTTTACTAGTAATCCAAGTAGGGGGTACAACTGCGGAAAATTCATAAAATACCTCATTAGGAGGGTCTAGTCGATTGTGAAATTAGAAGGCTATTCGTTGGTAGAAAGACAAAAATGTAATGCACCAAAGCGATGCTACAACGCACCATAGCCAATGAGTAATAACTCGCCATAAGGGAAAATAGAGCCATTCCATTAGCACTCTCCATAATGTACTCTAATTTATATGATGTGGCAGTGACAAGTCTTATGCACGAGTAGTAGTCATTTTTCAGTCAAGTGGATGGAAGAATAGAAGGATATTGTGTGCCACTAGATATCCCAGATGTAACAAGACTTGATTTTGAGGTGTTGTAGTAATAAATTTTGTTTTCTAGGAAGTTTTTGTCATTTTAAAGTTAGTCCACTGTGTAGAAGGATGTGTGGATTGTTTTCGTCCGATAAAATTTTTTGATCCAGAAGGCACTTTCTGGGGCATTTTTGAAGGCGTTAACGTGGGATTTTGAAAAAGTGATGTATGAAGCGATTGAAGCCTGCGTTATAAGGAACAACTTTGGTTCTTTGAGTCTTTAGAGATTTTGATGTTTTGATGCTTGTTGAAGGCGAAAGATTAAGAAAAAAGTTGGATTTGCTGTTTTTGCATCATTTTTGTAGAAAATGCTGTTTTGCAGGTTGATTTTCAGCAAATCGGAGCAGGCTATGGAAATTTTCCATCACATAGCCGTCGAAGAGCGCAGCGAAGGAAATAAGATTGTATGAGACGGACTTGGGCTGTTTTGGCTCCGTTTGGGAGTTATGTTCAGTTGAAGACAACTCAAAAAAAAAAAAACAAAAAAAAACTAACCTCTACGGATCGCTTCGCGATCACGTTTTTTTTACCTTGTTCTCGCAGGTATATTGGCGCGCAAGTCGAGTCGACCGAACGCCAAAAATAGAAAAGCGGCTATTTTAAGAGGTCACACGCTTTTGGAGGAGAATAGAAGGACGGGTGGTGCGTTTTGGGGAAATTCACCATTCTCTCTGCAAGTGCGAGTGCGAGTGCGAGTGCGAGTGAGACGCTGCATGCAAGCGAACTGAAGCTCGGGGGTGGTCGGGAGGTTCGAGCTCCGTACAACGGAGTGCGCCCATATATATATTCAATTGCTCCTCTGTTGTATCAAACACTATCAATACAAAGATTTCTTCCTCTATTTTGTTGTCTATCGCTATTATTCGGTTCCCGTGACACCAGAGAATCTTTGATCAAAAGTTGATTCTTGGAGCAAGAAACCCTTCATGCAAGGGCTCACAAAACAAAAATTTTCTACCATGTTGTCCATAGGCGACAAAGATGCCAGGCAGTTTTGGGATCATCTGCAACAAAAAAATGATGGAACTTCTTCCGATGAATCACCAATGATTATAGCTAAATATGATGAACCCTCTGATGGATAGACAAAGTGACTAGATGATGCATCACCCCTTCTTAGCAAGTCTACAATTGATTTCAAGGAGGAGGGAAAATGTTTTTTGATTTTGTTAGTGTTCGATGAAGCCATGCACTTGCTTCACTAGCACACTGGTAACCCTTATTTGAACTCATTCATCCGTACTAGGAGATACACACAAGAAATGTCAGTGTATGGTGTGTGTATGTTGGTGTGCATTGGTGCATCATTGCAAGTAAATACTGCTACAGATAAGGCATGGGATGACCTCTCTCACAGGGTGGCCAAGGGTGCGGGTGCCATCAACCTAGCCCTACCAATACGGTCACCTGTCACATAATATAATTCATAGAACCATTGATAGCAGTTCTTCAAGCCTACAAGATTGTTTGAGGACATAGTGAACCCCAAGTGGTATGTGAGATATGGAAGGCCTTTGTGGTGTGTGTAGTTCAAGAGTGACATGGAGGGCCAAGAGGGCTTAGATGATGAAGCACATTGAATTAGGATGATTTGAGAAGGAAGTCAATCCACATGGTTTTTTTGGTGGAGAGAGATAGAGAGAGAGAGTCAATTATATATAGAGAGTGGTAAGCTACAAGGAAGGAGATGTCGAGAGAGGGAGAGATGTATTACCTATGAGAGTATAGAGAGAGACAAAAATCCTAGAGAGAGTGGATAAATCAAGACTTAGAGAGAGAAAGATAAAAGGAAAGAGAGTGAATAAGAGAGAGATACAAGGTCTAAATAGAAAATAGAAAATTGAAATGCAGAAAAACATGGTGGCAGGAAGCTATGACTGTTGGCGGCGAGGTCTCTCTCTCTCTCTCTCTCTCTCTCTCTCTCTCTTTCTCTTTCTCTCTCTCTCTCTCTTTGTGTGTGTGTGTGTGTCTCAAGGCATTGTAGTAGCTCTCTTAAATGTTTTATTTTCTCCTCTGTATCCATCTTTTTCTTAATCTATCCACACAGAGAAGAGAGAGAGAGAGAGAGAGAGAGAGAGAGAGAGAGAGAGAGAGAGAGAGAGAGAGAGAGAGAGAGAGAGAGAGAGAGAGAGACAGAGCATTCAAGGTGGCACTTTATACACATAGCTAAGAAAATTTGAATATTTTGAATAAAATGTAGAAGTTGTCAGTAGGTAGCGCCATTAGAAAAAAATAAAATGAAAAGGAAGTCAAGAGCCTCTTAAATGAGAGGATCCAATAATAAATTTCAATGCTTCACAGAGTTAAATGCCGTAAAAAAAGTAACAAAAACAAATATAAATGTCTAGCTTTCGACTTCATTAAGGCTTGTTTTAGAAAGTTACAAAATAGAAATTGCATAATTTTGTGAATGTGTTAGGGAACTTAACTAGTGTTTTTGAAAATTCTCTGTGCAATGTTGAATTCAACCAGCTTTGTTACATAGAAACTTATTGATTGATTGGTGGGTGTGTGTGTGGAGAGAGAGAGAGAGAGAGAGAGAGAGAGAGAGAGAGAGAGAGAGAGAGAGAGAGAGAGAGAGAGAGAGAGAGAGAGAGAGAGATATTGATGCTAATTCGGTCTCTACTATAAAGGTCAAGACCATATCTAGCAAGCAAGGAGTTAATTAACCTACTGACTAGTATTCTGGGCTAAGGCCTCAAGAAAGTGGTTAAGATTACCCTATGATGAATCCTCATCACAGAGTACTGCTTCCCTCACAATCCTTTGAAGTTGAAGAGAGTTCTCTCTCAAAGCCTCACCACCATCAACACCCAACAACTTCACAATCACTCTCTCTACCTCCTCTTTCTTCAAGGAGGGTGCCCTCAACTGTGAGCTCCCTCTTGAAGCTGAGCGCCACTCGCCAAACATCCATTATGTATTTCAATTTCATTTGCTGCTCTAAGAGCCCGACATGCCAAGCAAGCATTGGAACACCACCACTAGTCCCTTCGAGAATGGAGTTCCATCCGTAGTGCGTGAGGAATTCAGTGACACTTTGATTCGATAGAACTAGTAGTAACTGAGGAGCCCATGACACAACCAATCCTCTATGCCTAGTTCTCTCTTTGAAGCCTTGTAGATGTGCAAGGGTTGCTCTATCCACATCCACTCGGAGAACCGAGAAGAATGGATGTCCACTTTCCTCCACTCCGGTGGAAACTTCTTCCACCTACAACAAAGTCATTGTAGACAACATCATCATCATCATTATGAGACTAAGAGACATCATCATTATCATCATTAACTTTGTCGTTGATTACAACATCATCATCAATGCCATCATGAAAATTTAATTTTTCTACTGCCAAGTGACCTAGGTTACCAACTGATATGTACAACGCAAATCGATCCTCCTGCTTGTATAGCCACTCTTGGAAGCCCATATCCTCGGTCCAGAGGCTTGTCCCCATCGCCGGTGCCATATGCATTTGTCCAGAGAAGAATGCAGGTGGAAGAAACGGTCCCACCGGCCAAAACTTGGCCCCATGCACTCTTGAAACACATGCACGGCCTCTGTGTCGAGCTCATAAGCGGTGTTCCCAAGTCACCATTTTGCTGATATGTAGAAAAGTTTAACACATCAATGAAGAAATCATTCCTTAAAGAACAAGCTAAAGCTCACGTTGGCATTCTAAAACAAAATGAGAAAAAATTACATTACCCCATCTATTTTTACTATTGACTAGTAAGGCCTTCGACCATCTCTCTCTCTCTTTCTCTCTCTCTCTCTCTCTCTCTCTCTCTCTCTCTCTCTCTCTCTCTCTCTCTCTCTTGTCATTGTGTAGTCGGAGCCACAGGGAACACTACAGGTTGAAGCAACCCTCTCGTTTTGTCATTGTGTAGTCCGAGCCACGGGGAACACTACCGGTTAAAGCAATTTCAACTGCCACATGTGCAAGGGGGGTGAATCCCTCCCCTTTTTATAATAGTATAGATGAGTCAATTCTTGTTGCGAAATCTAAGACTTTACTTTCATTTTCCCTTCCTTGGATTGCTGACGCCCCAACAGATCACCTGCAATGAGCCTGCCAATGGCACAAATCAACAGACAACCTCCCCTCCTTGAGATGCAGATGCTTGGTGTGGCATGATGCACTCTTGAACTATTCTAGGAGCTGTCTTGGATTGTGGGAATACCCTTCAACTACGAGAGTGGTGCACTAATTCCACCCTAAAACTGTTGGAGCCAGCATGGAGCTATGTGTTATGGGCACAACGGAATGCATGCACAATTTTCACCTTATGAGCCATGGCTTGTTGCACTTTGAAACTACGGAATGAAGGGGGTACTTAAAGACCGCCCCACTTTCTTCCATGTAATTTTGACCATGGTTACTACTTTTCTCTCACCAATTCATTGACCTCAAAACTTATCATCATCAGTTGTGCACCTTCACTATCCCATCTGCTTTGCTTCTCTAGCAAGCATATCTTATTTTCCCCTTTATGCTCCCCCTTTTTCTCATGCCATCTCTCTCTCTCTCTCTCTCTCTCTCTCTCTCTCTCTCTCTCTCTCTCTCTCTCTCTCTCTCTCTCTCTCTCTCTCTCTCTCTCTCTCTCCCCCCAGCACCTGCAACATCTCAAGCAAAAGGGTTTAAATCCCATCACCTGCAATAGCAGCGAATGATCATGCATGGCGCATTAGTATAATGCAGAGTAGCCAGTATGGGCATGATCTTGACAGCCTACTACAATGGTTTCTTGGGGAGATCACTATGCGGGATGAGTGGGCAAGCCATTGCGCAAATCATGGACATAGTGGTGTAGTTAGTGGCTTGCCTGAAGGATCGGGACTCTTTTGCAACATTCTACAAAAGGACATTGGCTGGTAGGCTTTTGTTAAACACGTGTATGATTGGTCATGAGTGCGCTTTCCTCACGTGTATAGAGATGACCAAGATAACACGGATGCACCTGTGAGATAGAAGTGCTACATCCACACGGTGAGAGAGAAGAGAGGAGAAGAGAGAAGAAATACACAAGCACTAGGTGCAATCTCCCCCCATGCAAGAGTGAGAATTTCCCTCTTGCACGTATTTTATTTATAGATTCTTCAATGCTAAAAAATGAATACACATTGGTCGGCTGGCACAAATGATGCTCCTAATGAGCACTTGAGTAATAATGTACATATCCCTTATCCATAATATACTCCGGGATTGGAAAAGAAATTGCCCTTAGTTTTGCGAGGTACAAAATTGGTGGGGTCAAGTGTGAGGTACAAGATGCTAGGTACATGCCTGATCCATAGCACAATGAGTAATTGAAAACCAAAAGAGTAACAATGATTAGTAGGAAGAAATTTAAAAGTGTAAAAATGTGTAACATGCGTATGGTGTCATGGGAGTGTTGAAAACAAAGTAAATGTGCATAGATGCAGAGTGCAATATTGGTCAGAAATGTGGTTTCAAATAGATCACCATTTGTTAACCTTCCAGCTTTCCATACCAATCCATCATATCCTTTCATATCAATCCATACCAAATGTTGTCGTCCAGTTCCACATATAATGTAACTATGGAGAGTCTTGCCTCACTAGGCGTAGGCACTCTAGTACACATGTATCGACATCCAAAAATTTCCATGATAGTATTGCAAAGTGGAGAGTCCTACCTCACGAGGCGTAGGCACTCTAGTACACATGTCAATAACCATAAGTATCCATAACATGGTGTGGAGCAGAGAGTCCTACCCTCTTTAGGTGTAGGAGCTTTAACATGTGGACAAATTTTTCCAGTCCAATGCAGTCTAACCAATAAGATCCTTTCTATAACAATGCACAATGTCTCAACTAGTGTGGTGGGAGAAATTTCAAATTACTAGAAGGAAAATAGTGTTTCTCATGTATGAATCTTGCTAATACAAAGTGAAGAGGATAGTGAGAGTTGTTAAGGTTAGTCATGACACAAGTTAGCCATCTAGTATTACATAGAAAGAGCAACTAACTAGGGGTAATTGAAATGATTTTTTCTAGAAGGATATTATCAAAATGTATGAAGAAATTGCATATCATAAGATTCTTTGATATGATAGCCTTGTATTTAACTCTATGTGCAGAGGTACTTCTGAAAGACAAAGCACTAAAACATTTGATGTATCAGGGTGGGTTCATTGTCTTATCTATGCACTCAATGCTTTGGAATATGCTCAGCAGATTGATTGATTTCTTATGAAAGCCCTCAATGGGGAGCATCGATGTCAAGCTACCTGTTTATTATCTATGTATGTCCTTCTTGCATATATTTATGACAATGGAATCGTGGTTCAACGCTTTTTGGTCATGCCTGTTGGTACTATGGAGGGTAATATAAACCTGGGGTGCAAATGGATGTCTACAATCAAATGTAATATTGATTGGGAGACCGAGAGTATCACAGCGCAAAAACCAACTCAAAACCTCTTCATAACACAAAAAACAACAAAATATTGTCAATCCAAAAAGTCACAACATCCTTGCCAGTAGCACAACTCTCTAGAGATTCAACTTACATGGCTATGACAAACAATGCTACATCAAAGGCTCCACCTGATCTGACCAAGGGCACATATCAATGGATCCCCAAGGTATTGTTATCGGACCACCCTATGGTTCAAGTTAATTCACAAAGGAAACCTCAAAGGAAGGTGTGCACTCAAGTTAAGAAGGTGAAAACCAAATCATGTCGGATTCCTAAACAACTTTTAGAAGCCCAAGGCTACTATGATGGAAATTATCAAATTTGGGTACCTAAACATAAATCGTGTCCTTCCCTATCCACTAAAAAACCATGCGAGTCAAACCTTGTGATTCCAAAGCCGATGGAAGACCTTGGAAAGGGAAAGATCACAGAATGATACACACCTATTCCAGAGCTAGTTTGGGTTCCAAGGCAAAACCAATCTATTCGGCTCTGCTCAAGAAAGGGGGAGTTCCATGGAGCTTCTAGCTCCTCATGTAATGCATCCATAGAGGTAAAATATTCTACACAACCTCCACCTACCATAGGCAGCCTCCATGAAGCTACAAAAGATTCGACACCTCCCATTGTTCAATTATTACCTGATGCACTACTTCAAGTTCGTTCATGGGAGAGTACCTTACCACCCTTGTAGCTCGATGAGGCACCCAAGGTAATAGAGAACTATTGGCTAAAATCCTCACCTATCACCTATGGGAAAAACTGGTTCCAAAAGGTGATGACATCCTTTGAAAGTATGATCTACCCAAGGAAGAGGGGAGTCTTCATTCACGTCAGCCTATTGAATTATTTTCCTCTTACCCTTCTTTCCCTGACCCTTGATCTTTCCAATTTTAGGGATTGTATATATACAAATATATAGTAACTAATCACCCTAGTTAAAAAAAAAACAAAATAAAAACAAAAATAGTAAAGAGCAAGAGCAATTAGTAAACAAGTGTGCACAATACAGATGTCAGATTAGGTACACTGAAACAAAAACCTATGTCATCAAACACCTAACCATCCTCTATTTGTGTTCATAGATATGGTTGATTCTTACGAATATTCTTTTTACCTTTTCCAAATAATGCATTTATGTTATCCTCATATTTCCTGTGAATGGGTTTCGATTGAAACACTCGCTTGTGAGAGAAATGTTGAGGAGTTAGAATGGTTGGTCTACCTCTTGACTATTCTACATGGAAGAGGACAAGGACGATAATGGTGATTGGACAAACACGACACACGGCCTTACCGAAGAGGATTGCACCTACCTTGATGATGAGGATGGAGGATTAGCCGTAGAGCTACCGACCAAGCTCTCCAACCTCCACTTACTTTGATCCTCATCACTCAAGTGATGGAGGGTAGGTAGGATTAGTACAATAGGAGTGTTTCTATTTTAGATTTTAGTGATTATCAAAGTTTTTTTTCCCACTGATGTGCCTCTAGAAGCTGGATGTTTGGTGGTGACTATTGTGCAGTTTGTGACTACATAAGGATGCCTTCGAAGGACAACGATAATGGATGTTTACATGTTACAACGGATGTTCTGCTTTTATCTATGCTTTCCACAGTTACATGTTTGCATCTTGTCATTTGAGTTTCTAACAATGCATAAAATTTATGAAGTTGTGACATTTCCAGTTTAGATGCTATAATTGTTTCAAACTTCTTGTACCTTGTTCTTCTCTTTGAGTTTGGGCTATTAGTTGACTTTAAGTAGGTATCAGGACCTTACGCTAAACTAGGTCACTTAATTGTCGACTTTAATTCCTAAATAGTCTATTAATTGTAGTAACTTTAGTAATGTTTTAGGCTATGAAGATATAGTTCTCTCTAGCTTAATCCACCTAAGTGTGACTTTTGTTGTGGAAGTCCATGTGTTAAGCTCGTATTTGAGACCTTGAGTCTCCCAGCTAGTTTATGCTCAAGCTAGTATTTGAGACATCGAGTCTCCCAGCTACTGGTATTTGAGACCTTGAGTCCCCCAACTACTTGTAGTAACTATGAAAACAACAAAAAAGAAAAAAAAAGAGAAAAGAGAAAGCAAATAGCACAAAATTCCTTGTCTTTTATGTTGATCATGCTTAAGTGGTATAAGTGACAAGATCACTAGTCTTTAGACTCTGACAAGCATTCGTAGGGTTTACTCTTTAGGCGACATTTTTTAATTAATGTTGGTCAATCTAGTACTTACTTTAGCCCTAGCTCTTGTGTCTCTTATAGTCAACCTAATAGACCTTAACTCAATTGTATTTCATTCAGGTACTACTCTTGTTCGCACGCCTGCACATGCTGCCTTTGATGTTTCACAATGTTCTTTTTCTTTTGCTACAGGTACTCCTATCGTGGATCCTGATGCTGTAATTTTATATTCCGAGGATGGAATCTACATCAAGAAGGGGGGCATGTTAACCATCGGTGTCCACTTCTAGTAGTCATAGGTTGAGATTGTCGGTCCAATAGGAAAAGGGTAAGAGTGATTGCCTATGAGAGCCGCACTCTAACTAGAACATTCAAGTGTTAGTTGGCTAAGCATGGGCACCGATGTGTGAGAGGGCGAGCTTATATAAAATTCACATAAACCTAAAAATCACTTATTCTCTTATTTGTGCAATTGAAGAGTGCTCTTACTCCATCTGCATCTTCTTCTTCATCTCCTTGTGTGTGTGTGTGTGTATGCGTGAGAGAGAGAGAGAGAGAGAGAGAGAGAGAGAGAGAGAGAAAGAGAGAGAGAGAGAGAGAGAGAGAGAGAGAGAGAGAGAGAGAGAGAGAGAGAGAGAGAGAGAGAGAGAGTGATCGAGCATTGCGAAGGCACGACGAGGAATCCTCCACGAAGGCAAGCATAGGGCGGTGAGTGACACACCCTTGCTCTCTTGAGCTTGCTAGATTAATATGGTTGTGTTCTTTCAGCCATTCGTGGCTCGTACACAGTGTACAGCAAGTCCCTTGCTTTGACATGTGCGACAGATGCACACACACCACCTTCCTCCTCATGTTGTTCTTCCTGCTTATACTCCTCTTTAGTATCATCTTGCTTACGGATCTGATCCATAATGGCTTGATTTACCAAGGTTGTATTATATTCAGTGATCTTATCTTGCAGATCACTCCGAATAGACTTATGGAGTGCCTTCAAATTATCCATATTCAGGGTTAGTTTTCTTTGTGGATTGAGAATATCAGCAAGGTTACTGTATATATATCTCTCTGCAAGGGAATCCTTTAACATAGTGTTCATTGGTAGATGTTCGTTGAAATCTGCAAGCTTTCTACGTAACAGAGTTTTAAATCTGTCAGCATCTCTCAAAGCATCTTCCTTCTCTTCATTCAGCGCCAATTTTTGGTTTCTAGTTTCAGCGTCTTTGTCTGCAGCGCCTTAATTCTTTGAGTTGGCTGATTCTCAGCAATAGCATTCCTAACACTACAAGAGGTTGTGTGCACTTGTGACATTTTTAGCGACAAAAATACATTGGGTTTTTATACTCTTCGACGTCGCTAATAGCGTTTCTACGAGAACATCGCTATGAGCGTTGCTAAAATCTTTGCTATATGCCTCTCTATAATTGTTGCTATATAGCAACGCATATACCAACACTTATAGCAATGCTTACAGGCTACGTATAGCGATGCTCATAGCGACGTTGCAGAGCCTTATATAGCGATGTCCGAGAGTAAAAACTTTTGGTGGTAGGGCATTGAATGCCCTACCACCCATCAACCATATTGAATGTTTCAATAATAGAGTAAACCTAAATGAATCCAAGATAAGCCCAGTTCCACCTTTGAAAGAAATTGCAAGGTATAGACCCAAAGTAGTCACCCACAAGACAATATAGCCATTAACTCCATCATCCATAGTATTGTTTGCAGAATAAAGATACAAAATTGACAGTTACAACACCATTGTCATTATTGAGAAAATATACATGGTTTTCCAATAGCTACAAAAAGACGTATACACATGATCTTATTATACATATGCTATGACAAAAGGAAACTAGTGCTATCTAGCTACAGCTAGACTGATGTCGTCTAATCAGATGTCTCATCGCATCCAAGCAGCGTATCTGTTGATGTTGCAAAAAAAAAAAACAATAATACAGCTTTCTCTAAGTATAAATATATAATTTACAAAACAATACAACAAATAGAAAAGAGAAAACCCTAATACTAACCATGCCGCCGTGAGAACTCAGAATGTCCATCAGGCCGTTTAAGCCCTTTTTGCCTGTGTACTTGCGCTCGTACGATGTGGGGTCACGTCCTGTCATCAACCATTGTTCAAAACATATAAAGAATCCATTATGCTAGAATTTAAAAGTACAAATAGACGTAACTATCAAACCTAAAGATCAATGTAAAAACACTTACAAAATAGGCCTCAAATGATGCTCACTCACCGCTCCCCAAGTGGTGCGAGCTCCCTGCCTCTACTCGCGCTTTGGGTGCCTTCTTTTGTGGCTTCCACTTGTCAGGATTCTCGTGTGCTGTTCGCTCCACATTCTTCCAGTCTTCTTTGGCCAGTCAATGTGGTATGTTCCACCCATGCTTTATTGATTTTTGCACTTTAGAACGCTTGTGCTTGCAGTATTCACGCATTCAAACCTTCATCAGGTCTTCATTGAAGCGGTCATCCCGTGTTGACATAAGAAACTTTTCATGCAGCATGCTGATGACTCTCTCTTTTAACTCACTTGGTACTTCACTCTAGGTGTTTAGTATGTAGTGTCTAAACACCTGAGAGCAAAGACAGTGTATGTGAGAGATCACCTTCTTGCCTTCATCATCCAAGATGATGCCGTCGCTGAAGTGGATGGAGTACGACAAGCCCTCTCGCCTGTGACGCAGGAACCTGGGTGTCCCGGCAGGGGTTCTCTAGAGGCATGTCGATGGGGGTACAATCGTCAGGTGTCTCCACTAGATTCTAGGCCCCGAAGCGAGGAGTGTCGACTACAGTGACTCCAGGACGAGAGTAGGTAGTAGTGTGTAGCCATGAATGGCCACCGATAGCCGTGCAATACCTGGCATAGATGGGGATTCCATGGATGGTGTGGGGGTAGGCAAAGAAGCGGAAGGTACAGAGCCTCATCGGACACGAGGCAGTGTTGAGGCATCAACGACAGCATCCCCACAACAACCACCATCGCCACCACTAGAGTGTTAGTGCCTAGACGAGTGTGAAGATTGTCTCGTCAACACCAAAGCTTCGGAGCACGCTAAATGCTCCAAAACAGAGGGAGACGCTAAATGAGTAGAACGACGTGATGGTGCTCCAGAGCAATGATGATCCTCGTACCAATGCCTTTGCTGGGGTGACAAAGAAAAAAGAAACTCATCATCATCTATACTTGCATTAAACACACGAATATTTAATCTTAATATTGAATGGAGAAGAAAACATGGACAAGTAGAGAGAGAGAGAGAGAGGGGACTCATAAAGGGGGAGGGATTCCTGTGAAGTTCTTGTCAATTTGTCTCCTGTGTGCATTCTATGTATCTTGTAAAAGCACTGTGATCCGAGTGCGATGGACACTGAGGCTGCAATCGTGAAGGAGGTGATCCATCTCTACACATAGATGTTGCTCACCCCTCCACTAGATCTAGTTGATTGGGTGAAAGAGACGCTAAGAAGCAGAAGTAGTGCTTCTTAGCATCTCTTTCACCTGATCAACTAGGTCTAGTGGAGGGACTAACAACATCCATGAGCAGAGACGGATCATCTCCTTCGGGATTGCAGTCTCAGTCTCCATCACACTCGAAGCACAGTTCTCGTTGGCATATCAGACTTTCACGACACACCGAGGAGTGTCCCTGCTTGTGAGAACATACGTGGAGCATATGTACCTGGAGTGGATGCAATGACCATTAGGCACAATTTAAATTTCTCAAGTATAGCCACGTGAATACAATATATATTATAAAACGGAGAAAAATTGTTCAAATACAATGTTTATGGCTTTAAGAGGTCTCTCTCTTAGCTCAACATAACTCCCTATATCTATATAGAGCTCTCCATTTAGAAAGATGTCCTCCGTTTCATTTTGTAGATCCTCTACATGCACCCCATAGAGAGTAGCAGCTTGATGCTTGTCTAGCAGCACCTCAGCAGCTTCTGACTAAGTATCTTCTCCAATCTCCTCCATTGATGCCGCTGTGATTGGCACATGGTAGCCCTCATACGTCCGTGCACTACTAGGGGCTACCTCTATGACGTACCACCACTTTGATGTAGACTTTGTAGAATGAAATATCACCTGCTAGAGCCACATAACTTACATGAGAGCTTCCAAGCACATAACTTCTAAAACTTGATAGCTTCCAAGCACATAACTGACTTGTTCACAATGCTCGGGCAGTACGAAAGTGTCTCTTAGGTCGGTCCATTTTTTTAGATGAATCCACCTCAAGAAAACCAGACTCTCCTTTGTGCACAGTAGCGTTGCAACCCTCCATGTTTATCTTGAACCATTGCACGTCAAACAAGTCGACAAAAAATCCTCTATGAATCGATCCTCAAAATATCTTGAAGGGTGCCAAAGTAAGTGAGTTCCGCGACCATAGGATCCGTTGTTGACTAAACTGTTCAAATTTTTCCATGATTACATAATCTTGAGTAAAATGCTTTTTGTCGATTAGTCCACCCTAAAATGTCGACCTTTATACCATGATATTGTGTATGACTTATACTACAACCAACAAAGATTATGAGTGGCCTTCAAAACATCTAGAAAGTCACTAGTCGTGCATTGCAAACTTACCTTGGTTATGCAACCCCGAGAGTACTTGCACTCCTCCTCAGTCACTTCTTCACCGCACTATTGTGCAGCGCACTATTGTGCGCTCTTCAATTGGTTGTGCAACCATCTTAAGATCATGAATGTTGGTAGGCTCTCTAGATCCGCCAGATAATGCATCGGTGGTCGTCTTTCCCATCTCCACTCGATCCGTGCCCTTTGCTACTCTTTCTTTGCATCCTCGTATTGTGAAATCTACTTTTGCATCACTGGATTGTGAAGCATGCAAAATCGATTGATTTTAGCCTCTAGATATTCTGTCATCTTCTTCTCAACACCGAGATTGCACATGAAAATCCCAGATATGCGCTCATTATCTATGGTTTTCCATAGCGTGTCCAGGGCTTTATCAAATCTATCTAACCACTCTCCAATGTAAACTAGGGACTCTGATACTAGCCAACCTTTTGCCATATTACCCTTTGGACGTGCCTTTTGACGCACATATCCCTTAAGTGTTTTCATGAAATGTTCTAAAAAGAACATCCATCTGGAATGTACTATGCCAGCTATTTCCACCTCATCAACTATGTGAACAAGAAGATGCACCTAAATGGTTAGCATGGTAGTAGGAAAGTGTTTCTCAAACATGTACTCTGCAGCGTTTAGTTTGGCGAATGGTATGGAGTCTACATTGATCTCCTTTTGTGAGATCCATTGCACCAACTTTGCAAGTTTGTAGATTGTGTTACGAACGTCAGGAGACAAACATCCCTCAATGGCCATCGATAAAATAAACTACAAAACACGTCTACCAATGATATTAAAGTCCACACACATATTTGTTACAAAATTCCCAATATGATATATTCCACTTCAAACATACCTAACACATTTTATGTCAGTCGTGTGACTTCAAACTAGTAAGCTTTCCTTCTTTAGTGAAACACGTCCAGAGTGAGTGCATTACGCCAGTGGGTGTCCGCATAGATCAAGTGGTCTCTTTTACTTTGCATTCTTGGGCTCTTGTCAAAATCCATGGCACTTTAGGGAGTTTTATCGATCCATCATATGCTGTCTGCGGCTAATATTTCTCCATACGATGCACATTTCTAAGGTCAAAACTGGCTCCCAAAGTATATTTCTTGCTGGTCAGATGGTCCCATAGCAGATTACCCACATTCTTGAATATGTGAATTGGATCGAACAAGTGATTGATCATGAGTCATGGCCAAAGGTAACTCGTACCATACAGAGAGTCTCTTCATCCCTGGGGGAAAACCGTCATACATCTCCTTCTGCTCTAACCATGCTTGTGCAGACATCCTTGGTGTCTCTCTTACCAAAAATCCATTACGTAACACATGATTCTCTGGAAGATACACATGATGACCTTCGTAGATTTCCTTCTTCAATGAGGGAGTCCGATGTGCATTCAGTCAAGGTCCACATGTGACACATGCGCTGTATCCGCTTGTTTGAAGCCCTACATGTATACACATGACAATGGACAAGCTTGAGAAAAGCCAAAATTTACAGTGTTTGAGTTTGAGTGTAAATCACATGAGCATTCTGTTAGTCCAGGATAGTCATGCATGGTCCACATTAGAATGCCTTTGATCAAAGCATTCTGTTGACCTGTGTATTGGCTCATATCCATCACTTCTATGCCAATCCACAATTGTTGTAGCTCTTCCAGTATTGGACGAAGATACACATCCATAGTCTTCACTTTATACCACCCCGCCACAATCAAGCTTAGCCGCAGGTGCCCCTTCCTGGTAGTCAAGCACGGGAGAATGTTGTAGTTGACGATGACAATGGATTTATGTTGATCTTTGACCAAATGGATTTATGCCATCCCTAGCCATGCCTAGATGAAAATTTCGAGCTTCCTTATCAAAATACGGCCATGTTTTGTCTATATGTTTCCAGGATGCACAATCTGCACGAATCCGTAGCACACTATCCGAAGATTTATTCTCCTCATGCCATGATGCTAGGGCGCCCATGGACTTACATTCAAATAAATGCTTGATGCAAGGAAGCAGAGGATAATGGTGCAAAACCTTTTGTGGAATTTTTGTTCCATGGAGATCAACTCGATATCTCTCGGAATCACATTTTGGACACTTGTCCATGTCTATGTATTCCCCTCTGAAAATAATGCAGTCACTAGGACAAGCATGAAGCGGATTGTAATCCATCCCCAAGTTTCACAAGATCTTTCTTGCTTCCTCTCAGGAATCTGGCATCACATTATCAGCTGGCAGTATGTGCTCTTTTAGCAATTTACATAGCGAAAAAAAATGCGATACACATGTGTAAGTAATCTATCAGATCATTATACATGTAGAGTTTTTTATTAAAGTAAACACATTGTAATAGATCACATGAAAAGCACTATGATGCTAGTGTCACTCCGTCCAAACTTTATCTGCACGTTTAGAAGAACCAAGAGCGCCTTCAATCTAGACACACGTGCTCCATCATACAATGATGTATCGGCTTCACTTTTCATATCATCATAGATAAGACTTTCTGAATCCATGATCATCTGGATCGTTTCATCGATCTCGGGCTCAAACATTGCCTCATTGGGAATGTGTTCTACATGATCATCCTCCGAGCTGTCAGAGGCTACATCTTGTGGCCTCATGTATATTGCTTGACCAAAGCGCCTGCGAACACGTCTATTGGGTTGTAAGATTGCTACCTGCTGGCCAGTGTCAGAGTTGGTCAAGTTATAATTGGCAACAACTCGATCTATAATAGATGGATCAAATGCGCCAAATTTGCAGACGTGCTACAAAGAAACACGTCTTGTCCATCGCATAGCATGCTTGCATTCACTACTACAAGGACATAAGATCGTTGTTGAGAGATAGGTGTTTCTGTTGGACGGCCCCACATCCTCGTCACCACTCATAATGAAGGTAAGAACCTTATAGCCTGGACATAAATTTAATCTTCTATTGGAATCCTCCATCTTATCTCTCTCTCTCTCTCTCTCTTTGTTCACACTGTAAAATACCTCACATTCTCTAGTCTTTATCGGTCAATGCCTATATTTGTGGGCACGAGAAATCTACACACCCATGTGTACATGATAGTGCATGTAGTGGACAAAAACCCTTTGCCTCTTCTCTACCTGTAGCAATTCACAGCATCTTAACATCTCTTCACAACAGATCTTTGTTTGAGAGACTACTTAGCACATTACATGTTGGCCTCCAATCCGAGTATCATGCCATTGAAAGCTTTCCACTTAAGGTCGCATCCGTAAAGTGGAAGAGAGGGATCACCGTTCGCCTAACTCTAAATTTTTTATCGTAATCCAAAATCTAGAATCTATTATATTATAGTCTACATGCACTAAAATATAACCTAAATCTAATCTAATCTTAAATCAAACATAGATCTAGATCTAATCTAATCTTAAACTCAAAATAAACCTAAATCTAATCTTATCTTAAATCTAACCTAAACGTAATCCAACTTAAATCTAAATTTAATCTAGTTAATCTTAAATCTTGTCTTCATCTTAAATCTCAATCTAATCTAATCTTAGACTCAACATAAACCTAAATCTAATTCAATCTTAAATCCTAAACGTAAATGTAGTTTAACTTAAATCTAACATAGCTAGCTAATCTTAAATCTTACCCTAATTTTAAATTTAACATAATCTTAATCTAAAGTAAATCTAAATCTAACCTAATCTTAAGCTCAACATAAACATAAATCTAAATGTAATCTAACCCAATCTTAAACCTTATTTAAATCTTAACCTAATATCTCTCTCTTTGTTTTCTCCCCTTACCTCTCTCTTTCGTCTTCCCCCCCTCTCTCTCTCTTTGGTTTTTATTCTCTCTCTCTTTCTCTGCCTTTCCTTTTCTCTTTGCTCTCTCTCTCTCTCTCTCTCTCTCTCTCTCTCTCTCTCTATCTCTATCTCTCAAAGACACAATGTGTGTGTGTGTGTGTGTGTGTGTGTGTGGGAGAGAGGGAGAGAGAGAGAAAGAGGGGAAGGGAACAAGCGAGAGAGGAGAGGGAAGGAGCATACCTGGCTCTCCTTCCTCTCCTTGTGTATGTGTGTGTGTGTGGGGGGGCGGGGGGGGGGGGGGGGGGGGGGGGGGGGGAGAAAGAGAGAGAGAGAGAGAGAGAGAGAGGGAGAGCGCGGGTTACCTCTTTTGCTTGAGCAACAAAAACTCAGATCTAAGATCTAAGTTTCTGGCGCTCTCGGTTTAAATTTTACCCCTGTCTCGACGTCGCTATGGGCGTCACTCTGGGCGTCGTTATAGCCGTTGCTATGCAACAAATAGAATAACGACGCCTATAGTGACGCTCATAGCGACGCCGTGGATTTTCACTTTTGAGAGTCGCACTATGAGCGTCGTTAATGTGAAGTACCTCTTGTAGTCTGAGAGAGTGATCAACAAGTTTTTTCTAAAGTTCTAGAATCTGATGTTGATTGCTTCCCAATTCTTCTTTCAGCCTAGCCACTTCTTCACTGGAAACTGATACATCCATTATCTGTTCCAACGAATGGAAGATAGTGTTCCATGATGCTTGGATGATTTCCGAGCAACCATTAACTACTGTAGATGAATCAGATTCAATTGGCTCATAAACCATGACTAGAGCCATATATGGTAATGTTGCAAAATTTGGTTTTTGAAGTACTAATTTTCCTTTGAGAGGGTTATTCTGCAACTGTAACAACCTATCCTTCTTGACCACTGATAAAGTCAGTTCACTGAAAGGAGATCTGGTGATCAGGATGGCAAGTGCTTTGCACTTTTCTTTGCCAGTATCACTTGCCACCTATTCAGTGCTTGTTATCCGTCTAGTTGCTGCTTCTTGCTGGCTTTTTTCAGTGCTGACTACTGCTTGAATCTGATCTTTGGGCATTGGTGAAGTCTAGCCTTCAGAAGATTTTTCACTAGGTAGGGGCTGGACCTGACTCTCAAGTTTGTTCAGTAGACCAGTACTCTATTCTAACAGAATCATGGGCTTCTTTGAGCTACTGGACTTCTTCTTTTGCCTAGTGATGGCCAATTGATTACCTGGGTCCGCTTCATCCGAAGATAACTCCACATTTTCAGTTAATGGAATAGGCCTAGGACTATAAGCCAGCTTTACTCAGGGAAAGGTCTCTAGAGCAGTAGCCTAGTATAAAAACTGTCAGACATACCAAGCTTTGAATAGACTCTATGACTTCAGTAGCAGTCTGATGTAAGACGTTGTGAGATTAAATTTGGCATAGATTGATTTTGTCTTTATCATCTACCCTTTTTTCCAGCAGCATTGCAAACAATTTCTCAGACACATATGCCGGATTTTTTTTCAAAATGATAACTTCGGCAATAAACATGTAGGCTGAGGGAACATCCAGTGCAGCTACTGGAATCCCTTGTCCACCAACCTTGCTTTTCTTTCCAGCTACTTCATCTTCCTTAAGAGCCAGACTGATCTGGTCTGCAGATGCTGTGTTGGGCTTTTTCTCGTTGGGCAATCTAAAGGCGTAAAAGCAATCAGGTGTCACTATTATTTAATTCCCATTAACAGTGGCACTGACCTGTTTAATAATGGCTGCATCAAAATCAATCTTCGTAGCTTGTATTACCACATGCAGATCCCATAATTGCAACAATGTATCTGCCTACTCATTAAACACATATCGGTGTATCTTGCTGTATGGAATGAGTGGTAGGGAGGCCTGAATAGAAGTATGAGTGCCGCAGTCTCATCCATTGTGTCATAAATCTTCTCTATCATTTTCTTGCGACCCATATACTCTAATGACTACGAAGCTGTAGACAAAGAAGACTTACTTGTGTATCCTAACCTGCAACGAGGTGTATCAGGTAGTGTCAGATAATGACAAATAGAATCTGTCAACAAGCAGGGTTCAGGTTGGAGTGAAGAGTTCTCAAAGCTTGATGATGGCAAGTGCGTGGCAGCAAGTAGTCATCGCGCATGAGACTTGTGAGGAAGAGTGCCCACATGTCTCATTGTTATACGTTGTCAAGAAGTGCACAATGCGACTAGGAAAGCGCTGGGTGTGTGACTGTGAGGACTCATAGCAAAATCAAGCAAGGCATAGATGATGTGAAGCCAAAAACACACTAAAAAATAATAAGACTCCAGCATGAAATCTCCACTTTAAAAAGTAACCAGTACTAACTCAAAACTCTTGTGTGTGTGAAGATTAGGCTCCCTCCCAATTTCACAGATGTAGTGCTCATTTGACCTGTTAAAATCCCTATAATGACGCTCAATTCCTCATCATGACCATTTCATGGAAGCTTCAGTACTTCATTGGAGAAGACCAAGTAGTTATTTGAGGAGGGGAAACCCTAATTGGAGGCCTCACAACCTTAACCATCTAGTGAAAGCAGTAAGGGACTGCACTAGCACCCTGTAAAGGAATGGCTGTATCTCCTTGCTCATATGCTCAAATAAGCTCGTTCTTGGCTCTAAAATTTCCCACACAGCTAGCAACATCGTTGATGTGGCATTTTGAGATATTTTTAGGTTATTTTTAACCATTTCTATGTCATTTTTAGCCATTCTTTTGCCCAAAAATGCCCCTTTCTGTCCGTAAAAAGCTCAAACGACATGGGAGAAATCCCTAAATTTGTGGGAAAATCCCATTGGGTTCAAATTTCATGTTGAACCTCATTTTTCCACTTGGTAAGCACTTTGGACACACCTTTTATGTCCGCGTACGGAACCTACTATTTTTTGTCGAGATTGCCCGCATTGAGCTTTCTAGGCAAAACGAGCGTGCCACTTTGAAACACTTGAAATTTTTACATTTCTAAAGCAAAACAGGTATAGATTTATGTGAAAAAGCATGCCATAGTGCCACGTCTAGGGCCTCGCCTACCTGACAAGGTTTGTACACGACTGCAATTGTGGCATCTATTTTCGTATATATCATACTATGTACATTATAGCATTCGATCCCACATAACAAAAGAATTGAGAGTGAGGTAGATATTTAGTTTTCACATTATGCATGTGCCATGGCACGACATCCACCCCCTCTAAACCTGCACATCCTCCAGCATGTGCCACATATATCTTTTGCAGGCTCATTCCTCATTTAAGTCAACATACATATCAATCTCATCATCACTTCCAGTAAATTTTAACCCATCATCCTCTTGTTCATCATCCACATCCATACCATTTTCATCAAAGACTTCATAGATACTTTTCTATCAATCAAAGGGATCTGTATCACCTCTTCTTGTGAATAACTTGATTCTTTTCCCTGCGATGGGAATATTCATTTTTGTCCCATCTAGTTCATGCAAGGTGTAAGTTGCAGTCCCATGTACATGTTGAGAGGCGGAAGTGAAAAAAATAGACCCGGTGGCCTCTACACCAAGACTATGCACAATGGACTCATCATGGGGAATACACAATAGGGGAACCACCTAGCAAGATATGCGGCTAGGACGCATACATATACACAATGAAGCATGCCATGGAAAACAATTTCAAGATCCACGCCCAAATGTGGAATGGGGTGGTCGAAGAATAAGGTGAGAGGAGTGGTGAATGGTCTTGTTACTCGTGCATGTTAGTAAGGAAGATAATGAGGTAGGGAAAACTTGCGAGTATGCTCACTTATCATACAAGATGTGGCGAATCCGCACACCTCAAGATGGAAGTAGCAAGATGATAGGAATATGAGAGGGAGAGAAAGTGTCTGTGTATATGGTGGCGAATCCGCACACCTTTACATAAGCAGAAAAAAAAGGCAAGAAACAAGCATATACCATACTCACTATGAGATGTATCCAAAGCGACACAAAGTATGGAACCAAGATGGAGTGTGTTGATTGCTTGCAAAAGATGAATACAATAGGTAGCGTATGGCAGGAAAATGAGAAGGGGACAAGATCCTAGGAGACATAATGGAGATATGGGAGTTGATGGCCAGGAATATCATGAGTGTGTCCACCCTTCTTCTTCTTGAAATTGTGCCTTCAACCCTTAATTACAAGTGGTGTGGAGCTATGGTGCTTATCTTTTGTGCATGGTGATGGTGATGATGATGGTGTTGTGATTATGTGATTAGGGTTCATGCTACAAGCATGTAGCACAAGAGTGTGTATATATAGGTGTGTGTGTGCTCTCATGGACTCCTTATATAGGGAAGGAGGGATGGTTTTAGCAATATTTCTAATTGAGGTGAGTGTCCCACTCTGGTGACTAGGACAATGGGGTGCATGGCACTGTGGCTCCCATCTTGTCTCCTCATTATTTAAAATACCAGAGTCAATAGAGAGAGAAGAAGAGAGAATGTGGGTAGGATGTAGAGGATAGGAGATATTTACAATAGTCTAGCTTTGGCTAGACATAAGCTTATTAGGGAGAGAAGAGAGAGGTAAGAAAATTATAAGAGAGGTTGTCGAAGGTGGATAATTGTTGATGAGGATGGATCCTCCAAAAATGGTGATAGAATCACTCTAGAATTGCCAAGACCTCATTAAAAGAGCCTTGTCTCTTGTAATCATGCTTGAAGACTTGTAGAACCATAGCCATTCTAAAGGGAAGAAAACTATGGATGGCCTGTGTCACCATTACATGAGAAAACTGGGGTCCACTACAAATATCATAGCTCCGCATTCCTAACTCCAAAAATTCTCAAAAAAATTGAGCTAAAAGTTGAGATCACGAGATACATCTTTTATGTTGAATGCTCCTTCAGATTCGGGGTTCTTCTCTACTTAAAAAATTCAGCCAAATAATGTATTATTTGTGGCTGCAAAGGTCTTTTGGTGGTCCCCTTTGAGTGGACTTCTCTCTTGCCTTCAAGTGCAAGCTCCTTCATGTGTATGAAAACATGACCTAGAGTTTTGAAAAGATTGGCAATCATCTAGATGGAGGTATTATTGAAATTTGAAAGTGGGGTTGAGGTTTGAAAATGAAAACTAGTGAATAAAATATTTGGTAGGGTGGAATAATATATATACATGAAAAATATATTAGAAAATACTAAAATATATAATGTAATTTAGAATATATATATTTAATATTTAAGGTCAAAAGAGAGATCAACAAAGAAAGCTTACTTATTTATGCTACATCGTGATTGATTAGCATAAGTCTTATTTATTTAATAAAGGCTAAAACTTTTGTGAAAAAGGGAAGAAAAATCAAAAGTAACTTATATAATAGGAAATATTTTTGGTAAAAGAGAAAAAAAATATGGGGGGTTCCCATGCATGGAAAAGCATGCCTCATTAGCTCTCTCCCTAAGGCTAGAGGTATTCATGCCTCTAGCATTGTACTTGATTCTTCTTCAATTGAGGTGGAGGAGTCTCCCTCCTCGGGGATTTCCATCATAGGTGCTTGATCAAATCTCATAAAGTACTGCTTTAACCTCCATCCATTGACACGTGTTTTGTGGAGCCTACCATTTGCATCCATCAATCGGTAATTGCCATTGGCGTAGCGCTTTCTAATGACAAATGGCCCCTCCCATCTGGGTGAAAACTTTTTATCCTTCCTAGTGTCAAACCTGTTATCATACCGTAGGACCAACATGCCTTTCTTGAGACCTTTTTCCCTAAGTCCCTTGTTGAAGGTAAGTCGACGTTGCTCTGCCTGTGCTGCATAGTAGTTGATAGCAGCTTCTCTGTCTAGTTAAAGCCTCTCTAGATCAAGAATGTGGTTGTGGAGATGAGCATTAGGATGTTCCACCTTCCCAGCTAGCACCCTGAGACTAGCCAATTGTACTTCAATGGGTAAAATGGCTTCCTTACCAAACACCAAGTGATATGGTGTGAACCCAACGGATGTGCGAAATGAAGTGTGATAAGCCCAAAGTGCAGTCATAAGATGCTTGTCCCAATCACTGTTGTGATTGTTTACATGTTTAGTGATGATCTTTTAGATCATACCATTTACCTTTTCCACCAAACCATTGCATTGTGGGTAGTAGGGAGTTGAGTGTCGTCGTGAGATACCTAACTTCTCCATTAGCTCTCCTACAAGGTCTCCTCTAAAACCTGGTCCCCTGTCAGAAATTATTTCAAGAGGAGTGCCAAAACGGAAACAAATGTTTTCAAATATGAACTTAGCCACTTCCTTAGCTGTAATCCGGGTGGTAGCAACTGCTTCAGCCCACCTGGTCATGTAGTCCACACCCATGATGATATAAAATTTACCTGATTGGATCCTTGGCAAAGAACCAATAGCATCAATTCCCCATTTCTCAAATGGTCCATATGAGATTATAGGAGTCTGTGGCTCATATGTGAGCCTCCTATCCCCTGCCTTTTGACATTCCTTGCATGTTTTACACCAATGATGCACATCCCTATGTAGACTAGGCCATACAAACCCGGCTTGTAGAATCTTTCTACTAGTGATGTCAAGTGCAAAGTATCATCTGCAAACACCATCATGGCAACTTGAAATGATTTCAGTGATCTCTCTAGAGAGAGGTACACGCCTAAGAATTTGATCCTTACCCTTGTAGTAGAGGTCGTCATTGATAAGGCGGTATTTTGTTGCCTTGCGCACAAGCCACTACTTTTGGCCCTTAGTAAGATCCTTAGGACACTCTCCTATGTCCAAGAAACTCATGATGTCAGGCATAGCATCGCTACCTTGGAAGAGAGGCAGCTTCAATTTGATAGCACCCACCACTGAAACATCTTGCAGCTTCTCTCTAGCTAGAGCATCTGCTTCTTGATTTTTTGCTCGAGGGACATGATGTAATTGTACAACTTGAAATTTTCCTAAAAGTTCCTTGACTTTGCGCAAATGGACTAGCAAGCTACGATTTTTACAAGCCCAAGTTCCTTGTATTTGTTTTATTAAAAGCATGGCATCACCAAATACATTTAACCATTGAATGCCCTGTGTCACACACCACTCTAACCCAAGAGTTAAGGTTGCATATTCTGCCTCATTGTTAGAGTGAGAATCCAAGAGATTACCAATGGAGAAAACCTTATCCCCTTGCTTGTTGAAGATGACAATGCCTGCTGCAGCTTTGTCCACTTTCGTCTTGTAGGCTCCATCAAAGAAAAGAGAGTGAGCCTCCTCTACCTTAGGGACTTCCAGAACAGGTGTAATATCTTGATCATTTGGCTTTATCTTTAGCTTCTTTTCATAGTGGCGATGAGTGAGAATACCTCATAGACTGGTCCTTGTGGAGTTCTCCACTTGCATTGTGTAGTCAAACTCTTGTAGCCTTGTGAGTCATTTGGAAATCCTAGAAGAAACATCCATGTGCTGCATTACATAAGTAAATACTTCTTCCATTGTTAAGATTATGAATGGTCTAGACAATAAATAAGAGCGAAATTTGGTGGTAGCAAACATTAATGCAAGCACCGTGTGCTCCACTTCCGTGTATCCCTTTTCTGATGGAGTCATCATTCGACTAGAGAAGTAGATAGGATGCATGAACAAAGTTGAGGATCCTTTTGCATCAATACAGCCCCAAGTGTGTCATTGCCCACACTAGGGTTTACATAAAATGGCTCGTCCCACTTTGGAGGTGCTATGGTGGGAAGTGAAGCTAGAATTGTTTTTACCTCATTGAATTGTTGTTCATTTTCTTCACTCCAAGTGAAGATCTCTTGATGGGTAACTTGTTGTAAAGGGAGAACCACTTGGGAGAGAAAGTGAATGAACCTACTCAAATACCTCACCTTTTGAAGAAAAGTGACCAACTGCTTTGTTGTGGTGGGAGAGGTCAAAGCCAGCAAGGCTTGAACCTTGCTTGGGTCAGCTTCAATGCCATTGGCCGAGATCACATGGCCAAGAAGAGTAACCTTGCTTTCACCAATGTGGCATTTCTCCACATTGAGTTGGCCCCCCAAATCTTGTAGCCTAGCTAGACCTTCATAAAATTTCTCCAAATGAAGAGAGCGAGAGCTATAGATACAAAGTCATCAATAAAAACACGGATTGATTTTCCAAAGAATGGCTGAAAAACAAATGTCACATATCGCTGAAAAGTGGTTGGAGCATTAGTGAGATCAAAAGGCATAACTCTGTAAGAAAAACATCCCCATGGTGTGATGAAGGTTGTCTTCTTTTGATCTTCTTCAGCGATACTAATTTGGAAGTAGCCTGAGTAGCCATCACATACCGTGTAGCGCTCATGTCTTGCTACCTCATTGAGTATTTCGTCTTGAAAAGGAAGAGGAAAATGGTCCCTCTTTGTGGCTGCGTTAAGAGGCTTGTAATCAACAAAAACCCTCCACTTACCATTCTTCTTTGGTGTGACTACCACTGGAGAAACCCACTCTTAGTCTTCAACAAGATAAATAAACCCGGCTTCTAGCAACTTCCTCACCTCTTTGAGCAGGAAGTCTTGTTGAATTACTCCTAGCCGCCTGAGATTCTACACTACAGGTTTACTTCCCTCCTTGCGCTTAATGTGATGTTGAACTACTGTGATGCCAGTGATTTTATCATATTCATCAATGAACAATGTGGTAAAATTACTTAGCATCAAAATATAATCTTCACGCTCCTTCCCACACAACTCACTAGAGAGCATTTGATGTAGCTTACTTGCTTCTACCAGAGGTTGTATACCTGGTGTCTCCCCTTGGTTTGATGATGAGGCATCAGGTTGGTCCATCTTCTTAGGGTCCTTGAGAATGATCCCCATCACCTCAATGCTACTGTCACTTTCTTCACTCACTTTTGACTCCTCCTCTGAAGTGGTTGAAGAGTCACCACTAGAAAACTCATCCATAGAGGTTTCTAGATCCATGTCGCATTGCCGACCTTTCTTCATGTCATAAAGTATTGGCCTCCCTTTTGCATCCTTCATCTGGATTATGCCGGTGTCCTAGTCCTGCTTAGCTCTCATAACCATAAGCCAAGGCCTCCCTAGAATGATAGGATAGCCCTCCCCTTTGTGTGGCATGACAAAGATGTCCACATCTACCTCGGTGTTGAATGCCTTTATCCTAACTGCATTTATGACACCAACACATTGAAGTTTTAAACTATTTGCCATTTTGTCTCGGCATGGTGCCGGCCGACTCACCTCTAAACCCAAACAGTGCATCATTTTTTCACTCATGACGCATATTTGTGTGCCACCATCGATGTAGATATTGGAGATGTGTTGCCCTTTGATGTAAGCATCCATCACTGGTAGTATGTCATCTAGATTCCTCCCAGAGATAGCCCTAGCTATCTTTGGCTTTGGTCATCTCGTGCTACCATCTTTCTCCATTGTCTCCTCACCCTAGGTGCTAGGTGGAGTAATTGGGGCCAGGTGATTTTTGGGCTCTGCACAGAAACATCTTGAACCAAATCATATCGTTTAGAACATTCACCCAAAGAGAAATCTACAATGTCAATTTTACGTCGTGACTTGGATGGCTTTTTGCTAGATTCCCCTTTAGTCTTCATCTTTTCTTCCTTTTGGGAAGATTCACCATGCCTAGCGCATTTTACCCCTATGGCATCTACTCCTTTAAACTTGGTCTTACCTTTTTCTACTCCCTTGATATCCTCCTCCACTTTCTCCTTTCCTTTACCTTCAAGACTGATGACGCTTACTGTTTGATTGCCAACTAGTGATGGGGGTAAGGGTGGAATGAGAGGTTGTGGTGGTGGTGGTGGTTGTGGTTGAATGGGTGGTTGTAGGATTTTCATGGGTGGTGCTTGTTGTGGTGCCCTTGGTGGTGGTGGTCTTGCTCTCGGTGGTGAAACCTGGTTTTGCCTCGCTCTTTTGTTGAAATTTTGCCTCCTTGGGTGTGGACAGTAGTACATGCCATGACCATCCTCCCCACAATTGTAGCAGTGATATTCTTGGTTTTGCCTTCGTTGTCCTCTTCCTTGCTCTTGGTTGAGATTGTGTGCATGCCCTTGTTGTATCAAATGGACTGAGAGATTCTCAAGTTGATTGGTGATTCGATTGAGCAAGTCTTGCTGATCTTCAATTGGTTCTTGTGGTTGAATCCTCTGGGCGGCTGCTGTAGGTGGTGCTAGAGGTGGTCGGGTCCTAACGGCTTCCTCTTCATCGATATTCCTGGCTTGTAGGCGCAACTTCTTGTCTTTAAGGAGGGCCACTTCAACTTCTAGCTCATACGTAGCAGGAAAACTTTCCTTCACCTTCTGTTTAAGAGTTGGCCATAACCCAGCCACAAACCGATCTTTTTTTAGGAAATCAGGTGCCCCTCATCCTCTCTTAGTGATGCAACCCATCACCCCCATAAATCTACAAACTTTGACTCATATGATGCTTATTCCAGCATACTGCCCTGCTTCAACTCTATCAACAATTGCCATAGCTTCTCTGATGTTGTGCTCTCTCCAAAACGCTTGACAAAGGCTGCTCTTAATAAGTCCCACCGTTCCTTGGTTTCTTGTGCCAAGGCATTGTACCATGATCTTGCCTCCACCTTCATTAGAAGTGGGCAGATGCGCAAGCGCGAAGCATCATCATCTCTCGCAGAGATAACACATGCTATTTCCAAGTTGTCTAGAAAGTCTGCAGCATCCTCACCCACCTTACCAGTAAATGTTGGAAATGCTACACTTGCCATTGTGAGAGTGAGAAAATTAACTCGACTTAGATTTTTATTTTATTTTTTATTTTATAGAGATTCAATACATGGGTGCTCGGTGGATGGAAAACATACTATACAAGGATGAAAATAACTACATCAAAAGACACTTCATGATTAATCATAGGGAGGATAAAGGGTAGAGAAGAGGTGTTTATCTCTTGCAGTCGTTCTCTACCAAACATGGTTGTAATGATCTGATGATAAAACATCTTGTGGTCCAAGATTACTTTGATTGATTCAATTCGTTGTGGGTTATAAGTTTGGTTCCTTGCAAAAGGTTGATGTGTTGGGTCCATCACATGATAATTCGAAAAGGCTCTCTCCTTTGTGGTGGAAGGTTATAGTCGGAGGTGTAGAGCTCTTGGTAGTCGAGGTCAAATTTATAGTACCACAGGACAAGGTTGTCTTCGTCTTCTAGCTCTAGGACTATCCCTCTAGCAAGCTCTTGGAAAATCTTGAACTCTCTCTCTTTGAGAAACTTCACTTTCGAGCAAGATAGAGTGCCATCTAGTGTATAAACAGGTGTGATGAGGTAGGTGGTGAGTCTTACCACTTGTATTAATCCAAGTTGGATGGATACATAGCAAGCTGTAAAGTCGTCATCATAGCCTTGATTCACAAGCAACACCCCTTGAAGGTGGAGGGTCTTGTCTTTCCGCCAAGCAAAACAAGTGTCAAAGACCTTGTCGATGACAAGCTCCGCCACTTCACTCGGTAGACGATGTAGAATCCATGCTGCTGTTTCTAGTTCTTGGCTCATGAGATGAGAGTGAGGTATAGAAATACTTTGGAGGATTTACCCTTTTGTTTTGGAGACGGGGTGATTGTCGGCGCTGGAAAACCCTTGAATCTTTTGGTGCAAGGGAGAGGGATGGACCACGTGTTCGTAGTAGCTTCCTCAAGTTGTGAAGGCTTGTTGTGGGCGTAGGTGGAATGGGTGGCAAAGATGTGGACGTAGCTGTAGAGAAGCCTGATGCTACTTGAAATCCTATTGATGTGAGAACGCCTGTGCGGATGTCGAGGGAGAAAATGATGGCCTTTTCTTCACTTTGGGTTGCACTCATGTCGAAGGTGCGGTTTTTGGCTACGATGTGAGCATGATGCAGCTTGTGCCTTTCTTTTACGCTTGCGGGGATGATGAGAAATGTAAACAATCTGAGTAGGGAAAGAGGGTCTTACCACTTCTTCTATGCTAACAATACAACACCCTGGCAAGAGTGTCTTGATGACTTGTGTCAAACTTGCTTGAAGCTCCTCCTTTTCAGTGGTCCAATTAGAGAATTCAAGAAGCCACTCGTCCATGAAGAGAAGTAAACATGTCAGCCTTGTAAATTGAAGGTCTTGAGTTCGATCCTCAGTGGGGGCACCAAATGAGAGGCGAGAGTGAAAAAAAACGACCCGGTGGCCTCTACACCAAGACTATGCACAATGGCCTCATCATGGGGAATACACAATAGGGGCACCACCTAGCAAGATATGCGGCTAGGACGCATACATATACACAATGAAGCATGCCATGGAAAACAATTTCAAGATCCACGCCCAAATGTGGAATGGGGTGGTCGGAGAATAAGGTGAGAGGAGTGGTGAATGAGTGAGAACGGGCTTGTTACTCATGCATGTTAGTAAAGAAGATAATGAGGTAGGGAAAACTTGTGAGTATGCGAGCACTTATCATACAAGAGGTGGCAAATCCGCACACCTCAAGATGGAAGTAGCAAGATGATAGGAATATGAGAGGGAGAGAAAGTGTGTGTGTGTGTATGGTGGCGAATCCACAAACCTTTACATAAGAAGAAAAAAAAGGCAAGGAACAAGCATATACCATATTCACTATGAGATGTATCCAAAGCGACACAAAGTATGGCACCAAGATGGAGTGTGTTGATTGCTTGCAAAAGATGAATACAATAGGTAGCGTATGGCAGGAAAATGAGAAGGGGACAAGATCTTAGGAGGCATAATGGAGATATGGGAGTTGATGGCGAGGAATATCATGAGTGTGTCCACCCTTCTTCTTCTTGAAATTGTGCCTTCAACCCTTAATTACAAGTGGTGTGGAGCTATGGTGCTTATCTTTTGTGCATGGTGATGGTGATGATGATGGTGTTGTGATTATGTGATTAGGGTTCATGATACAAGCATGTAGCACAAGAGTGTGTATGGATAGGTGTGTGTGTGTGCTCTCATGGCCTCCTTATATAGGGAAGGAGGGAAGGTTTTAGCAATATTTCTAATTGAGGTGAGTGTCCCACTCTGATGACTAGGAAAATGGGGTGCATGTGACTGTGGCTCCCATCTTGTCTCCTCATTATTTAAAATACCAGAGTCAATAGAGAGAGAAGAAGAGAGAATGTGGGTAGGATGTAGAGGATAGGAGATATTTACAATAGTCTAGCTTTGGCTAGACATAAGCTTATTAGGGAGAGAAGAGAGAGGTAAGAAAATTATAAGAGAGGTTGTCGAAGGTGGATAATTGTTGATGAGGATGGATCCTCCAAAAATGGTGATAGAATCACTCTAGACTTGCCAAGACCTCATTAAAAGGGCCTTGTCTCTTGTAATCATGCTTGAAGACTTGTAGAACCATAGCCATTCTAAAGGGAAGAAAACTAGGGATGGCCTGTGTCACCATTACATGAGAAAACTGGGGTCCACTTCAAAAACCATAGCTCCGCATTCCTAACTTCAAAAATTCTGAAAAAAATTGAGCTAAAAGTTGAGATCATGAGCTACATATTTTATGTTGAACACTCCTTCAGATTCGGGGTTCTTATCTACTTAAAAAATTCAGCTAAATAATGTATTATTTGTGGCTGCAAAGGTCTTTTGGTGGTCCCCTTTGAGTGGACTTCTCTCTTGCCTTCAAGTGCAAGCTCCTTCATGTGTATGAAAACATGACCTAGAGTTTTGAAAAGATTGGCAATCATCTAGATGGAGGTATTATTGAAATTTGAAAGTGGGGTTGAGGTTTGAAAATGAAAACTAGTGAATAAAATATTTGGTAGGGTGGAATAATATATATACATGAAAATTATATTAGAAATTACTAAAATATATAATGGAATTTAGAATATATATATTTAATATTTGAGGTCAAAAGAGAGATCAACAAAGAAAGCTTACTTATTTATGCTACATCGTGATTGATTAGCATAAGTCTTATTTATTTAATAAAAGCTAAAACTTTTGTGAAAAAGGGAAGAAAAATCAAAAGTAACTTATATAATAGGAAATATTTTTGGTAAGAGAAAAAAAATATGGGGGGTTCCCATGCATGGAAAAGCATGCCTCAATGTTGACATAAGGACCAAACCATCTCTTTGAAAGATTTCTTATTGTTGAGTGTTGGTTGTCAAGACTACTGTCATACACCAACATCCAACCACCTTGCTCAAAAACTTTCAGTATGAGCCTATGCCTCTTATCAAATCTATCTTTATTCTTTAACCTTGCATCTTTCAATCGTGCTAGTGCATTCTCAATATCTTGAGGCCTTCTTTCTAACTGTTGTATGCGCAAAGCAAGAAGGTATTCCCTAATCATTCTATCTTCCCAAGGTAATAGATTCCATGTGGAAATTACATCCTCAATTGGCATTTTAGGTTTCTTACCAAACATCAAAACTGAAAAGGAATATAACCAGTAAAACTGAGCTATGAGTTGTACGATCAGCCCATAAAGCATAAGGCAGTAACCTAGTGTTAACTGAGTCGATGTCAGTTAACAAGAGCTCCTAAAGATCAAAGCCTTATGAATACACATCAAAGATGAATATGGAGAAGCAGTGAAGATTGGAGTTACACACTCTTCACATTTTTCCAAAATGGATATGTATTGTAATTTTTTGATTTATTTAGCCATTGTGATAATTGTAACCTGTTACGGGAATCAATAAGATCTCCAAGATGTAAAGCATATGAAAATTAGTGTACCTATATTGCAGATATAATATGTGTGGAGCCTTAAAGGTCTTGAGCGCGGGACATTACATATTTTAGACCTTGACTAAGGTATAAAAGCCAACTTTGTAAAGATTTATTAAGTTTTGGATAATGAAATACACAGCGTGAGCTAACTGCGCTCACTTCTATCCTTCTCGCGCTTCCTACTCCCTCCACGATTGTCACATCGCAGTCGCGTTTGTTGCATTGCAACCACAACAGGTAAGAGCTCTATGCATTCACTAAACACATCACAATATCTCGTAGCTTTGGTATCGTCGACCCGTGGCCTAATTTCATCATAAGTACAAATTTACACTTCAAAATAAAAAACTAAGAATAGACAGGTTATCGGGGCAGCATTGCTAAGCATTTAGATGTTGAAAATGACTAGGTAAAAAATCCACTGTGTTAATAATCGCGATTTTGGCACTTGACCTTAAGTGGGGTTTGAGACCATAAGTATGTGTGCTTAGGTCTTATAAACTTGTCCTAGAAGTTTCATTACATTTGGATATTATTTGATGCTGTAACGGATGTGATTTGTTTACCGATGACGATTGGCTTTTGGTGATTTTAGTCAATTGAGTGTAGCTTGAGTTAGATGCGAGTTGTTAGTTGTTTTCCAAGATATTGAAAACCTCTTGCAATCTCTATGCACTAGTCGAGTCAGATTCATCCCATGGATTGACAATTTATTCATGGTTCTAGCTAAAACTGCAATAAGATAGGATAGTGAGGTTAGACACGCATCCCACATTTGGTGCCGCTGCCGGCGATTGAAGAGACCTAAACTAGGGAAAAACATGAGCATCTTTTGAAGTTATCCTTTAACTTCCTCTAGAATCTCCTAGAGTAAAAACTTTCTTTTAGAAACCACATAGCCTAAGATTGTCTTCTTTGGCCGTGTAGAGGTAGCTTGGAAGTAATCGTACTTATCGAGTGCCTTTCGGATTTTAGGATTGTAGGATTAGAGTATTACTTTGATAATTATTGATAGACTAGACATGTTTTAAAGTCAATGCTCAGGAAACCTTAACACTAGGTTGGTAATGGGACACTTTTATGTCCTATTAAGTGACCATTTTCCTTGAATTATGTCAAGAGTTTCAAAATGGATTTTGAGGTGCTATCTGTCTAGAAAGTTGTCTCATGAGCTAAAAAAAACTCAACATTTTTTTGGAATATCAATTCCATCTTTAACCTTGTCCTTGCACAACATTTCACAACCTAAACTGTGTGAAAAAACGGGTCCTCTTTTTGTCTTTTTTCAACTTTTTGCGACTATACCACTCTAGAATTCATGTTTGTGAGGTCTAAAATGCTAGAGAACTATCTTTAGTAGTCCTCAACATGTCCTGATGCTTCTAGGAAGAAATAAATGTTAAAGTTGTAAGTTATGACCAAATTACAAAAATTGTCAAATCCTGTTTTTCAGCCAATTTTAGCTCTTCTATGATTTTTTTGGTGGCTTTCACGATATCCAAATGCAGTTTTGATTTTTTATGTCGCATATTGTAACATAAAGCTAATATTCCTTGAGTTTTGGGGCACCTAATACCCTATTTTGCATAGTAGACAACGATGGTTGATTTTTTCAATTATAGAAGAAAACGAAACATTCTAGTATATCGAGTATAGCTTTTTCAACATTGTTAGTTTCTTGTGACAACTACATGCATTTTGTAGGTAGTAACCATATCTAGTCATAAGGATCAAATTTGGCTAGATATTGAATAGTTTCTATGGGATTCTACAACTCATAATGTTGAACCCAGCTCTTTCATGTTTGTTGTATTTAGCACTTCATCTTTGTCCCCAATATTCCCCTTGGTAAGAGATGTATTATTCTTTTGACATGCTCCATGATTCCTTATGAACCTAAAGTACAATAGGGAACTAAGAAAACATGCATATATTATTTGTATTGAGTGTGGCTATAGAAACTTTGATGATAGGTTTGCAGAATGGTAAAAATTCAACTTTTTTGTACCTATTTCTTTTGGCAAAACAAAAAATAGTGAGTGAGAAGCAATCATATGTTCTAATCACCAACCCATTGAAGTTAACTAGGAAATTTATCTCAAGTCCTACAAAAATCCCTAATCTTATTTTTATGCAGCAAAACGTAAGAAATGACTGTTTTGATGAAAATGTACTGGTCCATCAACTTTGGAGGCTTGGTGTGACCAAAAGATGAGAAATTTTACAAGTTTCTTATTTTTTCCATGTGTAGTAGGCCTTGAACTATAACCTCATGAAAGGATTTTACAAAATGAGTGGATCTACTATGGTTTTGGAGGTTTTTTTCAAAACCCTGAAAGGACACTTTTATGTCCTGTTAGGTTACCAACCTAGTGTTAAAAAACAAGAAAACGAGTGTTTGTGGACTCTTTCCACAACCCCATTGCATAAGAACCTAGGAGTAGGGTAAGTAGGATCCGAGGTGGATTTTAGAACATTGCTCTCTCTGAAAGAATCAAGTGCGAGTTGTTAATTGAAGTTGCATAATTTCAGGTCTACGGTTAGAAATAGCACGAAAAGACTCCAAACCACCCAATCCGACTGGAGAGTAAGTTTAAAAGTTGTATGAACGAGTGGGTAAGCTCAAGGACACTTTGAGGTAAAAATTTCACGAGTTAAACTTATATTATTTACTTTTCTTGACATTTTTGGCCAAATTAAGTTTTGATTTGATTCATAGGCTTAAAATAACTCATAAAAGGATTGTCTTGAAGTTAATAATCGTGATTATTAACTTTCAACTCAGATTTGACCAAGGTTCATACCATTGACTCATTGCATGTGTACAAACAACTTTTGTAAAGGCAAAAAAGGTTTGGATCACCAAACTCGCAAAAAAATGGGTAAAAACTAAAGTTTGTACTGATTTTTGAAAACTTAAGTGTAACTTGGAAAAAAAATGTCTAAACTGGATGAAATTTGATTCATAAGCTTGTATTGATGTGATAGACATGTATCCATGCTCATTTGACCAAAAAGATACAAATAGTTTCTAGTTGTAAATAATCACGATTATTTACGTCTTTTCCATTTTTCAACTTTTTTGAATAAGTTAGCACACCACTAGTTTTATCATATTGTAATAAGCCCACAAACCAAGTTTGGTAAGATTTGGATCATTGGATTGAAAATTGTGACCAAATTTACAAAGTCAGTCTACGGACAAAAAACTGATGACCATTTGACCAAAAATAGTCCAAACTTGATGAAACTTGGCTAGAGACCTTAATTTGAAGTGCTTAACAGGTCTGTGCAAGATTGGGACAAAAAATTGCAAAAAATTAGCTAGAGTAAATAATCACGATTATTTACATTTGCGACGAAAATTTATAATCTTGCATATTTGAGTATACCACAAGGTCAAGCATATCAAGTAGACCACACAAATCAAATTTGGTGAAATTTGGATCACAAAACAAAACAAAAACTTAGCAAAAATTGAAATCCGTACTGATTGTTGAGAAATTGTGTATGACTTGATGAATCTTGTTCAAATTAAGTTTTAACTTGACTCAGAGGCTCAAAATAGATCATAAAAAGACTGTCCACTGAAAAAGTTATAAAAATTGTCCATTTTAGGTCTAAAGTAAATAATCATAATTATTTACTTTTGGCTCAAAAATGATCAAGGTTGATACCAGAAACTCTATCCATGATTATAAACATCTTTTGTGAAGGTTCATAGAGTTTGGATCACAAAACAGACCAAAAACTTGACAAAAACTGAAATCTGTACTGATTATCGAGAAATTGTGTTAGACTTGATGAATCTTGTTCAAATTATCAGAGGCTCAAAATAGATCATAAAAAGACTGTCCACTGAAAAAGTTGAAACAATTGTCCATTTTAGGTCAAAAGTAAATAATCACGATTATTTACTTTTGGCTCAAAACTGATCAAGGTTGATACCAGAGATTTTTTGTATGATTAGAAACCTCTTTTCTGAAGCCTCGTAGAGTTTGGATCACAAAACAGACCAAAAACTTAGTAAAACTTGAAATCTGTACTGAATGTCGAGAACTTGAGTGTGCCTTGGTAAATCTCGATCAAATTCAGTGAAACTTGACTCATAGGCTTAGATTGAATTATTTAACAATTGTATATGGTTAGATGACCTAAAAGATGCAAAAAAGATCCAGAAGTCATTAATCGCGATTATTTACGTTTGTCATATTTTTTACCTTTTTGACCAACTAAGCATACCGCCAGTTTTATCATGTTATATTGAGCACACAAATCAAATTTGGTAAGATTTGGATCATTAAAATGAAAATTGTGGCTTGTAAAGTCAGTCTGCGGACAGAAAACTATTGACAAATTGAGGAGGGATTATCCAAACTTAGTGAAACTTGGCTAGGGAGCTTAAGTTAAGTTGCTTAACCAGCTTGTATTAACATTTCGGCAAGAAGTTGTTAAAAAATACCAAAAGTAAATAGTCACGATTATTTACATTTGCTCCAGAATTGAGAAACTTTGCACAACTGAGTATACCACAAAATTGAGACTTAAGCCAAATTTTTAAAAACAGAGTCTGCAGACACTAAATAGTTGATAGCTTGGACAAATCTTGTTCAAACTCAACCAAACTTGTTCAAAGACCACAACAAGGTGATTACTTGGAAAAACAAGCCTAAAAAGTGTAAATATTGAGAAAAGTAAATAATCACAATTATTTCCTTTTGAGTCCCAGAGACAAGATTTTTTATTTCTGAGCTTGTACAGTGCTAGAAAAACATAATACAAGGCCACTGGTCAATTTTGGGTTCCATCGGATTCAAATTGGTACATGTTAACTCAGTTTCAAGTTGCAGATTAGTCCTTGAGCTCCTTGCAAGGATAGAATTTGGAAATCTTATTTGCTGACTCACTAAACTCAGATTGAAGAACCAGGTTGTAGGCAAAGAATTGGGAGCTTGACAAAAGTTGAATTTAAGTCAAGTGGAAAAAACAAATAACAAATTAATTTGAAGGTTAGGTTATTCAAGGCCTAGATTTTCATCATTTCAAAGGTTGTAATCAATTCTGACACTTTCGAGCTAGAGTTAATCAACTCTTGTGAGTCTAAGAGAAATCAACTTCCAAAAGTACTTTGTCAAAAGCAGTGTTATCAAACCCGAGTAGGAAATTTTTTTGCTAATCAATACCAAAATTTGCTAGGAGACAGTTTTTACAGAACCAATGGACATGGACTCATCTCGAGCTGAGAGTTAAAGTAGAACAGAGCAAGCCAGTAGCAGTGGTAACACAGATACAAGTGAAACAGAGCAAATTTTACAGCTATGTGGCTACAATAGGGATAAAGTTATGTATGTAGATACAGAAGGTCATACATATCTTATGAGTAGTAAAAGAAGAACAAGAGACAAGATCATATTGATCAGAGTAAAGCCAGATTCAAAAAACTCCCACATGTTCACAGACTTCAATGGAGCTAGGTATTGCAAGCTCAAAGAAGAAATGCAGATAGAAGGGCAAAAAATTAACCCAAGTGTTTATCCAGAAATCTGCACAAGTCCGCAAAGCATACATTTACTGCATATGCAATCGTGATCATTGTACATGGATTACAGTGGTCAGATCTATAGTTGAGAAATAGAATTAAAAGATCCAACAGATCAACTAATAGAAGCTAGTCTAATTGGAGAACCAAACCAAAGACGGTACAAAAGTCAAGGTGAAGCAGTCTACAGGTTGATGCTTAGTGTTTTGAAAGAAGATGTCGACAACTTGGCAAGCATAGAATCAGAAACTTATCAAATAGATCTTGACATGAGAGAGCCAAATGAAATACCACCAGTCATGGCGTATTGCTCAGATTGTGGAAAAAAAGTTGGACATTTTTCTGAAGATTGTCCAAGAAATCCAAACAAACAGGGACATATCAACTGCCAAGCAAAGTATAGAGCAAATTGAAAATGAAAATCTCAATGTAAGTGCATCTAGCTCGTCACTTTTAATGCAATCAGATGATTCGGCATTATCATTAGAAGCAGTGGTAAAAACACTCCAAGCTCAAAATCAGCATAAAGATACACATGCACCTAAAAAGCTTAACACTTAGGTTGGTAATGAGACACTTTTATGTCCTGTTAAGTGACCATTTTCCTTGAATTATGTCAAGAGTTTCAAAATGGATTTTGAGGTGCTATCTGTCTAGAAAGTTGTCTCATGAGCTGAAAAAAACTCGATATTTTTTTGGAATATCAATTTCATCTTTAACCTTATCCTTGCACAACATTTCACAACCTAAACTGTGTGAAAAAACGGGTCCTGTTTTTGGCTTTTTTCAACTTTTTGCAACTATACCACTCTAGAATTTATGTTTGTGAGGTCTATATTCCTAGAGAACTGTCTTTAGTTGTCCTCAACATGTCCTGATGCTTCTAGGGAGAAATAAATGTTAAAGTTGTAAGTTATGACCAAATTACAAAAAATGTCAAATCCTGTTTTTTAGCCAATTTTTGCTCTTCTATCATTTTATTGGTGTCTTTCATGATATCCAAATGCAGTTTTGATTTTCTATGTCGCATATTGTAACATAAAGCTAATATTCCTTGAGTTTTGGGGCACCTAATACCCTATTTTGCATAGTAGACAACGATGGTTGATTTTTTCAATTATAGAAGAAAAAGAAGCATTCTAGTATATCAAGTATAGCTTTTTCAATATTGTTAGTTTCTTGTGACAACTACATGCATTTTGTAGGTAGTAACCATATCTAGTCATAAGGATCAAATTTGGCTAGATATTGAGTAGTTTCTATGGGATTCTACTACTCATAATGTTGAACCCAATTTTTTCATGTTTGCTGTATTTAGCACTTCATCTTTGTCCCCAAGATTCCCCTTGGTAAGAGATCTATTATTCTTTTGACATGCTCCATGGCTCCTTATGAACCTAAAGGACAATAGGGAACTAAGAAAACATGCATATATTATTTGTATTGAGCGTGGCTATAGAAACTTTGATGATAGGTTTGCAGAATGGTAAAAATTCAACTTTTTTGTACCTATTTCTTTTGGCAAAACAAAAAATAGTGAGTGAGAAGCAATCATATGTTCTGATCACCAACCCATTGAAGTTACCTAGGGAATCTATCTCAAGTCCTACAAAAACCCCTAATCTTATTTTTATGCAACAAAACGTAAGAAATGACTGTTTTGACCAAAATGTAATGGTACATCAACTTTGGAGGCTTGGTGTGACCAAAAGATGAGAAATTTTACAAGTTTCTTATTTTTCCCATGTGTAGTAGGCCTTGAACTATAACCTCATGAAAGGATTTTATAAAATGAGTGGATCTATTATGGTTTTGGAGGTTTTTTTCAAAACCCTAAAAGGACACTTTTATGTCCTGTTAGGTTACCAATCTAGTGTTAAAATTTATTCTTTGAACAACAAATTATTGCATGAATTGGGTCAAGGTGTCGAGATATTACCAAAGGTTGAAAAGACTGTTAGGTTTGCAAATGATTTTGCATCCACTGCCACAAGCGTGCAATCATTCACGAGTCTAAGGGACACGTCAAACAGAATGTTGTTAGCATTGTATGGTACACATAATTCATATGCACACTATGTAGACCAAAAAGGGAAACTGTACAAAAAGGATCAACCAATGTTTGAATGGCCCACATACCAACTCATAGAAGTACGTCCAGTGATAGATGAAAAAGGATGGTTCATTTCAAAGGAAAGAATCTATTATAGCCCATCCTCTCTAGAGCTAAAGGATATTACCCGAGTGAACCCAAAAAATCTGTTGAGAGCCAAACTCTCCTCCATCGGAAATTAAGCTTTGATGTTGTGACGAAACGAGCATATACTTTGATCAAAATAGTCGTAGATATAGACAAGAGTTTAACATCTATGGATGCCTTGGGTCCTGAAACCACAGAAGCTCATATCATAGGAGACCCATGGCAAAGACAATATCAGAAGCTTAACTTGGGGATTAATTCGTCATGTTGCATGGAGAAACTATGCATAAGGTTTACAGATTCCAAACATCACCTTGCTACCCAAAGTGTACCTTCATAGTCCCAAAAGGTGAGACTAAACCATAGCCAAACAATTTTGAACTCTTACAATGAAGCAGGCTATAGTGATCACTCTAGGAAGGGGGGAGCTGCAAATTCCTCAAGCTCAGCTCTAGTACCTAAAATACTACACCAATTAGAAGGCCAAGAACTTCCAGCCAAAGCAGGCTCCTTCAAAGCAAAAACCATTGGAAGATCATATGGTTGTTGGAAGTTTTCCACTGACCCAGAAACCATCAAAATCTACAGAAAAAATCTTCTATGAAGATCATCAGAGACAAAAGATTCAGTTGATCTCCACGAGTCAAAGCCAAAAGCCGACAAATCCCATATTGCTCAAGAAATTGCATGAGACCAAACTCACATATGCATATCGAGATGCAAATGGCAATGATTCTTAGCAGGTTTATGACCTTGTACAAGCCCCTACAGATGCTAAACCTGAAGTCAAGGACTATCTGAAGATGATGCAAAGCCTCAAGCTGCTAGCCCTACAGATGCTATACCTGAAGTCAAGGACTATCTGAAGATGATGCAAAGTCTCAAGCTGCCAGAATAGGTGACAAAAAAGTCAAAATCAATGAAAGCTAAAGTCCAAAAATCTACACAAAGGTCACCACCAAAATATCCTCCAAAGAGAGAGATTCTGCTAGAAAGTACAGTGGATCTTTTAAGATCAAAAGTTACTCAAATGCAGACACACAATGCTCAACAATTGCAAAAAGGTGCAATATTACAGCCAATGGAACCAAAATCAACGAAAGCAGGTGATCAAGACAAAGCCAATGTAGAAGAAGCTCAACCAAAGGACACTACCACACCAAAAGCAGTCAATACAGAAAGAAATCCTAAGAAGATCAAGTGCAACATCACCAGTGAGAGAACAAAGAAACGCTCTCAAGCAAAGTAAAGCTATATTTTCAACTAGACAAGAACCTCACGTCTTTTCGCACTTGGAAAATATTTGGGCAACCAAAGCTGGAAGATGCTCCTAAATTTGTAAGCATATCTAGAGACAAACGAGCAGAACGTTGGGGAATCATCTCCACCACCATTGAAGTAAGTTCATAGATCATCATAGCTCAATTTCATATGATCACAGCAAAGAACGCGCCAGACAACATCATAATGGGAATGCCAATGGCCCAAATGGTCCAAGAGATACAGAGTTCAATGAAGATGCAATCTTCAGAGACGACAAAGAATGAAGATTAAGACGGGTCACCCGCGGATGACAGCACAAAGTCCTTGAGCATAGTTAAAATGGGGACCGATGCCAAAGCAAAGCTTATTGAAGATGATTCATCTCCATCAAACAAAACCGCAGAAGAGTTTAAAGTAAATAAGGCAATAGCAAGTGCAGATCAAACAGAGCAAAAGCAACCACGATAGCTATCGAGAAAAGAATGCCACCAAAGCCAAAAGTTAAGAAGAATGAGGTTGCAAAAAGTCAACAAGCAATAGGAAGTCCAAAGATCCAAACCTTGCCAGCTGAATCAGTTGATGTAAGTCAGATTGGAAAGCAGAGTCTCAAGTCACCTTCCATAGAAACACAATTAGGTCAAGACTAGACCATGGCAAAAGCTCGACAAATATCTTCAATAGAACCAACAACAAGGATAGCTGTAGTTCTCACAGCACAAAAGGAGGAAGTGTGAAATGTAATGCTCTACGCGATAACGAAGAAAAGTGCAATATGGTTTCAGACAACATCCAGAGCATTCTAGAGATTACTAAAGACAAGCTAGGTAAGAGAGAAATCATGGGTAAGACTAGAAGTCAAAAAGAATGGTTGCTACCCTTAGCATCCAAAATCATGAAGAGTAGGTGAAGTTTCAGATGAAGCCTTCAAAGGAAATTCTTGCAGAAGTCATCCTTGGACATCAATGATTAGATCAACACAAGGCCTACAAAGAAGACACAATGCTAATACTCTCTTTTCCAAGAGATAGAAAGAAACATTTACAGGTACCATTCATGCCGCATTCAAATTTGTAATAGTCACAAGGATCCAAGATAAACCATGCAGAAAAAGGTAAAGCTAAAGTGGACCCTCCACCAACTAGCAAAGAAGGTGTGACAACATATGTCTCTACATCAAAGAACCCTCATGGACCAGCTTCTTCAAGCGAGTCAAGCTTTCAAAACCTCCCGTCAATTGTTGACACAACTAAACACTCTATGGAGCCACACAAGAAATCAAAGATATCAGCCAAAGTACTCAAGAAAGCAAAGGAAAGTGAAAGTCAAGCAAATGTTTGTTCAGAGCAGTTTAGTCAAAGTCAATGATCCGGTTTGGATTAAAGACGAGAAATCAACACAAAAAGACAAACGCATGGGATGGATAGCATCACAATGGATCTTAAAAGAACAAGAGTTCTATGGAGGTAATAGACAGATATGGGTACCAAAATTGCAGGTTAGAGCATATGAAGGAAATTCAAGTCCCTCCCAAGAAAGAAGGCCCGCAAGGTATCAAGCTCGACAATATCCTAGGATACTTAAGAATACAACAGAACATCATTGAAAGATGATGAAGTCTACCAAAACTCTCAAGCGGATACAGAGCAAAGACAAATCTCAAAGAATGTTCCTCTGGGAAAAGAGTTCTACACAGGTTATACAAAGATTTGGCTACCAGTCAATCGCAAGCCAACTGCAACAACTACATAAGACCTGCATGAATATCTCAAGAATTTAACAAAACCTAGAGCGAAGCAAAGTCAACAAAGGAGTACAAAGGACATCAAGAGATTTGGATTACTAACTCTTCCAATGCTCCTAGTCAAAAGCCAAATTTTGACAATGAGCAGATGCCTACAACAACGTCAAAGACTCCTATCAACAGGCCTACTTAGAGAATCAAAAAGATAATGGAGTCTTCGCAGTCAAGGAAGGACAACCCAACCAATTAGAATGCAGATTCAAATATGATAAAACAGGTATGGCAAAATAAACCTTCAATGCCAACTTGGTCGTTCAGTAATCCTATTTTTTAGGATTCAAGCTTACTTTTACCTGAAGAAATGTTTGTAGTAAGCTCACGAATGTAAAAATTCAAGTCGTTAGGGTGAAAAAAAACACTCTTTGGCATAGTCAGAGTCGGGCTATTGAGCCATAAAATGAGCAAAGCATTAGTCTCAAAGCTTCAAGTCATACTAAACTATGTGGTAAGAGTCGTAGCTATTAGGCTTACGCGCTCAAGCTGGAAGAGTTGAGCATAGCTAACATCTTGTTTCTCATGCTGGATGAGACGAGCATAAGAGTCAAAGTCTATTAACTTACAAGTGGTGGAGTGTCGTAGAGTCCAACACTCACACATAGTGCACAGTAAGATGAGAGCACATATCCTCATAAATGAAAACCATTCTTAAAGAGGTGCCAGCTTGCAAAGCCATGTCATATGTTTTTATAGCTACACCATCTTTTTGAATGACCCCTCAAAATCTTTCTTGCACAGCATATTGTTTTCCATGAATTTTTGTGTATGCATAAATAGGATGTCCCATCATTTGGAAATATGCATTAGACACTCTTTTTTGCTTCCACCTATGCACCGTGAGTGGACTACAATAGGCAAACCAATGTTCCATCATGCTACCCTTTCATATTTGCTACCTTTTTAATTCCATCTATCAACAAATAATCCCTTGAATACTTTGTTAATATTTCCAATGCTAATAAGTACTCCAATAATCCGCGTTTCCCAAAGGAACTTTTTTCCCATTGGGTTTCTTCCCTTTGGTCATCCAGGTATTAGACCCTAATTTAGAACCCCATCATTCTACTTCCCTTGTATTAGTCGTAGCTATTAGGCTTACGCGCTCAAGCTGGAAGAGTTGAGCATAGCTAACGTCTTGTTTCTCATGCTGGATGAGACGAGCATAAGAGTCAAAGTCTATTAACTTACAAGTGGTGGAGTGTCGTAGAGTCCAACACTCACGCATAGTGCACAGTAAGATGAGAGCACATATCCTCGTAAATGAAAACCATTCTTAAAGAGGTGCCAGCTTGCAAAGCCATGTCATATGTTTTTATAGCTACACCATCTTTTTGAATGACCCCTCAAAATCTTTCTTGCACAGCATATTGTTTTCCATGAATTTTTGTGTATGCATAAATAGGATGTCCCATCATTTGGAAATATGCACACTCTTTTTTGCTTCCACCTATGCACCGTGAGTGGACTACAATAGGCAAACCAATGTTCCATCATGCTACCCTTTCATATTTGCTACCTTTTTAATTCCATCTATCAACAAATAATCCCTTGAATACTTTGTTAATATTTCCAATGCTAATAAGTACTCCAATAATCCGCGTTTCCCAAAGGAACTTTTTTCCCATTGGGTTTCTTCCCTTTGGTCATCCAGGTATTAGACCCTAATTTAGAACCTCATCATTCTACTTCCCTTGTACATACTTTTCATAAATAAACAGAAACCTCCTTTATGCTATTACAACGAACAACTGCAATATCATCTCTCACATCAGACATATTCGGACCAATGAAGATGTTGTAGATAATTGAACCTCATCAACAAATTCAATGACAAATGAATATAATCAGCCTATCAACAACCAATCAAAACCTTTCGCAGTCTCCACGGACACTTTTCAACAGTGCCGAAGGACGGGCATTAAAATCGGAAGGGGGAAATGTAAACTAAGCTGATGCCAATTAACAAGAGCTGCTAAATATCAATGACTATTGAATTCACATTGAAGACGAATATGAAGAAGCAGTGAAGATTGGAGTTACACACTTTTCACATTTTTCCAAAATGGCCATGTATTGTAATTTCCCTATTTATTCATCCATTGTGATAATTGTAATGTGTTACGGGCTCAATAAGAGTTGAACCAAGATGTAAAGAATAGGACAGTTAGTGTACCTAGGTTGCAGATACAATAAGTGTAAAGCCTTAAAGGTCTTGGGCGCTAGACATTACACATTTTAGACCTTGGCTAAGGTATAAAAGCCAACTTTGTAAAGATTTTATTAAATTTTGGATAATGAAATACACATAATGAGCTAATGACGCTCACTTGTCTCCTTCTTGTGCTTTCTATTTCTCCCCAGTTGTAACATTGCAGTCACGTTTGCTGCATTGCAACCGCATGTAAGAGCTCTACGCATTGACATAAACACATCATAGTATTTTGTAGCTTTTGACGTCGTCGACCCGCGGTCTAATTTCATCATAAGTAGGAATTTATACTTCAAAATAAAGAAGTAAGCATAGGTGGGATAGTGGGACAACATTGCTAAGAATTTAAATGCATTCTGGGTCGAAAACAACTAGGTCAAAAATCCACTACTGTTAATAATCGTGATTTTGGCACTTTACCTAAAGTGGGGTTTGAAACCATAAACATGTGTGCTTAGGTCTTATAAATTTGTCCTAGAAGTTTTGTTACATTTGGATATCATTGGATGCTGTAGCGGATGTGATTTGTTTACCAATGAGCAATTGATTTTTGGTGATTTCAGTCACTTGAGTGTAGCTTGAGTTAGATGCGAGTTGTTAGTTGTTCCAAGAGATTGACAACCTCTTGTAGCCTCTATGCACTAGTTGAGTCAGCTTCATCCTAGGCCACTCTCCCATTTTACCTTTGCACTCCTTACCCAAAGCTTTAATGATAGGAGGATGCCCACGCTTCAATTTACCATTTCCCTCAGGATTATATGCAGTAGTGAGAGCAAGTTTAATGCCCAACCTAGAGGAAAACTCCCTTGCTTTGTCAGCATCCAACTCACCTCTGTCCATTGTTACACAGCCATAATGGCTAATTACATCATCCAAGTGGAACTTACATACCCCTTTTGTGCTTTTTGTTCTTAGAGCACGACCTTCAACTTGATTAGTGAAGTCTTCTCGTGCAAGCACTGTGTATTTCATTTTCCATAAGCCCAATGGCATTGTATCCAGATCTACTATCCACTTGTAATGCATGTACAATGGGTAAGAAGGGTGCAACCCATCACGATGACGTACATTTGAATACATTTGACAGGATTCGCAGGACTCCACAGAGTGAGATACATCTTTATACATACCTTTCCACCAATACCTCTGTTTCATTTTAGTAAAGGTGGCCCATACACCTCTATGTCCAGCATAAAGACTCTCATGAAACTTTTTTATAAGCTCATTTTGAGCGTCCTTATCATTCACGACTCTCATCAGCATTCCATTTCTTTGTTATGGACACCTCCATAAGTACCCCTCTTTCAAAAAGTATCCATAGGCCTTTCTCCGTATTCTTTTGAACTCTTGATCAATCCACCCTTCTTGCCTTGTCAAAGTGCTCAAATAAAGTCCAATGAGCAACCAGTCACCTTGATATAGGTCCTCTGTAAATGACTCAAGTGCATTTGATAGGCAAACATGATCACCCTTGGCATGAGAGATAGTATAGAACTATGTCCCTACATCATCACCCTTGACAACCATGTCTTATTCATTTTTCATACCTTGCTCTTGAAAGCATATCCACAATTGGATTATCTTTCCTTGCAATATGCTTAAATTTTGGATTCAAGGACGTTATGTAGGCAATCCATCTCAACATAGCAATGTCAGGAGTTGAGCAGCTTGTGATCATTCCAAGAAGGGGTAGACAATCAGTCTCCACTATTACATTTGCTCCTATCAAATAGTCTTTATCACATTTCAAAGTTGTGACTACTCCCCATAACTCTCTTTTTACCTATAAATAATTTCATTGATGAGCACTTAAGACTTTTGCTCCAAATCTCACCACATATCGCTTTCCATCATCATCATCTTGCCCAATTTCCCATCCAATTCCTATGGGGCTAGTATCCACTACCACAATTACATATCTTCCACATTCATAGTTTTCTTTCCTCAAAGTTGGACACATAAGCAGCAACTTCTTTAATTTTCTCATGACATGTATACGCATTTCTTCCCATTGAAACTTTTGGTTCTTTCTCAAAAGTTGATACAAAGGTGGAATTCAGATAACATAAAACAGGCATGCACCCAAGAACCTTCGAGCCTCAGTGACATTTATACATTTCTCTATCATTCTTTGAATTACATCAATCTTTGTAGGACAAGGCCTTCTACCATTTGGCCCACAAATATGTCCTACAATAAGAACTTCATTCACACCAAACACTGAATTTTGGCCAGACAAGGTAAGGTTCACTTCTTCCAACCTTGATAAGATCTTATCACAATCATTTATATGGTTTGACACATACTTGTGGCATCCCCTCGAGTCCAGAGCCACATCTACATCACTTACATCACATCCTTTGATTGGCACATCATCAAGGAAAGGCATTGTAGTTTGCGGTACGAAGTCACGTAGGAATTTGTTCATACCATTCATCAGATGTGCAACTAAATTAGTTGCCCCCTGAGGTAAGGTGCACATACTTACTAAACCCAAGGGTGTCCTCATGGTAGTCAAGTCCCTGTTTTCCAATCCTAGTTGGAACTTATCATACCCTGAGTACAAATCTTCCATAGAATATATTGCCCTTCCTGCAAATGCCTCTGCAAACTCATCGACAACTGGCCCTAAATCCACATTTCTTATTATTTCCTTATTTACAGGTGCATATATTGAATAAAGTGTAAAGAACCATTTATCTTTGGAACAGTGAACCACCTGTTTGAATATGGAGCACAAGAAGGCTCCAGAATACACATCTTGATCTTTTCATTAAGCAATTCAATGAGTTTTGGCAAACGAGCCTTTGGAACAGGAATAGGACTCAGGTTCCAAGGTACATGAGGGATAGTGAAGATCACAATAGGAGCAACAATGGATGGATGAACACACCCTATCTCATAAGGCAAGCATGTCTTCAAAGCATACCTTTTCAGCTTTTGTCAAACTGTCCTCGCAACCAACCTTTAACTCCTTCAAAGAATCCTGTGTGAACTTGTGTCCAATCTTGCTTGGGTCACAAAGGCTAGGTTGCAAAGAAGTTTGTTCCATCTTATTTGTGCAATCTTTTGGTAGAGGTAATGCCACTGGTGTCACTTTCTTTGCCACGGACTTATACTTAGTCTCCACTCATACATCAACACCTTGAGAGTTTTTGAAATCCTCAATGACCTTGTACATCTCTATTGAGCATACTTTCACGACTTCACTTCCCACACACAAATTGGAATCCACTAAAGACTCCAAACCTTGCATAGTATCCACAAACGAACACTCATCAAACACACCTGCAATGCATTCGTCAACTTCTAGAAAACCATTCATCTTCAAACTTCTTTGTACACTATTTACATGTTGTCGTCCACCCTGCTTTAAGTCCTCACACTCTATAAAGGCAATAGATCCATAGTCCAATAATCCTACAAAACCTGTAGAAAATGTTTCCTTTGCATATACATCATGCAAGAACCTTTCTCTTCTTGTAGGACTACAATCCTGCCCTACAATGGTACATGGCCAAAACCCCTCATATCCCTATAGTCCTTGAATTCTTTGTTTCTCTTTGGCAAGGGTTTCTCTCTAATACTTTCATGGTTCCTTTCATGGTCCACACAAACAATAAGGAATTGTACTGCATGCTTTCCATCTCTACTCCTAATCCTTGCATAAGCTGACCCATCATCCATCACCTTGGTTTCCATGCAAGTAGCAGTGATGTATGGCTACCCAAGTATAAGAGTGTGTGTAGACATCTTCTGCACAAAGAAATTCTGGTCATAATTCACATCCCCTATAGTCACCTTTACATCTGAACAAGCTACATACAGCTCCCTTGATGAATTGTTTACTGCACGAATCATCCATCCATGAATTATATCAATTGGACATTTTTCTTTTTGATAAAGACTCTTTGACATGAGGTTAATTTCTGACCCATGATCTATCAATGCAATGTATGGCTCTTCTAAGTCTCCCACTTTTACTAGGGTCTTAGTAGTTGCTCTTGCCCAGTGACTCTTCAAGTAGTAGCTCTTGTGAGTGGTCTCCACTTCATCTTCATCATCCAAGAAGCGAATGTGTTTTACTCCTCCCTTAGACTTGTAGCATCCAACAATAGCTTCTTTACGTTGCTCGCCCCATAGAAATCTACACCCTGTGCATTTAAAGTGTCTTCTTCACCCTATACATGGTCGGATTCAGTAAGAGACTACCGCTTCCTCTTTATGGTATCAATTATTTCTTTGCAGAATTCCCGCTTTGCTGTACCAAGGACCTCACCCAAGGTAGATTCCACCTTACTGTTTAGAATCCTCTCTTCCAAAACCTTTTTGAGATCCATTGTTGCCTCTATATCGGATTGGAGTTTGTAGGCCGGACCCTTTGCTTTGGATTTTGTTTCATCCTTCTTCTTTTCTTTGGAGGCTTCTCGCATAGGCACTTCAGGGACAGACATCTGTTGCGAGGAAGGTGATCTAGGAGGCATTGTGTCATTTCTACCTCCACACCTCGTGGTCCGCTTTGAAGGCCCTTCATCCCCATTCTCCTACGTTTCTCTTCAACAATGGCCTCATTTTATTGACATTTGGCAATGTATGCATGCAGTGACAAAGAGTCCACAGGGTCATTTCAACCTGTTTCAAGCCGAATGCAGTCTCCAACTTCATGTAAAACCTTTGTAGTCATTTTACCCTTCATAGTAGACTCTATACCGCATGACCATAGCTCTCTAATATCATTAGATTCCTCTTCTCCAACTTTGAATAATCCTTTTTTCTTAATAGGATCCACCTTCAACCCATAGGCGACTGCCTCAACCATTGAGATGGCATGGCTAGTAGCCATGTCCTCAACTAGCTTCTTCATCTCGCCTTTGCTAAAGTTTGTTCCCAAGAGCTTACCTGTTTCACTTAAGTGAATTTTTCCATCTTCAAAGAAAACAAGATCCTTTGTCAAAGCGTCTTTAAAAATTTCACAATCCCTCCTTCCATAATCAATACCATCGCACCATATGCATCTATTTACAAAGCCTTCTCTGTTTTGAGGTCTTTGACCTATAGATTGTCTTGATGGTTGCCCCTTTTCTTCTAGCCTTGTAAGTTTTAACTTGAGCTCTTGTGTTCCCTTGACAATATCATCTAGAATGAACCTCTCACTCTTTGGAACCACAATAACATGCTTTATGGGACTCTCACGAACACTCGGGACTTGAATAGGGTTGACTATCATCTTGTCTCTTTGTCCTTCTTGCTTAGTTAGCAGTGAAATGGCGTCTTCAACTTCATTCCAATTAGTCTTTAAGCCTTGTTCCGCATCCTTATCTTCAAGTAGTAGCTCTAAATTCTCTTGAATCTCTTTACCTACGGCTTGCAAAAAGAGCTCTGTCTTCTCCGAGTTTGGGGTAGCCTTTTCATTCCTTGAAAGTTGACCATAACGGCGTTCGATTTCCCTTAGCAGTTCGGTATGCGAGAGCCTCTCTTTTGGCTGAACTACCCACTCTAAAAAAGTCCTCTTTGTTACCCTTTCGTAGTCCTCCATGAAATACTCTTTCTTCAAGGCTAATTTGAATGCTTTCCAAGTTGCCCCATGCTCATTTCTAATTCCCCTTACATGCTCTCTAATTTGGGAACCACAACAAGTTCAAAACTTTGCACCATCTCTGCTTCGGGCACTCGATGAAGCTCCATCTCCTTTACATATCCACAAAGATACTTTTTAAAATCTTTAACTTAAATCAATCCATTTTCTTCACCATAGATTGAAGCTCTTTCATTGAGGAAAGATCCCTCCTTTATGCAGCTCGTTGTTGCTGCATAAACACTGCAAAAGCTTGAAACATTTGCATTGTGAGACTGGAGCAAACCGAACCCCCTATTGCTCTTGTTGCTCCATAGATGTAAAAATTTGTTTTGATACCTTCAATGAATCTTTTGAACCCTCACCCTAGCCTACTTCGTGTCGGGCTCACCAAAAATGTGTCAAGAAGTGCGTAGTGCGACTAGGAAAACGCCAGGCCTCTGACTGTGAGGATTCGTAGCAAAATCAAGCAAGTCATAGATGATTTGAAGCCAAAAACACACTAAAAGAGAATAGAAATCCAGCCATAAAATATCCACTTTGAAAAATAACCAATACTAACTCAAAACTCTTGTGTGTGTGAAGATTAGGTGTACGTAGCCTCCCTCCCAATTGCACAGATGCAGTGCTCATTTGACCCGTTAAAGACCCTATAGTGACGCTTCAATTCCTCATCGTGACCATTTCATGGAAGCTTAAGTACTTCATTGGAGAATCCCAAGTAGTTATTTGAGGAGGGGAAACCCTAATTGGAGGCGTCACAGCCTCAACCATGTAGTGGAAGCAGCACGGGACTGCACTAGAACCCTGTAAAGGAATGGTTGTATCTCCTTGATCATATGCCAAATGAGCTCATTCATGGCTCTAAAATTTCCCACACAACTTAGGAAACGATGGCACCATCGTTGATGTGGCATTTTGAGCTATTTTTAGGCTATTTTCACCATTTTTAGGTCATTTTTTGCCATATTATTGCCCAAAAATATCCCTTTTTCTTCATAAACAGCCCAAACGAGCTGGGAAAAATCCCTAAATTTGTGGGAAAATCCCGTTGGGCTCAAATTTCATGTTGAAACTCAATTTTCCACTTGGTGAGCACTTTGGACACGTCTTTTATGCCCGCGCACAAAACTTGCTCATTTTTAGTCGAGATTGCCCGCATTGAACTTTCTAGGCAAAACGAGCGTGCCACTTTGAAACACTTGACATTTGTACATTTATAAAGAAAAATAGACATATATTTATGTGAAAAAAAGCATTCCATAGTGCCATGTCTAGGGCCTCACCCGCCTAGCAAGGTATGTACACGACTGCAACCGTGGCATCTATTTTCACATATATCACACTATGTACATTATAGCATTCGATCCGACATAACAAAAGCATTGAGAGTGAGGTAGATATTTTAGTTTTCACATTATGCATGTGCCATGGCACGACAATGTGTACGCACCATAAAACATCCACTACTTACTGTTCCTAGAGTTATGTGCATCGCTGGGGCGACGTGGGACACATGCATTGGCCATTTTTTTCAATAATCTCCTTAATGATTATTAATACAATTATTCCACTTGGCCCACATTCAAGCCTTTGGCAATATGCTGAATTAAATCTTATTGATGAAGATGACTAGGGAGAGTATTTTTCTCAAACACGAAAGGATGCGACAGGAAATGGTATTACCACTATCAATCTTGCTAGCTCAGGTCTTACAATAAACTGATCAAGGCTTATAGGCTTGAGTACCCAGACAATAGAGGCAATGAAGATATTCCCCGTGAGTTGTGTCATAAAATCTAATATCTAACCAACCTAAAGTATTTTCTCATATTAAACTGATCATTTAATGTGAGAGAATAAATGGGAACAAGGGTTAGAATATAGACATGTGCTTATGGATCTATCTCAACATGGGGCCAAGGTTAAAATGGGTCCAAATGAGAGAATCTGGTATGTTAAAGAAAAATGCTACCTAATGGAGCTTAAATACCAAAGAGTTAGCTTCATTAAAGACCTCCAAAAGTTAGAGTTCAAAAGTCCTTTGACCTTAGGCAAGCTAGGGCTGACCGTGAGGTGGGAATCCTACCCAGGCATGAGGTGCTTGTTAGATTGCTAAGTGTTAGTGGGAACCTTACCCAAAAGATTGAGGTGTTTCTCACATGCTTAAATGACTAAATTTTTTGAAGTATTCAATTCAAATATAACTCTCAAGAGGCATCAACGTTTCCATGCTTGATTGATTAAGTCCTTGAAGTATTGAATTCAACCAAATGACTTAATAAGCATAAAAGACACATGTTCAAATGATCCTCCACATGTGGCCCTCACGACGTGTTTGAATGCTATTGGATAGGTTTTAAGGGGTCCAATGACAATTTAGATACAAAAAAAAACAAATTAAGTTCTTTCTCTCGAAGAGGAAAAATATAACACATGTCGAAATGAAATAATAAAATAATACGAGTGAGCAAGAGAGAGAGAGAGAGAGAGAGAGAGAGAGAGAGAGAGAGAGAGAGGGGTGAACCAAGTATGAGAGGGGGGTATACTCTCCCACACACACACACACATTCTCTCATTGTGTGGAGTACAAAGTGCAAGAGCTCCATCTCCTTCTCCAAGCTTGTTGAGAACTGGAGAGTCTACACCAACACTCTTGGCTATGGAATGCAAATCCACCCAAGATCCATGCTTCAATTCTTAATCTTTCCATCTTCTTCATCTTCATTACTATGCTATTATGCTATTCTATTTCTTTATCCTATAGATGATTCTTCTTCCTCTTCCCTACCCTCATTCCCCGCTAGCTCTTTCCACCTTCGAAGGTGTTTAAGGCCTTGGGATAGTTAATGTTTTTTGCAAATTTTATGTTAAGCTCATGATGCATGAAGCTTTCCATCTTCATAGCATCACCAAGGTCACAAGGAACACAAATATTTTATTGTAACAAGTCTCTCTTGATGGGAGAATCTATAATACAAACGCCTTTTGGAGGGGGTGTGCCTCTCAACTATTGTCATGTTCTCTATACTCTCTGTCTTGCAAAAGTATTGTTCATGCCAAGTTAATAAAGTACTATGTTCATATTGCTACAATCAATTAAGTTCACCCTCTATGTTCTCAAAATACTCACTCTAATTCTCTTAATTCCGCTATTCTCAAAGTTCATAGGCCATATCCATTACATTGGTATCAGAGCATTTGGTTTCTCTTTTCTTGCTTAAGAAGAGAGGTCCTTAAGTAGCCTATTAATGGTTAATTTTGTTCATTATATTAGGGTAAGTGGGACTGGGATCTATTATCAAGTTTGTTGATCCCACTATGTGGGATATGGTGCACACCTCAAGATCTTTGGTCTTAATAATGGGGTCTTTCTAGACTTACCCAAGGCTTTACCATTATCGAGCCATAATAAGTCCAAAAGGAGCTATCCCACGTCAATTCTGCTATGTTAGACCCACCCCACTACTCTTTATAATTAACTAATTTTAGCCGTGGGTGTAGATACTTAAGTGCTTATTTTAAAAGGCTAAGAGGAGTAGCAACTAAGGTTTTGAGTTGCCAAAGAATACACTAAGTAAACACACAAGTATAATTTGCATGGTTGGCAATAACCAAGAGAGTAGAATGAACATTGATAACTTTGATTTTTCACATGAAGGTGCTAATGATGATGCCCTCATGTTTATCAATTATCTTGTTACTAGGTTGCATCAAGCTATGGGCAACCCTACTTTGCAAGCCGCAGTTACTCAATTTCTTCCTGCTTATTATGAGATTTCCCTTTCTCTCCAAAAGGAGAGAGAGCTTAGGAGGCCTCTTGATGAGACCCACAAAACAATACTCTCTCCCATACGAGAGGAGGAATCCAAAGAACAAGAAAGTAATGAATCCCTAGGTTCCTCTGAAGATGTGGCTCCACGAAGATGGCGGTGGTCTAGACGATCGCCAACTCCTCCCATGAGGAAACGGTCACCACACATTCCTTCTCCTTGTCACTCCGGAAGGGAAGAGAGGAACAAAGGAAGAAAAGGTTAAGAAAGAGGTCACCCTCTTCTCCTTATTCTTCACCTTCCTCCTCTCCCAACAATATCTATGGCTATTATCGTAGAGAATACAAGAGGGGAGGACATCATAAATTATACCTTGCATGGTGAAGATCAAAAAGCTCAAGAAGTTCAAAGAGGGAGGAAAGAGTATATCTTTTCTCACCTATTGTGGCACCTTTGGTGCCACCGACAAAGTATTGGCCTTCATCCAACAATTTGATGCGGCCTTTGGAGATGAGGGCTTCATGGAGTCCTCCAAGCTACACCATGTAGCTATGCACTTCCAAAAATCGGTTCATCAATGGTGGGCTAGCCTTCATGGAAACGTTGAAGCCCCAAAGACATGGAAAACTCTACAAGTTTCCATCATGAAGAATTTCCTTGCAAGCGCAAAGGACAAAGTACTTACTAAATGGTGCAGTTTGAAGCTTCTTTCACATGAGTCTATTCACGAATATGTAGACAAGTTTTGGGATTTACATCTCAAGGCTATTACCTTCCAAAAGATAGAATTTTCCGAGAAAAAGCAACAAATTTGTGCGGGATTACCTAAAGAAATGACCGAGTATGTCAACTCCCAGCGGCCTAGTTCTATCACCGAAGTAATCCACCACACCATGGTTGCTTCCCGCATTAATTTCCAACAAGGAGCTAGACGGAATGTCAAACCCATGGAAAACAAAGACAAAAATGATGCAAAGGGAAAAACCAATGCCCAAAATTCTTCCCAAGGCACTTTCTACAACAACAACAATGGGTCCAAGGACAAGGGAGTTTACAAAGGTAAAAACAAACTCTCTCATGAAGAGCTTGAAGCTTTTCGCAAGGAGCATAAGCGTTTTAAGTTTGGGGAACAAGGACATGGATATCGTTCTTGCCCCAAGAAAAAATTCTCACAATGAGACTCCTAGGGCTTCCCCATCAAAGCTCCAAAAGATGATGCTCATTGCAAAGGATCATCTCTCTCCTATGCTTAGGAAAAGGTAAGGGAGCATGATGCCTTCATTTTGTTTGACCCTGGCTCTACTCACAACTCCATATCAACGGAGTTGGCCACCAAGTTGGGCATTCAAGATTTTGAGATGGGAAATATTGTAACAGCTGACACAGCTTTCAAGGGACAGCAAGCCTCCATTACTCTCTTGATTGGGAAGTTGAGGCTTCATGTCCAAAACTATGTCAACAAGGAAGACTTTTGAATCTCTCCTCTCCAACATGAGGATGTTATCCTAGGGGCACCATGGTTTGATTGCATGGTTGCCAACATGAAGTTCCCTAAAAGGAGAATCTACGTCACCTCCAGGGGAAAGAACATGTATATAGATGCTAATGAGTCTAGTCGTACTATACCACTTGTAAATTCACCAGCTTTTGATAAGTCAATCAAAAGCTATTTTTTTACGTACATGATTTTTTTCAAAGAATCCACTAATGACGCTAATGGTTTATCAAATGGAATGGTAGGAATCAAGAAGAGTTAGCCTTGTCTACTTTTCTAAATGGATTCCAAGATGTTTTCATCGATGATATCCCTATGGACTTACCTCTAAAACAAGGGGATGATGACCATCAAATTGAGCTCCTACTAGGAAGCTCACCGCCTAACAAGCCTCCTTATCGAGTTTCCCAAGCTTAAAGAGGAGATCATGAGGAAAATAAAAGAAATGGTAGACAAAGGGATGGTGAGGCCTAGCTCCTCTCCCTTTTGTTCTCCAATCCTTTTAGTGCAAAAGAAAGATGGTACACACCGTATGTGTGTGGACTATCGACGAGCACTAATCCATATCAATATCAAAAATAGATTTCTTGTACCTCGGGTAGAAGATCTGTTTGATAAGCTACAAGTCTCTACCTACTTTAGTAGGATTGACCTAAAAAGTGTCTATCATCAAATTAGGATAGTGGATGAAGATATCCTAATGACTGCGTTTCGTACAAGGTTTGGTCTTTATGAATATCTAGTCATGCCTTTTGGCTTGACCAATGCACCAGCCACATTCAATCATTTGATGGAAAAAATATTTAGACCCTACCACAAGTTCACTGGAATGTTATTTGATAATATCATCATCTACTCCAAGTCCTTAGAGGAACACAAGCAGCATCTCCAAGTGATTATTCAAGCATTGAGGGAGAACAAGCTTTTCCTCAACCAAAAGAAAAGTGATTTTTTTCCTTCAAGAGATTCCATACTTAAGTCATATTATCTCTCAAGATGGTATCTGTATGGATCCATCAAAGTTAAAGGTAATAAAAGCATGGTCTAATCTAAGGAATCTACATGAGCTAAGAAGCTTTATTGGTATGTGTGCATACTATAGACGCTTCATAGCAAAATTTTCTCAAATAGCAGGACCATTACATGACTTAACAAAGAAGAATGTTAAGTATTCATGGATTGCTAAGGAGAAAAGAGCTTTTGACAAGCTCAAAGAGAATCTTACCTCTCAACCAGTCCTCATGCTTCCGGATCTCTCAAAGCCGTTTGAGGCTCAATGTGATGCTTGTGGTGATTGCCTTGGAGTAGTCTTGCTTCAAGACGGGCCTGCTCAATACGGATGAACATGTCTTGGGCATTTATGAGAAACAGCTTTTAGATGTTCTACATGTCTTAGACATTTGAAATCATTATTTATTGGGGACTCCATTCATTTTAGGAACATACCACCAAAGTCTCAAGTACTTTATGACGCAAACCAAGCTTTCCGACAAACAAATGAGGTGGACAAATTTTGCAATTTTATTTTCATATTGCTCACATTGCCGTGGTAAGCACAATCAAGTGGGCGATGCACTTTCACGACAACCAAAAGTCAATGTGTTATCTATAGCAACTCACAATGATCTATTTTCTATGATAGAGACCCTCACTTTAAAGATGTAATGTGAGCCCTTGCTTTGAGGAAGAAAGATGAACCATTCACCTTGCAGGATGGTTATCTTCTCCATGGCAATAGGCTATGTGCTACCCACTCCCTTCGTGAGAAAGTCATGTATGAATCCCATGCTCCTCCCTATGCGGGGCATAGAGGCATTCAACCTACTCTTCGAGGAGTATAGACGTACTTCTATTGGCCTACCATGAAAGTGGACATACAAGAGTATGTTTCAAAATGTGTGGTATGCCAAAAGACTAAGTATGATAGAGGGAAGAAACCTGGACTACTCCTGCCATTACCAATCCCTAATTCACTATGGGAGAGTATATCCATGGATTTTATCTTTGGATTACCCAAGTATATCCATGGGAATATGAGAATATGGACAATAGTGAACAGTTTTAGCAAGGCAAGCACACTTTATTCCTATCAAAACAACTATTAAGGCACACCAAATGGCAACCATCTTCATATCTCAAATTTTCAAACACCATGGATTACCAACATCCATCATTTTTGATAGAGATCCTAGAATGACTAGTAATTTATGGAAAGGTCTCTTTGAAAATCTAGGTACAAGATTGAATTTGTCTTTGGCCTACCACCCACAAAGGGATATCCAAAGTGAGATAGCCAATCTTATGATACTCGATCTACTAAAGACTTATGTTACAAAAGTTGATCAACGATCACAATGGTAGAAGTACTTACCCCTTGTAGAGTATGCATACAATAATATTGTCCATACTACTACAGGAAAAGCACCTTTTGAGTTGCAGAAGCCTATATTATGCATGGCTCACATATTCAGAAACTCAACCACTAAAATATATATGCATAATCCATGATAAGATGGATCAAAAGAAGACTGCCATTCCTAGATTACGCATTGTTCCTAAGGGTGTGGATTCAGGATATAATCTGTAGGTGACATTGATTGGCATGATCACTCATGGACATGGAGAAGGTCATTACAGACACTTTGTCTTGAATGGTTTGTGGCCAGCTGATCCAAATCTTATAATTGGCTCAATTGCTAATTGTTTACATAACCTAGAGAGGATAGATAAGCATGCTCTTGGTGATCTAGTAACAAATGGACTTCCAAGGAGCAATATTTCACTACTACATGCTTTGAACTCAAGGGATGCTTTGAACTACCATAAATTTAGTGATGGAAAAGAGCCCATTGTGCAGCCATCAAAAATTGCAGAAGAGGAAATGGGGTCAACATTTCGCAGGTTGCCAGAGAACTTGTTGCTACAATTGGATAATTATGTATGGGAAAACTAAAATCGATACTTATTTGCCTATTTGTCAATGCTTGCTGCAAGGGGTGTTTTCAAAACCATCTAGATAGGATTTTTAATGGTTGGGCATACACATGAGGACATAGACGCCATGTTTAGTAGGTTTTCAGAGAAGTTGAGAGTTACAGGCAACTATACTTTTCCACATTTGATGGATACATTACGAAACAGCTCATGTTCATCTCCAGCTCCATTTTTTCTCACAAAGATACCCGATTTCAAGCAATATTGTGATGGCTATCTTTGTGATGGACAAGACATACTCGTTGGACATTCCAAACCGCTTCAGTTCAGGTTCTTTATGCCGGATGAGACACCAATGATGCAATATAAGGCACATGTAGGTGTATCAAGTTGGAGTGGAAGTATTAGCCTTTGGAAAATAGACACAGAAGGCAAGTCAATGTTACCACATGGAGATCCACCTCTAGTACCAATGGCGTAGTATGTCAAGGCCCACGAAGAAGTCATTTTGGGGCTAAAGAACTATATAAAATTTCGGAAAAATTTAGGGAATGGTTCAAGTATTCCGCGATATTATAGACCTATGATAGATTATTGGAGTAAGGTAATTGAAGAGATTGGAAAAGCAATCATATGAGAGGGAGTCTTGTATGAAATGTTTTGGCCAAAAACTCAAGAATATTCTCACCTACAAGGCACTACAATGAATTTGCAACAAGGAGCAGAAAGATTCCTAGGCCTCGAAGAGTTGAATGATCATTTTTGTGGGCCTCAATGAGATAGGCCAAGGGAAGATTTTGACCCTATGTATGATGTGCACCAAGGTGACTTTCTTATGCTTGTTCTGAGTGACACAAAAATCTATCCAGGGTGGCTTGCAATGGCTTCATCGGACATTGATAATGAGCCTACATCACCAAACTACAAAAAAATCTTGATTCAATATTGGATACCTTGCGTGAGAAAAAGTGGGATGACAGATACTCAAGCTTATAGTAATTGTTGGAAGGGTTATTGTGTTGTCAACTATAAGGACCCACAAGTGTGGGAAACTGTAGATGTAATTGTTTGGTCCTAGACACCCAACAAAGAAGGACCATTTTCTAAAATAAAGATTCCAGAAAGGCATGCTCTAAAATCCAAAGAAGGCCTCACTCGTGCACATCAACCACACTTGGATCAAAGTTTACATATGGCATCAAATGTGGAGTAGAATTATGTGGAGCTTCTATTGTGACTATACTAGTCAATTTTGTAAACAAAATCTTTTTTGTATCTTCCTTTGTTTTATGTAATTTGTAGTTTTTATTCAAATCCATGTGTTGTACATCCTCTTGAATTTTGGTGTTTATCAACACCACAATCCTATGAGATTTTCACTTTATTTACTAGCCAGACACCTCAATTTTTCCTACTTTAAGTGGAAAATTCCCAAATTACATGAATTTAGTCGATTTGGAGATTCTCATAATGTGAGATTTTTACCAAAATACCTAGAAATGGTCTTATCAATAAGAGGTCATCAACATCCATCACGAAGAGGTCATCCATATCAAGGAAGGAAAAAGGTTGGTCAGGCTAGTCTACAAACAAAGGTATAGCCTCTGCTCCTAAGTGGCCAAAACGGACTACTCGTGCCAAAGGAAAGGAAGGGCTAGGCAGTCTTGAATCACATGACCCCAAAGTAAGAAACACCTGGCCACACGAGTGCTTCAAGTTCGGAAAGCAGAATCGTGTCTATTTTGCCAAAAAGAAGGTCATCCGAGGCGAAGTGGTAGAAGATCACCTATCAATTTGCATGGCGCATGCGAGTGCTGCCAGTCCACTTTGACAAGCCCGAAGCAAAAGTGGTAAGAAGGTTCCTTTGTCCTAAAGAGGAGTGGTTTGGCTAATATCCTCATTGCTTTGGAGGGTGAGTAGAGGGTCTTCGTCCTCTCCCTGTACATCTCATCCTTAAAAAACTTTCCACCACAGGTAAAACTCAGTGGGCTGGTGAAAAGTTACAACTAAATGGAGTGGAGTTCATGCATCGAGCCGGCTATAGTAATTACTTACAGCTTCTGCTAGATAAAAGGCTAGGAGTAGTCAAACGCGTCGCCATCACACTAGACGTGCTGAGAGAGACGAAGGGAAGGTGGAGCCTATGAAGGGCGATGACCCCCTGTGGATGTGCCGACTTATCAACACCGGCATGGTAAGTGTGTAAGTAAGTTATCTACACTCTGTGCATCATAGATAACGGACCAACCGCCTTTTCATTTAGGTTTATGCAACACATGTATGTAAATATATATATATATATAGACAGAGAAATCTCCTACCAACAAAAGATTGTATATCTGTTTGGTGCTGCGATGCTAGGAGAGATCCTTAGCTCCCCAAACCCTATTATCCTCCCTATGTTGGATTACCCACCACTCTTTCAATGTTTCCATTTTTATTCTGTTTTAATCTATCCACCCAACCTTGTAAGAAAGTTTCTATAAGCCGCTGAGTCATTTGTGGTATATATATATATATATAGAGAGAGAGATAGATAAATATAAAAAGGTTTGAAATTTTTCTGCTCATTGAGTTACTACCATGACAAGTGTCTCTTTTCCCACATTCAATGACAAAAAGAGAGAAGACATCACCACCGAATTTTTGGATGACTTTGACATCGCTTGTGTGGTTTCCAACAAGGATGACGATTCCTCACGGCTACGAATCTTTTCTATATTGATGAAAGTAGAGGCCAAGGATTGTTACAATGCTTTGCCCCAAGCTACCAAGAATACATGGGGCGTACTATGTGATGCCTTTGTGGAGAGGTTTGGTGGAGGTACAACCTCAGAAAAGTTATGGCAACTGCTGATGGAGTTAAAGGAGGGAGTTCTACTAGAGTATGCCACTTACGAATCCAAGTTTGTGGATTTGTGGGAGTACAGGGTTGCCTCATTGGAGGAAGGTGAAGGAGTGCATAATTTCTTGAAGAAGGACAATTTCATTGCTGGCCTATGGTCACCGTTTAAAGAGAAGGTAAAGGGGAGATTCTCAGCAACATATGAGTTGGCAGTGGAAGTAGACCACCTTAAAGACAAGAAGCTGCACATGTAATCAAGAGTCAGCAAGTCACAGGAATCAAGCTCAGTCCGACTAACTCCGGTGACTGCAACAACCGCTCAGAGAACCCAACCACAAGAGGCATTAGAAGAGCAGCAAGACCTGTTAAGTCGCATCACTACTCAGCTTGAAAGTCTATCCATGCACCCGTAAGAAATCCAAATGAAGGGAGAGGAAAACGAAGGCAAAACCAAGAATACAACTACTACAATTGTGGGGAGGAAGGCCATGGCATGTATTACTGCCAACATCCAAGAAGGCAGGACTTCAATAGAGAAGGAAGACACAATCCAATCTCTCCACCAACAACAAGACCAACACCGTCGAGGCAACCAGGGTCGATTCCAATGGTCCAAATCCTTTGACCACTCGTACAACCACCACCACCACCATAACCTCTCATGCCACCACTACCTCCACCACCTGCTAGAAACCAAGCAGTGACTGTTGTGATTAGCCTGGAAGCTAAAGGAAAGGCAAAGGTAGAAGAGCCGGTCAAAGAGAAGAACAAAGGAAAAGGAAAAGTAGAGGAGGTGTATGCCATGAGAGTAAAGCGTCCCAGGCACGAAGAAGCCTCTCAAAGTTAGGATAAGGTGAAAGGAAAAGGCGAGTCTAGCAAGGAGGCATCTAGAAGCCTTGGCGGAAGATTGACATTGTGGATTTTTCACTGGGTGAGTATGCTAAACCATATGACATAGTTCAGGATGTATTAATGCAAGGACCAAAGATAACATGGCCCCAATTACCCCATCTTGCACCAAAGATGAGGAGACAATGTACGAAGATGGAAAGTACAAGAAAATTGGGACCAAGGATAGTTGGGGCAATCTTTGGGAGGAACTTTGATGATATCCTACCTATCATGGATGCCCACATCAAGGGGCAACGTATGTCAAATGTCTACATAGACAGTTGCACACAGATATGCATCATAAGTGAGAAAATGATGCACCATCTAGGCTAAGAGGTAAGTAGGCCGACACCCTACCGAGTTAAAATGGCAAATAACGTCAAAGTGAAGTGTGTAGGCATTGTGAATGTAGTCAAAGTGAAGGCATTCAATAGAGAAGTGGAGGCAGAAATTTTTCTCATTCCACACAAAGGGGAGGGCTACCCTATCATCCTTGGAAGACCATGGCTCATGGCTATGGAGGCTAAGCAAGATAGGAGTCCTAGAATGATCCAGATGAAGGATGCTAAAGATAGGAGTCCTAGAATGATCCAGATGAAGGATGCTAAAGGGAACTCCATATTCTATGACATGAAGACTAGGAAGCAACACAACATGATCTTGGAGGCATCAGAAGATGAGTTCACCCAGTGACTCTTTGACCAACTTAGGAGAAGACAAGACAATGAGTGAAGAGATCGACGATAGAATCAAAGTGATGGGAGTCATCCTCAAAGACCCAAAAAGATTGACACCATTGGAGAACCAAGAGCACCCATCAGGTTTTCAACCTTTGATGGATACAAGTAAGCTACATTGGACGCTCTCCAATGAGTTAACTAGTGAAGAGAGAGAAGAATATATTTCTATGCTAGGTAACCTCACCACACTGTTCATTAATGGTTATGACAAGATCACAGTAATCACAGTGGTACAACACCGCATAAGACTCAAGGAAGGAAGTAAGCCTATAGGGAAAAATCTCAGAAGGCTTCGGGTAATTCAACAAGAGGCATTTCTCAAAGAGGTAAGGAATTTGCAATAGGCAGGTTTCATTTACCCCGTCGAAGACTCGGAGTGGGTCTCTCTAATGGTAGTCACTCCAAAGAAGAACGGTAAGTGGAGATTTTGTGTAGACTAAAAACCTCTCAATGCAGCAACAACAAAGAGGGATCATTTTTCCCTTCCATTCCAAGATGAGATTATCAATGAGGTAGCAGGTCATGAGCACTACATAGTATGTGATGTCTGCTCAGGCTACTTTCATATTATCATTGCAAAAGAAGACTAGAAAAAGACAACTTTCATAACACCATGGGGATGTTTTGCCTACAGGGTGTTGCCTTTTGGCCTCACCAACGCTCCAGCCACATTCCAACGCTATGTAACTTTTGTCTTCCAGCCATACTTTGGTAAGTCAATAGGAGTTTTCATAGATGATTTTTGCATCTACAGTTCTTGCTCCCTCCATTTGAGCAAGGTCTATGATGGCCTCGGTAGACTTCAAACCTTGGGTGTCCAGCTTAACAAAGATAAGTGTCACATTGGTAAAAGCAAGGTCTCTCTTCTCGGCCATGTAATTTCAACAAAGAGAATTGAGGCTCACCCTAAAGAGATTCAAGCTTTTCTATCTTTGTCATCACCCACTACAGCTAAGCAATTGGTCTCTTTTCTTCAGAAGGTAAGGTATTTGAGCTGGTTCATTCACTTGCTCTCTCAGGTGGTTCTCCCTCTACAACAAGTCACCCATAAAGATGTCTTCCTATGGAGTGAAGAAAATGAGCAACATTTTAGCAAAGTGAAATAGATCCTAGGTACACTTCCCACCATTTCACCCTCTAGATGAGACGAGCCATTTTATGCTAACCCCAATGTAGGAAGTGATACACTTGGATCCATACTAATGCAAAAGGACCCCCAAACCTCTTTCATGCATCCTATATACTTCTCTAGTCGCGTCATGACCCCATCAAAAAAAGAATTTAGCACGGCAGAGCACATGGTGCTTGCATTAATGTTTACCACTACAAAGTTCCTCTCTTATCTATTGCCTACACCCTTTGTAATTTTGACAATGGAAGAGGTCTTTCCATATGTGTTGCAACACATAGATGTCTCATCTAGAATCTCTATGTGGCTTGTTAGATTACAAGAGTTTGATTACACCATGCAAGTAGAGAACGCCACCAGGTGCTAGTCTAGTAGGTATTCTTACCCTTCATGAGAAGAAGCTAAAGGTCAAGACAGAAGGTAAAGAAGTGACACCAATGGTAGAAATTGGTAAGCTAGAAAGAGATCATTCTCTTTTCTTTCATGAAGCATACAAAAGAACAGTGGACTAGGTTGCAATTGGCATCATCATTTTCAATGAGAAAAAGGAAAGGTATTCTCTATTGGGCAGCTCCTACCTTCCCACTCCAAAAACAAAGCAGAATACATGGCCCTAATTTTTTCTTTACAACACTGTGTTTTGCAAGGGGTTCAACATCTATATGTGCTTGGTGATGCCATGCTTTTGATAAAGCAGATAGATGGCACTTGGATTTGTAAAAATTAGGTTTTACTTGGCCAATTGCGCCAAGCTAACGATCTTTTAAGAAATTTTGAAGCAATGCAATTATTTCATGTCCCTTGGGCAAAAAATCAATAGGCAGATGCTCTAGCCAAGGAAAGAATACAAGATGTTACCATAGGAGCAATCAAACTGAAGCTTCCTCTCTTTTAGGGTAGCAATGTTATGCCTGATATCATCAGTTTCTTAGATATAGAAGAATGTCCTAAAGGGTATATCATGGGCCAAAAAAAATGGCTTATCCAAAAGGCAACAAGATACCACCTTATAAATAGCAACTTATATTACAACGGCAAAGACAAGATTCTCAGGCGAGTGCCAATCTCCAGTGAAATCACGGAGGCAATCTCAAGTTTCCATGATGGTGTCTGCGGCAGCCATTTTGCTCTAGATATTACCAGTAGGAAGATTTTATGGGTAGGATTCTCTTGGCCTAGCCTGAACTAGGAATGCATCATTGGTGTAAAACATTCAAAGCTTGTCAAGTGTCCAATGATCGAACACAAATGTATGAGCCACAGATTCCTATCATCTCATTTGGTCCGTTTGAGAAGTAGGGAATAGATGCAATTGGTCCTTTACCAAGGGACCAATCAGCTAAATTGTACATTCTAGCTCATGTAGACTACATGACCCGATGGGCGAAAGTAGCAACCACCACAGGCATTACAGCCCAAGAAGTGGTGAAGTTCATATTCGAGCACATTTGTTGCCGTTTTGGCACACCTCTCGAGATAATATCTGCTGATAGAGGGCCGGGTTTCAGAGGAGATTTGGTGGGAGAAGTGATGAAAAAGTTAGGCATCACACGCCTACACTCCACCCCATACTATCCACAGTGCACTCGTCTAGTGGAAAAGGTAAACGATATTATCTATAAGATCATCACAAAGCAGGTGAATAACCACATAAGTGATTGGGATAATCATCTCATGGCCACTCTTTGGGCCTACCGCATGACATTATGAACATCACTAGGTTTCACTCCTTTTCATCTGGTATATGGAAAGGAGGCCATTCTACCCATCAAGGTACAGATAGCCAACTTGTGAGTTATGGCTAGTCAGTTACAACACCCAATTGCCCATCTATGCAACCACACCTTGGATCTAGAAAGGCTTCAGCTAGATAGAGAAGATGTAATCAGCCACTATGCAGCACAAGCAGAGCGACGCCGACTCACATTCAATCAAAGGCTTAAGGAAAAAGGTTTGAAGAAAGGCATGTTATTGTTGAGATACGACAACAAATTTGACACTAGGAAAGATAAGAAGTTTCAGCCAGATGGAAAGGGCAGTTCATTGTCAAAAAGCGATACGCCAATGGAAGCTACAAATTGATGGAAGCAAATGGTCGGCTTCACAAGACTAGAGTCAATGAATGGAGATTAAAAAGGTACTTCTTAAGGTTTGATCCAACGTTCATACTAGATATTCCAGAGGAGGGAGAACCCTCCAATTGTGCTACTAGGGAATCAAAAGCAGAGCTAGAAGCATGAATGCCTCTAGCCAGGAGAGAGGGCTAATGACGGGCGATTGTCAGAACTGTGGGTGTGAGAACCAACCCCACTCAGGGGGGCGAGCCTAATAATAATAAACAAAAGAACAAAAAAAAAATTTAGCTTACCACCCCGCCACCCTCTTCCCTCCCATGCATACGCCCACAGTTGGCGGCCCCTCCCTTGGCACCACCCTAGAGAAATGTTTTTTATGCGTGTGAGAGTGCTTGATGTGATCTTGGCTAATCCTTGAGTGATTGTTTGGTAATCTATATGCTATTTGTGTTGGGAGTGTTTGAAGTCATCCATTCCTTGTACACACACTACGGTTAATGCTTCATTCATAGTGATCTCTCTCTCTCTCTCTCTCTCTCTCTCTCTCTCTCTCTCTTTGTGTAGCGGTCCTAGTCCACGCTTCCAAGACTAGGTGGTGCCCTCATCTCATTTCCCTTGTGGCGCAATGGAGTTTGTTTTGGTGTAGAGGCCGCCATTCCAAATTTCCTTCGTCACTGGGTTTAGCATTATGACCTCTAGAAACCCATAGAAACTACTCAATATCTAGCCAAGTTTGTAGTCTACGATTAGTTATGGTTACTACCTACAAAATACATACAATTGGTCTAAGAAACTAGCGATATTGAGAAAGTTATACTTGCTACTCTAAAATGTATCGTATTCTTCAGCAATCAAAAAACTCAACCATCATCATATACTATGCTATATAGCATATTAGGTCCCCCAAAACTCAAGGAATATTAGCTTGATGCTATACATTACACTTACACAATCAAAATTGAATTTGGATATCAAGAAAGCCAGCAAAAAAATCATAAAAGTGCTAATTTTGGCCAAAAAATAGGATTATGCAATTCTTGTAAATTGGTCATAACTTTCAATTTTAACACTTAGCTCTCCCTACAAGCATCAAAACATGTTGAGAACTATGAAGGACTAACCACTGGCCATCTAAACCTCACAAACATGAAGTTTAGAGTGGTATAGTTGCCAAAAATTGAAAAAAAGCCAAAAACAGGACCCGTTTTTTCACACAGTTTAGGTTCAAAAATGTTGTGCAAGAGTAAGGTTAATGGTGAGATCGATACTCAAAGAAAAATGCTAAGTTTTTTTCAGCTCATAAGGCAACGTTATGGATATATAGCACCTACAAATTCGTTTTCATACTCTTCAAATAATTCAAGCAAAATGGTCACTTAACAGGACACAAAAGTGTCCACGGACATAAAAGTGTCCTGTTACCATTCTAGTGTTAAGCCATTGCACTTCCTGCATTGATCTTTTAACTTGCATCTTGCGAATATGCTTTGTAGGTTGTGCTCTCTTGCCTATCAACGGGATTGTAGCATCTTCTTTATCTTCAGTAGATTGATACTCGGAGGGAGTATCGTAAGTTTGTTTTTTGATCTCTCTACTTAGCTTGAATTTGGAGTTCATGGCCTTGCTATCAAATGTCTTGGACTTGGATCTCTTACCCCTTATTCTTTGCTTTGTGGGTGTTTTCAAAGAGATTCCCACCATTTTGACCACACGTTTGGCTTTCTGTAGTAGATCTAGTTGAGATTCTAGTATATGTAGTAGGTCAATCATTCCTAGAGCATACTATGCTATCCTAGTAAGTACCGGGCCCGTGTTTATGTAGGTATTATTTCTATCACTGCTCTTAAGGTTCACTTTAACCAGATTGTCAAGGATATAGTTTCCCAAATCACATCTGGTTACCCTCCTTTCTAGTAGTCCCATTGCCCTTACCACTATCAATGTGTAGGTTTGGATCTATATATGGGCAACATCTATACTTTCATATGCTATGAAATAAGATATAATGGTAGGTCAATCTCTCAATAGAGTCTTTCTAAGTGAATTTTTATCCAAATGCTGCTTCATAAAGTCTTTAAATTTGTTGTTATATGGATTGCTTTGGTCTTCTTGAGCAAGTTCTGGTTGCAAGCTTGGAGATTGAGAGCCTCATTGATGAGGTCGTGGTCGATAATCCTTCCTTTGATAGTGGCTCCATCTTTGTCCATGAGTGTGACTTCACCACTATACTGAATAGAACTCATTACCTCTTGCTCCCTTTGAAAATTTGTCCCCTAGGATGGTAATCTAAAAAAACTATCAAGATATAAGCACATTGTCCCTTCTAGAGAATCTCTATGTTGTTGCAAGGTCCATAGCTCCTTTGGGAATAAAGTTATCTTTACTTTAGTGCCATTGACTGCCTCAAACTTGCCAATTAACATGTTTGCTATAATTTTCTTCATAAGTGAGATGAGCCTTCACATTGGAGAAGTTGTCCACCACCTCATAGAGGGAGCAACTTCCCTCTCCTTCTAAGCTTTTAGTCAAGGCATTCTGTTACCAAAAAAGAACGTGTTTAGGCCTAGAAATTGGTTCAAAACTTTTTGAGAAAGTTTAAAAAGATGCAAACTTGATCATGAATTGAAAAATGAGTATGACTTGATCGAGACAGCTCCAAATTTGGTCAAACTTCACCAGTGAAAGTACAACCACTATGGGCACTAGGTCATTGTGTTACAGGTAAATTGTGGGTCAAAGGTACCTGGATCGCAATCCATGTTGAAACACCTTTTGGAATTTTTCTTACACCATCTAATAAAGTAGGTAATGGGGATACTATTGCTCAAAACTTTTGTGATTTGGATCACTCGTTTGGGATTTAGGAAAAAAATCGGAACTTTTTTGGAACTAGAGATTTTTGGCACGTTTGCTGATGTTTTGATGTTTAAATGGCTTGAAACTTTAGGGTTAGACTTTACTTGGAATTTGGGAGTTGATGGTTAGTTTTTGTCTTGGAAAAGTGAAAACGTAAATGCATCGCTGTTAGAATTAGGGTTGCAAAACAATACACAGAGCTTGGAGAAGACAAAGGAAGCTCAAGCCACATGACAGAGAGTGTTTTACTTAGTGTGCAATGGAAAGATAGATAGCCCTAGAGTGATGAGCGTATACACAATGCACAGGGGTAAAATCCTCCTAAAGAGGGAAAAAATGCCCCGACCGTCCTAGTGTGTTCACACACATCACTACCACATGTATATGGTAACAAATCCCCCTTGGAGTGCTGCAGTGAGCAAGAGCTGACACACGAGTAAAAGGAAGTTCCATGCCCTGAGGACATGATCAGTCCACAAAGGGGAGTAAGCCCAAAGCTTTCTGGAACGCTTTGGGATTCTCATGAGAGAATGCCTTTGTGAAAAGATCTGCAAGGTTGTACTGTGTTGGCACATAAGCCAAGCTGATCTCTCCTGTTGAGAGCATCTGCCTGACATAGTGATAATGCACCTCAATGTTCTTTGTAGAAGCATGAAAAACTAGGTTTCTCGCAACTGCCAATGCACTCTGACTGTTAGTGTAGATAGTGTTGGTAGAGTCTTGTCCAACACCCAAATCATCCATAAGGTGTTTGAGCCATACACACTCAATCATAGCTATGAAGACTGCCCTGTACTCAGTCTCACAACTCAAAGTGGCCACAATAGGTTGCTTCTTGATCATCCATGATATACATGCACTGCCAACCATAAAAACCACTTGTGGACACTCGGGTGTCAAAATAATCAGCCCAATTTGAGTCCAAAAAAGCATGTAAGTCTGGCGGCAATGATCCCCCCTTGGGATTAAAAAAGCCAGGATGTAGAATGCCACTCAAGTAGCAAAACATCCTCTTTACTACATGGCAATTCCTAGACCCTAGGCTATGCATAAATCTACTGACCTATGATACTGCAAACTAAATATCCAGCCTCGTATTGCATACATAAATGGGACAACCAACAACAATTTGGTAAAGAGTGACATTTGTAGGATCACCAACATCATGTAGACTCAATTTCAAACATGTTTCCAAGGGAGTGGGAATAGGTTTATAATCCTCAAGTCCAAACTTACATCTTCTTTGGCTCTATGTAGCTTTTCAGACACAAGGCAATGCCACCATCACACTGCTTAAACTGTATGCCCAAGTAATGATGCAACAACCCCAAATCTTTCATCATGAAAGTAGCATTTAAATCAACCTTAAATTCAGAAATATGTGCCTCATTGGGACCAGTGAGTCAAGAAATCATCCACATAAAGAACAACAATGAGAAGTACATCACACTCACGCTTTACATACAATGTGCTTTCTTGTTGGATTGTTATGAAAGCCTCGTTTGACCAAATGAGTTTTAGCCTTCTCATACTAAACACGAGGATATTGCTTCAACTCATACACATCTTTGTTACATTTGCACACCTTATCCTCTTGTCCTTTCTTGACAAACCTACGAGGCTGCGTTACATAAAATTTCTCAAAACATGTCACCATTCAAGAAAGCAGTAGAAATGTCTGATTGATGTACAGCCCAACCAAAATGAGCTGCTAATGCACATAGAAAACAAATATTAGTCATACAACAAGTGGGAGAAAAAGATTAGTCATACGACAAGTGGGAGAAAAAGATTCTTAGTAATCTATGCCTTTTTACTGTGCATAACCCTTTGCAACAAGTCAAGGCTTATAGCGATCAATCTCACCATCCGGCTTGCGTTTCAACTTGTAAACCCATTTTATACCAATGGCCTTTTTTCCAGGAGGCAAATAACACAAAGTCCATGTGAAATTTTCTATAACCGCACCATATTCTAATTGCATGGCAGCCATCCAATTTTTTGAATTTTGTGCTTCATCAAAAGATAGAGGTTTCTCAACATCATGTAATCTAGAGACAACCAAAACATAGCAATTTGCTGCATAAGATGCATGGCAAGAACCTGAACGAGTACAACTATACAAAGGTGCGTCGAGTTTACTATCATGGAAAGTGTGCACCAGTCATTTTGGCATACCTCTAGCCTTCTCATTTTCAGCCTTTTCCTCATCAAGTACATCATGTACATCTGCAACAGTAATAGGCTGATATGTAACATTTTCAAAAAACCCCATAGGCTGTACATTTGCCTCATTGGAATCTACATTCATATTTCCCCCACTGAAAAGAGGCAAGAAAGTGTCATAAATGTCGTGTGAGCTTACATTATTATCTCTAGTACATGACAGCAAGGGCTGAACAAAATCTTCCACAAACACAACATCCCGTGAAACCAGAATATGCTTTGTTTGTGGTTGATACAACTTGTAAACTTTTCTTTCAGCACTATAATCAACAAAATACATTTGACAGCCTTATCATCCAGCTTTTTACGTTGTGTTTGTGACACAAAAGCATATGACGAACAACCAAAAACATGCATGTAATCAATAGAAATATTTCTATCATGCCATGATTCATATGGAGTAATAGACTACAAATCTTTTGTAGGACACCTATTTAGTATGTAAGTGGCACATATGATGGCCTCAAGCCGAAAATAAGGTGACAAACCTTGACTTTTGACCATACATCGTGCCATTTTCATAAGTGACTTCTTTTTCCTCCCATCAACACCATTTTGCTAAGGCGATAAGGAACTATGAATTGGTGTTATATAATCCCCCCCTCGATCGGAACAAAGGGTGCCCATAGTACATTTCGAGACATTTTCAGCCATCACCAAAAATTGTTTGAAGCGCATAAAAACTATGTACTTCACTTTAAGAGGAAATACCCATGCATGCCTAGAGTAGTCATCAATGAAAGTCACAAAGTAATGGTAGTTTTTCAAGGACGGAGTTTGCATGGGTCCACAAACATCACTATGCACAAGCTGCATGTGGCCCTGATTGAACCATCCTTTGGAAACTTAGAATGCTACATTTTACCCAAAATACAGCCTTCACAAACATGTTTGATAGGTGCTTCAAGAGGCGATAAAGAAGCAACCATATCAAGTTTCAACAAATGCAGCAAATTGACAAAATTCATATGCCCAAAACGTGCATGCCACAGTTTTTCATCGTAAATAGTCCTTGAATCTACAACTGCATTTGCAAAATTTTGTCCACACTTTTCATATAAAGTGAGCTTATACAACCCACGGCACAAAAGGCCAGATGCAACAATATCATCACCAAAACTAAGATCATGTATTGTACAACTGTGATCCACAAACTTGACTACAAGTCCAAGTCTAGCAAGTGCAGATACATACAAAATATTTTTCTTGATCCCAGGTACATAAAGTGATTCAACAAGTGTGAAAGAATTTCCATGTACAACAGTAGGCACAATCTTTCCAACTCCCTGAACCGGATAAGAGGCATTGTTGGCACAAGTGTCTGAATTTCCATGAGGGACAGACTCGAGAGACGTGAACAATTCAGGAAATTCTTGCATCACCAGACCCTATCATCCTGCCTCTTGTTGACAATCATAGATCATTTAATGTGCATATTTCTATTTTGTTGTAGAATAGATTTCAATCTAGAAAGCATTATTGTGTAAATATTTTTAAGAAAGAAGAAAAAGAAATGTGTTATCACTTTGAAATTGATTAAATGGAGGCTTAATGCCAATTGTCAATATATCTCCTTTTTTTTTGGAGAGCTTGGTGAGGATATCGAGCTATTTCTAGATAATTTCAAAGTGGCTTGCCACATAAAAAGTATGATAGGAGATGAGGAATGCTTAGAAATGTTTGAGATAGTTTGAGGAAGGAGCTAGCACTTGGTTTGACTTTCTATCTCAAGAGGTTAAGGAAAACTATAAGAAAGTTGTTGATCATTTCAAGGGATACCTCTTTGACTCCCAAAACACTCAAAAGTTATGGCAAGACATCATATCTCACAAGCAAAAAGACTTAGATGACTGCTACATGTACAAACAAGAATTTCTATGTCATTGGGCTGTATGGGTGAGAAATTTTGCCAACCTTGGTGATGGTGTAGAGTTCCTAAAGAAGGAGATATTCATAGTCGGTCTCTTTCCCACACTCAAGGTAAAAGTTGAGGTGGGTGCACCTGCTACCTTTGATGCAGCTAAAACTAGGCCCATTGAGAAGTATAGAAAACTCAAGTGCCTAAGGGGAAAGGTTCCAATAGAGGGTCCTACACCCAATGAAAAGTTGCAAGCATCAACATGTAGAGAGATTCTTGAGGTAAAACTGAGGTGATTGAGAAGCTAAATGAGTCCTTGAGCAACTTATCAATTCACTTCGCACAAGTTGTAGGTCCCAAGAGACAAAGAAAGAAAGTTGAGGAGCAGGATCCACAACCCAAGCAAGTACTATAGTGTTGGAAGTGCGGGAAATCTGAGCATGGGATATATAATTTTCCTTACCTCCATGAAGATCCAGGGAGACCTAGCTTGAATTATCCAGTGATGAATATAGGTGAAATAACTAGTCAAAACCCAATGCTTTTACAAAGACCAAATGGAGCAAGACCACCTCCACGAGGAGTGAAAGGAGTTCCATCTTTTCTAGATCCAAATGTGCACGTGGTAGAGGTAAAAAGTTCAAATGACATGGACATGGAAGTAAATGGAATCAAGTGTGACAGTGAAAAAGGTAAGGAGAAATAAGGAGTCGAATTGCAAATTGAACATGGATGAGGTAAGAAAGCGAAGGAGACCAAGGAAGTCAAGAGGAGTTGATGTTGTATCAACCTCCAAGACTTCCCTCTCAAACATGGTAGAGCTCCATAAAACCTGCTAGAACTCGTGAGAGGTAAGGATCCTGATATCTCATGGCCTCATCTCCTTGCATTGTGTCCACAAGATAGGAGGGAGTTAACAAATGTAGTTAGCAATAGGAGAAAAATAAAAGAGAGTGTGCCTGTTGTAAAAATTGCACAAATTGAAATGAATGAGGACATTACATCGGTTCCAGGTTGTCACATCAAAGGAAGATTGGTTAGGAAAGGTCTATTGGATGGGAGTGCACAAATTTGCATCATGACTGAGGAACTCATGTTAAGACTAGGCATGCACATCCATGAGACACGTGAAATCAAAGTCAAGATGGCAAACAATATCAAGGCTAGGTGTGTAGGAGTTTGTATTGGCATTACAAAAACGTTTGATTTCTATGTTATGTCTACTAAGGGGAATGCTTATCCATTTATTATAGGAAGACAATGGATAATGAAAATGCAAGATTTGTAGGATTGGGATAATGGAAAGTTGATTTGCAAGAATGAAAATTGTGAAAAGATTGTCTTCAACATATAAGATAAACACCAAGAGGAGCTCCATGTGGATTCATCTCAGAGTGATATGGAGGAAGATTGGATTGATAGAACTTTAGAAGAAGAAAGTAACGGCAACATTACTAATGAGGAGTCTTCCATTGAGGTCATGGGGGTAAGGCTTAAGCCAAGCAACCAAGAGACCTCTTTCATAGGCTTGGAGGAGGTAGATACTCAAGAGAATCAAGGTGTGCAAGACAAAGGGATGTTAGAAGGTATTCTATCAACAACACTTTAAGAAAGAAAGAGATGATTTCAAATGTGTACTAAGGAGGTTTTCTAGGCGTTTTGCTAAAGACTACACCAACGTGTGTGAAGTAGATGCTTTTCAACACAAGATTGAGTTACGAAGGCTAAAAGTCATCAAGGAGCAGGCTCTACTCAAGGAGGCGAAAAAGCTTCTAGCAGCAGGTTTCATTTATTCAGTGGACAATTCATAGTGGGTCTCTCTCGTTGTAGTCACTCCCAAGAAGAATAGCAAGTGGAGAGTGTGTGTGGACTATAGGCCACTCAATAAGGCAACCAAGCTAGATCACTTTCCCTCCCATTTCAAGATGAGATAATAAATGAGGTAGTTGATCATGAGAAGTGCATTGTGTGTGATGGCTACTCAGGCTACTTTCAAGGTATTTCATTAGAGGATCGATTGAAAACAACCTTCATCACTCCTTGGGGTTGTTATGCTTTTAGAATCATGACACTTGGCTTGACAAATGCTCCTGAAACTTTTCAATACTTCATGAGCATAGTGTTTCAAGCATTTGTTGGAAAGTCCATTAGGGTTTTTATTGATAATTTTGCATTTTTAGCTCAAAATTGTTGCATCTACAAAGGGTAGAAGAGGCCTAAATGACCTTAACTGAGCCTAGCCACTTCTTTACTAACTGGATTCCAGTGTTGATCAACCCAACCATCTCAAGGCTACCTAGCCTAAAGAAATTTTATGACATAGGAGGTCAACTCAAAACTGAAAAATGCCATATAGGGGAGGTTTAGGTGATCTTACTTGTTCACAAGGTTTCCTATCAAGGTATTGCAGTGGATCCTTCAAAGGAAAAGTCTCTTATTGAGTTACCATCACTGAAGAATCTCAAAGAGGTCATCTCATTCATTCAAAAGGTGAAGTATATGTCCCACTTCATGCACTCAGCCTCAAAGTTACTTCATCCTTTGCAAAAGTTGACACCACAGGTAGAGTTTGTATGGTTTGATGAGCTTGAAGATTGCTTTTGTAACATTAAAGTCCTTTTGTCAGAGCTACCAACACTCATGCCTTCCGATTGGGAGTACACATTCTTTATTAGGTCTAGTGTTGGGAAAGAAACAACTGGCAATGTTTTGTATCACAAAAAGATTCCCACAGTACCAATATGCAACCCATCTACTTTGCTAGTAGGCTGAAAGCAAGGGATGTGGTACAAAATTGGTTGTCCTTCAAAGTACCTTTGACAAATATTTGCAATACAATTTATCAAAGTCCCAAAAGAAATCACTTATCATATTGTATATCATTGAATACATCTTGGAAAGAAGAACATAAAAAGAAGACTCGGACAAGTTTTGATACAAACTACAAAAATTTTACCAGTCCCCACTTTTCATTAGTATCAATAAGATGGGAATTTTTTATTTTTTTTTTATACCACCAAATCCTACTTTCAACCAGTAGGGTCATGAATGCCTTGGAGAGAGACTACATTGAAACAAAACTTACGATTCTTTCTCTCACATATGCCGTGAGAAAATATAGATCCTACGTGTAACCAAAATCTTTTGTAATTCTCATTGCAAAAAAATTATTCCCTCAGGTGTCATCTCAAATAAATCTTAGTACTAGGATTTCAAAGTATATTATCGAATTGCAAGAGTTTCAATACTCTTTCAAGGCAGAAGACAGTGTGTGTGTACAATTGGCAAGGACTCGCACTTATAAGGTGCATGAGAAGGAGATTAAAGTGCCTACAGTAAAGACCCTGCCATTGCCACCACCTAAAATTATTCCTAATTCATTTATCTTGCTCTTTGCTAAAGTGGGGGGAGGGATGGTGTTTCCCTAGGGGATTAACCATGGAAAACGTAATGCACCATGTAAGTGCATGAGAGGGTTTTTTTTTTACAAGTTACATAAGCGTATAAGTTAGGAGCAGGCCCCCAATAATTTATCTCCCAAGCTTAAAAATAAGGAAGGGGGTATCATATGTGGGGGGTGGCGGGGGGGGGGGGAGGGGGAGAAAAAGGGAAAATGAGAGGAATTTTTTGTGTTTCAAAGTCATGGCTTCCCAAAGGAGTATTCCCTTGAGCTTGTGAGTCAATAGCTACAAAGATACATGTAAGAACTAACACTGCTTTGTATCAGTTGCTTGTTTTGTGGTTATAGTTCATTTGTTGAGGGATGAAAGCTATAAAAAGTATGTCTAAATGCAAATTTACACAGGGAACCTAACACAAATTTATAACCATGTTTTTTGAGTAATTTAGATGGATTAGAGTTGGACAAGTAGCTAGAGTGAAGGCTGATCGGGCACGGTCGGGCACATAGTTTGAAAGTCAAGTAGTTTGAGGGTACATCTAGCTATCAACAAAGTGAATCCTTAGTATGTTGCTAGTCATTATGCTACACACTCTTTGACTAGTTTTACTCAGTTAGATCATGTGAGACCTAAATTATACATGTAAGATAGGGGTATGTTAGTTTTCTTCACTGATTGTCGATAAGCATAGAAAAGGGGGTCATATTCCGTAATATGAGTCATATATAGGGGTTTTATCAAAGTTGTCCGCTCGCAGGTGGCATCTTGTTTTGTATAAAGAGTGAACCCCCGGGGTGTGCATCTTGCAATCGTAGTGTGTGTGGTTGGGTTGATTGGAGGTGAAGAGAAGTGGATGTGGAGATTGCTGTTCATTGTGGCTTAGCTCCTCCATAGGCCGAGAATCTCACCTCATAGAGTTAACCGTTCATGTTGCCATGATTGGCTCACTAATCGTGTGAGTGTTTCCATGCCCTAGCCGGGTAGCTCATCCCTCCGTATTGATAATTTTTTTGGTCATTGGAGCTATTGCAACGATAGAACCCCCAACATTTGGCACCGTTGCCGGGGACGATGACCTACGCTAGTGTAATTGTGGCATAATCGAATGTGTTCCCTCACTAATTTCACTTGTGTGTTTATGTTTTTGTGGATTTTGGATGTGTGTGCATGAAGCAATGTGTTTATAATTCCCTATTGTGTCACCATATCTTGCCCATTGTGTGTTACACACTCTAATTTTGCACTAACCCCTTGCTAATTTGACTAATTTTTGCTAACTTACTAATTTGCAATGAAGGATTGGAGAATTCAACCATTCAATTGATCTTCAATGGAAAGATAATCAAAGCAGTATTCTCAACCTCCCTAGAATCTAAGGATGTGTGGAATTGTGTAGAGATTCCACCATGATGCAATGTAATGTTGATGCAATGCTATGTGATGCTATGCTGGATTGAAAACTTTGCGATTTTTCATTTTCATGCCGTCGTAATGCCAAAAATTTTAAGATTTGGTGGCGCATGAATTTGACAAGTTTCAATTGTTAATTGGTGATTGTAGATTTCTACTTGGGTGCCTAATTGAGTTAAGTGCATGCTTAGATGGTCAATTGTAAGTGTGTGTGCATTAAAATCAAGTGTGTGTGCATTCTAATTGAGTGTGTATGCTAATTTTAAGTGTGTGTGCACTATTTTGCCCATGTTTGTGCACCTAAAAATCAATGTGTGTGCTATGATTTTTCATTTATGATGATTGATTTATGTTGTGATCTTGCCCAACTAATGATTTGTGAAGTCACATTGCAAATGCGACAAGTTTAACCCTTTTGTGTGCGCACCTAAAGATTGGTAAAAACTACCAATTTTATACGTGTGTGTGTGTCTCAAAAGTGTTTAATTTGCATGGTTGATTCATAATGGATATGTGTAATGGTTAAATGCTTCATTTTTGTGCTCAAAAGAATGATTTACACACTCCAATTGAGTCAATTTTTGACCTAATTGTGTCGGTTTAATTGCTAGTCTTGATTTAATTGATAAAATTGTTTGGCAATTGAATTGATGAGATTTTTGTATTTTTATATGGCTGGACTAATCCCCAACTTGTGGAGAATTTTTAGAGTTTTTTGGATATTTTTCAAATAATTTTTACAAATTTTTGGTAATTTTCTACTAATCTCTGCATTAATATTCGTTTAATTCCATAAAAATTTGATATTTTGTGATCTTTACAAGCTATTTTGTGTGTGCGTATTTATGGTATCATTTTGTTCGCATTGGTGCCCTCCATGGTCCATTTTTTAGCGTTTTACTATTTTCGAGGGTCGGGTGGATAATTTTGTTGAAATTGGTATTTTCAGTAAAATTTGCTATTTTTGGTGTGCTCTTGCGTGTCGAAAATGTTTGGTTGGGAATGAAGATGATTTTCTTAAAATCCTAGAGTTTTCGAGGAATTTTTTGGCAATTTTTTGGGATTTTCTGGTGATATTTTGGAGTTTCGGCTAATTTTCGGCCATTTTTTGCATTTCTGGACATTTGGAAATAAAAAGTAAAGAACAAACGGGTTTCGGGCTTCGGTATTGTGCCTTGCGGGGCGTAAAAATTCTTCATCGGTGGAAAGCTTTACGGTCCGTTGGGATAGTTTCCGTCGCTATACAAAAATACTCTTCTTTTCCTTTTTCCCGCTTTGGGTGAACCTACCCCACGCGCGCACTCTCTCACTCTCTCTCTCTCTAACCTCCCCTCTCTCTCTCTCTTTGTCAGTTAGGGCTTGCGGGATAGTACCCTAAGATGTTAAAATACTCTTGCCTTCTTCTTCTTTTTTATGCTGCCCCGCGTGCTCGCCTTCAACTTCGGCGCCCGCCCCGCTGTCAACACACACACACACACACACCCTCCCTTGTCGTGTAGTCCACGCGCACCTCCTCTGCCCCGACTATCAATCCCGCCACGTGTGGCAGATCTCTGCATCAATCACCGTGATCCCCGTCACACACTCACTTTCTCTCTCTTTAACTTTCTTTCTCTCTCTCACTTTCTCTCTGTGTCTATCCCTCTCTACTCTCTCTCTCTTCGTCTAGTGAGTTGCGCGCTATCCTGCCCTGCGCTACATGCCAGACCCGGAATCAGCATGCCCACTGCCCTCGCTTCACGTTGCAGATCTCTTCGAGGTGAACGCGCCGCCGTCAGCTCTAGCACGAACACAGTCGCAGACTTGGAGTGGTCAACTGGCAGGTAAGCTTTAGTTTAAGTTAGTATTTTTAAAACAATGAAACAATAAAAATATATAATATATATGAATATAGATATATATATATATATATATATACAAAAACAAAAACAATTAAAACGAATTTAAAATTTTCAAAAATTAAATAAAAAATAAAAAGAAATCTATAAAATTACCAAAAAGGAATAAATTTTAAAAAGAAACACCAAATTTTTGTAATAATAATAACAAAAATTTCTTACAAGATTCTAAAAAATATAAAATCTAAAAAAAATAGAAAAAAACATAGAAAATTCACCCAAAAAAATCAAATAGAAAATCATAAAAATTTCAAAATTTTGCAAAAAAATCCTAGTAAAATAGTAAAAAACTTAAAAAAATCAAAAAATTAAAAAATTGATCGAAAAATATAATAGAGTAGAAAAAAATCAAAAAGTCTTCAAAAATCCCCAAAAAATTAGAAAAATTCACCAAAAAAAAAATTATCAAAACTTTTTTTAAAAAAATCATTAAATACTAAAAAAGTAGAAAATTTGAAATTTCAAAAAAAATTAAGAAAAATAAAAAGAAACTCGTCGGAAGTACCAGAAAGAGCTAGAGAAAGCTGAAAAAACCAAGAAAAGCAAAAAACTCACACGTTTAGCAAACTACACAAACACGAGCAAATCAAAAGCCGAAAAGCAAAGCCGTAGAAGCACCGCAATGCGAGCACAAATTGAGAATAGCGACCATGAAAAATATCGAGTGAATAGCGAAACAGTTACAAATAGCAGGAGAATAACCGGAGAAAGCGAGAAAAAAGATCAACTCGAACCAGTGAGGGCGAGCTTTTTGAAATGGGGCCTCTAAACCCAAACCAATGGGCCTACCCTCACAAAATGTTCGTAAAGAGGTACGCACACTACTTGGGGCACCACCTTCTTTTGGGAGTGGAGAAGGAAACCAATCAAAATAACACTTGCACTCACGCACTCAAGCAACACACTTTGAAAACCCCCTTACTCTATATACACTTTGGACACTTGAACACCATCAACGATTATGCAACCCAATGCCGTGCATCAAAATGAAATATGCAATTTGTGGAATAGCATTCACCTTCTCCCCATAAGAATACCCATAATACATCCAAACTCTTCCTCTCTCAAGCACTCATCAAAAAATCATGCGCACAAGACTTGCCTCTCAAACACACAAGAGAATCACTTACATCAAACTAACACACTTTGCATAGAGAGCTCATCTCCATCTATGCAATGCCATGACACAAATAAAATCACCATGAGAGGTAGCCACATGCATATGTAATGAAGCAAAAGAGAGTTGGAGTGAGAAATTTCTTTAGACCAATTGAATAAGTGTGGAGAAACAAACCAATGGTAAATTGAGAATAGAACACTTACTTGATTTCTCGCGCACGTTTTAAGGGGAGGACAGACGCTGGCTAACCATCACGAATTGCGACACTTGAAATTTTTGAAGATGATTTCATGATCATTAACATAACCATGAGAGAGATCATGATGTATTTACAAGTTATTGAGGTGCTACAAATGATTTATTGGGTTGATGGAGTAAGAGATTGTAGAATGGAAAGAGTGGAGAATAGAGTTGCACTTTCTCCAAAGAGGAGGGTTAGGAGGGAGGATGTGAAAGAGGGAGAGTTGGGGTTTTCTCTACTATTGATCAAGAAACAACATGAAGTTGAAAATATAGGTGTGTGTCCTTGAGTCTCTCCAAGGGGGGCTATTGATAGTTGTGTAGGAGTGGGATTATGCTACACTTAATTAGAGTAAGTGATTAGACCTAATTAAGTTTCCTTTGACCACTCATTGAATATTGTACATAAAAGGGACTATTTATTCACCAAAAATATCATTTTAGACCGTGAAGGCTCCATAGGGGTGCATAATGTAGGTGGGCCCCACAATGAGGCCCTACGGGTGGCTCCTGCGGGGTATCTCAACTTGTTTGTCTTGGCATTTAGAAAGCATTTTTAAGTTGGTCCCATCACATGCAAGTGACCTTGAACACTCATTGCTCTTCTAGAAGATGAGTAGGGGAAAAATAAGATCTCACCCTCTTGATTTACTTGATTTACAGTTCCCTTTTGCTGCGAATCTGACAGATTTACACTATTTTGACCATAACTTTTTACCTGTAGCTCGGAATGACATGCTTCAAAAGGCAAAATTGACCTTCTCAACATGTTTGATATGAATTTGGACTATTCTTCACACCCATGCACCAAGGAATTTGGTTTGGAAGGTCCACACTAGGCTAGGGAACCTTTTGCTTCCAAGTCTTCTTGTATGGGCCCTTTTCTTGATCCAAGGGGAATCATGCTTTTTCAAAAGGCTATGATGCTTAAAAAATAAGAGGAGGGCCCAATATTATTTGCTTGTGTAAATAATATAAAATTGGAGTCTTTTTGAAAGGAGAGAAACTATATGTATATTCTTAAGAGATATTGGGCCACCTATGTAGGGGGCATAGAAGACTTGTAGAGAGGGACCATAATCTTTGGTAAAGACAAGTGGAGAGTTGATTTCCATGGGAATTTATCTATATGGGGTGGAAGATGGATATATTATATTTCTACTACTAATTCACAAGAGGTAAGAAAGTTTGGGGGTATATAGTTGGTTATTGTATGCTTATTCTATTTACAAAGCAAAAAAGAAAAGGATGGTAATATAAATATATGACTAAGGTGACATTTTTGGGAAGAGTATAATGTATGTGTCGCCACAAAGGTTAAACGAAGAGGGGGAATTTACTATAGATAACTTAATAGCGTAGAAAAATATATACACATATGAGGAAGAGGACGTTGAGTAGGCTGACAAATGTTGCAAAAAGATGGTTACCATTTTATGCCACTCATATTAGCCCTCCCCCAAGCCTAGAGATATTCATATCTTTAGGAGGACGGTGTTGCTTCTTTTTCTTCTTTTTTTTTTCTCTTTTTTTTTGTCATTTTTCCTTCTCCACTTTTTTTTTTTTTTTCAATAGGAGGAGTGTCATGCACTCTTTTACTCCATTAGATCTGCTTTTCATTACCTCAATCCCATAAATCGGAGATGGGAGGGTTGCCTTGGGTATGTTCAGATTCCAAGGCTGGTTCTTCTTTGCACATCAAAGCTTTAAAAATAGGTGGAGCATTTGCCAAGCCGAAGGGAGCCACGTCAATTTGGAGCTTAGACGATGTAGGCAGATGACTGCCTATCAACGGATTGATACGTTGAAAGTAGGGCTTTAATCTCCATCCATTGACTCTGGTCTTGTGGAGTTTTCCTGATAAATCTGCTAATCTGTAACTACCATTCCCAAACTTTGTTTTTATGAAAGGTCCCTCCCATCTTTGCAAAAACTTTTTGTCAAGTTGAGTATCAAGTCGGTTATCATAGAAAAGAACCAACATACCTTCCTTCAATCCTTTCCCCTTGAGCTTCTTGTTGATTTTATCCCTTTGGCTTGTCGCTTTGGTGATGTAGTGATCAATGGACTCTTCTCTATCTAGCTCAAGTCGTTGGAGATCTAAGATCCTTTCATGTAGAACCTCTTTTGGTTTTTTTTCCACTCTTGCAAGAACGCGCAAGCTTGAGAGATCTACCTCAATGGGGAGAAGTGCTTCCTGTCCATAAACTAGATGAAAAGGGGTGAATTGGGTAGATACCTTGAAAGATGTCCTATACGCCCAAAGAGCAGCCATCAAATGGCGATCCCAATCATTAGGCCGGTCCACAACCTGATTAGAAATGATCTTACATATCATTCCATTCACTTTTTCCACCAATCCATTGCATTGAGGATAGTAGGGTGTGGAATGCAAGTGTTTCACTTTTAACCTCCTCAAGAGATCATTCAGAAGGTCATCCCTAAAACCCGGGCCTCGATCTGATAAGATTTCTAGGGGTGTTCCAAACCCTACAAATATGATCAAAAATAAACTTTGATACCTCTTCAGCTGTGATTCGGGTTGTGCTTGTTGCTTCCGCCCATCGTGTCATGTAGTCAACACCCATGATGATGAAAACCTTCCCTGTAGAAGTACGAGGTAGGGGACCTATTGCATCCACAACCCACTTTTCAAAAGGGCCATAAGATATTATTGGGACTCGAGGCTCATATGTTAGTCGTCTATCCCCAACAATTTGGCATGGCTTAGATGCCTTACACCAATATTGGACATCATGATGTAAGCTCGGCCAAATAAACCCTGCTTGTAAAATCTTCCTACTTGTAATATCTTGACAAAAGTGACCACCACAGACATCATCATGACATGAAAGAAGAATTTTCTCTATCTGTTGCACACCTGGTACTCTCCTCAAGACCAAATCTTTCCCTTTGTGATATAAATCATCCCCGATCAACTGGTAAGGTGTGGCCTTCTTAACTAGTCTATGTCTTTGCACCTTGTCTAAGTGTTTGGGACACTCACCTGCTTGTAGAAAGAAGATAACGTCTTTTAGCTCCTCTTGACCTTGATATTTGGATTCATATAGTTTCACACCTCCTACCGCCATTTGAAGCTTTTCATTTGCGAGTAAGTCTGCTTCCTTGTTATGAGTTCTCACAATGTGTTGTACCTATGTTGCTTTAAAACCCTTCATCAAAGCTCTTACACTACTAAGCCACTCAAACAATGTACGATTCTTGCACCTCCAAGTCCCTTGGATTTGCCTGACCACTAGCAAAGAATCACCTTTTATAATAAGTCTTTGTATGCCTAATTCTTTGCATTCTTCTAACCCAAGGGTTGGAGCAGCATACTCAGCCTCATTGTTAGAGTAAACACTGGGTAGAGTGATACCTTTTCTAACCATTACCTCCTTTTGTGGGTTCAAAATGATGATTCCCCCTGCTGCTTTGTCTTGTTGGCGTTGATAAGCTCCATCAAAGCATAAAGTATGGGCATTATCAATCTCCTTTACTTTGAATTGTTTTGAGCCTTCCTCTCTCTGTAGTCGTGATCCTTCCCTTTCTCTCACTTTGTAGGTGAGAATGTCTGCAAGTCCTGCTCTTGTGCTATCTTCTACAAGGAAGGTATATTCAAATTCTTGGAGTTCAAGCACCCACTTTGCTATTCTAGATGAGAGGCTCATGTGTTGTACTACATGTGGTAGATTGTGCTCTAAGGTGAGAAAAACAAATGGCACAGGGAGAAGATACGATCGAAACTTCCTTACCGCAAACAAGATTGCAAAGACCACTTTCTCCATTTCAGTGTATTCCTTCTCGGCCGGAGTCATCACCTTGCTTGCAAAATAGATCGGCCTCATGTATGATGTTTTAGGATCTTTTTGCATCAAAACAACACCAATTGCTTTGAAACCTACACTTGGAGTGACATAGTAGGTCTCCTTTGGATCTGGTGGCATTAGGATTGGGAGAGAGCTAAGAATTCCCTTCACTTCCTCAAAAAATTTTGCATGTTCCCTCCCCCATTCAAATGTAGATTGGCTTGCCAACCTATGCAAAGGGGCGATGGCTTCTGCTAGGAGATGGATGAAGCGAGACATGTACCTCACTTTGTGGTTGAAGGTCATTAGCTCCTTAGTTGTTGTTGATGGAGATAATGACAAAAGGGCCTCTACTTAGAGGGATCCACTTGAATTCCTTCTGAAGAAACCACATGGCCTAGCAAAACCACCTGAGATTCACCGATATGACACTTCTCTGGGTTGAGTTTTCCCCCAAATTGATGGAGCCTCTTAAGCCCCTCTTCAACCTTTTGGCAATGAAGTGATCTACAACTATAAATACAGAAATCATCCATAAAGACTCTTATAGATTTTCCAAAGAATGGCTGAAATACAAATATTGTGAATCTCATGAAGGTGCTAGGAGCATTGATGAGCCCAAAAGGCATTACTCTGAATGCAAAACATCCCCAAGGTGTGATGAAGGTGGTTTTTGGTTGGTCCTCTTTTGCTATTCTAATTTGAAAATATCATGAATACCCATCACACACAGTGTAGCATTCGTGATCTGCTACTTTATTCAAAATTTAATCTTGGAAAGGGAGAGGGAAGTGGTCGCTCTTTGTCGCAACGTTGAGGGGTTTGTAATCCACACAGACCCTCCACTTACCATTCTTCTTGGGAGTGACTACAATAGGTGATACCCATTCGGAGTTGGATACTGGATAGATGAAGCCATCCTTCAAGAGTCGATTCACTTCTTGTAGGAGAGCCTTTTGTTGCACAGATCCTAGTCGCCTTAACTTTTGAGCCACAGGTTTGGTCCCTGGTTTCAATTCAATTCGATGTTCTATTACATCTACACCTCTTATTTGTGAGTAGTCAGTGATAAACAAATTGGGATACCTCCTTAACATATTGATGTAGGACCTCTTCTCCTCACAAGTAAGATCTTTTGCAAGAATCTTCTCAAATCCTTCTTCAAGGTGGTGGCATCTTTCTTCCCCTCGTGTGTGATTGTCTGTTGGCTTTTCCTCTACTGGAACATCTTGAGTGTTGGCGTTGAATACAATTCCCATTACCTCCAAAGAAGACTCCTCTTCATTGGTTGATGCACTGGTTGATGCTTCCTGATCACTTGAGTAAGGACTCTCCTCCTCGCTCTCTTCATCTGCCGTGGTTTCATAGTTGATATCTAGTTGCTTTCCTTCTCGCCAATCATACACCACCAGTTGACCCTTCTTAAGAATCGAACGACCACTTCCCCAGTTTTGATCTGCATTCACAGCAATGAGCCAAGGCCTCCCTAGGATGATGGGATAGCCCTCCCCCTTAGCTGGCATGACATGCATATCCACTCGTGCATCTATGTTACATACAGAGACTTTTACATTTTCAATGATCCCCAAACACTTCACACTTGAGTTGTTGGCTAGCCTAGCTTGACAATTAGAGGACTTTGTAATTTCAAGACCTAACCTGTTCATTGATTTTTCCGTGATCACACACATTTGAGCTCCACCATCAACATATACATTAGAAACCTTTTTACCCCTTATGTAAGCATTCACAATGGGTTCCACATCTTTTTGTAGCTTTGAGGCCACAGCCTTAATGGAAAGATTTTCTTTCTTTTTTGGAATTCTTGTACTTACCAACTTTGGCCATTGCCTTCTTACTTTGGCTGATAGGTGTAGAAGGTGAGGCCATGAAATGTTTGGCTTTTGGGTTTGTAAATCCTCCAGGATGTTGTAGGGATCTTGCTCCTTTCCCAATGGGAAGTCGTTGATACCAATTTCCCTTCGCCTTGATCTTTTCTTCCTGCTACTTTCAGCTTCTTCCATCTTTGACTTCTTCTTCTTGTCCCTTCTGGATGAATTTCTTCCTTCACTTCTCATGTCTTCATCCTTATCATGTGCTCTTGTGCGTTTTTCTGCCGGCATAACATCAAAGTTTAGAGTATGCTCATCTATTACCTCTTCTAGCTTGATGATGTTGACTCCTCTTTCTTCCTTCGCATGTGCGACGGGAGGTATATTTGCTGGTGGTGGTGGTCGACGAAGGATTTGTGGGCCTTGAGCTTGTTCTTGCTACACAGTGAGAGGAGGCGGTCTGGGGGGATATATGTCTCCCAGAAGTCGCCTTGGATGTGGACAATTGTACATGCCATGGCCCATTTCATTGCAATTCCAACATCGTAACTCTTGAGCTTGTCTTCGTTGATTGCGATTCCCTTCTCTTGGTTGTCGTTGTTGAGGTAGGCCTTGTACTAGATTCAGAGTGAGGTTCTCAAGCTGTTGAGTTAGCCTTTGTAAAACCTCTTGTTGAGAGTTATCTCCTATTTGTGAAGATTGTGCAAGAGGGGCCCTAATTGGTGCTTCCATGGTTTGTGAAGACTCCCTCTCACTCATTTCATTCAAACCCCTTGCTCGGAAGTGGAGTTTTCTAAACTTGATGATGGCTACCTCACGTGCTTCTTCGAAGGTGGATGGGAATTTTAGCTCTACTTTAGCCTTTAAAAGTGGATACAAGCCAACCATGAATCTCTCTTTTTTTAGAAAGTTAGGTGCACCACCATGATTTTCTAATGTAGCCTCCCACCTACCCCATAGATTGACAAAGGTTGCTTCATAAGAGGGATAGTCTTCAAGTGATACCTGCTTATGTCCAATAAGACATTTCCATAGTCCTTCAGAAGTATCACCTTGCCCGAACTTGGAGAGGGAGCTTGCTCGCAGTCTCTACCAATTGGACTTGATTTGGGGTTGCAAGGTCTCATACCATGCTTTAGCTTTTGCTTTTAGAACCAACGGGAAGGCTCGTAGCTTTACTTCCTCTTCATCTTTCCTGGATATGAGATGTGCCATCTCCAACTTGTCAAGAAACTCTTGCGCATCTTCCCCACTTCTTGCATAGAACGTGGGAAAAGAACTTGACATTTTGTTTAGACTTTTTGAAATCTTTTTTTTTAAAAGAAACTTTTCTCTTACGGGCCGCACAAGATTATTGACACTATAAATCTGATTACATTAAAATGAAGATGTACACATCCATTGTTAATTCGTACTTTATCATAGGTAGAATAAATGGATTAATTGAAGCATTGATTTCATTGAGGCGAGTGGATCCAAATATCCTCCTTATGATAGATTGAAACCTAAACTTAGTTGCAATGATTATATGAATGGATTGCCGAGCAATAGGCCTAAAAGGTTCATTGTTTTGATCGTGATTCATTTGCTACTCCTCGTTGTTGGTTTGAAGACCTCGTTCCTTCATATGGCCCTTGAGCACCCCTTCACCACTCCTTGTTCCTGCCTTTAAAACAAAATGAAAACGTGAACATCAAAAGAAGTTTCATAATTGATGATTGGAAGTATAATTGGATTGGGTGATGCCAGTATTTCTCTAAGTCTTTCTGCACCAAACATAAAAACAATGCGTTGCTGGAAAAAGACTTTTCTATCTATGTGAACATTTACTCTAATGTGTTTTGCAAAATGAAATGGATAGATGGGAAATCCATTGTTCATCACTAAAAAATTTGAAGGTAACTTGGAAATATGTTCCTCAGTGGGGGCACCACTTTATGAGGGCGAGCTTTTTGAAATGGGGCCTCTAAACCCAAACCAATGGGCCTACCCTCACAAAATGTTCGTAAAGAGGTACGCACACTACTTGGGGCACCACCTTCTTTTGGGAGTGGAGAAGGGAACCAATCAAAATAACACTTGCACTCACGCACTCAAGCAACACACTTTGAAAACCCCCTTACTCTATATACACTTTGGACACTTGAACACCATCAACGATTATGCAACCCAATGCCATGCATCAAAATGAAATATGCAATTTGTGGAATAGCATTCACCTTCTCCCCATAAGAATACCCATAATACATCCAAACTCTTCCTCTCTCAAGCACTCATCAAAAAATCATGCGCACAAGACTTGCCTCTCAAACACACAAGAGAATCACTTACATCAAACTAACACACTTTGCACATAGAGCTCATCTCCATCTATGCAATGCCGTGACACAAATAAAATCACCATGAGAGGTAGCCACATCAATTTATTTCCCTTTTTTGGAACTATAACCACAGGGGAAACCCATTCTGCATCATCCACAAGGTAGATAAAACCAGCTTGCAAAAGCTTACTCACCTCTATCTCTAATACCTTTCATTGAATGGAGCCCAATCTCCTTAGCTTTTGAGCAACAGGCTTTGCACCTTCTTTAAGATTTATTTCATGAACAACACTCTTTGTTCCCCTCATTTGAGCATAATCTTTGGCAAACAACTTGGGATACTTATCAAACAATGAATCATATGCTTCTCTCTCTCGACTAGTCAGGTCACCTGCAAGCATGTCCATTAATTCAGCTTTTGGTACATTTGGCTCATGTCAGCCCCATGGTCATTTTCTGATCTCATAGAATCCCCTTTATCACAATTTTCATCATATACATGTATCCCACAAAGATCTACATCAAGATCAAGAAGACTTTGATCATAAACCTCATCGTCAGTACATGTAGAGGATGCACTAGATGAACTGTCACACATGTCATAAGTGGATGGCGATAAATCTTGATGCACAGCTGGTTCATCATCAATTTACAGCACCTTACATGTTTTCATATCATATCTAATCCTCTTATCTTTAGGCCTGTCCACAAAGAGGTCAATACATCCCCTGTACCAGTCCTGCCATGACCTCATAGCAATCAACCAAGGTCTACCCGATATAGCTGGATATGCCCCAAGATTTGCAGGCATCACATGAATGTCCATGATAGCCCTTTGACCCAAAACATTAAGCTCCAAGTCATGAATAACTCCCAAGAATTTCACTCTACTACTATTTGCCATCTTCACACTGAACAAGGATTTGCCTGTGAGATGCAATCCCAATTGCTACATTGTTTCCTCTGTCATAACGCACACTTGGGCTCCACCATCCATATACACCTTACTCACCCTCCTTCCATGTATCCAAGCATCAACCACATGCAAAACATCAGTAACTTTATGAAGTTGCACTACATGTGCATCGCGTGTCTTTACCTTCACCCTTCTGACACTAGCTAGTTTATGCCAGTGCCTTCTCATACTTGAGCTCAAATGCAAGAGTTGCCCATATGATATGTCGGCCCTCTTGTTCTTCAAGTCTTCTAAGAGATTGTATGCTGTTTGACCCTTCCCAGGCTGAAAATCATCCATGCCTATCTTCCTTCTTCTTGCCCTTACCTTTGCATGCTTACTACTTTCAGCCTCTTCCATAGGTGCCTTGCCTTTATCTACATCTCTCCTTGGCTTTGTCCTTGCTCTTTCCTCTTTGAAAAGTCCTTCACTCCATGATTTTTGTGCCCTTGTTCTCTTATTTGCAAACACATCAACCTCCTCATCTTCATCTCCCTCCTCAACTACCTCCAAAATTCCTACGTTAAATTGTGGAGGTGCTTGAGCTTGATTTTGTCCCTGCTGTTGTGCAAGTCCTTGACCTTGGAGAGGTTGCACATTTCCATTTACATTTCCTTCGTTACCTATTTGTCTTTGTATGATAGGATATATACCTCCTGGCTCTCTCCTTGGTTGATTGCAATTGGGCGATATATGCCCTCTCTCCCCACAATTGTAACACGTCACATTATCACCTCTATTCCTTTGAGGCCGTTCTCCTTGAGGTCTTCTTACTTGTTGTTGGATATCTTGCATAGCAAGGTTGAGGTTTCCTATTTGCTCTGTCAATCTTTGAATGTCTTGGTGAAAGGATTCCTCTCCTCTATTGTCCACTCTTGGATCTTCTACATGGATTTTCCTTTCAACATGCATATCCAAAGGCAAAGGCTCGACCACATTATTTTTTGATACATAACCATCCCTTTGATGTACATTTTCTTCTCTTTCCCTATTTTCCATTTCATGCCTTCTCACCTTCTTTCTCCATTGCTCTCTAGCATCCTTTACTGCCTCATTGTAGGTCTCTGGGTCCTTGAGCTCCACCTTGTCTCTAATGCTTTGATGTAAGAAAACCACAAACCTATCTTTCTTCAAAAAATCAGGGGTCATTTGATTCTCTTCAAGTCCCTTTATGATCTTTCTCCAACAAGCTTCAAACCTGTTTATGTGCACATTGATGTCTTCATGTTCTCCTTGTTGCAGCTTGCTTAGCTCGAGTCTCCACAAATACTCAGGATCATCCTCCTTCTCAAACTCTTCTCTCAAGGCATGAGAAAGAAGATTCCAATCTCCCTTTACACCACCTTCAAGCCTACCTTCATACCATTCACGTGCTTCACCTTCAAGTAGCAAACTCACCAAACGTACCTTGAATGCACCATCGTCCCTATTGCTCTTCAATGCAATCAATTCGATCCTTCGAATGAACTTGTCCACATCTTCAACTTTCCCACCCTTGAATACTTCATACCCATCTCCCGCCATAGGCCTTGAGTTGATCTTCAAATGGATGCCAATCCGTAGATCAAAACCCTGTTAGAAGGATTCTCTTCTCCTCCGTGGGGGCACCAGTTTATGTGAAGGATTGGGGGGCTGGCCTCTACAACACCTCAAACCAACACCAATAAAAGAGGATGAAGAGTATAGCTCTCTCAAGATAATATGGGCTGATCTTCTCTCACGAATTTTGATATCCTCACTCACACTCAGCCCCGACTAGCTTTGACTAGCTTCCCTCTACACCGCTACAACTCCCACTATACTTGGATGCACCAAAGGAAGCAAGGGAACCAAGAAAACCAAAGTGAAAAAGTAAATAAAAACAATGGAAATATCTGCATTTACCATCAATGTCTTGAAGTCTGTAAGAGCCATTTTTGAACTTTTTGGTGACCAAGACCGGGCCTTTCCATTGGAAAAGAAACTTTCCATCCTTACGAGTGTCGAAGCGATTGTCATATCGACGAAGCACCAGAGATCCCTTTTTGATGTCTTTGGATGCTAGCTTTTTGTTGAACTTTTCTCTGCGCTTCTCTGCTTCTTGAGAATAGTGGTTGATGGCTTCTTCACGATCCAATTGCAGCCTCTCTAAATCCATGATCCTTTGATGTACTTTCTCCTTTTGAGAGCCTACCTGGCTACCCAATATTCGAAGACTTGTTAACTTCACTTCAGTGGGAAAAAGCGCCTCCTTTCCATAAACCAAATGAAAGGGTGTGTACCCTAATGTGGTTTTGAAGGAGGTTCTATAGGCCCATAGAGATCCATTCAGGTGTTTGTCCCAATCTTGGCGCCTAGCATGTACCTATTTGGTGAGAATTTTGCAAATGATTCCATTTACCTTTTCCACCAAACCATTGCACTGAGGGTAGTAAGGAGTAGAGTGTTGATGCTGAATATTTAGCTTCTTCATGATTTCTCCTACCAAGTCTGCTCTAAACCATGGTCCTCTATCAGATAGTATTTCAAGAGGGGTGCCAAACCGGCAACAGATGTGGTCAAAGATGAACTTACTCACATCCTTAGCAGTAATTCTATTGGTCGGCATAGCCTCAGCCCATCTAGTCATGTAGTCTACTCCCATGATGATGTACTCTTTACCTGACTGAGTGCGTGGTAGAGGTCCTATGGCATCAATTCCCCACTTGTCAAAGGGCCCATATACCTTTATTGGGTTCTGAGGTTCAGCTATGAGCCGTCGTGGTCCTGCTTTTTGACATTCATCACATGTTTGACACCAGTATTTGACATCACGATGAAGACTTGGCCAAGTAAACCCAGCTTGTAGAACCTTTCTACTAGTGACGTCGTGTGCAAAGTGTCGTCCGCACATATCATCGTGACAAGCTTTTAAAATCTCTTCAATTTCACTCTTCAAAGGCACTCTCCTAAGCACACCATCCTTACCAAGACAATACAAGTCATCATTTACTATGCGATACCTGGTAGCCTTCCTAGCTAACCATCGCCTTTCCCCTGCATTCAAGTGTTTAGGAGCCTCTCCTTGCTCCAGAATGTGCATAATATCTTCCAAGTCCTCCTTGCCTTGCTGAAGTGGAAGTTTGATGGCCACTGCTCCCACTATTGACTCATTTAACTTTAATGATGCTAGGTGGTCTGCATCCTTGTTCTGGTCTCTTGGCACATGATGTACTTGTGCCTCCCTAAATCTCCTCATAAGAGCCTTGGCTTCTCTCATTTTAGTAGAGAGACGGGCATTTTTGCAAGCCCATGTACCTTGCATTTGCCTTACCAAAAGCAGGGAGTCACCAAAAGCGTTTAATCTCTTAATTGAATTATCGAGGCACCAACGAAGGCCATGAATTAGAGCATGATATTTTCCTTCATTGTTGGAGTGGACATCTTCTAGAGTGATCCCTTCACCATGGATCCTCTCTCCCAATGGAGATAAGACCACGATGCCTGCAGCTGCCTTATCCTTGGTTCTCTTGAATGCTCCATCAAAGTAGAGGCTATAAGCATTGACCAAAGCCTCTGGAGCTGGAGGTGGTGGCAGTTCCTTTCTCTTCAAATGGGAAAAATTTTCATAGCACTTGTTTGTTAAAATGTCGGCTAAGCATTCTCGAGTTGTTCTTTCAACCTGTATTGTATAATCAAACTCTTGAAGTCGCACCACCCACTTTGCTATTTTGTCAGAGATTTCCATATGTTGTAGTGCATAGGGAAACATATCCTCCACAGTGATAATTACAAACCTCTTCGGCAGCAAGTATGGCCGAAATTTGGTTACCGCAAACATGAGAGCTAACACTAGCTGTTCCATCAGGGTGTAGGCCTTCTCTGTGTTTTCCATGAGGCGGCTAGCAAAATACACAGGCCTCATAAAGGATGTTTTTGGATCTTTTTGTAGGAGGGCAGCACCAATGGCCTCTTCTCCCACACTAGGGTTTACAAAGAATGTTTCTTCCCAACAAGGTTGGAGGATTACAGGGAGTGACCCTAACATTTTTTTAATCTCTCTAAAATGCCCTTCACTTTCTTCACTCCAAACAAGCGTCTCTTGACGAGTCAGCTATTGTAGAGGAAATATCACTTGGGAGAGTAAGTGTATGAATCTACTCAAATATCTTAGCTTTTGCAAGAAGGAGATTAATTGTTTGATGGAAGTTGGGGAAGGTAGATTTAGCAATGTTTCTATCTTTTCAGGATCTACCTCGATTCCATCAATGGACACTACATGCCCTAATAGTGTAACCTTGCTTTCCCCAATGTGACATTTGTCCTTGTTTAGTTGTCCACCCAGCTTAGCTAAATGAGTAAATCCTTCATCAATCTTGCCGAGATGCATACTTTTGGAGCTGTAAATACAAAAGTCATCTATGAAAACCCTTATGAACTTACCAAAGTAAGGTTGGAAGACCATGTTCATGAATCGTTGAAAGGTGGCTGGAGCGTTGGTGAGACCAAAAGGTATGACTCGAATTGCAAAACATCCCCATGGTGTGATGAAAGTAGTCTTTTTCTGGTCCTCCTCTGCAATGCGTATTTGAAAGTAGACAGAGTAGCCATCACACACTGTGTATCTCTCATGGCCTGCTACTTCATTTAGAATCTCATCTTGAAATGGGAGAGGGAAGTGGTCCCTCTTTGTTGCAGCATTTAGTGGCTTGTAATCCACGCACACTATTTACCATTCTTCTTTGGCCTCACCACTACTAGGGAGACCCATTCTGAATCTTCTACTTGGTATATGAATCCTGCTTCTAAGAGTCTCTTCACCTCGGACAACAGTGCATTTTGTTGCACAACTCCTAATCTTCTTAGTTTTTGTACTACTGGCTTGCTCCCTTCTTTTAGATGGATATGATGCTTCACTGCAGTGACACCTGTAATGTGAGTGTAATCAGAAATAAAAAATGATGCATGCTTCTTGAGAACATTTACATAACCCTCCTTTTCTTCTTCCTTTATATCCTTCGATAACATCTCCTCTAGGCTGGCATCCCACACATTCTCCATTTGGATCCTTGGGTTATCTTCTGATGAGGTAGTTTCCTTTATGGTGACGCCCATGACTTCGAGAGTGCTATCACTCTCTTCACTTGAACTCTCTTCCTCGTCCATGGATGAGGAGCATCCACTTGAGCTCCACTCATCAGCTGACGTCTCTAGTTCAAGGTTCTCTTGTCGCCCATTCTTTAGGTTATAAACCACCTTCCGACTATGGCCACCCATGCGAGGCCTCAACTCCAAGTCTCCTGTTGCCCAATCTTGCCTAGCTCCTATACCCATGAGCCAAGGTCGTCCTAAAATAAGGGGGTATCCTTCTCCCTTTACTGGCATCACATAAGCATCAACCTCTGTAGTGATTCCAAAAACAGAAACTCTCAAAGCTTTCACTACACCCACACAAGTGACAGAGACATTATTGGCCATTTTTTCCCTAAAGTTTGATGATTCCATTACCTCTAAACCCAATTGATGCATTAGCTTTTTTGTCATGACACAAACCTCTGCTCCACTATCAATGTAAGTTTTTGGAATCCGTTGTCCCTTGATTTGAGCCTCCACCAAAGGCACTATATCCTTGAGACCATATGCTTTGATTACACTTACTAGCTTACTTCGCTTTGCCCTCGTGCTCACCATTTTTGACCATTGTCGTCGAAGCTTTGGGGAGATATGAAGTAGTTGTGGCCAAGTAATCTTTGGTCCTTGAGAACTCACATCAGCTGTCAAGTCATAAGGTTGTGTCCGAGATCCCATAGGGAAATCAGAAATGTCAATTTGAGACCTAGTACGGGTCTTTCTCTTCTTGGCTTCATCTTTAGTTGCCCGAGATGTACTTGCTTCATTGCTTGCATCCTTTCTTGTTTCTTTACCTACTTCTTCTTGGACACGCACACGTTTGATAGGCATTGTAGCCACTTCATCTATCTTCATCTTCCCTTTAGCTATTTCTTCCTGGTTGCTTCTGCCCTTGAGGACCTCCTCCATCCTTATGATGCTCACATTTGGTTGAGTAGCAGGGGCTTGAGCTTGAGCACGAGGTGGCTGCAAAATTTGAGGTTACGGTTGCTCTTGTGCTTGAGCTCTAGCACGGGGTGGACTTACTTGTTGTCGAGGACCTCTGACAGGGTAGTCATATCTTCTGGGATGAGGGCAATTATACATGCCGTGGCCATTTTCCCCACAATTGTAACACAACATTTCCCTTGCTTGACGTCGCATTGGTGGCCGATTCCCACCATTTCCCTCAATAGGCCTTCTTGCACCCTGCACAAGATTTACTCTCAACCCCTCTAGCTGGTTTGTGAGATTGTTTATTTGTTGGAGCATATCTTCTTGTTGACCTCTACTGAGGTCTGGTGCATTAGGCACATTTGGAGGTATGTGAGAAGCTTCCATAGTTGTGATATTGCCTCCCAAAGCTAGCTGGCCAGCTTGGGCTTGATAGAGAATCTTTCTATTCTTTCCCTAGCAATTCTTAAGGCATCTTCAAAAGCATTTGGAAATTTTCTCTTTACCTTCTCCCTTAGCAAGGGGTACAAACCTGAGATAAATCGATCCTTTTGGAGGCAATTGGGAGCTCGCTCACCAGGGTTTAGTGAGTCTGACCATTGCCCCCAAAGTTTCAGAAAACCTTCCTCATAGGTTGCATAACCATGAGGGTCAACTTGATGAAGGGACAGAAGCCGTTGCCATAGTTCTTTTGCCGAATTGGCTCGTTGAAATCTTCGTAGGAAAGCCACCTTCAATCCCTCCCAATCAATTCTTTGGGTTGGATCTAGAGCCTGGAACCATACCCTAGCTTCTTCTTTGAGCACCAAAGGAAAAGCTCTCAATTTCAATGCTTCGTCATCCCTCCCAGAGACAAGGAAAGCCATCTCCAAGTTATCCAAAAAATCCCCAGCATTTTCCCCACTACGCCCAAAAAAATTTGGGAAAGCCATCATAAAAGTGGGTTGCCTTCCTCTCAATATAGCACAAAGATGAAAACGTCTAGGCCCAAATCATATCTTATTAAGGGTAGAATAAATGGATTGATAGATGCATTAATCTCAGCTAGACGACGAGGGCCTAGTAAGTCCCTTTGATGTTTTGGAACCTAAGCTTTGTGCTAGCTATTATATGCACAGTTTGTCTAGCAAGAGGTTGGAAAGGTCCATATAAATCCCTATGATTCATGGAGTATGCTTAAAGCAAGATGAAGATGTGAACATCAAAAGATACATTATACTCCAAAATAGGAAATATTATAGGGTCAGGGGACAACAATATCTCTCTCAACCTCTCAGCTCCAAAATAGAAGACCAATCTTTGTTGGAAAAAAATATTTCTATCAATGCGCACATTCACCCTAATATTCTGAACTGATTGAAAGTTGTAGAAAATGGGATTATTCATTGGTGCATTAAATACAAACTTCCATGAAGCACTTCATTGAAGTTGAGCTCTCTTGGATCCCACCATTTGAGAGATGCGAAGAATTTGCTCACCAGTGATTAGCCTAGCTTTGGTGTGACCATCTTCAGCTTTGTAGAGTTCATAGGGTTCGATGGCTACCCTCTCAACCACCTTGAGCCTTCTTGCTAGTAGTAGTTGGAGTGCATCACCATATGTAGCCTCTTGCGAATACCGCACCCCATTGATGTGTAGCTCCCCCTCCAAAAACTTGTTAATTTCCGAGTTTGAGAGTGCTTTCACCACCTGAAGTCGAGGCTTCAAAGGAAGTGTCTTCACACTAGCCACAAAGCACTCAACACAATTTTTTGACCTAGGGACTTGATGACTACAAGATTTTCCTTGAAGCAAAGAAGGGTGTGTGTAGTTAACTCTCTTTACCCGCATACGTGCCGTTTGTCGATAAAGACGCTTCTTTTCTCGAGCTTCTTGGGGAGACCATAGTGGAAGTCTCGGAGAATTTGATGGATCTTACTTCATAGGATTGATAGAGCGCTGCTTGAGAATTCCTCCGTGGGGGCACCGATTTATGACGAAGGAAATTTGGAATGGCGGCCTCTACACCAAAACAAACTCCATTGCGCCACAAGGGAAATGAGATGAGGGCACCACCTTGTCTTGGAAGCGTGGACTAGGACCGCTACACAAAGAGAGAGAGAGAGAGAGAGAGAGAGAGAGAGAGAGAGAGAGGAGAGAAAGAGAGAGATCACTATGAATGAAGCATTAACCGTAGTGTGTGTACAAGGAATGGATGACTTCAAACACTCCCAACACAAATAGCATATAGATTACCCCAAAAACTCAAGGATTAGCAAGATATCACATCACAGCACATCACACGCATATAAAACATTTCTCTTAATTAACATAAGTAAGAGGAGGAGAGGTTACTAGCATGAAAACAATTTGCACTCTAGGATGTGCAAGAATAGAGTGAATGAATGAGCTTATGGGCTCATGGTGAGTGATACAAAGGCTCAATGGGGCTGAGGGAGGCTTGAAATTACAAAGGGGAAGGCCTCTTTATATAGGAAAGAGAGTGATTAGGAGTGAGGTTAAGATCCAAGTGTAATTTGTACAAATGAAGCTTGATTAGGGACATTCAACCAATGAAGAAGCTCCTTCCAAGTGATTTGTTGACCAATTACCTCCATCATCACTTGTGTTGTCTTCACTCCTTCCTCCATAGCTTGAGTCCAAGAGCTTCCTTATTTTAAAATGTAAAGAATCTACATAAAATCAATACATATCTAGTAATAATAGAAAGGGGTTGAATGAGGACTTATGAATTACAACAAGATTAAGCATGACTTGAGAGGTGATTAGAAGAGGAATTTTGATGGGTTTTTGAGCTTGAGAAAGAGGAGGAAGGAGAGGAAGGTGAGAAGACTAATGGCTGATTTTTAGAGAAGGTCTCAATGTGGAAAAGGAAGGGTGTGTGTGTGTAAAGGTAGAGGGGGTGGTCTCCACCACAGTTGAAAAAACTGGCGTCCACCATTTTGGCCATATCTCCTAGACCGTAGATGCAAAAATTATAAAAAAAAATATGGCCAAAATCTCGAGCTCATCAGCTACAACTTTGATGAAGACAACTTTTCTTGGATCAGAGTGAAAGTATTTTTTAAAAATTCAGCAAAAGCATGTGTCTGGTTTCTTCCTTTACCAAGTCTTCCACTTGGGTCCCATTTGTTTGCATCATCATATGGCTCCAAATCCATGATGATATGAGCCACTCATGACCCTTGAATCATGGGTGCATGGCTCCACAACCACATCATATTTTTTCTTTTCACATTTACATGTTTTCCCTTTCCTTTACCACTAGGTTCTCCCTCTACCTGTCACCTCCGGTGAACTAGTCAAGAAAAATTCCTATCAAATCATTTTTTTAAAATTTTTCCAAGAGGTTGTTCTCACTCTTTCTTTTATTGTAAACCTCTAGAAGCAAGGAAAACCAACAAAATATGATAAACAAAAATTTCTAATAGGCTCGGATCACCAGTTTTTTCATGTTTGCTGTATTTAGCATTTTATCATTTCCCCCAAGGTTCCAATTGTAAGAGATCCATTATCCTTTTGACATGCTCCATGGCTCCTTTTGAATCCAAATGCCCAAAGGGAACTAAGAAAACATGTATATAGTATCTGTATTGAGCGTGACTATAGAAACTTTGATGATATGTCTGCAGAATGGCAAAAATGCAACTGTTTTGTACCTAATTTTTTTGTCAAAAAAAAATTAGTGAGGTAAAAGAAACCATATGTTTTGGTCACCAACCCATTGAAGCTAACGGGGCATTTTATCTCATGTCCTACAAAAATCCCCACTCTTATTTATATGCAATCAACCGTAAGAAATTGCTGTTTTGGGCAAAATTCACTGGTCCATCAACTTTGGAGGCTTGTAGTGACCAAGGGATGAGAAAAATTACAAGTTTCTCATTTTTTCCATATGTAGTAGTTATTGAACTATAAACTCATGAAAGGATTTTTCAAAATGAGTGGATCTATTATGGTTTTGGAATTTTTTCCCAAAACCCTAAAAGGACACTTTTATGTCCTGTTAGGTTACCATTCTAGTGTTAAAGAAGATAAATTGACAAAGTTAGTTACTCAGAAGAAAAAGGTTGAGGAGGCTCTCTCTCAAGAAGATGTCAAGCTCGACAAGATTGAAGAGGAGTGGCTATAAAAAGTCAAGGGACATAGATGCTAGAAAACAGAGGAAGAAGTCAAGCTATCTAGGGCCTTCAGATAGAGGATTCACAAAGTTTTACAAGAAAAATCCAATCAAAGGAAAGAAGAAGATTCGACAAGGCAAAAAATGACAAAATTAGAATCCCCAACGAACTCCCCTCAAAGTCAACAATCAATGCATGAGGATTCTACTAAATATAAAACTACCACAGACTACCAAGAGGAGGTGAAAATTGATATTGAGCAAGCAAAAGTCTTGGCTAATCTACCAACTCCCCCTCCTGCTATTGAGGATCAAGAAGAAAATCAACAACATAAAGAAGAGAAAGAGGACACTCAGACAAAGAAAAAAGAATCTGAAACTACAAAACCTAATTAAGACAAGCCAAAGAAAGAACAAGGGCAACGGCGAGCAAAATAAAGTTCAAGAAAAGAAAGAGTAGGTGTCAGAGACATCTTGGCATCAATCTACCCAAATGTGAAGAGAGGTCCCATCAATCTCAAGAGTAGAAGCAGAAGCTACTGAGAAACTCATTCAAGAGTTTGATCTAGAAGCGAAACTAGAGATGATACGGCTCCAAATTTGATGCCAAAAAGCAGTGTCAAATTTGTGGGAAGTGGATGTCGTCAGGGATGCAAAAGAAGAGTCGAATGCAGCTATAAGAGAGATTCATAGGCTACACCAATAGATAGAGTGCCTCCAAGAGGATAGAGAGAATCTCTAAGCTACCCTAGAATGTGGCTAGCCTCTTTCAAGACCTACAAAAAAAGCTTGAGGTGAGCAATGAGATTCAAGTGGAGCAGTAGGCCCTATAGGAAACTTTGGAAGGGGAGAAAAATAATTATACATAACTGTAAGACTCATATGATGTTGTCAAGCACACCTTATCATCCATCTTGTCCATGCAAGAAATCCCTACTCCTTCCATGACCTCTCAAGCTCCTACTACCATAGCAAAGTAGATTAAAGCATTGATGAACTGGCACAAGAGAAGCTCTAAATATAGATGATACTCGAAGGATAGACAATACCAAAAGGATAGATGACACTGGAAGGATAGATGTCCACAGAAACACAATGGGAGATAAAAGAGATCGAAGAGAAATTGGAAAAGGCTAAGGCATTTAACAAGCCAGGTTGTGTAGCATGCCAAGGAGTTACAGAGAAAATATTTGGCAATCACTGCCTTAAAATCCAAAGCAGTAGTACCCCCAACAAAGCACACAACATGTGGACTAAGTTTGAAAGCATACACTTACCCCCTTGGGCTTACTAAGAACATCAACATGGGGGGAGTTTGCATGATTTTGAAGAAGATACAAAGCAGATAGATGCATGTGAGAATCTCAAGAAATGAATAGAGGGTATGCTTCATGACTCTCAAAAAGAGTACATGCTATATGAGCTCAAAGTTCTTGAGTCAGCAACATCTCAAGATTAACCATACATAATGTATGATTCCTTGAGGGAAATCCTACAATAGTTATTTCATATATAAGGGTCATAGACCATCAATTTTTTAAACTACTCAATGTTGTCCAAGCCAATCAGCAACAGAGACCTGTAATGGTCCACACTATGCAGGCAGTTATTGCTCAGACGAGGGATGTTCCAAACCTGAGATTCCAAATGATAACCAAGATAGCAAAGATGATAATAGCACACATTTAATCTTTTGAAGAAACTGTTCCAAAAATCCCTTGCAATGTTTCTTGAAGGGGCTATAGGCATTGATTTGAACCTAGAGACTGAAGTCCTTAGCTGCAATATACGTATGGGCATGTAGGCCAGACCTATGTTCCTCTCCTTGCACTATATGAAAACCTTTGAGGAGGCATAATTTATGACAAAAGTTTTTGAGATGGATTCTATCATCTTGCTCTCACAAAATATCTACCAGTAAGATACATTGCATACCAAAGTACTATCCTCAACAACCCATTCAAAGATCTCTCAATACAAGCAGATATAGTCGCTTCTGCTGCCAAGCTTACATGCATCGTAGAAAGACACTAGAGAAGTGGAGATTTGACTCTTGAAGACCAAAAGGCAAAGCTTGCATGAGGATGTGCAAAGGCTAGTAAGGGGGGAATGTTTGGCAGATACACTTGACGGGCACCCTCCATCTGACCACACCACCTGCAATGCATAGAACTGATAGATACACCCCCTCCAAGGGATCTAAACACAAAATATACAATATACACCTTTGTATAATTTTCAATATACATCGGAGTTGAGGAAGTGTTTGCATAGGGATGAGTTCTTAGCGCCCAACCAAGCACTTGTAGCGACGCTGCCATGAGAAACATAACATGTGAGTCCAATGACAATAGCACCTTTTATATGCACAAACAATCTTTACCAAGGAGTTAGACTTTACAAGGTCTCTACCCTTACACATCTACCATAAACCATCCAGATAACTTCATGATCTAATCCTAAAATCATAAACCATAATCCAATCACATCACACGGGTGAGAACTCCACCCAACTCGGGTGAGGCACAACCAATCTTGCATAACCACTTTAGAACATAACATGGCTGCAAAAATTTCGGCAGCATAACCATATCCAAAAAAAAAAACCAAGAGCCACACCAGCTTCCCATAAAATGAGAACCATAATCCATGAGGGAATCTCATCCCTTAGCCACAAATCACATTCACACTGAATCAAATCCCACCCTTGGAGTTTGACATATCCCCTGTAGTAGCAGTCAATCGGGGTCCATACACATATGAATCTTAAGACATGCGCCTTTTATGTATAAAATAAGTCCGACGAGCAACTAAACATGATATAAAAGTCCAATTTTGACAACATCCAACCATGCAAAGTTGATGCATCATATCTGCACTTCACCTCTCTAGCATATAGAGCTAGTGTTGACCTAGAAAGGTGGACAACAATCATACCCATGCACATTAACCCATCAATTTCCATACATCATATGATATCATTCCACCAGCATAAACATGATGCAAAACAAATCTGACCTTTAGGTCAATCATAAACCATAACTTCACACATATGCAAAAAAATAACTTTTTTCCAGTTTTGGGAGCATGCATAACATGAAAATGAAAGTATTTGACCTCAGACACCTCAGACCAATGCATCAAGCTCAGATCCATAATATATACTACCACTCTATCACATCACTTTACCCATATGATACTCATATAGCAAACGATAACACAGAAAGAAAGCCACCTTATTCATATCTGCCTATGCGGTTCGTGTTGACTAACCATATATCCTCACATGAGTTTATGGACATCTAATAACTGAAATCAACTCAACAAAATAAACCATAAACCATACCTAAGAGGCTCCGTCAACTCACGACATCATATGGTACTGCCCCTATATAGCACCCCTACACACGTCGGTAAAACAGGTTATGGAATGATTAATAACTCGCATACCCAAGGTGACAACGGAGACCTATATACATTCATCATAAAGTTTAACCAAGATTTTCAAAATGGTTAAGTGGTTTTTCCGATCTAGTTAATCTCTATGGTGGTTCTCCAAGGAGCCTCGGGTCCAAATTTTTGATTGTGCAGTGGTAGCAAGCTGTTTTTTGACCATATCTCTTAGTTCGTGCGTGATTTTCACATGACACCTAAGAGAGAAAATGGTCTAGATGATGTGTTTTATCTTTGGTTTAAAGGGTTCAAACTGATTCATAACGGTTTGTGAGACAGTTTTCTTACTTCTTCTATGACGTTGTGAGTGGGATGGAAACACACAGAACACCTCTATAACGACCCGACACACACTCTTGGGAAGATACACACACACACACAGTATGGGGCACCACTCGACTTACACAACACACCTGGCCGAGACAGAAAACACACCTATGGAGTGAGAGGAGAGAGACTATCCGTTTGCCCACTCCACACAGAGACACACACACACACATACACACCCAAAAAAACTCAGATAAAAAGAGGAGAACTTCTAAGACTTAGATACAAATGAGCTTGGACCAACACCAATGGGGAAAATACCTCACACAGTATGAGTAAAATAAGCCAGATACAATCACAAACTAGAGCAGAAGCTTCACTCATAGGAGAAACTTACACAGCCAAAACAACAGAAAAACAGTGAGGAATTTAGCAAAATGTACAGCGCCATCACGTCTGGAGCGGCCCAAAACCCCAGTCTACAATGTCAAAGTACTCAAATCCGACCTCGGATGAGCAATTTACGGCCAAAACAGGCTCCAAAAACCCCAAAAACACAGTTGCAGTTGTTCCTCCTCTCTTCTCCAAGTTTTCTCTGGTATTCTCTCTATTTTTTCAGTTCCCACACTTAGCTTTATCACTTGGGCACTCTTGGACTTTTAGATGACCTCAAACGGACCTCGAACATGCCAAAAACTGACCTCGCAGTGCATAGTTGTCACCCTACTGCATCCATACGCACACCTGGCACTCAACTTTTTTCAATAATGCATCCTGCCACCACGTGAATTAGCCCCAAAAATTGGTCCTCATGATGACCTTTCTGCATAATTATCACAAGAAAACATCCTCATTGAGTCCGTACTTATCCACGTGCAAGTATTGACCCCATTCCACCTCCTGACGTCACTAGATGCCATCTAACGCACCTGCTTACCTCATGTCGTCGGCCCGCGGATAGCTTCCTCAAAAAGTTTTATGCGCTACCAACTCCTCATTATTGTAGAAAAAACACACTGGTACTGGTAATAGTGAAAATCGATACACTATGTACATGCTGTCCTACCTGTACACATGTAGGCCCCACGTAACCACCTGGCTATGGAAAATGGGAAATCCTTTATTCGATGCACCATGCATGTGTATGTACATATGCGCAATCCCTTGCTCCAAAAAACTCTTGACATAATATGCCCATCCCCTAGCGTGCTAGATCATTCATGTTAGCAGTAGCAAAAAGCGATATGAGACTCGCACCATCACAATTCTTCCTCCACCACCAACCCACCATTGAACCTTTCATTTAATCCATTACACTGCGGATAATAAGGAGTGGTATGCTGGTGCCTAATCTTCATCTTTGCGCATAAAAAATCTAGCAGTTTAGCTCTAAAGCCAGGCCCTTTATCCGAAAGTAGCTCCAATGGCACCCCAAACTTGCAACATATTTCATCGTACACAAATTTTTCCACATCCTTTGCAGTGATCTGTTTTACTGCTATAGCTTCTAACCATCTAGAGAGATAGTCCACTGCAGTCAAAATATAGCTTTTGCCCCTGCTTGTGATAGTTAACAGGCCTATTGCATCAATCCCCCACTTTTCAAACACATCAAACGCCATAATGGTTTTTCGTAGCTTTGGCTTCAACACTCTCTTCTCAAATGCTTGACACCTATTGCAAGACCTACACCAATGGTGAACATCCTTGTGCAAACTAGGCCATACATACCCCTCTTGCAAGATTTTATGCAAGGTGTTAGTACAATTATTTAAGTCCATCAAGTATTGGATTTTTATGTAATACGGATCCTGAGTCATACCTTCTCGAATAAGACCACAAGATTTTCTTTCCCATGTTTATATTCGATTCCAAAATCATATTCGCATAACCATTCCATTCATCTTCGTTGCTACATATTAAGGTCAGGTTGGGTGTAGATCCACCTCACGCTTTTATGATCGGTATGTAGTTCAAATCTCCTTCCAAGAAGATAATGTTGCCATAATGTAAGAGCATGCAAAACGGCATATAATTTCAAGTCATGTGTAGGATAATTTAAATCATGTATACATAACTTACAAGATTCATAAGCTATCGGTTTTCCTTTTTGAGATAGAACGCCACCGATTTCTTGTCCACTTGCATCCGTGAGCACAGTGAATATCGTTGAGAAGTATAGAAGCTGTAGTATTGTAGCATTCACCAAAGCTTCTCTAAGTTTCTCAAAACTAGATTGAGCGCGTTCATTCCAAGTAAACACTTTAGCCTTCTTAAGTGTATTAGTCAATGGAGATGCAATCTTAGCGCAGCCTTCAATAAATGTACGATACCATCTTGTAATGGAATTGGCCTATTTAACTTGACAGTAGCGGATATTATTGAGAGTACTTTTGAGAAATGACTTTGTGAGCATAGTGGGTGAACATACTTGAAGATAAAAACATAATCATAGCAATTAGTTAACTTGGCATGAACAATACTTTTGCAAGAGAGAGAGAAGTTAGAGAACATGACAACAGTTGAGGACTAGATATATGTGAAGCCGGCCCCCCCTCCAATAGGCATTTGTATTATGATTTCTCCCATTAAGAGAGACTTGTTACAATACAATCTTTGTGTTCCTTGTGACCTAGGTGATGCAATAAAGATGGAAAACTTCATGCATCACAAGCATAACATAAAATTTAACAAAGCTTTAACTATCCCAAGCCTCAGTCCCAAGACCTCAAACACCTTCGAAGGTGGATAGAGCTAGCAGGGAATGAAGGTAGGGAAGAGGAAGAAGAAACAGTTCATAGGAGAAAGAATTAGTTCCTCACTTATCATAACCCTTCTTTCTAGCATACATATTAGAAGAGTAATGGAGAAGAAAGAGATGGAAAGGTTAAGCATTGAAGCATGGCTCTTGGTTGGATTTGCACTCCATAGCCAAGAGTGTTGGTGTAGGCTCTCAACCTCTACTTGCTTGGAGAAGGAGAGCGAAATCTTGCACTTTGCATAGCACACAATGAGAGTGTTTGTGAGTGTGTGTGGGTGAGTATACCCCCTAAATTTCTTGGGTCGACCCCCCCTTGTAGCTCATGCTTGAAGCTCATTGGACCCCTCCATGCCTAGCCAATCACAAGGAGGAGGCATTACAAGCAGCAAGGGTAGCCTTGGGACAAGTGTCCCCCTTTCCCCTTTGAGAGAGAGGACTTGATAAATGCAAAATCCGTTAATTAAATCTCCTAAATTATCATTGGACCCCTTGGGTGGCCAACCAATAGTCTTCAGGCACACCATGAGGGCAACATGAGGAGGAACTTGTGTTGGACGGATACACCACGATGGACGTCAGCATAGCGAGAACTCACCTAACGAGATTTGTCAACTAAGGTCGAAGCTCGACCTGCACGCGCGTGGAATCAAGCATAGGGTGTCAACCTTCACTCGACCGACTCCTAACTAATTCCTACAGAGGTCTCTACCCAATGTCCAAGCTACAGCCTTCAAGAGTGCATAAGAGGAAACTTCCTACAATGCTTTCTAGAGCCGAATACCCATCAAACGATCTTGAAACACCACATAACTTGAAGGAGACCCTACTAACACCAATAGGATGCTCTCCCTAAGGTCTATGAACCAAAACCCCAACCCAAAACACCCGGTGCAAAATCACATAGGATGTCTGGCCGAAATTTGTTGGTCGTCGTTTTTGAAAACTAAAGTTCCCAATGTGTAGCTCTACTCAATGCGAACACGTGGATATGCTGCAATGAAAAATTGGACAACGTATGCTCAACGTAGATGGAGCTCGCAAAACCTGACCGTATGTGCGCAATGTAGGTATTGGCGCGTAGCTCTTGTCGGGGGCAACACTCTGCACTTCTCCACATAGCATCAAGATGAATCTCTCACTCTCTCTCGTACACACGGTACGCTCACTCATAGACTTCAAAACTTTTTTTAAAATGAAAAAAGGTCTTTCATTAAGGTTAAAAAGTGGTATAAATACTTTACAATTATCAAACCCTAATGTTCCAATTTAACCATCTACTCAATCTAGATGTCAAAACTGGGATACAGTCTGGAAACTTCTGTAAGCCCCTAATATTTACAAGGTGAAATGTCGGGTTTTCTCAATAAATGAATAATTACAAAAAAATAATAATCTGTCGAGTAGTCATTTTCCATAGGGTGTGTCTAGCTTCTAACACTCCCCCCCTCCTTGATCATGTCATCCCCGACATGGCTGTTGAGCTGCTTCGTCATCTTAGGCTTTCTCTCATTTTGAGCAGTGACTCATATCTTGCATGTTGAGCCAGTAGTGTCGGGCCAAATATGTCAGCGCTGATTGTGAAAAGCCGGTGTAGAAAGCTTCTTCAAAGGCCTGGAGGTGATAGGATGGCAGAAACATGATTCTTTGAAACAATGCATGTATCACCTCCTTGGAAGGCTGACCACACAGATTGTATGCACATCGGTATGTATCTTGAAAGAAGTAGATATTGTCTGTCGCCTGGCCTGGTTTGAACGTCTCGAAGACTACCAAAAGTGTTTTGCAAATCTTTCTCATCATAATGCAAGATAGGTCAGGCGAGCCAGTGAACAATTTGATGGCAGCTGTTAGGGTTTTCACCATGTATTGAACACTGATTCTCTTGCCTGCCTTCGAGCCTGGCAGCTTTGGATAGTTTAGCTAAGTAGGTTGGCTTCTTTGCAGTTGCTCATGGGCCTTCCACGTCCGCATCCTTGGTAGAGGGCAAATATGTAGGTTATCTTTGATGACTTTTGGTGCCTCTACCAGATGGATTAGAAATTGTGGATACTTTGTCAGCCATGCCTTTCTCCACCTGGGCTGAGAGTCGACTATCAAATTCACCCCTTCAGGCTTGGAGATGTCTGCTTTGTATAGTGGCATTGTTGGATCCTCTCTGATTCTTTTGTTGATTGTGGCATCTTTGTACTTTAGCAGAGGATATGGGAGAGAGGGCTGTAGCCATTCACGCCGAAGGTTACTACGTCTATCTTCTCAATAGTCATTGATTTATTATAGACCCTCTCCTCCCATTCCAAAGCTTCTTTGTCTGTTTCTCTGATTTCCACTTCTATGGCCTTTCGCAGCTTCTCTTCTTCTTCTTGTGTCAGATCTTGTGGCTCTTGAGAGGGTCCTACAAGGATTTCCTCTTGCATGGGTGTGTCCCCAGGATCTACCACATTCTCTAAGTCTATTCCTTCCATGGCTGCCTGGCCCGGTGCTGAACTGCTCTTCTGTCTGTTTGGCCTCTCAGCTCTTCTATTTGTTTTTGGAATTTCTGCTTTTCTACTTCAGCTTGCTCTCCCATATTCATAAGGAGGTCTTTCAAATCGGCATTTATCTTATCCGCCTCCTCGAGATTTTTCTTGATGGTTTCTAGCTCATTCTGCATTGCCTTGTGCTCTTCTTCCATGCGGGTTTGCATGACCACTGACCCCTCAACCATCATCAGCCTTTGCTTTTTCTCTAAGGTTAACTCTTTTTGGAGCTCTTTCATTTGTTCTTTATAAAGATGACTCTCTGAAGTGGTGTGAGTCGAGCTAGTAGCTCTGACTCTGGCAGAAGATGCACATAGCCGTTGGATGGTTTGATCTTTAACTTTGATCTGGTCTTTGAGCTCGATGACCTCATCTTGGCTAGCCTCCTGCTATATCTCCGCCTTCTCTTTGGCATTTCGCATGGCTTCCACTTCCTTGGATTCTTAAGCAAGTTGTAGGGTTAGGTTGTCCCTTTCCCTCTCTGCATCTGTCAATGACTTGCTATGTTTTCTATATTCGTCTTTGGATCCTTGCAGTCTTTAAGCTACTGCTCGATTTTCTCTTTCCATCTCCTAGCATATTTGCAATGCCTTTGCCAGACTGGCTAGGAGCTTCTCTCTCTATATGTCTTTGGCTTTGTTTTTGTAGAGTGTTGACTTTAGACTTGATCTGCACTTCAGTGGCTTTGAGATTAGCCATCTCATTTTTTGTGGCCATTGATTGTGCCCGGAGCCCGGTTAGCTTGGTCATCACCACATCCCAATCATTGGTGGGTGGCTGCAAGTCCACTGTATCAGTGGCCATCTCTTTTAGATCCACTAACTGTAGGCTCTGCATTTGTTCTTTGGGCCCTGTGATTGCCAAGTCAAATGTGACTGGGCTGCCTCTTCTTTTGAATATCCAGTAGCTAGTGGATCTAGAAACGTGTTAAACCTTGCTTCATTTGGCTCTGGTTGCTAACTTTTGGGCTTAGCTTCTTCTTTTTGCTCTTGCTCTTGGCTCTGTTCTTGCCTTGAATCTTCTTGATCTACAGGTTTGTCTAGCTCCTCCTTTTGTTGAGTTTGTGGAGGGCTACGAGGAGGTGGTGGGCTTGACTCCGGGATAAACAGTCGAGTTGCTGTCTTTTTCTTGAAGTCCCTGTCCGCCTTTGTCTTTCTCTCTCTCTCTTGGCCTTCCTGCTCATCTAGCAGTTGTTTCGATCGTACTTCATCCACTTCTGCTTCTGTAAATGGTACATTTGGGATGTTTTTTGCCGTAGCATCCAGGATCTCAAACGTTTTGAAATAATCTTCAAACCTGTCTCTGTACACCCTTCGAGATGATCCCGACATGGTTTCCAGTGATGGCTTCCATAGCTCGCTCAAATCTCCCTTGAGGGCTCTTTCTGCTCTAAATCTTTCCATTAGCCGCTCTAGCCGTGCCGCCTTCTATGATTTTGTCTCTTTTATCGGCACTTGTATAGATTCCTTCTTTCCCTTATTCAACTCAGGTTGCTCCTCTTGCATGGTCTCTAACCGGCGTTTCAACCTTGTGGCAACTCTAGGTGCTTTTGGCTGTTCATCCTCTTTATCTTCTTTGAGCCTTAGCCATTCATTTTGTGACGGAGGGTCAGGCCATCTTCCCTTGGCGTGCAATGCCCCATAAACGACTTTCGTGATCAACTCACCCGGCACAATGTAGGTGGGGTTCTTGTTGCCCATCTTCACCAGATTATCATGGATATAGGCAACATAGTTGATCACCTTTGGCTTGCTCTTCTGCATTGCCCAGGTGAAGGTTGTGGCAATTGCTCCAGGCGGCATTCTGTACTTCTGTGGCCGCTTTTGTACACATGTGGAAATACTGGTTGTACAACTGACTCATGATGGAAACCTTGGGGTTTGCAATGTCTTCAAGGTGTAGTTGCTCTTCTTTTCTGTGTACACCTTGACTTCATCTCGGCGCTTTGTCACACTATCCCCTTTGTTGGAGAGGTCTAGTGCGGCTGCCACTACTTTCTCTGTGATTACAATTACCGTGTCTGGCTTGCCCTGCAGATCCGTAACGCCACTCCATCTTCTTTGATTGTAGTCACAAATTCCCATACTCTTTTTATCTCAATTCCTCCCGGCACAGCTTCTAAATAATTATGGAGATCTATCTTCTCCAGGTACTCTGCCGTCTTGCTTCTGACAAACTCATTGAGCTCCCGCAGTAGCATGGATAGCTCTATTACATTTCCTTCAGTGTCTTTGAACACGCATTGGTAGATCTTCAGATCATTTGACTCTAGCAAGTCCTCTTGAATCCATGTGATGCTTGGCTTTAGAGTTCCTTCTGGGATGAAAAATGGCTCCACTTCTTCCAAATAGTCTTTTATGGTCATCCTCTTCTTCTTTGACGGTGATTCTGCGGTTGCCATAGATCTTGTTGCACTCAGTAGTCCGAAGTTAGCATTTTTTCCATATCAGCCTGTTGAGAAACAGAGTTTTAAGTATCCAAATGACTTGAAAATTGAAAATAAAACTTAAAAGGAACTTGGGAAACTGTGCATGTGCTCATAGTACAATTCTGGCCAAAATTTATCATTTAGACATCCTACGCATAGGATGTCTTTTTCATCAGTTTTTGGTGAAACTTGGCAGACTGATGGCCCTTGGCCTATGCAACATGGTTATATGATTGGAATTGGATTTGGGTATCAAAAAGTGGATTTTTGGGTAGATTCATGCTTTAGGCTCACAAATTGGGTAGGATGTCCACAACAGATGGCAAATGATATCCAAATGGGTTGAAAATTGATATATGGGCTCCTTGCACCATGGTAATGGCTCCCATGATGTCATTTTTTGCACAGAAGGTCAAATTTGAGCTGGAGACATCCTACGCGTAGGATGTCTATTTCATCAAAATAGCTTGAGATTTGTTCTGTGGGTAGCTCTTGGCCTATGCAATATGGCCATGCTCTTGGATTTTGATTTGGACAAGAATTGATGGTGGTAAGACCATGTGTAGTGTTTTTGGGATCAAAAAGTGTATCTTTGAGGTGTTGGGGGTCAAAAATGATTAGAATGGCTTGAAACTTGATATATGAGCTCTTGAAGGTGATATGAATATATCTGGAATTGAAAAAAACTCTCTGTAGGCCAAAATTGTCATTTAGACATCCTACGCGTAGGATGTCTATTTCAACATTTTTTGTAAGTGACCACACAGATTGGTTGGCAATATGCTCATGAATGTATTGTGCAAGTTTCATGTGATTTGGACAATTTTTGGTAGGTCTATGGTCCATTATTGCCTCTATGCCCTGACTTTGCGTTTTTTCATGCATATGAGGTCAATATTGGTCCAAATGTGATGAAACTTGGTGGCTAGCATGTAAAGGCTATTCCAAAAATGTGTGTGATGAGAGATGTTGGGTTTTGTGCCCAAAAAATGGCCTAGAGACATCCTACGCGTAGGATGTCTCCTGATGAATGTTTTGTGGAAACTGCTAGTGGTGCCTGCCCTTAGTCCCCCTGAGTCCCTTTTAAGCCTTATTTCAACAAAAAAGTCAAATAGAGAGAAAAAAACTCCCTGTGTGGATTTCAGAGCCTCCGAGCCGTTTTCTAACTTTTGGAGTGCTTTTCGGCAATGAAATTTCTTGATGTTGGTCTCCATAGCTTCCGGATCCCTTGGAGATCCTTGCCGTATGGTTTTTGTCCAGTTTGGCTTCACTGGAGCTTCGTTTGGAAATTTGTCACTCTAGAAGCACCCGTGGTTGCATTTACATGTCTTCGATGACTTGTGGTGGTTTACCACCATAGGACTTGGTTGTTGATGGTATAGGAAAGCTGCTCGTGAAGTTTGGTGCGTGGCAAACGGACATGCGGTTTGGCCGCGAGAGCTATTTGACGCTTTGTGTGTCTGATGCCATCTCTGAAGTTTAGTGCCGCTTTGGGTCAGGTTTTGGTCATGTGGGCTACATAGACTTGTCGAGCATGTCGAGATGCTCCTACCCATGAATTTTGGTAGCATTTGGGCGCCTCTCCGCCGATTTTCCATTTGGTGGCCGCTTGCGGGGCTCTAGGAATTAGTGTTTTTCCCAATGGCTTTCTACTACCTTTGGACATCCAAGACTCGTCTCCTATGCTAGGGTAAGCTGCCAATGAATTCTCATTGCTTTTGGGTTAGCCTTTAGGTGGCCACTTCTACTTGTAGGTCTCTACTGCCCGCTTTTTGTGTGAATCCTACGCTAGTTTTCGCGACAAAACGACAAACATGCGCTAAAATCTCAAGGTGGTGAGCCTACCTCTCATGTCTGAAGCCCGTCAGGTAGTCATGCACATCGTAGAAGCTGCTGGAGGTTCCGTTCCCTCTAGGTGGCAGGAGCTCTCTCTCAAAGGTCAATAGTGGAAATGAGGTTAAAATGAAGTGAAAATTTTTTTTAATGGGGGTCCCCGAACCACTTTTCATGAAATTTGACATGTGCTCCCAACTTCTTGTGAGATGCGGTTTAGGCTCAAAAATTTCTTGATTTGGACTCCATTTGCTCTGTTTACGAGAAATTTGACGTTTTGGTCTAAATCTGGCCAAAACACGCTTTCTGCCTTTGTCTCATAATTGCACCCCCATTGTACCATAGGTTGTCCTATAGTCACTAATCATCCCCATATTTCTTTTTTCATTATAACCGTTTTTCACCTGCCTTTTGTATTTTTGAAGTTTTTCTGCCGAAAACTAGCAAAATTAAAATAAAATAGCAAATCAAACCCAAAAACTCCCAAAAAATCATAATAAATCAAAAACATCCCTGCAAAACATTATATACACTCACATGCAATTTTTATGGCCGGATTTCTCCGTTTTACCAATATTTTGCCCGAAAAATGGCTATTTTTACTTATATACACACACCTAGGGGCTTGATTTGGCGTTTGGCTCCATATACTTGTAGATTCATGCTGTATAAGGCCATATGTACTTGGGTTAGTCCCAAAAATTTTGCAATCAAATAGCAACCCTTAAAAATAGTTGAAAAACGTGCCCTTCTTTTGCTCTTTCTGCCATTGGGTCCGCATTTGAGAATGCCTTCCCCCCCTCCTAGCCGAAGTCCTCGCGGACAACAAGGTATTGCCTCGCAGTATGTGCCATGCATGTGTTTGAAAAAATTGTGCTAATGCTTGGCCGTGTAATGTGGCCCTATATAATGCATACTCGGTCAATGCATGGAAAAATTAATGTTGTGCAAGAGAAGGGTATAAGCAAGATGCTTATTGGCATTCGCCGTCGAGGTTTTCTGTATTTGTTAGGCGGAGTTTCTTTTCAAGTAAAAGTTGTAACTCTACCGCTCTCTGTTTGATTGTCTTTCTTGCAAAAGTTGCGTGGTTTGCCGCTACTGTCGATATGGCCATAGTCGTCTCCTTGGAGAGAATTTTCGTGGCATAATTGGCCGTAGAACTTGTCTCTTTTTCTTTCCATTTGTAGATTTGTTTTGTTGGTCTTTGTAGGTTTATTGCTACTGCCTTGGTTTCCATTGTTTTGTTGCTGAGTGGTATCCACATAACTTGGTTTTTTGGTTTCATATGCAGTTGTCTGCCTTCCGATGTTGATTGTACTGAAGGGAGTTCCTTTTGCTTCGGTTTTTGGATCTAGATGTGAGTCGTATTTCAATTGTTGTTGAACATTTTCTTTGGGATCCATATCTTTTTTATTCCCTTGGTTTTTGGTTGAACTATCTGTTTCGGTTGAATTCTTCTGTTGTATTGTGGTTTGTCTGCCATGTCATTTCTATCCTTTCTCACCCATACTACTTCTGATCTCTTCACTCTGGTTGGTGAATTTTTATATTTGTAGTGAACAATGTTGGTAGTTACCTGTTTGTTTACCCTGGGTATCGTGTTGTTCTTTAGTGGCACCCTTCCTTTTGGCTCTTTATCCAGTGATTGCATTGCTGGCAGCTGATTATTCCGGGGTTGCTGAGCAAAGGCTACCACCTGTTGTTCTTGTGCATGCTAAATCTTGACTGCATTCGCATTCCAATCTATCTGCACATTATACTCTTTTTTCCAAGGTTGTCCCAAAAACATGGGGTGTTGTGTGCTTTCATCCTCGACCACATAAAACTTGTGTGGGTAAATAGATTGATGTACTTGTATATGCAATATAGTCCAGCCCAATGTTTTCAACGAATGTGATGTACTACTTTCCAACACTTGTGGAGTAGGATGAAGTTGACCTGTGGGCTTGAGCTGTTTGTATAATCTGTAAGAGATCAAATTTGCTTGAGCTCCAGAAGCAAGAAATGCCGTCGATTCCACTTGATTGCTACCCACTTTGACTGCAATTATTGGCTCCACTATGTCTTTATCAAAATTCGTTAGTTGATTCGCAACGGTGATCCACATTGTTGTTGTCGTAGAAGCCTTCTTTCTGCAATGCATTCTTTTGCTTCTGCTTCGGCTTCGTCCTGTACCCTCTGTTTCTCCTTCATTCGTTGTTTTTCTTGATGGATTTGTTGAAGCATATCCTGGGTTAGTGGTAAATGATATTTCTTTAATCGACACCCACTAATCCAATTTGGCATTTCTTCTCCTACTAATGTAGCAAGCTTGACAGCTCCGCTTTGTGACAGGTGACTAATTACAAAGAGTCCCATCCCTTGCTTTTTAAGTTTCTTGGCATGTTGCTTCAAGGTATAAACAAGTACATAATCACTTTTTTTGAACTCTTTCGTGCGCACATGCTTGTCAAAAAACTCTTTTTGTCTTCTCTTTTTAGCATAGATCAAAGCTACAGCTCTGAAGTGAAGTTCATTTAGCTTTTCAAGATCATTTATTCTTGAAGAGAGCTCATGCCATGTCCATTCTAAGCGTTTCACTACTCGTAGATTTGGGATTAAAAACTCTATGGGTAATATAGCATTTAGGCCAAACACCATCATTTGTACGGTGCGTTCCTATCGATGTTTTGTAAGCTACCCTGTATGCCCATAGTGTTGACTGTAACTGCTGATCCTAGTCTATTCTTGACTCTGATATAATTTTAGTGAGAACCATGCATAGTGTTTTATTTGTGGCCTCATCTTGTCCATTTGCCTGTGGATGATATGGAGCATATTTTCTATGTATGACATGAATTCCTCTAGCAGATATTCAATGACTTATTAAGAAAACGTGTTCCTCGATCACTGACAATTTCTATTGGTAAACCGTATCGTACAAAGAAATTCTCATACACAAATTGTGCAGTGGTTCACGCATCTGCTTTTTGTGTTGCCTTGGATTCCGCCCATTTTGTGAGATAGTCTGTAGCCACAATGCTATATTGGGTATGGGTGCGATATGCAGGGGGTGAGGCGGTTAAGACAATTTCTGTCATCTTATAGCCACCTGAAAAATGGCCTCCAATTATGCCTCTATGTGCATGTTCTAGAATCAACAAGTATGCACTTTCACTTGCACAGATTCTAAGTTGATTGTCCTTTCCTCTCTTATAGAGTTGGTTCCCAATTAAATTATAGTCGCGAGCCTCTATCTCTATATCCCTTTTCCGTGCTCTTGTTATGTTTTTAGGAAACATCCTTGTGGTTAAGAAATCAATGATATATTGACTCCAAGCAGGTTCAATGTTTACCTGAAACAGTGTCGCGTTATCCACTGGTCATTTGGCACTACACATAGTACAATTGTTAACATAAGCATGTGTGTCCGCGTACATAGTTGGCCAATAAACCCCTAACTCTTTCAGTCTCTAGTGTGTTTTCACTGTTGAACAATGAAATGCACAGTCCTGGATATGTGCTTCTTCAAGATAACACTCGAATTCCTCCAGATTTATACATAATCAAAGAATTTGGTCCGATCCTAGATGATACAGCCGTCCTGCAATCAACTGGAAGTTTCTTGTTTGTCGAATTGTTCGTTGTTTGGATCTGTCTTTCGTGTTATCAAACCTACCACCAAAGGAAAGAATGCTAACAATTTCCTGAGACCATTTGGGTATCATTTCAATATTGAAAAGATAAGCATCTGGTATGTCATCATTTACTCCTTCAGGAGCTTCCCCGTTGTTTAGCCTTGAAAGATGATCAGCCTGTAGATGAGTTTTACCCTTTTTGACTACCACTCTGAAATCAAACTCTAGCAATATAATAAACTTCATTATTAAGTCCAAAGCTTCCGAGGTGTGCACCATATCCCACATAGTGGTCTCAACAAAACCAATAATAGATCCCAGTTCCACTTACTCTAATATAATTAACAACATCAACCATTTATAGGCTACTTAGGACCTCTCTTCTTAAGCAAGAAATGAGAAACCAAATGCCCTAATACCAATGTAGTGGAATTGGCCTATTTAACTTGAGAGTAGTGAAAATTAATGAGAGTACTTTTGAGAAATGACTTTGTGAGCATAGCAGGTGAACATAATTGAAGATAGCAATATAATCATAGCAATTAGTTACCTTGGCATGAACAATACTTTTGCAAGAGAGAGATAATTTAGAGAACATGACAACAGTTGATGATCGGCTTTATGTGGAGCCAGTCCCCCCTCCAATAGGCATTTGTATTATGATTTTTCCATTAAGAGAGACTTGTTACAATAAACTCTTTGTGTTCCTTGTGACCTAGGTGATGCAATGAATATGGAAAACTTCATGAATCACAAGCATAAAATAAACTTGAAATAAGCACTAACTATCCCAAGCCTCAGTCTCAAGACCTCAAACACCTTCGAAGGTGAAGAGAGCTAGCAGGGAATGAGGGTAGGGAAGAGGAAGAAGAAACATTTCAAAGGAGAAAGAATTAGTTCCTCACTTATCATAACTCTTCTTGCTAGCATACATAATAGCATAGTAATGAAGAAGAAGGAGATGGAAATCTTAATCATTGAAGCATGGCTCTTGGTTGGATTTGCACTCCATAGCCAAAGAGTGTTGCTGTAGGCTCTCCACCTCTACTTGCTTGTAGAAGGAGAGGGAGCTCTTGCACTTTGCGCATCATACAATGAGAGTGTGTGTGAATGTGCATGGGTGAGTATACCCCCTAAGCAACCCCCTAGCTTGATTGGGTCGATCCCCCCCCCTTGTAGCTCATGCTTGAAGCTCGTTGGACCCCTCCAGGCCTAGCCAATCACAAGCAGGAGGCATTACAAGCAGCAAGGGTAGCCTTGGGACAAGTGTCCCCTTTCCGCTTTGAGAGAGAGGACTTGATAAATGAAAAATCAATAAATAAATCTCCTAAATTATCATTGGACCCCTTGGGTATCCAACCAATAGGCTTCAGGCACACCATGATGGCAACATGAGGAGGAGCTTGACAAGTGTCCCTTTTGCTTTCTTTGTACCATGCATGCCTTGTGTGAGGGTGTGGGTGTTCTCTCTCATCCCCCCTCATGTACGGCTCGCCCCCTCCTTGTAGGGATTGAATATTTGACTTTTGGACACCTCAATCCCCTCATGCATAGGCCCTATTCCCACAACAAGCTTGGGCCTTAAGCACTTTAAGCTTGGGCTGGATTCTCACCTCAAGTACAACCCTAGCATCTCAAGCATCAAGCATCTCAATCATCAAGCACCTCGCGCATCTCAAGCACCTCAAGCACATTAGTCATCAAGCATGACAAGTAGGACAAGCACCTCGAGCTAGGTCAGGTTCCCGCCTCAAGCTCAGCCCTAGCTTACCTAAGGTCAACGGACTTTTACACACATTGTTGGAGGTCTTCAATGAAGCTAACCCTAAGGTCTTATGCTCCATTGGTTAGCCTTTCTCTTTGATAGACCATATCTCATTTGGGACCCTTTACCATTGGCCCCATGTCAAGATAGATCTATAAGCACACGTCTATATCTTAACCCATGTTCCCGTTTATTCTCCCACATTAAGTGATGATTTTAATATGAGAAAATAATTTGGGTTGGTTAGATATTAGATTTTATGACACCATCCTATTAAACCAAGAAAGCCACGTATTCCTCTTACTGATTTTGGTGTAGGCCAAGCTATAACATCTTTGATCTTACTTGGATCAGTAGAAACACCATCCTTGGATACAATAAGTTCCAAATATTCCACCTTGTAACTGAAGAAGGTGTATTGTTTACATTTAGCATAAAGTTGATTTTGACGGAGAAGTTGAAGTACTGATCGCACATGTTGTTTGTGTTCTTCTCTATTTCTTGAGTAAACCAAGATAGCATAAAAAAGGACAAAAACAAAATCATCAAGATGCTCTCAAAACACGTCAATCACATGAAATGATTAAAAGTTGCAGGAACTATAAGTTCATACTGTCCAAAATGAGTAATAAATCCTATCTTTGGTATGTCCTCCTCCTTGATTCAAATTTGGTAATACCCTGACTTAAGATCACTTTTTGTGCAAATACGAGCTCCATGTAATCGGTCAAGCAACTCATCAATCCTTGGTATTGTGTAGTTATTCTTGGCCATTACCTGATTCAATCCACGATAATCAATTCAAAGACGTAGAGTACCATCCTTCTTTCAATTAAAGAGAACAGGAGTACTCCATGGAGAAACACTGGGTTGAATGAATCCTTGTTCAAGGAGTTGAGCTAGTTGCTCCTTGAGTTCTGCAGATTCAAGTACCGACATTTTGAATGGTCTACCGGGAACTGCTTGAGCTCCTAGAGTAAACTCTATTACATGATCAACATCACCCTTAGGTGGTAAGTGTGAAAGTTCTTTGGAAAATACATCATAAAATTTGGTTATCCATTCCGCTTCAGGTGAATCTAACTTCTTCTCCTTAGGATTAAGCTTTAATGCGTAAATTCTTTCATTCTTCCTTTGACTCTTCATGTAAGGTCTCCACCTGTCTAGCTATAGAGGAATATACTTAAAGCTTTAGGGAAAAGCATTGGACATACAAACATGTAGAGCACTCTCTCAAAAGTAGTTAAAAATGACATTGTTGGAATCCTAAGCACATCAAACCCAGGGGTAGAAATTTTCAGAATTAAGTTTGGACCAAAACTGACCCGCTAGTCCTTTCCGAAGATTCAATGTATATTAAATTATGAAGAAAAATTGAATTGTTGCAGTAATCATTTAAGCATAGATTTTACTAAAGGCTTCCCATATATTGTACATATATTTACTAATTAAGAAAAAAATAGGTTAAAAATTAGCAGATTTGATTTTTAAAGATGGCACGTGCTGGAAGGAATCATCACTAACCTGCCAGGGACAGGAAAGTAGCAAGGGGCGCTAAGGGAGTTGTAGGGCTGACTTGGGATGCAAGCTATTGCCATTTCCAACCTGTGAGTGCCCAAAAACCTATAAATAGGACCCCTTGCTTCACAATTTCAGAGAGACTCAGAGTCCTGGCAGATTTCTCTTCCGAATAAGATAACACCTCTCAAAAGTTACTTAGAGAGAAAACACTCGTTGTAATTAATTGAGGTAATTAGTTTAATTTTAATTAAATAAGAAAATAACTTTAATTTTGACTAATTTTCTTAATTAAACTCTTAATTAAGGAGATTAAGCATTCCCTATTATTCATTACTCTCTGAATTATCATCAGGCTTTTGATCACTAATTTCTTAAGCTTAATCAGTAATCTAATTATTTAATTATTGCATTTTAAGCTGAAAATGTTTAATTTTAGGTTGATTTATGAAGAAAAATATTTTTTAGCCTAAATAATTGTATAGTTTTTAAAGCTTAGCTGTGCTGTCTAGAAGCCAGGGAAATTAAATTGTAATTTTTTTAGTAATCTATCCAATAAATTAGGCTAAAATAGTCTGTTTTTAAGCATAAGTTGAAGGGGAAAATTAGCAAAATCCCTTAGATAATTATACAACAATTATCATAGCTAGAAATCACTGTTAAAAAATAGAAATAATTAGGCCATGCACAAAAAATTAGTTTAGCTAATCAATTAGACTAAAATTGTTTGTTTTTAAGCATAGATTGAAGAGGGAATTTAGTTAAAGCGCTTAGATAACTATACATAGATTATCATAGTTAGAAATCACTTTTAAAAAGTCGTGATAATAAGGTCATGAATAGAAAATTAGTTTAGCTAACTAATTAGGCTAAAGTTGTCTGCTTTTAGGCATAAATTGAAGGAGGAAATTAGCTAGATCACTTACATAACTATACAGTAATTATCAAAGCTAGAAGTCACTATTAGCAAGACGGGATAATTAGGCCATGCACAAAAAATTAGTTTGCTAACTAATTAGGCTAAATTTATCTATTTTTAAGTATAAACTAAAGGGGAAAATTAGCTAGATAGCATAGATAACTATACAATAAGTATCAAAGCTAGAAATCATTGTTACAAAGTCATCGAAATTAGGTCATGTACAAAAAATTAGTCTAGCTAATTAATTAGGTTAAAATTGTGTGTTTTTAAGCATAAATTGAAGGAAAAAAAATAGCTAAATCACTTTGATAATGATAAAACAATTATCATAGCTAGAAATCACTAATGGGAAATTGAGATAACTAGGTCTTGAACAAAAAACTAGTTTAGCTTATTAATTAGGCTAAAATAGTCTTCTTTTAGTCATCAATTGATAGGGGAAACTAGCTTAATCCCTTAGATAACTATACAACAATTATCATAGCTAGAAATCATAATTAGTAATCCATGATAATTAAGCCATGAACAAAAATTAGTTCAGATAATTATTTAGGCTAAAATTATCTAATTTTAAGCATAAATTAAAGGGGGAAACTAGCTAAATTACTTAGATAACTATACGGAAATATGTTGGAACAAAAATTGGTGTACAAATTTGCAGTTGAATCAATCATTCTAAAGAACAGCCCTACCTATGTGTCTAAAAAGATTTTTAGTATTCTATTAGCCAAAGCATTAAACAACCACTGCCCAATAAATCTCAACTTCATTCTATATCACAATGTAGTGACGCAATCAATCAAAATAAAGATACAATATCTAGAAAGCATGTAATATTTGGAAAAACGTTTGCTAGATTACTTGTGTGCCAGATCATCATGTGTGTGTAAAGGCAATCACTTTGAGACTAGCACAACTAGAAGTTCAAAAAAGCCAAACACAATGTCTTTTATATTTCCCAAGGAAAAATGTGAAATAGCAACACAATTGAAGACACAGCCTGGTTTGGACAAGGCTACAATAGAACCTTCTAAACAACATTCTAAGAAACAAAAGCTAGCAAACAAATATTGGGATTAGTTGAGTGTTAAGACTAAGTGCAAGATATTTTTAAACTCTCCATCGACTTACAAACAAGTCAAATAAGGACTAGCCAAATTCCGAAACAATCGGGACATGCAACAACGACTATTTTGTCACACGGTACTATAATTTCTACAACTACAGTCGAACACACCCTAGATAGACTTCAATCCTTGTAAAAGAACGTACTTGTAGGTGATCTAGTTATAGAAACTTCCAAAAAATGGAATATCATATAACGTTTTAGTGGTTAGGTCCAAAATTGAAAGTAATAACCATGTAAAAATTTGTAAACAATTCAACCCATTTTCCTTGACACAAATTCATCTCACTAGTTGAGTACAAATACATGTAAGAGATTGAATATTTATTCAAACAATTGAATCTTCTCAAAGGAGATAATGCTTATAAGTATGATAAGCTTAAACAAGAGCCAAAAACTCCTTGTTGAAATATGATTGTCAAAAGAAATGACACGATAATTTTTCATAATAACTCACACCCGATGCGTGGTAGAAATCATCTGTCATCACATCAACTGGCTAAGTTGAATCAACTATAGCCAAGACACATGTTGTTGAAACCGTCACCAATTGCTGCATTGCCACAATTTAGATGGGGTGGAACACCATAATCAATGTGGTCAGGAAGATGGTGGAGGTTCATGTCGATATTCAAATCTCCAACGTGGCTCACCTATAGCAATAGTTAGGAGAGGAGAAAAGAACTATTAGTTAGTACTAAATAGATGTTTTCAAGCACAAAAGATTTTGGATTGAGGAAGACACCATAGTGGGTGCACCAAGTTCAAAGAAAGACAATGATGATGACCTTGTAGACGCTCAAAACCAAATCCAGAGGGGCCAAGCTAAAAGACCCGATTCATCATCGTAGCCACCTAATATAACCCTAGACCACATAGGATCAGATACTTGGACGGTGGGAAAAACCGAAGACCAAAAAATTAAATTCACTCAACAACAAATGGTCTTCACACAAAGAAATAAGGGAGAATGTATATAGGAAGAGCAAGCCTTATATCACACATCAAAATTTTATAATCAATGTTATAGTTTGAGGAGGATCTTAAGGAAAGGAAAGGATGTCCAGATCCAAACCTATCTTCAAGATGTAGATGTGTATATGGAATTGGAAAAGTATCAAATGATTTAAGATGACATTGTAGTAAACCCTCAAACATAGAAGCTAACAATGATTGATGTATAGAATTTGTGAGTTCAAGTGGAAGAAAATTTGGGCATAAGGCCATCCTACAAATGCATGGAAGACATCAATAATGAGGTCAAAGGGGTCTTATTAAAGCTAAAAATTGTGAGAAGAGTCCTAGACCATAAAGTAGGTGCAATCTTATAGAAAAATCATAAGAAAGAAAATGGGGTCTATGAGAGACTCTTTATTTGTCAGTTTCAGAGAATGAAACCTACCGTATTAAGAAAGAAATCAAAGGAGACCTTTTGAATTCAATAGGAGAAATTGATACTCAAATTTTTCCCCAAAGTGGAATTTAAAGTCTAGCACAAGTAAAACCATATCATGCAACATATCTATGGAAAGATCTTGGAAAATCTATAATCTCAGGGAAAATTAAAGTTTTCATTTGTAAAGGAGTTGAGGATTGTCATAAATTATAATTTTTATTGTGCACATGGCATACACCTATCTATCAAAATGTTAAATGCCTCTATAATCTTATGGAGTATAAAGAGGCCCTCTTAGACCCCATTGTCTTCCTAAGGGTGTCTAACATCTAAGGATAGCTTAATAGAATGATGATCAAACAAGATCTTAAGTGTTTGTTCCATTTGTTCAAAGTCCTTTAAAAAAATGATACAATAGGAAAACTAGAGAGTCCTAAATTATATTGAAGCAAAGCAAGACTCCCCTATCTTCATGTATGCACTCATACTCTTCCAATGAAAGAGGGTGAAATGTGCAAGCTCTATCGAGATTTATACCCACTGACAGGGATTTAAAATTCATGTAATCACTTAATATTGTGCTAGAGTGAACATCTAATTGGTAAGGTGAATAATTTGTTAATTTATTGAATGAAGGGAGAAGAAACCAATTTTGAAAAACTCCATGTTATATGGTTGCTACCATCTCTTCACACTTTGTGATAATGTAGAATTTTTTAGTGATCATGTAAATATTAGATCATTAATCATTACCCACTCTACAATAAACTTGTAGATCAAATGAGATACATCCTGATTGTGGACCAATTAAGGGAGTGGTACAAACAAAGAAAGGCCCTACGGATGGCCTGGAAGTCACTCGTTACGGATACTGAACAGAATGTATGGTTGCAGAGCTCAAGAATGACTTGATCAGTTTTAGATGAATGATGGGTCAATGGAAATCTCAAATTATCCTTCTAATTAAGTACACAAATGAGCTACTAAAACTATCAGTTGAAGCTTCAAACATACCTAAAAAGAAAGTTTCCAACAAGGCCAGCTTCGAACCAAAACTCAAAGAAATGGTTGAGGCATTGTTCAAATCCATAATAAAAGCTAATGATCCATACCCAGCTAGAAGGACACAAACAATATCTATCTATCATAAGCTAGCTATACGGAAAGCAGACTCTATATGACTTTAACATAAAGACTTAACATGCAATATCACCATACAAGGTGGAAATGCACAACAAGTGATGGCCAGAGCTAGACAACCACCATCTCAACAAGTGTAATGGCTTGAAAATAAGAAATCTTCAGACAACAAGAAAGTAAGCAAAAGCAATGAAGCAAACCCAAATGATATAAAAAAAACTCAAGAAAGGGAAGGAGGATATAAAAGGTGGGAATGGGATCTAGCCTTGCACAAGGTGTTGAGATGTCAAAATCAACATGTACAACTCCTATATGACTATCATCGATAGTCATCATCACTAGCGTGCCTTGGTGGATACACATATCTTCGCCAGTGATACTACAATTGTACTACAAGGAGCTTGTCTACCTACTAGAGTGATGGCACACTTGCCTACTCACCTCACTCACTAACGGCTCTTACTAGATTGTTGTACTAGTTTTTCTTTTATGTTGTATTTTCCCTTATGTTTTGTGACCTCTTATCTTGAGATTGTGAAGAAGAAGACATATAGTATTTTGCCTCCATCTTTGTGTGTGTGCTTGCAAGAGTTAAAGCTCTCACCTTCTCTTTCTCTTGAAATGGTATCAGAGCATGCTTGTGTCACAGGAGCTTGGAGCAGCAAGCATGAGCAATCCTGAACCGGTTTTGGTATTCTTTGGAGTCGTCATCAATGATCTCTGATTCAAGTGATTCTACTTGGAGAGTGTGCACCTAGGTATTTTTGTAGTCTTTTGGACTACATTTGTGCAGCTGGATCTCCATTCCTAGCACATTTTGACTCCCATTTTGGAGTTAGAATGCGTTTACGTGCAGAAACGCAAGGCTCAAGATTATGTAGATCTACATATAGGCGGTGCAAAAAGCTTTTCTTTGGCTACAGTGTGCACAAACATTGTTTAGTATAGTGAAGCAGTTGTATGTATGCAGATTGTGGCTACACATGGTAACTGACTATTTTTAGGAGGTTGCTTGAAGATTGAGTGAAGGGTTATGATGGGATTAATCGGGTTGTTAGTGAGAACCTAGACAAGAAAAAATTCCATGCTTGAAAGTTTAGAATGACAAATTTCCGTATGGGAAAATGTTATTGGGACTACATTGATAGCTCCTAGAGCAGGAGGTAGCATCACTACTTCCAGAGGAAGGTGTGACAGATATGCAAATTAAGATATTTAAAGATTACAACTAAGGATCTTGGAAGGTCGTTTATTGGCTTTTTGTCAATGTATAGGACACTATGATCGGGCATATATAGGATGCCCAATCTCCTAAGGAGGCTTGGGAAACTTTGATGTCATTGGTGGATGTGACTAACACAAATGCAAGGGAGCCTCAGATGAATATTATGCAGAAGAAAACCCTATCCACCATCAATGACTATTGACTAAAGATAAAGAACATATGTGAGTCACTTGCATTGATTGGTGTTACAGTCAATGATGATGATAAAGTAGAAGTTTGTCTGTGAGGTTTGGATCATGAGTACAAACAGTTTAAAACTGGCATCCATCTTTGAGAGGACGTTCCATCGTTTATAAATTTAGTGTCCTTTTTTATTGTGGAAAAGTAGGAACTTGAGGAAGACTCCTCTACACCGGGTGGAAATAATTCTGAACAGGTCCTTTTTCAACAACAAAGGAAGAGGAAGAGGACGTGGTACCGATCATGGTGGATGAGGCCGAGGAAGAGGCATCCACCAAGCACAAAAATAGATCAAAAATCATGGTGAAAACATAGGTGGTGGTTGAGGAAGCTTTTGAGGCAGGGGGAGTCCAAGAGGCTGTGGAAATGTGCAGTGCAATAATGTATGTCAACATGGAAATGTAGTTTGTTGGGACTCTGGAAGACATGGTCACTTTGAATGTGACTGTCCAGATAGGAGGCAACAAAACAATTATGCAACTACTAGAAAGAGTGCAGATGATACCAAGAGGCTATTTGTGATGCAATACATGCTGAATACTATGTCTGCAAATGTGGCAAAATCTAATGATATTGTTTATTTCATCATGGTTGGTATGTGGATGATGGTGCATCTAATCACATGACCAACCATGATGAATGGTTTAAGGAAATTGTTGGATGGATACGCCGTGACGGACGTCATCACAGCGAGAACTCACCTAACAAGTAATGTTAGCTAAGGACGAAGCTCGACCCGCAGGTGCGTGGAAGCAAGCATAAGATGTCAACCTACACTTGACCGACTCCTAGCTAATTCCTATAGAGGTCCCTACCAATTGTCTAAGTCACTGTCTTCAAAAGTGCAAAAGAGGAATCTTCCTACAACGCTTGCTAGAGCCGAACACCCATCAAACACTTTCGAAACACCATAGAACTTGAAGGAGACCCTACTAATATCTATAGGCCGCTCTCCCTAAGGTCTATAAACCAAAATCACGACCCAAAACACCCGGTGCAGAAACACGTAGGATGTCTGGCCGAAATATGTAGGTCTTTTCTTCCGAAATCTGAAGTGCCTAATGTGTAGCTCTACTCAATGTGAACACGTGGATATGCTGCAATGTGAAATCAGATAACGTATGCTCACCCAAACAACCGATGAAGTTCGTAGAAGGAGCTCCCAAAGCCGGACCGTACGCGTGCAATGTTGGTATCGGCTTGTAGCTCTAGTCGGGGGCAGTACGCTGCACTTCTCCGCACTCGATTCCGACCACCGTAGCACATGTAGCATCAAGACGAAGCTCGCACTCTCTCTCACATACACAGTACGCTCACTCACAGACTTAAAACTTGTTTTAAAATGACAAAAGGTTTTTCATTAAGGTCAAAAAGTGGTATATATACCTTACAACTTCTCAAACCCTAAAGTTCCAAAATCAACCATCTACTCAATCTAAATATCAAAACTGGGATACAATCTGGAAGCTTCTGTAAGTCCCAATATGTACGAATGAATAATTACAAAAATAATAGTCCGCCGAGTAGTTAGATGTCGTGGGGTGTGTCCAGCTTCTAACATCCCCCCCCTCCTTGTTCACGTCGTCCCCGACATGGCCTTGATCCTTTGCTTCATCTTATGGTCTCCTGCATCTTTAGCAGTGATTTATACCGTGCATGTAGATTTAGCATTGTTGGGCCAAAGATATCTGTATGCATGGTGAAGAACCACGTGTAGAATGCTTCTTCAAAATCCTGGAGGTGATAGGATGGTAGAAACATAATTCTTTGATACAACGCATGTATCACCTCCTTGGAAAGCTGACCTGGCATATCATAAGCACATTTGTATGTATCGTGGAAGAAGAATATGCTGTCAGTCACCTAGCCTGGCTTGAAGGTCTCGAACACTGCTAGGATGGTTCTGCAGATCTTTCTCATCATAATGCATGTAAGATCAGGTGAGCCAGTGAACAACTTTATGGCTCCCGTTATGGTTTTCACCATGTATAGTACACTTATTCTCTCACCTGCCTTCACACCCGGCAGCTTTGGGCAGTTCAGCCAAGTGGGTTGGCTTGTTTGTAAGATTTCTTGTGCTTTCCATGTCTTAACCCTTGGTAGAGGACAGAAGATGAGGTTGTCTCTGATGTGTTTAGGTGCCTCTACCAAGTGTATTAGGTATTGTGGGTACTTGGTAAGCCAAGCCTTCCTCCACTTTGGTTGAGAATCCACTATGAGCTTTACTCCTTCTGGCCTCGAGGTGTCTGCGTTGTAGAGAGGTACCGTCGGCTCTTCTCTGATTCGCCTGTTTATTGTTGCCGCCTCATATTTCAGCAATGGATATGGGAGAGAGGGTTGAATCCATTCACGCCTCAGATTGCTGGCGTCGATTTTCTGAATTGTCATAGATTTGAAAACCCTCTATTCCGATTCCAAGGCTTCCTTTGTGCTTTCTCTCAGCTCTGCCTCTATTGCTTTATGCAAATTTTCCTCCTCTTCTTGTGTTAGATCCTGTGGCTCTTGAGAGGATCCTGATGTGATTACCTTTGGCATGGGTGTGTCCACAGGATCTGCCACATTGTCGAGGTCGATGCCCTCATTGGCAGTTGGCCCTGAGCTTTCTGCTTCTGCTTGTTGCCGGCCTTTCAACTCCTCAATTTGCTTGAGGAGTGTCTGCTTTTCCGCTTCGGCTTCTCCGCCCATAGTCACGAGGAGGTCATTGAGTTCAGCATTTACTTTTTCAACTTCCTCGAGCTTTATCTTTATGCTCTCCAATTCTTCTTGTAGGGCTCTTTGGCTGTCCTCCATTCTGGTTTGCATTGCGATAGAACCTTCAGCCATCATCGACCTCTGCTTCTTCTCGAGAGTCAGCTCCTGCTGGAGTTCTTGCATCTGCTCTTCATATATTTGACTCTCAGAAATGATTTGAGTCGAGCTCGTAGCTCTAACTCTAGCGGGTGATGCTCGCAACCTCTGGATGGTTTGATCTTTGACTTTTAATTGGTCCTTGAGCTCAAGAACTTCATCTAGGCTTGCTTCTTGTTCTATCTCCGCCTTTTCCTTGGCATTCCTCATGGCCTCTACTTCTTTAGTTTCTTCTGCTAGCTGGAGTGTCAGATTATCCCGTTCTTTTTCGGCATCTCGCAATGACTCGCTGAGTTGCAGACATTCTTCTTCAGCTGCTTGTAATCTTTTTGTTCCTGCCTCATTTGCTTCTTCCGTTGCTTGGGAGTTTTGTAGAGCCGTTGCGAAGCTGGCCTGGAGGTCAGCTTCTCTCTCTTTTTTTCCTTGGCTTTGTGCCTGCAGAGTATCCCTTTCCATCTTGGTCTTTGCTTCGGTGGCCTTTCGAGTTATCAATTCTTCGTCAAATGCCACAGATTGTGCTCTTATTCCAGCTAGCATTGTCATCACCACGTCTCAATCATTGGAGGGCGGGTGCAGGTCTACCGTGTCGGTAGAAATCTCCTTTAGCTCAACTAGCCGGATGCCTAGCATCTATTCTTTATGCCCTGTCCTCGCCAAGTCGAATGCGACTGTGGCGGCTTCTTCCCTTGTATAGCCTGCAGCTAGCAGGTCCAAAAATGCATAATATGCCTCCTCTAGTTCTTTTTGCTCAGACGCAGGCTTGGCCTCTTCTTTTGGCTCAGGCTCTTGCCTTTGCTCTTGCTCCTCAGCCTGGTGTTCTTCTTGATTGTCCTCAGCCTCCTTATCTTCTGGTGGAGGGCTGCTAGGAGGTGGTGATGGTGGCAGTGATGGCTGTGGGCTGGGTTTAGGGCTATCTGGAAAAGTTGCAGTTTTGCCTTTTAAGTCTCTGTCCGCTTTCGTTTTTCTTTCCCTTTCTTGGCTGTCTTGTTCATCTAGCAATGTATGTCTTATTTGCTCCACTTCTTCCTCGGTGAAAGGGACATGGGGAATGTTTTCCGCTCCAGCATCAAGAATCTCGAAATTCTTGATATAGTCTTCAAAGCGGTCCCTCTGCACTCTTCTGGATGATCCGGTCATAGACTAGAGAGATGGCTTCCATAATTCGTTTAAATCACCCTTGAGGGCTCTTTCTGCTCGGAAACTCTCCATCAGCCTCTCGAGTCTAGCCGCTTTTTGTGATCTTGTCTCTTTGGCGGCACTTGAGTAGACTCCTTTTTTCCTTTCTTCTGCTCAGGTTGCTCCTCTACAACTGGCTCTAGCCGTCTCTTCAACCTTGTAGCCACCCTTGGTGCTCGTTGTGGCTCGTCTTCTTTGTCTTCCTTTACCCTTAGCCAATCATTCTGAGATGGGGGGTCAGGCCACCTTCCCTTGGCGTGTAGTGCTGCATAAATTACCTTGGTTATCATTTCTCCTGGCACTATGTAGGTTGGATTTTTGTTGCCCATTTTTACCAAGCTATCATGTATGTATGCCGCATAGTTGATTATCTTTGGGGTGCCTTTTGTCATTGCCCAAGTAAACGATGTGGCAATTGCACCTGGCGGCATCCTGTACTTCTGTGCCCTCTTCGTGCACATGTGGAAGTACTGGTTGTACAATTGGCTCATGATCACCACCTTTGGGTTGGCGATGTCTTCAAAGGTGTAATTGGCCTTTTTCTCTTTGTACACCTTGGCTTCATCCCTTGTTTTTGTCACACTGTCTCCCTGATTGGAGAGATCTAGTGCATGGGCTACAACCCGCTCCATGATAATGATCTCTGTATCGGGTCTGCCATGCAAATCTGTCACCTTGGCCACTCCATCCTCTTTTATGCTTGTTACAAACTCCCATACTCTTTTCACGTCCACCCCTGTTGGTATTGCTTCGAAATAGTTATGGAGGTCAATTTTCTCCAAGTAGCCGGCCATTTTGCTTCGGACAAATTCATTGAGCTCTCTTGGCAGCATTGGCAGCTCTATTACATTGCCTTCATTGTCTTTGAACACCCCCTGGTAGATCTTTAGGTCGTTTGACTCTAACAGAGCTTCCTGTATCCAGGTGCTTGTGGGCTTTAGTGTTCCCTCTGGAATGACAAAAGGGTCCACCTCGTCCAAATAATCTTTGATTGTCATTCTCTTCTTCTTTGCCGGTGACTTCGAGGCTGCCATAGATCCTGTTGCACTCAGCAGTCCAAAGTTAGCATTTTGTTTTCTTTTTTCATATCAGCTGCTAAACTGAGTTTTACTTATCCAAATGACTTGAAAATTGAAATTATAGCTTAAAAGGTACTTGTGAAGCTGTGCATGTGCTCACAGTGCAAATCTGGCCAAAAAAATTCCATCTAGACATCCTTCGCGTAGGATGTCTTTTTCTTCAGAATTGGTTCATACTTGACATGCAGGTAGTGTAAGGCTCATGGAACATGGTTATAAGCTTGGATTTGAATTTGGATGACAAAAAGTGGATTTTTGGGCTGATTTAGGCTCTAGGTCACAATTTGGGTAGACTGTCCATCATGGGTAGCAATTGATGTCCAAATGGGTTGAAAATTGGTATATAGGCTCAATGCATCATGGTATTGGCTCCTATGATGTCATTTCTTGCACAGAAGGATAAATTTATGCTAAAGACATCCTACGCGTCGGATGTCTTTTTCATCAGAATTGCATGAAACTTGTTCTGTGGGTTGTCCTTGGCCTATGGAACATGGCCATGTTCTTGGATTTGATTTTGGATAAGATTTGATGCCTGTAGGACTCTGTGAGGTGTTTTTGGGCCCAAAAAAATGTATCTTGAAGGTGTTGGGGGTCAAAAGTCATTAGAATGGCTTCAAACTTGACATATGGGCTCTTGCTGATGAGGTAATTACATATGGAATGACAAAACTTCCCTTCCATGCCAAAAAGGTCCATTAGACATCCTACGCGTAGGATGTCTAATTCATCATTTTTACTCCCTGACCACACAGATGGTTTGCTGATGTGTATGTGAATGTGTTGTGCAACTTTCATGAGATTTAGACATGATTTGGTAGGTCAATGGCCCATTATTGCCTCTATTCCCTAACTTTGCGTTTTTCCATGCATATGAGGTTAAATCTAATCCAAATGTGATGAAACTTGGTGTAGGGCTTGCAAATGTCATTCAGAACATGTGCATGACAAAAATTGTTGGGTTTTGTGCCAAAAAGTGCCCTTGAGACATCCTACGCGTAGGATGTCTCCTAATGATTTTTTCAGTGTTAGTGTTCCAAGTGCTTGCCCTTTGCCCCCTTAAGTCCCTTTTGAGCCTAATTTCATCAAAAAAGTCAAATGGATAGAGTATAACTCCCTGTGTGGACTTCAGAGCCTCCGATCCGTTTTCTGACTTTTGGAGTGCTTTTTGGCAATGAAATTTCTCGATGTTGGTCTCCATAGCTTCCCAATTCCTTTGGGATCCTTGCTGTATGGTTTTTGTCGACTTTGGCTTCACCGGAGCTTCATTTGGCAATTTGTCGCTCTAGAAGCACCCGTGGTTGCGTTTACATACCTTTGATGATTTTTGGTGGTCTACCAGCATAGGACCTGGTTGTTGATGGTCTAGGAAAGCCGCTCGTGAAGTTTGGTGGCAAACGGACTTGTGGTTTGGCCGCAAGTGCATTTTGACGCTTTGTGTATCTGATGCCGTTTTTGAGGTTTAGTGCCGCTTCGGGTCACTTTTTGGTCATGCGGATCATATGGACTTGTCGAGCATGTCAAGATGCTCCTACCCATAATTTTTGGTAGCATTTGGTCGCCGTTTTTCCGATTTCCCATTTGGTGGCCTCTTGCGGGTTTCTGGGAATTAGGGTTTTTCCCGATGGTCTCCCACTGCCTTTGGCTATCCAAGATTGGTCCCCTAGACTAGGGTAAGCTTCTGATGAAGTCTTGTTGCTTTCGGGTTAGCCGTTAGGCCGCCGTCTCTACTTGCAGGTCTCTACCGCTCGCTTTGTGTGTGACATCTACGCTAGTTTTCGCGACATAATGATAAACATGCGCGAAAAGCTCAAGGTGGTGAGCCTACCTCTCATGTCTGGAGCTGGTCGGGTAGACGTGCGTGTCGTAGAAGCTGCTGGAAGGTCGATCCGCTCTATGTGGTAGAAGCTCTCTACACAAGGTCAATAGTGAGAATGAGCTAAAAATGGGGTGGAAATTTCTTATAATGGAGGTCCCCAAACCATTTTTCATGAAATTTGACCTGTGCTCCTATCTTTCTGCGAGATGCAGTTTAGGTTAAAAAATTTCTTGATTTGGACTCCATTTGCCCTGTTTACCAGAAATTTGTCATTTCGGTCAAAACCTTGCGAAAACACGCTTTCCGTTCCAGTCTCATAATTACACCCCCATTGTACCATAGGTTGTACTTTAGTCACTGGTCATCCCCATATTTTTTGTTTTTCATTACGACTGTTTTTCACCTGATTTTTGTATTTTTGAAGTTTTTCTGCCGAAAATTAGCAAAATTAAAAGGAAAATAGCAAATCAAACCCAGAAAATTCTCAAAAATCATAATAGATCACAAACATCACCGCAACACATTATATACACTCACATGCAATTTTTATGGCCGGATTTCTCCATTTTACCAATATTTTGCCTGAAAAATGGCTATTTCTACTTATATACACATACCTAGGGGCTTGATTTGGCGTTTGGCCCCCTATACCTGTAGCTTCATGCTATATAAGGGCATCTGTACTTGGGTTACTTCCAGAAAATTTCGCAATCAAACCTCAACCCTTAAAATAGTCAAAGATCATGCCCTTTTTTGTTGTTTCTGTTATTGGTTCCGCATTGAGAATGCCTCCCCCCCTCCTAGCCGGAGTCCTCCTGGATGACAAGGTTTCGCCCCGGAGTATGTGCCATGCATAGGTTGAAAAAGTTGTGCTAATGCCTGGCCGATTAGTGTGGCCCTATTTTATGCACACTCGGTCAATGCATGGAAAAATTAATGCTGTGCAAGAGAAGGGAATAAGCAAGATGCTTATTGGCATTCGCCGTCGAGGCTTCCTGCTTTTTTTGCAAGTAGCAGCTGTAATTCTACTGCTCTCTGTTTAATTGTTTTTGTGGCAAGAGGCAAGTGCTTTGCCGACACTTTTGATGGAGTCGTAGCTGTTTTTGAGGATAGACTTGGCTGGGACGTGATAGCTATGGGCCTTATGGCCTTGGCTTTCCATTGGTAGTTTGTTGCTGCCGACTTTTGTAGATGGTTTGGCACTTTCTTGTTTGCCACTGGTTTGTCTGTCATCGGCATCCACATATATCGGTTCTCCTTGTTGACCTGCAGATGTCTGATTTCCATTGTTTCTTGTACCGTAGGTATTTCCTTTGGCTTTTGCTTTGGTATCCAAATGTGAGTGACATTTGGGTGATGGCTAAGCATTTTCTTTGGGATCCATATCTGTTTTATGACCTTGGTTTTGGGTTGCACCGTCTACTTTGTTGGAATCCGGTTGTTACATTGTTTCTTTCCTGCCATGGCATTTCTATCCTTCCGCATCCATACTTGTTTTGGTAACCTAGATTTGTGCATTGTGACCAGTGACTTCATTTGGCTGTGATTAGTAGTGTTGGATTTTACCTGGTTGTTGTTCTCAGATTTCATGGTAGCCTTTGATGGTATTTGTTCTTTTGTCTCTGCTGCCACTAATTGCATGGCTTGCAGTTGATCATGATGGTATTTCTGAGCAAAAGCTATCACCTGTTGTTCATGTTCGTGTTGAGTTTTGACCGCCTGTGTTTTCCAGTCTATCTGGACATTGTATGCTTTTTGCCAAGGTTGCCCTAGCATCATTGGGTGTTGTGTGATTTCATCTGTCACCACATAGAACTTGTGTGGGTAAATATATTGATGTGTCTATACATGAAATATAGTCCATCCTAATGTTTTAAATGGGTGTGATGTGCTACTTTCCAGCACTTGGGGAGTAGGATGAATTTGATTTGTGGCTTTGAGTTGTTGGTATAATCCGTAAGAGATCAAATTTGCTTGAGCACCCGAATCAAGCAAGGCCGTTGATTCAACTTGATTGTTGCCCACTTTGACTGTAATTATTGGCTCTACTGTTTCCTCCTCCAAGTTTATCAGTCGAATTGCATTGACTCTCAATGGTAGTTTACTCTGTTGTTGTTGTTGCAGAAGCCGTCTTTTTGCAATGAGTTCTTGTGCTTCGGCTTGAGCTTCCTCCCGTACTCTCTCTTTTTCCTTCATTCTTTGCTTTACTTGATGAATCTGTTGGAGCATCTCCTGTGTGAGGGGTAGAAGATATCTCCTTAGTCGACACCCACTAATCCAGTTTGGCATTTCTTCACCTGCTAATGTAGCAAGCTTGACAACTCCACTTTGTGATAGATCACTAATCACAAATGGTCCCATCCCTCGCTTTTTAAGTTTCTTGGCATGTTGCTTCAAGGTATAAACAAGTACGTAATCACCTATTTTGAACTCTTTGGTACACACATGTTTGTCAAAAAATTCCTTTTGTCTTCTCTTTTTAGCATAGATTGAAGCGACAGCTCGTTCATCTAGCTTTTCAAGATCATTAATTCTTGAAGAGAGTTCATGCCCTGTCCATTCCAAGCTTGTTGCTACTCGTAGAGTTGGGATTAAAAACTCTATAAGTAGTATAGCATTTAGCCCAAACACCATGTTGTATGGTGTTGTTCCTATTGATGTTTTGTAAGCTACCATGTATGCCCATAGTGTTGAGTGTAGTTGCTGATCCCAATCGGTTCTTGATTCTGACACTATTTTAGTGAGAACCGTGCATAGTGTTTTATTTGTGGCCTCAACTTGCCCATTGGCCTGTGGATGGTATGGTGCTGATTTCCTATGTATGACCATGAATTCCTCTAGTAGATATTCAATGACTTCATTGAGGAAGTGTGTTCCACGATCACTGAAAATTTCTATTGGTAACCCGTAACGTACAAAAACATTCTCATACAAAAATTGAGTCGTGGTGCGTGCATCAGGTTTTTGTATTGCTTTGGCTTCGACCCATTTTGTGAGATAGTGCGTAGCCACAATGATATATTGGGTATGGGTGAGATATGCAAGGGGTGATATAGGTCCCACAAAATCAATGCCCCATTTTGCAAATGCTCTTGCCCCCATCATTGGCCGTAATGGCATCTCCTCTCTTTTTATTGGTACCTTGGTGCGTTGACATGCATCACAATGCTTTACAAACTCATCAGCATCCATGTGCAATGTAGGCCACCAAATTCCTACGGTTAAGACAATTTTTGTTGTCTTATCGCCCGAAAAAATGGCCTCCACTTACTCCGCTATGTGCATGTTCTAGAATCAGCAGGTATTCGCTTTCACTTGCACAGATTCTAAGTTGATTGTCCTTTCCTCGCTTATAGAGTTGATTCCAATTAACTAAAAGTCACGAGCTTCCAACTCTATAGCTTTTCCCGTGCTCTTGTAATGTTCTCAGGGAACGTTCTAGTGGTTATGAAGTCAATGATATATTGACTCCATGCAGGTGCTATGTTCACCCAAAACAAAGTTGCGTGATCCACTAGTCGTTTGGCACTCCATACTATATAATTGGTGACATAAGAATGTGTATCCACATACATAGTTGGCCAATAAACCCCTAACTGTTTCAGTCTCTGGTGTGTTTTCACTGTCGAACAATAAAATGCATAACCCTGGACATGTCCCTCTTCAAGGTAGCACTCAAATTCTTCCGGATTTATACATAATCGTAGGATTAGGTCAGTCTCAAGATGATACAGCCGTCCTGCTATCAACTGGAAGTTTTTTGTTTGTCGAATTTTTTGCTGTTTGGATCTGCATCCTGTATTATCAAACTCACTTCCGAAGGAGAGAATGCTAACTATTTCCTAGGACCATTTGGGTACCATTTCAATGTTGAAAAGATAAGCATCTGGTATGTCATCATCTACCCCTTGAGGAGCTTCCCCTTTGTGTATTCTTGAAAGATGATCAGCTCGCAGATGGGTTTTACCCTTTTTGACCACCACTGTGAAGTCAAATTCTATCAATATAATAAACCAGCGTACGATTCTCCCTGTATTGCAAGGTTTATTTACTAAGTATAAAAGAGCTTGATGATCTATGAAGAACACAAATTTGTTTGCAAGCAAATAATGCCGAAATTTCTTTACAGCATAAATCATTCATAACCCTTCCCTCTTGGTGGTTGTGTAGTTCTTTTCTGCATTATTTAACTGTCGGCTCGCATAGCAAACCGGAAAATCCATTGTTCTGTCTCCAGGTTGAGCTAGAATACTTTCAATTGCATATGCTGAAGCATCAATGTGCACATGGAATATGTTTTCCCAATCTGCTGCCTTTAGTATAGGTGCTGATATTAGGTTTTCTTTCAGACTTTGGAATGAGGTTTCACACTCCTTGGTCCATTCAAAATTGACTAGCAAACGATACAGAGGTTGTGCGATAACCGCATACATGTATATGAATCTTCGATAATATCCACAGTGCCCCATGAAGGATTGCACTTGTTTTGCATTAGTAGGTCTGGGAAGGTCTACAATGACTTTGGCTTTGTCTAGGTCTGTGGTTATGCCGTTTCTTGCTTAACCATAAATACACACTTTTCCGGGTTCAGACAGATTCGATATGTTTTGCACTTTTCAAAGACCTTTTGCAAATGGTCAATATGTTACTCTCGCAGAAGAGAGTGTACACACAGGTTATCCATGTAAATTTCTAAGAATATTCTTAGGTATTCCTTGAAAGGGTGAGTCATTAACCTCTGGAAAGTGGCTGGTACATTTGTTAAGACAAATGGCATAACTCGATATGCATAAATCCCCCATTCTGTGGCAAACGCTGTTTTGTGTTGATCCTCCCTTGCTATTGCCAGTTGGTTGTATCCTGAAAACCCATCCAGAAAGGAATAAGCCCGTTTCCCGGCCACTCGCTCAAGGACATGTTCTGTAATTGGCAAGGGATAATTATCCCTTATGGTTGCTGCATTCACCTTTTTGAGGTTTACACACACCCGCACTTTTCCATTCTTCTTGGGAACTACCACAATGGGTGACACCCAATATGTATGTTCAATTTCATAGATGAACTCTGCATCCATCAATTTATCAATCTCTTCTTTGATTCATTTGGCAAATGTGTCATTATATGTATAACGACGTTGTTTGCTAGGTTTTGCATCCGATTTCAAAGGAATTGTATGTTGGCATATCAATGGATCAACTCCTTTGAGGTCTTTATAGGACCAAGCGAACACATCTTTATACTTCGTGAGATGTTGTGTTAGTTGTGCTTCCTCCTCAGGTTCTAAATCGTTAGCTATATAGACCGGCTAAGTCTTTTCACCTGGTTCTACGAGGTCTATTCTCTTTGCATTTTCAGGCCCATCGTAAGATTCTTGGTTGGTCCTCTCCCTGATTGGTGGTGTCATGATGATTTTTCTATCTTGGATAGTGAATTTCCGGTAGTGTGCTGGTACGTTCATGTTGCCCTTTTTTGACTCCCCTTTACCATCACTATCTTCTTCAGTAGTCCATATCTCTCCCCAAGACCTTTTCAGTTCTTGGTATTTCTGTTTACGCTCCAGTTTGGTCCACTCTTGGTCTTTTGTTGTTTCTTTTTTTTATTTTTCAGATTTTTGTGATTTTGTTTCGGTTTTAACTTTTCTTACCTGTTTTATTTCTTCTCGCGTTCGTTCTTTTTGATTTTCTGAGAATTTCCCTGATATTTGATCTTTCACACAATCCTCTGCTTTACAAGCATCAAATAGTGAGGTTTACCTTTTATCCTGGGCATCAGGTTCTCTCTCGCTTTCCTTCCTGCTCTTTTCCTCCTATAGCGTTCTTGGCGTCTAGGGTATTGATTAGCAGAATCATAAAACTTGATATTCTCGGCTTCATTCCCACGCTCACTTGAGGTGTCTGAACACTCATTATCTTCCTCATCATTTACTTCCAATTGTTCAAAGGAGTTGTAAAATTCTTCTTATTCTGGAGGTTCTACCGTCTCTTTCTCTGGCACAATGCTTACCATGTAATAGGGTAGCACATCGTAGCCATCCTTATCGCAAAATTTTGTTGTTGGACTGTCGGTAATGGTTAAGACATCTAATGTTTCCAGTATGTGTTCCCATTCTAGAGGTTCCAAGGCATCTTCAGGGAAAGGTTCCGGAATATACTCCTTGTCCTCAATTGCTCTTTCTAAGACGCATTCCTCTTTTCTTAAGCTTCCACAATGTGAAGCTCCGCACATCCATAGCTCTTTTGGTTGCCGAATCAAACTCTTCCACTGGTGTTTGGTTTACATCTTTGTAACTATGGTCTTTCAGGTGTATTTTAGTTGTCGTCTCGCCATGTCTGAGGTATATGTATTCATAACCCCAATCTTGGACCATCTTCAGTTGTCGCATGAATGGTCGTCCCAAGATTATCTCATAATCGTTCTTTTTGTCGCAATCGACTATTGCAAATGTATGCTCATACTCGATCCCGCATGAAGTGACAATTACTTTTTCTAAGAGTCCTAGAGGCTTCTCCATGAACCCATCTACCAACTGCAGCTTCATTCTGGTAGCCCTCAAAGCTGGTTTTTCCCATTTTTTCCAGATTTCCTTGGTGGCGATAGCAACTCCTACTCCACTGTCAAGAATAGCTTTGGAAACTACTCCTTGGAATTCTACCGGTAGCGTTCTGTTTCCGTCTTCTCCCTCACAATATTATCCAACCCTATTCAATGGTACCGGCCTAGTTTTTAGGTTAGGCCTGTCCAACTCCCTGATTCCTTCTTGTAGCTTCAAGGTGGGGTCTTTCACTCCAAATTTTTCTAGGCATTTTCCTACTGTGGTCCACATGTTTGGCCTTAACCTTAGGAGTTCTGCTAACGTGATTGTGCATGCCACCAGGGTGGATAGCAACTCAATCAATCCTTGTGAATCCATCACCTTGTTAGAAGAAAGTCTTTGAGATGGGATTGCTCTCACTTCCGACTTAGCTTCATATTCTCCCAGGTAAGAGGGTAAAGTTCTCAAAGAGTCTGTTTGGCTATGCCCCGAACTAATAGATCCTTGGTCTCCCCCTTGTGAATGTATCTCAAAGCTCACTTGTGATCTTGCCTCGAATTCTTCAATAGGAGGTAAGATCACGTTCTTTTCTTTTTTCGTGCTATTCATGTGGTTACTCATCCCATTAGCCTCGTTGGCCTCCCTGATTTGCTTCCACAGAACATCTAGACAGTTACCGTCCTTTCCCATTTCTGCCAATATTTTAGGATGGAGCCCGTCACTTGCCTCATCGGTGGTTTTTGGCACTATGATAGCTCTCTTCTGGACTCATAATCATTAGTGAGGCTTTCCTTTTTTTCTTCATGTTTCTCTAACAACTTGGTTCTAGGCATGATGTAGAGTCTGTGTGTGAGATAGGAGTGATTTGGATAAAAAATGTAACACTTAACTTAAAAATTGGGATGAAAAGCCTTTAGTGTTTTTTTTAAAACAAAATCATATATTTTCTTCATCATTTTGGCTCATACTTGATGTGTGGCATGTAATAGATGTGTACAAGTGATAGGTGAAGTGAAACGATAAATTTCAAGCCAAAATCCTTCACATTACCAATCGTCACTTTCACATCTAGACAAGCCCCATACAACTCTCTTGATGAGTTATTTGCAGCTCTAATCATCCACCCATGGTCTATGTCTATCGGCTACTTACCCTTCATGTAAAGAATCTTGGACATAAGATTGATCTCAGAGCCATGATCTATCAGTGCAACATATGGCTCCTCAAGATCATCCACCTTGACTAAAGTTTCTATTGTAGCTCTTGCCCACTAAATTTTGGAGTAGTGTCTTTTATAGGAGGCTTCATCATCATCATCATCATCATCATCTCCAAATCTAGCATGTGCATCTCTTCTAGAAGACTGGTAGCATCCTACCACACTTTCATCCTAATCACTCTCTTAGCATGTATTCCACGTGCCTTAAGTGACTTCCCTTCACCCTCAGACTGTGGAGGAATAGACTCAGTGAGAGTTTGCCTCTTTATTTTTATGATATCTATAACTTATTCATGAAACTCGCATTTAGCAATGCCAATAACCTAACCCAAGGTAAACTCATCTTTGCTATTCAAAATCCTTCCCTCCAATACCTGCTTTAAGTTTGTGGCAGCTTCAATGTCAGATTGTAGTTTGTATGCAGGGCCTTTTGCTTTAGCTTTTTCTTGCTCTTTCTTTCTCCCTGTAGATTCCTCCTCCATGGAATCTCAGGAGGAGGAGACACATGTGGTGGAGCCTCATAAGAAGGTCCTGGATCCTTTCTTCCTCCGGCTCTTGTAACCCTCTTTGAAGTAGAAGGACCTGCATCTCCATTCTTGCATCTATGCCTCTCTTCCATAATTGCTTCATTGTTATAGCATTTTGCAAGATAGACATGTACTGATAAAGAGTCCACAAGGTCATCCCAACCTATTGTATGTCATATGCAATCAACAGCTACATGTAATACCTGTTTAGTTACCTTCCCTTTTTTGGCTAAGGCTACTGCATATGGCCACAAGCTATCAACCTCCTCAAAAGCATGTGGAGTAGAAACACTTTCTTTAGAATGAGCTCTATCTTTGCCCCATAGGTAGCAGCCTCCACTGCACAAATAGCATGATTGGTTGCTATATCCTCCATCAACTTCCACATACCTCCTTTTCCAAAGTTAGTTCCTAATGGAGTACTTGTCTCCCACATATGGATCTTCCCATCCTTAAAAAACACAAGATCTCTTTTTAAGACATCACTACAGCTATCACAATCCCTTCTGCCATGGTTTGTGCCATCACACCATATGCCTTTGTGCAAAAATCCTTCTTTGCTTTGGGATTTTTGTCCTACAGCAGGTTGTCCTTTCTCTTCAAGCCTTGCTAGCTTTAACTTCATTTCTTGCATGCCCTTGACAAGCTCATCAAGCATCGAATTATCACCTTTTGGACTCACAACAATAGGCTTTGGTGGAATCTCTGACGTGCTAGGAGGAGAGGTAGTATCATTCACCACCATCTTCTCCCTACAATGTTGCCTCTTAGCAAGCAATGAGATTGCGTCCTAAACCTCTTTTCACTCAGCCTTTAGACCCTGTTATGTATTCTTGTCTTCTTTCCAGTCAGCCTTTAGGGAGGAGAGGTAGTATCATTCACCACCATCTTCTCCCTACAATGTTGCCTCTTAGCAAGCAATGAGATTGCGTCCTCAACCTCTTTCACTCAGCCTTTAGACCCTGTTTTGTATTCTTGTCTTCAAGGAGTAGCTCTAGCTTTTCTTGTATCGCACGACCTGCATCTTGAAGAAACAATTCGGTCTTTTCACTATCCAAAGTAGCCCGCTATGTTCTTAACAGTTGAGCATAGGGCCGCTCACAATCTCTCAATAGTTCGGTGATGGAAAGTCCTTCTTTTGGCTTTGCAACCCATTCCAAGAAGGTCCTTTTTGTAACCCTTTCAGAGTCCTCCATGAAGTATTCATCCTTTAGGGCTAATTTGAACTGCTCCCAACCATCTCCATGCTCCTCCTTGATTCCCCTTACATGGTCTCTAATCTCGAGGACCACAACAAGCTCAAAACTAGGAATCATGTCCACCTTTGGAATCCATTGTAGCTCCATCTACTTTACATAACCATGAAGAAACTTTGTGAGATCTTTCCCTTCAAATTGGTCCGTTTTGTTCACAATATCTTGAAGGGATTTGGTTGCTGACACCTCCCTTCTTTCTACAGCCTGTTATTGTTGCACAAACATGGCAAATGCTTGAAACATTTTCATTGTGCCTAGATCAAAATGCATGCCTTGTTGCTCTTGCTGATCCATAGCTTTAATTATTTGTAATTAAACCTTTCAAAACATGTTTTTGACCCCCCACCCTAGCTGCTTTGCATTGGGTTCACTAGAAATGTCGGAATGTGTGCGGTCTAGCTGGGAAGGTGAAAAACCTCTGGCTGTGAGAGTTCGTGATGAGAGTCACAAACTCTTGGTGAGAAGTGTTTGCGGAGAATCACCAACCCTCTTTCTAAGTGTGATTGAAAATCTAAGAGCGTTCGTGACAGCAAAGTCACAAACCATCTTTCCTATCGTGCTTGGAAATTGCTTTTTTTCATAGTTGAGATTATGATGAGAGAATCACCGAATCACATTCAATTTCACTTAAAAGACCATTTCAAAAATAGTAAAGTTTCATCCATGAAACCTCAATGCTCATACAAGCACAAATTTTAATCAAAAGCCAAACCTGTTTCATGGTATCATCATGTAGTCTCGCCCCCAATTACATAGTCGTAACATCAAACAATTGAAAGAAATACTCGAGCTTCCCCCTTCATGGCGACCTTTTTTTATTTGCAGATATTTAAGACCTTCTATACTGAAGACCACACACCATTTTGATAAGGGGAAACCCTAATTCACTCCCTCACAAGCTCAAATACAAGATGGAGAAGAGGCGGGACTACAACACATATAGATTGGGCAACCATGGAAGCTATTGCACAGTAGAGCAAAATTGCTGGTTTTTTCTGTCAAAAGCATCTCTCTCTCTCTCTTACCCACGGAATTTTCAGCTGATGTGTCAATTTTTATAACATTCTTCCACTTTGGACCAAAACTAGGCCATTTTGAGCTCATTTTTAATCCCAAAAATACCATTTTTAATGCGAAAAATCCCAAATAGAGTCAAAAAATATTTAAATATGTGGGATTACTTGCATGAGCATAAAAAGCATAGAAAAGTATCATTTTTCATCAATATACCATTTTGGGTCACTTTCCATGCAATTCTGCCTGTTAGCTGCTATTTTTGGAAGTTTTTGTCCGCATCACTCTTTATAGGCGAGATGAGTGTGCCACCATGAAACACTTAGACTATGTACACTTTCAAACCAAATTAAGCATCTTATCAAGTGAAAAAGCACGCAAATGTGCCACATCCAGGGCCACGACTCCCCGGATAGGTATGTACATGATAGCGACCAAAGTAGGACGCTTCAACATATATCACAATATGTATATGATTGCTTTTATTTGCATACATTGAGAAGTGTCAAGAGTGAGGTGAATGATTTTATTTCACACTATGTACGTGTCACAACACGACAACGTTTCAACCTTTGAAGTTAAAACAAGTGAAAGAATCACGGTAGATTTCTAAAATAATTAAAACATGATAAAATTATTAGGTTGAGTTTAAGTAGAATCGGTGTTCAAGAAAGGATTGCCTCAGCTTAGCCTTGAGTCGGGTTAAACATGGAGACTACCTGGTTGCAAACCATGGTAAAGGGAAGAAAAATTGATGAAATATGTGAGAAAATATTTCAAAAATTCTGCAAATTCTAAAGTTAGAGGAGTATTTTTGGTTCGCTTCTTTGTGGGAAGGAAATTCAATCGACGATCGCTTAATCAAAGACAATTTCCTAAATATTGACTAGAATAAAGTTATCGAATGTAAGAAAGTCAAGCCATGTTGGGTTGTGAAATGAATTGTAAAATTAAAAAATCTCATTAATATATATGTGTGTGTATATCGATAGAATTTACTAGAATTATGCAAGTAAAGTTTCACTATAACATTCTAAAACAATAGAATGCAAAAAAGTTGAGACATGTAAGAATATGAAATGAAAGTGAAATAAACATTTAAAGTAATTCTCCATCATGCAATGAAAACAATGAAAGTCTCCCTAACCGAACAAAACACTAATGTTTCTTTTAGAAAGCAAAAAAGGGGATTGGGCTGCACTTTTCATTTGAGGGTACAAAGGGAGACTTTACTTTTCCTTTTGAAAGCCAATTGAAGGGTGGCTCAAATTTTCTTTTAGAAGGCCAATGGCCATAAGAGTTCAAAATTTAGGGGACCATGGAAGTTGCTAAGTTCACGAAGAAAGAAAGAGATTATCATAGTCATCCGGAAACACATGGACTCTCATAAGTGGAACATGACCCTGGATGATTGATGTGAGTGGGTAATCATGTGGACCCCTTCATTATCGTCAGTGTGGCTCCCTTGTCTATCGATGTATCATTGATCAATTGAGGATGTTATGGCTCATGGCGAGCATGACAAGAATGTGTAATTCTATGATTTTGCTAATGTAATCTACTCACCATTGTGAGATTTGGAAAACAACAAGAGTTTAGACTTTAGAGGTTTGTTCGTATTTACACTTAAAAATCTCTTACCGATTTATTCATGGCAAACTTGGAATCTAGCCAAGATTTTTCACTTTTATCCCATTAGAAATATATTAAATCTTAGTTTTTATCGAACATCATTTTTTAATAGCTCCAAAATGGAAAGATACTTGTGTGTGTGTGTGTTTTTGAGAGGGAGAGAGGGAGAGAGAGAGAGAGAGAAGTCTTGAAGAAGGTGCCAAATCTTTGTTCCTGATTGTAATAATTTTTAAAGACCAATGGACATAGGAGTGCAAAATTTAGGGGATTGTACCTATTTCCACTAGCAAAATTTACCGATTTACTTTAAGAAAAACTTGGAATCTAGCTAGGATTTTGCTCTTTTAACCTGTTCAAAAACACTAAACCTTCTATATCTATCTATACTATTAATAATGCAGCTAAAAATTTCAAGGCGCCAAAGAAACCTTTGAAACCTTTCAACCTTTAAGGTTAAAATAAACGGGTTGGCACTTTTCCTTCTGAGGGTACAAAGGCAGACCTTACTTTTCCCTTTAAAGGCCAATTGAAGGGATGCTCAACTTTGCTTTTTGAAGGCCAATGGCCATAAGAGTACAAAATTTAAGGGATTGTTTGTATTTACACTAGCAAATCTTTACTGATTTATTCATGTCAAACTTGGAATCTAGCCAATATTTTGCAGTTTAATCTGCCAAAAATACATTAAATCTTAGTTTTTATCAAACATCCTTTTTTAATAGCTCCAAATTGGAAGGATACACGTACATGCGTGTGTGTGTGTGTGTATGTGTGTGTATGAGAGAGAGTGCGAGAGAGAGACAGAAGTCTCAAAGAAGGTGTAAAATCTTTGTTCCTGATTGAAATAAATTTTAAAGACCAATGGCCATAAGAGTCCCAAATTTAGGGGTTTGATCCTATTTCCACTAGCAAAACTTACTTGTTTACTTCAAGGCAGACTTGGAATCTATCTAGGATGTTGCTCTTTTAGCTCGTTCAAAATACACTAAACCGTAGTTTTTATCGAACACCGTTTTTAAATAGCCCCAAAATGGAAGGGCACGTGTATGTGTGTGTGTGTGTGTGTGTGTGTGTGTGTGTGTGTGTGTGTGTGTGTGTGAGAGAGAGAGAGAGAGAGAGAGAGAGAGAGAGAGAGGTACCAATTCTTTTTTTCTTGATTGAAATAATTTTAAAGTAAATAAGGGACACACTAAAAATTCATTCAAGTTTTGGTTTAAATCTAGAGAATTTGATGGTATTTATACTAAAACTTACAAAATTTTGCTGGTTTTTAGTAATGTACGTCGCATGGTCTTTGAGCTTGATATGGCACTGTATGTGCCTCATGTCTCACAACACAAGCAAGGTCTCAAACAAGGCTTGCCAAAAACATTTTTCCTAATCGAATCAATTTAGTCGGCTTGCCAAAAACATTTGTGCTCGAAGTAAAGAAAGACAAAAATACTAAACTTTCAAAGATACCACACATCACATAAGGTTGAGCTAAAACTTTGCACTTGGAACCTCCATGTATCATTGTCCTTTTAGCCCTCAGGATGTGCACATTTTACATTGTAGCTTTGCACAAAGAACAAGAGTCGGATGGCCTTGGAGTCAAATTGGCACTACATATACCTAATATGGGACAACATGAGCATGATGCACGCACGCGCAAGAGAGAGAGAGAGAGAGAGAGAGAGAGAGAGAGAGAGAGATCTCAAATAGTGCTTGCTAAATATATTTTTTATAATCAAGTTTTAAAAAAATAAATAAGAGCACAATAAAACTCTTTTGAATTTTAGGTCAAAATTTGACGAAAACCTCGCACTTGGTACCTCCATGTAGCATTGTCCTTTTAGCCTTAAGAATGTGCACATTGCACATTGTAGCTTTGCCCAAACGACCAGAGTCGAATGGCCTCGAAGTCAAATTGACACTACATATACCTAATGTGGGACAACATGAGCATGATGCGCACGCACGCCCGTGCGCGAGAGAGGATGAGAGAGAGAGAGAGAGAGAGAGAGAGAGGTCTTTCTAAAAAGAATTTAAAAGAATAAATAGGGACACAATAAAACTCTTTTAGATTTTAGGTCAAATTTTGAAGAATTGTTGGTATTTACACTAAAACTACAAATTTTTTTGATTTTTTTCAAGTCATACTTGTTATCCAACCCGAGAATTATAATTTTAGCGATAAAAATTCACTAAAGCCTAGTTTATTGCAAGCATTGGGAGTCTGAAATAGACCCAATATGGAGGGGCATGATGGAGGTAGAAAAGTTGAATGCCCAATACATCCATGATCACTCTCTCACCACCCCGAGGACAGGGTATGCCAAGAGAAAAGGGGCACACTTGTTGAACATGTGTTACACCCTGTTTTACACCAATAAATAAGGGCACAATAAAACTCATTTAGATTTTAGGAAAAAAATTGATGAATTGATGGTATTTACACTAAAAATTGCAATTTTTTGTCGATTTTCTTCAAGGCATGCTTTGGAATGTAGCCGAAGCTAGCAATAAAAATACGCTAAACCCTAGTTTATTGCAAACATTAGGAATCCCAAATAGCCCCAAAATGGAGGGACATGACATATGTAGAAAAATTGAATGCCCAATATATCCATCATCACTCTCTCACCACCCGAATAACATGGTATGCCAAGAGAGGAGGGACACTATTGAAAATCTATAACACCCTCGTGTGGGACACCAATGTGTATGTGTGTGTAGCTATTTTAATTTTAATAAATAACACATCAAGGAACAAGACATTCAAAAGACAACTCGCTAAAGGTGTCTAGGCAAAGATTTGTACAGAAACAACTAAGTCTTTGATTCATAGTTGTAGACCATAATAAGAATGAGGTATCATTCCAAATGAGTTTATACAAAAGTGTTAGAACTATCATAGTTGAATCATCAAGTGTTTTCAAAGTCAAATTGCACTAAGCTAAACCGTTTCAAGCCAAGATAGAATTCTAACCTACATCCATATAATCAAGACAACAAATATGTTAGACATGGCTACGTATGGTAGGCTTCAAAGAATCTATCAATTGTTATCCATGTCAAACTTAAAAATTATTAAGCTAGCCACTGCCCTACATATTAAAATCTCAAGGATCATATTCTTGTGAGAAGTGCTCCAAATGTTTTAAATTCTTTTTTATAATAACCATTTATTGTAAATAATGTCGACTAATCCATATCATTCTATGTACTTCTTTAGCTAAGAATGTATGGAAAAACTTGCATGAAATGCTAAGTTTTGTAACTTTATCTTAAAATATGCACCGAGGTCGAGCCCTTCAAAATAGAATAAACCAACTACCCACAGTAGAATATAATGGCTAGAAACCTCATTGTACCCAAATGTTTTTAATACAATAGTGGTGAGTATTGAAGTTTTTGTTAAAGAAAGCTTATAAATTACATTAATCAGGGTATGTTATATCCCTATACAAGATTACTAAAAAAACTCCATTTTTCCACCATAGAGTTAGCAAGACAGTGATCAGAAGCTAGAATCCACTAGGAATATCACGAGACCAAATATAGGACAATTATCAAGAACAAGAAGTATCTAAGTATTCTAGTTCTTTGCAGCAGGTATGCACACTCATCAGCCTTACACCAAATACCATAAAGGACCTCCTTTTCTAAAAAATAGTAGCTAAAATATCAGTCCAGAGAAGTACCAGCCATGGTCAGAGAGGTATTATCTACAACTAGAGCCATATCCAAAGCCAACCATCAAGGAGTCCATCTCAAACCATTCCTATGTATGGCCATTGTATTTTTTCAGTAAACCATCAAACCTAGAACATGTACGTACGTATAAATTTTATATAGAATTTTCAAAGCAAAACAAGCACCTTCACAGAGATTAAGCCAGATAACAGTAGATAATCATGGTATTATCTACAAAATGTCAGTTTCATAACCAGATTAGAACCTGTACTTTCCAAACTCAGATTTGAGTAGCTATTCACTTCCTATGGTTTTGTGAAACAAAACTTGTAAGCCAAAACGATTTCTCAATAAATCCCCATGTAACTCTCCGAATGAAAATGGACCACCACATAACTTTGCAGAATTAAACTAGTGTCCAGTATTTCACCCACCTCCATTGAAAATATTGTATTTTGTTCCCAATTAATCCAGTAGTAAGGTTTTATAGAGATATTAGTATCAAATCCGGATCAGTAGCTATATGCTAGTCAGAATCTTAGGTTATGCCAAATGCCATGTTTTAAAGCATCAACACCAGAATTTGTATGTATAAGGTTTTCATATAATTTATGGCAGCACCACCCCCAAGAACCACATGTAATAGAATATGTTTGTATAAATATGGTTTAAAAAAATACTAGATTTAAGCGAGAATTCCAAGATCCAAAAAGCTAATTAGTAGTCCAGTAATTAGTAAGAGGTCAAAAGCAAAACAAGCCCTTCATTGATGTGTGAATAAAATTTATAAAATAACATATTTTGTACCTAGGTTATCATAACATAGTCCTCAGCTAAAGAGATAATCCCAATGAACTCTTCCTTTAGTAAAAAGCCAGGTTTTTTAAAAAAGAACCCGTAAAAAAAACATGTGACATAATGATCTTGTGTGTTTGCAACGGAGCCCTTTTGCTCAAGCCAAAAATAAGTAGAACCTCTAGCCCAAGGTTATGTGCTTGTGGGACCTTATTCCATAGTTTATAAGAGTATCAAGAAAAAAAAAACATACTTCAAATCAATCATGCCAAAATGTATTCAAGCCGCCATCCAATCAAGAGCCAGTATCCTTCAAAAAACCTTATAAAACTAGAGTGACACAACACTAGAACTCTCCTAGAAGCTAAAATTTGAGTGAAGTTTTAGAATCTGTGGAGCAGAAGCATTCCAAACACCCTCCATATTACCCGGAGAGTTTCATAGCCAATCAAGGGATAGGACAGTAAAACCAATGCTCAATAACTAGACCATAATTACCTTCTCTATTTTGCAAAAAAGCAAGAACGCAAGTCTGAGTGAGGGGAGACGAGCCCCTCACCTTTATATATGAGTAGTCGATTTTTAAGGAGCACGACAGTTACTATGGTTGTAGTGAAACATGATAGGTAAGACCACACGTGGTATGCTCATCACAGCAAGACATCCCATCAGGAGCGAAAAATGATTCTATCATGAATATGATATGTTACCTACCGCACCGAGCCGCCCAAGCATCAATCCACGTTACCAGCTAGGGAGGTTTTTGTCTTGAATAACCTTGACTGAAATAGGGGACAGGGATCTGTGTCGTCGGGTTTTTGAGTGCATTACCTTCGCACCAATTTATCCCGGGAGGAAAAAAATGGGAAGAAGACCCATCATTTACCTTCTATGAGTAAAATCCTTAAAGGATTGTTCCCATTGAGCCTAGCCTTTTAGTGGTTCAAACTAAACCCAGCTTATCAAGACAGCAATGTAAGCTAGTATCAAGAGTTAAACATAATTATCCTAAGCGGTAATTTCAATCTTAAGGTGGGCTCAGAATCAGACACTTGTAAACAGAAGTAGTCATGAAAAAGTAGCCTCACAACCTTAGCCAACTGCCAAACAATATATGAGTATGTGTGTGTTAAGTTATGTAAAGCATTAGCTGTATAAAAAGTTCAAGTAGCACTTTCATTAGGTTGAGTTCAATTGTGAGTGTAGCTAGAACAAACTATCATGGTCAAATGCCATAAGGTAACCAAAAAAGGTTTGGGATTTTTTAGATTAGAGAAATATAATTATTTATGGTGGATAGCTCCACTTAGCCACTATATTTTGCATAGCAAAAATTAGGTATCATTATGGGAGGTGTATAGTAAAGCACAAGGTAAACTCCCATAAGGCAACAACTCGAGCTTAAATTGAATGCATATAGTTTGATGTCACAGTTTTTAGCCAAATACAATGATTTAGAGCACAATTAGAACCCATCAAGATGCTATCATGGTCACCATATGTCAAGAAGTTGTAAAGAAATCCAAATTTTCAACTATCACAGCATAAGATATTTTTGGCTAAGCAATGAGAAAAGAGAGTAGAAGATTTATTGGATCAGAGCCTAGAAGTGAAAGATCGTGCTGAGTTAGCAAGACAGTGATCAAAAACTAGAATCAACTAGGAATATCACGAGACCCGATATAGGCCAGTTATCAAGAACCAAAAGTATCTGAGTATTCCAGTTCTTTGCAACAGGTATGCACACTCATCAGCCTAGCCTTTTAGTCGTTCAAACTAAAACAAGATTACCCTAGACAACAGTCTTAGCTAGTATCAAGTGTCAGACATAATTATCCTAAGCGTTTCAATCTTAAGGTGGGCTCACAATAAGCCACTTATGATAAAAAATACGCATGCAGTAGCAGCCTCATAGCGTTAGCCAACTGCCAAAACATTTAACCAACTACCCACAATAGAATATAATGGCTAGAAATCTCATTGTACCCAAATGCTTTTAATACAACAGCTTTGAGGACAAGGGTCACGGATCTAAGGGGCACGGCCCAAACCTGAGGACTAGCATGGTCACGGACAGGGGATCCGTCTAGGGCAAGAGGCTAGAAGCCTGCCTATATAATGGGAGGTTGGGAGGAGGATCCTAAGGTCTAGCATCCCTAGTTCTTACACTGGTCTCAGAGCCACAGATAACTGGGAAAAGTGCGTGCTTTTCTTTCTTGGCATGTTGAATGTTGCATGCCATGAGGCTTCTCTCTTGCCAAGCGGGAAAGAACACCGAGGGACACTACCATGTGGAGGGCCTCTTGAGGCAAGGAGGGATGCAACGTTGACCTCAGCCAAACACCTCGCTGAAGAGCTCTGAGGGTGCGTGCATGGGAAGGCCCACAAATCTCGTCACAATAGTAGACTGTGAGAAGCACCGAGTGTGCCCCCATCGTCTTGTAGAACTCGCATGGCAATCCCGAACCCCATATCCGATTGTCTATGCAAAGATTTCTCACCAATAAACATAAAAAAAAAAACCTAAGGCCATTGGCCTTGGGCAGTCCCAATTTTTTTTTCCTTGCAAGGGTGCATGCCCACCCAACACACACCCGTACTCGTGCACAACAAGCCGAGACATCATTTGACAGGCATTCAACTTGCTGCAGATTCTCTTAAAGTGGCAAAATTGTAGCACTATGTCAAGGATGGTTTACAACGACGACCTTGCGATTTTCAACCCAATGTCCGTCATCACTTGTTGCTTCGAAAAACCAAGTCGATTGCGATGTATTTACATGGTATAATTGAACGGATGGACTTACAGGCTGACAAAGCTTTGTCAAACCAAGTAATTAGCACGGCTAATTCTAATCGTTTGCGATGCATACTACGGCTACGAGATTGTTTTTCGAATCAAGGTACTCTTCTTTGTCTTTCTTACACTACACGGTGTTGCCATGTAATCGGATATCAATATGAACTTTGATTTTGAGCATCATACACATGATCCTTCCCATGATGGCTCGCGGCCGGATACTCTCACGAAGAGTGTCCACGACGCTACGAGAGGAGATGACGCTTATGAATTGCTCGATATCCAAGAATTTTGAGCACTTCAAACACGCATCTTAGTAATGGAAACAAATTTTGGATCCCTAAATGAAAATGTCACTAAATTATCCACTTTAGTGATACAATTTATGCATCAGGAGGCCAAGGGTCCTCTTGACACAAACATGCATGAGCACGTTGCTGATCAGGGGCAAGGTCCTTCTGGTCATGGACAAGGTCCAGCTCCGGCTTCTCTGCACTCTCTCATTGCAAAGGAGGTGGACAAGTTGTTGAAAAACACTAAGCCACCGACTTTTAAGGGAGAGGACCAAGATCACAATAAGGACGTAGTGAATACCTTTCTTAGCAAGTGGGATGGAATTCGCGCCTTATGGCGTACTCTGGATGCATTGAGAGCACTGCAGACAAGGCTGACTCTAGAAGGAAAGGCCTACAAATGGTGGATTTCTCTCAAGGAGAAGAATATCATACCATAAAGTTGGGTAGCCTTTGAGGCTATGTTTTGAAAAGAATTTATGCCTGTGAATGAGGCAGATTGAAATTGGATGGATGGGACACGTGTTCCATTTGCCAACACCCATCATTGCTTGAACATATCTCTTGCTATCAGGATGTTATCCTCAGGGCTAGACACCTTTCAGAAAGTACGTGGGTTTTTTTTTGGTCTGACACCCGAGCTTAAGAAGCACGTCAAGACTCGGGACCCTAAAACACTTCAGGAGGCCATAGTGAAAGCACACATTCATGATGATCATAATAATCACATGCTTGCTAATACACATGGTAATACACACACACACTATTGGCACAGTAAAAGGAAATTTTTAGTAACCTGTTCTAAAGCAGCTAAAAAATCCAAGGGGTCTTGTGGTCCTCTCTCTCCTGAGGAATTTGAGAAGGCTAAAAAAGAGAAGTTATGCTTTAAATGCTTGGGAAGCGGCCATGGCAAAAATAATTGTCCCAAGGGGAAATCTGCTGCTCACGGCAAGGAGAAATCAGTGCACACAGTGAAATTGTTGCCTCTTGAGTCTTCAACAGGATTCTCTATGGTGGAAGTAACACACACCGAGGTAGTGCATGAATGTTGTATCACAGATTCCATGTGGCAACAGACCTTCGGTCCACATGAGCTAGTGTGTATGCATGGATCTCTTCAAGTGCACAAGGTGTGCATCTTAGTAGACGACGGTGCTACTCACAATTTCATTAACTATGGATTAGTGAAAAAACTCAAATTGCCCCAAACTCCGAGATCCCAATACTACAAGGTAGCAATGATGAATGGTTATGATGCCGAAATATGGGATACTCAAATCACAGGTGTACCTTTGGAAATACAAGGCTATTCCACATCCTTGGATTTTCAAGTTATGAATATGGAGAGGATAGATGTGGTACTTGGTAGGGAATGGCTGCATAGCCTAGGACCATCACTGAAGCGTAGCTACGAGCATAATAGCTTGATGTTTGAATCCCATGGCACACATGTGTTGTTGCTGGGATAGAAGGACGTGCCTTCCTCACCATTGATATGTACAATAGAGCTTATTAAGCTTGTTTCTGATAATGAAATAGATGAATTTTTCTTGTGTTACTCATTGTGTCATTTTCTTTCCATTGTTGAATTGGTTGAACATTCCTCAACACCGCAGGCTTCTCGTCCATCTTTTCTAGCAATGGCTACTTCTCAACATGCAAAGGTTGCTAACGAATTAAAGAATGTATTACAGGAATTTCACGATGTTTTTCCTAGTGATTCGCCATCTAGATTACCGCCGACACGATCTATGAAACATGGCATCGACGTGGTTGGAGGCAGTAAACCAATAGAATGAGTTCTTCTGAAGCTCATGAGGTGGAGCATCATCTTGCTGACTATCTTAGCAGAGGGTTTATTCAACCCAGTTCTTCACCATGGGCTTCTCCTATCCTCTTAGTGAAGAAAAAAGATGGTAGTATGCGCATGTGCATAGACTATCGCAGATTAAATGCGGTTATTGTTAAGAACAAGTACCCATTGCCATGCGTGGATGAGTTGTTTGACAAGATCACTCGTGCTTGTATTTTTACGAAGATAGACCTACGGTTGGGTTATCACCAAGTACGTATTTGACTTACTGATATACCCAGAACCGCATTCCGAACAAGGTTTGGACATTACGAGTTTTTGTTTATGCCTTTTGGGTTAACCAATGTGCCTGCAACATTCATGACACTTATGTATAGTATCTTGAAACCGTACATGGGCAAATTTGTTATCGTTTTTGTTGATGACATTCTTATATATAGTGCTTCTGAGGAAGAACACTTGCAACATTGGAGGAAGGTATTTGAATTATTACAAACAAATCAATTATATTCCAAAGAATCCAAGCGTGGTTTTCTCAAGCAGGGAATTCACTATCTTGGACATGTTATCTTAGCTACCGTGCCTGCACATGAATCAATCCAAAGTGGATTCCATTCGGCGGTGGCCTTCTCCTAAAATATAGAAAATTTACAGATTTGTTGGGATTTGTAGGTTTTTGTCGAAGGTTCATTAAAAACTATGTTAATATTATTGTTCCCGTGAGGGACCAATTAAAAGGCAAAGGCAAGATCTTTGAGTGGGGGACCGCTGAGCAACATAGTTTTGATACACTCAAGGATGCATTAGCTATAGCTCCTATTCTAGCTATTGTAGATCCTTTGAAACCATTTGTTTTGGAAACGGATGCCAGTAATCCTGCTATCGGAGCAGTCCTGCTACAAGAAGGCAGACCAATTGCATTTGAAAGCAAGAATCTTGATTCAGCACAGCAAAATTATTCTGCTTATGAACGTGAACTCTATGCGACAGTGTCTGCCTTGAATACATGGCGACATTATTTGTATGGAGCTCAGTTTGAGATTGTGTTTGACCATGAAATCATTGAATGGTTTACACACCAAACATACTTGAAGGGTTAAAAAGCCAAGGGGGTTGAGATCCTTCAGGAGTATGACACAAAGCTCCGGTATCGTAAAGGACGATACAATGTGGTGGTTGATGCTCTTAGTGGTATGCCTAAGATCAATTCTCTTTTGTTCACGGAACTTCGCAGTGAATTTTTGGATTCTCTGAGGGGAAAATACGAGCATGATGACGCGTATTCCAAATTGTGGAGCCATGTGCAAATGAGGGATCATTGTCACTCCAATGCTGGTAGTGTGTCGTTCACCTCCATACACAGTTCTCCGCTGTTAAGTGATGAACTACAACGAATGTTACCATCGACAATGGGTACCTACTCCACAAGGGGAGAGTTTGTGTACTGACATGGACAAGGACATTTTGTGCCAAATTCTTTATGAATGTCATGATACTTCAAGTGCAGGGCACCCAGGTATTAAAAAGACTTATGCTCTCGTACAACAACATTTTTACTGGTCAGGTTTACATGGCTTTGTTCAAGATTATGTCTTGCATTGCCAAAAATGTCAAGTTCACAAAGCAGAGCTCCTGAAGGCAGGGGGACTCTTACATCCTTTGGATATTCCCAATGGAAAATGGGAAAGTATCTTTATGGATTTTATTGTGGGTTTACCAACCACTATACGAGCTCATGAGACAGTATGGGTGGTCGTAGACCGATTGACTAAACTATGCAATTTTATTCCAACAAGTCAATGATAAAGACTCCAAAATTAGCTAAGTGGACAATATGTACACATTGTATGGCTTGCCACGTAACATTGTGAGTGATCGTGATCCCAAGTGTAACAATCATTTTTGGAGGGCTGTGTTTAAACGATTGGGTACACAACTCAACCTCAGTGCAGTCGATCATCCCAAAATGGATGGTCAAATTGAACAAGCTAGCCAAGTGCTAGAGGATATGCTACATGCATACATTAGCAAGAAAGAAATAGACTAGGAAGAGTATCTACCTCTTCTTGAGTTTGATTACAAGAGTGCTAAACATGTCACGAGTGGATTTAGTCCTTCATGCCCATGTATGATTTTTAACCTCGATCACCAGTTACAGTGGGATTGACAACCGAAAAACTCCAGTAGGTTAAGGATTTTCTCCAAGACCATATGGATATGCCAAAACTCGCTCATCAAAATGTCCAACAAGCGCACAATCGGTATAAGAAGTATGCTGATGAGAAGCATCAGCAAGTTACCTTTGAGGAAGGGGAAGAAGTATTTTGCGTGTACCACATCATTCAAAAAGTATAAAAACGAGGTCAATACCTAAATTATCTCCGAGATATTGTGGGACTTCCAACATACTCAAGCACGTTGGTGATCGTACCTACAAACTGTCATTACCCACACACTCTCATGTCCATCCGGTATTTCATGTAAGCCATTTATGTAAGCAATCACATGGGGATGACAATGTCATTGACCAACAGATTCTGGTCGATTTTGTTGAACCTCCTACCCCAGTGCATGAACCTGAGTGAATTCTTGACTATCATGATTTACATATGTGTCCTCATGTACATGGACAAGCTTTAATCAAGTGGAAAGATCGAAGTGAAGAAGGCGCCACTTGGGAAAACGTCACTGCTCTTAAGAAGAAGTTTCCCACTTTTGTTTTTGAGGAAGAAAACTCCTCCTTAAGGGGGGAGTAATGTCAGGACAAGGGTCATGGACCTAAGGGGCACGGCCCAAACCTAAGGACTAGGGCGGTCACAGACTACGGCAACTAGGCAGTGTGGACAAGGGATCCGTCTAGTGCAAGAGGCTAGGAGCTAGCCTACATAATGGGAGGTTGGGATGAGGATCCTAAGGTCAATCATCCCTAGTTCTTACAACAGCCGGTAGGCCTACACAAGATTATAAAAAAAAATCCATTTTTCCACCATATGTCAGGAAGTTGTAAGAAATCCAAAGTTTCAACTATCAGATCAAAAGATATCTTTGGCTTAGCAACCAAAAAATAGACTAGAAGATTTATTGGATCACAGCCTAGAAGTGAAAGATCCTGCTAAGTTAGCAAGATAGTGATCAAAAGCTAGAATCAACTAGGAATATGATGAGACCAGATATAGGCCATTTCTCAAGAACCAAAAGTATCTAAGTATTACAGTTCTTTGCAACAATTATGTACACTCATTAGCCTTACACCAAATACCATAAAGGACCTTCGTTTTTTTTTTGTAAAAAGAAGCTGAACTATCAGTCTAGAGAAGTACCAGCCAGGGTCAGAGAAGTATTAGCTAGAGCCAGAGCCAGTCATAAAGTAGGACATCTTAAACCATTCCTATATATAGCCATTGTATGAGAGTATGATCAAGTCCAGAGAAATGGCTAGCCATGTCTAGATATCGGGCTTATTTTTTAAAAAACAAAAAAAAAGTGTTGTAGACCAGATCTCCTATCTAGACACAGCTGGCAGAAGACACCTGCTATTGAAGCACAGATATCAAATCAGAGTTAGCAAGGCAAGGCCACTAAGATTGCCCATGTTACAACACCATACCCACCATAGGTAGCATGTTATGCAAAAAAAACCAATTTTTCATAAGCCCAGAGAAGTATTAGCCAGAGCCAGAGAAGTATCAGCCAGAGTCAGAGTTAGAGCGAGCCAAAAAACAGGCCACGTCAAACCATACCAAATATATCCATTGTATGAGAGTAGAATATAATCAAAAAAAATGAATAGCCATATATAGATACCAGGTAAGTCAAAACAATCCACCCCATATCTCAATATCATAACATACTTAGGTAGTAAAGCACCAAAAACCAGATCAGTATCCATATGTCGGTCAAATTTTATGCCAATTTTCACTAAATCGTCAAACCTAGAACATGTGGAATGTATAAAATTTACATAAAATTTATGGCGGTACCCCTATTAGAGAAAATTTGGACTCACAAAGGGGCCTTATAAGGAGTTTGACTTCTTCTCTCATGTCCAAAATGGGAGTGCGGTAATTTTTTTTTCAAATCAACTCTAAACGTAGCGGAGATTTGACAAATAGAATGTACTCTTCAAGATCTTTCTATCGATATATAGCATGCCATGAGATTCCTCATATTTAGAAAGATTCTATTTTTTATTCTCTTGTGATGTGACAACTCCGTCTAGAATTTAGCAAGAGACAACTCCGTCTAGAATTTAGAGAATAAAAAATAGAATCTTTCAATATATAAGGAATCTCGTGACGTGCTATATATCAATAGAAAGAGCTTGAAGAGTAGATTCAAACTGCCAAATCTCCACCAAGTTTAGAGTAGATTCTAACTGCCAAATCTCGCACACCCATTTTGGATATGAGAGAGGAAGTCAAAAACTCCTTATAAGGCCCCTTTGTGAGTCCAAGTTTTCCCTAATGTAAGAGCTAACTAGAGTAGAAAAAAAGATCATGACTACGCTAGATATTCAAGACCCAAAAAGCCAACCAATAATTAGCAGAGATGCTGTAGGTAAATCAAAGAAAAATAAGCACCCACACCTCAGTAGATAGATTAAGCCAGATAAAAATAGATAATCATGGTATTATCTACAAAATGTATGTTTCATAACCATATTAGAATCTATAATTTCCAAACTCAGATTTTAGTAGCAAATCACTTTCTATACTTTTGTGAAACAAAACTTGTAAGCCGAAATCATTTCTCATTATATCCCCATGTAACTCTCCGCAAGAGTATGAACCACCACATAACCCTCTACAATTTAAACTAGTGTCTAGTATTTCACCCAACTCTATTCAAAAGATCCTATTTTGTTCCCAATTGATCCAACAATAAGGTTTTACAGAGATACCGGTATCAAATCCGGATCAGTACTTATATATCGGTCAGAATATTAGGTTATGCCAGATACCAGCTTTTAAAGCATCAATACCAGAATTTGTACGTACAAGGTTTTCATATAATTTTTGGCAACACCACCCCCAAGAACTAGATGTAATAGAATATGTTTGTATAAGTATGGTTTTAAAAAAGACTAGATTTAAGCCAAACTTCCAAGATCCAAAAAGCTAATTAGTAATCCATGTCTTAGTAACAAGTCAAAAGCAAGACAAGCCCTTCATTGATGTGTGAATAAAAGTTAGGAAAATGCATATTTTGTACCTAGGTTATCACACCATAGTCCTCACCTAAAGAGATAATCCCAGTGAACTCTTGCTTCACCAAAAACCCAGGTTTCTTGAAAAACAACCCTTAAAAAAAACAAATATGTGGCATATTGATCTTGTGTGTTTGCAACAGTGCCCTTTTGTTCAAGCCAAAAAGAAGTAGAACCTATAGCCCAAGGAAGTGTGCTTGAATCCCCCCTTATTCCATAGTTTATAAGAGTATTAAGGAAAAAACAACATACTATAGATCAATCATGCCAAAAAAATTTAAAGCCGTCATGCAATCAAGAGCCAGTATCCTTCAAAAAGCCCTATAAAACCAGAGTGACACAACAATAGAACTTTCCTAGAAGCTGAAATTTGAGTGAAGTTTTAGAACCTGAGGAGCAAAAGCATTCCAAACACCCTGCATATTACCCAGGGAGTTTCATAGCCGAGCAATGGATAGCAAAACAAAACCAATTTTCAATAACTAGACAATAATTACCCTCTCTCTTTTGCAAAAAAACAAAAGACAAAAAGAACCCAAGTCTAAGTGAGGAGATAAGAGTCCTTCACCTATATATATGAGTACTCTATAGTTAAGGAGCATCACAAAACACGACAGCTACTGTGGTTGTACTGAAACATGATAGGTAAGGCCACACCTGGTAATGCTCATCACGGCAAGACATCCCATCAGGAGGGAAAGAGGATTTTATCAGGAAAATGATACACTACCAGCCACGTCAAGCCACCCAATCAGCAGCCCACGTTCCAAGCAATGGAGGCTTTTGTCTGAAATCATCTTGAGTGAAATAGGGGACATAGAACTGTGTCGTCGAGTTTTTGACTGCATTACCTTTTGCACCGATTTATGTCGGGAGGAAAAAAATGGGAAGGAGACCCATCATTTACCTTCAATGAGTTAAATCCTTAAGGGATTTCTCCCACTAATCCTAGCCTTTTAGTGGTTCAAACTAAACCAAGCTTACCAAGACAGCAGTGTAATCTAGTATCAAGAGTCAAATATAATTATCCTAAGCAGTAATTTCAATCTTAAGGTGGGCTCAAAATAAGCCACATGTAATCGGAAGTACTCATGTAGCATTAGCCTCATAGCCCTAGCCAACTTCCAAAAAATTTATGAGTATGTGTGTGTTGAGTTAGGTAAAGCATTAGCTGTATAAAAAGTTCAAGTAGCACTTTTAGTAAGTTGAGTTCAAATGTGAGTGTAGCCAAAATTAGCTATCATGGTCAAATGCCATAAGGTTAACAAAAAAGGTGCAAGGGTTTTTTAGACTAGAAAGTTATAATTATTTATGGTGGATAGCTCCACTTTGCCATTGTATTTTGCATTGCAAAAGTTAGGAGTCATCATTATGGGGGTGTATAGTAAAGCACAAGGTAAACGCCCATACGGCAACGACTCGAGTTTAAATTGAGTGCATATAGTTTGTCACAGTTTTTAGACAAATACACTGACTCAAAGCACAATTAGAACCCATCCAGATGCTATCATGGTCAGATATTGTGACCAAGTGTGTGTGTGTGTGTGTGTGTTTACCCACTCTATCCCATCCGCCATACAGAGTGGTTTTCTGTAATAGGCCCATTGTATATGGGCCTACTGCCTCACCAACAACATTAGTTTAACAGAAGTCTTTATTAGAGAAGTGCCAAGTCTGAGTGTCCCTGAAGAGGGTAAAATTATTTGTATTAATACAATATTTGATATTGTCTTTAAGAAAGACATTACTCCTGTAGGAGTTTTAAGGCTTTATCAGCGAGATTGAAAAAAGCATGGGTGAGTAGAATTGGATTAACTTGCTACTTAAAATTGACTGAGCAAAAGAGATTACAATAGTCCTGAATAGGAATCGACTCTATAGTGAAGGAGAGACCACCTAACACATGTCAACATGTCAAGGAATTATAGATAGTGGGTCAATCAAACCCTTTAGACAAGAAATATCCAAAGCAGCGTACCAGTCTACCCAGTTGCCTTAGAGGGCATGGTGTTTAGGGGTGTGTGTAGCTGTTTTAATTGTAATAATAACACACCAAGAAACAAGACGTTCAAAAGATGAGTAGTTAAAGATTTCAAGGCAAATATTAGTACAAAAACAACTCAATCTTTGATTCATAACCATTAGGAGATTTTGGAGGTCATTTGGAGGGCCTTCTAAGAAATTCTACTTCTCTCTCTAGAAAATGTTCTTAAAATATACTTGCACTTGTTGCGTACATCCAAAAGGACAATTCAACACTTTAAAAAGTAAACCTAACTTTTCAAAAATTCTTGAAAACCGTCACTTTTACATTCAATACGTGTGACGTTTTCATGAAGTACACAACACTCGTTCAATATAGCTTTCATCATCATTGAGATTGAAAAAATTACAAAATTATCAGTTGGTGTTAGAATTTCAACTTTTTGATACCGCCAATGCGTCTAAAAATCATCTATCTACTTGCCTCAGTTTGACAGCTAGAGAGGGAGAAATTGTCAAAATACCGCTAAAAAGGAGATTTTGCCTCATAGCGTGTGTGGGGCCATCTGGAAAATTCCAAATGGCCCTTTGCACGTCGTGAGGCAACAAAAAAAAAAGCTGGATCACGATGCGCAGAGGGTCATTTAGAATTCTCCATATGGTCTCTCGTGCGTCATGATCCAAAATCCTCTTTTTAGGGGTTTTGGCGTATTCTCCTCTTTGGGTGTGAGATTGAGCCAAGTAGATAGGCGTTTATTAGGTTTATGGACGTTCTGGATGCATTGCTGGTGTCAGAACCTTCAAATTCCAACACCAACTGATAGTTTTGTGATTTGTTTTAAATTTCAATAATGATAAAAGCCATATTAAATGAGCGTTGCCTAGCTCATGAAAAAAATCTATTTTTCTACGCAACGCATGCTCTTCTTTCATTAGAAGAGTGCTTTTTCTTCTCTCTTCTAAAAGGCTCTCCAAAAGACCTCTGAAATTTTCTAATGGTACAACATACTAAGAATGAGGTATCATTCCAAATGAGCTTATACAAAGTTATTAGAACTATCCCAGTTGAATCATCAAGTGTTTTCAAAGTCAGACTACAGCAAGCTAAACCTTTTTAAGCCAAGATAGAATTATCACGTGCATTCATATAGTCCATGTCAAACTTAAAAACTATTAGACTAGTTATAGTCCCACGTATTAAAAGCTCAAGAATCATATTCTTTCAAGAGTTTCTCCAAATCTTTTAACTTCTATTTTATAATAACCATTTATTCTAAAAAAATGTCGACTAATCCATATCATTCTATGTATTGCTCTAGCTAAAAATGTATGGAAAAAACTTCCATACAATGCTAAGCTTTGTAACTTTATCTTAAAATATACACTGAGGTCGAGTCCTTCAAAATACAATATACCAACAACACACAATAGAATATAATGGCTAGAAATCTGATTATACTCAACTATTTTTAATACAACAACGGTGAGTATTGAAGTTTTTGTTAAAGCAAGCTTTTAAACTACATTAATCAGGGTATATCCTATACAAGATTATTAAAAAAGATCCATTTTTCCACCAGGGTATAGTATGCTATATCCTATACAAGATTATAAAAAAAGATCCATTTTTCCACCATATGTGAGGAGAAGATATTTTTGGCTTAGCAGCCAGAAAAGAGACTTGAAGATTTATTGGATCCGAGCCTAGAAGTGAAAGATCATATTGAGCTAGTAAGACAGTGATCAAAAGCTAGAATCAACTAGGAATATCACGAGACCATATATAAGCCAATTATCAATAACCATAAGTATGTAAGTATTCCAGTTCTTTGCAATAGGTATGCACACTCATCACCCTTACACCAGATACCATAAAGGACCTCCTTATTTTAAAAATTACTAGTTGTACTATTAGTCTAGAGGAGTGTCAGCCAGGGTCAACTAAGTATTAGTTGGAGCCAGATCAAGATGCAGAGCCAGCCATAAAGCTGTCCATCTTAAATCATTTTTATATATAGCCATTGTATCAGAGTAGGATCAAGTCCATAGAAATAACTAGCCATATCTAGAGACCAGGCTTAATTAAACAAAAAACCAAAAAAAATTGTGTTGTAGACCAGATCTCCTATCTAGACACAGCTGGCAAAAGACACTTGCTATTGAAGCACATATATCAAATCACAATTAACAAGACAAGGCCACCAATCAAGCCCATGTTACAACACCATACCCACCATAGGTAGCATGTTATGCAAACAAAATCAATTTTCCATAAGCCTAGACAAGTATTAGCCAGACCCACAGAAGTATCAGCTAGAGCCAGAGCCAGAGCCACACCCAAATAACACGCCACCTCAAACCATACCAAATATAGCCTCTGTATGAGAGTAGATTCTAATCCAAAAAAATGATTAGCTACATCCAAAGACCGGGTAAGTCAAAACAATCTGCCCCATGTCTGAATATCATAACATACCTAGGTAGTAAAGCACCAAAAACCAGATAAGTATCCATATGTTGGTCAGATTTTATGCCAATTTTCAGTAAAGCATCAAACCAAGAACATGTAAGTATGTATAAGGTTTACACAAAATTTATGGCGGTACCCCGAAGAGCTAGCTGGAGTAGAAAAAAAGATCCGGACTCAGCCAAATATCCAAGACCCAAAAAGGCAACCAGTAATCAACTGACAGGCTATAGGTAAATTAAAGCAAAATAAGCATCCCCACCTCAGCAGACAGATTAAGGCAGATAACAATAGATAATCATGGTATTATCTACAATATGTATGTTTCATACCAGATTAGAATCTGTAATTTCCAAACTCAAATTTTAGCAGCAAATCACTTCCTATGGTTTGTAAGACGAAACCATTTCTAAAAAAATCCCCATGTAGGTCTCGCGAAAGGAATATGAATCACCACGTAACCTTCCAGAATTCAAACAAGTGTCCAGTATTTCACCCACGTCCATTCAAAAGATCCTATTTTCTGCCCAACTGATCTCACAATAAGGTTTTACAGAGATATCACTATCAAATCCGGATCAGTAGTTATATGTCAGTCAGAATCTTATGTTATGCCAGATACTACGTTTTAAAGCACCAACACCAGTATTTTTATGTATAAGGTTTTCATATAATTTATGGCAACACCACCCTCAAGAACTAGATGTAATAGAATATGTTTGGATAAATATGGTTTCAAAAAAGAGTAGATTTAAGAAAGACTTCCAAGATCCAAAAAGCTATTTAGTAAGCAGTAAAGGTCCAAAGAAAAACAACCCCTTCATTGATGTGTGAATAAAAGCTAGAAAAAAACTTGTTTTGTACCTACGTTATCATACCATAGTCACAGCTAAAGAGATAATCCCAATGAAGTCTTGCTTTAGCAAAAAACCAAGTTGTTTTCTAAAAAACATGTAAAATATAAAATATGTGACATATTGATCTTGTGTGGTTGCAACAGAGCCCTTTTGTTCAACCTAGAAAGAAGTGGAACCTCTAGCCCAATTAAGTGTGCTTGAATCCTACCTTACTTCATAGTTTATAAGAGTATCAAGGAAAAAACAACATACTGGAGATCAATCATGCCAAAATGTTCTAAAGCCATCATCTAATCGAGAGCCAGTATCGTTCAAAAATCCTTATCAAACTAGAGTGGCACAACACTAGAACTTTCCTAGCACCTAAAGTTGATATTCGAGTGAAGTTTTAGAGCCTCAGGAGCAAAAACATTCCAAATACCCTGCATATTACCGAGGGAGTTTCATAGCCAAGCAAGGGATAGCACAACAAAACAAATTTTCAATAACCTTCATTGATGTGTGAATAAAAGCTAGAAAAAAACTTGTTTTGTACCTACGTTATCATACCATAGTCACAGCTAAAGAGATAATCCCAATGAAGTCTTGCTTTAGCAAAAAACCAAGTTGTTTTCTAAAAAACATGTAAAATATAAAATATGTGACATATTGATCTTGTGTGGTTGCAACAGAGCCCTTTTGTTCAACCTAGAAAGAAGTGGAACCTCTAGCCCAATTAAGTGTGCTTGAATCCTACCTTACTTCATAGTTTATAAGAGTATCAAGGAAAAAACAACATACTGGAGATCAATCATGCCAAAATGTTCTAAAGCCATCATCTAATCGAGAGCCAGTATCGTTCAAAAATCCTTATCAAACTAGAGTGGCACAACACTAGAACTTTCCTAGCACCTAAAGTTGATATTCGAGTGAAGTTTTAGAGCCTCAGGAGCAAAAACATTCCAAATACCCTGCATATTACCGAGGGAGTTTCATAGCCAAGCAAGGGATAGCACAACAAAACAAATTTTCAATAACTAAACCATAATTACCCTCTTTCTTTTCAAAAAAAACCAAAAGACAAAAAGAACCCAAGTCTAAGTGAGGAGAGAAGAGTCCCTCACCTTTATATACGAGTAGCAGATTGTTAAAGAGAAGCACAACACACGACAGCTACTGTGGTTGCACTGAAACATGATAGCTAAGGCCACATCTCGTATGCTCATCATGACAAGACATCCCATAAGGAGGGAAAGAGTATTCTATCAGGAAAATGATACGTTACTATCCGTGTCGAGCCGCCCAATCAGCAGTAAACCGAGGCTTTTGTCTTGAATCACCTTGAGTGAAATAGGGGACATGGATCTATGTCAACGAGTTTTTGAGTGCATTACTTTTTGCACCGATTTATGCCGGGAGGAAAAATATGGGAAGGAGACCCATCATTTACCTTCTATGAGTTAAATCCTTAAGGGAATGCTCCCACTAATCCTAGCCTTTTAGTGGTTCAAACTAAACCAAGCTTACCAAGACAGCAGTGTAAGCTAGTATCAAGAGTCAAACTTAATTATACTAAATGGAAATTTCAATCTTAAGGTGGGCTCAAAATAAGCCACATGTAATCGGAAGTACTCATGCAACATTAGCCTCATAGCCCTAGCCAGCTTCCAAAAAATGTATGAGTATGCGTGTGTTGAGTTAGGTAAAGCATTAGCTGTATGAAAAGTTCAAGTAGTAGTGTTAGTAGGTTGAGTTCATATGCGAGTGTAGCCAAAATTAGCTATCATGGTCAAATGCCATAAGGTAACCAAAAAAGGTGCGAGGGTTTTTTAGACTAGAAGTTATAATTATTTATGGTGGATAGCTCCACTTGGCCACTGTATTTTGCATACCAGAAGTTAGGAGTTATCATTATACGAGGTGTATAGTAAAGCACAAGGTAAAGGCCCATAAGGCAACGACTCGAGTTTAAATTGAGTGCATATAGTTTGATGTCACAGTTTTTAGACAAATATACTGACTCAAAGCACCATTACAACCCATCCAGATGCTATCATGGTCAGATATTGTGACCAAGTGTGTGTGTGTGTGTGTGTGTGTACCTGCCCTATACCATGCGCCATACGTAGTGGTTTTTGGTAATAGGCCCATTGTGTCTGGGCCTACCGCCTTACCCAAAATATGAGTTTAACAAAAGTCTTTATTAGAGAAGTGCCAAGTCGGAGTGTCTGTAAAGAGGGTAAAATTATTTGTATTAATACAATATCTGAGATTGTCTTTAAGAAAGACATTACTCCTGTAGAAGTTTTAAGGCTTTATCAGCGAGATTGAAAAAAGTATGGTTGTCATTGATAGTCTTTAGAGGAGATATGCCATACTTTTTCTCCTGATCCCAAAAAGTCCTCATATGTGAAGTAGGTAGCATGTTCCTATAATTATAAAAATAAATTTTAGTTAAGCATGGGTGAGTAGAATTGGATTAACTTGCTACTTAAAATTGACTGAGCAAAAAACACTACAATAGTCGTGAATAGGAATTCACTCTATAGTGAAGGAGAGACCGCCTAATACGTGTCAACATGTCAATGAATTATAGATAGTGGGTCAATCAAATCCTTTAGACAAGAAATATCCAAAGTAGCGTACCGGTCCCCCCTAGTTGCCTGGGAGGGCATGGTGTTTAGGGGTGTGTGTAGCTATTTTAATTGTATTAAATAACACACCAAGAAACAAGACGATCAAAAAATGACGGGTTAAAGATGTCAAGGAAAAGATTAGTACAAAAACAACTCAGTCTTTGATACATAACCCATTAGGAGACTTCGGAGGTCATTTGGAAGGCCTTCTAAGAAATTATATTTCTCTCTCTAGAAAATGTTCTTAAAATATACTTGCACTTGTTCGTACGTCCAAAAGGACAATTGAACACTCTAAAAAGTAAACCTAACTTTTCAAAAATTCTTGAAAATGGTCACTTTTACATTGAATGCATGTGTCGTTTTCATGAAGTACACGACGCTCATTCAATATAGCTTTCATCATCATTGAAATTGAAGAAATTTCAAAATTATCAGTTGGTGTTAGAATTTAAAGTTTTTGATACGGCCAATGCATCCAAAATGACGAGAAACTTAAAAAACATCTATCTACTTGCCTCAGTCTGACAGCCAGATAGGGAGAAATTGTCAAAATACCGCTAAAAAGGAGATTTTGCCTCACGGTACGTGGGGGGCCATCTGGAAAATTCCAAATGGCCCTTCGCACGTCGTGAGACAAAAATAAAAAATTTGGATCACGGCGTGCAGAGGGTCATTTAGAATTCTCCATACGTCCCGTGCGCGTCATGATCCAAAATCCTCTTTTTAGGGGTTTATTGGCGATTTCTCCCTCTCCGGGTGTCATCTTGAGCCAAGTAGATAGGCATTTTTTTGGTTTTTGGACGTTCCGGATGCATTGAGAGTGTCAAAAGCTTCAAATTCCAACACCAATTGACATTTTTGTGTGTTTTTTTTAATTTCAATAATGAGGAAAGCCATATTAAATGAGCGTCACCCACCTCATGAAAAAGACATTCGCATTGAATGAAAAGGCACCCCTTTTCAAGGACCACTGACACCTTTTATATATTTTACTTAATATCAATTTATTTTCTACGTAACATAAGCTCTTCTTTCATTAGAAGAGTGCTTTTTTCTCTCTCTTCTAAAAGGCTCTCCAAAAGACCTTTGAAATTTTCTAATGGTACAACATACTAAGAATGAGGTATCATTCCAAATGAATTTATACAAAGGTATTAGAAATATCCCAGTTGAATCATCAAGTGTTTCCAAAGTCAGACTGCAGCAAGCTAAAACTTTCTCACCTACATCCATATAGTCCATGTCAAACTTAAAAACTATTAGACTAGTTACTGTCCCACATATTAAAACCTCAAGAATCATATTCTTGCAATAGTTGCTCCAAATCTTTTAACTTCTTTTTTATAATAACCATTCAAAAAAGAGTAGATTTAAGCCAGACTTCCAAGATCCAAAAAGCTATCCAGTAATCAGTAACAGGTCAAAACCAAAACAACCCCTTCATTGATGTGTGAATAAAAGTTAGAAAAAAACTTTATTTGTATCTACGTTATCATACCATAGTCGACAAGTAAAGAGATAATCCCAATGAACTCTTGCTTTAGCACAAAACCAAGTTGTTTTCTCAAAAACCCATAAAATATCAAATATGTGACAAATTGATCTTGTGTGTTTGCAACAGAGCCCATTTCTTCAACCTAGAAAGAAGTAGAACCTCTAGCCCAATTAAGTGTGCTTGAATACCACCTTATTCCATAGTTTATAAGAGTATCAAGGAAAAAACAACACACTTCATATCAATCATGCCAAAATGTTTTAAAGCCATCATCCAATCCAAAGCCAGTATCCTTCAAAAAGCCTTATCAAACTAGAGTGGCAAAACACTAGAACTTTCCTAGAAGCTGATATTTGAGTGAAGTTTAGAACGTGTGGAGCAAAAGCATTCCAAATACCCTCCATAGTACCCAAGGAGTTTCATAGCCTAGCAAGGGATAGCACATCAAAACCAATGCTCAAATACTAGACCATAATTACCTTATCTCCTTTGCAAAAAAACAAAAGACAAAAAGAACCCAAGTCTAAATGAGGGGAGAAGAGCCCCTCACCTTTATATATGAGTAGTCAATTGTTAAGGAGCACCACAAAGCACGGCAGCTACTGTGGTTGTATTGAAACATGAGAGGTAAGGCCACACTTGGTATGCTCATCACGGCAAGACATCCCATCAAGAGGTAAAGAGGATTCTATCATGAAAATGATCTGCTACCTGCCACCCTGAGCAGCCCAATCATCAATCCACGTTTGAGAGGGGGAATAGGAACCACACACATCACACAAAATATATGCCTCTATATAACCCAGGGACTCCACAGCACCCCTAACCTCTCAAATAACACCTTCAAATTGGCTAATTTGCACTAACAACACCACTTTAGCACACAGAACAACTATCTCACACCTTGCAAAAAACAACTTGCAGCACAAATGCACCCACACTGCTGAACTCACCCTTTTCGACTCACAAAGCATCCCAATTCTGCCCTCTTGGTAGCACCCTTCAAGCTGCAGGCAAACCCTCTGCAAACAATGGCCAATACACAAAGAGCGAGAGAAAGGAGGGGAATGGGAAGAAGCAACACATGAGATAGGGGCAAATATGTGGTATTATTGCATAGGGGAATAGTATAATCAAGTATGCAGCTTCAATGGCAAGCTTAACACTACACAGGCTTGCAACTTTCAATCACCCACTCATGCAAAAAAGCCCTCAAATTTTCACATTTACATTCTTTTATAGGGGTGTCTCCAGGAGGTCTAAAAAAGAAATAATGGGTGTGATTCTCCTCCCATGGCCTTCACTTAGAGTTGTTTTTAGAATTTGTTTGCATTGCTTGCACCTGGCATAGTTCAATTTTGGAAACAATTGTATGTTGTACACATTTTGACTCCTTTAGCCTCTCAATTTGGCCGCCCGATTTGCTCCTCTTGGGGCCTTTGAATTCTCTATCTTTCTTTTCTTGGTCTTCCTTGCTAGATCTTTGCACGATTACTGACTCACCTTCCTTTCACTGCGGGATCAAGTTCTCCCATGAGCAGAGGAGGCAATGGCAAGGTCTCTATTGCCCTCCCTCTTTCCTTCAAAAGTTTGGGGGTTTCAATGGAACCGCGGGATCAACCGCCATCCGGATGTCACGTCATCACCCACTCCACGTGGGCGCGAGCGTCCCTAGCGCCGCCTAGCTCAGCCAGAATCGCCGCCAAACACCCTACACAGCGCCCTGTAGCGCCTCCGTCCGTGCGTCATATCCAACGAGGAGGGAGCTCCCCTCTCTCTTCCCTTGTGTCCATTAGAGGGCTCACGGCCCAGGTTATATACTGCACCTCTCTGGTGCGCGAGTACGCATATGGGGCAATCGTCTCGACACGTGGTATCCCCTCATTTAACTGCACCCCCAAGGGTCATGAGAACCTTCCAAAAAGTTTATAAAAGACCCCTTTTTTTTGTCCTCTTCCCCAGGCTCCCTTTTATTGTTGCCGGACCCGATTTTAAAGTAGTATCAACTTACTAAAACTCCACCTTCCCGGCTCCAACTACACTTACCGTCTCTACATTTTGATCCCTTGACGCCCTCGAACTAAGGCCTGCAAAAGTGAAAAAAATCATCTGCAATTGCTCTTCCATTATCTACTGTCAACTTTGATCGATCATTACTCCGTGCTCCAACCTCGGAATGGCATACCGTCGACTCCGACTAGCTCCCCATAGTGCATACTACCTTTGAGAACCTTGGCGAGACCAAAAAGATGCCAAATGGCACATCCTCCAATGCGGCCAAGTGGGCTCAGACCCGACCACCGAAAAAAGTTCAACTGGTCTTAAAATGCAAACCATAGCTCTGATCCGCAATCTGAAAATGTGGGTAAGCTCCATGAATTGAGCTCTACACACCTATACCTCGACTTCCACTTGGACCACCTGTGTCTAGCTGCCCTATCTGGCAAGAATCTGTAATTCATTGAAACTTCAACCTTCAATAACTTGGGCTCTGTAGCTCGGTTTGATGACCCGTCCGGACCTGCTCCCTCAGCACCTCAAGCTCTTCATTCCTGGACCCAGAAGCTGCACTTTGCATCTCTTTCATCTGCTACCCCAATTAGCTCCTCATGGAGCCTTCCTTGGCCTATAAGCCGCATTAGGCATACAATTCCACTGCTACCTGTTATCCCATGATTTTCCTAGCTCCTCCAGCCCTTTGCCATGCTTCTACTTGCCTACATATATTTTCCCATGCCACCTTCTAGAGTGGACACACTTTGGTTGCACCATCATTGCCCACCCCTGAGTTGAGCATTGATGGTCAACCACAAAAGAGCTATATTCACCTTCTAACTGCAAGGCACACACTCTGAGAAAACTAAAACCATATTTACATAGTTTTATTGCATCCTACTACCAAACCTTCAAGTGGGTTGCCCCACCCCCTGCATCACATAGCTTCCACCTAGATCGAACATCTGTCGTTGATATATTCCACCCCTCTGTAACTGCTCACCAGAGTGCCGTACCCCAGCACCTAGATCACCATGTTTGTAGGCTTACCATTGCCTATCTTCTGCACTCCATGCATTCCTTTGCAACCTGTCTACTCCATACCAAGCAGCCCCAAGCATATCACCACCAAAAAAACATGTACCTGACATCAAGCTCCAACACATGTCTAACCCTCCCTCCCGACCAAATAAAGTGGAGGACTTCACCAAAGAACCCTCCCCCTGGTGATCCATCCATCGCATAGTTGTATCTGCCATCTTTTCATCAACCAAAACTTACATACCTTCACTGGAAGCAAAGCCACTGCTTGATATTCTCCTTTATCCCCCTTTGGACATGTCAATCGCATTGGAATATCCACCGTCTTTGGCATCACAACCTCCTCTTTGGCTGCACATTCCATTCCAGCATCATCGAGCCCTTCCTCGTCAACTAACCCTTCAAGGTTGATCAGCACCTCTTGCTTTTCAGCTTCAATTACCTGTTCTTTAACACTAGGTTGGTAACCTAACAGGACATAAAAGTGTCCTTTCAGGGTTTTGAAGAAAACCTCCAAAACCATAATAGATCCACTCATTTTGTAAAATCCTTTCATGAGGTTATAGTTCAAGGCCTACTACACATGTAAAAAATAAGAAACTTGTAAAATTTCTCATCTTTTGGTCACACCAAGCCTTCAAAGTTGATGGACCAGTACATTTTCATCAAAACAGTCATTTCTTATGTTTTGTTGCATAAAAATAAGATTAGGGATTTTTGTAGGACTTGAGATAAATTCCCTAGTTAACTTCAATGGGTTGGTGATCAAAACATATGATTGCTTCTCACTCACTATTTTTTGTTTTTCCAAAATAAATAGGTACAAAAAAGTTGAACTTTTACCAATCTGCAAACCTATCATCAAATTTTCTATAGCCACGCTCAATACAAATAATATATGCATGTTTTCTTAGTTCCCTATTTTCCTTTAGGTTTATAAGGAGCCATGGAGCATGCAAAAATAATAATACATCTCTTACCAAGGGGAATCTTGGGGACAAAGATGAAGTGCTAAATAAAGCAAACATGAAAAAACCCATAGAAACTATTCAATATCTAGCAACATTATGAGTTGTATAATCCCATAGAAACTATTCAATATCTAGCCAAATTTGATCCTTATGACTAGATATGGTTACCACCTACAAAATGCATGTAGTTGTCACAAGAAACTAACAATATTGAAAAAGATATACTTGATATACTAGAATGTTTCGTTTTCTTCTATAATTGAAAAAATCAACCACCGCTGTATACTATGCAAAATAGGGTATTAGGTGCCCCAAAACTCAAGGAATATTAGCTTTATGTTACAATATGGGACATAGAAAATCAAAACTGCATTTGGATATCATGAAAGCCACCAAAAAAATCATAGAAGAGCTAAAATTGGCTAAAAAACAGGATTTGACAATTTTTGTAATTTGGTCATAACTTACAACTTTAACATTTATTTCTCCCTAGAAGCATCAGGACATGTTGAGGACTACTAAAGATAGTTCTCTAGCATTATAGACCTCACAAACATGAATTCTAGAGTGGTATAGTTGCAAAAAGTTGAAAAAAGCCAAAAACAGGACCCGTTTTTTCACACAGTTTAGGTTGTGAAATGTTGTGCGAGGACAAGGTTAAAGATGGAATTGATATTCCAAAAAAATGTCGAGTTTTTTTCAGCTCATAAGACAACTTTCTAAACAGATAGCACCTCAAAATCCATTTTGAAACTCTTGACATAATTCAAGGAAAATGGTCACTTTAACAGGACATAAAAGTGTCCCAGGACATAAAAGTGTCCCATTACCAACCTAGTGTTAAGCACCTTTTCTATTGCTGCATCATGCTCCTCCACGGAAGAGAGAAACTCATTCTCTACTACGTCCACCTCGACTTCCTCCATAGAAACTACTGCTCTATCACTCTTGGTAAGATTCTGCACATGTTGCACTACCATGGCACATTCTACTGCTACTTTCATTAGCATAGCCATTAGCATGGCACCACACACTACCTTTACCTGCATTCCATCATCGGTAGGTCTAGACCTCACTACTTGGCTTTCATCAAGCAGCTCGACTTGCTTTGTTCCCTGTTCTTCTTGCACATGGGCTACTACCATATCATCAAACATATAAGAGGGCACCATTACCTTTACCAGTTCAGGTTCATCACATTCCATCTCTTCGTCATAGGATGTGAACTCATCCGCTCTATTCTTATCGCTTTTCTCCCAACTAATCGAGCTTGTATCATCATCATCACCGAAAGGCCCGATCTAGATATCGGACTCTGTGCATACGTGGCGTTACCGATAATTGGGGGCGCTCGTACAGATACGAAGAAATTACTCATGGTACTACCAATTGTCCACTGTAGAGCCATATTAAGCGTAAGGCAATGTAAGAGAAAATAAAGAAAAGTGGGGAAGTAGCACAAAAGGGAGGGAAGAGGAGGAGGGGTGGGTCGAGTGTCGTTAGCTGCTCTCATTGTCTCCCAAGGGGGTCTCCACAAAGGATGATTGTACCTTGGTCAATCAAGCATCATGTGGAGGGTAGGAGGAGAGTAGCTAATGAGTTGCTACATCTTGCCCTAGAAAAATTATAGAATGCTAAACAAAAAATAAAATTTACACTTTGTTCAATTAGAATAGTTAATGCAAGATGCATGTAGCAAAGAGCTCCAAAATTTCAAAACATAATCATATGCATTTACATGTCATTGTGGAAAAGAGGAGAGCAAGATTGCCATGAGTGAGGTATACCTTCTTCTTAGCCGCAGCAACGCGCGGGTCACATACTAGTGATATTTAAAAGGAAACTATGATAGCTAATTTTCTACACTCAAAAACTATTATAGTTTTCTTTTCTTATTCACTAAGAGATCCCAAATCTATATTGAAAAAGTATTGAACTCAAAACTTGATGTGTGTGTGTGTGTGTGTGTGTGTGAGAGAGAGAGAGAGAGAGAGAGAGAGAGAGAGATGGGGGGGAGGGATGGAGGAGGAAGAGAATTTTAATTGCCATAAGAACAATCCAAATAGATATCAAAGATCTAATTCACAAGTCTTGATCTCAAGATGTAATAAATAAAAAAGAGGGAATTGTCATCTTCTTGAAGTGATTACAAGGACTAAAGTACACCCTCCTCGCTTGTGCGCCCACACGCGTACACACACAGAGAGACATAGCTATGTGTATGTGTGTGACCCAATGGCCATGCTTTTCTTGGATGCAACAACACGCTGGTCACACACTAGTTCTAACTAGTAGAGGGCCCGATCTTGATATCGCACTTTGTGCATATGTGGCGTTATCGGTAACCAAGGGCGCTCGTACAGATAGAGCCCTCCCACACCCCCCCGTGGACGCAGTGGTTCAAGACCCCTATTTAAACCATCCGAAATATAGCCGTTGTGAGACAGAAGCTCAGCACCGTGATCGCTTGGCTTAGTGGTTGAACATGTGTCTTTGTTTGTGTGCGCTTGGGTTCAAACCTTTGGGTGTTTATTCACATTTTGGTTTGAGCACCCCGCTGCCTTCAAAAGTTCTAAGGCATGGAATTTTATCGATAACCGGCTTGACGGGTTGCTGAGAGAGACATGTGGCGGACTCTCGGGTGTGCCACATCCCCTTAGAGTCCGACATTTAGAAGGAGCCCTACTAGAGCAAGTATAAAAGCAATAAATGCATTATACAAGGATTTTTAAATGCAATGATCTTGAATTTTAACGTCCAATGAATCTATCGCAAGGATTTTTGGCTTTCTAAAAGATGCTTGAGAAGAGAAGAGAGTTACATATGCATTTGAAAATTTATTATTTCGCTTCACTTGGCATTATGTAGTCTTCTTTGAGTCATTGAAATGTGTGAAGTTGTATCCTGTCTGTCATTGAAGGGATGGCTCCATTGTTTGACCTTGACTCCCTATAACTCTCCCTTGTTGGATGAGAATACTCCCTTCTCCTGTGAATACTTAAAGTCCATGCAGCTCCAAAAAAAAACCATTTTTTGGGCGAAGTCGTTACACAACCGAGATCTATGCCAAACTTTTTGACCTCAAGAATCGAAGCCAATGGATGTGAGATTTTTATCTAAAATGCCTAATTTTTTTCCCTTAAGAATAAAAGCCTATCGATTTACAGTTGAGATTTTTCCTTTTCAACCCCCTGTAAATTGTTGATTTGTGAATGTTCTTCGTTTAGTTTGTGAATTGATGGGTCTTTTCTTTTCACAACCTCCAATTAGTTTTTCAGTTGATGGATCTTTTCAATTCCTTTCATTTTACTAACGTTCATGTTAATAATTTCTTTTCTATTCACAACCTCCAATTAGTTTTTCAATTGATGGATCTTTTCAATTCCTTTCATTTTACTAACGTTCATGTTAATAATTTCCAACAAAAAATTCCCTAAAGATTAAGATGCAGGCACGATATGGTTTCTGGTTTTGGGACTTGTGCTCACATATCCCAATTTGTAATGTAAATTTTGATTTAAAATTCATTAGACCATGATTTTCAAGGTAAAAACTTGGGCAATTACTTATAAATCCTTGAAAATATCATAGGTTTTGGTGCAAATCCCTGTTGTTGTCTAACTATCTTGCCCTTAATAAACATGGCCAAGAAAATGGGTTTTTTAAGCATTGGTTTCTATATTCTATGCGAATAACTTTAACAACTGTAAAATTGTTAAAGGCATTGCAATTTGCACCTCGATAATCTTTGTACATGCACATACAAGTTTTTTCTTTCTTTTTCTGCAATCTAATGCTTGCTTCGTATCCATTAGGAAAAACGGTGGACCCTCTAGGGGCCCTTTGGAATTAATGTTAATTAGAGACGTAAAGTCAATCGTCCATGCATCCATTCATCCCCTCCCCTTAACACCGATGGACCCAAAGGTGATTGGATGCACAGAAACTAAAATTTAAGAAAAATGTGTGCTTTTCTAGTGTTCTAGGGTGTACACAAGGCAAAAAAGGAAAAAGGAAGGTGTCCACATTAGGAAAAGAATGGGATCTAGGAGGGAATCTTTATTTGGCAATTTAAGGGAGTCAAACCTCTAGTATTAAGAGGGCAATCAAAGGATAACGTTTGAATTCAAACAAAAAAAAACAACTAGTTTATCTGAATTTAAATTTCTCTCCTAGATAAAATGTAAAATCTAGCGGGCAAAACTATATCATGTAACATATCTATGGAAAGAGCTTGGTGTGTAGATTACAGATTCATAATCTCCTCTCAAATCGAAGATCATATGTAAAAGTTATGAAATGCCAAAAATCATAAAGTTGTCTACTCCCTTTTTTTGGGGGGAGAAGTTGTATCCTTTGACCATTCTTACATAGCCACCATTCTTGCACACATGGCATGCATCTATTTGTCAAAATGTTAATCACCTTCTTTTTTTTTGTGGGGGGGGGGGGGGGGGGGGAAGTGCATCCTTTGACCATTCTTACATACCCACCATTCTTGCACACATGGCATGCATCTATTTGTCAGAATGTTAATCACCTCCATAATTTCATGGAAAGTAAAAACGCCCTCCTAGATCCCATCCTCTTCCTAATGTAAGGGAATGTGAACCTGCTTAACAGGGGTCCCAATTTGATAGTTTTGTATGTCCTTGTAGCCAGCACCCTTTTTCCCTTGATTGGCCTTGTATGCACCCTATGACACCAGAAAAGATTTTTGTTTGCTTAAATGCAAGTGTCCATGCATCCGTTCACCCCCTCGATCCCCTCCTTACACTAGTGGACCCAAAGATTGTGTAGGAAGCAGATATCACTCATCTTAAAAACATTAGAAAGTTAAAGAACTTAAATGATTTTGGACACAAAAGATATACAACTCTCATTCCACTACTTTAATCACATCAACAAAATACTGGGATACACAAGTAGGGTCGTTAATACAAAAACATAATTTCACTTCAGCTAATGCTCAAAGTCTTGCCTCAATCGGCACGCAAGTTGCCTTTAGTTGTATATTCACTCTCTTTGCATGTATGGCGCATAGGTTGGTATCCTCTAACACGAAAATTAGAAATGATGTAGACGTTTGCAACTTTTTGAATCGCCTCTAGTGCCATTTTTTGCATTCTATAGTAATTTCCAAAGCTTTCAAGAACCTCTTTTCACCATGCAAGCGAAGAGATCTTAATGAATGAGAAACTTTGTTGTCTTTTGGTAGTGCTAGATTTTCACAAACACGCCCTTGGATTTTGCGATGGCGTTGAAGTTGTCGAGGGGCACTGTCACATTTGCGGGTGGATGATGCTTCAGATTCTTAAAGAACTGATTTGTGACGCTTTACATTCTTTGACACCTATGGTGACCCCTTCTCTGGTTCCTCATCATCCTCTTCTCCCCTTGCCTCCCAATCTTGTGGTGTAGGGAGAGATCCCAGCCCATAGTGTAGTGTCCTCCCCACACTAGCACCAGTGTCTGCATGGTATGTGAGCATCCTACCATGGTGGCTCTGTCTTTGACTCACTATATCTATTCCCTACTTGTGCTCACAACCCTCCTACTTGCGCTTTTTGTCATGGTGGTTGTTCCCTATGAGTCATAGATGATCATTCCTCTTCTTCTTCTCTCCATCGTTCAATGATGGCCTTCTATCCTCTGCCTGATGGATTCTATGTTTGTTGCTCCTATGCTTGATGCTCCTGTGCTTGGTGCTCATGAGCATGCAATGAGGCCTCTCCATGGCTACCTTGCATAGAGCTTGAGGAATGCCCAAAACGGCCAAGTGTTCCTAGGCATTTTCCTGTGTTTCTAAGCCATGTCGACTTCTTGCAATGTTGGGGAGTGTTCTTGTTGGTAAGCGAATACTTTTTGGTGGTTTTCTTGGTGTGCACCATGGAGTATGGTGGGATATCACCTATGAGAATGAAAGAAAAACCAAGTGACAAGTGAGTGGATCTTATATTTATAAGGGAAAATTTTAGAAGGTCCCTTTCACACTATAATTTTTTTTTAGTTTTTATTTTTTAAAAGGATCCTTTCCATGCCCAAACTTTAATAAAAGTAAATCTACAGACATGGAGTAAATATTGCCATTGAATCCACCTTTACCCTTGTCGGACCCTGTGTTGGAACCATACTGCATGCTTGATGGGGCCTTGTGACATTTTCCACTTGTTAATGTAGTCTTGATGACTCAATTTGTGCACTTCTCTTGCAATCTTAAATCGTCACACATGCTCCATGGTGAGCTTATTAGTAAATATTGTTGGTCCAGCCAAAGTTGGTCAAAGTTAGGAGATGGTCTATGCTAGACAGAGGCAGTAGCTAAGTGCAGTGCAGAAGGCTAGGGCAGGTGCCAAGGACCTGGACAGCCAAAGGGTAGCAGGAATGTATGGTTAAAGCAGCGTTTTAGGCCAAAAGGGCTGCAAAATATTCTAGATGGGATTGCAGGTCATGGTGTCCGAAATGCCAAATCAATCATTAGGAGATTTCGGAGGTCTTTTGGAGGTCCTTTTGGTAGAGAGAGGAAAATAAGCTCCTCCAATGAGAGAAGAGCCTACGTTACGTAGAAAAATAGATTGATATTAACAAAAATATAAAAGGTGTCCCTCTCCTCATTTAATAATCTAGTGGTCCTTGAAGACGAGCACTCTCTTTTATTTAATGCGAGCACCTTTTTCAGAAGGTAGATGCGGTGCATTTGATACGGGATACGTCATCACTATAACTCAAAAAGTCACAAAACTATCAAGTGGCAGGAGATTTTGAAACTTTTGATACTGCCAATGCGTCCGGAACACACATATCTCCTAGAAATGAATGTCCAATTGCCTCACTTAGACATCCAAAGAGGCCAAAAATGTCAAACACCCCTAAAAGAACATTTTACTAACGGCGCGCGAGGGGGCATTTCAAAATTTTGGAATGCCTCCTCGCGTGCCGTTAGTAAAAAGGCCCTTTTTCCCTCTTTTTAGGGAGCTTTCTGAGAGGAAAATGTCCAAAAACCTCTAAAAAGGTGCTTCTTGGAAAGATAAGTGTCCAAAAATCACTAAAAAAAGCTTTGTACTAACGGCGCGCGAAGGGGCATTCCAAAATTTTGGAAGGCCTCATCGCGCGCCGTTAGTAAAAAGGCCATTTTTTCCTCTTTTTAGGGAGCTTTTTGAGAGGAAAAGATCCAAAAACCTCTAAAAAGGGGCTTTTTGGAAAGATAAGTGTTCAAAAATCACTAAAAAAAGCTTTGTACTAACAGCGCGTGAGGGGGCATTCTAAAATTTTGGAATGCCTTCTCGCGCGCCGTTAGTAAAAAGGCCCTTTTTTCCTTTTTTTAGGGAGCTTTTTGAGAGGAAAATGTCCAAAAACCTCTAAAAAGAGGCTTTTTGGAAAGATAAGTGTCCAAAAACCCCCAAAAATGGGCTTTGTACTAACGGCGCGCAGCGGGGCATTCTAAAAGTTTAGAATGCCTCCTCGCGCGCCTTTAGTAAAAAGCCCATTTTTTGGGGTTTTTTGACATTTTTTGCCTCTCCGGATGTCGGAATGAGACAAGTAGACATTCATTTTTAAGGTATTTTGGCGTTCCGGATGCATTGGTGGTGTCAAAATCCTCACAATCTATCATTATTTTACAGTTTGTGACTTTTCAACTTTTAGTGATGACGTAAGTTGCATTGAATGCGCCGCACCTGCCTCTTGAAAAAGACCCTCGCATTAAATAAAAAAGTGACCGTTTTCAAGGACGATTGGGAATATAAATCTACTTTTCAGAGTGTCTGGTTGTCCTTTTGGACGTACTCACAAGGTGCAAGTGCATTTTAAAAAAAGTTTCTAGAGAGAGAAATACAATTTCTTACAAGGCCCTCCAAATGACTTCCGAAATTTTCTAATGGTCCTAGAATGTATGTTTAGCATGCTCTAGAAGCCGGTCCAGACGGCTCGTCAAACGGAGTCCCACTGTGCAAGATACTGAAGTTTAAAGCTAGAGTGTGTAGCAGATCTTCGACGAACAGGACAGCTGGGGACAGGTGGCCCGGGCTGATGTCAGTATATACATGTGTAGTGCTCGAGTTTTGGAGCATGTCGATCTTCTCGGATTGCGAATCGGAGCTCTGGATAGCAAGTTATGGCCGTTAGAAGATTTTCTGGGGGCCACGTCTGAGCCCTCTTGCCCGCAGTGGAGGGTGTTCCATCTGGCATGTTTTGGGCCTCACCAAAGATCTCGGTAATAGGGTGCATCATGTGGAGCTAGCACGAATCAACGATTTGTCAATCGGATGCTTGGTCAGCTAGATGGAGTAGAACGAATCGGGAGGTAATGCTGAGAGGAAAGTGGCTGATGCTTTTGGGCCTTTTTTGCGGCCTCGGATGACAACCTTGTAGATCTCAAAATGGGGCAAGAGGCAGATGATTTGAGGATGAAAACTGTGGGTTTCGGTCGGGCTTCTAAGCCAATGCAAAGGCCAACTTGGCAGGACCTAACAGAGCACCCAATACAAGCAAAAAAAAGAGGTTTTTTAAAAGTATAAAGGATGAGTTTCTTGAAGGCCTTGGAGGCCATTGTGGGGAGGAACACCTGCGATCTGCCATGTGGTGGGCGGGGAAGAACCCACATGCGAGGTGAAGGCATAGCGACAAGGGGCATATGAGCCGAGCTGTGAGCCCCGAGCCGTGAGCCCTCAAATGAACACACGAGGGAAGAGAGAGGGGAGCTCTCCATCCCGTTGGCTATGGCGGGCCCTTGCGGGCGCTGCATTGGTGGGGGCGGCTCTGTGTGCGGCACGAGGCGGCCAATGGGCACATCCGGGGTGGTTTTGGGCAGTGCAGTAGATGAGGGGGAGGCGCCGGTAGCGCACGTCTGTAAGGCATGTGATGACGTGACACCCAATGAAGGGGCTTGTTCCCGCGCCCTTCGAGGCCCAACAACGTTTTGAGGAGAACCCCCCCCCCCCCCCCCCCCCCCCCCTTAGCGAGGTCGCTAATGCTCGAGGGCAGGGGGCAGGGATAGTTCCCAGAGAGAGAGAGAGAGAGAGAGAGAGAGAGAGAGAGAGAGAGAGAGAGAGAGAAAAGGCTCGACCAAAGGTAGCCATGTGCACAAAGCAAGGTCCACATCAGGGCCAAGATCAAAGAAGGGAGACCATCCGAGCTAAGAGCAGGGACAAGGTTGGCTAAGCCCAATGAAAGGGCAAAAGTGAAGTCCAAGGCCAAAAGGGAGCAAAGGAGGAGTCGGACAGAGAGAAAGAGTCAAAGTCAAGCCAATTGAGCAGTATAAGGTTAAGCCCACAAAGGGGTAAAAATGAAAGATAAAAAATAAAAAAATGAAAAAAGCCAAGGGGCAATAACGACATCGCCAATGCCCCCCGCAAATGCAAAAGAGAGAAGAAGAGAGGAGATAGAGCAAGGCGGTGCCCCCTTTTCTAAAAATGCCAATTCAAGGTGGACCAATTAAAATGTAAATTCCCATATTAAAGGCCCCCCCTAAAAAAGTCCAAATTGGACCAAATAAAGGGCTTTTTTCCTAGCTTTTGGGCAAGTTTGAAGCTTGTAAAGGGGAGCTCTCTGACAGAGGAGTGTGCCTGTCAAGCCCCTTTTGTATTTTCTTGTGAAAATACCCATGGTGATGGCAGTGTACGCATGTGTGCGTGTTTTGCAAAGTGCAATCTAGCCATTGTTTCCCCTTCTCGCTGTTGTTTGCCCTTTCCCCCTTCTCTTTATCCTTCTCTGGTGTTTCCTCTCGATGCCGGCTATGTGGAAGTGTGTGCCCCCCGGGACCGACGGTGATTTTTGTGAGAGAGTGAGATTGAGTGGTTGTGTGTGTAAGGGTGCCAGTGGTAGCAGGTGTACTTTGTGTGGTGGTTTGTGGAGTGTGTGAGCAGTGGAAATTGAGCAGACGGTGGTCTGCTAGTGTAAATTGTTTCTTTGAAGGTGTTTTCCGAGAGGATAGGGGTGCTGTGAATACCCTGAGCTATAGAGAGGCCCTTGTGTTTGTGCTAGTTGTGTTCCCCCATTCCCCCTCTCCATCTTCTGGTGCCCCCACTGAGGAGTATGTTGATGCTCCTAGTTGAAGTCGAAGGGATGATTTTAGTGATGCCAAAGGTGCGGCCTTTGAAGAGCAGGCGCTGCTAGTGATGGCTTGGATGGGATTTCCCATTTTCAGTGGGGTTGAAGATGCGGAAACTTGGCTTCAAGACTACGGATTGTTCGTGTTGGAAAGCGGTTTATCAAGAGAAGATGGTGCGGTACAGGTGTTCCCTCTCCTGGTTTGTGGTAAAGCAAAGCTATGGTTTGATAGCCTTGGTGAAGAAGAAAAAGAAAATTGCGAGGCCCAGAGGCAGCTTTTTGAAGCAGATTTTTTGCGGATGCGTAGTTAGATCAAGTAAAGCGAAAGCTAGACAATTTGAAGCAAAGCTTGGAGGGAGATTTTCAAGCATTCGAGTGCAAAAAATGCCAGTTGTTTTGAAATTGAGTAAATTCATGGATTGCCTGCATGAGAAAGTGCAAGATAAAGTGGAGATAGATGGCCTGATGTCGTATGAGGAGGCAGTAGCTCTAGCAAGACGGCGTACCAAAAAGGTTTTGAAGAAGCGCAAGGCAAGGCAGGGTTTTCCAAGTGCGGTGAAGCCAAGTCAATGTGATGCGGTGGTAGCGGAGCCGCAGGTAGTGCAAAGAGAAGTGCAAGTGCAAGAAGAACCAAGGGTTCTTTGGCTGCAGAGAGATAGGATGGTTCCTATGCCAAAGATGCCAGCTAGAGCAGTTCCAATTAGGGAAGAAGTGCAGGTGGTTCCAGAGTGGACAAAGAATGTGCTGTCAAATTGAAGTGTAGTTGTCGAAGCTCCATTAAAGTGCGGTAAAGAGCAAGGAGTGCAGTTTGCAGACGAGATCGAAGCGGTGAAGCTAGAGGTGGTGCCCGAGCTTGAAACCGAAGAGGAGGTTGAATCGAACGACAGTAGCTCTATGGATGCAGGTACGATTTGGGAGACCGAGTCATCCAAATGCAGGTATGATGAGTTGGGCCTCTTACATGTGAGTGGAGAGGCTATTAGTGTGTGCAAGGAGCAACCTGAAGTGCAAGCCGAAGTGCTTAGTGGAGACCAAATGTATCAGTCTAGGCCTACGGGTGGTGAGGAGCAGGTAAAACTCGTGTGGAGTACCATGCTAATGGCCATGTTGACGAAGATAGTAGTAGAGTATGCCATAGTGGTGCAGCAGGTGCAAAATTTTGCCAAGAGGGATAGAGCAATTGTATCTATGGAAGAGGACAAGGAGGAGGTGATAGAGAACGAGTTTCTCTCTTCCTTGGCAGAGCTTGATAATGCAGCAGTAGAAGAGCAGGTAATTGGAGTTGACAAGCAGTTGGTGCTTATTGACCTTGAAGGGCCAATTGAGGAGGAGGAGCTCGACGATGCTGGAATTGATTTCATGGCAGGTGAGAAGGGTGAAGCAGAGTCAAAGTTAGAGGTGCTTCCTATGCAGTGAGTGCCCTCTATGATAGGTGATGCGGATTCCAAGGCAGTGTCCAAGCTTTCTAAGGAGTTCTATGAGTGGTGGTTGAAAGGAATGGTGATAAAAGCAGCTGTGCAGTGTGCTATTGAGCAGGGAAAATCTCTTCCAAACAATTAAACTATACGACACCATCACCATGTCGATCATTTTTAGAGTACATCCCAGTAGCTCGATAATGGGACTTGCCCATGTCCTAAGTGCTAAAAATCTCAAGCAGACCATACTTGTGCATCAAAAATTATCCATGTGCAAATAAATTATGTTTTTCACATGAGAAAATGATGCAAATTATAAAATGAAAGAAACCTCTTGCAATACTTTCACTATGTGATATGGATTACCATGTAAGATGTGGTGCTATTCTAACCCCAAGCAATGGTGAAATGATTGGTGGTGCTCCTCTATTGAGATAGTAAGATCCATAAACATGACCATTCCATAAAAAATTGCCCCAAGCAATGGTGAAATGATTGGTGGTGCTATTCTAACCCCAAGCAATGGTGAAATGATTGGTGGTGCTCCTCTATTGAGATAGTAAGATCCATAAACATGACCATTCCATAAAAAATTGCCCAAAATTGGTCACACTTACTTGCAAGCTTTCCATTTGAGTCATTGGCAATAGTGGCTTTGCAAAATTCCTTGTAGAGCTCCCAGATGTTAGCTACCTTGTAGTTGGAGCTATTTTGATCGTTATCTTGGCATGGGTTCTCTGAATTTTCTTTCTTCAAGAAGTGTCTTGTTTTTTTCTACTCATTGAAACTTTTTAGGTGATCTCGTGGGTCTTCGCTATGTTATTTGTAATAAAAGTGGACACATTTCCATCGTGACAACCAATGGAATTGCGATGTACCTCCACCCTGGTGATCAGCTCGTAGGACTTATGCATTGGCTTCATTGTGAAAGCTTAGTATATGTGGAGCTTCAATAGCCTATCAAAAGTGCTCATGAATGCTTGTAATGTACATAAATACAAATTGGATAGAGAAAATGGAAAGATGGGCTTCCAAGTCTTGTCCTTTGTTGCATGATCCTACATATTGAGAATAGGACATCTCAAAACACACTGTTCCCATTGCCTACCTTCATCTCCAATCAAAAAGTTTCAATAGCTTCGTCTCCAACCTCTTTCCATGGAAGCATCGAATCGCCCTTTGTAGAGTTCATTTGTGCTTTTTGTCTACTTGTATCCCCGAGGGGAAAATGAACAAGGATAGAGTGAAGAAGCCCCTTGTTTGCAGCCAAGTAATTACTTTATGGGTCTTAGGCCCTCGTCCAGGTGCCACTCTACATCAAGGCTATCTAAACCATCAACCTCAATTTTCTCACCCATAAACTGGGATTGTATGCATTGAGTTCTCTAAAAAATCCGTGAGAGTACTACATTGGTCTCTTTGGGCACCTAAATAGCACCCAACCACCAAATGTATTTTTTTGATTGCACACTAAAAGATAGGGTGGGAGATGGCTCAGTTGAATCTCTTTTCTTTGTTTGGAACAAGGCTTCATACATTAGAGTGACACTTAACCTCTCTAGCATTCAACCTTTCACTATTTGACACTCATCAAGTTTTAGCACAAAAGGCACCTTTATGCCAAGCACTAGAAAACAAGTAGAGGCAAGACCTTAGACATCACAGTCTATGATAACAAGATCACAACCAAAAGTAAGAAGTATATTGTGTCACCTTCTTGAGGTAACTTAGAGAAGCTAAGCATTTTTTGCTAAATCCTTTTGAGTTCCATAAGTATATTGCTCCACATTGTGTAAGGGAAGTCCTTCTCTATAGATCTTCTAGAGTTTTGTCTAGCGTTTCTCCTTGTCTTTGACATGCATGAAGCATAAAGTGAATCAATCATTTTCTCTTCAATGTGTGGGTATGTCCAAAGGTGAGAGAACACGTCTTTGTTTGTGGCCTTCTTTGCAAGTTTGACCTTGTGAAAAATGATAAACATGTTCTTCACAATGCCATGCTCCCACAAGGCATCCTTTAGAAGTTGAAAAATAGCATTGTAGGTATAGTGATGATTCCAGCCTCATCACAAGCCTATTGCATGTCACTTTCACTAACCACATTTGCTAATTTATGCATCAAATCTTTGGTGGCTACATCACTAATGTGCTTCCCCCTAGGTGTAAGATAGAAATCACATCATGGATATTGAGATAACTAGTGAGAAGGTTGACTTGGTCATCTTTACTTGATCCACTACATGCCTCCTGAATAAAGTGTCTAGCTTCCAACAAGATAAACAAAAGTGATCAATGTGAAGTAGAAAAGTCTCTTGCAAGTGAAGAACAAAACACCTTGTCATTGTCAATCATCATCTCTGTGTTCCACCTATATGTGCAAGTATTTGAATGGATCAAAATGCATGCTTGCATTCTCTTGCACCAAGAAGTGTTTCCGTTTGCAATAATATAACAAGCCTGCCTCTCCACTCCCAAGATATTCAAGAAACATCAAAATGTTATTAAATACTAGATAAAAGCAGCTTATTTAATCTTTTAGGTACAAATTTCCATCCACCCAATGTGGGGCACTAGTCTCACCACTAGTGCAACATTCTCATGATGATTTCTTCTCACCCACAAATATGGTCCTCAGTGGAAACCCCATGGGTAAGTGGTAGCTTATGTGTGAGGAAGCAAAGGAGGAAACAAGGGAGGGAGGGAGGGAGAGGAAAGGGGAGGGAGAGGGGAGGGGGAGGACTCAGGAGGAGAGCATTAAACAAATAAGACAAACAAAATGATAATAATGACCACATGTCAATGTATAATATCCACTTCATCCATCAAAATTCTCGGCAAACTGGACATTGGGAAGATGAGGATGCATCTGAAGTAGACGAGGAGACCAAATCTGGATGCATGACAAGGTGGTTGACGTGTGTCCCTTGTGTAGGCGTTGGATTCACTCACTGTATCAAATTTTGAACATCCTGGTTTAAGCGGTGAATGACTTTCTCTTGCCGTACTTGTGAGGGTTGGGGTGTCTGGGTGGCTATAGAAAGCCGTGTTATTTTTGCATCTTTCTCTGCCAACTATGTCGTGTAAATATCCTTCTCTCTCTTTAAATGTAGGTCGGTGCCTTCCACTATCAATGCTAGCTCCTCTCGCGTTGTGAGCGGGATGAAAACACACACAGCGCCTCTATAACGACCCGACACACACTCTTGGAATGATACACACACACACACACTATGGGGCACCACTCGGCTTACACAACACACCTGGCCGAGACACGGAACACACCTCTAGAGTGAGAGGAGAGAGACTATCCACTTGCCCACTCCACACACACACACACACACATACACACACCCAAAAAACTCAGCTCAAAAGAGGAGAATTTCTGATTTTTAGATACAAATGAGCTTGGGCCAACACCAATGGGGCAAACAGCTCACACAATATGGGTAAAAGATTTCGAGTGCAATCTCTAGAAGAACCACAAACTGCACTCGCCAAAGCAATATATCTTTACTGGAAGTGCTTTGGTCATGGTAGACAACAATCATTGGAAGTTTGTTTGAAAGAAAATCGGTGAGTTTGGTCTAAGATTTTCTACTCCTTCTTATCACACGATAAGAAATGTTTTCTTCGACAAATTTTACATTGAAGTCAAACAGCATTTTGGCAAAATAATACTTGGGAATATGTCGCTTTCAGGATGTACAATTGTGAGTGATGGCTGGTCAAATGTTTAAAGAAGACCACTGATCAATGTAATTCTAGTTTGTCCAAGGGGAGAAACGTTTATAAAGGTGATTGATAGTTCTAGTGAAATTAAAAGTGGCAAATACATTTTTGAGGTCTTTATTAATGTAATTAGAGAAATTGGTGTTGAATATGTCGTTCAAGTAGTCATGGACAATGTAAAGAACTGTAAAAACGCCAGTAAATTAATAAAGACATACTTTCCACACTTTTTTGCCAATGGTTGTAATATGCAGAACTTAAACTTGGTGTCCAAAGACTGGTACACTAGTGAAGAAACCACATGGTTCGCCAAAATAATTGATACAGCACGTCAAGTTCTGAAATTTATCTTGAAACGACAAAGAGTGCTCGATTTGTATAGGATGCCCATGTCAGTGATGTTGAAATGTCCTGCTGAAACTCGGTTTCTGCACACACTTTTATACCTTGGGATCACTTCTCCGTAATAAATGCGCGGTGACTGACACATTCAATTGCGTGGCCTTTGATGAATGGTAGCTTGAGCAGAAAGAAAAAGTGAAAGATAAAATGACATGTCTATGTGGCAATATAAACAAGGCTGCTCGGTGGAGGAGTGTAATGGATGCATACCATGTAATGATGCCCGTTATGTTCGCGATCTGCAATATTGATCAAAGGGTGCCAAAATTAGGCAAAGTGTGGATGACATGGTGGTCAGTCCAATAGAGTCTTGAAAATCTCGAAGAGCTGAAAGAGTCTGCAGTACAGAAGGAGTGGCGATTACCATTCTCTGGCAAACAACAAAAAATTTTGGCCAAGTATTTTCACTCAAGGTGGAGGAGTGCTCATAGTCCACTCCATAGCGTTGCTTACATGCTTGATCCACAGTATTGGAATGTAGATCTGATGTCCAATACAAAGATGGTAAGCAATTTCTATCACGTGGTCAACACGTTCTATTCCAATGTTCAGGATCGATTTGATTGCATCAAAGAAATGAGCGCATTTAGATTAAAAGAAGGTTCTTTTGCGAATAATTTTGTACTAGTAATGAAAAATTTAGAGGAACCTCTTGCAATGAAAGTACTAGCACAATGTGCAGAAAAATCAAGTTTGGATTGAAACTGGAGTATGTACAAGTATGTTCACAACACTATTCACAGACTATTAGCAAACAGAGCAGGAAAATTAGTGCATATGTTTTTCAATGAAAAGATATTGAATCACATCGAAAGTGTTGGCTACTACGAGGAGGAAATGCCAACCTGGTTGTATGATTGTCAAAACGAAGACGAAGAAGAGTTCGATGTTGGTGTATCTCAATACACTATAGACAAAATAGAAGAGAATTTGATTATAGATTTTCTATTGCCGGACTTGTGAGGGTTGGGGTGTCTGGGTGGCTATAGAAATCCGTGTTGTTTTTGCATCTTTCTCTGCCAACTGTGTCGTGTAAATATCCTTCTCTCTCTCTTTAACTATAGGTCGGTGCCTTCCACTATCAATGCTAGCTCCTCTCGCATGAAAGTGACACAACTCTCCCTTAAATCATGAGTGGCAACAATTGTCTCCTTTGATGAGAAGTCTACTGGTCGCTGTCGCACAAAGTGAACATATAACATTTTTGCAAAATATAGCGCACAATCTGCATTGTGTATGGGATGTCCATGAACTTCCAAATAAATTCTCTCAGCGTTTTCTTTGATCGCATCATGGTTGCAATTTGAAACCTTCCACCTTCCTTTCTTGATCTCTGCGTCCTCACATGGCCATACTTTCTTGATCATATCCTTTGTCACTTCTTTATTGATCTCTTTCCATTGCATGTGGTTTGGATTTGCCCTTTTTTTTAGAGTCGTCGAGCAGTATGTGTCGCCTGTTGTGCCGAGATACCGTGTGCTAGAGACTTCATGCGCCAAAATGCATTAACAGCTAGTCATTGTTGATCATTAGGCAATGATTGGGTGCCAATATCTTGTTCTTCATCGGCCATTTTCTCTTAGAGCATCAATTAGTAGATAGACAAATATTCAATATCATTTGCAAATATGTATTCTCACGATTCAACAGTCTCACAGATGCACAAGATAGCAACTTCTCATTCACTATAAAAGACATCAAAGTTCATCAAATCAAACCACAACAAATGCAACTAATTGGACCACAAGGGAAATTTGAAATGCTGACACTCAACATGACAAATTTGAAATGACTAAAGATAATTGACTCAATTAGGTGAACCACTTAAAAACACTTCAATAAAAAATAGAATACCCTGGACAAGATATATGTTCAACAAGGGGACGTTGGAAAGGGTTAGGCTCTGTCTTTAAATATTCTTTGAAAAATATCAATACATTAGGAGCATTTTTTCTTTGTTCTCGCTCTTTTAACTTCATCCAACAATCTACTTTAATCCGAGTAGCACTCATAACATCTTCATCCGGGGTGGTGAAAAACTTCTTCTGGAAAATAAACTTTTTTGGCTGTGCAGTCCAAAAATCTGCCAGCATGTCAAATAGATAGCCCAATGCATAAATGTCGCTCGCTTTTGTGTATGCATCTGTCTACCGTGGATCATATAGTTTGGGAGCAATCCACGGTCGCTTAGCCATCTTGGCAATTCCTGCTCTCTGCGCCTCCAAAATTGTAGAGTTTGATTGTGCGCTTGGATGCAAATAATTAATTCCTGTGCGCTTAGCTGGTGTTCTAAGAATCATACCCCAATCAATGATGCCGACACGGTTTTTATTGGTGTGAGTAATGTCCAACATTATGTTAACAAGTGCAGGTCACTCTGCACTATACCGGCCGAGTGGGCAGCCGCAACACCTTCGATTAAGACGTGACAAATAGCTAGCATCTGCTCGATCACTACTTTGATTCACACCGTGTCTATCTCTTGTATAGGAAGATTTGCTACAGGCAATGAACTCCAACCATGTTGTAGCCTGTGCATGTGTTGTCTAAACAATCCGTGAGCGAATGGTAAGTGGCACATCTTGTCGCCCACGATACCCCCTTGTAGTATGGGAATATTGTGATCCAAGGAGCTTTGGTAGTAAAGACAATGCACCTTATAATGGACGGGTGAGGTGTTTGCATTCCTTGCTCTGTCTGAAATCTGTCAAAATTTTCCTCACTCCCTCTGGTATAGAAAAACAAAGATGCCTTTGATGGTGTACAATGTGCACACACACCAAAGGAGCATGCTCCAATCATAATACCTTCTACCAAGGCTTCGTGAGGGATGCCGACAAGATGAGCGCACTTTGCATTCAAAGCCGTGCGCATGATTTTGTTGGTGCTTCTGGCATCAGATCAACCTCCCAAAGCTGCTTGCGCATCTTGGGCCATCTTCAATCTCTTGGGTAAGGATGCTTGGTCCTGTGCTTTCACACGCTTCATCTTTACCTTCTGCTCTTCGCACAATTTATCCCAGAGCTCTAATTTTGACATGTCATAGGAAGGTGGGATATCTTCCTTTAAGTCTTTGCAACATACTTTCATATTGCCCAACACTGTCCTAACCTTGTGGTGGGGGTCAAATTCTCGAATCCCTATTGGAATCAATAACTCATATTGGCCTTCAACTCGCAGCTTGCACGTTGTGTTCTCCCATATAGCACTAGTGAGGTCTTTGATGAAGATATCGATTTCACTAATCTGCTGTATGCAATCATCTGCACATGATGAGGTTGCCAAAATACATTCTTTACAAATGGCAGGTATGTGTACATACTATAGACGCTTCATAGAAAAATTCTCTCAAATAGCAGGACCATTACATGACTTAACAAATAAAAACATTAAGTATTTATGGACTGCTAAGGAGCAAAGAGCTTTTGACAAGCTCAAAGAGAAGCTTATCTCCCAACCAGTCCTTATGCTTCCCGATCTCTCAAAGCCATTTGAGGTCCAATGTGATGCTTGTGGTGATTGCCTTGGAGCAGTCTTGCTTCAAGAAGGGCATGCCATAGCATATGAGAGCCGAAGGCTCAACACGAATGAATGGGTCTTAGGCCTTTATGAGAAAGAGCTGTTAGCTGTTCTACATGCCCTAGACACATGGAAGCACTATCTATTGGGGACTCCATTCGTCTTACGAACAAACCATCAAAGTCTCAACTACTTCATGACGCTGTGAGCGAGATGAAAACACACACAGCGCCTCTATAACGACCCAACACACACTCTTGGGAAGATACACAAACACACTATGGAGCACCACTCGACTTACACAACACACCTGGCCGAGACAGGGAACACACCTCTGGAGTGAGAGGAGAGAGACTATCCACTTGCCCACTCCACACAGACACACACACACACACACACACCCCCAAAAAACTCAGCTCAAAAGAGGAGAATTTCTGATGTTTAGATACAATTGAGCTTGGACCAACACCAAATGGGCAAATAGCTCACACAATATGGATAAAATAAGCCAGATACAATCACAAACTAGAGTAGAAACTTCGCTCATAGGAGAAACTTACACAGAAAAACAGCAGGAAAAGAGTGAGGAATTTGGCAAAATGGACAGTGCCATCGCGTGCGGAACGGCCCAAAACCCCAATCTACAATGTCAAAGTGCTCAAATCCGACCTCGGATGAGCAGTTTACGGCCAAAACAGGCTCCAAAATGAGCAAAAACATAGTTGCGGTTGTTCCTCCTCTCTTCTCCACGTTTTTTCTGGTCTTCTCTCTGTTTTTTCAGTTCCCACACTCAGCTTTATTAGTTGGGCACCCTTGGCCTTTTAGATGACCTCAAACGGACCCTGAACAGGCCAAAAACTGACCTCGCAATGCATAGTTGTCACCATTTTGCATCATTCGCACACCTGGCACTCAACTTTTTTCCAATAATGCATCTCGCCACCACGTGAAGTGGCCCCAAAAAGTGGTCCTAATGATGACCTTTATGCATAACTCTCACAAGAAAACACCCACGTTGTGTCCATCCTCATCCGCGTGCAAATATTGACCTCGTTCGCCCTCCTGATGCCACTAGATGCCATCTGATGCACCTGCTGACCTCATGTCGTCGGCCCGCGGATAGCTTCCTCAAGAAGTTTTACGCACTATAAACTCCTCATTATTGTAGAAAAAACATACTGGTACTAGTGATAGTGAAAATCGATGCACTATGTACATGTTGTCCTACCTGTACACATGTGGGTCCCACGTAACCACCTGGCTAAGGAAAATGGGCAATCCTTTATTTGATGCACCATGCATGTATATGTAAATATGCGCAATCCCTTGCTCCAAAAAACTCCTGACATAATTTGCCCATCCCCTAGCCTGTTAGATCATTCATGATCAGCAGCAGCAAAGAGAGATATGAGACTCGCTGCATCACAGGTCTCCTTATCCCTCACCAACACTACTTGATCCACAGACAGCTCATCTTGCTCCACCATCATCAATCTAGCATGATACAATTTAAGACGCAACCCATTTACCCTTAACTTATGTAGAACACCATCCAGGTTAGCCAACTGATATGTGCCATTTGGAAAACACTCCACTACCTTGAAAGGGCCTTTCCACTTAATTTGAAACTTCTTTTGGAAGGTGTTGTCCAGCTTACTGTTGTAGCGCAAAACCAAGTCATGTTTCTTGATACCCTTACTTTTAACCTTTTCATTTATCTTTGCCAAAGCCTTATCCTGCATCTGCCCATAATGCTCCAATGCGCTCATCCTATCCAACTGGACCTCTTGTAACTGCAAGAGCCTCTCTTTGAATGCATCACTACGCGACCCAAGCAACTTCTCTAACATGTTGACCGCAGGCAACTCTACCTCCACAGGCAATAGTGCTTCCTTTCCATACACCAAATGAAATGGACTAAACCCTGTACCTGTCTTCACCGAAGTACGGTAAGCCCATAATGCACTAGGCAATTCCAAATCCCAATTCTTTCCTTGGTGCTCTGTCACTTTAGAAAGAATTTGTACCAACTCACCATTGAATCTTTCATTTAAGCCATTACACTGCGGGTAATAAGAAGCGGGTAATAAGAAGTCTAGCAGTTTAGCTCTAAATCCTGGCCCCTTATCTGAAAGTAGCTCTAATGGCACCCCAAACTTGCAACATATTTCATCATACACAAATTTTCCCACATCCTTTGCAGTGATCTGTTTTACTGCTATAGCCTCTGCCCATCTAGAGAGATAGTCCACTGCCGTCAAGATATAGCTTTTGCTCCTGCTTGTGATAGGTAACGGGCCTATTGCATCAATCCCCCACTTTTCAAACACATCAAACGCCATAATGGTTTTTCGTAGCTCTGGCTTCAACATTATCTTCCCAAATGCTTGACACCTATTGCAAGACCTACACCAATGGTGAACATCCTTGTGCAAACTAGGCCATACATACCCCTCTTGCAAAATCTTATGCAAGGTGATCTTTAGAGCAAAATGGCCACCACATGCGCCTTCATGATTCTCTTCCAACACTCTGTAAAGCTCCTCCCGCCAAGGTACACGTCTCAACACGAGATCAGCCCCTTTCATGTATAAGACATCACCAATCAATTTCTACTTGTATGCTCTACACACAAAGCCATACTTCTTAGACTTCTGAATCTCCTTTGGAATGATTCCTATTAGCAAAAACTCCTCTTCTTGAGCCAAACTTTCCCGGCCATGATAAAGAGGTAAAGTAGTCCTCAACACAAATAGCTCCCCAATCATGCCTTGAGCTGCTTCATGTGCCTCTCCAATTAGAGCACGTTCAATGTGTCTGATGATTCATGCTTCGAAGTTTTTTAACAGGCCTTTAATTCTGAAGCACATTTCCTTGAATGAGGTGTTCTTGCTCTTCCACACACCCAGCACTTGCTTCACCACTAACAAGGCATCACCTTTTATGCTCAACATTCGAACCCCATGCTTCAAACAAATGTGTAATCCGGCTTCCAATGTAGCATATTCAGCCTCATTGTTACTATGCGCATCCAATTTGAACCCTCTCTTGCATACTAGCTTCCCCTCTGGATCATAAAGTGCTATACCCCCTGAAGCTGCATCGTGGCTCTTTCTGTATGAACCATCAAAGAAAAACACATGTGCATTGCTGATCTGTGGCACTTCTTCAACTACCTTTCTCACCACCTCTTCCTTAACAATAAGGGGATTCTCCTTGTAGGTCAACAAATCAGCTAGGGTAGCCCTTGTACTATCTTCCGCTAGAAAAGAGAACTCAAACTCTTGCAGCTCAATTACCCATTTCTTCACCACATTTGACATGTTAGTACCATTAATTAACTATGGCAAAAAGGCATAACTTGTCAAGAAAACAAAAGGCCGTGGTAGCAAGTAATGATGAAATCGTCGACAAGCAAATATTACATTGGCCATCACTAGCTCTACTTCCGAGAACTTTCTCTCCGCTACCAACTTCACTCGGCTTGCACAATACACTAGCCTCATATAATGGTTGCCCTTCCCCTTTTGCAATAGCATGGCTCCAATGGCATCATCCCCTATTGATGGATTTAGATAAAACACTTTCTCCCAATCAGGAGCCTGCATGGCTGACAACCCCCCTAACACCTCTTTCACCTCTTGAAACACTTCTTCACACTTGTCATCCCATTGCAATGGATCATGCTTTGCCACTTGCTGTAATGGATAAAGAAGCTGCGAAGACAATGGAATAAACCGTGCCATGTACTTCACTTTGTGTATAAAGGTTGCCAATTGCTTCGTACTCATAGGTGATGGAAGAAGAATAATAGACTTCACCTTATCTGGATCAGCCTCAATGCCATTTTCTGACACCATATGGCCCAATAACTTCACCCTTGGCTGTGCTAGATGACATTTCTTTGGATTTAGTTGTCCTCCACATTCATCATATGGAGCCAATACCATCTGCAACTTCTCATGGTGATCAGCCCTACTGCTATAGACACAGAAGTTATCCATAAAAGCTTTAACACAACTACCAATGAATGGTTCCAACACCCAATTTGCTCTCTCTTGATAGAAGGAAGGTCCATTTGACAGCCCAAATGGAAATACTGTGTAGCAATAGCAGCCCCATGGCGTAATAAAAGTTGTCTTTTTGCGGTCTTTAAGAGCAATCTTCAATTGAAAATAGCCTGAAAAACCATCACACACACTGTACCTCTCATAACCTGCCACTGGATCTAAGATCTGATCGATGAATGGAAGAGGATATGGGTTCTTCTTAGTGGCTGCGTTTAAGGGTTTAAAATCCACACAAATTCTCCACTTCCCATCCTTCTTTGGATTGACTACAACTGGACTCACCCATTCTGTGGTCTCCACTGGAACTATGAACCCTGCCTTAAATAACTTGTCCACCTCTACCCACAAGGCTTCCATTTTCTCTTGACCCATCCTTCTTAGCCTTTGCCGCACTGGCTTAGCACCTTCTTTCAGCTCTATATGCATCTCTTCGCCCTTGAACCCTCTGATCTCTTCATATGAAGTAATGAAAAAATCAGGAAAACTAGCCAGCATGTGCAAATATATATCCTTCTCCATAGTTGAGAGGTCTCCACTGATCATTTGTGTCATCAATTCCTGCTTCTTTGACAACTCAACCTTGGTTTGCATCAGCCCTTCAATCACTTCATAAGGCCCTTCACTTTCATCTTCAACCTCATTCGCAAATGCAACTAAACCAATCTCCTGGATTTCTTTGTCCATCAAAAGAAATGCAACATCAGCATCCTCATCATTGCTGTTAGTGCTATCACTGTCCTCATCTGTCACCGTGGAAGAGTCTTCATCACTAGACTCATCCTCATCTTCATAAAGCTCCTCTAATCGTTTCCTTGTGTCCATATTATAAAGCTTCTTGGTACCTATCTTTCCATAGAGGCTAATCGTACCATGTCGCCAATCCTAAACAGCTCCCACTGCACATAACCATGGTCTGCCCAGTATAATAGGATATGCTCCCAACCCTGCTGGCATCACATGAAAATCAACCACTGCCTTTGCATCATATGCCTCCACTTCTAAGCTCTTTACAACACCCAAGCATTTTACTTTTTGATGGTTTGCCAATCTGATCCGAAAACCTGACACCGCAGCCACTGTGAGACCCATCTTCTCAATGCATGAGTGTGTTATGACGCATATTTGGGCTCCGCCATCCACATAACCTTATCCCAAATTTTTCCTTTTATGCCACACATCTACTATTGGACAAATGTCTGGTAGCTCGTCCATTGCCAACACCTTCACTGAACCTCTCTCTGGCTCTTTCTCCATTGGGTTAACCATCCTCTTCCACTGTCGCTTTAGCTTAGGCACCATCTCTATAAGCTGCCCAAAAGTAACATCTGCCTTCCTGCTCGTCAGATCCTCCTTCAAGTCATAGCTTAATTGCCCATCCCCTAGTGGAAAATCTGAAACATGAAACTTTCGACGAGCTCTCCTTTTCCTCTTGGCCTTGACATCCTCGCCTTCATGGCTCTTTCCTTTCTTCTTACTAGGACCTGGGGCACTTCTTCCTTCCTTATCCTCTGGGGTCCTCTTTCCAATAGGCATCACTAATGTATCCTCTAGCTTTGATGCCTTCTCCAAGGTGACTACACTTAGCACTTTTGTCTTTCCCTTTTCCTCCTGGGTCAGTCCACTGGTTCCTTCGTCTCCCTTAATTTTGATGCCATAATCATTTGACCTAGTTAGCACCTGTCTTGGCAATGGATACATGTCTCCCCCCATCCTTGGTGGCTTATCACATTGCGGGCTGATGTGACCCAACTCTCCACAATTATAACATGTGGGCGTCTGCCTCCAAAACCTACCATTGCTTTGTCCAACACCATTCCTATGCCTTTCTTCACCTCCTGACTGATTTGTAAACCTCCCTCGACCTCGATTATTTCCCACTTGACCTAGCATGTTTAGGCTGAGATTCTTCATCAAATCTACCATTTGCCTCATGTCTTGCCTTAGCCCATCATCTTGCACTGCTGTAGTGATCACTGCTGGCATAACCTGAGTAGTAACAGGAACCACTGGTTCATGATGAACCCCTGACATGCGCCCTTGTAAAGACTCTATAGGCTGAAATTCAGACCTCATTGGCAAAGACTCCACCCCTAACTGGCTCATTTTCCTCAGCTTCCACTCTTTGTTCCTTGCTACCTCTAGTGCATCTTCATATGTCCTAGGCTTCTTTAGCTCCACTCTCCAACGTATATTCTCCCAAAGACCAGCCAAGAACCTGTCCTTCTTCATCATGTCAGGCGGGGGTACCTGTGGTGCTAAAGCCTTGCACATTCGCTCCCATGCCAATGAAAACTTACGTATGTACGCATCTACTGGCTCACCTTCCTTTTGCACCAAAGCCTGTACTTCTTGCCACACCTTGTCAGGATTTTCTATCTTCACAAACTCCACTTCCAACCCATGTCGTAGATTGTCCCAACTCAATCTTACAGGTGGATCAGCCACACGCAACTCCTCTTCAAATGCTTTAGACCAAACTCGTGCATCACTCTTCAAACAAATTTGGAGAAGGCGTAACATTTGCGTAGGGTCATGAATCTGGTTGCTAATGCAGGAAACCTCCATCTTTTCAAAAATTCTTCCACATCTTCATCACTTCTTCCATGAAACTCGGGATAAGAGAAAGCCATGGCTACCCAAATTATGATGCTTTGAGAACCCCTTCGAACACACGTGCAAGAACCCAAAACTTTTGACTACCCAATCCCCAGAAACTTCAATGGAGCTCAACTTTAGATAAGGACAAACACATGCACATCAAATGAGTTTTCATAGTTGATCATCGGAATGACAACAGGCAAAGGACATTCCAGGATCTCTCTCAATCTTCTTGGCCCAAACATAAAGACTATGCGCTGCTGGAAAAAGATCTTCCTGGACACATGAACATTAATCTGAATTCTTTGAGTTAAATGAAAGGGAGTGAACTGAGGGCCATTTTGATCATCCATTAAAGCCAACCATGAAGCTCCCAAGAAGGCACACCTGACTCAACCTCTGATTTTGCCAAAATTTCAGCAGCATAACAGCATAAATGGCTGAAAATACCAAAAAACCAGCCATCATAACTTGGGAAAATTTCGACAGAGTTTCCCCAGAAGTAGAGCAGTAGGAACCCAAAATATAGACTGTCTATGTATGCATAAACTGTCAACAATAGAACCTGAGCATCAAGTAGGACTCACTAGTACATAGCCTATGGCGAGGTCACAAAAAGGGTGCTCCAGCTACCTGTATCACCAAAAGGATCTCCACATTTGAGAATCCCCCAGCTCAATAAAAACCTCACGCTATCGACCCTCACACGAAGGCTAATGCAAATCGCATATAGTCAAGTCTCAGAAATGACTATCTTCCAGACCAAGTCTCAGAAATGGCTGGGACTGCCAAATACAACCAAGTATGGCTCCACAAATGCGTACAATGGCAGTTTCCACAAGTAACGTACAATCCAACAGACAATGCGCTCAAATACGCGCCAAGTGATGCATTTCCACAACAACTCCAAGTGACATCACTCCTAGTATATCACTGTACTCTAGCTACCTGTACCTGTGTGAATCACCTGTACCTGTACCTGTCCCTGTCCCTGTAACCTGTAACCTATAACCTGTAATCTGCAACCTGCAACCTGTAATCCCGAAGCTCGAAGCTCGAAGTAGAAGGTACTCGAAGAAGATCCTCAGTGGGGGCACCAAAAGAATGTGAGCGGGATGAAAACACACACAGCGCCTCTATAACGACCCGACACACACTCTTGGGAAAATACACACACACACACTATGGGGCACCACTCGACTTACACAACACACCTGGCCGAGACAGGGAACACACCTCTGGAGTGAGAGGAGAGAGACTATCCACTTGCCCACTCCACACAGACACACACACACACACACACCCCCAAAAAGCTCAGCTCAAAAGAGGAGAATTTCTGATGTTTAGATACAATTGAGCTTGGGCCAACACCAAATGGGCAAATAGCTCACACAATATGGATAAAATAAGCCAGATACAATCACAAACTAGAGTAGAAACTTCGCTCATAGGAGAAACTTACACAGAAAAAAAGCAGGAAAAGAGTGAGGAATTTGGCAAAATGGACAGCGCCATCGCGTCCGGAACGGCCCAAAACCCCAGTCTACAATGTCAAAGTGCTCAAATCCGACCTCGGAGGATGAGTAGTTTACGGCCAAAATAGGCTCCAAAATGAGCAAAAACACTGCTGCGGTTGTTCCTCCTCTCTTCTCCACGTTTTTTCTGGTCTTCTCTCTATTTTTTCAGTTCCCACACTCAGCTTTATTAGTTGGACACCCTTGGCCTTTTAGATGACCTCAAACGGACCCCGAACAGGCCAAAAACTGACCTCGCAGTGCATAGTTGTCACCTTTTTGCATCATTCGCACACCTGGCACTCAACTTTTTTCCAATAATGCATCTCGCCACCACGTGAAGTGGCCCCAAAAAGTGGTCCTAATGATGACCTTTCTGCATAACTCTCACAAGAAAACACCCACGTTGTGTCCATCCTCATCTGCGTGCAAATATTAACCTCGTTCGCCATTACATTGAGGGTAATATGGTGAAGAGTGCCTCCTTGTAATGCCCAGTTTCTGCATTAATTCTCCTACCAAGTCTGCTCTGAAACCTGGCCCTCTATCAGAGATGATCTCTAAAGGTGTGCCAAACCTACAACATATGTGCTCGTAGATAAATTTAGCTACCTCTACCGCTGTGATTCTAGTGGTGGCTGTAGCCTCTGCCCATCTAGTCATGTAGTCGACCCCCATGATAATGTAGAATTTTCCTGAGTTGGCCCTAGGTAATGGCCCAATGGCATCGATACCCCATTTTTCAAATGGGCCATATGAGAGAATAGGTGTCTGTGGTTCAAGCATAAGTGACCTAGTGCCGGCCTTTTGACACAACTTACATGTTTTGCACCAGTGGTGTACATCACGGTTGAGGCTAGGCCATATGAAGCCTGCCTGCAAGATTTTCCTACTTGTTATGTCTAGGGCAAAGTGACCACCACAAACCCCGTCGTGACAGCTAGCAATTACTCCCGTGATTTCCTGAGAGAGAGGGACCTTCCTGAGTATTTGGTCCTTACCCTTACAGTACAAACCGTCATTGATGAGTCGATACCTTGTGGCCTTCCGCGTCAGCCATTGCTTCTGTCCCTTTGTTAAATCTGATGGGCATTCCCCTGTTTCCAAAAAATGCATGATGTCAGGCAAGGCATCACTTCCTTGAAATAGAGGGAGCTTTAGTTTTATTGCTCCAACCACCACTTCCTGTAGTCTTTCGCTTGCTAGGGCATCTGCTTCTTGGTTTTGAGCCCTTGGGATATGGTGTATTTGAACTTCTTCAAACTTACCCAACAAGGTTTTTACACCACTTAAGTGAGTCCTTAAACTAGGATTCTTGCATGTCCATGCTCCATTTACTTGCCTTACCAGAAGTAGAGCATCCCCAAATACATTAAGGCGTTGTACACCTTGCGAGACGCACCATTGTAGACCCTTGGTTAGTGCTGCATACTCAGCTTCATTGTTAGAATGTGAATCTAACAATTGGCCCAACGAAAATACCTTTGTCCCTTTGTCATCAAAGACCACTATGCCTACAGCTGCTTTGTCGGACGCTCGCTTGTAGGCTCCATCAAAGTAGAGAGAGTATGCTCCTTCTACCATCGGTGGTACTGGAGGTAATCGGACTTCTCCTTCCTTAGATTGCTTCTCCTTCCTTTCAAAGACTTGGTAGGTCATGAGTCCCCCCAAACTTGCCCTTGTCGTGCTTTCTACCTGTACCGTGTAGTCAAACTCTTGCAGACGAACTAGCCATTTAGTAATTCTAGCAGACACATCCATGTGTTGTACAACATAAGGAAATATTTCATCCGTGGTTAGAATCACAAATTGCTTAGGTAGCAAATATGACCTAAACTTTGTAGTTGCAAATCTAAGAGCTAGGACTAAGTGTTCCACATGGGTGAAACCTTTCTCTCTTGCTCTCATCATTTGACTAGAGAAGTAGATTGGCCTCATGAAAGATGTCGTCGTATCCTTTTGGAGTAGCACAGCCCCCAATGAGTCATCACCAGCACTTGAGGTGACATAGAATTTTTCATCCCACTTAGGTGGTGAGATAGTTGGCAGAGTGGCTAAGACCTCCTTTACCTTGTTGTAGTGATGTTCGCTTTCCTCGTCCCAAGTGAAAGTTGATCTTTGAGTGAGTTGTTGCAGTGGTAGAACAAGTTGTGATAGTAGATGTATGAATCTACTTAAGTACCTCACCTTCTGTAGAAAAGAGACCAGTTGACGTGCGGTCGTTGGTGAAGGTAGGGCTATGAGTGCGGACACCTTACTTGGGTCGGCGTTGATACCTTTTGCTGAAATTTCATGGCCTAGTAGAATGACTTTACTCTCCCAAATGTGGCATTTATCCACATTTAATTGCCCACCTAGGCTCTGCAACCTGGCCAAACCTTCAGTTACCTTTTCTAAATGTGAAATACGGGACCTATATATACAAAAATCATCAGTGAACACTCTTATGGATGTTCCAAAGAACGGTTGAAAAACATATGTGACATATCTTTGGAATGTGGCAGGTGCATTTGTGAGACCAAATGGCATAACCCTGTATGCAAAACAACCCCATGGCGTGATAAAAGTGGTTTTTAGCTGATCTTCCAAGGCTATGCGTATTTGAAAGTATCCAAAATAACCATCACAGACGGTATAGCATTCAAAACCCGCTACTTCATTCAGAATTTCATCCAAGAAAGGGAGAGGAATGTGGTCTCTCTTTGTAGCTGCATTTAGTGGTTTGTAGTCAACACAGACCCTCCACTTACCATTCTTTTTAGGCGTCACCACTACGGGTGACACCCATTCTGAGTTTTCTACAGGATAGATGAATCCCGCCTCCAGCAGTTTCCTTACCTCGGCCAAGAGTGCCTTTTCTTGTATGACACCCAATCGTCGTAGCTTTTGCACAACTGGTTTTACCCCTTCCTTCAGCTTAATATGATGTTCCACCACTGTAATGCCTGTGACTCTTTCATAGTTGTCAATGAATAGGTTAGGAAATCCCATCAACATTTGCAAAAAACTATGTTTCTCCTCAAGTGTTAATTCCGTAGACAACATACCCTTCAACCTACTTCCTCCTAGGCCAGGTGATTTTCTCTCCTCTTCATTGGGTTTCACTTTTGGTGATGGATCACCAGTTGTGCTTACCCTTTGTGGATCCTTCAAAATGATACCCATCACATCAATGGAACTGTCACTTTCGTCGGTGGATGTGGTCTCCTCCTCAGAACTGGAAGATTCGCTAGTGGTTTCATCTGCCGATGTTTCCAGATTCATTTGCTTCTGCTTGCCAATCCTCATGTCGTAGTAGATTGTCTCCCCTTTCTTAACGGTCATGCGTAGAAGGCTAGTACCCCAGTTCTGTTTTGCCTTCATGGCCATCGACCATGGCCTTCCCAAAATTAGTGGATAGCCCTCCCCCTTAGTAGGCATTACAAAAACATCTACCTCAACCTCAGTGTTGAAAGCTTTGATTTTCACGGAACTTACCACACCCACACACTTTACTTTTGCATTGTTTGCCATGCATGGAGAAGGCCTGTCAACCTCGAGCCCTAATCGAAGCATCATAGCTTCGCTCATTACACAGATTTGTGCACCTCCATCAATGTAGGTGTTTCCAACCCTCTTTCCTTTTATGTTTACGTCGACAATTGGAAGGATGTCATCCATGTTGCATCCCGAAATTGCTCCGGCTACCTTTGTTTTGGAGCGTCTTGTACTTACCATTTTAGACCATTGTCGCCTTACTTTTGGTGCAAGATGTAGCAGCTGTGGCCATGTAATCTTCGGTCCTTGCTCTGCCACATCCAATGTTAGATCATAGGGCTTAGAACTTTCCCCTAGCTGGAAGTCGATGATGCCCAATTTCCATCGTGGCCTGGATGGCCTCTTGCTAGTTTCTCCTCTCATGCTTCTCTCATCATCTGATTGTGTAGCTTTCTCCCTCCTAGCTCTTTTCACAGTCATGGCTTCAAGTGGTTCTAAAAAGGTTACCTTATCCTTACCCTTGTCCCTCTCCTTTGCTCTGGGTGGATCCACTACTATGGCTTTTCCTTTCTCTTCTAGCCTTATGATGTTTACAGGGAGATCAGGTGGTGGGGCTGGTGGAAGAGGTGGGATGGATGCTTGTAGTGGTGCCTGGGGTGGATGTAGAATTTGTGTTGGTGGGGGTGGTGCTCGGGGTGGGGGTGTTCTTTCTCTAGGGGGGGACAATTGGTTCTTCCTACCTCCTCTATTATAGTTTTGTCGTGGTTTGGGACAGTAGTACATACTGTGACCGTCTTCTCCGTAGTTGTAGCAATGATACTCCCTATTTTTTCGTCGTGCTCTTCCAGGGCCTTGATCTCTTTCTTGACTCCTCCCTTATTGTATTAAGAGGACAGAAAAATTCTGCAGTTGGTCAGTAATATGGGCCAGCATATCTTGTTGGTCATCTCTTACCCCAAGAGCCGGTGGTGGTGGTGGAATGGTGGTTGTCGTAGTTGCTGGTCGACGCGATGTTCCTGATTCTGTTGACTCGGTTTCTTTGGCTTTCATTCGCAGCTTCTTGTCTTTAAGGAGAGCAATCTCAACGGCTAACTTGTACGTAGCCGGGAATCTACCTTTCACCTTCTCCTTGAGAAGCGGCCATAAGCCATGCGTGAACAGATCTTTTTTTAGGAAATCGGGTGCAACTTCTCCCCTAGCCAGTGACTCAACCCACCGTTCCCACAAATCCACAAATTTGGACTCATAGGTGGCATATTCTAAAAGACCCTCCTGCTTCAAGTCTCTCAACTTGTCCCACAACTTTTCTGAAGTGGTACCTCCCCCAAAGCGCCTCTTAAAAGCGGTTTTTAAGGGTTCCCAATCATCCTTGGTTGCTTGTGGAAGTGCATTGTACCATGATCTAGCTTCTAGCTTCATGAGATGCTTAAAGATTCTAACCCGGGATTCATCCGTATCTTTGTTGCTCACTACACATGCTACTTCAAAGTCATCTAGTAAGTCTGTTACCAAATCCTCCCCCTTCTTTCCTTTAAATGTTGGAAATGCTACACTTGCCATGATTACTGAGAGAGAGCTAGAAAGACACACTGCTTAACTTGCAAAAGTTTTTTTCTTCTTTACAAGGAGGCGTGTATACCCTCTTATACTAGGACATAGATTAAAACATCAAACGGTACATTGCCTTGTACCAAAGGTAAGACAAATGGTTGATCTGATGCCAGAACCTCCAAAAACCGCTCCCCACCCGGCATGGTGTCAATGACGTGCTGGTAGTGAGCCTTCAAATCCAGTATTACCTTGATTGAGCGTACACGTGTTGGTATGTGTGATCTGTCTTGAGGTAGGTTGTACTGATTCATGTGAAGCTTAGAGGTGCTTAGTCACTGTCCAAGCTTGTGGGAGAGAGTAGTGTTCTTTCCTGAAACAATCTCAGTAGATCCCTAGTTTCTCTAGTGAGAGTGTGAGCCAATGCTTCCGTTATCTGTGTTGCAGCATCAGGTGCGACTTGAAAACTGACTGTGATAATTACCTCGGTGAATTGAGTTACCCGATTCTCAAAGTAGAATAGTATTGATTCTCTATTGTGTAGAGCTCCTTCCATTTTGTTGTTGTGGGTTGGTTGTAGGTTGCGGACATGGTTTCGACCTTCTCCTTCTTCTTCTTGGCACTTGGCCTATGTATATCCACTGGGTTTGGCGTGTTGGTTGACTCTCCCACTGCAAATCGATTACCGTTACGCCTGGCACTCGAGCTTCGATGGAGATGCGGAGTTCGTCTAGTTGTGCTTGGAGTTCTTCTTCTTCTGTCGTCCAATTAGAAAATCCTGCTAGCCATTCATCCATTCACAATAGTTTGAGGGTTTCAGTCTTGTAAACTGAAAGGTTTCATGAAAAGATCCTCAGTGGGGGCACCAAATGACGGGAGCAAAGAAAACCCCGAACCCCGATGGCCTCTAAAACACCGGGGACCGAATGGCGCGCCTCGAGCATGTCATGGTAAAGCAAACAGGGGGCACCACCTAGCTTCATCGGCTAGGACGCAAACAACACACCACCATAACAAAGTTTCATCCAAGAGAGATGGATGCTTGGGAGTAATGATGAAAAGGAAAGGGAATGAGATCAAGTGAGAGAGAGAGAGAGAGAGAGAGAGCGAGAGAGAGAGTGAGGGAGGGGGTATAGCGGCTTAGTACTTAGGCATCACAAAAGGATGGCGAATCCGCACACCCTTCACACATACACAAGCTCACTTCAAAACACAAGACTAGGTGGCGATTCCGCACACCTCACATGGGCGAAACATTGCAAGAAAACATACTCACAAAACCTCAAGCTTTATTTAGAGAATTAGGCGATGAAATGGGGAGCATAGGGTAGGGGATGAGAAGGGAGAGAGTGGTAGAGCACATGGCGGATAGGTGGGAGTTGATGGCGAAGACTCGCACTAGGATTATGGCCATCATCCTTCATTTAGTTGCCCTTCATCTTCCATAGCCAAGGGTGTAGAGGTCATGCTCAAGACAAGCATGGTGATTGCGGTGATGGTGATGGTGTGGGTGTGTGTGTGTGCACTAGGCACACACAGTGCATGGTGTGTTCTTTGGTGATGTTGTGTGTGTTTGTGTGATGGTGAACCCTCTTTATATAGGGGAGGAGGGGGGGGGGAGAAATTATAGAATTTATAAATGAAGAAATCATTATCTACATAGGCCATGTGGCTGTGGGCCCCACTTGTCTGGTTGTGTGTATATGTGCCAGAACAGCAGTCTCATGAGAGAGAGACTAAGAGAGAGAGATGGGTTGATGAAAAAAAGTGAGAGGTGACATGGAGAATAAAGTAATTACAAGAGGGGAGAGAGAGGAGTGTGTTCAGAGGTGAATCTATGTGCAGATGTGTGTGAACACAAGAAAAATCAGGTAACCACAGGGTGGGGATGGGTCTGTGGGCACCTTTTTTAGTGAAACTGAGTGTGTGTGAGTGTGGGGGAGGTTATTTAGCTACAAGACAAGAGACATGGCGCCGTTTAGAGAGAGGGGGGGTATTTGGGTCATGGGATATGATAGGAGAGAGAAAGGGGGGGTGGGGTATACTATTTTGGAAGATAGGGTAAGTTGCATGTGAGTTAGGGTGCATTATTGGTGAGTTAGAATGCATTATTGGTGAGAGGTGGGGTAGCTTGAGGGGAGAGAGAAAGGCGAAAGGACAAGGGCAAGAGAAAGGGGGTTGACCTTTTGAGTGGAGGAGAGGAAAAGGGACACACGGTGGGGCAACAATGAAGAAAAAGGAGGCAAGGTGGGGATGGGCTGCCCCACAGGCATGAGGTGGCCTATTTTACCTTTCTCATATATTTACATAATCATAATTTATTTTTTTTCTTACTTTTCCAATGCCTTTTATCACTCCCTCCCTAAGAGGAGGTTTCCATGGGGTGGGGATGAGAGAAGAGGGGTATGGGAGCTTGGCTTGTGAAAAGCCCCCATCACTAGGAGGATATACACCATCCCACACACTGGCTTGAGACACCATTCTCACTTGGTGAAAGTTGAGGAACACCACCTCCTTCTCCAAGCTTGTGAGAGTGAAAGCCTACACCAACGCTCTTGGCTATGGAATGCAAATCCAAGCAAGAGCCATGCTTCAATGCTTAAGCTTGCCATCTTCTCCATCTCCATTACTATGCTATTATGTATGATAGCAAGAAGAGTAATTATAAGTAAGGAACTACTTCTTTCTCCTATGGGATGTTTCTTCTTCCTCTCCCCTATCCTTATTCCCCGCTAGCTCTCTCCACCTTCGAAGGTGTTTGAGGCCTTGGAACTGAGGCTTGGGATAGTTAATGCTTTCTTCAAGTTTATGTTATTTTTGTGATGCATGAGGCTTTCCATCTTCATTGCATCACCTAGGTCACAAGGAACACAAAGATTGTATTGTACCAAGTCTCTCTTGATGGGAGAAACTATAATACAAATGCCTATTGGAGGGGAACCGGCTCCATATGCATCCGGTCCTCAACTATTGTCATGTTCTCTAAACTCTCTCTCTCTCTTGCAAAAGTATTGTTCATGCCAAGTTAACCAAGTACCATGTTTATGTTGCTACCATCAACTAAGATCACCCGCTATGCTCACAAAGTAATCTCTTAAAAGTGCTTCACCTAATTTCCTAATTCCGCTACTTCCAAAGTTCATAGGCAATTTCCATTACACATGTGGTCTTGGAGAAAATCCTTAACCTGTTGGAGATTTTTGGCTCCCAACCCCATTGTAACAGGTGACCTAGGTTGAAACCCATACATGAGCATGAAAGGACTAAATCCAGTTGTGACATGCTCAGCACTGTTGTAGGCAAACTCGAGAATAGGTAAGTATTCTTCCCAGTCTGACTGTTTTTTGCTGACGTATGCTCTTAGCATATCCTCTAGCACTTGGTTAACTCGTTCAGTCTGACCATTTGTTTTTGGATGATCGGCTATACTCAGGTTTAGTTGTGTACCCAATTGTTTCAACACAACCCTCCAAAAGTGACTGTTAAACTTGGGATCACGATCACTGATAATGTTACTTGGCAAACCATACAACTTGTATAGATTGTCCACAAATAACTTGGTGAGTTCTGGTGTCTTAACTATTGATTTTTTTGGAATAAACTTATATAGTTTAGTCAACCGGTCTACTACCACCCATACCAAGTCATGACCTCGTACAGTGGTTGGTAAACCCACAATAAAGTCCATAGAGATACTTTCCCATTTTCCATTGGGAATCTCCAAAGGATGTAAGAGTCCTCCTGCTTTTAGGCGCTTTGATTTTTAACTTGGAATTTTTGGCAATGCAAGACATAAGCTTGAACAAAACCATGTATACCTAGTAGTAAAATTGTTGTCGTATGAGAGCATAAGTTTTTCTAATACCCGGGTGTCCTACACTTGGACTATCATGACATTCATAAAGAATTTTTGGTCGCGAATGTCTGTGTCCGTCGGTACACAAACTCTCCCCTTATGGAGTAGGTACCCATTGTCGATAGTGAAATGCTTCCATCGCTGTAGTTCATCACTTGATAGAGGAGAACTAAGGAGAACTAGGCTAGAGGTTAACGTTACACTACCATCATTGGAGTGAGAAGTATCTCTCATTTGTACATGGCTCCACACTTTGGAATATGCTTCATCATGCTCATATTTTCCTTTGAGAGAATCCAAAAATTTCACTCTACGAAGTTCCGTGAACAAGAGAGAATTGATCTCCGGCATACAACTTAGAGCGTCAGCCACCACAATGTATCGACCTTTAGGATACCAAAGCTTGGCGTCATATTCCTGAAGAATCTCAGCCCACCTAACTTTCCGATCCTTCAAATCCATTTGTTGTGTAAACCATTTGATGCTTTCATGGTCAAACACAATCTCAAACTGAGCAGCATAGAGATAATGCCGCCATGTTTTTAAGGCAGACACTATTGCATAGAGTTTGCTCTCATAAGCAGAGTATTTCTGCTGAGCTGCATCAATCTTCTTGCTTTCAAATGCAATTGGCAGTCCTTCTTGTAACAGAACTGCTCTAATAGCATGGTTATTGGCATTCGTTTCCAAACAAATGGTTTCAAAGGATCTACAATAGCTAGTATGGGAGTTGTAGCTAATGCATCCTTGAGCGTATCAAAAATGTGCTGTTGAGCGGGTCCCCATTGAAAAGCTTTGACTTTGCCTTTCAGTTGATCCGTCATGGGAACAACAATATTAGCATAGTTTTTAACAAACCTACGGCGGTAAAAACCAGCAAATCCTAAAAAAATATGTAACTCTTCCAGATTTTTAGGAGAAGGCCATTGCCGGATTGTATCCACTTTGGATTGATCCATATATAGCCCATTAGCTGAATAACATATCTCAGATAGTGAGTTTCTTCTTTCAAAAAATCACACTTAGATTCCTTGGCATATAATTTTTTTGTTCGTAACAACTCGAATGCTTGCCTGAGATGTTGTAAGTGTTCTTCTTCAGAAGCACTGTAGACTAGAATGTCATCAAGAAAAAAAATGACAAATTTTCCCAAGTACGGCGTCAAGACACTATCCATAAGTGTCATGAATGTTGCGGGCGCATTGGTTAACCCAAAGGGCATCACCAAGAACTCATAGTGTCCAAACCTTGTTCGGAATGCAGTTTTGGGTTTATCAACAAGTCGAATACGGACTTGGTGATAACATGACCGCAAGTCTATTTTCGTAAAAATGCGAGCATGAGTGATTTTGTCAAACAGCTCATCCACTCGTGGCAATGGATTGTTCTTAACCATAACCGCATTTAAGCCACGGTAGTCTACACACATGCGCATACTATCGTCGTTTTTCTTCACTAATAGGATAGGAGAAGCCCATGGTGAAGAATTGGGTTGTATAAACCCTCTGCTAAGGTAGTTAGCAAGCTGATGTTCCACCTCAGCATCTTCAGAGTAACTCATACGGTACGGTCGTTTACTGATAGGTTAAGAGCCTGCAAACCACGTCGATGCTATGTTGCACCGATCGTGTCAGCCATAACCCTCATGGCAAATCATTAGGAAAAACATCGTGAAATTCCTTAATAATTTCTGTAACTCACTAGCATGCGGCGTTGAGAAATGTTCAATAGATTCAATGTTAGAAAGAAAATGAGACAATGAGTAACACAAAAAAACTTGATCTATTTTGTTATTGGAAACGAGCTACATAAGCTCAGCTGTACATATCAATGGTGAAGAAGATACATGTCCTTCTCTCCTAACGACAACATATGTGTGCCATGGGATTCGAACATCAAGCTATTGTGGTCATAGCTATGCTTCAATGATGGTCCTAGGCTATGAAACCACTCCCTACCAAGGACCGTGTCTGCCCTCTCCATGTTTATAACTTGAAAATCCAAGGATGTGGAGTAACCTTGTACTTCCAACGGAACAGTTCGGACTTGAGTATCCCAGATTTTAGTATCATGTCCATTCATCATTGCTATCTTGTAGTGGTGGGTACTCGGAGTTTGAGGCAATTTGAGTTTTTTCACCAATCCGTAATTGATGCCCTTGTTGAGTAGCACCATCATCTACCAAGATGCACACCTTGTGTCCTTGTAGAGATTGCTGGGATTAAAGCCCAAGTGGCCTCTTATGCGGATATGGCCGGCCGCCCGCCTAACTCACTTACCTCTAACTCTTTGTATATACTAACTTATACTTTGTGAATACTAAGGAATTGGGAGATAACCCTTCTAACAGTTCTCTGCGTACTGTACTGTGTAAGCTCACTGTGTGTGTGTGTGTGAGAGAGTCGACCCACGCTCCGCTGCACGACTTCAATTGGTATCAGAGCCTTGGTTTAGTGCGGTTTTGCGCAATCACGCGCGCGCGCACTTTTCCAGCAGATTCTGGATCCGGAGTTCGAAAATTCACACTCGGCGTTCCGGGAGCGTTTCCAGTAGGCGACCTGGGGTTTTACCCCCCTTTCGAAGCCGTTTCTGCCCTCAGAATTTTGTTCTGAGCACTACAGCAGAAGATAGATTTCAGCCGCAAAGAAATCCGTCTTGTGTAGATTGGCAAGCAGGAGGTGGTCGACTTCGACATACATCACTTATTAGTCTTCAGAGCATCATCTATAGACCAGGTACACATATATATCATCAGATATATATATTGCAGTCTGCATTGTTAATTCTTGTGCTTGCCAGGTTCCAGGGGAGGTGTGGCCATACGACGGCTTGACACCACTGGTATGTATTGCAGATTGATGTACTGTGATTGTGGGTCTGCTAGTTGTGAGTCACGCTAGCAGACAGACCGCCACAGTGGTCATAGGACAGTGATTGGTCTATTATAGGATGTATGCTAGTTCTGGGCAGTTTGCTGAGCCATCTGAGAGGGTCATGTGTGAGGTTTTTTGAAGCCAAGCACTGGGGGATGGGTTACCCAGTGTGAGGTGGATTAGGTTGCTGGAGTTCCCCTCTACACGCATCCTCTTCGGCGCCTTTTATCCCTTAGGATGTATGATTTTGTGTAGACACTGGATTGCATCTTATGCGTCAGGCCGTTGAGGCATTGCTCAGGGTTCAGTCTTGAGACAGATACAGGTTCTGTCATCGCCCAGAGAGGAAACAGTGTATGCTTACAGGACAGCATATTACAGGGATTTTTTAGATTTGTCACTGGTCAGCTATTTATGATTGTTTCTTGAGCTATCTTTTGGTTCCCAGAGCTCAGTTTACAAGGGAGACTCTGTCAAAAATTTTCAAAAATACTGACAGTTCTTGAGGAGAGGTGTTCAGCTTGTTGATTACAGCTTGTTGATTACAGCTTGTTTACTGTGTACAGAGGCCAGTTTACAGGGGAAACTCTGCCGGATTTTTCTCAGGAGTAAACAGTTTGGCAGATATGGCATCTTCTCAAAGTGAGACTCTTTACAACATAAAGAAGCTGGATGGCACAAACTTTCCATTCTGGAAGAAGCAGATTTGGCAGGTTTTGGTGCAGAAAAAACAAGTGAAGCCACTGAAGCTCAAAGGGGAGAGACCAGAATTTATGGCTGAAGATGAGTGGGAAGAGCTTGACGAGTTAGCTTGTTCCACAATCATGCTGACACTGGCAGAAAATGTTTACTTCAACGTAGCAGAAGAGACTACAGCGTATGGCGTATGGCAAAAGCTATGTGATATGTACGAGAAACAAAGTGTTGCTTCTCAGATTTACTGGCTCAAGAAATTGGTGGATTTGAAGATGAAGGAAGGGACAGCCATGTCAAATCATCTGAATGAATTTCACTCAATTTTCAGCCAGTTAACAGCACAGGAGATAGTCTTTCCAGATTCAATGAAGGCTATGTTTCTCTTAATCACTTTGCCAGACAGTTGGGATACTTTTCATACATCGTTAAGTAATTCTGTCGCGCCAGAAGGTCTTACAAGTGCCAATGTAGAAGGCAGCTTGCTCACAGAGGAAGTGAACAGGAAGAACATTGACAAAGGCAAAGGCAATAGTGCTTTGGTCGTTCGAGGGAGACAACAGTTTAAAGAGAAGAAGGGTAAGAAGGCACAAAACCGAAGTAAGTCTCGTGATTCGAAGTCAAAGGATGACATAGAATGCTACCATTGTGGCAAGAAGGGCCACATGAAGCGAGACTGTACGAAGTGGAAACAAGAAAAAGGAAAAACAAAGAGTTCTGAGCAAGATGAAAAGAAGAGTTCAGTGAAGATTGAAGAGGTAAATGTCACAGGATCTGGTTCAGACAGTGATTCTGGTATAGCAACTGGTGACATCTTCCTTACAAGCAATCTTGATTCTGTTTTCTTGACTGCAGAGGATGGACATGCTATGAGTGATTGGATTATCGACTCAGGGGCATCTTTACATGTTTCTCCGCACAAAGAGTGGTTTACATCATATGTGGCTACTAAAGATTATGTCAGACTTGGCAATGAGCAGGTTTGTGACATACTTGGAGTGGGAGATGTGCAGTTGAAGTTTCAGAATGGCTCTTCTTTATGGCTCAAGAATGTCAGACATGTTCCAGTAATCCGAAAGAGCTTGATTAGTACAGGGAAGTTGGATGATGCGGGTTATGTGACAGTTTTTGGGAACAGCGCTTGGAAGATCTCCAAAGGTTCGATGACTGTAGCACATGGCAGAAAGTCAGGAATTCTGTACACTTTACATGTTTCAGAGGTTAAAAACCATGTAATTAATGTGATTGAGCAGCCAAGTGTGTCACTGTGGCATCGTAGGTTGGGACATATGTCAAAAAGAGGAATGGAAATACTTTCTCATTATGGTTATTTGCCTGGCTTTTCATTTCAAGATTTCAAGTTTTGTGAGCATTGTGTTTATGTTAAGCAAACACAAGAACCGCACAGATCAAAGAGGAATCGTAGGGACGAACGGTTAGCTCTTGTACACAGTGATCTATGCGGACCAATCCCTAGTTTGTCACTAGGTGGAGCAACGTACTTTTGTACATTCATAGATGACTATTCTCGCAAAGTATGGGTTTACTTCTTGAAGCACAAGGATGAGGTGCTCAAGGTCTTTAAGACATTCTTGCAGCTGGTGGAGAATCAGAGTGGTCAGAAGCTGAAGTGCTTGAGAACTGACAATGGTGGAGAGTACGTTTCCAAAGCTTTTCAAGACTTTTGTGAAGCAAAAGAGATTAAGCGGGAACTTACTGCACCATATAATCCTTCACAGAATGGGGTTGCAGAACGTATGAATAGGACCATACAAGAGAAGGTCAGAAGCATGTTGTCAAATGCTGAGTTGCCTGATGGATTTTGGGCGGAAGCAGTGGCTACAGCAGTCCATTTGATCAACAGGTCTCCTAGTAGGGTTCTGGATAAGAGTGCAGTGGTCGAGATGCTATGGATAGGCAAGGCACCTTCGTATAAGCATCTCAGAGTCTTTGGTTGTGAAGCTTATAGCCATATTCCTAAGGAGTTCAGAAATAAGTTAGAACCAAAGAGCAAGAAGTGTATATTTCTTGGCTACGGAGAATCGGGCAAGATGGGTTACCGGCTTTGGGATCCTGAGTCTAGAAAGCTTATTTGTAGCAATGATGTGCATTTCAATGAAGCCAAGTTTCACGCTAAGCCAGAGAAGACAGAGGAGATCAGAAGAGTTGTCTTCAGGGAAGATGGACCTAGTGCTAGCACATCAAGACAGCATGGTCAGGCTCAGGAACAGCCTATAGTGGCTAGAGAGGCAGAATCAGTTGTGGTGAGACGTTCTGAGCGTGTCTCCAAACCACCTGATCGTTATGTGCCATCTCTAAATTATGTCATGCTCACAGATTGCGGAGAACCATCTTGTTACAAGGAAGCATTACAAGTGGTTGACTCGAAAAAATGGCAGTTGGCCATGCAGTCAGAGATGACAGCTCTGCATAAAAACCAGACATGGAAGTTGGTTAAATTACCACAGGGCAAAAAGGCTCTACCTTGTAAATGGGTTTACAGGTATAAGATCACCGCTCATGATAGTCAGCCAAAGTATAAAGCAAGGCTTGTTGCCAAGGGCTTTAAGCAAGAACAAGGCATTGACTTTGATGAAGTCTTCTCTCCAGTGGTCAAGATGACTACATTGAGATGCTTTCTTGCATTGGTTGCTATATTGGATTTGGTGTTGCACCAAATGGATGTCAAGACAGCGTTCTTGCATGGTGATTTAGATGTGGAAATTTACATGCAGCAGCCAGAAGGGTTTGTTGAGAAAGGCATGGAACATTTGGTATGCCAGTTGTTAAAGAGTCTTTATGGCTTAAAACAATCACCGAGGGCATGGTACCATAAGTTCCACCAGTTTATGCTTTCTCAAGGCTACAAACGTAGTGAGTTCGATCACTGTCTATATACAAAGAAGGCTAAGGATGGCAGTTGGCTGATCCTTATTTTGTATGTGGATGACATGTTGATTGCTGGCAAACACTTGGAAGAAATTTCAGCTTTGAAGTCAAAGATGGCAAAATCGTTTGACATGAAAGACATGGGTGAGGCAAGTCATATACTTGGTATGCGCATTGAGAGAGACAGATCAAAGAAGTTGATTTGGTTATCTCAAACAGAGTATATTGACATGGTTTTGCAACGTTTCAATATGGAGAAGGGAAAGGCATTGAGTGTTCCATTGCCACCATATGTGAAACTTAGCAAACAAGATTGTCCTGTGTCTGAGGAAGAAAAGGCTGAAATGGATAAGATTCCATATGCGTCTGCAGTGGGTAGTTTGATGTATGCAATGATTGCTACACGTCCGGATATTGCATTTGCAGTGGGAGTGGTTAGCAGATATATGTCAAATCCCGGCAAGAAACATTGGGAGGCAGTGAAAGGTATCATGAGATACTTAAAACATACAAAGAGTATGCACATATGCTATGGTAGTCAGGATTTGAGTGTCAGAGGATACACTGACTCAGATTATGCAGGAGACTTGGATAAGAGGAGATCTACATCAGGCTATGTCTTTACATTGGCTGGAGGTGCCATATCATGGCGATCTCGATTACAAGATTGTGTTACGCAGTCTACTACAGAAGCTGAGTATGTTGCAGCAAATGAGGCATGCAAAGAAGCTATTTGGCTTGGTAGATTGGTTGCAGACTTGGGAATCAATGCAGATATGCCAGAGTTATATTGTGATAGTCAAAGTGCTATACAATTGGCAAAGAATCCAGTGTTCCATTCGAAGACTAAGCATATTGATGTGAAATATCACTTCATTAGGGAAGTACTTGAAGACAAGCAAATACAACTGTTGAAGATCCACACCAAGGACAATCCTGCTGATCTACTCACAAAGGGACTTCCAGGAGAGGGCTTTGTGCATTGTCGTGAGTTATTGGGCATTGGATAGATGGCAGCCATGTAAATCTTTGTACATTTATGTTCATAGATTTATAGTTACTTAAAGTGCCACATTGGACTTTAAGTGGGAGGTTGTTGGGATTAAAGCCCAAGTGGCCTCTTATGCGGATATGGCCGGCCGCCCGCCTAACTCACTTACCTCTAACTCTTTGTATATACTAACTTATACTTTGTGAATACTAAGGAATTGGGAGATAACCCTTCTAACAGTTCTCTGTGTACTGTACTGTGTAAGCTCACTATGTGTGTGTGTGTGAGAGAGTCGACCCACGCTCCGCTGCATGACTTCAGAGATCCGTGCATACGTACTAACTCATGTGGTCCAAAGGTCTATTACCACATGGAATCTCTAAGACAACATTCATGCACCACCTCGGTGTGTGTTACTTCCATTGTAGAGAATTGTGTGGAAGACTCAAGAAGAAGTAGTTGCACCGTGTGCACTTTTTTCTCCTTGCCATGGGCAACAGATTTTTCCTTGGGACAATCCTTTTTGCCATGACCGCTTCCTAAACATTGAAAACATAATTTCTCTTTCTTAGCTTTATCAAAGTCCTCAGGAGAGAGAGGACCAGTGGACCCCTTGGATTTTTTAGATGCTTCTGAATTGGATACTATAAATTTCCTTTTATTGTGCCCATACTGTGTGCGTGTATTACCATGTGTATTAGTAGACACGTGAGTATTATGTGCTTTCTTTTCATTTGGATCATCGTGAATATGTGCTTTCACTATGGCTTCCTCAAGTGTTTTAGGGTCTTGGGTCTCGACATGCTTCTTAAGCTCTGGTGTTAGACTACGTATAAATCCCCATACTTGCTGAAAGTTATCTAGTCCTTCCAACTTGAGGATAACATCCCGATAGTGAGATATATATTCAAGTAGTGATGGATATTGGCCCATAGAACACATGTCCCAAGCCGTACAATTCCAATCGGCCTCATTTGAAGGCAAAAATTATTTATGAAACATAGCTTCAAAAGCTGCCCAACTTTGTGGTATGATATTCTTCTCTTTGAGAGACATCCACCATTTGTAGGCCTTGCCTTCCAGAGTTAGGCTTGTTTGCAGTGCTTTGACTGCGTCCGGAGTTTGTCGTAAGGCGTGAATTCTCGTATGATGCCGTAGAGCCCACAAGGGTGTAGTTTGATGCAGGTCACCGACATGCGGCTTCTCCTCACAAGGGATGTTGCCCACGCCTTGGGCCCTGTCGTCCTCCTCACAGGGAGTGAGCTCCACGCCCCCTTGACCCTGACATGCAAAAAATCATGAAAAATTGTGTGGCTCCCCTCCTCCACGGCTGTGCCTTCCCAAAAAAGAACCTTGCTCTTGATACCAATGTTAGACAAGGGGAGCTAGACCCTAGGAGTCCACCTCCCAACCACCCACTATATAGAATGGCTCCTAGCCCTTTGTCCTAGTTGGACTCCCTTTCCACACTGCCTAGCCCGGACTTGCCGTTGTCCTGACAATGGCGAACACATTCTTATAGACCAAGGCAATGCCAAGTAGCATACATATCTACCAAAGAATCGGTAAGCACCGCTAGTCCAAACAAAAAAGTATTTATATCACCACCATAGAAATGATATAGCTTAGCTCTTTAAGCACACATCATATCGGCACAAATATTGACCAAAAGCTTCACCAAGCACAATCGTCAAGGTGAAGCATGGATAACTACAATGGAGGAATGCCTTCAAGCTCCATATTTGGTCTTCCTTGCCACAATAATCGCAATATGCTCTCCAAACACTTTTTTCACGAAAAAAACTTATCCCATGGCTCTCTCTTGGCATACTCTATGACCCAAAGTACTTTGAAACTTGATCTGCTTCTCAAAGTATGCCACCTTTGATATACATTTTGTCTACTGCCATGCCGAGCATATCTTCCCAATAACAATGATTCCACCTGAGGAATGATAATGATAATACCTAAAATCTTGTGTTTTGTCAAAACTTTACCTCGTGGACGTGGAGCATCACGACATCCACCCCCTCTTGAACATGCACATAACCTTATCCTCCAAGGTAACGATGCCAGACGTCCTTGCAGATGCTCCAAGTCTTCCTTTGTTGCTGTCAACTCCTCGTCTTTCTTTGTTGTCGTCAACTCTGCCTCTCGGCCTCCTTATTTTGCAATTGACAACGCTCCCTGTCTCCTTGCGCGCCTCGGACTCGCCCGCAGTTCCTGCTTATTGGCCGCCTCAACTGCCACCGCTCCTCCACTCGCTCTCCTCTTTTCTTTCCTCGGTCGCCGACCCTACAAAATCCTTTTTCCTTCGTCTCCTTAGCATTGAATCTCCTCTTTAGCCTTCTCTGCAACCATCACTTCTCCCATTCAACTCGGCGGGGCTCCCCTTTGGTATCCTCCCATTGCGCTGCTATCCTTTTTTAAGACAACCCAGACTCCCCTATAGGCTACTCCAATTTCCTCCTCTGCAACGCCCTCGTCAAACCCTGCGACAACTCATTCTTGTATTTCTGCTCTTGGTGCTCTTTAGCTCCGGTTGCAACTCCTGGTGGCGGCAGATCTCCTTTTGCCTGCCTGTCGTCCCTTAGCTGCCAGTGCGTTTCGATTCCTTCTCGCTCACAGAGCTCTCCTTTTTTGTAGACCATCTCCACATGCTTTTACAATCTTGCTTTTTATTTCCTTTTTAACTTCTTATTAATACCTTGCTTTTCCCAGTGGCCATACACACACACACACCTCATGGCCTTGCTTTCAAACTTCTGCCATATTTGGCATACACCAAAACCAAGGCAATATTGAACACATTCTTATCGAACAAGGCAATGCCAAAGTAGCATACATATCTACCAAAGAATCGGTAAACACCACTAGTCCAAACAAGAAAGTATTTATATCACCACCATAGCCTTGATCTAGCTTAGCTTTTAAAGCACACGTCATTCGGCACAAATATCAACCAAAGCTTCACCAAGCACAATCGTGAAGGTGAAAGCATAGATGGGTTATAGAATTGATATTTTATTATCTATTGCAGCCGACAGGTGGCAAAAGCATCAGCAGATAATGGATTATGCAGAAGGATGTTACATTTTATGTACATTTGATTATTCAAGTGATCTTTATGAACTTTGGCCAATTACGTCCGGCCGGCCAGTTTGTACTCATTTTGGGCATTCAAGAAATCTATAAATAAATACGTGCAAGAGGGAAATGCTCACTCTTGCACGGGGGGAGATTGCACCCAGTATCGCCTTATTCTTCTCTCCTCTCCTCTCTGCTCTCTCGCCGTGCTAGACGTAGCACTCCGCTCTAGGAGGTGCGTCTACACGTGCTATCTTGCTCTCTCCCACTCTCTGTCTCTCTCTTATTGTGTACGGCTCAGAGTATGTGCAAAGATGGTTGCTAGGTATACCGTTTTGTCGATTTATGGCTTGCAATATGTTGATTCTCTATTTTGTAGGGCCACTACGCTCCCGTTTGTAGCAGTGGTATCAGAGCGCAAGGCTACGCTCTTGGTAACAATTAGTCAAAGAGATCCAAATTTTCTTCAATTGGCATATGAGCAAGGATATGCATGACTATGCACCAGAGGTAAGTGCTCTTACATAATTCTTGTTTTCTTTGGATTTATCAAAATTTATCGTTTTCCTCTTTAATATTGATTGTTTCTTGCAAATATTTGGATATTTGAAGTTAATCCTTCATTAATTTGTAATTAGCAAAAAAGATCTGAATAGGATATAGAAATCATGATATTTTAAAAAGCCTAAATGTTGCTAATAACGCAATTAGCACTGGGTAAAACATTGGTATAGCTTGATAATTATGCACACGAGATTAAACATGACAAAGGGTGTGTATAATATAAGAAGTAGAAATTGATTATATCGAAGCAGATCTTGCTTCACAGAAACCCATCATACAAAAAGAAGAAGAAGAAGGAAAATATAATTTTCTTGCCAAATTTTTTTGTGAACTAGAAGAAAGAAAAGGGAACAGTGTCGATGAAGCTTGTGCAATAGCGCCTAGCTTGTACAAGAGGCAGCGACATCTTGGGGGATCAAGAAAGACGTCAATTCATTGGAGACACGGAACTAGCAATTCTACATTCAAAGCTATGAGAGCTTGCATAGCCAGCACCACTTGCCGCTTGACCACGTCTAGTGATTTGACCATGTCTAATGACTGATAACAGTTGTGAAGGGGTGCGTTAGCTAAATCCTTTTCCGCAACTGGCAGCGCCCACCTTTCTTTTTATTGCACAACCCATTCGCCTCCCCTGCTTTGTTTTCTCTACTTATGTCTCACAACAATATTAGAGCCACACAGACCTACCAATTTTGACGGCTTCGAGTGAGTGTGCGGTGCATGGCTGCTCGTTCAACCCACCATACTGCAAAGGGCACCAAAAGCTGTCTCCTAGCCTCACGGTCCTACGCACCAGCTGTCACTCTACCCACCCTTTGCTACCCGACTCTCCACCTCTGGCTCATACATGCAACACTACCTACCCTTAGGTACCCTCATCTGTCACGCTCTCTCCCCGACGACTGTCCAAGCCTCTACAAAAATCTCTCTCTCTCTCTCTCTCTCTCTCTCTCTCTCTCTCTCTCTCTCTCTCTCTCTCTCTCTCTCTCTCTCTCTCTCTCTCTCTCTCTCTCTCTCTCTCTCTCTCTCTCTCTCTCTCGGCCACCTACGACCACAGGCTGCACGAGCACCTCTCACTCTCCCATTTTGATCTCACTTAACAAGTGACTTTATTTGCTATGGTTTGCCAACCCACACAACCACAGAAGCAGTCGTCTCTCTGCACTCCCACTACCACTCTCTTTCACATATTTCTGAGTCCTCTAGCTCTCTCTCAATGACGAACACACATACATAGTCTATCTCTCCGTTCCTATCTACCAGCCCACCCTCGTCCTTCCCTATCGCAATTCACCTCTTTCTCTGTCCTCGTTCTCAAGCCATGCATGCAGGGACAACATGAACCTCCACTCGGGCGCTTAAAGAAAGAGCGGGGACTCGCGCAAAATCGGCTTCACACTCCGGCTGCTTTCCCACCCCTTTTCCCAGCATGCACGCATGCATTGGCTACTGCCGTAATCCTTCCACTCACTCTAGCCGCCATGCAGTCCTCTTGAAGTTTCCAGCTGCGCGATCTTTCTTTTTCTCTCCCTCTCTCATCGAACTGCAGCCCAACCACTTGGAATACATGAGATCTACCAACCATAACCAGACGACTCTACTTCGGACGTCCTCATCCTCAGGGGACACCAGCCGCCATGCAACAACCCAAACTGGCGTCATTCCCCAGCCGTCAATTTGTTTTCTCTCACCCGTAGACTACGGAACACTCACTTGACACCCACCAATCACTTCCTCACCTAAAAGAGCCACCCACTGTCAAGCACAATACTCTCGACTACCTGCACCAACTCACACCACCCAAAAAACCCACTTCTCCTCTTAATTAGTGGTGCTTCATCTGCACGTCAACAGTTGGGTAGACCACCTTGCCATAGTCATGCCATGTTTTTATCTTTTGGCCTCTTCCTAAGGCCTAAGCCTGCCACAGCCACCTTCGTCGCTGCAGATACTTGCGAGTATATGTGTCGTTCAGTGCCAACAGCAACACTAATATAATCTGCAGCCCGCCTTGAGGATGCGGCTCATTCTCTCATCCAAAGAACAGGCCACTTGTTCGAATCTTCTTGGCTTTAAACGGTGTGGCTTTCAATGGTGTGGAATCTCAAAATATCTGAAGAAGGTTGAGCAGGCGTTCCATGGTACTAATTGCAAGTTTGAGGACTTTACTTATGATGCCCACAAAGGTGCCAAGGATTTTGATCACGGGTTTAGGGTTTCACAACGTGCAAAAAAAACACTCGCATAGGTTGACAACGTTCTCATGGAAGAAGAAGCGCTACCGGCCGGTGGATGTGGGTCGCTAATGGTAGCGACATGCTACTCATTGCGATGGTGTGATAGCTGATACGGAGAGGTGAGCTAATGAGAATCAAGTTGCTCCACAAGACCACGACCAAATTCAGCAAGACGTACGGGTCTATAAGGTTCCTGATGCTAGGGTTCCTTCCCACCCTTGTGGTTTCAGACATCACCTCTGCCAAAGCTTGTCTGAGCGACGCAAATGGAAAAATCTTCTGTAACCTACGATCCTCAGAGGTCATGCCCTGAGTCACACACCATACTATCCTATGTGTTCTCCATTGTGTGAAGACTAGCTTTTCTCATAAGGTACTTCATATAATAACTTGTATTCACTTATGTTTCTCTATCGGCATAATCAACACGGACTATCAGTGTGATCAATTTTATTTTATTCACATGAAAATATTAATTGGAAGGATGTTACATTTTATGTATATTTGATTATTCAAGTGCTCTTTATGAACTTTGGCCAATTATGTCTGGCAGGCAAGTTTGTACTCATTTTGGGTATTCAAGAAATCTTTAAATAAATACGTGCAAGAGGGAAATGCTCACTCTTGCACGGGGGGAGATTGCACCCACTGTCGCCTTATTCTTCTCTCCTCTCCTCTCTGCTCTCTCGCCGTGCGAGACGTAGCACTCCGCTCTAGGAGGTGCGTCTGCACGTGCTATCTTGCTCTCTCCCACTCTCTGTCTCTCTCTTATTGTGTATAGCTCAGAGTATGTGCAAAGATGGGTGCACTATTGAGAAGGCCTGATAGGCTTGAGGAATTATCATCTTTTGCATGTCTAAAACGTGTGGGGGCCATCATATATGGGTGCAATATTGAAGACACCCCCCACTACTTGGCCAATTTAGCATATAAGTATATGGTATCACTTGCAGGCAGTACTAGCCCCCACAGAAACTTCTTCTGGTTCTACCTATTTGGGACGTGGCTCCACTCTGCCACCTCCTTTCACATGCATAGCCATGGATTTTAAAGAAGTAATGTTTTCAAACTTGGTGCAAACGGACACATACTACCTACAAGTGCTCATGCATGATAGAAATATTCTTGGTTTCACTGAAAAGCTATTGTTCCTTTTTTCTACATTTAGCATAACCCAGTAGCCATGAAGAACTCGGCTCAGGTTCTAGCTTCTTACTATATGGATTTTAATTTGCATAGTGTTTATGAGTGACATCTATAACATGTGGGCTTGTTTTGTGACATTTGTCTTCCACCCACTGACTAACATGATTTTCGTTTTGGTTATGTGGTGATAGATATAGAGGAAACCCTTACCCTAAATGCTTTTGCAAAGTGATATCTCTATGGTTTTTTGATGACATACCTCTTTATCATGATCAATAATTGAAGCTTTTTCTTTCCTAAAGCAAAAATGGTGTTCTACTTTTCCCATGTATTGTCTATATGAAGAGCCTTGGTCTCTTGTAACCTACACACACACACACACACACACACACACACACACACACACATTTTCACATATATTTAAATACACATGTCAACTGCGATAGCATTTAAGGATCAAAAGTAATCAAGTAATCACACAATAAACTAAAACTCTTTTGAAATAACCTTGCACTAGTGGCTATGAATTTGCATCTTTTACTCCACCTACGTCCCTCATAATCTCTCTTTTGTGTGTTAACGCAAGATCGTTGTATTTCTTTTACTCTAGATTTGAAATCTAGGGCATGAGTGAGAGAGACAGACACATTAAATGAAATCTTGGCCAAAGTTAGAGCCATTACCACTAAAAGTGACGGATTTATCTTCTCCAACAACAAACCACCTTCGGCAACCTCTTGTAAAAAAAACCTCTCTTGTCTCTCAAATAAGCTAGCTACGACTAGCATACCTTGTAAAAACCCCATTCCTCTACCATCCTTTCCCCTTCATCTCTCTCTTTCCCTACTATTTTCTCTCTGTGGAATTCTATCATAAGCATCATTGCATCAGACATGGCTGACCCACGGTCACTTGGGGGGGGTCACCTTATGTAAAACCTATATATCACGTGCATTCAAGGATTATTTATAAAATCCCTTATTTGTGAATTTTTCTTCAATAAAAGGGACCCTTTTCTCGTTCAATCTCTAAATTAAAAAAAAAACATTTTCTTAACACCCTTCTGTATGTGAAAATCTAGAATAAAATAATCCCTATTTTGGTAATCCACATGATAGGCATTTTTTATTGTAGTGACCCCCCCGAGCACGGTCACATGGTGTAGGTCACGTACCAATAAAATATAGGAAAATTTCCACCAAACTTTACTATATAAGAAGGGGTCTCTATCACCAAGGACACAACGCTCTCACCAAAGCACACGCTCTAAGTTATTAGAGTTATGAGCATTTTGAAGCGTAGACACCATGCCTCCAGACTTCTAATATAGCTAGAAGTGATGGTCCATCTAGAAGGGCATTGGCAGACACCATCACACCACAAGGGTAAGGAGGTTATGGACACATAACCTACTCATCAACACACATCTCACCTCCATCATCATCAATCACCATGCCTTGATGCAATTCAAAGTGGAGGATTCGATATTCAACAAGAGTGAAGGTTACCCTCACGCTATTCCTAGACATCATCTCCACCTATCAACCGAGACACCCATGGTCTCCTCCTTCCTCTCTTGTCTCTCTCTATCCATTATATCTCTCCCCCACAAATAATCTACTCTTTTTGCTATGTCATTCTTTCTATTGTGCTGGATTTGTGAGTATGTCACATAGTTGTTTATTTGTTTTTCTTTGTATGTAGAGGTGTGAGGATTCACCACCTCATGTTTTTTTTTTCTTCTGATTTGCATGTATCGGTGTGCGGGTTTTCCACCTCTCATGTGAACAATAGTCCATGCACCTACATTCACAACTTGCACTATATATCTCTGCATGTTTCTCTGCCACCTCGTACCACAATTCATAACATGTTTAGCTGTGTGACATGGTGCATGGTGTGCTGTATAGTATTGTCATTGCGTCCTAGCCGCATTTCAAGCTAGCCTGTGCCCCTATTGTTTGCCTTTCATGAGTATGCTGTCATGCGTTAGCCCTTGTGTTGAGGCCACCGGTTCTATCTCAAAAAGACACCTCTCATTTGGTGCCACCAGTGGACGGATCTTGAAACCTTCACTTTACAAGACTGGCATGTTTACCTCTCTTCATGGATGAGTGGCTTCTTGAATTATCCAAGTGGACCACCGAGGAGGAGGAGCTTTAAGAATGTTGAAGCAATTCATCAAGAAACTCTTGCTAGGATGCTGTTTTGTTACTCAAACTATTTACATTTCTCATACCCGCAAGCATTAATCAAGGCACAAGCTGCATCATGCTCACATTGTTGCCAAAAGTCACACCTGCGACATGAGTGCAACACAAAGTGAAGAAAAAGCCATCATTTTCTCCCTCGACATCCGCACGGGAATTCTTACTTTGGTAGGCTTTCAAGTAGCACCAAGATTCTCTATACCTATACCCCCATTTTTGCCACCTATTCCACTTATGCCCACAACAAGACTTTGCAACTTGAGGAATCTACTACAAATTCATGGTCCCTCCCTCTCCCTTGCACCAAAAGATTCAAGGGTGTTCCAATGCCAAAAATGACCGCTTCTTCAAAACAAAAGGGTAAATCTTCTGAAGTCTTTTTATACCTCACTCTCGTCTCATGAGCAAGGAACTAGAGACAATAGCATGGATTCTACGTCTTCTATCGAGTGAAGTAGCGGAGCTTGTCATCAACAAGGTCTGTGACAGGGGATTTTCTTGGCAGAAAGGAAAGACCCTCCACCTTCTAGGAGTGTTACTTGTTGATCAAGGCTATGATGACGACTTTACAACTTTCTACGTATCAATCAAACTTGTACTAATAAAAGTGATAAGACTCACCATCTACCTCATCACACCTATGTATGCACTTGATGGAACTCTATTTTGCACGAACGTGTACTTGCTCTCAGAGAGAGAGCTCAAGATTTTCCAAGAGATTGCTAGAGGGGCAGTCCTAGAGCTAGAAGACAAAGAAAACCTTGTCCTGTGGTACTACAAATTTGACCTCAATTATGAAGAGCTCTACACCTCCAACTATAACCTCCCACCACAAAGGAGAGAGCCTTTCCGCATTATCATGTGATGGATCCAGTGCATCAACCTTTTGCAAGGGACTAAACTTATGCACTACAACAAATTCAATCAATCAAGGTAATCTTGGACCGCAAGATGTTTTATCAACATCTCATTACAACCATGTTTGGTAGAGGACGTCTGCAAGAGATAAAGACATATTCTCTACCCTTTATCCTCCCTATGATTAACCATGAAGTATCTTTTGATGTAGTTATTTTCATCCTTGTATTGTATGTTTTCCATCTACCAAGTACCCATGTATTGAATCTAAAAAATATAAAAAATATAAGTCTAGTTAATTTTCTCTCTCACAATGGCAAGTGTAGGGATTCCAACCTGTATTGGTAAGGTGGGTGAGGATGCTGGAGACTTTCTAGACAACTTGGAAATAACCTTTGCTATCTGTGAGGGAGATGATGATGATTAATGCTTGTGAAATTTCCCATTTCTAATGAAGGTGGAGGCAAGGTCATGGTACAATGCCTTGGCACAAGAAACCAAGGAACGGTGGAACTTATTAAGAGCAGACTTTGTCAAGCGTTTTGGAGAGGGCACATCATCAAAGAAGCTATATCAATTGTTGATGGAGTTGAAGCAAGGGATCATGCTAGAGTATGCATCATACAAGTCAAAGTTTGTAGATCTATGGGGGCAATGGGTTGCATCGTAGAGGATGAGGGAACACTTGATTTCCTAAAGAAGGATCGGTTTGTGGCTGGGTTATGTCCAACTCTTAAAAAGAAGGTGAAGGGAAGGTTTTGTGCTACGTATGAACTAGCAATTGAAGTGGCATGCCTTAAAGACAAGAAGTTGCACCTACAAGCCGGAAATGACAATAAAGAGGAAGCCGTTAGGACCCGACCACCTCTAGCACCACCTACAATAGCCGCCCAGAGGAGTCAACCATAAGAACCAATTGAAGATCAACAAGACCTGCTTAATAGAATCACCATGCATTTTGAGAATCTCTCAGTCCATTTGGTGTAGCAAGTGTATGCACACAATTGGAACCAAGATTAAGGGATAGGACAACAAAGCCTAAACCAAGAATACCACTACTACAATTGTGGAGGAGACGATCGTGGTATGTATTATTGCCCACTCACAAGGAGGCTAAATTTCAATAGAGGAGCAAGGAAAAACCAAGTTTCACCACCAAGATCAATACTACCATCACCTAGAGCACCACAAAAATCACCACAAGTGCAGATTCTACAACCACACCCACCACCACCACCACCACAACCTCTCATTCCACCCTTACCTTCACAACCAACCGGAAACCAAGCAGTGAGTGTTATCAACCTTGAAGGTAAAAGAAAGGTGAAAGTGGAAGAACATATCAAAGGAGTGGCAAAAGGTAAGATCAAGATAGAAGGGGTAGATGTCATGGGGGTAAAGAGTCCTAGGCATGGTGAATCTTCCCAAAAGGAAGAAAAGATGAAATCCAAGGGGGAATCTAGAAAAAAGACGTCCAAGTCACGATGTAAAATTGACATTTGTAGATTTCTCTTTGAGTGAATGTTCTAAACCGTATGATTTGGCTCAAACTTTCTCTATGCAGGGCCCAAAGATCACTTGGCCTCAGCTACTTCACCTTGCACCTAGGGTGAGGAGACAACGGACAAGGATGGTTAGCACAAGAGGAAGAAAGCCAAAGATAGCTAGGGCTATCTCTGGGAGGAACCTAGAGGATAGACTACCGATGATGGATGCTCACATCAAAGGGAAACACATCTCCAATATCTACATTGATGGTGGCACACAAATATGCATCATGAGTGGAAAAATGATGCACTGTTTAGGCTTAGAAGTGAGAAGGCCGGCACAATGCCAAGCCAAAGTGGCAAATAATGTAAAAGTTCAATGTGTTGGCATTTTCAATGCAGTTAGGGTAAAGGTGTTCAACACCAAGGTGATTGTGGACATCTTTGTCATGCCACATAAAGGGGAGGGATATCCTCTCATTCTAGGGAAGCCTTGGATTATGGCTATGAAAGATAAACAAGACTGGACATCGGTATAATGCAGATGAAGGATGCAAAAGGGAAGCCAATCGTTTACGATATGAAAATAGGTCAACGATGAGACATGGATCTGGAAACCTCCGAGGATGAGTTTTCTAGTGACTCTTCAACCACTTCACATGCAGAGTCAACGATGACCAAAGAAATAAACAATAGCATTGAGGTGATGGGCATCATTCTCAAGGACCATAAGAAGATGAAGTAACTTGATGCATCATCATCAAACCAAGGGGAGCCACCAGGTATACAACCTTTGGTAGAAGCAAGTAAACTACATTGAATGCTCTCTAGTGAGCTGTGTGGGAAGGAGTGTGAATATTATATTTTAATGCTAAGTAATTTTACCACATTGTCCATTGATGAATTTGATAAAATCATTGGCATCACAGTAGTTCATCATCACATCAAGCTCAAGGAGGGAAGTAAACCTGTAGTGTAGAAGCTCAGACGGATATGAGTAATTCAACAAGAGGTCTTGCTCAAGGAGGTGATGAAATTGTTAGAAGCGGGTTCCATCTATCCTGTTGATGACTCAGAGTGGGTTTCTCGACTAATAGTCACACCAAAGAAGAATGGTAAGTGGAGGGTTTTTGTTGATTACAAGCCCCCTTAATGTAGCCACAATGAGGGACCATTTTCCTCTCCCTATCCAAGATGAAACTCTCAATGAGGTAGCAAGACATGAGCACTACACGATATGTGAAGGCTACTCAAGATACTTCCAAATTAGCATCGCTGAAGAAGATCAAAAGAGGACCACTTTCATCACATCATGGGGATGTTTTGCTTACAGAGCTATGCCTTTTGGTCTCACCAATGCTCCAAGCATTTTTCAGCGCTATGTGACATTTGTTTTTCAGCCATTCTTTGGAGAATCAATCCGTGTTTTTATTGATGAATTTTGTATTTATAACTCCTACTCTTTTCATTTGGAGAAATTTTATGAAGGTCTAGCCAGGTTATAGGCTTCGGCTGTCCAAATCAATGTAGAAAAGTGCCACGTTTGTGAAAGCAAGGTTATTCTTCTTGGCCACGTAATCTCGGCCAAAGGTATTGAAGCTGACCCAAGCAAAGTTCAAGATTTGGTGTCTTTACCATCACTCATCCACTATGACCACGCAATTGGTCTCTTTCCTTCAAAAGGTGAGGTATTTAAGTAGGTTCATTTACCTGCTCTTTCAAATGGTTCTCCCTTTACAACAAGCTACCAATCAATAGATCTTCACTTGGAGTGAAGAAAATGAACAACAGTTCAATGAGGTGAAACAAATTCTAGCCTCACTACCCACCATTGCTCCTCCAATGTGGGATGAGCCATTTTATGTTAATCCTATTGTGGGAAATGACACACCTGGGGCAATATTGATGCAAAAGGATCCTCAAACTTCTGTCATGCGCCCTATCTACTTCTCTAGTTGCATGATGACTCCATCAAAGAAGGGATACACAGCACTGGAGCACATGGTGCTTGCATTAATGTTTGCTGCCACCAAGTTTTGCTCTTATTTATTGTCTAGGCCATTCACAATCTTAAGAATGGAAGAAGTGTTTCCTTATGTGATGCATCACATGGATGTTTCTCCTAGGATATCTAGATGGCTCACTTTAGGCTTATCGCACTTCATTTTGCACATCCATTGGATTCACACCATATCACTTGGTCTATGGTAAGGAGACCATTTTACCCATGGAAGTTCAATTGGCTAGTCTTAGAGTGATAGCTAGGTAGATGGAACACCCTAATACTCATCTCCACAAGCACATTCTAGATCTAGAGAGGCTCCAACTAGACAGAGAAGAGGCTATCAACTACTACACGCAACTTAGGCAAAGCAACGACGCCTCACCTTCAACAAAGGGCTCAAGGATAAAGGTCTCAAAAGAAAGGTATTTTGGTTCTAAGCAATGATAACAAGTTTGACACTAGGAAGGATAAGAACTTCTTACCTAGATGGGAGGGGCCATTCGTCATTAGAAAGTGCTACAACAATGGTAGTTATCAACTAATGGATACAGATGGTAGACTTCACAAAACACGTTGTGAAGGATTTGGGGATGGCCTCTATAACACCTCCATACTCAAAAGATATATGAGGAAAAGTAAAGTAGCTCTCACAAGAGGATAGGATCCAATCTCCACTCACAAACACACTCACCCTTGCATGTACAAAACCCCACCTACACTTGACTAGCTTCCCTCTATACTGTCATAGCCCTAGCTATGATCAATTGCAGTTAAGGAAGTAAAAAAGGCACTAAATTTTGGGAAAACAAACCAAGGAAAACCAAAGAAAATCTCTGCACTTTTGTTCATAAACACCATACCCTCACACCATCTCAGCAGCCCTTGCATATGCAAGAAGGGGCTCCATAGTCGCTCCCAACCATGCTCACAGACCCATCAAAAACCATGCCAATCATGAATTATACAAAAACTCATGATGTTCAGCCACAAAACTCAAAAAAAACCATGGAAAACATGGGGAAACCACCTCCCATTCACAACAATAACAAGGGGCTTTTACTGCCAAACCTGAGTAGTAGGCACACGTTGGAGAGGGGGAATGGGGGAACACGCCCAACACAAACAAAAGGGCCTCTCTATAGCTCAAGGTATTCACAGCACCCCTATCCTCTCGGAAAACACCTTCAAACACACAACTCACACTAGCAGACCCCCGCGTGCTCGATTGCCACTGTTCACACATTCCACAGAAATCCACCACACAAGGCACACCTACTACCACTGCCTGTCTCCACCCTTACACACACACACACACAGCCACTCAATCGCACTCTCTCACTCAAAACACCATCGGTCCAGGGGAGGCACACACTTCCACAGAGCCGGCACCGAGGAGAACCATGAAAGCAGGAGAAAGAGAAGGGGGGAAGGGGAAACAACAGCACGGGAGGCAACTATGGCTAGATTGCACTTCAAAAACATTTATACAGACTCACACCTCCATCACCATGGACATTTACACAAGAAAAATGCAAAGGGCTTTGATAGGCACACTCCTCTGTCCAAAAGCTCCACCACTTTGCAGGCTTCAAAACGGCACAAAAACTAGGCCAAAAAGCCCCTAATTTGATTAATTTTTTACTTTTATAGGGTGGGTCTTCAATTTGGGGAAACTGCTCTTCAATTGGTCCATATGGCACCCATTTTTGGTATCTTTTGGGAGGGGGCACCACCTTATTCCATCTACTCTCTTCTTTTCTTTTTTGCACTTGGGGGGGACATTAGCGATGTCGCTATTGCCCTTGGCATTTTTAAATTTTTTTTCCTTTAATTTTTACCGTCTTTGGGCTTAGCCTTGCACTACTCAATTAGCTTGACTTTGACTTTCCCTCTCTATTCGACTCCTCCAGCCTTCTCTTTGGTCCTTGGCCACCCTTTGTCCGACTTCCATTTTGCTTTGCTTTGGCCACTTGGCGGCCTCCTGGCTCACTCCTCTCCCATCTCTTTGCCGCCATGGGACTCCTCCCCTAGCCTCACAATAGCGATGTCGCTATTGGGTGGGGGAGCTCCCTTTAAAAACTTGGGCCTTTTGGCCGCGGGAATGGCCCTCTCTCGGGTAGCCTTGCCATGTCACCATCGGAGCCACCAAACTGTCACGTGGGAGCCACTGCGCCGCCCCGCCTCGCCAAAAGCCATCGGAATTTCCGGTCTCCACCGCCAAGCGCACGCTCACGCAGCGCCTCCTTGCTCGGCGCCATAGCCAACAGCCAACTCAGCTCCAAGAGGGCTCACCTCCATGTCTTGCAATGGGCTAACGCCCTGGGTTATATACTCCACCTTGCCGGCAACGCATCCCTTAGACCACACATAAGCATCACCCTCAAGCAAGAGAGGAAACATACACAACCATTCTGCTTCACAACAATCAGTCCCTGTTAGTAAACATTGCAGTTGTACCTGTCTCAAGCACCTTCTCGGGTCCTTACCATCTTCACCTATAAAACTTGGAGAAATCATGAAAACAACTTACAAATAGAAGTTTGAGCTTGACTCCAGGGAAAGTATGAACCGGAGAGCCAAAATAGATCCTCTGTGAGGGCACCAAAACATGTGAAGGATTTGGGGATGGCCTCTATAACACCTCCATACTCACAAGATATATGAGTAAAAGTAAAGCACCTATCACAAGAGGATAGGATCCGATCTCCACTCACAAACACACTGACCCTTGCATGCACAAAACCCCGCCTACACTCGCCTAGCTCCCCTCTATACTGTCATAGCCCTAGCTATGATCAATTGTAGTTAAGGAAGCAAAAAAGACACTAAATTTTGGTAAAACAAACCAATGAAAATCTCTGCACTTTTGGTCATAAACACCATACCCTCAAACCATCTCAGCAGCCCTTGCATATGCAAGAAGGGGCTCCATAGTCCTTTCCAACCATGCACACAAACCCATCAAAAACCATGCCAATCATGAGTTATGCAAAAACTCATGATGTTAAGCCACAAAACTCAAAAGAAACCATGGAAAACATGGGGAAACAACCTCCCATTCACAACAATAACAAGGGGCTTTCACTGCCAAACCTGAGTAGTAGGCACACGCGTACAAGAGAGCTCCGCTTCACGCAGCTTCCATCACCAAAAAGAGAGAAGAGGGGTGAAATTGCAGAGGTCACCACCCATGTTCATGGTCTTCTTGATGAGAGACACACTCTCCAATCAAGGCTCCAGGCCCTCGCACACACACACACACACGGACACCTCCACTACACAATCCCCACGCACCACCGCAAACTGCAGCAAGAGAGGCTTTCTTCTTCACAGCACTCCCACTCACTCATGACCCCAAGATGATAAAATTTAATTTTTTCTTCCTATTTTGAAATCACTTACTCACACTTTTAAGTTCTGACACTTCTATGTACAAAAATAGCAAAACTATGTACCCCGCACAACTGGCACGCATGCGTAGAGAGAGTTGGCACATACCACCTTTGTACACTTTGTACAAGCATGATTTATTTAAATCCAAGAGGTCTAAGAGCACCAAAAAACACCTCGCAAAGACTTTGGGGTGTTGTGCACCATTTTGCCAAAACACCTCACAACGTGTTAATGGATGGATGCTAAAAAAGTATTGTGTAAGGTTTGATCAAGCACCTATGATGGATATTCCTTAGGAGGGAGACTCCTCCACTTCAAATGAAGAAGAATCATGCACAAATCTAGAGGCATAAATGCCTATAGATTAAAGGCGAGGCCAATTTTCAGCACACATAGCGTACATACACACACACACACACACACACTCTTCTCTCTCACTTTCATGTCTTTTCCAAACTCTCCATATCTAGAAATTGCTATTTTTTCAATCACACACACACTCACATACACATACGCACACACAACCTACTCATCAACACGCATCCCACTCTCATAATCTCCACCAAACACTGTCACAAATCAGTCCATAACCTCAAATTAGTCAAATTACAATCACCATTGTTTGCACACATGCACATGCTCTTGTATATACACACTTTGTGCTAACGGCTTCAATGAAGTGACGAACATTGTGACAATTGCAAAGGCACTCAACTACGACCAATACAAACAACACGATGCAAGGGAGGCTTGTCCGAGCAAAGCATCAAGTTATGGAAGTGCTAATTAGGTGGGCCATGCCTATGTTCATCAAGTTTGAACAAAAACATCAACCTCGTAATCATATTTTAATCCAGCTATGCCCCTCATAATCTCTCTTTTGTGTGTTAACATAAGATCATTGTATATTTTTTACTCTAGATTTGAAATCCAGGGCATGAGTGTGAGGGACAAAGACACATTAAATAAAGTCTTGGCCAAAGTTAGAGCCACTACCGCTATAAGTGGTGGATTTATCTTCTCCAACGACAAACCACCTTCGACAACCTCTTGTAAAAAACCCTCTCTTGTCTCGCAAATAAGCTAGCTACAACTAGCATACCTTGTACAAACCCCATTCCTCTATCGTCCTTTCCCCTCCATTTTCTCTTCCCCTACTATTTTCTCTTTGTGGACCTCTATCACAAGCATCATTGCGTCAGACATGGCCCACCCACGGTCACATGGTGTAGGTCACGTCCCAATAAAATATAGGAAAATCCCCCCCCTCTTTTCCTATATACGGAGGGATCTCTATCACCAAGACACAACACTCTCACCAAAGCACAAGCTCCAAGTTACTAGAGGTTATGAGCATTTTGAGGTGTAGGCACCATGCCTCCACAATTCTAATCCCGGGGAGGTCACCTAATAAAAATTTAACCTATCACGTGAGTTCAACAGAAGGGTATTTACAGTTCCTGAAACTTACATAAATATATGTATAGAAGGGCATTATTTTTAAAAATTTGAAAAAAACTTACAGAATTTTTAAGAAAAGGGTACATTATATTCTTTAAAAAATTCACAAATAAGGGATTTTACAAACATGTCTTGAACGCCACACCTTGGGGCAATTCAAAGTGGAGGATTTGGCATTCAACAAGAGTGACGGTTACCCTCATGCTATCCCTTGACATCATCTCCACCCATCAACGAGGCACCCAGGATCTCCTCCTTCCTCTCTTGCCCCTCTCTATCTATTATATCTCTCCCCCATAAATAATCTACTCTTTTTGTTATGTCATTCTTTCTATTGTGCTGGATTTGTGAGTATATCACATAGTTGTTTATTTCTTTTGCTTTGTATGTAGAGGTGTATGGGTTCTCCACCTTATGATTGTTTTGTTCTTTTGATTTGCGTGTATCAGTGTATGGGTTCGCCACCTCTCATATGAATAGTAGTCCATGCACCTACATTCACAACTCGCACCATTTATCTCCACTTGTTTCTTTGCCACCTCATACCACAATTTATAACATGTTTAGGTGCGTGACATGGTGGGTGGTGTGCGGTATAGTCTTTTCATTGCATCCTAGCTCCATTGCAAGCTAGATGGTGCCCCTATTGTTTTCCTTTCATGATGAGGTCATCATGCATTCGTCCTTGTGTTGAGGCCATTGGGTCTATCGCGCAAAAGTCACCTCTCAATATCTTGGCATTAAAATTCAAATGAATTGCATCAAAGGTATTCTATTACTTTGACAATCAAAGTTTATTGAAGATGCTATTCAGAAGTCCGGTTTGTAACCTGCACATTCAGTCAATACTCCTTGTCTTACGAGCTCCACAAAAAATACTTTTAACAGTGGTTGTCAACTTAATGCAAATCATTCTTATGCTAATTTGACTAAATGTCTGCAATTTACTGGTTTGAGCACTTGGTCTAATATTTTGTTTGTTAGTGATTATCTTGGGTAGCATCTTGTGTATCCTTCTCTTAAGCATTGCTCTACAAAAAACATACGTGTTGATATGCTTTAAAGGAACTGTAGATTTTGGTTTGGTCTATCAATGAGAATTGGTGTTAGATTCTATGCCATCTCTCTCTCTCTCTCTCTCTCTCTCTCTCTCTCTCTCTCTCTCTCTCTCTCTCTCTCTCTCTCTCTCTCTCTCTCTCTCTCTCTCTCTCTCTCTCTCTCTCTGGTTATGCAAATATAGATTGGGCTAGCTCACATTTAGCTATGTAATCTACGGATGGCAATTGTTTCTTCATTAATGAATGTGTTATTTCTTCGACCAACAACAAACAACATTGTGTTGCAATTTCTACAATCAAGTCTGAATATGTTGTTGTATTACTTGTTATGGAATTGATATTTTATTATTCATTGCAGATGTGTTAGGTGGAAAAGACTAGACCAAGCTAGGCCTTTGCGAATGAAAATACATATAATGTACATTTTATTATTCAAGTGCTCTTTATGAGCTTTGGCCATTTATGAACGGCCGGTCAGTTTGTACTCATTTTTGGGCATTCAAGAAATCTATAAATAAATACATGCAAGAGGGAAATGCCCACTCTTGCACGGGGGGAGATTGCACCCAGTGCTTGTGTCTTCTTCTCTTCTCTCCTCCCTCCTCTCTCGCCGTGCTCGTGTAGCACTCCTCTGTAGGAGGTGCGCCTGCACATGTTCTTTCGCTCTCTCCCGCTCTATATCTCTCTCTGTTTGCATTGTGCTCGATTATGTATTTGTGCGAGTCGACAGGTACGTAGATTTATTTGTTTATGTCTTGCTATGCGCTATTTTGAGTATTTTGCAGGGCTCTCTACGCTCCCGTCTGTAGCAGTGGTATCAGAGCCAGCAAAACATTCTTGGCGATATGGACATCACCTCCACAAAGATAATCTTGATAACGATCATACCCTAGAACTAAGTTTATTCATTTTTTCACTTTTGATGGCAACAATTTCATTTATCAAATTGATTGTTTATTTTTCTTTCTTAATTTGGTAGTTTTGTGGCTTAGGTAAGCAAGACCACGTTTGTCAATGGCTTAACTAGATGTTATGAAGGATAGCTTAATTACGATCCTGATTATAGTTAGTAAGAGTATCATGATTTACCAGATGTAATGCATGCAACCAATTGCCTCTAACGTGATGGAGTAAGAGAAATTTAAAGGTAGAAGATTATTATAGTTATTAAGAGAATTTAGAATCATGTGCATATAAGGGGTAAGAAGCCAAAGATGACAAAGAAGGAATTGCATCAAATTCCTTTGTATTGCCCTAAGGAAAGGGATATTAATTAATAAATTATAGAAGACGAAAAAATTGGTCAATCTTTCAACTTTACTTTCAGTTCGAATAAATGCTTAGTTCCAACGATTTGCTGCATACCATCTGAATTGTCCATGGGAATCAATCCCATACACCAATGGATTGTGGTAGATCATGAATAATTAAGGAGGTAACTGCTAAACCGGTACCACTGGAATGGGGCATGCAAAGGTCGAGGCTTTCTTCAACGATGTTACCCCCGACTAGGGGCGATTTCGCTTGTGATGGGCTGCATGGTGAATAGAATAGGGAGCGGAACAACGCGAGCCATTGATAAACGTGGTCTTGCTTAACTAAGCCACAAAACTACCAAATTAAGAAAGAAAAATAAACAATCAATTTGATAAACAAAATTGTTGCCATCAAAAGTGAAAAAATGAATAAACTTAGCTCTAGGGTATGATCGTTATCAAGATTCTCTTTGTGGAGGTGATGTCCATATTGCCAAGAATGTTTTGCTGGCTCTGATACCACTGCTACAGACGGGAGCGTAGAGAGCCCTGCAAAATACTCAAAATAGCGCATAGCAAGACATAAACAAATAAATCTACGTACCTGTCAACTCGCACAAATACATAATCGAGCACAATGCGAACAGAGAGAGACATAGAGCGAAAGAAAGTGTGCAGGCGCACCTCCTAGGCGGAGTGCTACGCGAGCACGGCGAGAGAGGAGGGAGGAGAGAAGAGAAGAATACACAAGCACTGGGTGCAATCTCCCCCCGTGCAAGAGTGGGAATTTCCCTCTTGCACGTATTTATTTATAGATTTCTTGAATGCCCAAAAATGAGTACAAACTGGTCGGCCGGTCATAAATGGCCAAAGCTCATAAAGAACACTTGAATAATAAAATGTATAGTATATGTATTTTCATTCGCAAAGGCATAGCTCGGTCTAGTCTTTTCCACCTGTCACATCTGGAATGAATAATAAAATATCAATTCCGTTGCCACACTACACGAGGTTGAATGGTTTGGCCAAAGGTTTGCACAGAAAGATTTTTTTTTGGCGTGGATGAGAGAATTTTTTTTTGGGGAAGGAAGCAACAACATCCCCGTCTCCTCAATTCTTCACTCGACTCAAGCTGGATGCCACCTCCTCCACTATCACACGCCCCCCCCATGTGCTTCCATCGTGCATGGCCACATGCGTCATTTTGCTGGTGCGAGTCTATCGTGCCTTTCATCTCCTTTACATAACTACCACTTGCAGAGGGCAGATGATCTTAGTCTTGGAGCTATCATGAGGGCGTCGATAATATGAGGCGAGGAGTAGTAACCACAACCCTCAGCAGCCATGAAGCCTCCCCGCCCACCCTCTCTCCTCACTACTCACGCTAGCGGCAGGACCCTGCATGGCACCTTTGCGCAGTGTCCGGGACAAAACAGTTTTACAAAGGGATGACTACATTACCTTGGCAGACAACGGCCGGTACTAGGCAATCTCGGCACGACAACGACGATGATTATTTTACTCTAATAGCTCGACTTTTTTTTTCGTTGTTTTAGCGTTGCACTATACATTTAAGTTGAACACCCACACATTGTATTAAATTCATAAGAGTGGCGTAATAAGATTGTACGCCATTGGACCCCCCCCCACCCCCCCCCTTATGTGTGTGTGTGTGTGTGTGTGTCTTCGCTACATTCGACGCCCACACAACACTGGAGTTTCCCCGACTACTTACAGAGACGAACATTGCCGAAGCTCTTTCGAACTAAGTCTAATGCCCTAAGACTTTTAGTTTTTCACTTTATTTGATTACAATTTTGTACCCAGACATTGTATTCAGTCCATAAAGATTGCATCACTGTGGTCTCATAGGCCTTTTGACGATGAGTAATATAACATTTTATTTCATTTCACTTTCCCTTTTTCCCTCCCAGTATCGCTGCTTATAGAGGCGCACATTGTTACGTTCTTCAGCGATCAATGCACTACCTTCTCGCACAATGCCTGATGCCATGTATCCCCAGTCGTCAACAATGATGATGAGGATTTTAGTATGATGTTTTTAGGGTTTCAATTTTATTATTTCATTTTACCTCATTTTATTTTTAGTACACAGATCACATTGGATTAGATTCACACTAATTGCATCAATTTTGACTCACAATATAATTTTGGCCTTTGAAGGCGTTTAATGTAACATTCTATTTCGTTTCGTTTCTCGCTCTTTCCCCCTCGTCTTCTGCATCTGACACCTCCACAAAAGAGCCCCCCCTCATAATTACATTGACGATATGACCCATCAACGATTACAATGTGACTAGATATTGACGAATGGTACAAATTTGAGGTGGGTAACAACATTAATTAAGGTAGAAAGTATTTGGAACACAGCTACGAAATGATATGCTGGAGATGACCACAATCAAGCTTCATAAAGTGATAATAAGACTTAGGTTTATATAACTCTAATATCTTCAATGGATTCCATCACACTATTTGCAGAGATTTTATTTTACTTATAATTTGTGGATTTTTATGGCATGATTTGCATTATCATTTTTCGGTACGTAGCACAATAATTTAAATTCTTTGTGCTACCTAGCAATGTTGTTAGCATTTTATTTTCAGTTGGTTACTGTTTTAATTAGCACAAGCTGGTACAAAATGTTTTATGCTCATACTCCTACTGCCAGCTTGCTCGGTGATCACTTTTTACAACTTCATCTAATTTTGGCTCGGCTTTATTGCATGCTCTTTCTGCAATTCCTTGTATCGATCAACGTTATCAAATGTCATGCATTCTTAATTGGTGACTTACAATTGGTTGCACTTTTAAAATTTGAAGATTTTCTAGGTTTCCTCCTCTTTGAATGGCACATTGTTATATTCTACTAGTTGCTGTAAAGTAGCATTACTCAACACCATTACCTTTATTTGGTTTGCTGCAATTTGAAGGAAATTAAAGTATCTATCTTACTTGACCTTAATCAAATGATTTTTATCATGATCTTCATTTGTTTTTGTTACATTTTTCTAACTCATTTAAGGATTCACAAAAACCGATGCGGACCATAATGCGAGGACATCAGCTGATAAATCTCTTTACTTTATTTTGCAAACTCATTCTCATAGCTTTCGTACTAATCTCCTAACCATATTTTATCCGCTTTTATGATACCCTCTCACACTGCTAAGGTCATGCCCTCTAATTGTATTGAATGAAATTTTTGTTGAGATGATTTGTTAGTAAGCTATGCAGCTACTCATGCGAGCTAAGGTACTCTGGGATAGTGCACAACCATTTGTAAGTCCTTTGGTGATATACTACACTGTGATGTCGACAACGTAGTAAATATACTTCTTTTTTCCTCCTTTATGTCATGTCTAGTCCATTGGTCACAAGCACAGAGATTCGCCGGTTTAAGCAGTGTGTAAATGCTCACCTTGGTGTAGATTTGCCAATTTAGGCAACACCAGTTATCTGTACAGATCCGCCGATTTAGGTAGCACACTGACAAATTGCAAACTCACAATGGTAAAAATGCAGATCCGCCGATATAGGCAGCATAGTGCAGATTCACCGATCTAGGCAGAACGTCTTATTGGTGTAGATTCTCCGGTTGAGGCAACACCGATCACAAAATCATGCTGCAGTGGCTGGCCACCACTGTACCTGGTATGATTTTGTTACCCAAGTATACAAAATGAATAATGTTTGGATTTGGATTTGAAATCAGATTTTGACTGGGTATTTGATGATTTTTTGTCGCGACAATATTTCTGGAATGGGCATTCAGATTGATAAAAATTGATTCTTGAATGATGAGTGTGACCAATGATATCCTGATTCATTAGGGTATGACATATACTGCTTATTCTAGTGGTATGGGACACTAGAATAGGTCGTATGTGGATGACGACAGGCATAAGCAATATTGTCTAATTTTATGCATTTTTCTTCTACTATTTGATACACATTTCTGATCATTTTTTTTTACAAGTATTGTTTGCACATATTTTCCTTCGCAACTGAGGACAGTTGCTTTCCAACGGAGAGGTATGTTATGGAATTGATATTTTATTATTCATTGCACATGTGGCAGGTGGAAAAGACTAGACCAAGCTAGGCCTTTGCGAATGAAAATATATATACTGTACATTTCATTATTCAAGTGCTCTTTATGAGCTTTGGCCATTTATGACCGGTCGGCCAGTTTGTACTCATTTTTGGGCATTCAAGAAATCTATGAATAAATACATGCAAGAGGGAAATGCCCACTCTTGCACGGGGGGAGATTGCACCCATTGCTTGTGTCTTCTTCTCTTCTCTCCTCCCTCCTCTCTCACCATGCTCGCGTAGCAGTCTGCTCTAGGAGGTGCGCCTCCACGTGTTCTTTCGCTCTCTCCCGCTCTCTGTCTCTCTCTGTTTGTATTGTGCTCGATTATGGATTTGTGCGAGTTGACAGGTACGTAGATTTATTTGTTTATGTCTTGCTATGCGCTATTTTGAGTATTTTGCAGGGCTCTCTACGCGCCCGTCTGTAACATTACTTGAAACTCATGAGATATGGTGACTATTATTGGCCATTATCTTCTTTCTATAATACTCATGTAGTGTGATAATCAGGGTGCAACTAGTCTTGTAGAAGTCTATGTACAACATAATAAGTCAAAGCATATTGTCGTGGACTATCATTATGTCTAATATAAAGTATGCAAAGGTACTATCATGATTGGACATTATCCAAGTAGCCAGATGATTACATATATTTCTACCAAAGTCCTCAATGATTCACACTTCATTCCTTGGTGCTTAAAGCTTGGATTTTCCACAATGGTAGATTAGAATCTCTATTGTCATAAGTCATTGTAATGTTGTAGCCACCATACACCATATATACTTCACACTTGCACACTGCGAACTCTTGGTCACTTGTAAATTTCTACGCAAACACAAATTGTAATTTAAAATCATTATTTTTTATTCATATTTTTACATTTATATAGGAGCTTGGTTTTTTTCCTTGCATTCTAAAAGGTTTTTCCTCATCTAGAGCTAGAGGCCTTTGTTTGAGTGTCTATATGCCTCACTCTACCTAAATTGGTCTCACATTTATACATGTAACTTTTCCTCAATATGAATCAATTTATATCTAGTATATAGATATAGATGTGTGTGTCTATCTCTATGTGTGTGTTGTAGCTTGTCCTCAGTATAAATTAATCTTTGGGAGCATACATGGTGTGTGTCACGGATGCGAGCTCTTAGAAAAGTCCTAGGAAATTCCAAAAGAATCTAGAAGGTCGTAGAAAGTTCTAGAAGCTTGAAGAAGAATCTAAAAAGTCATAGAAAGTTCTAGAAGCTTGAGGAATCACCTAGAAGTTTCTTAACCTCCTTAAGCTTGGGGAAGCATTGAAGCGGTCCGGGGCGGGCAACAAGAAGATCAACCTCTAGACACCCTTCAAGGCTCCTGTGCTGCTCAATGGGGCTGGGGCACAATACAACACAAACCAAAAACAGCAAACCCCCAGCCAATTCCCAACTACACAAGGGGCACCACCTAGTTTAAGAGCGAACTAGGATGCAAAAGAGGAGAATTGTTAGAGCAACCCACAAACAAGCAAGGAATTCACACTAATCCTAACACCAATGGGACACTCTCACACACTAAAACACGAGAGAGAGAGAGAGAGAGAGAGAGAGAGAGAGAGAGAGATGGTGCTCGGGTTGCTTTGAAGTATATCGTTAATGATCAAGCAAACATAAATATATATATGTAAGAAAGAGAGAGAAGGGGGAAGGGGGTGCTTGTTACACTAATGCCTTCTTACAAATCTGTCATGACCAATCAAAGTGAGATTAGTATTTGTTCAACATAGCCTGAGTAAATTACACCACAACACATCACAAGGCAAAATCCACCCCAATCACTGTCTTAAGGCCAGGGGAGTCCTCTCCACCCTGTTGCCCTCTTACAGCATGTGGGATTTATGGCTAAATTGATAACAATACCCGGAGACAAGCTATCAAGAACTTAAATAAAACACCAAGACACTTACACATCATTATTGTCCATGACTTCACGTTGGAAGGGAGACAAGGTATCCATGCTTAGTCCAAATTCACCCTCCTTGATTCAGCAAATGTTGGGCTTACTCTAGTAGGAGAAATGATAGATTTCCTACTCTCAATTTAATGATCACTCTCTCTTACAATGGCATAGAGTTCCCTTGCTAATCACCCCTAATACAACACATACATATGCCTAATGCCAATGAGATTCCACTCAAGAGCTCCTTCTCAAGAGGTTGAGCTTGGCTTCTCAAGCTATAGCATAGTGCTCTTTCTTCTCCCCCTTTTTGTGCTAGCTACACCCTCCTTTTATAGCAATTTTGAAGGCTAGGGTTACTCCTCTAACCATGGTTGGGTTAGATTTTCATCAATTTATCTATTTTCTTTTGCTTGGAATTATCAAGAAGTTGGTGGGGAAAGAGAGAGGAGAGAAATGGAGGTGATAGGACTTTTCATAGTGGGTTAGTGTTAGTAGAGTTAGTATTAATTTACAAATGGAATTGGATATTTACAATGGGAGTATCCATGTAGGATACAAATAAGGAAGAAAAACTCTTAAGAGGTAAGAAAAGGTGGATTTCTTACAAGGTTGATGCTCCAAGTGTCTTGAGTAGGGCCAATTTTGACGTTTGTTGACGGTCCACTAGCTTTGACGGTACATTTTTTCTCCACTCTTGACCTTCCTTGAGAGACAAGGTAATTGAAGCTGAGTAATCAACCACCATGATGTTGTCTTTTAAGAGAAGAGGCTGAATTTTGTGGTTTTTTTTATAGATATGGGTAATTTGGAGGAGGAAAAATGAGACTAGGTGGTCAATTTTGGAATGGAATTGTGTGTGGGAGGTATGAGTTCACCATGATTTCTCTTATTCTTCAAGGTTGAGGAGAAGGTGAGTAGGGTGCAGAGAGGAGTGGTGAGAGAGGTGGGGATGATGAGTGGAGAAGTGTGTGTGAAAGAGGAAAATGATAAAGTGGAAGAGAGAGTGTGGCTGCATAGCATGGGAAAACTGGGGTCCACTAATAAAATCATAGCTCACAGTTCGCAACTCAAAAAAATATGAAAAAATTTGAGGCAAAAGTTTAGCCCACGAGCTACAACTTTTGTTTGAATCACCTTTTCAAATTCAGAGAGCAAGTGAACTTTAAAAATTCAGCAAAACCGACCGTTTTTTTCCACTGCACAAGGTCCTTGTGGGGTCCTTCTTTGGATGATTCTTTTGAATACCTCCAAGAGTGAGCCCTCCATAGTGCATGTATGTATGCCACCTACCCTTGACCTTATTTGGTAGGTCTATAATTGAAGATATTGTTGAGATCATGATATAAGTGAATAGTACAACTAAGAAAATCAAATATTGAGGGGTCTAAAAAATATGTACATGTCAAATATAAATAATATAAGTGGAAAAAATATAAAGTGGTCAAAAGAAATCTCTCTCATTATGAGGCTACCATAAAAAGATAAATATTTTTGGTGTTCTAATTTTTTAGAAAAAAAACAAAATAGATGTAGGAAGGGAAAAATCACAATAGTGAAAAAATATACACATAAATAAAACTAGTTTTTTTGGATTTTTGTTGGGGTGGAGTTACACCAAATATAAGAGAAGCTTACATGAAAATATTTCTATATGGAATAAAGAGTATGAAAAATGGTAAGAAAAATTGTGGTAATGGTGAGGCAATGTACAGAGCATAAATAACACACACCTAGGTAGAAATATTTAAATAAATACCAAAATAATTATGAAAAAATCTTTTATTTAGGCCCTATATACAAAGAAATATTTACATACGCATGGGCCATAATATATTTATATTTTTTATTTTTTTGGCTCAACTAGCCCCATGACTAGGTAATTGAGGGTTTTTTATTTCAGTAAGGAGATATGGGAAAAGTCCCCTAACTCACACGCACCTATATACAGTAAAAGGGTGAGGGTAACCACAGTGTTTGAGTGATTTGATAGGGTGAGATAACTCACTATGGCAATTACAAAGAGCCGAAAAAACGGCTATCAGCATCTAGAAGGTTCTTACCCTCCTTAAGGTTGAGGAAGAACCTGAAAGGTTGTTAACCTCCTTAAGCTTAAGAAAGAACATAGATGGTTCTTAACCACCTCCAGCTTAAGTAAAAATAGAGGTATTGGGCAAGAAGCCCCTCAGTCTTCTCAACACTAGTTGTGAGGCTCTCACGAGTTATCTCCTCTTCTAGTTCTTGTTTTTTTGCCTAGTCTTGTTCTTATAACCAAGTTTTGTACCAAATTTCCTTAACTAGTATCAAGTTCTCTTAATCCAATAATAAGTATCATAATCAAGATTAAGTGTTGTAATCAAGTCTCAAGATCTTGTTCATCGTGAGCACCTTTTCTTGCTCTCTTCCAGCTCAAGACATGCTCATAACAGTTTGGCAAGACTCAACTTCTTGATTTTGCTAAGACATGGAGTCTATACTGGAATGTGTAACATCCAACTTGCAAAGTTACAACAAAAAACTTAGGAGCTATATGCACGATGGAAAGAAGAGAAAACACATTTGCGAAATCCAGAGGTGCAAGACCTTCAAGGAGAGTTCAAGAAAGTAAAGACATTATGTGCCAAAATCCACCCATGAATTTGGATAGTCGAGTGAGGCAAGTAGAGCAACCACACTTACTATGTCTGGTGGTACAAGGTCTTCAACCCCCAGTCAAGAAGTGAATAAGGCCAATGTATACCAAAATCCACCCATGATTTTAGCTAGTCCAATGGGGCAAGTAGAAAAACCACACTTGCCGAGTCCAATGGTGCAAGAGCATCAATGCCCAATTCAAGAACTACATGAAGGCAATACATAAAAAAATCCATCCATGGTTTCAGCTACTCCACCACAACAAAGGAGGGAGCCCAACGTAACCCCACCTGAAAATCATGATGGAATAAGATCAAAGTTCAATATTTACCTAGATGGCTCTTCTCAAATTAGTCTCATTGGCACAATTCTCTCAACATGCTTTGGAGAAGCAGTTCTAAAGATTAAGCTTCACAAGCTATGACAAGGCTATCATCCTTCTTCATTTGTTGGGAAAGGAATGGGAAAGTTTCTATCATGGGCTTTAGGTGACATTGTTTCAAATCAAAGACCACAATTCACATCAAGCTTTTGGAAATTCTTTTTCAAGATTCGAGTGATAAAGATTAGCCTCTCTTTATCCAATCATCCGTAGAGTGATGGAAAAAATAAAGGGGGTAAATCATGTCTTAGAGAAATATCTTTGATGCACAATCAACTACCATCAATGCAATAGGTAAAATTGTTGTCCTTAGGCAATTTTGCCCCTAATAAAAGTATTCATACTTCCAATTTTCATACCCCATTCTTTGACAATTATGGTCAACACCAAAGGACGAATGTCCACATGAATCATCAAGTGAAGAATTTGATTGCTACAGATTTAGCCACACATCTACAAAGAATTCACAATGAATATCAAAAGAGATCAAGAGAGGTATAAAGCAAGCACGAATGAAAACCAAATGCAACATCCATCATATAAGATTGGGGATCAAGTGTGGCTTCTCTGCCATGATCTATGTTCATCTCTCGAGGGCTCACTATATAGAGATATTGTATAGCACGTGCGTTGAAGACATATTTTTAAAACATCATATTCTACATTTTTTGAGGTATATAGAGACCCCTTATGTACCACTTTTCTCAATAAAAAGACTCCTTACATACCAAAATTTCCACCTTTTCAATTTAGAACACCCTTACGTATGTATATTTTATGTAAGCTCATAAGAGAAATTAACCCCTTTTGTTGAACTCACGTCTGTAAGAAGATTGGATTTAATAAATTCCTTGTCTCTGGCTGTTGCTGACTACCGCATCGCACTGTAGAGAGAGGTCACGTATTCTAAATCCTTCGTTCTTGGCTGTTACTGACCACCACATTGGTGCACCCAAACTGTGTTGAACCATGGAAGTGCTAATAGCAGCATTGTGGAAATCAGTAGCCTGATAGGGGAGTGCTTGAATAGGCACTAAATGCAGATTGCAGCAAATGTGATTGTAATGTGTATGCCAAATGTTTCTTTTAGCAGACCACAGGGGGTTTTCAAGCTCAGTTGCATGGGTCTCTTAAAGTGGTTGGATATTTTTGCACGGGATGGTACCATGCTATGTATATCGAGGGCTTGCACTGTTTGGGTGATTTTTGATGCTTGGAGACTGGTGGGCAGCAACTCATCAACTGGAAGGCAAATAATCCACATATAGTCAATGGGGAGCAGTGGTAGCTCAAGCCGGTCAAGAGTTGTTACGGTCTCACCTCTCCCGAAAAAAGATATTGTCACCCAAGAGTCATTTTATGCGGATGGTGCAGCCTAGGAGTCAAAGGCATGCAGAGTAGCCTATAAAGTTGTGCAAGGTTGGAGCTCTGATATCATCGACGATCAAGGTTGCAAGGTTGGTAGGAAAGAGGACCAAACTAGCATTTTTTATGAAGGTAAGTTAAAATTAGCTGAAAGCTAAGAAAAGGGGAGTCAGATATACACAGGAGGGTGGTGGACTACAGTTCATGGAAGGAAGAGCCCCACTTGCAAGGGGGGCCGTTTTGGCATGCAAGAAGAGGACGCCATCTCGGTGGTGGCCATACGGAGTAGAAAAAGGGCCCGGCCGGTTTGCAGGAGGAGGGGATAAATAGCGAGGTCGCTAGTGACCAAAGAAAGGAGGACTGGGGATGGGTATTGTTGGAAGGCCAGATCGGAGTAGCAGAGGAGTGAAAGAAAGCAGCAAGTCTGCTTGGGGTGCAATAATATAGAAGGGGTGGCCAGTGGGGGCCAGTACTTGAAGGAGGGCTGCCATACCAATACAGAGGACGGGTTGGGTCCGCATGAGAGGAGCGTGAGTTTTTTGAGGAAGGGAAGGTCGATTGGAGGCTGCCATAGGGTCTGAAGGGGAGCGCTCCAGGGATGAGGAGACTTGCAGAGGCTATGAGGAGATGGAGGGGCTTGGGGAGCTGCCTACAGTTATTGAGAAGGTGTGAAGGTGTTGCCTTTGTTTATTGCAAGCAGGACCACATCAAGGAAACCAAGGGATTTGAGGGCGTATTATATGGTTGTCGAAAGTATGAAATCCAAAAAGCTAAAGGAGGAGAGCATCCATACACACCCTCGTGCTCATACTTCACCACAGACTTGCCAGGTGTTATGCCAATCAAGGTTTTTCTAGTGTGATCCATCATTGTACGTGATCTAGTTTCATCAAGCTATCTTTAATCTCCCCCTACTTCTTGTTTAATATATACCATTTTATCTCCCACTCTCTTACCTAAAGTTATTGGGTATACGTGTGCTTCTGATGGATGTTGGGTGTAGCTAGGGGTTCTCTCTATGTGGATGCAATGTATGTCAGAAGGATGTAAACTTGTAAGAAAAATCATGTATGCCAATGGCCATGAAAGCATCTGTACATGTTAGCATATCTTTGATCACCTATATGCGATTATATGTTGCTCTGAGGGGTTAGAAGCAGTAGCCATCATGATGTGCTTTGTGATCGGATGCATGTAGTCGGGGTTGGTCGGATTCGGCCTTCGACATTGATTGTTTGTAGATCGGGAGTCTATGTGTGTGTTTACTAGGGGATAGGGGTCCTGGGAAATCACTAGGCTATAGAGAGGCATTCAAATTGTGTGATGGTGGTTTGCTCGTTTCTCCCTTTCCAACGGTTCACTCCAGGTTGATTCGGTCTAATAAATTGCTTGTCTCTGGGTGTTGCTATCCACCCTGTTGCACTGTAGGAAGGGGTTAGGTATTTTAAATCCTTTGTCCCTAGTTGTTGGATGACCACCACGTTGCACTATAGGTTGATTGGGTTTAATAGATTTCTCGTCTTTGATTGTTGCTGACTATCGTGTCACATTGTAGGGAGGGGTTACATATTATATATCCTTCATCTTTGGCTGCTTACTCACTACCAGGTCGCCCTACAAGGAGATTGGTTTTAATAGATTCTTCATCTGACCACCACGTCACACTACAGATTGATTGGGTTTAATAAATTCCCCATCTTTTGCTCACTACAAGAGGTTGTGTGCTCTTGTGACGCTGTTAGCGACGGAAATACACTGGGTTTTTATAACCCCCGGCGTCGCTAAAACCGTCGCTACGAGAGCGTCGCTATCTGCGTCTCTATATAGCGACGCCCATAGAGACGCTCATAGCGACGCTCATAGCGACACATATAGCGACGGTTACACAGAAGACTATAGCGACGCCCAAGAGAAATTTTTTTTGGTGGCAGGACATTGAATGCCCTGCCACCCATCAACCATATTGTACTTGATTCACTTTTTTAAAAAAGTGCAAGGATAGATAATAGACCCAAAATAGTCACCCACAAGACACATTGTTTGCAAAATTGACAATTGTACACATCATAGGCAAAATGAATTGATTGGCAAATGTAATAATGACAATTGTACAACATCATACGCATAAAGAATTGATTGGCAAAAGGAACTGCGGTGACAAATGTAATAATATACATGGTTCAAAAAGACGTATAAAATCCGTCTCATGATACATAAGCTATGAGAAACCCTAAACTAATGCTATCTAGCTACGGCTAAACTGACGTCGCCTAGTCAGACGTCTCATCGCGTCCAAGCGGCGTATCTGTCAGATTCTGCAAAAAAAGACAATAAGACAGCTTTCAGTAAGTATAAACATATAACGACATTTATAAAACAATACAAAAAATAAAAAAGAGTAAACCCTAATACTAACCATGCCGCCGCGAGAACTGAGAATGTCCATCAGGGCGTTTAAGCCCTTCCTGCCTGCGTACTCGCGCTCGTACGGTGTGGGATCACGTCCTGTCATCGACCACTGTCAAAACATACAAAGATTTCATTATGTTAGAATTAAAAAACTCATAAACCCTAAACTATCGAACATAAAGAGCAATGCGAAAACACTTACAAAATCGGCCTCAAATGATGCCCATCCACCGCTCCCCAAGTGGTGCGAGCTCCCTGCCTCTACTCGCGCTCTGGCTGCATCCTTTTGTTGCTTCCACTTGTCGGGATTCTCGCGCGCTGCTTTCTTCGCATTCTTCCAATCTTCTTTGGCCAGCCAATCTGGCCTGTTCCACCCATTCTTGATTGCTTTTTGCACTTCGTAACGCTTGTGTTTGCAATATTCGCGCATTCGAATCTTCATCAGGTCTTCATTGAAGCACTGATCCCGTGTTGGAACGGGAAACTCATCATGAAGTATGCTGATGACTCTGTTTTTTAAATCACTTGGTACTTCACTCCATTTGTTTAGTATGTAGTGTCTAAACAGCTGAGAGCAAAGACCACGCATGCGCGAGATCACCTTCTTGCCGTCATCATCCATGATGATGCCGCCGCTGATGTCGACGGAGTAAGGCAAGCCCTCTGGCCGGTGACGCGTGAACCTAGGTGTCCCGGCAGGGATCTCTAGCGGCGTGTCGATGGGGGTACGGACATCAGGTGTCTCCACCGGCGTCTGGGCCCCGAAGCGAGGAGTGTCGAGTGGGGTGGCTTCTGGCGGAGTAGGTAGAGGTGTGTAGCTTCTAGGAACAGTCAGCCGTGCAAAACCTGGCGTAGATGGCGATGCTGTGGCTGGTGTGGGGGCGGGCAAAGAAGGGGAGGGTAAAGAGCCTTGGCGAACACGAGGCGGTGTGGAGGCATCGGTGGCGGAATCCCCACAACAACCGCCACCGCCACCACTAGAGCGCCGGTGTCTAGATGAGTGTGAAGCTCGTCTCGTCGACGCCGAAGCTTCGGAGCGCGCCGAATGCTCCGAAAGAGAGGGAGATGCGGATGGAGTAGGAACGCACGATGATGCGCCAGAGCGATGACGCTCCACGTACCACTGTCTCTGCTGCGATGACAAAGAAGAAAGAAACTCCTCATCATCCATACCTGCATTAAACACACGAATATTTAAACTTAATATTGAATGAATAGAGTAGACAATGATGCAAATACCATATAAATACAATGACGCAATGAATTGAGTGATAGAAGAGGCAAGTCGAAAACTCAGAATTTTCAATCAAAAGATGTAAGCGCGAGTAGAAAAGAGCGTTATACACCATGGAAGGTACTTAGAGAGCCAGAGCTTTTACAACACGGAGCAAAATTGTTCAAATACAATATTTGTGGCTTTAAGATATCTCTCTCTCATCCTCGCATAACTCAGCATAACTTCCTATATCTATATAGAGCTCTCCGTTTAAACACATATCCTCTGTTTCATTTTATAGCTCCCCTGCATGCACCCCATATAGAGTAGTAGCATCTTGATGCTCGTCTGGCACCACCACAGCGGCTTCTGATTGAGCATCTTCTCTGATCTCCTCCATTGATGTCGTTGTGATTGGCACATGGTAGCCTTCATACGTCCTTGCACTACGAGGGGCTACCTCTATGACATACCACCAGTTGGATGTAGACTTTGTAGGATGAAATATTACCTGCCATAGCCACATAACTTACATGAGAGCTTTCAAGCACATAACTTGTAAAAGGGGGATGTTAACTATTTACATACTTACTTGTTCACAATGCTCAGGTAGTACGAAAGTGTCTCTTAGGTCAGTCCATTTCTTAGTAGAATCCACCTCAAGAAAACCAGACTCTCCTCTACGCACAGTAGCGTTGCGACCCTCCATGATTATCTTGAACCATTGCACGTCGAACAAGTCGACAAAAAATCCTCTGTAATCGATCCTCAAAATCTCTTGCAGCGTGCCGAAGTAAGTGAGTTCCGCCACCACAGGATCTGCATCAGAGGAATGTCGTCGACTAGACTGTTCAAATTTTGCCATGATTCCACAATCTTGAGTAAAACGCTTTTTGTCGATTCGTTCCACCCTAAAATGTCGACCTTTACACCATGCTGTTGTGTATGACTTATACTACAACGAACAAAGATTATGAGTGGCCGTTCAAACGTTTATAAGTAAAGTCACTTGCTAGTCGTACATTGCAAACTTACCTTGGTCGCGCAACCCCGAGAGTACTCCCACTCTTCTTCAGTCACTTCGTCACCGCATTGTTGTGCGCTTTTCAATTGGTTGTGCAACCATCTTAAGCTCGTGAAGGTTGGTAGGCTCTCCAGAACCGCTGGATAGTGCATCGGTGGTCGTCTTCCCCGTCTCCACTTGATTCGTGCCCTTTGTCGCTCTTGCTTTACATCCTCATATTGTGAAATCCACTTTTGCATCACTGGATTGTGAAGCATGCAAAATCGATTGATTTTAGCCTCTAGATCTTCCGTCATCTTCTTCTCAACACCGAGATTGCACATGACAATCCCAGATATGCGCTCATCATCTATGGTTCGCCATAGCGTGTCCCGGGATTTATCAAATCCGTCTAGCCACTCTCCAATGTACACTAGGGACTCTGATACCAACCAACCTTCTGCCATGCTACCCTCCGGACGTGCCTTTTGATGCACATATAACTTAAGCGTTTTCATGAAACGCTCTAAGAAGAACATCCATCTGGAATGAACTGTGCCAGCTATTTCCACCTCATCAACTATGTGAACAAGAAGATGCACCTGAATGGTTAGCATTGTAGTAGGAAAATGTTTCTCAAACATGCATACAAGCTCCGCAGCATTTAGTTTGGCGAAAGGTATGGAGTCTACGTTGATCTCCTTTTGTGAGATCCATTGCACCAGCTTTGCAAGTTTGTAGATTGTGTTACGGATGTCGAGAGACAAACATCCCTCAATGGCAACCGGTAAAATAAACTGTAAAGTATGTGCAGCAATGATATTAAAGTCCACATTTTATGCAATGATATTAAAGTCCACTATGAACGTACCTGACACATTTTATGCCAATCGTGTGACTTCAAACCTGTAAGCTTTCCTTCTTTAGTAAAACACGTTCGGAGCGAGTGCATTACGCCAGTGGGGGTCCGCAAAGATCAAATGGTCTCTTTTACTTTGCGTTCTTGGGCTCCTGTGAAAATCCATGGTGCTTTAGGGAGTTTTATCAATCCATCAGACGCTGTTTGCGGCCAATATTGCTCCATACGATCCACATTTCTAAGGTCAACTCTGGCTCCCAAAGTATCATTCTTGCCGGTCAGATGGTCCCATAGTAGATTACCCACATTCTTGAATATGTGCATTGGATCGAGCAAGTGATTGATCATGAGTCGGGGCCAGTATGGTAACTCGTACCATAGAGATAGTCTCTTCATCCCTGGAGGCAATCCGTCATCGCACATCTCCTTCTGCTCTAACCATGCTTGTGCAGACATCCTTGGTGGCTCTCTTCCCAAAAAACCGTCGCGTAACACATGATTCTCTGGAAGATACGCTTGATGACCTTCGTAGATTTGCTTCTTCAGTGAGGGTGCCCTACGTGCATTCAGTCTAGGTCCACATGTGACACATGCTCTGTATCCGCTTGTTTGAAGCCCTGCATGTATACACATGATAATAGATCAACTATGGGAAAAAACAAGATTTACAGTGTCTGAGTGAGGAGTGTCAATAGATCACCTGAGCATTCTGTTAGCCCGGGATAGTCATGCATGGTCCACATTAGAATGCCTCTGATCAAAGCATTCCGTCGTCCTGTGTGTTGGCTCATATCCACCACCTCTATGCCAATCCACAATTGTTGTAGCTCTTCCAATAGTGGACGAAGATACACATCCATATTCCCCACTTTATATCGCCCTGGCACAATCAAGCTTAGCCATAGGTGCCCCTTCTTCGTAGTCAACCACGGGGGAATGTTGTAGTTGACGATGACAACGGGCCATACACTGTAAGATGTTGATCTTTGACCAAATGGATTTACGCCATCCATAGCCAGGCCTAAGCGCAAATTTCAAGCTTCCCTGGAAAAATCTGACCATGTTCCAACTATATGTTTCCACGCTACGCAATCTGCAGGAATTCGTAGCACACCATCCGAAGATTTATTCTCCTCATGCCATGATGCTAGGGCGGCCATGGACTTACATTCGAAGAAATGCTTGATGCGAGGAAGCAGAGGGAAATGTCGCAAAACCTTTTATGGAATTTTTGTCCCATGGAGATCCACTCGATATCTTTCGGAATCACATTTCGGACACTTCTTCATGTCTATGTATTCCCCTTTGAAAAGAATGCAGGCATTAGGACAAGCGTGGATAGAATTGTAATCCATCCCTAAGTTCCGCAAAATCTTTCTTGCTTCATCTCGGGAATCTGGCATCACATTGTCAGCTGGTAGTATGTGCTCTTTCAGCAATCTACACAACATAAAAATATGATACAGTCGTGTAAAAATCTATCAGATCATTATACATTTAGAGTTTTATTAAAGTAAACTAATTGTAATAGATCACCTGAAAAGCGTTGTGACGCTAGTGTCACTCCATCCAAACTTTGCCTGCATGTTGAGAAGAACCAGGAGTGCTTTCAATCTAGACATACGTGCTCCATTATACAATGGCGTATCGGCTTCACTTTTCATATCATCATAGATAAGCCTTTCTGAATCCATGATCGTCTCGATCATTTCATCAATCTCGGGCTCAAACATTGCCTCGTTGGGAATGTGCTCTGCATGATCATCCCCCGAGCTGTCAAAGGCTACATCTTGTGGCCTCACATATGCTGCTTGACCAAAGCGCCTGCGAACACGTCTATTGGGTTGCAAGATTGCTGCTTGTTGGCCAGCGTCAGAGTCCGACGAGTTATAATTGGCAACAACTCGATCTATAATAGATGGATCGAACTCGCCAAATTCATGAACGTACTGCAAAGAAACACGTCTTGTCCATCGCACAGCATGCTTGCATTGATTACAAGGACATAAGACCCTCGTTGAGAGATAGGTGTTTCGGTTGGACGGTCCCACATCCTCATCGCTACTCATAATGAGGATAAAAAACTTATAACCTGGACAACAAATTTAATATTCTATTGGCATTCTTCGTCTTATCTCTCTCTCTCTCTCTCTCTCTCTCTCTCTCTCTCTCTCTCTCTCTCTCTCTCTCTCTCTCTCTCTCTCTCTCTCTCTCTCTCTCTTTACCTCACATTCTCTAGTCATGTCCAATCCCCGCACACCTCGGTCTAGAGGTGCACGGAGATCAGAACCACCGGGTTATAATCTCGTCTTTATTGGTCAATACCTATATTTGTGGGTACAAGAAATCTACACACCGACGTCTACATGATACTGCATGTAGTGGACAAAACCCCTTTGCCTCTTCTCTAGCTGTAGCACTTCACAGCATCTTAACATCTTTTCACAGTAGATCTTTTCACTGTTCGTCTAACTCTAAACCCTAAACCGTAAGTAATTCTTGCGTGGACTCGATCTAACATAAATAAGCGTAAATCTAAATAAACGTAAATCTAACTAAAAATAAACCTAAATCTAATTTAACATAAGTCTACATCTAACCTAATCTTTAACGTCTTTTGGGGTAGTTTTCTACGACGTTAAAACTCTCTTCTTCTTGTGTGTGTGTGTGTGTGTGTGTGTGTGTGTGGGTAAACCTAAATAAACCTAAGTCTAATCTAATATAACATAAATCTAAATCTAACGTAAATATATTATGTTATATTAAAAACAAAGAACTAAACTAACAGGGATTATAAGAACCTTAAAACTGATTTAACACATAATTTTTTACATAACTCGGCAAGAGTTGGCATTCTCATCACTAAAGATGTGAGAGTTAACTTTCGGCAGTGACGCTGCCTCCTCTCCATCCACATCTGACGATAGCAATTGGCCCTTTAGACCGTTCTTGCTCTTGTTACTAACTTTGAAGTTGCTGTTGAATGACTAGAGGTTGTCTAGATGGTCATTGTGTCGGGGATGTAGTGACTCTTGCCGCCCTGAAGATCCACCTTCTTCCCTATCTTCTGAAGACATTTCACCAGTACTTTTGGATCGACGGAGCCCACCATGAGTGAAGGCAGCAATACCCTATATTCCATTGAGGGCTTTCTTCACCCGCTTCATGCAGGCATCGCAGTCTATGGAGACCTAAATCTAATCTAATATAACGTAAATCTAAATCTAGCGTAAATAAACGTAAATCTAGTTAAAAATAAACCTAAATCTAATTTAATGTAAGTCTACATATAACCTAATCTTTAACGTCTTTTAAGATAGTTTCCTACGACGTTATAACTCTCTTCTTCTTGTGTGTGTGCGCGTGTGTGGATGTGTGTGCCAATAAAAAGAGATAAATGGTATAACCTTTCTATCACCCATGCCAAGTATGATAGATTGATTATTCCATTTCCCTCTTGAATAATAGGTCTTGAGTTCAACTCCTCGTCGGCTAGATCTTTAGTTCTTTTAATTTTAATTAGTTTCCTACGACGTTAAATTAGTTTCTCTCTCTTTCTCTCTCAATGTGTGTGCGTTTTTTTGGATTGTATGCATGTTTTCTCTCTCTTTTCCTCTCTCAATGTGTGCGTTTTTTGTTTATGCATGTTCTCTCTCTCTTTTCCTCTCTCAATGCGTGCGTTTTTTGTTTATGCATGCTCTCTCTCTCTTTTTCTCTCTCAATGTGTGTGTGCATTCTTTGTTTATGTATGTGTGTGTGCGTTTTTGTTTTTGTTTGTACTCTCTCTCTCTCTCTCTCTCTCTCTCTCTCTCTCTCTCTCTCTCTCTCTCTCAAAAACACTAGGTGTGTGTGTGTGTATGTGTGTGTGTGTGAGAGAGAGAGAGAGAGGGAGAGAGAAAGAGGGGAAGGGAACATGAGAATGAGGAGAGGGAAGGAGCATACCTGGCTCTCCTTCCTCTCCTCGTGTGTGTGTGTGTGTGTGGAGAAGAAAAAGAGAGAGAGAGAGAGAGAGAGAGAGGGAGAGAGAAAGAGGAGAAGGGAACATGAGAATGAGGAGAGGGAAGGAGCATACCTGGCTCTCCTTCCTCTCCTCGTGTGTGTGTGTGTGTGTGGAGAAGAAAAAGAGAGAGAGAGAGAGAGAGAGAGAGAGAGAGAGAGGGAGAGCATTACCTGCTCCTTGCTTGAGGGCGCCGAAAAACTCAGATCTGAGATCTGAGTTTTTGGGCGTGCTCGGTTATTTTTTTAGCCCAGCCGGCGTCGCTATGAGCGTCGCAAATTTACAAAGAAATTTGCGACGCTCATAGCGACGCCGGGAATTTTTTTTCTGAGCGTCGCTGTGTGAGCGTCGCTAATATGAATAGCCTCTTGTAGTGGTTGTTTCTAACGAGTGTGTCGCACTGCAAGGAGGGGTTATGTATTTTTAAATCCTTTGTTCTTGGCTGCTGCTGACTACCACGTCACACTCCAGGGATCTTGGTTTTAATCGACTCTTTGTCTCTGGCTGTTGTTGATCACCACATCGCACTACAAGCCTAGGGATTATGTATTTTTAGATCTTTTGTTAAGTACTGGTTGTTGTTGACCATCACATCACACTGCAAAAAGAAATATCATATCATATAGTTGCTCATTTTCAGATGTTACCTATCATTGTGTTGCTTTGCAAAGAGGACTATTGTAATTTTGTAATTTTAAATAAGCGTTCTAATTCATGAAATGTAATTATATTTTTCTATTTGCAATCATATAAGTTAAAGTTATATCTATTCTAGATCTATCTTAATTTTATTTTCTTCGTGCATTTTCAAGCTTCAATCATGGTAGAGACAAAGTTATTGCGTCAACATTGCAAAATTATTTGTGATGCTCTTATTTTATCTCTCTATGGAGCTTCATACAATCATTTTCCTAGGGCATTTGATCCACTTCAGGAAAAGTTTAATGATTTTGTGATTGAACTTGTGGAGTAGTGCCAATTGAAATTGTGCCATGCATTTCTTGTTTTGTTTGACCTAGCTCTGTGTACTAATGGAGTTATGCACAACACAATAAAGAAATTATTGGGGAAAGTCGTTAGAAGCTTTGAAATTATGGGTCATCCAAAAATAAAAGTGAAACCTATAATCAGAGAGCAATGCAACTTGTGTCACAGCTACATTCAATTTGAAGAGCAAGGATAGAGCTGCAGGCTCTTCTAAACGTCCTAGGACTGAAGAGCATGTGTCTCCTCCTTCAGGTGCCAAGCCCTCAGTTGTACACTTGGATGATACTACATGTCCTCTTGTCCTACACCTACTTAGGGGCCATTCTATCTTTCACTTGCAAGCACCCCATATAGGTGAAGGACATTTTGCAAATTCAAAATTTTTCATATCTGATCTTCTAGGGAGCAAGCCCATGATCTAAATTAAATCTCCCAACCAATAATGAGCTCTTTTTGTATCTTAAATCTCAAGATTTGTAACTAAAGCCTCTTTTGATATGTAAATCTCTATTTGTGGAACAAATGAATACGTCGGATGTTGTTGCAATTGCGTAAGTCTTACTCTATCTCCCTCTCTCTTTCTCTCCAACAATGATAGAAAGAAGATGAAGAGAAAGAGAGACAATGATAGAGGGAGGAAGAGAGAGAGAGAGAGAGAGAGAGAGAGAGAGAGATTGTGAAACTAAATTCCACAAAAAATCTCCATCACAAAATTAATCATGAATATGGTATAAACTTTATAGCTAATCCGTTCCCTCAATCATAGGCACCATATCATCAAATTCTTTGACATCTGAACATTCAAGATCAATATCTTCCAGATTCCATTCCATTTCATCAGCAGAGGTGAGCTCATTTGCAATTGCTTTGTGTGTTTGAAAGTGTCCAAAAATTTCTTTAGTAGCACGTGTGTCTAACTTTGATGTCTAATGCATAAGTCGCATGCTACAAAATACATACACTAAGTTAGCAACTCATTTTAGACTTATTTTATTTTGTTTCTTAGTATGCACAAAAGAAAATGAAGACCAATTTATTTCATAGCTACTACTTGAGGGCAGCAACAAAAAATACTCTCACAACCATACGTTGAAGTTCCATTTTTTCTTCACCATACTCCTTCCACCAAACTGGTGCGCTCATCGTCTTGATAGCATCTATATGCCAAGGAACCCCAAACATTCCTTCTTTGCTAATATTGGCCACTTGTATGTGTATTCCATCCACAGTTCCTAATATTTGGGTACACAATTTCTCAAAATCAGTGATCACTTCATTGTTTGAATATTGATTGTGCATCTCGAACTTGAGATCTAAGATGAACCCTACTCCATGTAAAGGAGCATACAGTTGCTCCCGTCATCTTTTAACCGTCCAAATATAAAGGCTTCTTTGTCCACTAATCATTTCAGGTGAGTGAAGGGCTTTGTGATAATAAAAATTTTATCTTTATTTCTCCAAAAAATAGGAGAGTTTACAAGCTGATAGCATTTGGAAGCAACAAGTTCATACTTGAGATATTTATCAAGCCAGATGTTCCATCTTCTATGTGCCATTATTTCAACAAGGGCTACTTTAACCTGTTGTAGTGTCGAGAGAACCTAATATGTTGTTGCAAAAGGGTCACACAAAAAAGATATAAATTTTTGGTTAGGGACTTTGTTCTAAACAAAGCGTAAGAAAATGATTGCTCCCTTATAAGCTTAACCAAGTGGTTTGCATCTAGAAGAATTTTCTTAATAGAAGGAACTTTTTGAAATTCCTTCAAGAGCAGATTCAAAGTGTGGATAGCACATGGAACCCATGTAATCTTTGGATACTTTGTTTCAATTGCTTTTCCAACTGATTTGTAGTTAGAATCATTATCTGTGACAATGGCTATCATATTTTTAGGCCCCCCTTCTCTTCTGATCAAACGCTCATATACACCAGTAAGATATCCACTAGTTTTCTCTTTGATTTATGAGTCGATCACTTCAAGAAAGATGGATTCTCTTGGAAAAATGAAAACCACATTAATCAATGGTTTCTTCTCACAATTTATCCAACCATCTAGTGCGATTCTGCATCCATACTGTGGCACATATATAATCAAGAGTTGTGCACTTTAGAATATTCTCTGATGTAGCTTTCACTTTATCTAAATATTCTGTATGCACCTTATTATAATCAGGTACCACAGAACCCTTCTTCACTGTGCTCATTAAAGCATATTTATAGATAGATTTTGAATGACATTAAAAGGAATTCCACATGCAAGAAATGATTGCGTCCACTTAAGATGGAGTTCAAGCAGCCATTGTTTATCAAATGCCTGATGCAAAGTAGAACCACTTGGTGCAGGTTCTCCTCTAGTCTGTGCTTCACTTTGGATTATGTTAGTAGAGCGTGTAGTGGGATTAGAGCTACAAGCCCCAACAAACAGTGAATGTCACCCTCCTTGATTATAAGTAGGGGTTGAGGGAGGGTTTTCCTCATCCTTGAGTGCCATCTCCACGTCCCTAGGCATAGATGGAGCCACCATTTTTGGACCACCCTTTTTTTGCCCTCAAGATGTACTCTTTTTGCTTTAAGATCCCACTCAAGAAATTTTTCTTCAATACATGTAGGGGGGGTTTTGTAAGCGGCCACGTTTCTAGGTCAAGGATCCCTCATTTTCTTTGATGGTGGCAGAGCCAAGGACAACTTTATTTCACCTAAATTGGCAGCTCGACTTGACATTATGCCACCCGAAAGGATGGGGCCACCGATGGAGGCATTTCTAGCAACGCTTGGACAACTAGTACTTAAGAAAGACGGATTTCGAGAATGTGCATTGACTATAGAGATCTCAATAAAATCACCATTAAAAACAAATTCTTGATTCCAAGGATCGATGATATTCTTGAAAAACTTTAGGGATCCTCTTGTTTCAACAAAATTGATTTGAAAAACGGATATCATCAGATCAGAATCACTTTGAGAGATATCTACAAGACAGCCTTTTGGACAAGCTTTGGTTTATAAGAATTTTTGGTGATGCCTTTTGGACTTACAAATGCTCCACCAAATTTCAACCGAATAATGGATAGGATTTTTTGAGAGCATCGATATTTTGTGGGCACTTTCTTTGATGAAATTATAGTTTTCTCCAAGAATGAAGAAGAGCATTGAAACCATCTTCTATAGGTCCTTTAGGCATTGCGCGATCATAGATTGGTAATTAATGCCAAAAGGAGAGAGTTTTTCTTGTCAAAGATACATTTCTTAGGACACATCATCTCAATAACAGGAGTACAGATAGATTCAACCAAAATTGACACTATCCACAATTGGCCTGACTTGAAGAATGTTCAAGAAGTTTGAAGCTTTTTGGACTTGTGCTCTTACTACTGGAGGTTCATTCAAAAGTTTACAAAGATAGCTTCACCTTTGCACTTATTGACTCAAAAAGGAGTCCCTTTCGCATGGGGATCGGTAGGCGTGACTTCTTTTCGGACACTTCAGGAAAAATTGACTATTGGACCATTGTTGGCTTTGCTACAAAAGCCATTCAAAGTTTATTGTGGTGTTTGTGGTTGTAGTATTTTGTGAGTGGTCTTGATGCTAGAAGGCCATGTGATTGCTTATGAAAGCAGAAGGCCAAAATTGGTAGCCCAGATTTATGAGAAAGAGCTTTTAGCAATGATCTATGCTCTTACACAATGGTGAAATTATCTACTCGAAATTGACTTCACTGTTTTTATAGATCATTAGAGTCAGGGATACTTCTTGTCACAGAAGCAGCTTTTGAAAAAGCAGATGCGCTAACATCTTGTGATATTTTCACTTCCAGATTGTACATGTTCAGGGATAGAAAATTTTAGTGGAGGATGCACTGTCTCGAAAGCCCCTCATCTTTGCTATTTCCACACTCCATCATAGAAGCTTCGAGGATATGGTTGAGTAGTACGCCATAGATCTGGAATTTACTGATGTTTTTACTTGGATACAAAATGGGAAGATAGTTCCATGATACTCCATACAGGATGGCTACTTGATGAAGGAAATGATGTTGTGCATCACACCATCTTTGAGGGAAAGGTCTTGACAAAGTTCCATTGTCCGTCATTTACGTGTCACCACTACATAAATACCACCTTGAATGGGCTAGAGTGTTATTTATTTTTTCCAATAATCAAGAAGGAGGTGGCCGACTTTGTTTACAATTGCTTAGTATGCCAAAAGGTCAAGTTTGGCAAGCATAAGGCACAAGGATTACTATAGCCTTTACCCATTCCCACCCACCCCTAGCAAAGTATTGCAATGGATTTTATCTTTGATCTCCTAAAGACAGAGAGTGGGCAAGATGGCATTTGGACTATCATTGATAGATTTAGCAAGCAAGCTCACATTATTCCAGTGACAGAAATAGTCAAGCCAAACCATTTAGCGAGACTGTTCATTGCTCAGATATTTCAGTTGCATGGCATGCGTGAGACAATAGTCTTTGACAGAGATCCCCAATTCACAAGTTTGTTTTGGAGAGCTATTTGGGAGAACATTTGCACACGGTTGCAGTTATCATCATCTTTCCATCCAGACAGATGGGCAACCTGAGATCCCAAATTCAGCTGTTTTGGATTTATTGAAGTCTTACATCTCTGATCATAAGACTCATTGGGATTTTTTTTGGCCTTTGGTGGAATTTTCCTACAATAATACGGATCACTCTTTGACGGGGAAAGTGCCATTTGAGATAATTGATAGTTCTCAAAAGGTTCCTCCCTTTCTCAACACTAACAACAAGATTTTTGAAGTCGACCAATTGATACACGAGGGTCTTGGACACAGCTTTTGCCAAGGTTCATGAGGCAACAGATCGACATGGATGCGACTTGAAATTAAAGGAAGATGATTGGGTGTTCTTACGTTTTGAAAAGGCATGCCTAATAAAACAAAAGGGAAAGGAGCCACTTTTTCCAAAGCTTAGCATAAGATATTATGGCGCTTTCCTGGTTAAATAAAAGATAAATTACATTTCCTTTCAAGTCAAGCTATCAGATACTTGGAAGATTCAAAATGCATTCCATGTGAGTCACTTGAAATTTTTTAAAGGTGAGGTGTCAATTGACAGGGAGCTAGATGAGCAACCAAAAGTGGAAGAGAGCGAGGAGATACTTGTTTTTGAAAATATTTTGGCACACAATTGCAATGAAAGAAAAGTGAAAGGTAAAGTGATTCGGTAGTTCTCAGATAAATTGAATAACTATCCAGAATTAGATGCAAAGTGGATGGAGGAGGAGGACCTAGCACATACTCTTCAGATTTTGGAGCTTTACCTTGAAGCATTTGGTTTAGATACATCATTTGAATCTGGTGCAGAGGGATTGCACAAGAGGGGAGTCACTCCGCTCCTTTGTCACATATTACCTGGATTGAATAAATTCACTGGTGGTAGCCCTTTGGGTTTTAGAGATACTGCTGTGCTAATAGTATTTTGCTGTATGACTTTATGGAATGGAATTCCCAAAATTGAAGATGACTGATTTGTACTCTCTCATGTGACTTGTTTGAGTGTAGGAACTAAAAGACAAAATGATTGCAGGATTTTGGTCTTAAAACTCTCCATAGACATGATCACAATAAGGATTAGTTAATCTAACATCAATGAGATACAAGAAGGATCTAGGTGCAATTAATAAATACATTGCTGGCAGTCATGGTTTGAGATTTGGAATGATTTTTTTTTGTGATTAATTTATCATGTGCAGTGATGCAGTTGTCCTCTCTGTACAAGTTCTAGATGTGTCGTATCTAGTGCGTTGGTACTTAGAGTCAGTGTTTGTTGAACTAGCTTATGGCCTTTGTCTAGTTTACAGGCGTAAATGAGGGCAATTACAATTCTTTCAAGAGGCGGGTATGTCACAAATTGATGACATGGCAGTTTTGCTTGGATACATATACGTAGGTAGATTGTGAGGACGCTGATGTGGTAGGCCATATGGATCCCGTGATTCACGTTGAGTGTGATGTGCTAGCGACGTGGAAGAACAATACATAAATTTTTCTTTTTGCACTGACAGCTGTATGAAATTTTTGTAAATTGCACTGAATGCTTTTACTACAGTTTTTGGACCAATTTGCTTCTGGAATATTGTGCTTTTGATTTTATGGCTTTTGGGGCTCTACTTTTAGCATCCCTTTGTAAGAATAAAAAGGGCCCAAGGGCCTCTCTTCTCAAGGCATATAGACGCAGAGGACTCGCGAGAGTTGTACTTTGCTCAAAAATTAATATAAAAAGAAATATTGAAAGGGGCACCAGTCTTTGGGGCCAATCTCTCATGGCACGGAACTACACTGGGTCGTGTCGACTCAAGAATTCTGAAGTGTTTTAAGTGAATCTCTCTTGTGTTGCGATAGAACCTAGACTTGGGGAGCCCAAGTTAGTTACACTATCTATGTACCTTCTCATCATTTTGGGTTGAGATTTGAGCACTGGGCAGTTGATACCATTTGAAACAGCTTCCCAAAAGACACAATAATAAAAAATTACAAAAAGTTAGACAAAATAGCCAAACGTAAAAAACTGCAAAGCAATCACAAAATTCTACATCTGATCTACGAAAAGTATTCCAAATTCAAAAAAAGATGGGGAATAGCTTCAAAACAACAAGGACTACAACCTGACCAAGTTTCATGTCAAAGGGAGGCTAAACATGGATCGTGATCCATGTACCTCATCATGATTTTGGGCTAAGATTTGAGCAACTGATAGTTGAGACATAGATAAGCACTTTTCCCAAAAGAAGAATTTGCAAAAAAATATTAAAAAGTGGTCAAAAGAGCCAAAGACATAAGATTGTCAAAAACTACTACAACAGACTCAAGATTTCAATTTTGGATGGCAAAAATTGATCCAAATTCAAAACGATTTTGGGAAAAGGCTACAAGCATCATAGTCTATCAGCTCACCAAATTTCAAGTCCATTACTGATCAAATATGGATTGTGATCCATGTACCTCATTTGAGTTTATGGACAGAAACTATACCAGCCTGGAGTGGAGAACATTGTGAAAAAAACTTATCAAAAGAGGCAAAAACACTTCAAAGTGTAAAACTGCTAAGATGGACCTAGGGTTTCACTTTTGGTTGACAAAGTTATCCAAATTTCAAAAGATTTTCAGGATGGGCTAGAAATACCTTCATCTATAAGTGGTTCAACTTTGGGGTCAAAAGATCTCCAAAATAGATTGCAATCCATATACCTTTTCACAATTTTCAAACCAAAACTTAGCCACTATATTCTACATGCTATTTCTAGCCTAATCCCAAAGTTTCCTCTCATCTGGAAATCAAAAGCCAAGTCAAAATCCCAAGATTTTTCAGTTACTTTAAGAAAATGTAAGAATTGACCTAATTTTCAATCGAGAGGTCCAAACTCAAATAGTTTAATATCATAGCATCTACTTATTATGTATCCAAATATGATAGCATGGTTTTCACGTGGAGAGTATTTTGATCTTTTCTCGTGAGCTATGAGCATGACATTAGCCATAAGCATTGGCAAAGTACGATTATGGATATGCAGATTTGGATATGTTTTTGCTAACAAGCCTTGCTTTTGCCTTGAATATTTGAATCACAAAATTATGAAAAATCTTCTATGGTAGCACATAGGTCGAGTTGCTTTGCTGACCATTTGGATTGTGTGTCTGTGGTAAAATATCATCTTTGCACTTGCAAGCACCATGGCTTATACCTAAAACCCTCATGCCTCATGATTTTTTGTTAGCACCATGCCTTGTATGTATGCAGCATGGGTTTGTAAATTTACTGATGACCATGTCCCTTCAGTGGGATTTCAAGTGTAGTGCAAGAGTAGAGTTGACTCCACAACTTTGTAGTGTGCCCCATGTGAAACCCCCTAAGCCTGAAACCCTTGGGAGTACCCAATATCAAATTTGATTTTTTGTATTTTGTTGCTCATCATGGTCCTTTGCTCAACCTTGTCCGGTTTCCATGCCAACATCTTGCGTGACTATGCATGGCTATGAGCAATATGTACCTTGCACATACAATTCATTTGTGGAATAGGGCCCTTATGGTGTCTTTAGGGCACCCTTAGGATTCCCATCAAATCAAAGAAATAAAAACAATGTGAATCCTACCCTTCTTTGCACATAGGCAATGGCGGCCAAGTTCATCCCCATGTTTTCATTAGACATGGCATGTCTGTCACGCTTTTGCAGTTGTCGAAGAAGAGAAATTTTCTAATCTTAGTAGATGAACACATGGGTAGAACTCCACTAGAGAAACCAAAATTAAAACCTGTTCCTGTAAACAAGGTGGGTGATTACCGTGAAGCTAAAGAAGGGAACACCACCTTACCAATGGAGCATAAAGGAATTAAAACGATTTTCTATACTCGATAGCAGGGCTAGAGTGGCCATTGCCACCAAAGAGATATAAGAAAAATGGGGGAAACCACCTGTTAAAAAAACACGAATGAAATTGCAACTTGTAGAATATATTTGTAGAAAGACCTTTGGGTATGCTAGCACAAGTCATAGTATCTTCATGAGGAATTGAGTACGAGCATACCTCGGGGGTTCCACCTCTATGTATGTAAGTATACCATGAGAGTTCAATAGGAGGGGGCTTTTAACTCAAAAAAATTGGGTAAATTTACATAAAAATATTTAAATAAGGGCTTTTTTTATTACACTTTGGAAAAAAACCTATAAATTCATAAAGAGGGAGGGGTTGTTTTATTAGTTCAAGATTCATAGATAAGGGGTTTTTTAAATACCCTTTGAACGCACGTTGTATAGATGGTTTGCATATAGTGAACCCCCTGAGGATCATACCTTTGCATTAGTGGATTTTGAAAAGAGCAACAACTTTGACGTCATTTTGAGATGAGCATTCATGAGACAACTTAAGATGGTGCAATATTGGGGCCATGATCATATCTATTTGCGGCATAAGGATGTTACAACGAAAATCAACAGTAAAGTCCACAGCTACTGAGATGTTAGTCGCACTTGTGTGGAGGAACTCAACTCAACTATGGTCCATGAGAACAAAATACATGCACGGCTACACAAAAAAGTGCATATTTGGATTTGTGAAGTGTCGAAATGTGGAAGCTTAAGGAAAGAGGATTGCATCCTCGAGAGATTAGAAGAGGATAAAACTTACATTCAAGAACTATTTCCAAAAGAATTATTTGAAACATATGGCTGGGATTAGATATTGGCTACTCTAGATATGTGTGTAGACAAAATAATGCCTATAAAATTGTGTGACGAGAATGGCTATGACATTACAATAAAGGTATTGAGGGAAGCTAACAAAACTTGTGACTATGAAATAAGAATAGGAAAGACAAAAAATTGTGGTATGGATTGTGATATAAAGCACAAAATAAGGAAGAAAATTGACCATAAGAAATTTCATCATCATCATACGTGAAGAATCAACAAAAGTTGTTTCAAGGAAGTCAACTCTAGAAAAAGTGTAATTGAAAGCAGACAAAGAAGTAATGCCTTCAAGTAATGCAACAGATATTCAACAAAATCAAGAACAAAAGAATAATGAAGATCAAACAAAGGATCAATTATCTTCTATAGTGATCAAATTTATGGTCCAAAGTGGTCCAAAGAGCTGGTCAAGGGGTTCAGGTGGGTCTTAATTGGGGGTTAAGTAGTACAAAGTGATTTCCAAGTGGTCCAGGGGGTTGGTCAAGTGGTTCAAAGTGTTGTTCAGGTGGTTTAGAGTGCTTTTCAGGTGGTATAAAGTGTTGTCCAAGTGGTCCAAGGGGGTGGTCAATGTTGAACCGGAGGGAGAGAGCGCATGTAGATGAGAGGAGAGAGAGATGACTCCACAATCTATAAGCCCCAAAGTGTGTAGAGAGTGCACACTGAGCACACATATATAGTGGGGACTCCTAGCTATATATAGCGTAGGGGTTGGTATATATAGCTCCAACACCTCCACTCAAATAGGAGTCCCTAACTGTGGATGAAAAAACCCTTGGGGGTAGAAGGGAAAAACCCACAACACCATACACATGCATTGTTATATTAACAATTATCAAAGTTTACAAAATTCATTTTTGAGGAGCTACATCACTCCATAATATACAATGTGCGCTTTCAAGCATCTTTTAATGATCCTACATATACAATTGAATTGATGGAAAATCTTCAATAACTTTGAGCAACTTCAATATCTTTGAGCCTTGTACATGCTGCTTGACGTGACTTTTATCCTGTAAACAACATCAACTCAAGAAACATGTCAAAATATGAAGGTTAGAAATAATTAGACCACATTCTCCTTACAGACGGTTCGCGACGCCGCTCTAGAGATGACGGAGAAACAAATACTGATGCCACGGGTACACATAACAAGAATGCAATACGCGTGCACACATGAACACAAGCCGGCACACAAATGACATGAAACATTAGTGCTGTATAATCACATCTGCCAAATCCCTGATGACGACAAGGGTGCAATAAGATGATAACAACCATAGCACCAATGACGACGATGGTGCAACAAGACGATAACAACAATAGCACCCATCAAGAGGACGATAACAGGCTCCCAAGTACACTAAACTTTGTCACATTTCTCATCCTTAATGCTGAGAATATCTGCACTTGAAATATGATGTAATAAACATGATATGAATGGTAAGTACGAGGCACCGAGCTCTCTCACAAACATAACACCAATGGTGAGTACGAGGCACCGAGCTCTCAAGTACAAATACAAGGTCTCTGTCACATCCATCATCTATCACATCATTGAGTAAAGTATTAGTAAAATCACGATGTAAAATTATCGATTGACTAAATATAAGTGACAAACTCCACAAGAGCCATAGATAACAGTCATGATAGCGTTTTATGACGTAAGAGGTGAACAAGTTGACAAATGCATATCTATATATATATATATATATATATATATATATATATATATATAGAGAGAGAGAGAGAGAGAGAGAGAGAGAGAGAGAGAGAGAGAGAGAGAGAGAGAGAGAGAGAGAGAGAGAGAGAGAGAGAGAGAGATCAACACATGCTCGACAACTACACTTACTTATATAAAAAATAAAAAATGGAAGGATGGACGACACTCATTGAAGTGTAGAGCGGAACCAGAGAAAGAGTGTAGGTTTGCGGCAGAGAAAGAGTGTAGGCTTGCGGCTAGTATAAGGAGGACCGTCGATTAACACGTTGATGATATAAGCTTTCCATTGGCATGCTGAACAGTAGGGTGAAAACAACCCTGATTTTGGATGCAAAATAAGCCAGCTTATGTAGATAGAGTCGTTGTGTATCCACTCATGATTGCGTGTTAAAAGAAATAGATTCTCTAGATATTTGATTTTGCAAGGTAGCAGGAGATAGAAAGTTTCAAGACTCTGTTCTCCTAAAAAGGGATAATTTGCATCTGGTGGAAATCCCAAATGAGTCAGAATAGTATCCATGAATGTCACCACAGAATAGTGGCTTCATGCTTGCATGAAGATGGCATTGGAAGTGAAGCATATTAGCTTACCTAACTGTGCATCCCATACTTCCATAAAACAATGTATAAAATCATCTAGCGCAAACCACAAGCTAGCTATCATGAGCATCTAAAAGCAGGGCAGATTGACATAGAACTGCCTCGAGCAGGCCGCCCACATTTAAGAAAATAAAAACATCGTGTTATTTGAAGAGCGGTGCTAAATTGGGGCGTAACCAGTTAAATAAAGAAAGTCAAAAGCAGGGACGTAACCAGATAAGTAAAGCAAGTCAAAATCAACTGATGCATGCATATGGGCGCCATCGCCAATTGCGTGCAGATGAACAGTGCAACTATAGATGAAGGGCCGCTTTCACGGCGACTCTGCAGCCTTGAGGAGCGCTCTTGCCGGACGAAACTTTTCAAATCCAAGAAGCCTGAAAACATCCCTATTCCTAAAGGTGCTACTGCAAAGGTTTTTGTGAATATACACCTACTTTAGATTTTGTGCAAAACTTTGATGCACAAAAACACCATGATGCTCAAGGTAGTTGTAGGGCGGTGCCTAGTGGGGTCGGGGACTCAAGGGCCAAGCAGTAATCGTTCTAAGAATAAACGCACGCTTGCCACTTTAAAAGCGTGCTCAGAATAGAGCCCTAAAACTCCACTGTTCATCTATGTAGGACTGGCAGTGTTCAACGACACCTTTTAAAAGTAGACCTAAAGAGAACAGCATGAGCAAAAAACGATATGAACAGAATAAATAAAAAATAGCTTATCTTCCTTGTGATAAGAACTTCAATCTTGGCGAGCATGCCCATGCAATCAATGCTCTGATACCATGTTGAACCGGAGGGAGAGAGCGCATGTAGACGAGAGGAGAGAGAGATGACTCCACAATCTATAAGCCCCAAAGTGTGTAGAGAGTGCACACTGAGCACACATATATAGTGGGGAATCCTATCTATATATAGTGTAGGGGTTGGTATATATAGCTCCAACAGTCAAGTGGTTCAAGGGGTTTTTTAAGTGGTATGAAGTGCTTAAAAGTTCTAGGCAAGTGGTCCTAAGAGGTCCAAAGAGCTGGTCAAGTGGTTGATGGGGCTGGTAAATGGTGGTCAAGTGGAACAAAGTGTTGTCCAAGGGGTTCATGGGGTTGATCAAGTGGTTCAAAGTGCTTGTTAAGTGGTATAAAGTGCTAGCCAAGTGGTTCAAGGGGTGGTCAAGTGGTTCATAGTGCTTAAAAGTGATGGTCAGGTGGTCCAAAGAGCTGGTCAAGTGGTTTAGGGGATTTGTAAAGTGTTCAAAAGTTCTTTTAAGTGTTTCAAGGGGCTAGTAAAGTGGTTCAGGGGGCTGGTAAAGTGTTGGTCAACTGGTGAAGTTCTCAAAAGTGCTTTCAAGTGTTTTAAAAGACGTCTTTTATCACTGTACTATGAAAAATTGCTAGCTATTCAACAAGGGTGATTAGCTATAATTCTAGAGGGAAGTAGTCAGGTGATTCCTCCCCACCTTTGATGTAGTCCTTCTGACTCTCTTCAATATAGTTCATTGCCTCCTTTTTTTGTTTTTTTTGTTTTTTAAAGTACTAGCTACTGTTAATAGTGTTGGCCAAGTCCTCAAGTAAAATTTACAGAGATAAATATTATAGGTTCTCTTCTGGGGGCATGCTGTTATAGATTTGCTCGAATATGTCATTTGACATATCATATACATTATGCTCACCTTCCCTCGCGGACATGGAGAACCTGATTGATTGCACCACATAGGAGTAGATAAGAGAAGTGGGCTTGTTGTCCAAAAGGACATAAGTATTATCTCGGCCATTTACCTTGTCGTAGAATAGGCCCACAACCACATACATATTTTTGTTAATGATGTTGTGCCATTGATCCTTTTCCTCTGTGCTGGCCATGTGCTTTTTGTTGGTGCATTTTAGGATGTTGAAGTCTGCACCTATGTCCTCTGCAGTCACTCCAAAGTTCTCACCAACCATCAAGGCATCTCTCAGGTCATCATGGTGGCCAGCATACAGGCGTATTCATCCTCATCCCCGCTCAACGCTTCTCCATCGCTTTCATCCATTAACTGTGGGTTGTAATTGCAAGTATACCCACCCCTACACATTATCTTTGTTGGCACATCTCCTCCATTGACATCTGATGCATGCACCGCAAAAGCAAGAGAGCAGTCTGTGCTACCTAAGTCCATGCATATCCATCTACTGACTGACTGTAGCCATTGACACAGTGCTAGGATCAAGACCCTGTCACACGCTTGCAATCCCATGCTATAACTCTATCGACGTCACTGGGCTTGACCTCCTAGAAAGCACGATCAACTTTCTTTCCTGTCTATGGGCATTGATTTATGAGAGTTGCATTGAGAAATGCAACAACGCTTGAAGTGTTATGCAGCCCCCACTGGTCAGATTTCAACTACTTGTGTGTGAGGGATCTTTTGACCACTGTGCAATCCCTGTCGTGTTCACCCTTACCATGGCCTGAAGAAAATAAATTGTGCATCATTTTGACACCTGTCATATTGAAGAATTGTGCAATAAAATAGAATGGCCGCCTTGATTTGAAATGTGATGTAGAACCATCCGACCACACCCAAATGTCGCTTGACATTGTAGCTGTGTCTTTTTATCCATTCATTGTGCAAAAGAAAACAGTACTGCACAAAAAAAAGTGTCATGTGTCTTGTCATCAGGGATGGATAAGTGAATTGTCTTTTGTATAGCACCAAGTGCATCACTAAGTATGAAATGTGAACAAATATTGTGACTTGAGATGAATACCAATGCATTGATTGGATCCATTTTGCATTTTGAAGGAGTGGTTCTTTGCAAAATCCACTAAAGACACCACTACATCGTCAGGAAAATTGGCCAAAACACTCCTTGAACTGTTCAGCTTTCCACCTGTACAAGTAGTTGTGTTTGATGAACTTCCCTAGTTTCCCTTGGAGCACAGAAATGAAACTCATCAAAGTGAGTTGTTGAACCATGAGATCTTTTTAACATTTAGCTAGACCTTCTTTATCCTTTTATTGTGTAGCAACCTTGTCAAAAATCTTGACAATAATTCTAAAGATACCATTACTCTCTTCGACGACACACAACAAGAGCCTTTTAATCCCGCAATCAGTGCATGTTCCCAAAAGACATTTGCTACTGTGAAAAGCACTATTAGTTGGCTTTGGATACAATACAGACTCCCATGGTTTAGTCAAGGATGAAAAAGTGGATTTTGATGTTGTGCACCGCGCTATTCCAACACTCAGACTACACATAAGACATCTGCAAAAGCATGACGTTCCATGTAGCCCGTATCTTCCATGGCACATCTGATTTAAGCCTTCCTTCAAGTAAACAAGATGAACATGGCATTCACAACAGCAGGTGTTGCGGTCCTTCAACTTGCATATGAAGTATGGCTTCAGACCCTCAAAACATCTAAGGGACATCCTCATGTTAGGATGAGCCTGTTGGAACCGCATGTACAAGTCCCTCAGCCACACAAAAGACATTTAAAAATACTATAAAATACTCAAATCTAATTGCAACACCTACCTACTACCACCTTGGGATGTATTTTCGCAAAAGTAGGTATGACTTCACCTTTTTTCCACAAAAAAAGTAGGTATGTCATTTCTTCTCCTTTTCAACCAAAGTGAGGTAAGGTTGGTTAAGCAGTGGGAGTTGGTGTCTATTTTTGGAAATTCACAGTTTCTACTTCAATTTTTTGTACTGTTGAACTTTTTTCCACTAGTGAAGAACTTCAATGCACTTGGAGAACACTTTGAAGCACTTTGGGGCTCTTTGGTGGCCTTTTAAGCACTTTGCAGCACTTTGGAGCATTTGAAAGCACTCTAAAGCACTTTATGTCACTTTCAAGCACTATCAGGAACTTTCAAGCAACCTGTCATGCACTTTGGTGCCCTTTGAAGCACGCTACAGCACTATAAAGCACTTTGGGGCACTTGAAAGCACTCTGAAGCACTTTAGTGCCTTTAAGAGCACTTTGGGCTCTTGATAGCACTTTATCTGCACATTGAACTACTTTGGTGCACTTTGAAAGAACTCTAAACTACTTGGTGCCACTTTAAAAGCGCTTTCAAGCACTTTGTGGCACTTTCAAGCACTATGAAGCACTTTACGGCAGTTTCAAGCACTTCTAAAGCACTATGAAACACTTTATGGCAGTTTCAAGCACTTCTAAAGCACTATGAAACACTTTCGGACACTTTGGTATACTAAATAGAACTCTGTGGCACTTTGAAGCATGCTGAAGCATTGTAAAGAACATTTGATTTTTTTGAGCACTTTGAAGAACTTTGCAACACTTTAAAGCACTTTTGGGCACTTGAAAGCACTCTGTAGTTCACTTTAAGGGCTCTTTGAAATCAATTCTGTGCTATTTAAGAGCACTCTCAGGCACTTTGTGGCACTCTGCAACACTCCAAAGAACTGTAGAGTTTAGAAAGAACTCTAAAGAACTCTAGAGTACTTTGTGGAACTTTTCAGCACCATGAAGCACTTTAGTGCACTTTGGAAGTGCTCTGAAATACTTTGAATCACTTTTTGGCGCTTTCAATCATTTGGAGGATCTAAGAGATGCACTTTGAAGCAGTTTGAGACACTTATAAAGCACTTCAAAGCTTTTGCAAAAATTAGTAAGTAAAGTATTTGACACACTATGTTCTGCTAATATAGATAATGTAAATCGAGGAGATGCACCTGATGCACCACATGTGCCCTCTTGCCGATTCTCTTTTGAACGACATCTTTCTTGTTTCCATTGACCAAAATTTAAACACGATTTTTGTGATTTTGATTGTTAAGGTACTGGTCCTATGCTGTTGACGTTGACACGTGTCTAAGGGAAGTGACCCCTCCTCCTTATCAATTTACAACAAAAAATTGGCTCCTGCAACATTTCTTCAATGAAGTCCTAATGCCTTCGCAACATCATTATTGATCATTACATTGTTAGCCCCATTGACTCCATTGAGGCATGCCATGACAATAGCCCGTTGCTCATTGTTTGAACGAGGAGTATTTACCTCAGACAATGTATGACAAATTCTAGAGAAAATCAGCCTCCGAACTGTCTCCAATGTGGGTTGCAACACTGAGAACATTGGATGACTGTAAAGTAAATGCAAAATGCTCCATTGAAGACCCTTGGAAAGCGTGTTTGTTTGACTACACCAACACTTAGCAATTGCCCTACATATTTTCTTTGCCTCCTGCTCATCAATGTCCCTATCCTCTCGTACTCGTGCCATCCTTTTTTTCATATTTCTTTGTTCCCTCTTATTTGCAGCCCAGTAGTTTTGTAGACTCGATAGAAGATCCCTTGGGATATGTTGTGTAGAAGATAATGGAGGAAGGTAAAGCGGGTTTGTACTTCCATTATGAGTATTATATGATTCCATGTGAAACAGGCAAGGATGCTAATGAAATGACAATGAAGACAATCAAAACAGTGCCATAGTACTCAGAGAGAGAGAGAGAGAGAGAGAGAGAAGACGAGAGAGAGAGAGAGAGAGAGAGAGAGAGAGAGAGAGAGAGAGAGAGAGAGAGATGGGCACAAGAGGCGGAGGGACCCATTAAGGTAACGCTGCAGAGAGCTCAAACGAGTGGTGGCGAGAGGGAATTTAAATGCGTAGGCAGTTTGCTTCTTTAAGCTTTAGTATTAAAGTGAAAACGAATTTCTAATCCACCTAAATTCCAACCTCTCAGCCAAAAAATATTTTATCTTTCCTCTATATAATATGAAAATAATAACTCACCACCCATTTCATCTCCTCCCAAAGGAGTGTCCAAGACACTCCTTTTTGGTACCACCTAAATATGCTACGGCCCATGAGCAAGGATTGAGTGTACATTAGTTATAGACTATCTATGATGATTTGGTAATTGCTAGGTAGTGCATCTCTATTTACAGTATCGTTGTTGGTTTGAAAAATTCAATGCATATATGGGACACATCCCCATCACTTCCCTGAGTATTAGCATGGAGTATGTTAGTGCGAGATTGCTATGCTGGGTGAAAGCATGTTAACCTGTCGCGCTTTTTGTGCTAGTTAGCAATTTCAAGTTAGCACATCTTCGAAAAGTTGGGCGTCCGGGAATTTTTTTACAAATAATATCAAAATTTGTCGGAGGTTGTACATTTGGATTCATTGTTTCAAGTGCTTTCTATTGATATATCATATGTCATAGATCTTGGAGATGTAGCTCAAGTTATTGTACTAGTTAGCATATGTCAAAATTGTGCTAGTTAGCATTGTCCGGGACATGAAAAAGCATGACAGGTTAACATGCTTTCACCCTGCTATAAATGTCCATCACGGTGAATTGCTAGCATAGACGGAGATGATGCTTCAGTCATGAGGCTATCTAGTAGGAAAGGCCACATGAAAATTTATGGCATTTTCTCTTTGGTGATCGCTGTCACAAACTGGTGATATGGCATGCCCAGAAACACTGGCAGCAGGGTACAACCCCGTAAAATGCGGCTGCAAGCTGATGTGGCAGTATTGTACGCAGCCTTGCTTTTCATGCTGATTGCGTACGGAGGATCCTACTTTTTGCGTTGACTTGCTGACATGGGAGGACGTACGGATTTTTACTTTTTGCCCTGCTGTATGGAATTTGCGGTGGCTGAGTTCTTTTGGAACAGCTTTTGGATCGCTTGATGCTTTATTTTTAGAAGCTTTTTGAATGGCAACTTTTGGGGATCTGCTTTTGGGCATCCCTTGTAACTTATAAATAAGTGGGTAGGGCCCTCGCTTCTCAAAGCATCATGACGAAAGGTCTGAGAGTGAGCACCCTCCCACTCTCTTGTCCTTCGAACATAGACTAATACAAAAAGAAATACTTAAAGGGGCACCAGTCTTTTGGGCCAATATTTCTAGGCACAAAACTACGTCAACCCGTGTTGAATTAAGTGTGAATTGTGAACTTTTTTGAAGTGAATCTCTATTGTTTTGCGGTAGAATCTTGACTTGGACTATCCAAGTTCGTTACAGTGGTATGAGAGTGCGGCCGATTTCTCTTATACCGAGAAATCCGATCCTTTTCTTGAGACACTTATGGATTCCAACAAAGAACAATAGACTTCCTTTGCATCTGGGGGTGTGGCAAGAGATCACGAAGAAGATTCTCATGAAGAGTACGGCCCACCTCGGCCTACTTAGGCAGAGATTGAAGAGATGGAACGTCCAATATTGGTTGCAATGTGATAAAGATGATGATCAACATTGTGAAGGATCCAAAATAAGCAAAATTTTGGACTCAGTCATCCTTCAAAGAAGTGCACACCCAGTGGTAGAAGGCTTAAAAAGCCACCCATCAAACCGGCACTCAAGAAACCTCCTGCTTCGAGGATGTTTACAGAGCAAGAATTGGAGGATGTCAATCTACTTTTGCCTCGACAAGAAATCAGAGGAAGCGTGTGCGATTTGAAGGAGTATCCAATTCTTCTTCTTCTTCTTCTGACAGTTCTTCTAGCTCTTCTGACTCGAGCAAAGAAGACAAGAAAGGGAAAAATCGAAGCAAAAAGCAAAGCTTCAAAAAGGGCAAGAAAAAGGCAAAGAAGCCTAAGTTTCACCAAATTTCTGACAATTCTAAAGAGGACTCATCCTCAGATAGTTCGGACTCCGATGATCACAAATTTTACACAAAGAAGAAGCATTTTCTATAAAGCCAACCAGTATGACTTCCTCGAAGATAAAAGCAAAAAAGTTAGAGAATTGAAAGAAGGTGGACAGTCAATTGAGTTTGACACTATTTATAGATTCTGAGATGCTTCTAGGGCTTTGGCCTTCATACAATAGTTTGATATAGCTTTCTCTGGAGAGCATTACTCAGAGCACTCCATGATTTGTAGGGCTACCTCCTTCTTCAAGGGAAATGCTTGAACATGGTGGTCCACTCTTCTACTGAACAAGGAAGCGCTAGTTAAATGGTCGAAATCCAAAAGGCTTTTTATTTCTTCTTGGTTGACTTGAGAGTACAAACGAGGCATACAAACTACTTGGAATCATCTTCGGATGACCAAGAGATATTCTCCGGACACATATTGAGAGAGATTTTGGAGCTCTTTTCTACCAGCCTCTTCATTTAAAAAAATATCGTTTAATAAAAATGTTGAGCAATTTTGTTGCAGACTTCCTACAAAGATCTGAGACTTCATGTGAAACTGGGTTTTACCATACATTCAGGCAATCTGACTTACCCCACATATGAGATCATGACTCAAAGAATCAAACAAACTTCTAATGAAAGTAGAAAGAAGAAGATCCCCCAAGAAAAGAAAGATAAGGATGCATGACCCCGGTTCGCTCTGCGAAGTGCCCTAAAAAGGCACAACAAGAAAAAAATGAAGAAAGGCCAAAGAGTTCAAAAGCAGCCGAGGAACGGGGACAAAAAGAAAAGATGAAAGCAAGATTGGTTCTAGATTGCATGGGTATTGACCCAAGCACAATTGATGAAAGTATAGAACTTTGCCAAGCTTGGGGCAAAGTGAAAGATCAAGAAGCCCTGATTTTCTTTGATGGAGGAACCAAGGCCAAATCCATTTTACATGAATTGGCAGCGCGACTTGAGATTACACCCAATCAGATGGTACCACAAGCAGAGGTAGTTCTAGCGGCACTAGGTAGGGATGTGGCCATTACATCTGTCATTGGAAAACTTTGGTTGCATTGTCAGGGGTATTTGGGGTATGAGGACTTCTACATAATGCCCTTGGAAGGTTGTGATGTCCTCCTAGGAGTCCCTTGATACCATAAGAACAATCCCGTGGTCAATTATGGGGCGAAGAAAGCGACATTGGCTACTGAAAATGGCCAAAACATTGTACTTGATGTGAAATTCAAGGGCAAGTCTATCCCTATTGAATCAACTTTGGCCGTTTTGAAATTAATGAAATCCAATCTATTTGTTTACTCAATCTTTTTGAACGAGTTGAGTGATGAACATAGGACAAATATGTATGAACTTGATAAAGAATACCAAGATTTTCTCCACACTCACGCCTATTGCTTTTCAGAGGGCCTACCAAGCAAGTTACCACCAGCTCGTCCTGAGGATCATACCATTATCTGATACCTGGAAGCACACAACCAAACCAACCACCTTACTGTGTGAGACGAGCCCAGAATGAAGAGATTATGAACCAAGTGAAAGACCTCTTGGAAAAGGGTCTTATCCAGTCGAGCACTTCATCTTACTGCTCTCGAGGGTTGCTGGTTTTGAAAAAAGACAGATCTTGAAGAATGTGCATTGATTATAGAGCTCTCAACAAAATCACCATCAAGAACAAATTTCTGATTCTTAGGATTGATGATATTCTATACCTACTACAGGGATCCTCTTTTTTCAGCAGGATTGATTTGAAGAGCGGATATCATCACATCCAAATCGCACCAGGAGATGTATTCAAGACAGCTTCTTGTACAACCTTCACTTTATTTCAATTTTTGGTGATTCCTTTTGGCCTTACCAATGCTCCGGCGACCTTTAACCGAACGATGGATAGGATTCTCAAAGAGTAGAAAGACCTTTAGGAATTATGGGAATTATTCAAGTCCCATTTCTTATAATGCTATTAAAAAACTTAGTATTTTTGTGTAGTTTGAGCTATCATCTATTGACGGTTACACTCTATGTTTCATATACCCCTTAACACATATCTATAGGGATATGTGTATTTAAATACATACTTATATGCATTGACTACAATGACATCAAAAGCATGAGGAAAGCATGGCACTTAACTTAATTCACATTGTACAACATTATGCATGTGAAAAAAGTTCTTTGAATCAGTAGCTCAAATTTGAGACATTAACGTTAAAGAATTGGCTATATCTACACTCATGAAAAGAATCTACAATAATAAAAAACAAAGTTTAGAATTTAAGGGACCTCAAAATAGTGTGGTGTTTAGAAATACCAAGATAGAAAATAAAATCCAATTCACATATTTACATGGATCCAAGTATTTTACAACTCATCCTTGGAAATGATAATGTCAAGAGCCTCAATGACTATAAATACATCATTAAACATTGCGTTTTCTCATTTATTGCTCCAATATGTACAAGGTTTCTCTATCACAAGCTGCTACATTTACCAAAGTATTGCAAGTATACTCTTGTTTGTCCCTTGCATAGATCCAACCAAGTAACCATGTAGTGATTGTTCTCTCCAAAAAACTTTTAAGCTCTTCTATTGGTTGATTCCACATTTTTGGAAAAATCAAGTAGGTTTCAGGCATATTCCACATTAAACTGTGAAGAACCTCATCAAAAATTAAGGTATTATTTCCATCCAAATCATGAAAAATTCTCCATACTACATCCAAGTTCTTGTGGTATACAAATCGATATCCAATTAGAAGATCTATCTTTTGGCATGCTGCATGTCCTGCTATGACATTAAATTTTTGATGGTTCTGTGAAAAGCATAACTAAAGAATTGACGCGTCCTTTGCAATCTATTAGTGCTCCAAATCTAAACCTCAAACCATTGCATGCAAAAATCAAGGAAACTGAATGCATCTTTGCGAATAAAATGCCAGACATTTGTACTCTCTTCAACGAGATGCATATGTTTTCCCCAATATGGGCATACATCACCATGTTGCATTTCAATGGTCTTAAGTAAAACACCATTGAGTTTAAGGATCAATACTCTTCTTTGTTTCCGTATAGCATCTGAAGGTGGTGGAATCAATTTCCTTCTAGGCCTATGAGTTCTCAATGACATGTGCCACCTCAATAGTAAATTCTTTGTACATTTGAAATCAAAAATATATGCTTCAAAATTTCTTGTTAAAGAAAAAGGCGTGATGGTCAATGGAAGAGATATTATTTTCAATTAGCACACAGTGCACCAACATTATTTATTTTATCCATGATATATATAGACTTGAACCTTGAGAAGACAACAAAAGAAAATATTTTTCTTCAATACACAAAAGAAATCTTGTACAAAGAGCTCCAACCACAAATATAAAAGAGAGACTTCTTTTTCAAGGTTGAATAACATTTAATTGATTAAATATAAAAGTGTACATATTTGGTTCATATTCAAATAATTGGACAGAACACATGGTTTTGGACAGAACACTAGAACCCAACACATTGTTTTGGTCAAAATCTTCTTAGCACATTTCCACCACTCTAGAGGTATGTGAGAATTCCATGTGATTGAGTCAACACGCACGCCAAGCCCTTACTAGTTGTTTTCTTCCACGTGCAATAACAAATATGCTAGATTAGATAACAATTTGATTTTAATTTGTATATTTTTTGATAAATATAAAGTGAGTCCTACCCATAAGATTAAGTAGGCCTATTGTAGCTTTGATATGTATGCTTTTGCTGCAACTCCGCTAATGAAATGACCACGGGCATACCCCAAGCTAGTAGCATAAGCAATAGCATCTTGATCACTCAAATTTTGAGTTTTGTGAGACAATTTTAACAAGTTCATCTGGTTTGAAGATAATAGTGGCACACCAAACTTGGATGCCAACATAACTGGATCCTTGCTTAAGGAGCTTACTAGTTTGTTGAACATAACTTAACCTGTTAAGTACTCAACTTGCAAGAAAAATTTGATTGGAGTAATGCAAGTGTCGATGCACTACTTTTGTAAGTATGGAATGTGGCTTTTGTATACTCTCTCCCTCCCTCTTGATGGTGTCGTCTTTTAGGAATTATACTAATATGCATGTTTGTTGTAGTTTGAGGGGCAAAATGTTGCCAAAAGATCACCACATGCCTCTAGATCATCGACGAGCTCGATCGTATGTCACTGCACTTGGAATGGAGTATGACCGCATCCATGCATGCGTCAACGATTACATGCTATACCGCAATGAGCATGCACATGCTACCTCATGTCCCGTGTGCCGGGAGCCACGATACAAGACATGTGTGAGCGGGGCACACCTACCTCGCAAGGTATTAAGACATTTTCCATCAATTCCTCGCATCCAACACATGTTTAAAATCAGGTCTATCGTGGAGCTTCTCGCATGGCACTCTAACCATATCTCAAATGATGGAATGATGTGTGTCCCTGCCGATTCACTTGCATGGAGGCACATCAAAACTCAATGGCCAGAGTTTGGGTTGGTGCCTTGACACTTGAGGCTTGGGTTAGCAAGTGATGGTGTCAATCCCTTCGGCTCTAAGTCTACTTCATGGAGCACTTGACCTGTGGTGATCGGAAAATACAATATTACACCATGGGAGACAACCAAGAAGGGAAATATACTTATTTCCTTGCTTGTCCCAGAGAAGTACAAAGTGTCAAATATTGGCATTTACCTCGATCCCCTCATCGAGGAGTTGGAGGAGTTATGGAGAGGCATTCCTCTTGTCGATGTCACACTTGCAAAGGGGGGGAGAGAGGCTCAAGTGAGGGGAATCCTTATGTGGACTATGCACGACTATCCTGGGCTTGGAGAGGTTTTTGGTAACCCCATGTCCTCTATCTCTCTTTCCCTCATTCCCTCTCTCCCTTTAGCTCACTTTAGTTCTCTCATCTCTCTAACCATATGATATGTATGTAGGGTTCTCCACATCAGGGCACAATGCATGTCCTACTTGCGGGCCATTGTTGGTTACGAAGAGGCCAGATTCCTTCCACAAGGTAATCTATCCAAACAACCATCGTTTCTTACCCCAAGGGCATAACAAGAACAAGGCTCTAGAAAATGGGAAGGCTTCTCTAAAGCTCACGATGGCAGATTGGGCAACCATTTGCGAGAAACACCACAACAACAATCCGGCTCCGTGTCCTCCACCAAAAGGTATGTCAAGGTATTCCATATTGGAAGGACTTAAAAATACAACACCTCTTGGATCCCATGCACATATTCAAGAATGTAGCCCAAACACTATGGGATCACATTATTGGAAAGAAGGACTCTTTGGGTGCGAGGGAGGATTTGAGGCTTTTAAAACGTCTCCCCGCCTCTGCCACTCCACGGCGTGCCCCAAATGGAAAGATTGTGCTTCCTAAAGCACCATGGATGCTAGCAAAAGAAGAATTGGACAAGGTGAAGGGTACCATCGTCTCTATTCGCACACCAGCATGATACATGAGGTCGTAAAGGGAGCTTTCACAAAAGCGAAGAAGGGTGGAAGCGTTCAATTGTATGGGTTGAAGTCCCACAATTGGCACAAGATGATTCAAGTAATCTTCATACTCCCTATTCTATCTATAGTTTGTGTGTATGACTATCACTCACTTTTCCTTTCCCTAATTTACATTGTAGTTCATTCTGCCGGTGAGTATGTGTATATGTCAAGACAAGAAAGTCAGGGACGCTATTTTCAAATTAGGAGAGCTAGTAAGGTACACCACAAGACTCCACTCAACTACACTTTTTTAATGTGCACAATAATTTCAACTAGCACTTAGTGTATCGTTGTGTGTTTTCTTGCAGATTTGTGAGCTCCAAGGAAATCGAAATAGATTCTATCCCTGCTGCTCAAACACTTGCAACAAAAAATGTGTGTCATTGAATATGCATTTCCTTGATCAGTCCTTCTTAGTCAAATTCACCTCTTGGTTCACTTGGTGGAGGAGATAGCTATATGTGGAGTAGTGCACACACAATGGATGTTCTTCTTAGAGAGATTTTTGAACTCTCAAAGATTTTGTGTGGCTACGATCTCAACCAGAAACATGTATGGCCGAAGGGTGGATTGTTCAAGAGGCATTTGTTTACATATCAAAGTATTTGGCACAAGTTGATCCTTCAATTCCTCTGGTCAGACGAGGAAGATTCAAGGATGACTTCACACTTGACAAGTGAAAAGGGGAAACTATTAACATGGATATGAATCTATCCCGAGTGGTCAATAACTTTTGCATTCTCAATGCAAAGATTATGACCAAGTGGGTGGACTTGTGGACAGTGGCAAAGGCCAGGCATTTGCAAGAGAGGGAAGCATGGAAACAAGAACATGGAGGAAGGTGGGCACCCCCAATGCCTATACACCTTGCATGTATCCCAGATCTCATTAGTGTAGAGTGGATTCATGAGAGAATGACCGAGGCAAAATCACACGGAGAAGACATCACCAACAAAGAATAGGAGTATGCACAAGGTTGCCTACCAAAGCTAGAGTACTCATATATGTAAACCATATTGTCTCGCTATTTCTTGAAGTTATCTTTAATATGTATTTGATAAATAAATATATTTTTGTATTTTGTAGTGCCTTTCCTTTAACTCTATGTGGTCAAAGGGTCGTCACTTTCGTACGCTCCACATTGACGAGCGTAGAATCACCATGGATTGTGCCATCATGGGCAACTTTGACACAGACGGTGATGAAGCCAGGTACTGCAGAACTATTGAAAGGATACTAAAGGTTAATTGTAGAACCTTGCATAGCTTCATCTTTGAGTGCAATTGGTTTGAAAATGTGTCTAGACAACATGAGAATGGCCTCTACATGGTGGACTCTAGTGAGCATCACACACAGAGGTATGACATTTTAGTTTTACCACGCAATTGTGAGCAGGTGAGTGATATGTACCTTTTTTATTCTTATTTACTTGTTATAGCGTTAGTTATACCAATGCTACTCACTTTGAGCTTCTATTTTATATGTCATCTATATCCTAGCAATCCACCAACCAAAACTTCGGTTTGTAATTCCCGTAACACCTCGGGGGAGAACCATTTTTTCCACTAATGAAGTGGAGACTATCTTCGACCCTCTTCCACCTCTGCTTTTGGATGAGGTGGAAACAGAGGAGAGGGAGGTCGATGAATCAAGTCCGGCGGCAGCAAGTCTTAGCGAAGATGATTGTCATGGTGATGAAGATGATGACATGGAGGATGACGAACTCAAAGATGATGAAGCTGGCAATGCATCCACAAACGACAATTCCATTTCTCTCTTTATTGATTTAGGAGCCATGGGCTTAGAATTGGATGATGCTTCATGTAGAGATCTTTTGGAAGATGATTCATAAACATTTTGCAATTATGAAGTTTTTTGGTTGTGTAATCCATTCACCTCTCTCTCCCTCTCTTTCTCTCTTTAGATTTGAGAATATGCTCAATATGTTAATCAACTGACAATGATTATTTTAGTTGTAACCAAGGGTAATCTTAAGCTAGGTTCAGACGAGGCTGGAGGAAGAAAGGATTTCTCCAGGTCTACCACCGCCTCGTCTGAACGGTGTTGGAGGAAGAAGAGTGAAAAATAGAGAGGTGGAGAGAGGCCAGCAGCTCTTCCGAGGGGGAGTGCCGGAAGAAAAATGGCGGGCCCGAAGGAAAATGATACCTGCTGCAGCAAATAGGCTTTTGCCACCCAGCTTATACGCCCCTGTCGGAAGCATTTTCGTCGCAGCGTCTGAACTGGGCCTTATATCCCCCACCTCCTTCTCCCCCCGCTTTCTCTTTCTCTCTCTCTCTCTCTCTCTCTCTCTCTCTCTCTCTCTCTCTCTCTCTCTTTATCTTATTTTTTATATTTGAAAATTATATACAATATTCTTTAATTTTAATTGAGAGGAGAGAAACACCAAAATTTGAATTTGGGGGGGGAGAGTTAAGCCAGAATTTGAAAGTTTAGGCGCTAAATTTGGGCAACGGATATAACGATGATAATGAGCATGGTAATAACAACGGTAATAACAATGGATAAAGTTGTAGTAATACTTTAAACACACAAAAAAAACCCCGCCCTCCTCTCTCTTGTTTCTCTCATTGAATTTACACCTTCTCTCTACAAAACGTGGTAAAACAGCATGGTAAACACTTGGATATTTTCATAGTGGATTACAAATACCATTGGTTAATGAGGAGATTTGTGAAATTGTTGAGCATGCATGCATTCCAATTAAAAGAATGTGACTGAATATTGTGCTTAATTTTACCATTACCTAGGTGTGTGCCATCTAAAATGATTGTGAATGTGTGTATTATTAATCTCTTTGGACTAGCTATGCTTGCGGGATTGATGTCAAGTCAGATGCTTTATGTGCGGCCATTGAAATCAACAGCCATTGAAATCAACAGCCATTGATGTAAAATGGCATCACAAACAAAACGAAATTGACATCAATTTTGTGGGTAAACTTTAGTTCAAATTGAATTAGTATGAAGGTTGGATAATAACATGAGTCAAAGTTTTCAATGATTAATGACAATAAATTTTTTATTAATCACTTGAGCTCAAATCCCTTGGATAAGCTATAAAAAGGAATTGTGTATGATTGCAAAGAGATCATTTTCCCCTATCCTCACAGACAACTTCATGCACACCCACATTTTGCTTTTACCCTCTCTTGTTCCCTGAGAACCTCCTCTTAAGAGGTTAATAAAAAAGAAAAAAAAAATTACATCGCCTTGCTCTCATTGTCTTGCATGCAACCTACAGCTCTGTTGGCTTGACCCTACCCACTTCCCTTGCTCGCTTTGGCTTCATTCACTAAACACAGTGCACACACACACACAACACAGGGAGACCCGGCTTTGACGGAGAGTCGGGGACCATGATCATGCGTTGCCTTTAAAAGACTTTCGAATTTTTCCCTGTAGCCAAACCCACCAAAGACCATGCGAAGTAGACCCATGCTCCAGCCTCCACCTGCCCGCTTTGACAGGGCCGCAAATCTTGATTCGAGCCAATCTTGTACCTAACCCATGACCTGTCATTCTCGCCGTGATCGTCACCATACTGCTGCAGGCTGGCTCTCTCGCCACACTGCTGCCTTTGCAACACTAGCCATGAGACTCTCGTTTGTTGTGGCTGTCCTTAACTCAGTTGGATGCTTTTGTAACACAGTGTCAGAGCTGCCTTTATTGCATTGAAATTCCACTTATTGGGTACCGCAGCCCCATCAATTGCTGGCAGTTATACCCGCTGAATTACCTATTACACGCACACACACATTTACTCTCACTTGCCACTTGCGCACCCACGTTTCTTGGCCGCATCCCACGCTGCTCTCTGACTGGCTGCAGCCTGCTCGGAATTAATCCCACCGTTGATACCGTGCACACACATATGTGCACCCTCGTGATGCCCAGTACCAATGCTAATCATCTGCACCCGCACCTCTCTAGTAAAATCATTTGAGCTTGAAAAAACCGAAAAGAAAGTTAAAAAAAAATTGTTAGGGAAGTAGTGGTTCTCACCTCTTTCCCCCTCGAGTTTGAAAACCAACCCTTTATATTTCATGAAGCCAATTAAAAATTCAAACCAGTTCAATAAGAGAAGGGGATTTCAATTTCAACATTGTGAGGATCCAATTGGAGGCTTTTCTTAGCTATTTCATTGAATTAAGATGACATTGATTTTGGTAATTGTGTTTTTGGTCATCTTTTTCCTCGGTCTCTCTCTCTCTCTTTTGATATGGATGCCAAATGTGTTAAGTTGAGCACGAGTTTGGGTGACGAGGCATGGGATTGGATTACAAGTTTTGGTTTGTTGACACATTATGCTTCCTTTTGGTGTTTATTTTGAATGCCAAATAGCATTAACAAATGAGTTTTCTGAAGGGGTGGTGGCCAAGGACATGATTTGATATCTCGAGGGAGCTTGAAAGTTCATTTCATTTTATGCTCTCTCTTCTTCTTTGCTATGTATGTCATTTGTGCTATTTAAGAGCAAAAATACGGATTCCTAATGTGCAGTGCTATGATTGTGTAATCATTTCCATGCATACATGAACTTGCATTGCACCAAAATTTTTGCTTGTGCATGGTTTGATGCTCGAGTTCATTGGCATTTTCATCGCACTACATGAGCAAATCTTTTTGGCAAGCATATGAGCCTTATTTGAAAGCTACATTGACACTAAGTTTAGGCTTGGTTGAGAACATGCATTAAAATTTGGACTTCGCACTCATTATACATTTTTTGTGCTTGATATTAATGTAAAACCCCTACATAGCACTAAAATTTGGGCTTCTTGAATGATCAAAAGTGAGCAGTAAAATTTTGGGCTTGACCAGGCTTTTAGTGCTTGTATTGGATGTTCAAATGCTTAAAAGAAATAATGATTGAATTGTTTTGAAGGGATATGGCAAGGTTTTTCTTTCATTGATCCAAGAAGGGGTCATCATTGCAAAATATTACAAAATTTGGCTACTTAAGAGCCACTCAATTCTTTTCACTAAAAATTGTATATATGCTAGCTCATAGCTTGGTCAAAAGTTAATTTTTTTCATTTGAGCTAATGTTTACCCAACTTTTTTGAGAGCTTTCAAGTACAGAATTTGGCTATTGACATCCATTCATTTTTATTTCATCAAGTTGCAATCATCTCTAGCTTAAAGCGTTCTCTAAAATTGTAGAATTTCATGAGCTTTAGGTTTTCATTAATGTTTTTTGTGTGCTTTTGGATTTCAATAAAAGGCTTTTGGATCTTGTGTTTACACTTAGATTCAAAAAGATTCCTTTGCAAAAAAAAAGGATCAAGAGGCTTCTCTACACAAAGGAGATGTTTGCTCAATGATACACAAAGAGCATGAATAGGTGTAATCCTTCCATGATTTTTCTCTTTTGTTTAATTCTTCATTATCTTGCTTGGCTTAAGTGAAATTTTGCTTCTAAGCTATGGTTCTTTCATGTTCAAAATCTAGGCATCCTAAAGTTTCAACACTTTGCTTTGTGAACCTTAACTCAACAAAAAATTAGGTTTTATGTGTGGTAATCATAGGTAATTGGCCTTGACCTTAGATTAATGTAGGTTCATTTCTCATTAGTTTTAGACTCTTATTGATAGTCTTAATACTCCATTCATTTTTAACATGAACTAGGGCTATGATTAGGATTTAGTCCCTTAGTCCATTTACCATTAGCGTCTCATAATGGAAGCAATAAAAAAGTGCTAAAAAATGAATCAATGAAGCAAAAAAGTGTCAAGAAAAAGTAGCAAAAATGCTACTTGACACATGAAAAGAAAATTTCTATGTTATATTGTGTCTATGTGAGGCCTAGCGCCTTATTGGCACTTGGCAAGCGAGGGTAATCACCTTGGATTGCTTGGTCAAGGCCGTAAACCCATGCCCTGGGCTGATGGGGGTTAGCCATCACCTTGGTAGGCTAGTAGGCTTTTAGAACACCTTCTTGAGGGTTCAAGGAGCCGAGAGTCGCACCTAGACTTGCCTTGGGGTGGTAGCCATGTATTGTGCTTTACTTTTTTCAATGAATAACAAAAAAAAACTTCCATGAGCTTCAAAAAAGTTGTGACAATGTACTAATAGATTAAAGAGCTTGTTTATAGCCTGTAGACATGATAGACTTGAATGATTTATTAATATTGGTCACATAGTTTTTAGGCTAGTAGGTTTATGATCTTGAATTAGCCTAGGGTCTTAATTGATTGCTTGTGTTTCATGCATAAAACTGAAATTTCAAGTGGTTAAGTGTTTTTTTGCTTTATGTTATCTAGTTTTTTACTATGATTCACCCATCTTTTAGAAGAGAAAAAACTTCACTTGCATGATTGTTCATTGTGCTTTATGTTTTATTCATTCTTGGTGGCATTTGATGCTCATTAGTTTTTCTTATGTTTTGCAACTCAACATTTCTTCCATGGACTTGCTTTCTACCATGTCACCGTGTTTGCTTCACCGGCACACGAGAACATGTGTCAAATTAGAAAGGGGGGAATGTTAGGAGCGGCTAACACATGCTACATTGAATATACATCAAGCGGGAGATATCTATGGTTGTGCATAATATTTCCAACTCACCTTGTATAAGTCTTGGGCTCACTTGGAGTTCCAAAGTTGTATATGCTAGCTTAGAGGGCTCAAGCTTAAACCCATAGTAGAAGGAATTGTGGTGAAAGCCTTTATGCAAGGAGGTTTCATTCTTGAGCATCCACTCTTCAGGATCCACTTTTGAGAGCTCCCTCTCTCTTGAGTGTTCACTCTATATGACCTAGCCTTGAGCTTAATGTATATACTTGAGAGGCTAGTGCTAACCATTGTAATTAAAGTGAGCTCTTTTTTATTAATCTAATTAATATTTTCTCATTAGTCTTATCTTCTCTACATTTCATTATGTCATGAGGTAGTATTACACTCTCATTATTCTAGATTTGAGAGATGTATGTACTTCTTACTATTAACCACTCCTATCTCTCTACGAGCAATGGATATGCAATATTTAGCATCACAAATTAGGTTGATTAAGTAAGGTCTTAATCTTCTAATTTGTGTGTATTCCCTATTCTTTGCTTGTGTGTAGATAGGTTTTATGAAACTCTAGCACCATTCACCTCGTGTGTGTAGCTATTGATGAAGTGCCGTGATTGACATGTGGTAATTAGTGTGTGCTTATCATTAGTGTGCTTGGGGTTTCTAGTATATGGCAAGTCGGACTTTGGTGGACTTGATGTGTGTAGGAGTTGTTAGATTAGTGATTAGAGAATGATTAAAGTTAGTCTTGCAGTGTCTAATCTCTACTTGCATTGAAAAGTTGATCTCCTGAATCCTCTATTCCCATTCATCCAATGCTCGTACTTCCATGCCCTAGCTGGCGGGTTGCCGATCCATGGATTTGATAATTTTGTGTGGGTTGCAATTAGATCGTGCTACAACACCTTCCAACAGTAGTACCTAGTTTGATTCTCTATACTACCCACCTTTGGTACTATATGCTACCTTTACAATCATTTAGCTACTACTTTGTTATAAAATTTGGTATATTAGTATCAAATATTGGAACTATGCTAAATAGTTATAGCTAATTGCTGCTCTACACAATTCTTTTGTAGACATAGTTATAAAGGTCATTCTTATTGTGTAATAAGAACCCTTTTTGATACTCTGTAATAACTACCCCCTTCATCTTACTCATCCTCCAATCCCTTGGTCTCATCATCTCTCTCCCCTAGCTTCGTGTCATCCTTCTCCTTCCTCTTATCTAGCCTTGAAGATGGGTAGGGATTTAAAAGTCATGTAGTCACTCAACATGACATTAAAGTGAACATCTAGTTGGTAACATGAATTTTTTTGTTAACATTGACAAAGTCATGCATTTAAACTATTGGATGAAGGGGGAAGAAACAAATTTTGAAAAACTCTAATTTATATGGGTGTTTGCATTTCTTAATGCTTTGTGATCACGTAACATTTTTGAGTGATCACGTAAATATTAAATCATTATTGAAGAGGAACTACTAACTTGAACTACTAATAGGACCAGAGCATCACATAGCTTCCTCAAGTTGATGATGAAGTCCTCGGCATCATGTCCCACAACAAAATATTTGTTTTGGGAGGCTTGCACACCTCATGGCCTACATGTTGCTAGGAATGGGATATTCCATGAACCTTTGGGTTCTTCATCACAATCCTTCAGTAGCACTCCATTGACATCCAAAATAACAAGGCGCCTATCACTCTCCATCACATCTGTTGGAATTAATGTATATAATCCTGCTTCCACAAGCCACCAGATGTCCCTAGTTATAGTACTACTAAACTATATGAGTAGAAGAACACAGCCTTTTTGAAATAGCAAAGTCAAACATTAGGCACCATAAAAGTTTACCAATTTTTGAGACTAGGACATGAGAGTTTAAAAACACATTGACATATTTCAAGAGTAGAGTAAAACAACACCAAATCTACTGACATAAGCAAAATGGGATGGCATTTCATATTAAGCAAGAAGCAACTACAAAAAATACTATCACGAAAGCTAATTCTTGTAGGTTCGCGATTTCATGCCACAACTAGAGGGGCACTTTTAGATTTCACATTGAAGAGTTGGGAGAGGGTGGCTAAGTCAATGCTATCACATGTTTCTAAGGGTGTCACATCATGCATCTCATCCACACCTTTGCCCTTTTCTGAAACTTTGGCCTCCTCTACGCCTTTAGCCACCTTTGCACCTTTAGCCCCTCTGGCCTCCTTTGTGCCAAAATCCTCCTCTGAGCCTTTGGGCTCCTCGGCACCTATGGCATCCTGTGCACTTTTAGCATGTTTTGTTGTCAAGTTTTTATTCTTTCTCCTATTTCTACCCACCTTTTCCTCTAAAATTTTTGATGCTGCACCCAGAAACTCTGCCATTGAGAGAACTTCAACTTCCACCTCTTCAGGCCTGCATTTCTTTGTTGATCTTCTTGCCTTGATCAATTTTCATTTCAAACACTTTTTGAGCGAATCTCTTCCCCCCTATTAGTTCTCCTGCTACCTTCATGTAAATAACTTTTGTTCTCAACATATTTGCAAAACACAATGGGGATGGTATTGACGTCAGCAGGGAAGTATGAAGGTACCAACCACATAAGAAGCCTCCAAAGCCTCTCCACAAGAAACACAAGTACCAAACACATGAATTGTGTTTTTAGTGTCCACAACGTGAGGCCTTGGAGTCAATGTGTATGCCATCCTCCTCTTCATAAAAGCACACAAGTTCCTTACAAAATAGTAATGGTCCTTGTTTTCCAAGAGCTCATTATAGAGCTTGGCATACTCCATCTGCAAAATAGACATACTCTAGTAACTTATCTACGAAAAAAAAAATAGCAAGGAAGAATACAAGTAGTACCAAACCAATATAAAAATAGTACCAAAATAAAACCAAAACAATACCAAAATAGTAGCAAGTGAAATTCAAACTAGTACCAAGATAGTATCAAAATAGGTAAAATTATAGCAAAGCAATTCTAAACAGCACTCTATTGGTACAATGAAGTACCAAAATCTTCTAGGAAAAACCCAAGCAGTACTAAAACTTAGTATAGCAGTAACAATGTAATACCAAAAAAGTTTCAAAACAATAACAATATAGTACCAAATGTATAGCAAAACAGTACCATAACAAGTAAAATTGAACCAAATTAATTCTAAATAGCACTATATTGGTACAACAAGGATCCAAAAACTCATAAGAGATACCCAAAAAGGCCCAATGAGACCAATTACTTGTAACAAAGTTATTCCAAACCAGTATCAATTCACCAAAATAGTATCAATAGTCAACCTCTAGGTGGCAATGGAGCCACAACAATCTTATGTAATTATTGCTTTGATGTCCGCCATAATAGTAGAAATCATACAGACGTGGGAGACAATGTCAACCCTTTTGGATGATACTATCGTCAAAGGAGACCAAAATCATTTTGAAGAAAGTACTATTTTGCCTCTTCTCTACTCCTATGGGGGGACTTCTTTTGGGAGAAGAGTGCTATATTTCCAGAGCCAATTCAATGAATTGAATTGAATGTCAATAGTACATGAAACCGGGATCTTCCATCAGCTGGTGGTATCATTTTGTGTTTTATGCACAAGAGGAGGATCTCTTTTGGTTTTTGTACCAACTTCTCTAGCAAATAGTGTATTTTGTACGAGATGACATGTAGAGAAGGGATATCCCCTCTTAGCTTGGTAAACTACCAAGGAGTATTTTTAAAGTGGAAAAGAAAGTTGGAATTGCAATCATGCTTTTGGCATGTGACAATAGACAATACCATATTGCAAACACATTTGGGTCTGGAAGGTCAACAGTTTCCAAGTTCTTGCATCAATTTGTGGGCTCATTGTGTAGAAATGCAAGTTGTTGTCTTCGATAGCGAGAGACACAAGGTCAGTTTCAAGATTTCAAGGATGGCTTACAATCATTTCAAGGTCTACCAAACTAAAGTGGTGCAATTGACGCAACCCACTTCAACATTACCATTCAATGAGAGGACTGAGGCTTGGTATGATTGGAAAGGAAACTATAACATGGTGATGCAAGGAATAGTCAACCACAAAATATAACTTATGGAAATCAATATAGAATGTCCTTTCTCATGAAATGACAAATGAATTTCACGGAACACCACTGGAATCTAAAGGACGTGTCAATCAAGGGAGAGGTTGTGTGGAGTGGCATTCAATTTCCTGACAAGTTGATACCCAAATATATTGTGGGAGATGGAGGCTATGTGCTTCTTAAATGGATGATGATACCTTATCGTAGGGGAACTATTGATCTCCACACAACATAAGAAATACAACTTCAAGTAGTTCTACACTAGGAGAAACCATCGAGTTTCCTAAATTGGCCACTCTACCATCAATCATCTACACCTACTGCATTCTACATAAGTTTCTTATGGAAATCAACAATGAACCTGAAATGGATCAACAATCATTTGAAGTCAGTGACCCTTTGGTGGACAATCCATTTTCTCAAGAAGAACGGTCATAGCTTCTAAACACGATAGAGGGAGAGACAATAGGAAGCGAGGTGATGGAGTACATTGACATGCAATGTGTTTGATTAGAATAAGGAATTTTTCCTCTTTCATTGCAAGAGATAGGCACCACTTTGTAATTGTCTAGCTACTTTATTTGGATGTCATGTCGATTGACTCTTGCAATTTAGTGTGATTATTTAATGCAATCTGGTTGTTTTCTTCATTGTCATCTCATGAAGTTTAATGAAATTAGTTACTATGATCTGGCTTGGAAGTGTTGAGATTGTTTCTATTTCTGGTTGTTTCTAGATATATAGCTACCTTTGGTTGTTTTTAATGGTCTCTTCTGTTGGTGGTCTCATGCGATGGGCTTGAAAGTGTTGCATTTCTGTTTCGCTAGTTGTTTTTTGTGTAAATGTAGCTATTGTGGCTAATTCATGGGAGAGCCTTGAAAGTGCTAGAGCTATTTCTAATGCTGGTTTCTTCTAATGATATGTAGTTGATGATGGTTGTTTTTAATGGTTGCTAAACTACTACTTCTGCTATTGTTACATGCCATGAGCTAAGAGGTTTTAAGGTCATAGCTACTGCTAGCTCTTTCTAATGGTTGTTTTCTATTTTTTAAATTTCTAGTTGTTACATGTACTAAGCTTGGAAGTGTAATGTATCGATTGCTATATTAACACAAACCACAACATCACAATGATGGTTACATTAAAAAAAACAACTACACATAGACTAGTTTGAAAACATGTGTGTCCCTAATAAGATCATATTCCACAACTGGCTCAAGAATTCATGATGCTCCACCCAAGCCTCATGCTTGTTGGCCTTTGTGTATCAAGATCCATAGAATTTTTCCTCAAGGATGTCTTAAGTATCTTACAGCACAACAAAACACAATTTCTAATAGACCACCTGGACTGACACTACAACTTGCAAAATTAGAGAAACAAAAGCAACATCATTTCTTTTATTGATGTAGAAAATCACTTTTGTTTTGAGCATTACAAGGCCCATGGGTGATGTGAATCTAAAGACCCACAACAACTAAAATGTAAAACAACGGAATCCTATATTTTATATGATATCTTGGACATTGGGTGTGAAATGAGTCCATCCATAGCCTGAACAAAGAGGTTTTCCACTTGCAAAGAATCATCATGTCTTGCTATTCTTACTTGCTCTACATCGTCCATGGCCTTTGGCATGTCCCGTTTTGGCCTAACGTAGCCCAACATCTAGCTGATGTGTCCTCTTCCTAGCCTTCTTAGGGACTCCACCATTGGTCAACGTCCTCTCAAATTAGATGTCTCCTCACCTACATCCATGAAGGTTCATGGTAGAGGAGAATTTGTAGCACTTATAGTTGGAACTTATGGTTGTTTTTGCCTTCGTGATGACACTACAAGGTGGCACACAAAAGAGCCCAGTAGCCCATTAAACATGTAGTAATTTTTGTATCATGTCAATGAATAACAAAGTGTGAGTTTGAATACCATTAGAAAAATTTAAAACTGATGCTGACAGATGAAGAACTGAATCATACCCCATACATCTCTCCATGAGCTTATACAACTCTGACTCAAAATTGTTGCGAAAAAATTTATTCTACAACACCCTCTCTTTTGGTGACATAGACCACTAACTGCTGGATGGCAGATTCCTTTCCCAATCGCTGATGTCCTTGTAGCTCTGGTGAAGTTTCCTCTACTTCTCATAAGCGGTTTTCCAATCAACATGAAAGTATCATTGAGCACATAGGCCAACAATCTCTTCCCATTGTTCTTCTATGGTTTTGGATTTCTCAGCAACCCCCATGTGAAATATTTTGTCATCGTACTATGCCTTTGCCTCAATCAAAAAATCCCAATATGCTTGATAAAAAACCTTTTTCGATTGTAAGTATGCCTCCACGATGAGTTATGTGAAAAACAACATGAAAACTGCGATCCTGTGCGTAATACTCATGCGGACCCAAACTTGGTTTGTAATCATGTTGTGATACCAATATGACTGACTAGGGATTAGCACATGCACATCGCCACCCAACCATTCCTAATATAGGCCTTTGGTCTGCTAAATATAGTCCCCCGTGTACCACTACATGTGTGTCATGGCCCTTGGCCAAGCCCATCTTACCTTAGGCCTAACGCCATGTGTGAAGATATTTATGTGAAGATACTATGGGGGGCTATCCAACTAGAGTTAAGATACTAGCCAGAGGGATCGGCTTTGATATATGTTCAAGGTGCAAAGCAGCAAGTGAAGAACCTCTCACTCGCTCAAAGACTAGCCGATTATAAGAAGCCTTGTTGGAAAATTTTGTAAATGGATATAGAAGACTTGGAAGAATTTTTACTTCAAAACCGACCTACTCTTGGGAGGAAAGATTGTGAATAACCAAGATCTATTAATCTTTACACAAAGCATCTATTTTTTCTACTGCAAAAAAGCCAGGAGGTCTAGGAACCTACGAGTCTTCGGAAGCGACCTCTCATTAGCTAGCTTCAAGAGGCTATCTAGGAAAGCAGGGAACTGCTCGTAGCTCTTGGAAAACAACAATAACTATGAGGAGTGGAAACAAGTAATTAAATCCATCACAATTTGGGTCTCAACTAGGGTAGATGGGCTAGTTTACATTCCAATTGTGAACAATGTGCTTCACCATTTGAAGCGCACAGGGGCGCAATCAATCCATATACTCTACACCTACTTGCAATGGTAACTTGGGTGGAAGGACGAGTCATACGACAAAGTTCTACACAATTTTTTTTTTCATGTGTAACAAAAACAGGGTGCCAAAAGGAAGCCGGTGTATCGGGGTTGGGGGGGGGGAGCTTTGAGGCACTGCTTCCAGCAAGTCTTGATGTCTGGATTGTGCAACCACAAACTCATTCCACTCCTGCTAACCATGCAAGCATTGGGGCTGTATTTTTTCCCAATATTGGTATGAAAAAGTCTATATTACAAGGGGTCGACCCTTGTCTATAGAAAAAATATCCTGTAGAAAGAGAAATTCGAAGTGTAAGTGAGAGAATTTTGAATGTTTTGCAGAGCATCACATAAGTCCAAAGTAAAATCTAAATCCAACTATACTTCTAAACATTCCATAGCTAGAGAAAACTACATGACCTGCCCAAAGATCATAGGGGTGCCAAAAGGTCTCGTTAATCCCCTTTTTCTCTTGGTCCTGATTGCCTTTTTATCATCCACTAAGGTAGAAAAACTCCTAAATAAAAATCTCCAAGTGGAACCATGGCACCTTCTATCAACTCTCTCGCTCTCTAGGCAGAAAGAGAGATAAGGTAGATGCTCCTTTAGCTTGCCTTAATGTGTGTACTTTTATGGTGGATGTTGGACTGAGTAAACAAAAAAGTGACCCATCTCTCTTTTGTAAGGATGAAAGTAAATTTTTTTTGGTGGACAATGCTACCTTTTCTCTCTATCTATTATTTTGCCACCCTTCTCAACCTTGAGGTAAGAATCCATATCCAATGGAAATAGTGGGTGCAACAATGGCTTGAGACAAGTGTTGAGGGTTTGTATATTGTAGGTGGTGTCGAAACGCAGGTAGTGAGTAATCAGGATCTCTAAAAGACAACAAATCCTAGTATAGGACTCCACGCAATTTCCTATAGCTTTTTTAATTCATTAGGATACAATGCCGTTCAAAATTGTGGTTTCTCATTAACACTAGAATGGTAACAGGACACTTTTATGTCCTTGGACACTTTTGTGTCCTGTTAAGTGACCATTTTGCTTGAATTATTTGAAGAGTATGAAAATGAATTTCTAGGTGCTATATATCCACAACGTTGCCTTATGAGCTGAAAAAAACTTAGCATTTTTTTTTGAGTATCGATCTCACCATTAACCTTACTCTTGCACAACATTTTTGAACCTAAACTGTGTGAAAAAACGGGTCCTGTTTTTGGCTTTTTTTCAATTTTTGGCAACTATACCACTCTAAACTTCATGTTTGTGAGGTTTAGATGGCTAGAGGTTAGGCCTTCATAGTTCTCAACATGTTTTGATGCTTGTAGGGAGAGCTAAGTGTTAAAATTTAAAGTTATGACCAATTTACAAGAATTGCATAATCCTTTTTTTTTGCCAAAATTAGCACTTTTATGATTTTTTTGGTGGCTTTCTTGATATCCAAATTCAATTTTGATTGTGTAAGTGTAATGTATAACATAAAGCTAATCTTCCTTGAGTTTTGGGGGACCTAATATGCTATATAGCATAGTATATGATGATGGTTGAGTTTTTTGATTGTTGAAGAATACGATACATTTTAGAGTAGCAAGTATAACTTTCTCAATATTGCTAGTTTCTTAGGCCAATTGTGTGTATTTTGTAGGTAGTAACCATATCTAATCATAAACTACAAACTTGGCTAGATATTGAGTAGTTTCTATGGGTTTCTAGAGGTCATAATGCTAAACCCAGTTTTTTCATGTTTGCTGTATTTAGCACTTTATCATTGCCCCCAAGATTCCAATTGTAAGAGATCCATTATCCTTTTGACATGCTCCATGGCTCCTTTTGAATCCAGAGGCCCAAAGGGAACTAAGAAAACATGTATATAGTATCTGTATTGAGCGTGACTATAGAAACTTTGATGATAGATCAGCAGAATGGCAAAAATGCAACTTTTTTGTACCTTTTTTTTTGCCCAAGAAAAAATTAGTGAGGTAAAAGCAACCATATTTTTTGGTTACCAACCCATTGAAGTTAACGGTGCATTTTATCTCATGTCCTATAAAAATCTCCACTCTTATTTATATGCAATCAACCGTAAGAAATTGCTATTTTGGGCAAAATGCACTGGTCCATCAACTTTGGAGGCTTGTAGTGACCAAGGGATGAGAAAAATTACAAGTTTCTCATTTTTTCCATATGTAGTAGTTATTGAACTATAAGATCATGAAAGGATTTTTCAAAATGAGTGGATCTACTATGGTTTTGGAATTTTTTCCCAAAACCCTGAAAGGACACTTTTATGTCCTGTTAGGTTACCATTCTAGTGTTAACCCATGTGGCATACTTTCAAACAGCAGGTTTGATTGTTATGTTGTTTAATATGTCTCATACACTTTTTATAGCGCTACATCAATATCATCTGGCTTTATTTTCCTGCAGCTACCTCCACCCTATATAGTCTTATGTCCAGCCTGGATCACCTTTCCTCATCATCATGGCAAACTACATGAAAACGACAATATGAAAGCACACACTCTACAAGGTTTAGATATTTTCTCACTTTAAGAAAAATGTCTTTTTTCTACCCTCTTTTGCACCCTAATGTGTAAATAATCATCTGGCTTTATTTGCCTGTAGCTACCTCCACCCTATATAGTTTTATGTCCAACCTGCATCACCTTTCCTCATCATCATGGCAAACTGCATGAAAACGACAACAGGAAAGCACACACTCTACAAGGTTTATATATTTTCTCACTTTGAGAAAAAGGTCTTTTTTCTACCCTCTTTTGCACCCTAATGTGTAAATAACACAGGAAGTGTGAGCTATTTTTCTCATTGCTTTTTTTTTCAATGGTTATTTTTCTTATCCATGCATCAAATTTTCTTATTCTCAAAGTGAGAATAAATCCCTTGCAAAATTAATAAAGTAGTGATGTGAAAAATAATCAAGCTCATAATTATTATTTTCTTTCTTCAATTCATAAAGAGAAAAATTTGTTAACGCATAATAATTGTTGGTCCTATGGAACAAAAAACCAAAGTCACAATATGAAAATAATTTTCACTCAAGACCTTGCAAGTTCATGGTGTGAATGTTTTCTAGTCGATGCTCTTAAAGATTGTATTGTACCACAAAGTAGGTAAAAATTGGCACCTTATAAATATTTTCATTCTATTATATTGCTAGTGCAAATATTTTCACTCTTAACCGAGAGAATTATGAATCTTGAGTGTAAATTATTTCCACTTTTGACATTGTAAAATTTTCATTCTTAAGTTGTCTTTTTTAACGAGCTAGTCAAATATCTTTTTTAACGAGCTAGTCAATACATTGGATAGGTAGAAAACTAGTGGAATTTTTTTCTAGCTGGAGCCTTTGGCCTTATTTTCTATGCAAAAGAGATACATTAATGGTCGCCATTAGTGAAAAAAGAAAGAATAGGGTAAATTTTGTGCACTTTAGAATGACAAAAGGATCCTTATTCTTATATATAGTTTTTTGTAGTGAATTATTCACACCTAAAAAGTTTACACATTAGAAACATTCACACCTCTAATGTATTTTCATAGCTATAAATTTATCACATATGGAAAGGAATCTCTATCTTGTATGCATAAAACTATCCAAATTATGGGATAACCTCAATTCATACATCTTTTATGGCTAGTTGTTTAGTATGAAAACTGCTAAGAGTGATCAATCAACTATCATACAAGCATTCAAGACTATAACAAGAGTAATAATTCGTTGAGATCATATCAATTAACTTGTCCCACAAAATCTTTTAGCTTTATAGGCTAGATATGCGCATACGCAATACATGTCAAATTGCACAAACAAGATGTCAAAAATAGTGACACTTTATCACCAAAGTTCCATAGTGAACTTGATTTTAAACAAGCTTAGCTTCATCCTGACCCATATCTTTATCATTAATGTCTTTGAAATTAATATGGTTTTGCCCAATGGACCAATATACTAAAACATCCAATGCCTTCGAGTCTTTGCATTCTTTCTTGAAATGGAATGATTCCTTCCGAGTAGTCCATTGCAACTCTTTTAAAAAGTCAACTAGTCACCAATACATGAGATCTATGTTGTGCTCGCCCATTAGTTTTAGAGCTATTTCGTCTTTTGTTGTCATCTTAAGTGTCCCATTCTGCAAAAATTATATTACACTTGTATAAGGACCTTGATAAAAAATCTCTTAAATTTACAATGCAACACGCTCATTTGTAAGACCAAAGATGTTAGTAGCAATACATGAGTCAATTATGTCATTTTCTTATGAGAAGGAATCAAATTCCTCTTTTTAGACTTGTAAACTTGCAATAAAATAGAAACAATTCACAACATTAAAACATGCTTGATTGGAATTGGTATACCAAGAAAAGGGCTTGTTCCATGGTACAGATTTTCGCTTTGTATCTAGCAGGAACTTTGGTAACTCTTCTAGCTTTTCCACTTTCTCTTGCTTCTCCCTACAAAGACCATTCCATCTCAAAAACATTATATAAAAGAGATTTAAAGTCTCTACCAAAGTGTTGACAATGAGCAAACCCTTGAAATCGTGACATCATTGTGAGATGATTTCTTGTTTGTGAGATCATTTAAAGGCTACAAAAATAAGAATTGCTAGAGCCCTTTCAAGGGGGTCACCCTTTAATGACATCAAATTACCAATATCAAACCTTTTTCTTTGAAGGTCTCTTTGTTTCCACACTATAAGTAAACATATAGATACCATTCAAATACCATTAATAGATAGAGTTTTGTTCTTCACACTTTGTCTTTGGGACAAATATTACAAGCTCATTCAAGCACATGACCTTTGGATTATTTTTTGATATGGTAATGGGCAGTGTAGTATCATCATCCTAAAAAAAATTTGGCATCAACATGCAAGTCCCAAGATTTAGCTGAACAAGATAACAAACCAAAGAAGTCTACCCATCCAGATGTCTCCGTATCACTTCTGTCGTCAAAGTCTACTAATGCATGGTTAAGCATCTATATAAACTACCATCTATAAGCAAAAAATTAGGTCGCAACCCATGACATAACCAATTCTAGAAAGAAATCCTTACAAAATACTTGATGATTGAAATGCCATGGTCTTCACCAGCTTTTGCCAAATCAAACATCTTCCATGTCATCTACACACCAACACCAATAAATTAGAGATATCAAAGTGAATACATGTAAGGCCCCTGGTGGGAATGCCTTCAAATGAAACTCCCAACCCCCCTTTATATAGCCCCTGGGCCTCATTCCCTATCCACACTAGCAGTCGGACCCTTGGGCATGGTCCTTGAGTACTCGGGTTTATGCCCTTGGCATGACATTACTCCCCTCCTAGAGAAGTGTTTCCGTTCTCAAAAACAAAAGTGGGGAGCTTCTTCTTAAGAAAACTAATGTTTTCCCAAATGGCACATTCTTCAAGTTGATCTTTCCACTTGACAAGAGCCTATCGACGCACATGATGACACATGCGTGCATCATGATAGTTGAGAATACATTCATGTTTATGCGGTATGGTAGGAGGCTCAACGAGATCAACCAAAAACTGTTGGTCAACAACATTGTTCTCCCATTCAAGTGTTTTCGCAAACGGCTTACATGAAAAACTGGATGAATATAAGAATGTAGCGGTAATGAGAGTTCGTAAGCTCCATCACCCACTTGCTTGAGTATCTTGAAAGGTCCACAATATCTTGAAAATAATTTAGGTAGTATTGTAACCTAATTGAATGGTGAAAATAAGAGTTGTTGGTGACTCTTGGAAGCATTATTTCTTCAAAGATATGTAGTGATGCCAACTCCAAATGAAGCTTGGTCAAGGGTGAAGAGCTTAGATATGCGTGAAGATGAGTTTGTTTCTTGCTTTTGGAAGAGGTTCAATGATGTATGGATGCAATGGGAAAAGTGTGTGAAGTATGCCAATGTGATGTCAGTGAAAGAGTTACATGGTACACACATGCAATTTGAGATGTTGAAAAGGTTGATAAGCAAGTTGAAACCTACCTTGCGTTCACATGTGGAATTGAAGAATCCAAAAAGCATGAAAGAAGCACTAGATGTTTCCTACAACAAAGAGAGGAAGATAAGTCTTATGGTAAGTTTGGATGTGCCACCGAAGATAGAGGATATGCACTTGGTTGATTTACTATATAAAGTTACTGAAAATTTTCATGAATTTGAGAAGACACTTTTTATTGATGAGGAGGAAACAAAGCAGGCAGATGTAGCAGCATGTGATCACGTGGAAGAAAATGACATACACGTGGTGAATGCTTATGATGTAGACATAAACAATTCTATGGATTCTTCTCTTGATGTTGGAGATGCTGATTTTTGTGCTTTGGAAAATGGTTTGAATCCCATGGTTAAGAGTGATGTTGATGTGGATGGAGATTATGTGTCTACATATGGCTTATTCGATGAAAATGCTTTGGTATGCGAAGTTGCGGGAGCATCTACAATGGATGATGTATGTGATGTGGCCTATATAGACTCTCCACTTGAGTATGAGGATGCTGATGTGGTTGAGTTTCATGGTCTACAAGAACCTCATGATACTCATGTGGTTGATGATGAAGACTATGCCTCTACTCTTGGGTTACTTGACGAATTCCCTATGTCTGCCAATGATGATGTAAATGCTTTTGGTGATTTGGATTATCACTTGGATGTTAATGAGGTCAATATGGATTCATTTAATGTCACCAAAGAACCCATTGGTGAGGATGAGGTGGCTGATATCCAAGACTTTGTTTCCACTTATGACATGTCTGATGATATGCATATGGTTGTCGATCATGTGGACGGTTGTGTTGCACAAGGTTCTATGGAGTCCCATGTTGAGCTTAAACGTAATGAATTGGATGCTTTGAATTTTTATTCTCAGCCTAAAGTTTTGCATGATGATATGGTCCTTGATGATTGTATGTCTGTTAGTGACTTGCTTGGTGAGCTACTTGTTGTTGGAAGCTCTAATGTCAACCACGAGAGAATATTAGAGGAAGTTTTGAGGCTAATGAAAGAGGGTCTTTGCTTTGGAAATCTTGATGATATGGATGGTCATATGCATTGTGCTAGTGGCTTTGATGTGCTTTCCAAGCTGGATGATGGCATGCCTTATGGTCTTAATTGTGATGGGCAAGAGAAAGTGCTCATTTGTGGTTTGGCATGCAAGGATACTTTGAATGTCTTGACTAGACAAATTATGGTTGAGAATGTATAAGCTTTGATGGATATATTTGAAATCAGTGATTTGTAAGAGTTGAAACATGAAAATTTTGGCTTGGATTCAATGCAAAATTATGTGTATGATAGAGGTAAAAGACGTATGTCTCGTGTCAACAGCATATGGGATTTCGATTCGGTGGGAGAAGCTCCTACTATGTTATGCATATGGTTATTGGATGCAACATGGAGGTGGATGGTAAGAGAATCTATGTTATTTTTAGCTCTCATCTTATATTTTGGTTCTTTTGTGGCATGAAAAATAGGAGAATGTTTACAATGATGCGAGAGTATGCACATGAAACACTTGAAAGTGTCCCATGCTTCTTGGGGGGGCAATATGTGACGTGTTTTGGAGAAATGGTGTGGACCACCCCAAAGTCTTTGCGAGGTGTTTTTTGGTGCTCTTAGACCTCTTGGATGTAAATAAATCATGCTTGTACAAAGTGTACAAAGGTGGTGTGTGCCAACTGTCTCTACACATGCGTGCCTGTTGTGCGGGGTACATAGTTTTGTTGTTTTTGTACATAGAAGTGTCGGGACTTAAAAGTGAGAGTAAGTGCTTTCATAATAGGAAGAAAAACTGAACTTTTATCAGCTTGGGGTCGTGAGTGAGTGGGATTTTTCAGCTAGGAAGAAGAAAGCCTCTCTTGCTGCAGTTTGTGGTGGTGCGTGGGGGTTGTAAAGTGGAGGTACCCGTGTGTGTGTGTGCGAGGGCCTAGAGCCTTGATTGGAGAGTGTGTATCCCATCAAGAATGACATGAACATGGGTGGTGACCTCTTCACTTTCACCCCTCTTCTCTCTTTTTGGTGATGGAAGCTGCGTGAAACAAGGCTCTCTTGTACGCGTTGGTGCAGCCAAAGTCGGTCGGAGCTAGGAGATGATCAATGCTAGGCAGAGGTAGCATGTGAGTGCAGTGCAAAAGGCTAGGACAGGTGCTAAGGCCCTAGGCATCCCAAGGATAGTAGAGGTGTATGCTAGATGTGGTTTTTAAGGCCATAGGTGTGCTGCAAAGAGACAAACAGGTTGGTGGCCTACTGTGCCCGATATGTGTATTTTATGTGCTAGAATGTGGTCTTCAGTGTGCTCTAAAAGCCGGTCCAAACGGCTCATCAAATGGAGCCTTGGTGCTCAACATATTGCGGTTTACAGGTAAAGTGTGTAGCAGATCCCCGACTGACAAGATAGCTGGGGACAGGTGGCCCAGGCTGATGTCAGTCTATACATGTGTAGTGCTCAAGTTGTGGAGCATGCCTGTCTTGTTGGGTTGCGAATCGGAGCTCTGGATAGCAAATTATGGCCGTTAGAAGATTTTCCGGGGACCGGGTCTGAGCCCACATGTCCGCATTGGAAAATGCACCATCTGGTGTTTTCATGAGCTCCCCAGGTGTTTAGTACACGGTATACGGCATATGATGCCAACAGGAAGTGACTGCACGCCAGATGGAGTTCGGAGCAGAGAGATACTGAAGTCGGAACATGAGGTGCATTTCCCCGGATTGGGCTGCAAGTGATTTGGCCAATTTTTATGACCTCAATTCGAGGTCTCCCTAGCCTAGGGATGAGATGAGAACCATGCAGCTTGGAGCTGGAGATATGAGATCTCAATGGGCCTTGATTGTTTGGGAGTCAGGTCACCAGGTGCCACTTGACAAATAAGACCAGGAGGGGGGAAAAGTTTTTTTTTTCATGAAAGTTTTTTTTTAAAACTTTAAGGGGCCTTGGAGGCAGCCCACGAGTGACCGCCACGTGGCGCTCACAAACAAAAAATTTCTCTTGCTTTGTTCTTGGGGCTCTGGTAAGCACTTCAAAATGCGTTCACATGTATGACACATGGAATAAATATCCATAGCTTTGGTCCAGGAGGGAGGACTACTAGATATACATTCAGGGGCTGCCCATGGATAATCTCTTTCATATTGTTTTCTAGTTCTATCTGCATATCGCGTAGAGGAGGAAAACCGACTGTCGTATTTGTTTTGGTGCATGAACCCCAATCCACAATGCCGGCGTAAACACCTTTTTCGCCAAAATGCAGCATCATATTCCGAGAGTGTAGATCATTGTGGAGGTAGTTATGCGTATGCATATACTTCAGAGTTTGGAGGAGAGCATTGATGATCTGCAAAATATTCTCCTAGAATAGCTCTACTGTTCCTGCAGTGAGTACGTAATAGCGAATGACAGGCTGGTTGCCGTCTACAGTGCATTCTTTGATCCATTGCTCCACATGGCCGCCATTCCAAAATCGTGAAATGAGCATTGGTCGCTCCACATGGCGCACCATGGCAAGAGGGTAGATAATACCTCGATGTGAAATATCCAAAATTGTTGCTTCGTCTTTGACCTGTTGCTCCATGGTGGGCCCATGTAAGTGTACTTTGAACACTTTCGCAGCATACACTTGATCTTTGAAAGCGGGATGTGTGACACCCACACGCTTCACATGTGCCCATATTCCCTCTCCCAGCTATGGAGCTTGGATATTGAAGACGATTGTGTCGGGTAAAAGGTGTAAAATAGGTTGTAGCTGAGAGAGGTCTAACGTAGCAACGGATGACATTGCAGGCTCTGTTCTAAGAATGATTTCTGGTTCAACAACAGCTTCAGAAGAGCTGGATTCCACTCTTGCACGCTTTGCTACTCTTTCTAACTTTTCCTTGCTCTTGAACTCCGTGTAAAGCTGTTGCACAAGATGTATGCGCTCAGCTATGTTTGGCAAGGAAGTAATTGCAGGATTTTTCAGTTCTTGAAAGGTTTTCATGATCTGTCAAATGGTTTGTTTGACCATGTTTACTAAAGCACCTGATGTCAGGAGGGCTATGTCAAAAATAGTTGGTGCAAACTCTGCCTGGAGCTGCTCAAACACAGACTTGGTTAGAGTCTCTGTAAGTTGATAAAAATGCTCCGAAGCGACAGGGTTTAAACAACGCCTAATCTCTGTCTCTGACGTGTAATGGAAGTGTCTCACAATCACTTCGGAGAAGAACTTTCGTTGATGTTTCGCTAGCTTCGTGTCTGCCATATATGTATGACAAAATTATAAATTAAGAATCTTACGAAAAGATTGTACACCATAGTAACATAGTTATTATATAATGAGTGTTAACCCTATATATATTAAATGGTGATTCAAATTTATTAAATAATATTAAATTATTGCAAATTAAAGAGAAAATCTTATGATTACAAACCACATTGTGCGAATCGACCATGAAAATTAAATTAGAGAGAGAGAGAGAGAGAGAGAGAGAGAGAGAGAGAGAGAGAGAGAGAGAGAGAGAGAGAGAGAGAAACGGGTCAGGAGTGTGAGATGCTCTCAACACAAGAACTGGACCCTGCTATATGCAGAAGTGTGAGATGATGAAAGAAATTACATCTAAAGGGTTGGAAAATCGTACATGTGAACAACTCAACTAGTGTGAGATACTCTCAGCACAAGTCCTGGATGCTGTTTTAAAATAGATTCATAGTTTTTATCAATCTAATCCCTGATAAAGTGTGTGGAACTCACAACAAAACTATCAGCGGATAAATTAACAATTGCAGATGTAAGTTACCTATCGTATGTGTTTACGTCCAAAACAACACCAAGTCATTTAATGATGAAAAATGACGTTCTTTTGGAATATGAAACACACGAGTAACCAGTATGTCACATTAAGATGAAGAGGACATGAAAATATGCATCTCTTCACTCTTAATATAACGAGTGGTAACGCTTGTATTTCTATGCAACACATATGATAGAAAAACTTAATCTAAAATTATAAATTTTATAAGCTATTTCTAATGGAGTGTGTGGAACGCACAACACAACCATCAACAAACAGCTCAACAATCTCAAATGTAAATCAATTGTTGTATACATCTACGTTCAGAGTAACACCAAGTCATCTGCTGATGAACAATGATGTTACTACAGAAATAGAAGCACAAAAATAACGAAAGTTGCATTAAGATGAAGAGGGCATAAAGTATGCATCTCTACACTCTTAAAATGACGAACGTTAATCTTTGTGCTTCTATGTAGAATAATCAATAATGATTTGCTTTAAGATTGTAAATTTTATAGGCCACTCTGAAGTGAGAGGTGTAGCATCATGCCTACTACACTCCACGAGTTGACCTCTAATACTACACCATACGAGTGAGAATCTAAATTTACCCTAAGCCTTCCCTGGAGTGAGTTATATAACTACACACCACGGGAAAGGAAACTATATTCTACACACCTCTGGAGTGAGCCATATGGCTACACACCACGAAGTGGCCTACGACCTTCAAGCCAACTTTGTGGTGAGAGTCGAAACTACTGCACCACACAAGTCTGGCACAACACAAAAAAAAAGTTAGTATTTACTGAAAATTTAAAAAATTTACCTGAAAACCGCTGTAAATCGAAGACGTTGTCACTATCTGTCAAACTCTCAGAAGCTCCAAGCTCTCCAAACTCCAAAAAAGTCCACAATCCTTTTCAATCGAATACGGCGACGATTGTATATATATATACAGTTTTTCGATCGAAATAGTTTTCGACCGAAAAATATCTCGATCGAAAACGGTTTTATACGGCTATTCGGTAATTATTCAAAAATACGGTATATATTGACGTTTTATACGTATAATTTTTGTTATACGGGCATATAAATGCAATGCAGGATATGTATGTCAATTGTGGTGTGCTTAAAAAAGCAAAAAAGGTGCTTGAAGACCTTCTCGTCCAGAATGAAGTCTCTTGGAACGCACTGATTGTAGGATGTGTGCAACAAGAGCAGGGCCAAAAAGCTCTAGACTGTTTTCAATGGATGCAAAACAAGCTCTCTCTAGATTCTCATGTAAGGATGACTTGGAACGGCGTCTCTTGAAATTCATTGGTCGTGAGATATGCACAACATAAGAAGGGCCAAAAATATCTATATTGTTTTCAGTTTCTTATCGAAAGCATGGAATCTTGGATGTGAACCGAGGGACTCTCTCCAGATGCAATCACATACGCATGCATCTTGAAGGCATCTGGCTCTACGCAAGATGCTGATATGGGCACAAAAATTCACAATCATATTGTTAGTCAGAGGAAATTGAAAAACGGTGCCATGTTTAGTAGTTCCTTGGTCGATATGTATTCCACAGGTGGTGAACTTGAGAAAACACAAAAAGCACTTGAGGAGCTTCATGTCCAGAATTGCACCTCTTGGAATGAATTGATTGCGGGATGTTTCAAACATCAAGGGAGCAAGCAAGCTCTAGAATACTTTTAGCTGATGTGAAGCAAGCACACCTCTCTAGATGCAATCACCAAGGCTTGCATCTTGAAGGATGTCACACTTTCAAAGCCTCCCCCTGGGTGAGAGAATTCATGATGAGAGTGCTAGTCAAGGATTGTTCAAAAAGTTCAAGATGTCATGCCTAGCACTGTCTTCGATGATATGTATGCCAACTGTGGTGTGCTTAAGAAAGAACAAAAAAAGTGCTTGAAGAGATTCTTGTTCGGAGTATCATCTCTTGGAGTGCACTTATTGCAGGATGTGTGCAACAAGAGCAGGACCAGATAGCTCTAGACTATTTTCAGTGGATGCAAAGGAAGCTCCCTCTTTATTCTCCTGTAAGGATGACTTGGAATGACATCTCTTGAAATTCACTGGTCGCGAGATATGCACAACAGCATTAGGAAAATATGAGCCCCAAAAGGGCCCTTTGGGGTGAAATATTCTTTTGGAATATACTCTCTACACCAATGAAAATGGGCTTGTGGCCACGGTCCCACCAATTTTTGCACTGTTACAAACAGACACAACTTGAGAATTTTAAATTCAGATTTGTCGGACAATAGTGCATTTGAATTGCATTGATAGGATTTTTCCATAGATATGTTAAATGGTACAGTTTTGAGGTATGTAGATAAGCGTTGTCCATGCCCCCCCCCCCCCCCCCCCCCGCCCCTTTATGTCATATTGTTGACTGAATTCTTATTGGTTGCTCTTACAAGGCCGTCTTGGGGTTCATATTTTCCTAATGGGAGCATGGAAAAAAATATCTAGATTGTTTTCAGTTTCCTATCAAGAGCATGGACTCTTGGAATGCATTGATTGTAGATTATGCCCCACAGGAGAAAGCCCGAGGCATTTTTCAACAGATGCAAACCGAGGGGTCTCTCTCCAGATGCAATCACCTACACATGCATCTTGAAGGCATCTGACTCTACACACGATGTTGATATGGACACAAAAGTTCATAATCATATTGTTAGTCAAAGGAAATTGAAAAAATATGTCGTGCTTGGTAGTGCCTTGGTCAATATATAAGCCAAATGTGGTGCACTTGAGAAAGCACAAAAAGCACCTGAGGAGCATTCTGTTTGAATTCTTTCCTCTTGGAGATCACTGATTGTGGAATGTGCTAAATATCAGAGGAGCAAGCAAGCTCTATAATATTTTCAGCTCATGCGAAGTGAGTACATCTCTCTACATGAACCAAGTGCATCGCTCTAGTTGCAATCACCTAGGAATTCCAGCCATGGTAAAGTGGGAAAATCCCAATTCCTAGGTTGGATAACTTTCAACATATCATGTATAAGGTAATGAGATTTTTGTCAAAGATGTCAATTTGCTTAAGGTCTCATTCCACTTTATGCACGTAGATTACACATTGAGAACATTGGACGTCAAGACCATTAAGAATCTAGTACATTGTATCCATTATCATTGTGTATGCTTTATTGTCCTACCTATGGCTTCTCTCAATGTGAAGAGCTTGGTTTCAAGGCCCACTACTTGTCCAAGAAAATTTCAAAGTGAGTAACTAAAAATTTTATTCTAGGTCCACCACTTGTCCAAGCTAGGAACCATTGAGAAATACAACCCACTTTTCTATACATTCAAGCAAGGTCCACCAATAATCTAGGACTTCCTCATTTGAGGCATAAGGCATACGTAAAGCATGTAGCGTATGCTTGGTTGCATCATAGGATTACTGGTTTCATGGTGCACTCATCCAAGCTAGCGTCCCTTGACCTATGGAGGAATGCAAAGTCCACTTCCTATTCAAGCTGCACTCAAAGTGATAAAGTTAGTTGAAATGACTATCATTGACTATTTTTAAGTGGTTCTCTATTGCAACAAATGAGATTTAGCTTGACCACTTGTCCAAGCTAGGCTCCCTTGACTTATGGATGAATGCAAAGTCCACTTCCTATTCAAGCTGCACTCAAAGTGATAAAGTTAGTTGAAATGATTATCATTGACTATTTTTAAGTGGTTCTCTATTGCAACAAATGAGATTTGGTTTGAAGGTCAATCAATTAGGTTCAAAATACACATAATTAAATATTTTCCACCTACAAGAAAATATTTTTTAATAAGATATTTCATATTGAATAGAAGAAGGTGATTTCCAAGAAGAATCTAATCAGATTTAAATGTTCATGAAGACATGCATGCATACATTGACATCGAGGAAAACTCAAGAGTACATGCTGTTTGATTCCATAGTTTTCCTTTTAGAGTTTTTTTATTTTCTATATTTGTAAATATTTGTATCCATAAATGCTTGAAGAAAATATTTGTATCCATAAATGAGATCTCTCTCACACATCCAAATTCCATGAATTCTCCATTCCACACTTGCAAGTTTTATTTTGACATCAAAAAATCAAATTTTCCTAGTTACAAATAGATGAAACCTTGAGGTGGACTAACATAAAATTTTTCAAGAAACAAAAATAAATTATTGTTTACTAAATGATCAAACATAGATCCCAATTGAATAAAAAAGAAGTCCCCCCAAAAAACAGGGTGCAGTCTAACAATACATTGGAATCTCGTTACAATAGGATTCACTCTAGTAATACATTGAAGTCCCCTTAGAGCAGGGTGCACTTTATTAAAGTGTTCATCAAATTGACACATATTTTCTCCAAGATAAAGTTTATATCATGTAATTATATATACAAATACTGAAAGATACCCATTACAAAAGTGAATGAGACATGTTGTGGATTGTAGACCTCATATGTTTCCTTGATCGAACAACGATTGGATTTTCTCGTATTTGCCACAAGAATATCGCCTGATCATTGATTCTTTGTTCTGATTACTATATGGAAGCCACATCTAGCTGTATCTGGATCTTTTGAGCTGATAAGGTTGTAGATAGAAGTTCATTTGTAACTTCTATCACTTGATCATCCTTTGCTTTGCATGCATCTGACAATTTTATGAGCAACTCACCCAGTTCCTCCATGTCTTTTTGTTGCTTCTCTCTTGCGAGCTGATGTTGTTCAGCTTCTGCTCTTAACTCCTGCACTTGCCTCCGTAGATCGGTGATGACATTGAGTATGTCGTCCAGCTCCCCTAGGAGTGCGTCAATCACCATCTCTAACTCTTTGGCCTGTGTGCTATGGCCAAGTTCTTTTGAGCGAAGTATTTCTGTTATCTCTTGCATTTGCTTAGCATATTCGTTCACTTGTAGGATGGCTTTATCATTCGATTGCCAACCTTCCCTTTGTGTCAGTTGTCTTGATGTTTTTCTTGATTCTTTTACCTCTGGTTTTACCTCTGGTTGCGTCATGGCTACTAGATCTTGTTGTTGCCCTTGTGGCTGCTGATATTTTTCAGTTAAGGTAGAGGGTGGTGCCTTGACCTTATCTTGGTGTTTTGAGGTAAAGGGAATTTCCTCGGTCTCTTGTTCTCTTGTGTGCTCAAATATATTGGAGTCCTCTTCTGGTGCAAGACTGGCTGCCTTTTCTGTGTTTGCTTCTCTTGAGTAGAGACAACTGCTAGTTGTGTTGTTTCCGCTGCTTCTTCCTATTCACATTCTTGTGTAGATTCAACTGTTTTTTCTTGTTCAGGATCTTCTTCTATTGTTAACTCAGTTGTTGTGGTTCTAACTGCCGATGATGGTGGTGGGCTCAACATTGGGTGATCTTGGTGTTCAAAAACAAGAGAAGAGATGCGGGGAGACACATCACCTTGAGCACGTTGTTCTTCTCCTTGTGCAGTGGCTTCCTCTACATGATCTTGATGTTATCCCGCCTCTTTTTCTTTTCTTGCCGCTTCTTCGGCTTCTTTCAGTTTTAGAGCTTTTGCTTCTTGGTACATCCATTCCAGCACTTCAGTGGGTTCTTCAGCTTGCTGCTTGGTACATCCATTCCAGTACTTCAGCGGGTTCTTTAGCCTACTTCCTGATGTGATGCTTAGTTCTTGGTCCCTTAAGCCCACTAGGCACCCACTTTTCCAGATGCTTTCCTTGTGCTTGGCGGCTGCGTTGGTATGCATGTTCTCTCTTTCAAACCGGGATTTCTTTTGAACACGATCTTCGTGGTGTGCTGCCATGGATTTTCTCTTCATTTCCTCTCATCGTGCTCTTTTTTCTTCATTATCCGAGATCTCACTACTGTGCTGTTTCGATGAGTTTTCAGCAGACTCTTCATCTGACTTGTATGATCTTTTGGCAGATCTTGTAGCTCAAGGAGATGGTTAAGTTGACACTATCCAAGTGTTTTGATCTGGGGTAGGTGGTAGGTTGTCGGAAAGCTGATGGCATGGTATGAAATCCTTGTCAACACCTCTGGTGCACCCAAGTATGTGATCTTTCCTTCTTTCTTTATTCCTTTCAAAGTGGTCAATATTGAGCATGGTGAATCAGCTGCCTAGTAGTTTACTTGAGTACTTGCGTGAAGGTGGTGGCAATCGCATGGTTTGGCGTTGTATACCTTGGCGGCCTCTTAGCAAAGAAATGAAGTGTTGGTGGTATAACGTGGCTAGCTCTTCAGCCTGTTTATGAATAAGGTCTGCAAAGGTGGCCGCGGCGGTTTCTTTTGTGAAAGTTCCGACCGTCTTCCTATCCCTTTCCCTCATTTTCATTCCTTCTGTGGGCAATCTGAGTGCTTTTGCCACTATTTCCTTGGTGATCACCACTTCAACTTTATTCCCTTGTGGGTCAAAGACCTGCACAGTTCCATCTTCCTTGATCATGGACAAAAGCTCGTAAGCTTTTTGGAAGTCCACTCCGCACGACTCTTGTTCATAAAAATCTATGAGTCCTAGTAGTCGGTTGGCATCTTTGATTTCGGGCTTTGCAGCGACATCATACACTTCTTTTGGTAGGAGTTTCAACTCTACCTGATGTCCCTCCTCGCTCTTGAATCTGCCAATGAACATTGTGGTGTGATGCTCCTCAAGCTGTTCCTTTGAGAGATAGATTGCCTTGGCTGTCAAGGCTAGGGACTTGCTACGCACCGTGTGCGAGCCACAAAAGCTCCTAGCACACAGTCATACAACAGACAAGCTCACAAGGAAGAACGGTGTGTCACTCACCTTCTTGCGTAGTTGCGAATGAAGGATTCCCGCGCCACGAAGAAGAGGGAGACGCCGCTACGCCGCGCTCAACCGCCTCGCCGCCATTGTGCCGCCGCAATGCTCGATCGCACACACACTCTCACTCTCTCTCTCTCTCTCTCTCTCTCTCTCTCTCTCTCTCTCTCTCTCTCTCACGCACACACACAAGGAGATGGTGAAGGAGAAGGTGGAGATGGAGCAAGAGCAGCTTCTATTGCACAATGAGAGAATGACTCAATTTTAGGTTTAATTGGCTTTTATGTGAGCTCACCCCATTCACACTTGGGCGCCCATGCTTAGCCAACTAACCCTAGCATGTTCGTGTTAGAGTGCGCCTCTCATCGGCGATCACTCTACCTTTCCCTATTGGACCGACAAGCCCGGTGCCTGACTCTACTTAAATAAATAATATGGTTACGGTGTCCGTCGTAGGCGATAGGGTGTCCGTGAGCCACGAGGGTTAACATTGCCCCCCTTCCTGATGTAGATTCCGTCCTCGGAAGCTATTGAGTTGAAGCTTGGTATGTCCATGTTGTAGAGCATCTAGATTTGAATCTGCAAGGCAAAGTCATTGTTTTAGCAAGCGGAATTATATTGCCATAAATTATGAGGGGAATGTAAAGTACATGTGGAAATGAGTAAATGCAAGATTTATGAAATGTTAGACTGCCATTAAGGACAAATAAATTGCACTTTGAGTAAATTAATTAATCAAGAGTTTTGAGCTTATGGGTGAGTCTATCAATTAGTTAGCTATGACTAAGGTTAAAACAACTACGCTAGTACTAGCTAAGCTAAGAAGATTATCTAAATGCAAGATTCCCTAATTATGCTTTTCAGCTTTGATTAGCCAACTCGCTCTCACAACTGCAAACAAAAGCTTGAAATGTTAACTGTAAGCTCAATGGAAGTCTTTTAATGTTTCTTTATTTTTTTAAAATTTATTTATTATTATTATTTTTTAATACTTTTTTACTTTGGGTCACAATCATGTGACGTGTGTGCTTATTTTGTATGTCCGGGGTTTTTTGCTTCTCAAGGAAAAGCGCCCACACTGGGAACCTCTAGGGCTTTAGTACCATAGACAATACATGTGAGTGAAGTACCAATTCAAGCCAGGATTTCTCTTCCAGCATAAGATTTTTCATTTGTGGCACTTATGTTTTTTTTTTTTTTTTTTGCTTCCATTTCCTTGGTATTCGCACTAGTGTTTTTTGTTGTTTAAGTGAGCAAGCTTTCTCTGCCTAAAACATTCCTAAGGTCTCAAATACTCGGATAATTTTATTAGCTAGGCCTAGTGGTCAAGTAAATGAGTTAACCTAAAGTCACGGTCTCCTAATCTCCAGGCTCATCCATAAGATTAAACTGGAGTTCAATCAACTTAAGCAAAGACAAATTTATACATCTATAATGGCAGATAACAATCATAACTATTGCACTCAAACAAAGCATAAAAAATAATTATTAGCAATTACACATATCCACCAACATGAATCATGGAAAGTAGTACACCTGGAGGTATGGAGCGGCTCATTTCGTTGAAGCAGATGTCCTCAGCCATGTGGATGGAGATCCATATAAGTCCTACCTAACACATCCAGAATCAGGCACTATACCTCTAGGAGGCATGCCAGTGTGAAAAATTAAAACTCCTAAAAAACAAACTCAAAACACAATCTAGACCACTAACCTACCTATCTGTCACCCCTTTTAGAATCAAGGAAAGAGGATATTATATAAACCGGGTGGCCACCCTAAGGCTAGGCCTCGATCCTCATCATCTAGATAAATAAAATCGTTGTCCGTGAGGCCATAGTCTTCCTCGGTCTCTATTAGTTCCTCTTCATCATCCTCTTGTGCAAGCATGCTAATCAAGAACCTTGCGATGCGTGGATACTCATCTTGTGCAAAAGAATAAGCATGTGCCACTGGAGACACATTCGCTACTGGCTAGGGATCACTAGTTAGCCATAGACGTATCAACCATTCTAACTCCTCAAAATTTATCTCACATGCAAGGCTCTCTATCAAATCGTATTCGCAAGAAAGTATAGGGTAGCATACGTAGAACACTTGAGGAAAAGACAAAGGGTACCTTTCATCAAAAATAGAAGTGCATGCCTCTGGTGAAGTAGCCATTTCTGACAATACAGATAGATTTGGTTAGGCCTTTAAAACATAAGAGTTGTTTTTGTGTGTTGCTTGAATTGACACGGTGAATTTGGACTTATATGTAAGATCTGATAGGGTGCTCTCTCGTTGCTAGTCGCTCTTGCTCTTTACTATTTTTGTTTTTTGTGAGTATAAGTCTATATATATACATTCCCTAAGATTGGAATTGAGAGGTCAGGGAGGAAGGTTGAGAGGGGAGCGAGTGAATGATTGATGTTAGCAAACACTCCCCCCTTCCTTGGGTAGATCATACCTTTCGGAATGAGGTCGTCACCTTTTGAAACCAATTGTTCCAAGTTGTTATGGGTGAAGGCTTTAACCAATAGTTTTCAACCGCCCTATGCGTTTCATCTAGTTGCAAGGGTGGTAAGGTACTCTCCCATGATTTTATTTGCAACATTGTTGTAGGTGGTGAACTTACCCGGGGAGGTGCAAACTCTTTCGTGCTTGTATGGATATGTACAGTGGTAGGTGGAGGTTGTGTCGAAGCTTCTATTTGTGTATAGGAACTACATGAAGAGCAAGAAGCTTCATTTGATTTCCCTGTTCCTGAGCTAGGTGGAACAAATCGTTCTTTCTTTGGTACCCAAACTAGCTCTAGAGCGGGTGTGTAACATTCCATGATTTTTTCCTTTTCGTGATTTTCAATTTGTTTTGGAGCCACAGGATTGGGTTTACATGGGCCAGGTGACAGGTAAGAGTACACTTTACATTTGGGCACCCAAATTTGATCATTTCCTTCATAGTATCCTTGGGCTTCCAATAGTCGTTTAGGAATCCAACACAATGTTTCTTTACATTTGTTGGAGTGAGTGGGACGGTTCTTACGAGGTTTCCGTTTTTTTGCATCAACCATGCTCACTACAGAAGCTTTAGGGACCCACTTGTATGTTTTCTCTGTTATATTAGGATGGTTCTTGTGTGTCTCAAGCTTTCTTTCAACTACATCAGTTGAAGCTCTAGAGAGTTGGGCTATGGGGATGTATCGTTCAACCTCCTGGACATGCAATGTCTTGGGTTTTATTTCCTTAGGCAATATCTCAGGGACTATGGCTTGAGTGGTAGGGCTAAGAGTTGGTTTTTGCGTTGTAACACCCCCAGTCCCCCAATCAATAGTGCATTTGGTGGCTATCATCCACGTGCGGCCTAGGTTTATATTACCCTCCATAGTTCCAGTAGGCATGACCAAAAAGTCTTGAGCTACAATTCCATTCTCATAACTGACAGAAGTGTGCCAGATTCCAAAAACCGTAGTTTTTTTCTTGTTGACACCCTTGACTTGGATAATACTCTCAGATAGAGGTGGCTTCCCTAACTGACACCACACCCCATAGGATAGCAAATTATATTTAGCACCCGTGTCCAATAAGGCGTTATATAGCACTTTTCCATAGGCACTATTTAACTCAATAGGGTATCGTAGAGGTGTGTCAGAGTCCAACCCATCCTCTTCGATTTCCACGTGGAATGCATTTGTGACTCCAAGGTTAGGCTCTCGTTTTTGTTTTATACGTTGTTGTTGCTCCTTAGCCTCAGCTTGAGCTTGTATCTTGTTTAACTCGGTTTGTGCTTTGGCGGCCTTCTTTTGATGAATGGCCCGTAGTTCTTCTTGGCTTAAAGGATCATAATATATTTTGAATTTACTCCCATTGAGGAATCCAATGGTTTCAACTCCATCAAGAGTTTCCACACGAAGGGTACCTTGTGGGGTAATTTCACATACTTTATATGGTCCTTTACCAACATATTTCAACTTTTTCTTCTCTTTACGTACTCCATACATAAGGACTTTATCACCAACTTTGATGTCCTTATCCTTCACATGGCGATCAAACCACTTCTTTCTCCCATCCTTTTCCACAAGAGCATTTTGCACACCCAACTGTCTCTCTTCGTCTAGTTTTTCTAAGATATACAAACGCTCGGTTAAGGGGTTACCATTCCATCCTTCTTGCGAAGCTACCCTAAGACTAGGAATGACAAACTCCCAAGGCATAACCGCTTCTTGGCAATATACCATTTTGAATGGCGTACAATTAATAGACACTTTATAAGCAGTACGATAAGCCCATAGAGCAGATGTCAACTTCAAATCCCAATCAGTGCGATGAGCTTCTACCGTCTTGGTTAAAATAGAGATTAGAGTCTTGTTGGTGCTCTTGGCTTGTCCATTAGCTTGCGGGTAATAAGGTGTAGACTTATGGTGGGATATCATAAAGGTCGTGGTAAGCTCTCTTATTACCTCATTTATAAAATGGGTACCATTATCACTAACAATTTCAAAAGGGCAACCAAATCTTGTGATAATGTTCTCAAAAAGAAACTTAGCTGTTGTCCTCGCGTCAGCTTTTTGTGAAGCCTTAGCTTCAGCCCACTTTGTTACATAGTCCGTAGCAAGTAGAATATATCGAGATTGAGTGTTGCGAGCTACGGGACTAATTGGACCTACAAAGTCTAAGCCCCATTTTTCAAATGGTTGGGTTACTTTAATAGGATGTAAGGGCATTCTGTATTTGCGCTGTGTGGTCTTGTAACGTTGGCACTCATCACACCCTTTTGTAAAAAGTGATGCATCCTTAAATAAAGTTGGCCACCAATAGCCTGATTGCAGCACCTTTCTAGCAGTCAGGTCTCATTTTGCTCTCATCGGTTGAGATACCATTCTTAGATACTATATGCCCTAAAATAACTCCATGCTTGACCGTAAATTGGCATTTGAATGGGTTCAATGAGATACGATATAACCTACACTTTTCAAACACCTTCCGCAAACATGATAGATGTTCTTTCCAAGAAGAGTAAACACAAAGGTCGTCTAAGAAAGCTTCTCTCAAATATTCTTAAAAAGCAATGTTTATTAATCGTTGGAATGTAGCAGGGGCATTTGTTAAGCCAAAAGCCATCACACGAAATGCAAACACGCTAAATTCCGTGATGAAGGCAGTTTTAGCTTGGTCCTCTAGCGCTATCGCGATTTGTTTGTAGCCTGAGTACCCATCTAGAAAGTGATGGGGGTTTTCACAAGACAAGCTCCCATACCCCTCTTCTCTCGTCCCCACCCCATGAAAACCCCCTCTTAGGGAGGGAGCATCCCCACCTTGCCTCCTTTTTCTTCACCGTTGCCCCGCCGTGTGTCCCTTTTCCTCTCCTCCACTCAAAAGGTCAACCCCCTGTCTCTTCCCCTTGTCCTTTCTCCTTTCTTTCTCCCCTCAAGCTACCCCACCTCTCACCAATAATGCTTTATAACTCACCAATAATGCACCCTAACTCACATGCAACTTACCCTGTCTTCCAAAATAGTATACCCCACCCCCCCTTTCTCTCTCCTATCATATCCCATGACCCAAATATCCCCCTCTCTCTCTAAAGGGCACCATGTCTCTTGTCTTGTAGCTAAATATCCTCCCCCACACTCACACACACTCAGTTTCACTAAAAAAGGTGCCCACAGACCCATCCCCACCCGGTGGTTACCTGATTTTTCTTGTGTTCACACACATTTGCACACAGATTCACCTTTGAACACACTCCTCTCTCTCCCCTCTTGTAATTTCTTTATTCTCCATGTCACCTCTCACTTTTTTTCATCAACCCATCTCTCTCTCTTAGTCTCTCTCTCATGAGACTGTTGTTCTGGCACATATACACACAGCCAGACAAGTGGGGCCCAGAGTCACATTGCCTATGTAGATAATGATTTCTTCATTTCTAAATTCTAGAATTTCTCCCCCCCTTCCTCCCCTATATAAAGAGGGGTCACCATCACACAAAAACAGACAACATCACCAAAGAACACACTATGCACTGTGTGTGCCTAGTGCACACACACACACACACACCCACACCATCACCATCACCGCAATCACCATGCTTGTCTTAAGCATGACCTCTACACCCTTCGCTATGGAAGATGAAGAGAAACTAAATGAAGGATGATGGCCATAATCCTCGTGCGAGTCTTCGCCATCAACTCCCACCTATCCGCCATGTGCTCTACCACTCTCTCCCTTCTCATTCCCGTACCCTATGCTCCCCATTTCATTGCCTAATTCTCTAAATAAATCTTGAGGTCTTGTGAGTATGTTTTCTTGCAATGTTTTGCCCATGTGAGGTGTGCAGAATCGCCACCTAGTCTTGTGTTTTGGAGTGAGCTTGTGTTTGTGTGAAGGGTGTTCAGATTCGCCATCCTTTTGTGATACCTAAGTACTAAGCCGCTATACCCCCTCCCTCACTCTCTCTCTGTCTCTCTCACTTGATCTCATTCCGTTTTCTTTTCATCATTACTCCCAAGCATACATCTCTCTTGGATGAAAACTTTGTTATGGTGGTGTGTTGTTTGCGTCCTAGCCGCTGAAGCTAGGTGGTGCCCCTTGTTTGCTTTACCATGATAGGCTCGAGGTGCGCCATTCGGTCCCCGGTGTTTTAGAGGCCGTCGGGGTTCGCGGTTCGCTTTGCTCCTGTCATTTGTTGCCCCCACTGAGGATCTTTTCATGAAACCCTTTAGTTTACAAGACTGAAACCCCTAAACTATTGTGAATGGATGAATGGCTAGCAGGATTTGCTAATTGGACAACAGAAGAAGAAGAGCTCCAAGAACAACTAGACGAACTCCGCATCTCCATCGAAGCTCGAGTGCCAGGCGTAACGGTAATCGATTTGCAGTGGGAGAATCAACCAACACGCCAAAACCAGTGGATATACATAGGGCAAGTGCCAAGAAGAAGACGCAGAAGGTCGAAACCATGTCCGCAACCTACAACCAACCCACAAACAACAAAATGGAAGGAGCTCTACACAATAGAGAATCAACACTATTCTACTTTGAGAATTGGGTAACTCAAGTCACCGAGGTAATTATCACAATCAGTTTTCAAGTCGCACTTGATGCTGCAGCACAGATAACGGAAGCATTGGCTCACACTCTCACTAGAGAAACTAGGGATCTACTGAGTTTGTTTCAAGAAATAAAACCACCCTCTCCCACAAGCTTGGACAATGACTAAGCACCTCTAAGCTTCACATGAATCAGTACAACCTACCTCAAGACAAATCACACATACCAACACGTGTACGCTCAATCAAGGTAATACTAGATTTGAAGGCTCACTACCAGCACGTCATTGACACCATGCTGGGTGGGGAGCAATTTTTTGAGGTTCTGACATCAGATCAACCATTTGTCTTACCTTTGGTACAAGGCAATGTACCGTTTGAAGTTTTAATCTATGTCCTAGTATAAGAGGGTATACACGCCTCCTTGTACAGAAGAAAAAAACTTTTGCAAGTTAAGCAGTGTGTCTTTCTAGCTCTCTCTCAGTAATCATGGCAAGTGTAGCATTTCCAACATTTAAAGGAAAGAAGGGAGAGGATTTGGTAACAGACTTCCTAGATGACTTTGAAGTATCATGTGTAGTGAGCAACAAAGATACGGATGAATACCGGGTTAGAATCTTTAAGCATCTCATGAAGCTAGAAGCTAGATCATGGTACAATGCACTTCCACAAGCAACCAAGGATGACTGGGAACCCTTAAAAACCGCTTTTAAGAGGCGCTTTGGGGGAGGTACCACTTCAGAAAAGTTGTGGGACAAGTTGAGAGACTTGAAGCAGGAGGGTCTTTTAGAATATGCCACCTATGAGTCCAAATTTGTGGATTTGTGGGAACGGTGGGTTGAGTCACTGGCTAGGGGGGAAGCTGCACCCGATTTCCTAAAAAAAGATCGGTTCACGCATGGCTTATGGCCGCTTCTCAAGGAGAAGGTGAAAGATAGATTCCCGGCTACGTACGAGTTAGCCGTTGAGATTGCTCGCCTTAAAGACAAGAAGCTGCGAATGAAAGCCAAAGAAACCGAGTCAACAGAATCAGGAACATCGTGTCGAGCAGCAACTACGACAACCACCATTCCACCACCACCACCGGCTCTTGGGGTAAGAGATGACCAACAAGATATGTTGGCCCATATTACTGACCAACTGCAGAATTTGTCTGTCCACTTAATACAACAAGGAAGGAGTCAAGAAAGAGATCAAGACCCTGGAAGATCACAATGACAAAACAGGGAGTATCATTGCTACAACTGCGGAGAAGACGGTCACGGTATGTACTACTGTCCCAAACCACGACAAAACTATAATAGAGGAGGTAGGAGGAACCAATTGTCACCCCCTAGAGAAAGAACACCCCCACCCCGAGCACCAACCCCACCAACAAAAATTCTACGTCCACCCTAGACACCACTACAAGCATCCATCCCACCTCTTCCACCAGCCCCACCACCTGATCGCCCTGTAAACATCATAAGGCTAGAAGAGAAAGGAAAAGCCATAGTAGTGGATCCACCCAGAGCAAAGGAGAGGGACAAGGGTAAGGACAAGGTAACCTTTTTAGAACCACTTGAAGCCATGACTGTGAAAAGAGCTAGGAGGGAGAAAGCTACACAGTCAGATGATGAGAGAAGCATGAGAGGAGAAACTAGCAAGAGGCCATCTAGGCCACGACGGAAATTGGGCATCACCGACTTCCAGCTAGGGGAAAGTTCTAAGCCCTATGATCTAACATTGGATGCGTCAGAGCAAGGACCGAAGATTACATGGACACAGCTACTACATCTCGCACCAAAAGTAAGGCGACAATGGTCTAAAATGGTAAGTACAAGACGCTCCAAAACAAAGGTAGCCGGAGCAATTTCGGGATGCAACATGGATGACATCCTTCCAATTGTCGACGTAAACATAAAAGGAAAGAGGGTTGGAAACACTTACATTGATGGAGGTGCACAAATCTGTGTAATGAGCGAAGCTATGATGCTTCGATTAGGGATCGAGGTTGACACGCCTTCTCCATGCAAGGCAAAGATGGCAAACAACGCAACAGTAAAGTGTGTGGGTGGGGTAAGTGCCGTGAAAATCAAAGCTTTCATCACTGAGGTAGAGGTAGATGTTTTTGTAATGCCTACTAAGGGGGAGGGCTATCCACCAATTTTGGGAAGGCCATGGTTGATGGCCATGAAGGCAAAACAGGACTGGGGTACTGGCCTTCTACACATGACCGGTAAGAAAGGGGAGACAATCTACTACGACATGAGGATTGGCAAGCAGAAGAAAATGAATCTGGAAACATCGGCAGATGAAACCACTAGCGAATCTTCCAGTTCTGAGGAGGAGACCACATCCACCGACGAAAGTGACAGTTCCATTGATGTGATGGGTATCATTTTGAAGGATCCACAAAGGGTAAGCACAACTAGTGATCCATCACCAAAAGGGAAACCCAATGAAGAGGAGAGAAAATCACCTGGCCTAGGAGGAAGTAGGTTGAAGGGTATGTTGTCTACGGAATTAACACTTGAGGAGAAAGATAGTTTTTTGCAAATGTTGATGGGATTTCCTAACCTGTTCATTGACAACTATGAAAGAATCACATGCATTACAGTGGTGGAACATCATATTAAGCTGAAGGAAGGGGTAAAACCAGTTGTGCAAAAGCTACGACGATTGGGGTTCATACAAGAAAAGGCACTCTTGGCCGAGGTAAGGAAACTGTTGGAGGCGGGATTCATCTATCCTGTAGAAAACTCAAAATGGGTGTCACCCGCAGTGGTGACGCCTAAAAAGAATGGTAAGTGGAGGGTCTGTGTTGACTACAAACCACTAAATGCAGCTACAAAGAGAGACCACTTTCCTCTCCCTTTTTTGGATGAAATTCTGAATGAAGTAGCGGGTTTTGAATGCTATACCGTCCTCGATGGTTATTCTGGATACTTTCAAATACGCATAGCCTTGGAAGATCAACTAAAAACCACTTTTATCACGCCATGGGGTTGTTTTGCATACAGGGTTATGCCATTTGGTCTCACAAATGCACCTGCCACATTCCAAAGATATGTCACATATGTTTTTCAACCGTTCTTTGGAACATCCATAAGAGTGTTCATTGATGATTTTTGTATATATAGCTCCCGTATTTCACATTTAGAAAAGGTAACTGAAGGTTTGGCCAGGTTGCAGAGCCTAGGTGGGCAATTAAATGTGGGTAAATGCCACATTGGGGAGAGTAAAGTCATTCTACTAGGCCATGAAATTTCAGCAAAAGGTATCAACGCCGACCCAAGTAAGGTGTCCGCACTCATAGCCCTACCTTCACCAACGACCGCACATCAACTGGTCTCTTTTCTACAGAAGGTGAGGTACTTAAGTAGATTCATGCATCTACTATCACAACTTGTTCTACCACTGCAACAACTCACTCAAAGATCAACTTTCACTTGGGACGAGGAAAGCGAACATCACTACAACAAGGTAAAGGAGGTCTTAGCCACTCTGCCAACTATCTCACCACCTAAGTGGGATGAAAAATTCTATGTCACCTCAAGTGTTGGTGATGACTCATTGGGGGCTGTGCTACTCCAAAAGGATACGACGACATCTTTCATGAGGCCAATCTACTTCTCTAGTCGAATGATGACAGCAGGAGAGAAAGGTTTCACCCATGTGGAACACTTAGTCCTAGCTCTTAGATTTGCAACTACAAAGTTTAGGTCATATTTGCTGCCTAAGCAATTTGTATTTCTAACCACGGATGAAATATTTCCCTATGTTGTACAACACATGGATGTGTCTGCTAGAATTACTAAATGGCTAGTTCGTCTGCAAGAGTTTGACTACACGGTACACGTAGAAAGCACGACAAGGGCAAGTTTTGGGGGACTCATGACCTACCAAGTCTTTGAAAGGAAGGAGAAGTCCGATTACCTCCAGTACCACCGATGGTAGAAGGAGCATACTCTCTCTACTTTGATGGAGCCTACAAGCGAGCGTCCGACAAAGCAGCTGCAGGCATAGTGGTCTTTGATGACAAAGGGACAAAGGTATTTTCGTTGGGCCAATTGTTAGATTCACATTCTTACAATGAAGCTGAGTATGCAACACTAACCAAGGGTCTACAATGGTGCGTCTCGCAAGGTATACAACGCCTTAATGTATTTGGGGATGCTCTACTTCTGGTAAGGCAAGTAAATGGAGCATGGACATGCAAGAATCCTAGTTTAAGGACTCACTTAAGTGGTGTAAAAACCTTGCTGGGTAGTTTGAAGAAGTTCAAATACACCATATCCCAAGGGCTCAAAACCAAGAAGCAGATGCCCTAGCAAGTGAAAGACTACAGGAAGTGGTGGTTGGAGCAATAAAACTAAAGCTCCCTCTATTTCAAGGAAGTGATGCCTTGCCTGACATCACGCATTTTTTGGAAATAGGGGAATGCCCATCAGATTTAACAAAGGGACAGAAGCAATGACTGACGCGGAAGGCCACAAGGTATCGACTCATCAATGACGGTTTGTACTGTAAGGGTAAGGACCAAATACTCAGGAAGGTCCCTCTCTCTCAGGAAATCACGAGAGTAATTGCTAGCTGTCACGACGGGGTTTGTGGTGGTCACTTTGCCCTAGACATAACAAGTAGGAAAATCTTGCAAGCAGGCTTCATATGGCCTAGCCTCAACCGTGATGTACACCACTGGTGCAAAACATGTAAGTTGTGTCAAAAGGCCGGCACTAGGTCACTTATGCTTGAACCACAGACACCTATTCTCTCATATGGCCCATTTGAAAAATGGGGTATCGATGCCATTGGGCCATTACCTAGGGCCAACTCAGGAAAATTCTACATTATCATGGGGGTCGACTACATGACTAGATGGGCAGAGGCTACAGCCACCACTAGAATCACAGCGGTAGAGGTAGCTAAATTTATCTACGAGCACATATGCTGTAGGTTTGGCACACCTTTAGAGATCATCTCTGATAGAGGGCCAGGTTTCAGAGAAGACTTGGTAGGAGAATTAATGCAGAAACTGGGCATTACAAGGAGGCACTCTTCACCATATTACCCTCAATGTAATGGTCTAGTTGAAAAGGTAAATGGAATGGTTTCTAAAATTATTACCAAGCAGGTAAACAATCATCCCGGAGACTGGGATAAGTATCTACTACCAGCTTTATGGGCCTACAGAACTTCATTTCGTACATCCGTGGGATTCACACCATATCATCTAGTATTTGGTAAGGAAGCAATCTTGCCCATTGAAGTGCAACTACAAAGTCTCAGAGTAATGCAAGCCAACTTCAACAACCCAACATGCATTTGAGAGATCACATCATCAACTTGGAAAGACTGCAACTGGATAGAGAAGAAGCAATAAATTATTATGCAGCACAAGCAGAGCATCGATGTCTTAGCTTTAACGAGCATCTCCGGAAAAAAGAATTGAAGAAAGGAATGTTGGTGCTCCCCTACGACAATCGCTTCGACACGCGCAAGGATAAGAAACTCCTACTCCGATGGGAAGGCCCTTTCATCATCAGGAAAAAGTATGCCAATGGAAGCTACCAGCTTATGGAGGCTGATGGAAAACTTCATAAAACCAGGGTAAATGGTTGGCGACTTAAACCTTATTTTCTTCGATTTGACCAGGCTCCACCAATTGACATTCCAGATGAGAACACACCATCAGCCACCACCTCCGACGATAATGATCAAACAGATGAGCTAGAGACATGAATGCCTCTAGCCAAAAGGGGAGGGCTAATGATGGGGGCTTTTCACAAGCCAAGCTCCCATACCCCTCTTCTCTCGTCCCCACCCCATGAAAACCCGCTCTTAGGGAGGGAGTGATAAAAATCATTGGAAAAAGTAAGAAAAAATAAAGTATGATTATGTAAATATATAAGAAAGGTAAAATAGGCCACCTCATGCCTGCGGGGTAGCCCATCCCCACCTTGTCTCCTTTTTCTTCACTGTTGTCCCGTCGTGTGTCCATTTTCCTCTCCTCCACTCAAAAGGTCAACCCCCTCTCTCTTCCCCTTGTCCTTTCTCCTTTCTCTCTCCCCTCAAGCTACCCCACCTCTCACCAATAATGCATTATAACTCACGATTAATGCACCCTAACTCACATGCAACTTACCCTATCTTCCAAAATAGTATACCCCACCCCCCCTTTCTCTCTCCTATCATATCCCATGACCCAAATACCCCCCTCTCTCTCTAAAGGGCGCCATGTCTCTTCTCTTGAGCTAAATAACCTCCCCCACACTCACACACACTCAGTTTCACTAAAAAAGGTGCCCACAGACCCATCCCCACCCGGTGGTTACCTGATTTTTCTTGTGTTCACACACATCTGCACATAGATTCACCTCTGAACACACTCCTCTCTCTCCCCTCTTGTAATTACTTTATTCTCCATGTCACCTCTCACTTTTTTTCATCAACCCATCTCTCTCTCTTAGTCTCTCTCTCATGAGACTGCTGTTCTGGCACATATACACACAGCCAGACAAGTGGGGCCCACAGTCACATGGCCTATGTAGATAATGATTTCTTCATTTCTAAATTCTATAATTTCTCCCCCCCTCCTCCCCTATATAAAGAGGGGTCACCATCACACAAAAACAGACAACATCACCAAAGAACACACTATGCACTGTGTGTGCCTAGTGCACACACACACACACACACACCCACACCATCACCATCACCATCACCGCAATCACCATGCTTGTCTTAAGCATGACCTCTACACCCTTGGCTATGGAAGATGAAACTAAATGAAGGATGATAGCCATAATCCTCGTGCGAGTCTTCGCCATCAACTCCCACCTATCCACCATGTGCTTTACCACTCTCTTCCTTCTCATTCCCCTACCCTATGCTCCCCATTTCATCGCCTAATTCTCTAAATAAAGCTTGAGGTTTTGTGAGTATGTTTTCTTACAATGTTTTGTCCATGTGAGGTGTGCGGAATCGCCACCTAGTCTTGTGTTTTGGAGTGATCTTGTGTATGTGCGAAGGGTGTGCGGATTCGCCATCCTTTTGTGATACCTAAGTACTAAGCCGCTATACCCCCTCCCTCACTCTCTCTCTCTCTCTCTCTCTCTCTCTCTCTCTCTCTCTCTCTCACTTGATCTCATTCCCTTTCCTTTTCATCATTACTCCCAAGCATCCATCTCTCTTGGATGAAAACTTTGTTATGGTGGTGTGTTGTTTGCGTCCTAGCCGCTGAAGCTAGGTGGTGCCCCCTGTTTGCTTTACCATGACAGCCTCGAGACGCGCCATTCGGTCCCCGGTGTTTTAGAGGCCGTCGGGGTTCGGGGTTCGCTTTGCTCCCGTCAAAATCTATAAGCTTCCTTGCCTGCAACTCTTTCGAGTACATGTTCGGAATATGGTTGGGGGTAATCGTCTCTTCTAGTAGCTGCATTAACTTTTTTGAGGTCCACGCACACCCTGAGTTTCCCATTCTTTTTTGGCACGATAACTATTGGAGACACCCATTCAGAGTGTTCAATAGGATATATGAACCCACATTTGATAAGCTTTTCTAGTTCTTCTTGAATGATCTTTGTGTACTTAGGATTCATCGGGTAGGGTCTTTGTTGTACGGGCTTCGCAGTGCTAATCATAGGGATTGTATGTTGGACCACAGAAGGTGGAACACCTTTCATATCATGGTATGTCCAAGCGAATATGTCCTTGAATTCCTTGAGAAGCTCTTTGAGGACCGCCTCTTCAACTTCTGTGAGGTCTTGGGCAATAAAAACAGGTTTTGATTCTTCACCGGGGTCGGCTAATTCTATTTCTTTAACTATTGCCGGACCATCAAAGATTCCATTATTCCCATCGATAGGTATTCTTTGGGCTTTTTTGTACGCAACCTTTGCTTCCCCTGTGGTGTAAGATTTGAAATTTTTTGGTGCAGGATACAAGTCTGTGGATTCTGGTTGTGCTTTGGTCTGTGCTTCTATTTCTGCTTTCTTGTGTTGTCGAGCTAACTCTTGGTTTTGACGCCTCCTTGCAGTGCGGCTCAACTTTGGCTTGTCTATGATCTCTAGTTGGGCTATGTCATGGGGTCGTGGTCTACACCACATAACATTTTGGAGATATTCACCCTAATCGTCTACCAATTTTCGATGAGCATCACATGCTCCTATATAATTGAGCCATTCTGCTGAGGATCTCTTCTTTTTTATCATAGCACATACATTGGCTCGATATCGACGCCTTTTAAAGTTTTTCTTTTTCTTATTTGAGACCTGCTTTTGATTTGCATTTAGATCTGGCTCACTAAAGGAGTCCTCGTTGGTGTCCTCTTCATTCTCGGAGGAGCTATCATCGGTTTATGTGCTCGGTCCTTCCGAATGTTTTGACTCTGAACTTGCTCCACTCTCTAATTCATGAGATTCAGAATCCGTTTCACTTTGGAAGTCAGTGTCTGAGTCGTGTTGGTTAAAGTCTTCTATTGAGCTATCGGTGTCACTGTCAGATTGGTCCACAATTGCCTTGCCCTTAGAAGATGCATGTATGGCACTTATCATGTTCAGAGGTGCAATTTGTGGTACCTCTTCCCCCTCTGGTGTGACCCAAGTGGTTCCTCTATTTCCCCAGGTATCTATGGTTGCAGCTAGGTGTACCCAGTCTACGTTGTCTGATTCCGTCATACCCGGTAACACATCCATGTAAGGAGAATCTTGGCCAATGTCTGTATCCTTCTTACAAGTGTAACAATATTGTAGTGGGGCCGAGTGAACTGTGGTGTCAGAGCGATGATCAATAATGGTTTTACTCCCTAAGGAGTGTACCTTACCAGTCACCAAATCCACTCTAAGGACAGAGTCTTGGAATTGCAAATAGACATGATTTTTAGACCAATCATGAACCATTTGTGCTTCCCTCATGAATGGTCATCCTAAAATCATTTCATATGACATAAGGTGTTTAGAGAAATCCATTACAATGAACGTATGTCGTACCTTGTGTCCTAGAACTTTGATCTTAAGATCCTTGAGCATCCCCATAGGTTTGGCTATGGTACCATTTGCCATCTTTACCACAATGTTAGTAATACTAAGGCGGGGTTTTCCCATGGATTCCCAACAATCTTTTGTAACGATGCTAACTCCCGCAACACCATCAAGAATTCCCTTTATAGTTAATCCCTTGGTAGTGATGGGTAGGGTCGCATTAGACTCGTCGCCTTCAAAATACTGCCCTAATTCGTTAATGGGTACCTCGATCACAGACTCGTGTCCATCTAAGTCAAGTGATTGCACATGATTTTCCTCATCAATCATAATCGAGTCAGGCCTATTTGGTTGCGCAAACTGCGGTAATCCCGTTCGTAGCTCTCCGTTAAGGAATGCTCGAAGTGCAAGGAATAACTCAGGATCTCCATACAGCTTTGCTATGACCGTGGTTCGGACCTCAGAAGACATGAAGTCCACTAGTTTGGCAACATTCATTGGCATTTTGTAGGGTGTAGGACCTTGACTAGAAACTGGTGAGGATGGAATCTCATATTCCTCAATGGAATCAGGTATTCCTTCGTTAAACATCCTTTCCAACAAGAAGGGTGTATGCTCACTTTCTGATGTCCCGTCCTCACTCCCTTCTTGGATGATACTAGATATGGCTAACGGTCTATGGTTCATGTGGGGTGGATGAACTTGCGTGGGAAACACTGTGTCATGAATTTTGACATGCATGGGTTCTGGTTCTAGTTTCCTTTGAGTCTCCTCCACTAAAAATCTTAGATGTTTCACCTGCTCAATCTCGTCTACTGGGTTTGGGTACGTCCCAATCTTCTTGTTACGATTCTTCCCTTTTTGCCCCTGCGGTTTATCTTGGGGGTCTTGGATTGGATTTGGAAACACTTGTGGTGTGTTCAGAGGCTCTTTATGGTTTTCTCTTATTCGGTTTTCATTTGGTTCCATGTTACGGTTTTCTTTGTCGGTCTTTCCCTTTGTGGTATTGGTTCTAGTCTCCATTGTCTCGATTGAATCTGAATCATCCTCGAGGTCATTCATATACATGGGGTCATCTCCTGTTCCTATGTTTGTTTTGGAACTTGGCTTTGAATTTCCCGTATTCTGCGACCTCTTCCTTCGTGTCTTCTTTTTCTTTGCTTGGATAACTGACGCGGTATCTCTCTCTTCGAGGATAGGGCCTGGCCCTTGAAGCATGGACCATGTAATCGCATAAGCGGGTGCGACGGGTGGTATTGGCGATGTCACACTAGCAATTTTGACCAAATTTAGGGGTGTGATTTTAGGCGCATTTGGGTTATAGGGGCATTGACCAATCAAGTGATCTATGCCACAACGATTACATGTGAGTATTAGCATTGTAGACGTGCTCCCTTGATTCATTTGCATCTGTGCAGCATTCTTTTGCAGCCTAATAGGGCACTCCGCTGCCCGATGTGGTCCACCACACTCGTAGCATTGAAGAGGTGGCCTCCTAGCTTGGGTGTTGATATTTTGACCTCTGGATGCGAGAGCAGCACCTTGATAAACCGGCTTGACTTGCCCCCAACAATCTTCCATGTAGTATATAGGACACTCTTCCAATGTATCAAGTCCGTAGGCAATACTAGTGTCTATTTCCTCCTCATAGCCATATGCATAAGCATTAGATGGCTCGCAACCCACTTGGTTCATAGGGGAGACTCTTGGATGCGGGGGCTGCGGTCCTAGCACAGGAGGTGGTAGCGGTGTAGCTTGTACAACATTTTGAGATCTAGGGACCATGTGTTGCGGTAGTTGCTCAATAGGTGGAGCAGGCATCAATACAGGAGCTCGAGGTGCATCCGTCCAGGCTACAGGTGGTCTATTTGCCATCATACGTTTGATCATTAAACAATCCTTAGCTTGGTGACCATACCTACCACATGCGTTGCAAGTTCCATTAAATTTTACTCTAAACGTAGGGCACTCACTAGTGCTATGTGGACCTAAGAAAATGGAACACCATTGTTGCTCCCTTCTTGGATACATGTGACTATTATGAGGGGGTCGATTATCCTTAAGAGACTCTTGGATTGCCTTGGTGAGGTCTGTCAAGAATGTCTCAAATACCTTTGGCTCATTGGCAATGGGCTTTGCAGTCATGGTTTCATACTCAATGACTTGTGAGCTAGTGGATCTCGTGTCAGTAGACACCCTCATGCCTGCTATCATCAAGTTGTCCTCTAATTGGATTGCATTGGCAGTGACATCTTCCCAGGTTGTGATACCTCTAATCACTAGTCCATTTTAGATTCCTTCATTCCTCAATTCTCGAATGAATCGATCAAGCAGTTGGTTATTGTTGAAGCGCTCATTTACAGGGCAGCGAGAGTTTAAGTGCTTTAGACGACTAATGAAGCCCCTTACTGACTCTCCTTCCTTACGTTCGGCCTTCTGTAGCTGAGATGCTACACCCCAAAGCACACCTTCTCGTATGTACTCCTTTAGAAACAACCTTCGAAGGGTAGGGTAGATTGTTTTCTCGTCCACCCTTAGGGTTCTATACCAATCTCCAGCCTTCCCACTTAATGTCAAGCTTAAGGCATTGCACTTATGTAGTTCGTTGCGTTCCCCTAAGGAATCACATACTTGTTCAAACACTTCAATGTGTTTTCTAGCATCTTCGTCCCCATTGAATTTTTGCGTGAGTTTGGCAATTTATACTGCCTTACTTCTAGGCTCTCTATCAGATGCATGACACATATTTTCCGCGATAGATCAACCTATGGTTTGAGCAAACGCTGCCAAGTCACCTATGTGAGGAGGCAGGGCCGGTGGAGGTACTCTTGGAATCATATGTGGGAGAGGGACGGGTACCGGTCTTGGCATATGTGTGGATGATGCAGGATATGGAACATAACCGGGCATAGGTCCACTCGGATAAGGGCTAGGGAGCGGCACTCGAGGAGCATAAACAAGTGGTACAATTGGAGGTGTGGGGGCCATGTGTGCATAAGGGGCTAGAGGCACATACGGTCGAGGCCCCACGGTCGAGGCCCCACGGTCGAGGCCCCATATTAGGTACTACGACACTAGGTAGTGGCACTGTGCTAACCGTAGATGTCATCGGTACATTCTCTGTCAGGCTTATCCCTGGAGTGAGCATTGTGTTTTCCTTAATAGAGGGTTGAGCCAAGTTAGGGAAGCTAAAGTTGTCGCTCGGAGGCTCATATTGCATAGAGACCCCATGTGAAATGACGTAAGATGGGTCCATGGGACTCATTAGAGGAGTCTCCATTTGTGATAGAGTAGGCTGTTGAGCCTTGCGCGTATCCAGAAATCTCATGGTGCCAGTTGAGAGTATATTTACCCCTCGGTTTTGCCTTTCCGATTGAATAATGCCATGGATAACATTACAGATCATTTTCTGTTGATCTTCGATGCTCGTGGCACTAGAGGTGGATTGTACAATCTCTATCCATCCTACATGGTAGGCATGGCCAGAGTGTAGATCCGTCAACACCTCAGTGTGGAGGTCGTATGTCCAATGATTGTTAATGAACAATCCTTCTAGAGTCGACGTGTTAACGGTTTCTTGTGAGGTAGAAGCAATGTTTCTCCGTGGTTTTACTTGTCACCAACGGTACTCTAGAGGGAACTTCTGAAGGAGGTAGCTCAACAGGGCCTTCTTGGTAAGAAGTTGGCAGGATATCCACATGGACACTCTTTGGGGGTGTGGGGTCCACGTGCGATGTGAAAGGAGAGTCCACTTCCCCACCCCCTTCGTGTGCTTCATTTGCATCAGGTTCCGAGCGAGTAGCTCTACCTAATGTTTCCATGAAATGGCTAAACATACTAGTACTAGGCTGTGGAGCTTCGAGAGGTGCATGGCCTTCTGTCTCGGTGTTTTGGGTAGGGTATGCTTCCATGATTTCTGAGTCGGAGGAGGAATCACTAGCGGCTATTTTAGGGTCTTGGGTGGTGCTACCTTGTGTCCCCGCTGAGGGTCTAGAGCCTATTGTGGATGGGTAATGGGTGTCCGTATGAACAGAGGCACCCTCAATATGCTCGTGTTCTAGCACCCGCCCATAGCGTAAGTACATGTGCTTTTGATACCCCAAGGTGTCAAAAAGCTGCTCTAGGAGGCCTTGTGACTAGTTTTTTGCGTGTTTTTTGTTTGTTTTTTTGCTAGATTTTTTAGAGAGTGTCGTGGAATGGGCCGTGTAATAGCTCGAAACGAGCGTATCGCTAGGAGGGATGCGTTGTGCTTTACAACCCACTGTTTGGTTCTATTTTGCTCCAGAAAAGCCCGAAACAGTCTTTTCCTAGCTGGGGAACTAGGCTCCAAATAGCAAGACTAAGGGTGCAAGTGGGAAGACAAGGGAGGAGAGTGGAGGACTTGTCCCACATGCTCTCATTCCCTCTTGAGGGGGTAGGGTATATATATAAGAGTGAGTCTAGTATATATCATAAGACTGAGGACTGAGGCCTGGGCCTGGGCTTGGGCTTGGGCTTGGGGAAACGATCCCGATCTAACTTTTATACAAACCAACCGGTCCGTTTTTATTTTTTGAAAATTTAACCTCCCCCTCACTCACGTTTTTATTTTTTTTATTTTTTGAAAACCAGAAAATGCAGAAAACGCAGAAGCGCAAGAAATGCTAACTGTGTAAGCTGAAATCTGAGCTTAATAGAACTAGCAAAACAGAGCTTAACAGAACACAGAAAACATGAATGCAGTCAACAACATTCTATCTTTCTCTACTGTTTTTGCATAACAACAATAATCAAACTTAAGCCGCGCCTTTCCTACATAAAACATAGCTTCAATACAATTTACAGGTCGCCATTGGAGCTTCACGCGCAACAGCTCCCCGACAACGGTGCCAAATATGTCAAGGCTAGGGACTTGCTACGCACCGTGTGCGAGCCACAAAAGCTCCTAGCACACAGTCATACAATAGACAAGCTCACAAGGAAGAACGGTGTGTCACTCACCTTCTTGCGTAGTTGCGAATGAAGGATTCCCGCGCCGCGAAGAAGAGGGAGATGCCGCTACGCCATGCTCAACCGCCTCGCCGCCGTTGTGCCACCGCAACGCTCGATCGCACACGTACACACTCTTACTCTCTCTCTCTCTCTCTCACACACACACACACACACACACACACACACACACACACACACACACACACACACACACACACACACACACGCACACACACACAAGGAGATGGTGAAGGAGAAGGTGGAGATGGAGCAAGAGCAGCTTCTATTGCACAATGAGAGAATGACTCAATTTTAGGTTTAATTGGCTTTTATGTGAGCTCACCCCATTCACACTTGGGCGCCCATGCTTAGCCAACTAACCCTAGCATGTTCGTGTTAGAGTGCGCCTCTCATCGGCGATCACTCTACCTTTCCCTATTGGACCGACAAGCCCAGTGCCTGACTCTACTTAAATAAATAATACGGTTACGGTGTCCGTCGTAGGAGATAGGGTGTCCGTGAGCCACGAGGGTTAACATTGGCGGTTTTGACTGAATCGGGGTGCAGTTGGTATGCTGGTAGTTCTTGTAACTTTTCTTTCTGGTTGAGCTTTTTCTTGGCCCTCTCTGTTGCTTGCATGGCTCCTGTTTAGTGAATAGAGTGTCAAAATTAGTAGATTTGATGGATTTTCTTCGAAATATCCTTTAGTGTGAAATGCTGACAATTTTGGTCCAATTTGCTTCAAATCAATTTTTGAACAAGCATAGATGCATAAAAACATGCAAGGAACAAAATTGTAAAGTTCAAACAAAAATTTGCAACCAAAGTAAATAATCACGATTATTTACAACTGAGTAATTTCTCCAACTTTTTGCAACATTGGCATCACAAGCTTGAAGTATATACCAAATACATGCTCTGAGTGAAATATGGGCTCATTTGGATGCATAGGGTGAAAATGGTACCAGATTTTGGCTTTAGGTATGTGAAACAATAGATATAAAGGAAATTTGAGATTTTGAGCTCCAAATTGGTTCAAACTTGGCTAGTGGGCTTAACACATCATGTACTTGGATGTATGTGAAACAATAGATTTTGGCTTTAGGTATGTGAAACAATAGATATAAAGGAAATTTGAGATTTTGAGCTCCAAATTGGTTCAAACTTGGCTAGTGGGCTTAACACATCATGTACTTGGATGTATGTGAAACAATAGATTTTGGCTTTAGGTATGTGAAACAATAGATATAAAGGAAATTTGAGATTTTGAGCTCCAAATTGGTTCAAACTTGGCTAGTGGGCTTAACACATCATGTACTTGGATGTATGATGGCAAAATATCAAAATTCTCCCATTTTGGCTAGAAAGTAAATAATCGTGATTAAAAATTAGCTTTTCTATCAAAATCAACATGTTTTGGTACAAATTGGTTCTAGCCAATGTAAAGACCCTGTGTATGTGATATGAGGTGATATGGATCAAAAAAAGTGGTGTATAACTCAAATTTTGGCTTGTAAAGACTTCTTTGAGTTTTTTGGCAATTTTACAAGTTATAGGTGCACATTTTGGCTCATACTTGATTTTTGGCATGTAATAGGTGTGTACACATGATAGGTGAGATGATGATACAATTTCCAAGCAAAAAAGGTGCAATAGTAAATAATCGCGATTATTTACAGCAGTCACAATTTTCTTGCAAAACTTAAAATTTTGACCTACACACATTCTATACACCTAAAACAAGTCCTAAATTGAATTTGGTCAAATTTGGTCTTGTCGGCATCACTTTGTGTTTTGTCGACTCTAAAATCACCATTTTTGTGATTACACTACCTGTTGAGTTGGTTTGTCACTTGTGAGGCTTAGGAGTTGTCCGCAACATAGTCATGAAGCAACTCATCCAATTCTGGCTCATTTGGAGTCAGTTTGACCTCGCATGTTGAATTTGACGCTTTGTAGCCTTCGAACCGCTTTTTGCTTTTTGAGGGCTCTGCTTGATTGATTTCACAAAACCAATCATATACATTGTATATAAACCTCGTAGGTAAGTTGTCTATGGAGTTAGAACCAAATTCTGGCATCTGCCAAAATTCTAGCTTTTCTACTAGGGACCCCCTTGACCCCTGCCGAATGGTCAATTGATGATATAGAAAGGTTCTATTATGTTAGGGCATGCTACAATTCAAATCCCATCTGATTTGGTCGAGCTGACAGGCCGCTCTGGTCAGTTTTTGGTCGTAGGTCTTCGTGCATTGCTCGGATTCTAGGGGTTTAGACTAGCTATCGGCTGTACAAAATGGATCATTGATGAGTAAAGAACATACCCCTCATGTCTCGTGTGAGCTAGTGCTGAAAATAAGCAACTGTAGACTCCGGAAAGTATGCACGAAAGAGGTAAAAAAGCTCTCTCTGCAAAGGTGACAAGTGGAAATGAGGTTGTTCTAGCCTATCTGGGATATCTATACCCGAACTTCCTGAACCATTTTTCCCGAGATTCCCTCGTGAGTCCTACTAGTCCGTGAAATCTATGTTAGCCTCAAAAAAAAAATTGATCCGGACGGAGAGAGTGCATGTAGACGAGAGGAGAGAGAGAGAGAGAGAGAGAGAGAGAGAGAGAGAGAGAGAGAGAGAGAGAGAGAGAGAGAGAGAGATGACACCATGATATGCAATCCCCAAAGTGTGTGGAGTGCACACACTGAGTACACTTATATAGTGGGGACTCCTAGCTATATATAGCACAGGGGTTGGTATATATAGCTCCAACACCCCCACTCAAATAGGAGTCCCTAACTGTGGATGAAAAAACCCTTGGGGGTAGAAGGGAAAAACCCACAGCACCATATACATGCACTGTTATGTTAACAATTATCAAAGTTTACAAAATACATCTTTCAGGAGCCACATCACTCCATAATATACAATGTGTGCTTTAAGCATCTTTGGAAGTTTAATAAACCTATATATACAATTGAGTTGATGCAAATTCTTCAATATCTTTGAGCAGCTTCAACATCTTTGAGACCCTGTACATGCTGCTTGATGTGACTTTTATCCTGTAAACAACATCAACTCAAGAAACATATCAAGATGTGAAGGTTAGAAATAATCACTCCACATTGTCCTTAGAGACGGTTCGCAATGCCGCTCTAGAGACAACATATAAACAAATGTAATGTCGACGCAATCATATGTGCACACATATAAACAATATTGACACAAAATAAACGTGATGGGGTCACGTACGATGGCATCATGTACCTCACCATGACAATAGAGATGCTTTCAACAAATATAAGAAAAATTATGGAATAGTAAACATCATCATGGCTTCACGTACCATGACATCATGGTCCTCACCATGACATTAGAGACGCTTTCCAAAAAAAATATCAAAAATTGTGCAATGGTTATGGTCATCATGGCTTCACGTTCCATGGCATCATGGTTCTTGCCATGGCATTAGTGATGCTTTTAACAAACTACGGAATAGTTTTTCTCATCATGGCTTCACGTACCATGGCATCATGATTCCCACCATGGAATTAGAGACGCTCTAAAAAACTTTGAAATGAGAATAATCATCATGGCTTTAGGTACCATGGCATCAGAGACGCTTTAAACAAATAAAAACATTGAAATAGCAATAATCATCATGGCTTTACGTACCTTGGAATCACGGTATTAACCATGGTATTAGAGACGCTCAGAAAAAACTTTGAGACAAAAATCATCATGGCTTTACGTACCATGGCATCAAAGATGCTAGTTGTGTGCAGAATCTGCAAAACCTCACGAGAATGATTAGTCAGTAGATAATGGCTTGGTAAATCTTGTCATATCTTGAACCATGGATGAAGACGCATCATGTAACTTCATCCTACATCAGTAAAATAATCACTGCAATTACTTATGAAAATCAATGTATTTTTGAAATTGTTTTATGGTGGTCTGCAGGGGGTGACAAGCCCGACACACCATGACTACGATGTGATCATAAAAATAAAGATGTGTAATAGTCAGTTGTGGCAAGCATGGATGAATACCAACATGAAGCAACATGCTTCCGTGCTCTTAAACCTTATCATCCTCTGACGCCATGCAATAGACCTTGCCACAACATCGATACCCAAGGAAGATTATTTGCAAAATTTAGAGTTATGTAGACGCAAGAGTAGCCTTTTATGTTAGTGGGCAAGCAACTCAAAGCAAGGCTAACCAATCTAGATGATCAAGCAATTAGTTTTCGAGTCGTCACCCGCAAATATTAATTGTGTATTTGCATGTTGTTGACCCCCGATGCTCAGTGCTGTTTGGTAATTGGATAAAGCCGATATTTATATCAAGAGCAGGATGGTCACTGTTTGGTTATAACTGGAGGGAGCAGGATGGGCACTACTTGGTAGCGTTGTAAAAGCAAGAGGGGAGACTTTTCACGAGGTTCATGCCCTCATCTTCTCCCATGCTCAGGCCATCGTCCATCGTGATATTAAGCCCGACAACCTCAGATGCAGCCGCCTCATGTAAGTATTGCAAGTACCTATAATAGTCGGCATGGGGCAGCCACCAAAGCGGAACTATAACTATCGGCCTCACAGGGACGCTGACACCGGTCTACAGTCCCATCCTAGATCATCGCCACTCGAACTGGTCCTGGCTAATTTTCTTAAATTAGCCTGCAAGTAAAACGCTAAATATAACACCGTTTCTTAAATTAGCCTGCAAGTAAAACGCTAAATATAACTCTTCGCGAGGTAGTACTGCTGCAGTTGATTTATGTTCCAAGTAGTCGCTTGTGCAGATACGAGCCTATTGCTCTGTAGGCAGTGATACAGGAGGGCAATCAGGTCACAAAGGTTGCGGAACTTGCGTGCAAAAGAGAACCTGCTTGTATTTCATTGGTTTGGCTAGAAGACAAAACACCAATAGAAACCCTAGGGACATATGCTCCGTGCACACACAGCCATCTACCTTGTTTCTCCTTCTCGCTCATAAATTTCAAACCCGACAGATTGTAAGGTAACTATTCTAAAACCGACAGATTGTAACGTACAAGAAAGACACTTAAGAAGAAATACGTAAAACTTATCTTCATGCTTGCAGCACAAGGAGTTTCCATAGCCGTAGCTCGATAGAGAACGCATGCGGTGAGCTCTGATACCATGTTGATCCGGACGGAGAGAGTGCATGTAGACGAGAGGAGAGAGAGAGAGATGACACCATGATATGCAATCCCCAAAGTGTGTGGAGTGCAGACACTGAGTACACTTATATAGTGGGGACTCCTAGCTATATATAGCACAAGGTTTGGTATATATAGATCCAACAAATTTCCCCGATTGGATTCCTACAGCTCATTCTGCAAGAATTTTACAAAAGTAGATATGGCCGCCTAGTTTAGGCTTCCCGCTTCCATCTTTCGATTTCATTGAAAACTTTTGTGCTTATCCGCCTTGTCTTTCTAATCACCACCGTGTCTCCCATTTTTCCATATGAGCTCCTTTGCTATTTATTATTAATTTTTTACCTGTTTATTGAAAAAATCAAAGAAAATAACAAAATGCACTAAAAAAAGCAAAGTGAAAATCCAATAATTAAGAAAATCCATTGAAAAACACAGCTTTATTGTTTTTTGTTGGATTTTCCCTTTTTTAAGTCTTATTATCCATAAAAATGATGAAAAATAACCAAAAAGGACTATTTTTTAATGATTTTCAGATAGTATTTACACTATTTACACTCATCAAGAAGATATTATCAGTGAATTTTTCCTTGATGATGAATTATAAGGACATTATTAGGTAATTTTGCAAAAAATCGCACGTTAACATCTAAATTTTTCCTCCCTCTTCAAACATTGCCCTTAATTACCTACTGCCCTGCCACCCCTCCTAGATGGCGTACTCCGGGACGATTGTGTGCATGGGTTGAATAGAGATGCTCAGAGATAGGTTCCTTGCTCAAAGATGCTCGTCTCTGTGCTTTGACCCTTGGACCTTTCTTTGGTTTTGTCGGTGATGTTTTGGGCACCCAGATTTGAATCGGCTTGTCCTTAAGCTGTGCTTTTGGTACCCAGATTTGCCTAACTCCTTGCATGCTACTTGTAGCATTTGCTTGTTGAGAGGATAGAGAAGATTGATTACTTCGTGTTTTGGTTTGCTGATTGCTTCCTTTCCATTCCTCCTTGCTTGGTGCAATTGGAACAATGAGTTGCCCTCCTTTAGGTGATATCTTGAGCTGATTTGTATCCCAATATGGTACTGCTCTTTATGTCCGCATCCAAGGAATTCCAAGAATCATCGTCTCATTCATGTGTTCATCTCGTAAGCATAGAAATTGATGAGGACATGAACATTCATGTACTATCGCGTTCAAGTTGACTACTCCCAATGTTGGGGTTGGGTTCTTGTTGCATCCTTTGATTGTCTCTATTCCTGTTGTCAAAGATTGACTTGTTGCTTTCTTGTACGTGGAATAATTGACTGCATTTAATCTAGCTCCTATGTCGACCAAAGCATTTGTGCTATGATTGTTGACCTATACTTTGATGCGTAGGTCCATTCTTTCTAACCATTCATCATCTGTTAAAACTGCATCTTTAGGCAATTACCATTGTCGGTCATCTATTTCCAGAGTGTTGATGGGAATCGGTATCTGTTGATTCCTAAGAGCATCTTTTTGTTTTAGTACCCGAAGTCTGTTGGAATTAGGGTTGCAGAGAAACACACACAGCTTGGAGAAGACGAAGGAAGATCAAGGCACACAATAGAGAGTGTGTTACTTAGTGTGCAATGGAAAGATTAGATAGCCCTAGAGTGATGGGCGTATATACAATGCACGGGGGAAAAAACCTCCTAAAGAGGGAAAAAATGCCCCGGCGGTCCTAGTGTGTTCACACACATCACTACCACAAGTATATGGTAACAAATCCCCCCTGGAGTGATGTGGTGAACGAGAGCTGGCACATGAGTAAAGGGAAGTGCCATGCCCTGAGGACAGGATCAGTCCACAAAGGGGAGTAAGCCCAAAGCTTTGCGGAAAGCTTCAAGCTTCTCACGAGACAATGCCTTTGTGAAAAGATCTGCAAGGTTGTCCTGTGTTGGCACATAAGCCAAGCTGATCTCTCCTGCTGAGAGCCTCTCCCTGACATAGTGGTAATGCACCTCAATGTGCTTTGTGCGAGCATGAAAAACTGGGTTCCTCGCAACTGCCAATGCGCTCTGACTGTCAGTGTAGATAGTGTTGGCAGTGTCCTGTCCAACATCCAAGTCAGCCATAAGGCGTCTGAGCCATACACACTCAATTGTAGCTGTGAAGACTGCCCTATACTCAGCCTCACAACTCAAAGTGGCCACAGTAGGTTGCTTCTTGCTCAACCATGATATACATGAACTGCCAAGCATGAAACCAAAACCACTTGTGGACACTCGCGTGTCAAAACAACCAGCCCAATCTGAGTCCGAAAAAGCATGTAAGTCTGGCGGCAATGATCCCCCCTTGGGATAAAACAAGCCAAGATGTAAAGTGCCACTAAGGTAGCTGAAAATCCTCTTGACAGCCTGCCAATGCTTAGACCCTGGGCTATGCATAAATCTGCTGACCTGCGAGACTGCAAACTGAATATCTGGCCTCGTGTTGCATACATAAATGAGGCAGCCAACAACAGTTTGGTAAAGAGTGACATCAGCAGGATCGCCAGCATCATGTAGACTCAACTTCAAACCTGTTTCCATGGGAGTGGCAATAGGTTTGCAATCCTCAAGTCCAAACTTACATAGCAATGTCTCTATGTAACTTTTCTGACACAAGGCAATACCACCATCACACTGCTTAAACTGTATACCCAAGTAATGATGCAACAGCCCCAAATCTTTCATCTTGAAAGTAGCATTCAAATCAGCCTTAAATTCAGCAATATGTCTCTCATTTGGTCCAGTGATCAGCAAATCATCAACATAAAGAACCACAATGAGAAATACATCATCCTCACGCTTTACATACAATGTGATTTCTGTTGGACTGTTACGAAAGCCTCGTTTAACCAAATGAGTGTCAGCTTTCTCATACCAAGCACGAGGAGATTGCTTCAACCCGTACAAAGCCTTCTTACATTTGCACACTTTGTCCTCTTGTCCTTTTATGACAAAACCGCGAGGCTGCGTTACATAAACTTCCTCAAATATGTCACCATTCAAGAAAGCAGTAAGAAAACGGCGTAGATCATTCCTAGCCCTTCTCTTTCAGTGGTAGTGTAATTATTTTCTGCCATGTTCAACTGTTGGCTAGCATAAGAAATAGGAAAGTCCATTTTCTCGTCTCCTGGTTGAGCTAGTATACAACCTATGGAAAAATTGGAAGCATCTACATGTATGTGGAATATCTTATTCCAATCTGGTGCTTTCAATATTGGAGCTGAAGTTAGAGCTTGCTTAAGCTTCATGAAGGATTCTTCACATGCCTCTGTCCATTCAAAGTGTGTGATCAAGCTATACATGGGTTTTGCAATTATAGCGTACATGTAAATGAACCGTCTGTAATATCCATAATGCCCTATGAAGGCTTGAACCCCCTTGACTGTTTTTGGTCTAGGAAAATCAACAATGACATGAAGTTTTTCAATATCAGTAGCTATGTCATTTTTAGACACTATACGTCCAAAAACATTTCCTTGTCTACCCGTGAATGTGCACTTTTCAAGATTTAGGCAAATTCTATAAAGTCTACATTTTGCGATTACCTTTTTGAGGTGTTCAAAATGATCAACTCGGATTGATGAATGTAGACTTTAAAAGAGTGGCTCATCAATCTTTGAAAGGTGACTAGAGCATTAGTTAACCCAAAAGGCATACTCGATAGACAAAAATACTTCATTCCGTTGCAAAAGCAGGTTTATGCTGATCTTTTGGGTCAATCAAAAGTTGATTGTATCCCAAAAAGCCATATAAGAAATTGTAAGGTTCTTTTCCTACAACTCATTCTAAAACATGCTCAGTTATTGGAAGATGAAAGTTTAATTGTAGCTGTATTCACTTTTTTGAGATTGACATACACTCATAATTTTCCATTCTTCTTGGGTACTACCACAATTGGAGACACCCAATCTGTGTGTTCAATTTCGTAAATCACTTCAGCTTCCTTTAGTTTCTCAATCTCTTCTTTGATTTTCCTAGAAAATGTTTCATTATATGTGTATGGCCTTTGTCTACTTGGTTTCACATCATCTCTCATGGGTATGGTATCTTGACAAATTTCTGGATCAACACCCTTGAGATCCTTGTAATATCAAGCAAAGATATCTTGGTATTATTTTAGCAAGCTTAGCAAAAGATCTTCTTCTTTCCCTGTTAGGTCGTTTGTAATGTCGGCTCACCTAGGTTCTTCCCCTGGTTCAGCCAAGTCTATCTTTTTTGCATTCTCGTGCCCTTATGGTAGGACTCGCCTTGTTTTTGTAATTCCCTAACAGGTTGTTCGACTATGATTTTTTTATCGTGGAGAGTATACTTTTTTTAATGTGAGGGAACACTCCTTACATCCTTACCATCCTCTTCCGTGGTTTCCATTTCGGTCGTATATATCTCCTTTAGATCTTTTTTCAACTCTTGATATTTCTTTTTCCGCTCAACTCGTGTCATGATTGGCCCCATGTCCTGTTTGTTTGGCTTTGCTTGAGTATCCTTCCTTGTTTTTCTCGATGTTTTTGACATTTCTAGTTTTTTGTATGAAGAATATATGCTAGTGATTTTTTCCTTGACACAATCATGTGCCTCTATCTGCATCAGGAATTGTGTTCTACTTGAGACTTATGGCATAGGTCGTGTTTTCATGTTTCTGGTGTCTCTTTTTCGTCTATACCATTTTTGTCTTCTTGATTTCTCCTTAGGAAAGTCAAAAAACTTTTCCTCCCCTCCTTTCAAGAGTAGCTTAGCTCTCACATGTTCTTTTTCTTACCCCAAATCTTCTGAGGTAGTTGAGTGTTCTTCTAACTCATCTGTTGCATCATAGTAGAGGTCTGGAAAGACTTGCTGAGCTTTCATCAAGTCCTTGGGTTCATCTTTTTCATCTTCACTGTTGAGGGTTGAAATCATTTGGATGGGAATTATGTCGTAGCCATCCTCATTGCAAAATTGAGTAGGCATAGATGTATTCACACATATATCCATTGTCGCTAAAATTTGAGTCCACTCAAATGGCTCAAACAAATGCTTTGGAAAGGGTTTAGGTACATAGGCTTCGTCTGTGCAATCCCTTTCTAGAATACATTCTTCTCGTTTTAAACTCCCATTTTCTGAAGCTCCACACATCCAAATAGGAGTGCCTTTGTTTAACCAAGATGGAAGCTTAGTTTCAGCTGAAGACACTAAATCGAACTCTTGTATGGGTTTTTTCAAGACATCTCTATAAGTGTGATCTTTTAGATTTATGCTTCTCACGCTGTGTATTTCATTATCCAACACTTAATAATAACTTACAAAAAATTGTCTTTTATACCTTAGCCAAGGTTTTTGGTGGTCAAAACTAGTAATCTGGGAGTTCCACTAAAGATGGGTAATGACAGGTTGATACAATCTGGAAGCTTGTAGCCCTGGCTCATCAATACAAGGTTTATCCAAAAATTAGCAGTTACAATATGTTAGACAAGGGGAACTAGAACCTAATATTCCACCTCCCAACCACCCACTATATAGCATGGCTCCTAGCCCTTTGCCCTAGTTGTACTCCCTTTCCACACTACCTAGCCCGGCCTTGCCCTTGTCTAGTCCGGCCTTGCCCTTGTCCTGACATTACTCCCCCCTTAAAGAAGAGTTTTCGTCCTTGAAAATAAAAGTGGGGAACTTCTTCTTAAGAACACTAATGTTTTCCCAAGTTGGACCTTCCTCAAGTTGATCTTTCCGCTTGATTAAGGCTTGTTTACATACATGATGATGTGTACGTAACTTATGATAGTCGAGAACACGTTCAAGTTCATGTGGTAAGGTAGGAGGTTCAACAAAATCAACCAAAATCTGTTGGTCAATGACATTGTCGTCCCCATGTAACCGCTTACGTAAACGGATTACATGAAACACCGGATGAATACGAGAATGTGTAGGTAGCAATAATTTGTAGGCACGATCACCTACTCACTTGAGTATTTTGAAAGGCTCAAAATATTGGGGAGATAATGTAGGTGTTGGCCCAGTTTTCAAACTTTCTGAATGTTTTGGCACACGTATACTTCCTCCCCTTCCTTGAAGATAACTTGCCGACGTTTCTCATCAGCATACTTCTTATACTGATCCTGCGCTTCTTGGACATTCTTACGAGCCAGTTTCAGCATATCCATGTGGTCTTGGAGAAAATCCTTAACTTATTGGAGCTTTTCGTTTTCCAACCCCACCTAAATGGTGACCTAGGTTGAAACCCATACATGAGCACGAAAGGACTAAATCCAGTTGTGACATGCTTAGCACTATTGTAGGCAAACTCGAGAATATGTAAGTATTCTTTCCAGTCTGACTGTTATTTGCTGACGTATTCTCTTAGCATATCCTCTAGCACTTGGTTAACTCGTTCAGTCTGACCATCTATTTCTAGATGATCGATTTTATCGAGGTTAAGTTGTGTACCAAATCGTTTGAACACAGCCCTCCAAAAATGACTGTTAAACTTGGGATCACGATCACTGACAATGTGACTTGGCAACCCATACAACTTGTATAGCTTATTCACAAATAACTTGGCTAGTTCTGGTATCTTAACCGTTAATTTGGTTGGAATAAACTTACATAGTTTAGTCAACCGGTCTACGACCACCCATACCGATTCATGACCTCGTACAGTGGTTGGTAAACCCACAATAAATTCCATATAGGGTGAAAGCATGTTAACGTGTCACTCTTTGTCATGTCCCGAACAATGCTAACTAGCACAATTTTGACATATGCTAACTAGTACAATAACATGAGCTACATATCAAAGATCTGTGACGTATGATATATCGATAGAAAGCTCTTGAAACAAAGAATTCAAATGTACAACCTTCGAGAAATTTTGATAATATTTATAACAAATATATCGGATGCCCAATTTTTTTAAGATGTGCTAACTTGAAAATGCTAACTAGCACGAAAAGTGCGACACGTTAAACATGCTTTCACCCTACAGATACTTTCCCATTTTCCATTGGGAATCTCCAAAGGATGTAAGAGTCCTCTTGCTTTCCGGTGCTCTGCTTTGTTAACTTGACATTTTTGGCAATGCAAGACATAAGCTTGAACAATGCTGACCAGTAAAATTGTCGTCGTACGAGAGCATGAGTTTTTTTAATACCCAGGTGCCCTGCACTTGGACTATCATGACATTCTTAAAGAATTTGGTGCCGAATGTCTATGTACACAAACTCTCCCCTTATGGAGTAGGTACCCATTGTGGAGGTTAACGTTACACTACCATCATTGGAGTGAGAAGGATCCCTCATTTGTACATGGCTCCAGACTTTGGATTATGCTTCATCATGATCATATTTTCCTTTGAGAGAATCCAAAAATTCACTACGAAGTTCCGTGAACAAGAGAGAATTGATCTCCGGCATATAACTTAGAGCGTCAGCCACCACATTGTATCGACCTTTACGATACCAGAGCTTGGCTTCATATTCCTAAAGAATCTCGGCTTTGCGACCCTTCAAATCCGTTTGTTGTGTATACCATTTGATGCTTCATGGTCAAACACAATCCCAAACTGAGCACCATACAAATAATGCCGCCATGTTTTTAAGACAGACACTATTGCATAGAGTTTGCGCTCATAAGAAGAGTAGTCTTGCTGAGATGCATCAAGCTTCTTGCTTTTAAATGCAGTTGGCCTTCCGTCTTGTAACAGACTGCTCCAATAGCACGGGCACTCAAAACGAATGGTGTCAAAGGATCTACAATAGCTAGTATGGGAGTTGTAGCTATTGCATCCTTGAGCGTATCAAAATTGTGTTGTTGATCGGGTCCCCACTAAAAATCTTTGCCTTTGCCTTTCAGTTGATTCGTCATGGGAACAACAATATTAGCGTAGTTTTTAACTAACTTGTGTGGTAAAAACCTGCAAATCCTAAAAACATATGTAACTCTTTCAGATTTTTAGGAGAATGCCATTGCCGGATTGTATTCACTTTGGATTGATCCATATATAGCCCATTAGCTGAAATAACATGCCCTAGATAGTGAATTTCTTCTTTCAAAAAATCACACTTAGATTCCTTGGCATATAATTTATTTGTTTGTAACAATTCAAACACCTGCCTGAGATGTTGTAAGTGTTCTTCTTCAGAAGCACTATAGACTAGAATGTCATCGAGAAAAACGATGACAAATTTGCCCAAGTACGGCTTCAAGACACTATCCATAAGTGTCATGAATGTTGCGGGCGCATTGGTTAACCCAAAGGGCATCACCAAGAACTCGTAGTGTCCAAACCTTGTTTGGAATGCAGTTTTGGGTATATTAGCAAGTCAAATACGGACTTGGTGACAGCCTGACCGCAAGTCTATTTTCATAAAAATGCGAGCATGAGTGAGTTTGTCGAACAACTCATCCACTCGTGGCAATGGGTACTTGTTCTTAACCGTAACCACATTTAAGCCATGGTAATCTACGCACATGCACATACTGCCATCTTTTTTCTTCAATAATAGGATAGGAGAAGTCCATGGTGAAGAACTGGGTTGTATAAACCCTCTGCTAAGGTAGTCAGCAAACTGACGTTCCACCTCAGCAGCTTCAGAGTAACTCATACGGTAGGGTGGTTTACTAACAGGTTTACAGCCTGCAACCACATCGATGCTATGTTGCACCGATTGTGTCGGCGGTAATCCTGGTGGCAAGTCATTAGGAAAAATATCTTGAAATTCCTTTAATAATTTATGTAACTCACTAGCAACGTTTGCTTGTTTGGAAGTAGCCATTGGTGGAAGAAATGAGAGAGAAGCATGCGGCATTGAGGAATGTTCAATAGATTCAAGGTTAGAGACAAAATGAGACAATGAGTAACACAAAAAGCTTGATCTATTTCATTATTAGAAACGAGATGCATAAGCTCAGTTGTACATATCAATGGTGAAGAAGGTACATCCTTCTCTCCTAACAAAAACACATGTGCGCCATGGGATTCAAACATCAAGCTATTGTACTCATAGCTACGCTTCAGTGATGGTCCTAGTCTATGCAACCATTCCCTACCAAGGACCACGTCTGCCCTCTCCATATTCATAACCTGAAAATCCAAGGATGTGGAGTAACCTTGTACTTCCAACGGAATAGCTCGTACTTGAGTATCCCAGATTTCTTTGTCATGTCCATTCATCATTGCTACCTTGTAGCGGTGGGTACTTGGAGTTTGAGGCAATTTGAGTTTTTTCACCAATCCGTAATTGATGAAATTGTGAGTAGCACTGTCATCTACGAAGATGCATACCTTGTGCCCCTGCAAGGATCCGTACATACGTACTAACTCATGTGGTCTAAAGGTCTGTTGACACATGGAAGCTGTGAGACAGCATTCATGCACCACCTCGGTGTGTGTTAATTCCACTGTAGAGAATCGTGAGGAAGACTCAAGAGGTAGTAGTTGCACCGTGTCCACTGCTTTCTCCTTGCCATGAGCAATAGATTTCCCCTTGGGACAATCCTTTTTTCCATGAACACTTCCTAAACATTGAAAACATAATTTCACTTTCTTAGCTTTATCAAAGTCCTCAGGAGAGAGAGGACCTCTGGACCCCTTGGGTTTTTTAGATGCTTTTGAATTGGCTACTATAAGTTTCCTTTTATTGTTCCCATATTGTGTACGTATATTACCATGTGTATTAGCAGACACATGAGTAATATGTGCTCTCTTTTTGTCTAGATCGTCGTGAATATGTGCTTTCACTATGGCTTTCTCAAGTTTTTTAGGGTCTTGGGTCTTGATGTCCTTCTTAAGCTGTGGTGTCAGACCTCGTATAAGTCCCTGTACTTGCCGAAAGCTATCTAAGCCTTCAAACTTGAGGATAACATCCTGATAGTGAGATATATATTCAAGTAATGATGGGTATTGGTGCATGGAAGACGTGTCCCAAGCCGTCCAATTCCAATCTGCCTCATTTATAGGCAAAAATTCTTTTCAAAACATAGCTTCAAAAGCTTCCCAACTTTGCGGTATGATACTCTTCTCCTTGAGAGACATCCACCATTTGTAGGCCTTGCCTTCCAGATTTAGGCTCGTTTGCAGTGCTCTGACTGCGTCTGGAGTATGCCGTAAGGCGTGGATTCCATCCCACTTACTGAGAAAGATATTTAGTGCATCCTTATTGCGGTCTCTATCTTCTCCCTTAAAAGTCTGTGGTTTGGTGTTTTTCAACAACTCATCTACCTCTTTTGCAGTGAGAGTGTGCAAAGTATCAGCAGTTGGACCTTGTCCTTGATTAGAAGGGCCTTGCCCCTATGTAGCAACGTGCTCATGCATGTGCGTGTCAGCAGGACGTTGCTACATGCATGTGCGTGTCAGCATGACCCTTGGACTATTGTTGCATTAATTGAATCACTAATGTGGATTATTTAGTGACATTTTCATTGAAAGATTTCGAATTTCCTTCCATAACTGATATGCATGTCTGAAGTGCACGAAATTCTTGAATGGCGAGCAATTCATAAGTGTCATCACCTCCAGTAGCGTCGCGGGCACTCTCCTTGAGAGCATCTGGCCACGGACCATCATGGGCAGGATCAGGTGTATTTTGCTCAAAATCAAAGTCATATTGATATCTGAATCCATGGCGACATAGTGCAGTGAAAGGAATAGTCAAAAAAATACCTGAGATTGAGAGCACTTGCAAAGTTTAATTAGCCTTGCTAATCCCGTCGAAGTCGATATTATCCAAGTCAAAATCAATCCAAAATGTCAGTCCTATAGGAAAATCCTTAATCCCTTGTAGCCGAATCGAGTATGGGTAGAATTGCTTTCGAGCGTAATTGATTTTGAGAAATAATGTCACTTTGAACTCCCCTTGAGATGCTTTATGAAATCTCTGATTTTCTGTAGATAATACACAGAGAATGTGTGTGGTGTATGTACAAGAGGGAGGGGGGGTACCCACTATGGGTACCATCCCTTAGCTTATGTAAAAAATCGTGGCCACTAACCCCCAATGGGGTTGGGCGCCCATCGGGTGTGAAAATACCTTGCTCATCGGCTATGGCAGCCCGCAGACAACGCGAGGGGGTGAGCAAAGCTCCCCCCGCCTTGTAGGATGGTCGAGGCCCGTCTCTACAGGCACGTGAAGTGCTCCCCCATCCGGGCGCAAAGCTGTAGAGCCCATAAGGGTGCAATTTTGTGCAGGTCACCTATCGGCGGTTTCTCCTCGCAAGGGATGTTTCCCACGCCTTGGGTCTTGTCGTCCTCCTCACAGGGGGTGAGCTTCAGGCCTCCTCGACCCCGACATGCAAAACAACATGCAAGAATTGTGTGGCTCCCCTCCTCCACGGCTGTGCCTTCCCAAAAAGGAACCTTGCTCTTAATACCAATGTTAGACAAGGGGAACTAGAACCTAAGAGTCCACCTCCCAACCACCCCCTATATAGCATGGCGCATAGCTCTTTGCCCTAGTTGGACTCCCTTTCCACACTGCTTAGCTCGGCCTTTCCCTTGTCTAGTCCGGCCTTGCCGTTGTCCTGACACAATATTCTCAAAAATAATAAGTGTTTTTACAATGAGAACTCCGAAAAATGGTATCCGTGGTATCTGTGCTAGCTTGCTGCTAACATCAAACTAGGGAATGAGTAACTTGTATAGCTAATCAATACACCCATAATCCATTTTATGGGAACGCAGTGACGATTGTGCACAATCATAACCTAGAAAAAAGTGCCAATGAACGTCATCCAAGGGTGAACGAACTCCCACGAGTTTGTATTTATTCTGATGACTTTGATTGGAAAGTTGGACCGGTAAGCAAAGATGCTTTGGGGCTAAGGGATCCATATGAGAGAAAGGGAATGTTATCACCCCCTTGAGTTGGGATGGAAGAGCAGGAGGAGTCCTATCTTGGTGTCGGTCTCAAGCGAGAGAGATGTCAGAGATCACAATGTATCCATGTGGAGATGGTAGAGCCAGTGGTCCCTGACATGGCCCTCACAGGTGGTAACAAAGAGTAGTTTCTATCCTTGGCCAGACAAAGATTTTCAATATGAACTTTTGTAGGAAGAGAGTGAGGTATCGACAAAAATGGCATGGGAATATTAAAAAGAGAAAGTTATCCACCAGTTTGTGTAAGAATAAATGGAGATAGCAACTGTAGAAAAAAATGAACAAAAGAAAGAGGACATTATAAAGAACTTTGTCTACCAAAGAAAAGAACTAAGAAAGTTTCAAAGATAGGAAACCCAATACAATATAGCTTGAATAATTCCTTCAGCCCCATGACTATGATTTGGATAATATTTTTCTAGAAATGGTGATAGAAAAAATAAAAATAAAAACTAGGAGTAGGTCCCAAGTACTATTGTTGGACCCTTATTGAAAAAACTTGGTATTGTAATTGGACTCGCAAGTCTTTTTTTTTAAATCCAAGTCTATAATATAATATTTTGCATTACTATGAACCCTAGGGATTTGAGGACAATCCTCACAAAAGCATGAAATGGAAGAACTTATCATTTTGAAAAATGCTAAAGAAATGATTTCCTTGATTGTAAACCTTTTGTCCAATTATTGTTGTTTTGTTTATCTGTCGTCATAAAGAAAGTCCATCTTTTAAAATGTCAACCTTTTGCAAAAATTTAAATCTATCCTTGAGTATTTTTGAATCTATCGCTAAGAGGAAATAGTTTTTGTTTGTCCTCAATTGTTAACTGATCCTACGTCAGTTAACTAGAGCAGCTAAAGATCAAAACCTTTTGAATGCAAATCGAAGATGAATATGAATAAGCAAGGAAGATTGGAGTTACATACTTTTTGATTGGAGATGCAATGAAGATTGGAGTTACATACTTTTTGATTGGAGATGCAATGAATATTGGAGTTACATACTTTTTAATTTTTTAGAAAATGGCCCTATATTGTAATTTTTTATTTATTTAGCCAATTGTAACCTGTTACAGGCTCAATAAGAGTTCCAATATGTAAAGAATAGGTCAGTTAGTGTACCTTGGTTGCAGATACAGTAAGTTGTGGAGCCTCAAAGGTCTTGGATGCTGGGACATTACAAAGTTTAAACCTTGGCTAAGGTATAAAAGCCAAGTTTGTAAAGATTTTATTAAGTTTTTGAATAAGAAATACACAGCATGAGCTAATGACACTCACTTCTCTCCTTCTCATGCTTCCTATTCCCTTGTTGATTGTCATATTGCAATGCCGTCTGGTGCGTTGCAACCACAGATAAGAGCTCTACGCATTGACATAAACATATCATGGTAAATCGTAGCTTTTGGCATCGCGGACTCGGGGCCTAATTTCATCATAAGTGGGAGTTTAAGTTAGAAAATCACAAAATAAGCATAGGTACCGGTGGGGTATTGGGGCATCATTGCTAAGTATTTAGATGCATTCGGGGTTAGAAACGACTAGGTAAAAATCTCACTGCAGTTAATAATTCTTTTTTGCACTTCATCAAAAGTGAGATTTGAGACCATAATCATGTGTGCTTAGGTCTTATATACTTATCCTAGAAGTTTCGTAACATTTGGATGTCGTTTGGTGCTCTAACGGTCATGGTTTGCTTGTCGATTAGCGACTAGCTTTTGATGACTTAGGTCATTTGATTGTAGCTTGAGTTAGATGTGTGTTGTCTATTGTTTTCCAAGAGATTGACAACCTCTTGTAGCCTCCATGAACTAGTCGAGTCAGCTCCGTCCCATAGATTTGACAATTATGTTCGTGGTTCTCGCTATGTCTGCAATAAAATAAGACTGAGGTTAGGAAACCCACCTACATTTGGCGCCGCTTCCGGGGACGAATAGACCTAAACTAGGGGAAATAAGAGCATCTAGTGTAGTTATCCTTTAACTTCCTCTAGGATCACCTAGAGTTAAACTTTCTCTTTAAAACCGCATAGCTTAAGAGTGTCATCTTTTGCTGTGTAGAGGTAGCTTAGGAGTAGATTGCACTTGCTAAGTACCTTGTAGGATTGTAGGATTGTCGGATTAGGTTAGGATTTTGAAAATGATGATGGACAAGACAAGTCTTAAGAACAATGCTCGAGAAACCATAAAAAACAAGAAAACAAGTGTTTGTGAACACCTTCCACAACCCAATTGCAACAAAACCTAGTAGTAGGGTAAATAGAATCTGAGGTGGGATCTCAAATCATTGCTCACTCCAAAAGAATCATTTGGGAGTTTTTTATGTGAAGTTGCAGAATTTCAGGTCCACGGTTTGAAACAACACCAAAAGACTATCAACCATTGAATCTGCCTGGAGATTATGTTCATAAAAGTTGTATGAACCTGTCAATAAGCTTAAGGATTCATTTGAGGTAAATTTTCCAGAGTTTGCAAAAACTGAGATTATTTATATTTTCTTGAGAATTTAGACAAAATTAAGTTTTGACTTGACTTAGAGGCTTAAAACATATCACAAAAAGACTGAGAATTTAAAAAAGTGCAAAAACTGTTCATTTTAGGTCAAAAGGAAATAATCATGATTATTTACTTTTAATTCAAAATTGATCAAAGTTGATACCAAAGACTCTATTCATGATTACAAACATCTTTTGTGAAGGTTCATAGAGTTTGGATCACAAAACAGACTTCATAGAGTTTGGATCACAAAACAGACCAAAATCTGATAAAAATTGAAATCTCTACTAATTGTCAAGAAATTGAGTTTGACTTGATAAACCTTGTTCAAATTTGGTGAAACTTGACTCAGAGGCTTAAAACATGTCACAAAAATACAGAGTATTGAAAAAAGTGCAAAAATTGTTCATTTTATGTCAAAAGTAAATAATCACGATTATTTACTTTTAGCTCAAAATGGATCAAGATTGATACCAAAGACTCTATGCATGATTACAAACATCTTTTCTGAAGGCTTTTAGAGTTTGGATCACAAAACAAACCAAAAACTTGATAAAACCTAAAATCTGTACTGATTGTCGAGAAATTGAGTTTGACTTGATAAATCTTGTTCAAATTGGTGAAACTTGTCCAAGAGGCTTAGTTTAAAGTGTTCAACGTGTTTGTATGCTGAGATGATCAAAAAAATGCTAAAATTTGCAAGCAGTAAATAATCGTGATTATATACTTTTGTGCAATTTTTTAACATTTTTGGGCAACCAAGCATACCACAAGTTCTATCATGTTGTATTGAGCACTCACATCAAATTTGGTAATATTTGGATCTTAAGAGTGGAAATTGTGGCTGGATTTGTAAAGTTAGTCTGTAGACACAAAGCTATTGATAAATTGAGCAGAGTTTATCCAAACTTGGTGAAATTTGACTAGGGAGCTTAAGCTGAGTTGCTCTACCTGTTTGTATCAACATTTTGGCAAAAAGTTGTTAAAAAATCCCATAAGTAAATAATCACGATTATTTACATCTGCTCTAGAATTGAGAATTTTTGCACAATTGAGTATACAAGAAGGTGAAGCATATCAAATTAGACTCCACATATCAAATTTGGTGAAATTTGGATCACAAAAGTGAGACTTAAGCTAGATTCTCAAAAACTAAGTCTACGGACGCTAAAAAGTTGATAGCTTGGGCAAATCTTGTTCAAACTCAGTGAAACTTGTCCAGAGACTTTAAGAAGGTGTCTATACAGGAAACAATTTCTAAAAAGTGTAAAAATTTGAGAAATGTAAATAATCAAACTATTTATATTTACTCCAGAATTGAGATTTTTTGCACAATTGAGTATGCCACAAGGTCAAGCATATCAAGTAGACTCCACATATCAAAGGTGAAATTTTTCATAGGATCCATGGTCCTATTGATAAGAGTAAATCCAGATTCAAAGAACACCCAGATGCTCAGAGACTTCATTGGAGCTAGGTATTGCAAGCTCAAAGACAAGGGGCAAATAGAAGTGAAAGAGTTTACTCCAAGTGGTTATCCAGAAACTTGCAGAGCCAGCAAAGCATCCATTTAGTGCATATGCAATCAAGATCATTGTACATGGATTACATTGGTCAAATCTACCAAAATAGACGAGATTCTAGAATCTATGCTGCCATGGGTCTTCAAACCACAAAAGCTCATATCATAGGAGACCCATTGGATAGACAATATCAAGGCAAAGATAATGCTATCTATAGCTTGAATTGAGGAATAATTTGTCATGTTTCACGAAGATACATAGGAAACTATGGAGAAGGTTTACAAATTCCAATCATCAACAATGCTACCCAAAGTGTTCCTTCACAATCCCAAAAGGTGAGACTAAACTAGAGCTAAACAGTTTTATACTCTCATAATGGAGCAGGCTATAGTGATTACCCTAGGAAGGGGGGAGCTACAAATCCATCAAGCTTAGCTCTAGTACTAGGAAATGCTACACCAGTTAGAACTTAGAAGCCCTAGGACTTCTAGCCAGCAGCCCTCTTCAAATCAAAAACCATTGAGAGATCATATGGTTTTTGGAAGTTTCTAGTTAACCCAGACTCCCTCAAAATATGTAGACAAATTCTTCGATGAAGATCATCAAGGACAAAAGTTTTAGTTGAACTCCACAAGTGAAAGCCAAAAGTCGACAAATCCCATATTTTTCAAGCAAGTGCACGTGACTAAGCTCACATATGCATATCAAGATGCAAATGGCAATGATTATCAGTAGGTTCATGACCTTGTACAAGCCCCCACAAATGTTAAGCTTGAAGTCAAAGACTATTTGAAGATGATCCAAAGCCTCAAGGTATTAGAACAAGTGATAGATAGGTCAAAGTCAATGGAAGCTAAAGTCTAAAAAGCTACACAAAGGTCACCACCAAAATCTCCTTCGAAGAGAAAGATTCTGCCAAAAAGTATATTGGATCTTCTAAGATCAAAAGTTACTCAAATCCAGGCAGACAATGCTCAAAAATTGCAAGGAAAAGGTGCAGTATCACAATTATATGAGTCAACATCAATGGAAGCAGGTTATCAAGACAAAGCCAATGTAGAAAAAGTTCAACCCACGATTACTGCCACTACAAAATCAATCAGTACAAAAAGAAATCCTGAGAAGATTAGGTGCAACATCACTAGTGAAAACGAAGAAAATATTTCAAGTGAAGTAAAGCTTGATTTTCAGTTACACAAGAACCTCATGTCTTTTTGCACTTGGAAAAAATGTGGTCAACCATAGTTGGAAGATGCTCTTGAATAGAGAGACAAACTAGCAGAATGTTGGGGAATCATCTCCACTGCCATTCAAATAGGTTCACAGATCATCATAGCCCAGTTCCATGTGATCACATTAAAGGATATACAAGACAACATCATAGTGGGAATGCCAATAGATGTTAGAGATACAGAGTTCAAACATGAAGGAGTCATCACAGACAACAAAGAATGAAAACCAAGACTGGCCACTTGTGGACGACACCACAAAGTCCTCAAGCACAGCTAAAATGGAGACTGAACTTATTGAAGATGATTCATCTCCATCGGACTTTAACCTCAGAAGAGGTTAAAGCAAACCAGGCATCAAGAAGTCTAGATCAAATAGAGAAAAGGGCAACCACAATAGTTATTGACAAGAGAATACGACCAAAGCTAGAAGTTAAGAAAAATAGGGTTGCACAAAACCAAGAAGCTATAGGAAGCCCACAAATCTAGACATTGTTAGTCAAATCAATGGATGCAAGTCATAGTGGAAAACAAAGTCTCAAACCACCCTCCATAGCGACACATTTAGATCAAGATGAGACCCTGACAAAAGCAGGACATAAATCTTCAATAGAACCTCCAATGAGAATAGTTGTAGTTCTCAACAGTGTAAAAGGAGCAAGTGTCATATGTAATGCTATATTGGATAAAGAATCAAAGTGCAATATGGTTGTAGATAGAATCCAAAGAATACTTGAAATCACTCTAGGAAAACAAAACAGTAAAGCAATGCTAGGTAAGGCTCCAAGCAAAGAAGAAATGGTTGCTACATTTAGCATCCACAAGCATGAAGAGCAGGTAAAGCTTCAAGTAAAGTCTTCAAAACACATGCATGCAGATGTCATCCTTGGAAATCATTGGCTACACTAACACAAGGCCTACAGAGAAGATACAATGTTGATACTCTCTTTCCCAAGTGTTAGCAAGAAACAAATACAAATACCGTTAATGCTAGATTCAGAGTTGCAAAAGTCATAGGAATCAAAGACAAATCTTGCATACAAAGTTAAATCTAAAGTGAACCTTTCACCGATTAGCACAAAGGGTGTGACAGCATATGCTTCTACATCAAAGAACCCTCGTGGATCAGATACTTCTAGCAAGTCAAGCTTTCAAAACTTCAAGTCAATAGTTGACCCAATTGAAACCTCTAGGAAGACACACAAAAAAACAAAGATATTTTAGCCAAAGTACTCAAGGAAGCAAAATATAGTCAAGCAAGTGTTTGTTCTAAGCAGTTTAGTCAAAGTCAATGGTTTGGTTTGGATTAAAGATGAGAAATCAACACAAAAAACAAACACATGGGATGGATAGCATCACAATGGAGCTTAAAAGAACAAGAGTACTATAGAAGTAATAGACATATATGGGTACCAAAACTGCAGGTAAGGGTATATGAAGTAACATCAAGTCCCTCCCCTAAAAGAAGGCCCAGTATATATCAACCTTGACAATACCTAAGAATCAAATATAATAAAGGACAATATCGAATACTGCTACAGTCAACCACAACTCTCGAGAGGATACAAAACAAAGATAGATCTCCAATAATCTTCCCCTTGGACAAGGATTCTATACAGGCTATACAAAGATTTGGCTACCAGTCAATCACAAGCCAACTGCAACTACATTAGACCTGCATGAAGATCTCAAGAACTTAAAATGACCTAGATAGAAGAAAAGTCAACAAAGGAGATACAAACTCCATCAAGAGATTTGGATTCCTATGTCTTCCAATGCTCCTAGTCAAAAGCCAAATGCCAACAGTGAACAAAGGCCTACCACAACATCATAGACTCCTATCAGCATGCCTAATTGGAGAATCAAACAGATAATGGAGTCTGCAATTCAAAACAACCCAACCAACACGAATGCAGGTTCGAAGATGATAAAACAGGTATGGCAAAAGAAACCTTCAATGCTAACTTGATCCTTTACTAATACTCTTTTTGAGGATTCAAGCTTACTTGTACGTGAAAAAACCTTTGTAGTAAGCACAAGAATGTAAAAAGTCAAGTTGCCACGATGCAAAAAACACTCTTTGGCATAGTCAGAGTCAGGCTGCTAAGCCAAAAAATGAGCAAAGCGTTAGTCCCAAAGCTTCAAGTCGTTATATATTCCGTGCTAAGAGTCATAGTTATTAGGCTTATGGTCAAGCTAGAAGAGTTGAGTATATCTAAGTTGTGTCACTCATGTTAGATGAGATGAGCATAAGAGTCAAAGTCTATTAACTTACAATTGTTGGAGTGTTGTAGAGTCTAACACTCACACACAATGCACAGTAAGATGATAGCACATATCCTTGACAACGAAAACCATTCTTAAAGGGGTTCCATATTGCAAATCCATGTCAAATATTTCTTTTCATTAGGAAGAGGATGGGGTGTAGGAGGGCCTCTTTATTTTCCATGAGCTTATGGAGGCAATTAACATTTGATGAATAGGTATACGCCAGTGTGCAAGAATGGTGGGTGTGTAAGAGTGGTCAAAGGATGCACTTCCCCCCCAAAAAGGAGGTGGAAAATTTTATGATTTTTGGTCTTCCATAACTCCCACCTATGATCTCCAATTTGAGCGGAGATCATAGATCTGCAATCTACGCATCAAGATATTTCCATAGATATGCTACATGATATGGCTTTACCCGCTAGAACTTAAATTCCATTTTGGGGAAAACTTCAAATTGAAATAAACTAGCCGTTTTGCCTATTTGAAATGAAAAGTTTTCCTTTGATTGCTTTCTTAATACTAAAGGTTTGACTTCCTTAAACTGCCAAATAAAGAGGCCCTACTAGACCCCATTCTCTTCCTAATGTATAGCTACACCATATTTATGAAGAACCCCTCAAAATATTTCTTACACAGCATATTGTTTTCCATTCATTTCCATGTATACATATATAGGATGTCCCACCATTAGACAATAGGCATGATACACTCTTTGTTGCTTCCACATATGCACCTTGAGTGGACTATAGCAGGCAAACCAATGTTCCATCATGCTACCCTCTCATATTTGCTGCCTTTTTAATTCCATATCTATCAGCAAATAATCCCTTGAGTACTTTATTAATATTTCCTATGATAATAAGTACTCCAATAATGCGCGTATTGAAAGGCACTTTTTTCCCATTGGGTTTTTTCCCTTTTGGTCATCTAGGTATCATACCCTAATTTAGATCCTCATTGTTCTACTTCCCTTGTACATACTTGCCATAAATAAACAGTAGCCTCATCATTATGCTATTACAAAGGACAAGTGCAACATTATCTCTCACATCAGACATATTCGGACCAATGAAGATGCCACATCATAATGAACCTCATCAAAAAATTCAACAACAAATGAAGACGATTAGCCCATCAATAACCAATCAAAACCCTTCCACAACCTCCACGGACCCTTTCCAATAGTGCCCAAGGACGGGCACTAAAATCAGAATGGTGAAATGTTAACTGAGCCGACGTCAATTAACACCAACCATACAATATTCCACGTAAACCCCCAAGAGATAGAGCTTCTTGAGACTTGCCCATAGCTAACACTTTGCATTTTGTGCTTCCTAATATACGAGCATCACTAGCACCTCAAGTTGTCCATGTACCAAATCAGATGCCTCCTTATGTTGCACTCGTAGAGCATTTTAGGCGTGACAAGAATCTTAAGACCTTGCTCAAATTTGTACAATCGCATCTAGCTCTAGGCATGGGTGATGATGAGCCTACTCAACTAGAAGAAAAGGATGCCAGATATTTCTCCAAGATCAATATCAAACCAGGCTTCTATCGAGTTGGAATAAAAAAAGGAGATATTTCTAAAATAGCTTTTAAAACACAGTTTGGGCATTATGAGTTCATAGTCATGTCTTTTGGTCTCGGTAATGCCCCTACCACCTTTAACTATCTCATGAGTGACCTTTCAAAAAAGAGCTAGATTATTTTTTGTGTAATTTTTTATGAAAATCTTAATACTCAAACATATAGGACAATTGAGAATAGCATGTATGCCATGTTTTGGGAATTCCTATAAGAAATCTAGTTATGTGCTAAGCAAGGCAAGTGCTCTTTCTTTGAAGAAAATATGTATCTTCCTGTTGAAGATACTTCTTAGGAAGATTGGGAAGGTCTTATTTCTCAAAATACTCACCTTTCCTAACATGTTCTCTCCCTTTTGTGATCAAATTAATCTTCCCTAGCTGATGTAATTCATGAAACAAGCTCCATCTTGTTACCTTTTGTGTCGCTCAAGAAATACTATCTTTTTTAATATGACTGTTTTTGCTACATAATATTATTGTTATCCTTTTTAACTAAGCTAGCTACATCTATATTTCTCTCAAGGGATTCTACAAAATACGAGACATAGGAAGCTAAGAACAAATTTAATTGTATTTGTCAAGAGAAATCAAAGAAAGAAGGACTTAAGACAAGAACCAAGATCTTAATTTACGATGGATTTGTTGAAAGATACAACGAAGATGGATTTTTTACAATTCAATAAGCCCATCCATCACATGATCAAAAAAGAAAATATCACAAACAAGACACATATTAGGCCTTTCATCTATAGGAATAATTCAGTGTGAAATTGTTGCACTGATCTCTTGAGTGTGAGGTGAGAAGTTAAAGGGCCCTCTAATAGGTAGACCAAAGTGAGGGTAAAGATATATCTTTAGATGAGGAAGAAACTCTGCAAGCAAATAGACTCGATTGAAGAACCTACGATACATCAAGCTCATCATGCAGTAGTATTGAGGACCTAAACCCATTGCTTCAATTACCAAAACCAAGCAGACATTGTTGCAAAAGTGATCCCGACCCCAAAGTGTTACCCTTGTTATGTCTCAGAATGTCCACCATTTGGTTTGAGCTACTAAAGTTCTCAAGTGAGGGATGAGCAGGTGCTCATACTTCTTCACAAAATCCCTTCTGACAGATTCACTTGTTTTTTGCAGATGAGGAATGGCTACATATAAAATCAGCTCTTGCTAGTGATCCATGAAGTAAGGTAACGAACAAAGAGACAGCGTAAAGGATTGAAAGAGAAAATCCTAAGAAACTCTTGACAAGAAGATGCAAAAGAAGGGAGGAAGATCGAGGTAAGAATATTGTAAGAGATGAAGATAGATTGCACCTTATATAGATGAGCCAGCTAGAGAAGAACAAATTTACGTTACCTATAAGTTAAAGGTGTAGCTTGCGGTTGAAGATAGCAAGTTACACCTTCTTCATATCAGATGACAAGGTGCATGACACATTGTTTGTGAAACATTGCTTCATGCTACACCGTGACTGGTTACAATAAGTGTGATATTCCACTTCTTCATATCAGATGACAAGGTGCATGACACATTGTTTGTGAAACATTGCTTCATGCTACACCATGAATGGTTACAACAAGAGGGTGTGACTCCTAAACAACACTGGGTGAGGTTCAATGGTGCGGCCTAGCAGCTCAAGGGAGCCAATCCTTTATAAAAAACATTGGGTGTGGTTCAATGGTGCAGCCTAGCAGCTCAAGGGAGCTAGGCCTTTCTATTTTTTTGCAAGATATGGTGGACTAATAGGGATCAATATGAGCTAGTTCTTCTTTATATCAGGGCATGGTAAGGGAGAGCACGATGGTGAAGGAGTAGTTGTGAAAAGAACCTTGACCCATGAACAATTATATCCTACTGGAGCAGTTATTCTAAAGTGTGTAGTATAAATGGTTTCTTATTGCCAAGCCAACGTGTCAAAGGGAGCACCACTTTCACCCTATCCTTCAAAAGAAAAGGAATGTGCACGTGTGTTTTGGGAGGTTGAATTAGGGGGTGTGAATAGAGAAGTCAAATGGAATTGTGCCACTGTTACGGAAATTTTCTCTTTGCATGCTTTCTATGGTTATAAAATGCAAGATCCAACTGCCCTTGCAACAAGACCATTGGCATGCTTTTGTGATGCATGCATGCACTCAAATTGGAATCGCTGCATCAACAACGCTCATATATAACCTTGGGAGTGTCATCTTTTGATTCCATTACCTGATGAGGCTGATATTGATTCTAAGTCAAATTGGAATCGCTGCATCAACAAAGTCACGTGTAACCTTGGGAGTATCATCTTTTGATGCCATTACCTGATGAGGCTGAGATTGATTCTAAGTCAACAATGACGTTCTAGTAGATGAAGTCATTGGCTATGATGACTTCACGTATAAAGGCCATCATCATGCATTAAGGAGTGCTCTATGTGTTGGTGACACATTTGCGTTAAATCTAGATTCTTCAACGAATGCTGAGGATGTGGATTTCTAACTTGTCAAGTGTGTTGCAGCGAGGGAGAAGGTGGAGAAGGGGTACATCAATGAATGGAAAAATGTAATTGATAGAGGTTCATATTTTGTGCAAGGATTGTATTACAAGCAATTGGATGCATACACCTTCAAGCTAGATAGTGTTTAGTCCATCGTCCACATACTTTCACATCTAGTACGATGTATCAAAATACTTGTGCAGCGATTAATCACCTCAAAAAACTAGGAATCAATCTATAATACACAATTAATTATAGACAATCACCTCAAAAAACTAGGAATCAATCTATATTAGAATGCCCTTCAGTTTGTAAGCTATAACCTAAGGATTTTCAACATAATTTTTGTTGTGGGTAATGATGTTCTCTTAGTTCCCTGTCTCTTGTGTGTGTATATGGCTATGGTGTTTATTGCAGCCAATAATGATAGCTACCTTGTATGTTAGTTACAAATATCTTTAGAGCCATGTTCAATAAACTAGCATTAGCATTTTCAAGTTCTCAACTTTGTTGGAGAGTCAATTTACAAGCATACCCTGTATCCTAACTACCATATTGATTATGCTACCTCTTGGTATGCTAGACATTATGAAAGTTAAGCTAACCTATATATTTGGTATGCTCTAGTTGTACTACTTAACATATTGGGAATGGTAGCTAGCATAGACGGTATGCTCATTAGCATACTAGTTAGCACTCCAAGTATGCTAGCTAGCATACAAAGTATGTTATTAGCATACTAGTTAGCAGTCCAAGTATGCTAGTTACCATACCCAGTATACTAGTCATCATACCCAATATATCTACAAGCATGCTTAGTTGGCAAATCAGATATGCTAGCTAGTATGTACAATATTCTAACTAGCATATCCAGTATATTAGTTAGAAAACCCAATATGCTAGTTAGTATACCAATTATGCTAGCTACCATACCTTGTTTTCCTAAAGCATGCTTAGTTGGGACACCAAATATGCTAGTTAGTATGTTCAATATGCTAACTAGCACACCTAGTATGCTATGTATCATACTACTACTATGCTCTGAATTCTTATTATATCTATATGTATGATAGCTAGCATACCCAATATTCTAGTTAGCATACACAGTATGCTATTTAACATACCAAGTATGCTAGTTAGCATACCCTGTATACCTCAAATCATGATTAGTTGGCACATGCACCAAATATGCTAGTTAGTATGCTCAATATTCTAATTAGCATACCCAAAAAAACTATGTGGCATACTAATGCTATGCTCAGAATTCTTATTTTATTATATGTATGCTATCAATCATACCCAATATGGTAGTTAGCATACCTAGTATGCTACTTAGCATACCCTATATACCTCAAAGTATGCTTAGATGGCATGCCAAATATGCTAGTTAGTATGTTCAATATGCTAACTAGCATACCTTGTATGCAATGTAGCATACTTCTATTGTGCTCAAAATGCTTATTATAATCATATGTATGCTAGCTTTCACAACTAGTATGTTAGTTAGCAGACCGAGTATGCTAGCTAACCTACTAGTTAGCATACCCAATAAGCCAGTTATCATACCCAATATGCTATTTAGCATATCCAATATGGTAGTCAACATACCCATTCTGCTAGCACATCGAAACCTCAATTTTCTCACAAAAGAATTAAATACCACAAAAGTTGTTTCTTAACATTTCAAATGTAAGTCAAAACAACTTTGGACATTGAAACGGTGATCTAAATCCATCATGATTTTACAACATCAACTGACTTGACATAGTTTTGAATTTTACAAAGAATGTGTTGCTGCTAACTCCATAAAGTTACATCACGAAAGAATACACATAAAGGACATTCTACTGTTGAGCCTTTTTGTCATGCTGAGGGCATTTGTAGTAAGATAGCACGTGTGAAGAAAATAATGGATTTATAATTATGTACATTCACAAAAAAAAATACATAGTGGACCCCCCCTGTATTTACGCTGCACCGGTTCTACTTCTGCTGAGTCTCTTCTTTCTACATCTGCTTCTCTAATCTCTCCATGTCCAATCTTTCCCTCTCATGCCCCTCAACTTCTAGGTCAGCCTCCCTTTGTTTCTAACGGAGCTCATTCTTCCATACGGCTTCATCCTTGGCTCTTATTTTTGCTGCTATCTTCCTAATGACTGCATCAAAAAAATGAGTCACGACAGGTATAAAATATGGTTTCAAATGTCTAGTTAGCATGATCCTCTAATTGCATCCATAAAAAGAGACAAGCAATCAAAGTGCGTCCCAAAACCTGTTGTCATTGCTCAATAGTCTGGTGCTTTAGCTTGGGACTAATAAGCCAAGTTCCTTCATTGTTCTCGCACACTTTGTATATACAATCATCAATGGTAATAGTGTTTTTGGGCCCAAAATCCGGATTGTTCTTCCAAAAGAGCTTTAAAATCTTGAAGAACACAGTCTTACCCCTAATCTTCCACTTTGGGCCAATGCAATGGAATTGTCCAAAACCACTTCCCAACCTTGACTTATACTATTTGAATACACTATCTAGAATTGCATTCACCTAACCCGGCATGCTAATGCTCCGTATATAAACATGGAAAAACTAGAGGTACCGATCCAAATTAATATCTGTGGCTATCTCTGTGACAAAACATTTTCTGTTGAGCATCGACTTTGTACTTAACCATTTCCTATGCATATGTAGGGGGCTTTTTGCCATACTGACTCTCTACAACACTGGCCAGTAGGCAATTCAAATCAAGTGTGATATCCCGCTTATCATCTGCCAGAAGCTATGGTACCTATATTGGGTCCTGTAGAGGATACCACTTAGCATATATAACCTCCCCAGAGGGATGAACAAAGTTCAAGTACTCCATAATTTTTGAGAGTCATAGACCGTAGCGGTTTAGGAGCACTACAATCTCAAGTTTTTATCTTTTAAGCCGCTTGGCCTTAACAATTCTCCTTTTTTGTAACATTTTTCATTCAAGGGAAAAATTTAAATCATGTAAGGAAATTAACACCTGATTCTCTTCCCCTGCAACACAACACAAGTATCGAATAAGAAAATATAAAGGACAGGCAAAATATACTCCACAGTTGCACACATATATTTACTCCCAAAAGACGTTTTCATTATAGATTTTCAGACAATTACATGATCCTACAAGAGGAAAAATAAGCTACATATGAGGGTATGGACATAATGATGATAGGAATGGGCACTCATTAAGGGCATAACAGTTATAGGCACACTAGCTCGCTAGCATTGTAGATTTTGGCAGGACAAATAAGGTTCATCAAAGTTTCTTGCGAGCTTGTGAAGGGGGGGCTTTCTTTTACCTTTGGTACTTTGCGCTATGTCCTCCACAATCCTCTTAGGGGCAACAAGACTATCCATTGTAGCTTCTATTGGTACCCTTTCCTCTTTGACTTTGCAATTTCACAAAACTCCCTAGAGGGCTATTGTCGCCAATGTCCTGTGCATTGCCTAGGCTGTCAGTCCTCACTATTTTCTTTAAAGCACACCCATTGTTTTCTTTAAGGTGCTCATTGTTTGAGCTACAACAAGCTTAGTATCCCAAGAACAAACCATGACAAAGTCATCCTCCTCCTCCGATGGTTGATTGTCTACAGCACCGTCAAGATTCTTTGCATGTTGTGCTACCTTGGGAGGTTCACTATGTGTAAAACTACCATATCACGTGCGTTCAAGACATGTTTGTAAAACCCCTTATCTGTGAATTTCTTTAGGAATATAATGTACCCTTTTCTTTTGAAATATGTGATTTTTTTTCAAATTTGAAAAAATAATGCCCTTCTGTATATATATTTCTGTAAATTTCAAGAACTTTAAATACCATTTTGTTGAACTCACGTTATGAGAGGGATGAAAACACACACAGCACCTCTATAACGACCCGACACACACTCTAGGGAAGATACACACACACACACTATGGGGCACCACTCAGCTTAGACAACACACCTGGCCGAGACAGGGAACACACCTCTGGAGTGAGAGGAGAGAGAGTATCCACTTGCCCACTGCACACAGACACACACACACACACACACACACCCAAAAAACTCAGCTCAAAAGAGGAGAATTTCTGATGTTTAGATACAATTGAGCTTGGGCCAACACGAATGGGGCAAATAGCTCACACAATATGGGTAAAATAAGCCAGATACAATCACAAACTACAGCAGAAACTTCGCTCATAGGAGAAACTTACACAGAAAAACAGCAAGAAAAGAGTGAGTAATTTGGCAAACTCGACAGTGCCATCGCGTCCAGAACGGCCCAAAACCCCAGTCTACAATGTCAAAGTGCTCAAATCCGACCTCGGATGAGCAGTTTACGACCAAAACAGGCTCCAAAATGAGCAAAAACATAGCTGCGGCTGTTCCTCCTCTCTTCTCCACATTTTTTCTGGTCTTCTCTCAGTTTTTTCAGTTCCCACACTTAGCTTTATTACTTGGGCACCCTTGGCCTTTTAGATGACCTCAAACGGACCCCGAACAGGCCAAAAACTGACCTCGCAGTGCATAGTTGTCACCTTTTTTCATCATTCGCACACCTGGCACTCATCTTTTTTCCAATAATGCATCTCGCCACCACGTGAAGTGGCCCCAAAAAGTGGTCATAATGATTACCTTTCTGCATAACTCTCACAAGAAAACACCCACGTTGTGTCGGTCCTCATCCGCTTCCAAATATTGACCTCGTTCGCCCTCCTGACGCCACTAGATGCCATCTGACGCACCTGCTTACCTCATGTCGTCGACCCGCGGATAGCTTCCTCGAGAAGTTTTACACGCTATAAACTCCTCATTATTGTAGAAAAACACAGTGGTACTGGTAATAGTGAAAATCGATGCACTATGTACACCCTGTCATACTTGTACACATATGGGCCCCACATAACCACCTGACTAAGGAAAATGGGCAATCCTTTATTTGATGCACCATGCATGTGTATGTACATATGCGCAATCCCTTGCTCCAAAAAACTCGTGACATAATTTGCCCATCCCCTATCCTGCTAGATCATTCATGATCAGCAGCAGCAAAGAGAGATATGAGACTCGCCGCATCACAGGTCTCCTCATCCCTCACCAACACTGCTTGATCCACAGACAGCTCATCTTGCTCCACCATCATCAATCTAGCATGATACAATTTAAGACGCAACCCATTTACCCTTGACTTATGTAGAACACCATCCAGGTTAGCCAGCTGATATGTGCCATTTGGAAAACACTCCACTACCTTGAAAGGGCCTTCCCACTTAATTTGAAACTTCTTTTGGAAGGTGTTGTCCAGCTTACTGTTGTAGCGCAAAACCAAGTCATGTTTCTTGATACCCTTACTTTTGACCTTTTCATTTATCTTTGCCAAAGCCTTATCCTGCATCTGCCCATAATGCTCCAATGCGCTCATCCTATCCAACTGGACCTCTTGTAACTGCAAGAGCCTCTCTTTGAATGCATCACTAGGTGGCCCAAGCAACTTCTCTAACATCTTGACTGCAGGCAACTCTACCTCCACAGGCAATAGTGCTTCCTTTCCATACACCAAATGAAATGGAGTAAAGCCTGTACCTGTCTTCACCGAAGTACGGTAAGCCCATAATGCACTAGGCAATTCCAAATCCCAATTCTTTCCTTGGTGCTCTGTCACTTTAGAAAGAATTTGTACCAACTCACCATTGAATCTTTCATTTAAGCCATTACACTGTGGGTAATAAGGAGTGGCATGCTGGTGCTTAATCTTCATCTTTGTGCATAAGAAGTCTAGCAGTTTAGCTCTAAATCCTGGCCCCTTATCTGAAAGTAGCTCTAATGGCACCCCAAGCTTGCAACATATTTCATCATACACAAATTTTGCCACATCCTTTGCAGTGATCTATTTTACTGTTATAGCCTCTGCCCATCTAGAAAGATAGTCCACTGCCGTCAAAATATAGCTTTTGTCCCTGCTTGTGATAGGTAACGGGCCTATTGCATCAATCCCCCATTTTTCAAACACATCAAACGCCATAATGGTTTTTCGTAGCTCTGGCTTCAACACTCTCTTCCCAAATGCTTGACACCTATTGCAAGACCTACACCAATGGTGAACATCCTTGTGCAAACTAGGCCATACATACCCCTCTTGCAAAATCTTATGCAAGGTGATCTTTAGAGCAAAATGGCCACCACATGCGCCTTCATGATTCTCTTCCAACACTCTGTAAAGCTCCTCCCGCCAAGGTACACGTCTCAGCACGAGATCAGCCCCTTTCATGTATAAGACATCACCAATCAATTTGTACCTGTATTCTCTACGCACAAAGCCATACTTCTTAGACTTCTGAATCTCCTTTGGAATGATTCCTGTTAGCAAAAACTCCTCTTCTTGAGCCAAACTTTCCCGGCCATGATAAAGAGGTAAATTGTTCCTCAACACGAATAGCTCCCCAATCATGCCTTGAGCTGCTTCATGTGCCTCTCCATTTAGAGCACGTTCAATGTGTCTGATGCTCCATGCTTCGAACTTTTTTAACAGGCCTTTAATTCTGAAGCACATTTCCTTCAATGAGGTGTTCTTGCTCTTCCACACACCCAGCACTTGCTTCACCACTAGCAAGGCATCACCTTTTATGCTCAACCTTTGAACCCCATGCTTCAAACAAATGTGTAATCCGGCTTCCAATGTAGCATATTCAGCCTCATTGTTACTATGCGCATCCAATTTGAACCCTCTCTTGCATACTAGCTTCCCCTCTGGATCATAAAGTGCTATAGCCCCTGAAGCTGCATCATGGCTCTTTCTGTATGAACCATCAAAGAACAACACATGTGCATTGTTGATCTGTGGCACTTCTTCAACTACCTTTCTCACCACCTCTTCCTTAACAATAAGGGGATTCTCCTTGTAGGTCAACAAATCAGCTAGGGTAGCCCTTGTACTATCTTCCACTAGAAAAGAGAACTCAAACTCTTGCAGCTCAATTACCCATTTCTTGACCACATTTGACATGTTAATACCATTAATTAACTGTGGCAAAAATTCATAACTCGTCAAGAAAACAAAAGGCCGTGGTAGCAAGTAATGACGAAATCGTCGACAAGTAAATATTACACTGGCCATCACTAGCTCTACTTCCGATAACTTTCTCTCCGCTACCAACTTCACTCGGCTTGCACAATACACTGGCCTCATATAATGGCTGCCCTTCCCCTTTTGCAATAGCATGGCTCCAATGGCATCATCCCCTACTGATGGATTTACATAAAAAACTTTCTCCCAATCAGGAGCCTACATGGCTGACAACCCCCCTAACACCTCTTTCACCTCTTGAAACACTTCTTCACACTTGTCATCCCATTGCAATGGATCATGCTTTGCCACTTGCTGTAATGGATAAAGAAGCTGCGAAGACAATGGAATAAACCGTGCCATGTACTTCACTTTGTGTATAAAGGTTGCCAATTGCTTCGTACTCATAGGTGATGGAAGAAGAATAATAGACTTCACCTTATCTGGATCAGCCTCAATGCCATTTTCTGAGACTTCACCCTTGGTTGTGCTAGATGACATTTCTTTGGATTTAGTTGTCCTCCACATTCATCATATCGAGCCAATACCATCTGCAGCTTCTCATGGTGATCAGCCCTACTACTATAGACACAGAAGTCATCCATAAAAGCTTTAACACAACTACCAATGAATGGTTCCAACACCCAATTTGCTCTCTCTTGATAGAAGGAAGGTCCATTTGACAACCCAAATGGCAATACTGTATAGCAATAGCAGCCCCATGGCGTAATAAAAGTTGTCTTTGTGCGGTCTTTAAGAGAAATCTTCAATTGAAAATAGCCTGAAAAACCATCACACACACTGTACCTCTCATAACCTGCCACTGAATCCAAGATCTGATCGATGAATGGAAGAGGATATGGGTTCTTCTTAGTGGCTGCGTTTAAGGGTTTAAAATCTACACAAATTCTCCACTTCCCATCCTTCTTTGGACTGACTACAACTGGACTCACCCATTCTGTGGTCTCCACTGGAACTATGAACCTTGCCTTCAATAACTTGTCCACCTCTTCTCGCAAGGCTTCCATTTCCTCTTGACCCATCCTTCTTAGCCTTTGCCGCACTGGCTTAGCACCTTCTTTCAGCTCTATATGCATGTCTTCGCCCTTGAACCCTCTGATCTCTTCATATGAAGTAATGAAAAAATCAGGAAAACTAGCCAGCATGTGCAAATATATATCCTTCTCCATAGTTGAGAGGTCTCCACTGATCATTTGTGTCATCAATTCCTGCTTCTTTGACAACTCAACCTTGGTTTGCATCAGCCCTTCAATCACTTCATAAGGCCCTTCACTTTCATCTTCAACCTCATTCGCAAATGCAACTAAACCAATCTCCTGGATTTCTTTGTCCATCAAAAGAAATGCAACATCAGCATCCTCATCATTGCTGGTAGTCCTATCACTGTCCTCATCTGTCACCGTGGAAGAGTCTTCATCACTAGACTCATCCTCATCTTCATAAAGCTCCTCTAATCATTTCCTTGTGTCCATATTATAAAGCTTCTTGGTACCTGTCTTTCCATAGAGGCTAATCGTACCATGTCGCCAATCTTGAACAGCTCCCACTGCACGTAACCATGGTCTGCCCAGTATAATAGGATATGCTCCCAACCCTGCTGGCATCACATGAAAATCAACCACTGCCTTTGCATCATATGCCTCCACTTCTAAGCTCTTTACAACACCCAAGCATTTTACTTTTTGATGGTTTGCTAATCTGATCCGAAACCCTGACACCCCAGCCATTGTGAGACCCATCTTCTCAACGCATGAGTGTGTTATGACACATATTTGGGCTCCGCCATCCACATAACCTTGTCCCAAATTTTTCCTTTTATGCCACACATCTACTATTGGACAAATGTCTGGTAGCTCATCCATTGCCAACACCTTTACTGAACCTCTCTCTGGCTCTTTCTCCATTGGGTTAACCATCCTCTTCCACTGTCGCTTTAGCTTAGGCACCATCTCTATAAGCTACCCAAAAGTAACATCTGCCTTCGTTCTCGTCAGATCCTCCCTCAAGTCATAGCTTAATTGCCCATCCCCTAGTGGAAAATCTGAAACATGAAACTTTCGACGAGCTCTCCTTTTCCTCTTGGCCTTGACATCCTCGCCTTCATGGCTCTTTCCTTTCTTCTTACTAGGACCTGGGGCACTTCTTCCTTCCTTTTCCTCTGTGGTCCTCTTCCCAATAGGCATCACTAATGTATCCTCTAGCTTTGATGCCTTCTCTAAGGTGACTAAACTTTGCACTTTTGTCTTTCCCTTTTCCTCTTGGGTCAGTCCACCGGTTCCTTCGTCTCCCTTCATTTCGATGCCATAATCATTTGACCTAGTTAGCACCTGTCTTGGCAATGGATACATGTCTCCCCCCATCCTTGGTGGCTTATCACATTGCGGGCTGATGTGACCCAACTCTCCACAATTATAACATGTGGGCGTCTGCCTCCAAAACCTACCATTGCTTTGTCCAACACCATTCCTAGGCCTTTCTTCACCTCCTTGCTGATTTGCAAACCTCCCTCGACCTCGATTATTTCCCAATTGACCTAGCATGTTTAGGCTGAGATTCTTCATCAAATCTACCATTTGCCTCATGTCTTGCCTTAGTCCATCATCTTGCACTGCTGTAGTGACCACTACTGGCATAACCTGAGTAGTAACAGGAACCACTAGTTCATGATGAAGCACTGACATCCACCCTTGTAAAGACTCTATAGGCTGAAATTCAGACCTCATTGGCAAAGACTCCACCCCTAACTGGCTCATTTTCTTCAGCTTCCACTCTTTGTTCCTTGCTACCTCTAGTGCATCCTCATATGTCCTAGGCTTCTTTAGCTCCACTCTCCAACGTATATTCTCCCAAAGACCGGCCAAGAACCTGTCCTTCTTCATCATGTCAGGCGGGGGTACCTGTGGTGCTAAAGCCTTGCACATTTGCTCCCATGCCAATGAAAACTTACGTATGTACGCATCTACTGGCTCACCTTCCTTTTGCACCAAAGCCTGTACTTCTTGCCACACCTTGTCAGGATCTTCTATCTTCACAAACTCCACTTCCAACCCATGTCGTAGATTGTCCCAACTCAACCTTACAGGTGGATCAGCCACATGCAACTCCTCTTCAAATGCTTTAGACCAAACTCGTGCATCACTCTTCAAACAAATTTGGAGAAGGCGTAACATTTGCGTAGGGTCATGAATCTAGTTGCTAATGCAGGCAACCTCCATCTTTTCCAAAAATTCTTCCACATCTTCATCACTTCTTCCATGAAACTCGGGATAAGAGAAAGCCATGGTTACCCAAATTATGATGCTTTGAGAACCCCTTCGAACACACGTGCAAGAACCCAAAACTTTTCACTACCCAATCCCGAGAAACTTCAATGGAGCTCAACTTTAGATAAGGACAAACACATGCACATCAAATGAGTTTTCATTGTTAATCATCGGAATGACAACAGGCAAAGGACATTCCAGGATCTCTCTCAATCTTCTTGGCCCAAACATAAAGACTATGCGCTGCAGGAAAAAGATCTTCCTGGACACATGAACATTAATCTGAATTCTTTGAGTTAAATGAAAAGGAGTGAACTGAGGGCCATTTTGATCATCCATTAAAGCCAACCATGAAGCTCCCAAGAAGGCACACCTAACTCAACGTCTGATTTTGCCAAAATTTCAGCAGCATAACAGCATAAATGGCTCAAAATACCAAAAAACTAGCCATCATAACTTGGGAAAATTTCGACAGAGTTTCCCCAGAAGTAGAGCAGTAGGAACCCAAAATATAGACTGTCTATGTATGCATAAACTGTCACCAATAGAACCCGAGCATCAAGTAGGACTCACTGGTACATAGCCTATGGCGAGGTCACAAAAAGGGTGCTCCAACTACCTGTATCACCGAAAGGATCTCCACATTTGAGAATCCCCCAGCTCAATAAAAACCTCACGCTATCGACCCTCACACGAAGGCTAATGCAAATCGCATATAGTCAAGTCTCAGAAATGACTATCTTCCAGACCAAGTCTCAGAAATGGCTGGGACTGCCAAATACAACCAAGTATGGCTCCACAAATACATACAATGGCAGTTTCCACAAGTAACGTACAATCCAGCAGACAATGCGCTTAAATAGGCGCCAAGTGATGCATTCCCACAACAACTGCAAGTGACATCACTGCTAGTATATCACTGTACTCCAGCTACCTGTACCTGTATGAATCACCTGTACCTGTACCTGTACCTGTACCTGTCCCTGTAACCTGTAACCTGTAACCTGTAATCTGTAATCTGCAACCTGCAACCTGTAATCCCAAAGCTCAAAGCTCGAAGCTCGAAGCAGAAGGTACTCGAAGAAGATCCTCAGTGCGGGCACCAAAAGAATGTGAGCGGGATGAAAACACACACAGCGCCTCTATAATGACCCGACACACACTCTTGGGAAGATACACACACACACTATGGGGCACCACTCGGCTTAGACAACACACCTGGCCGAGACAGGGAACACACCTCTGGAGTGAGAGGAGAGAGAGTATCCACTTGCCCACTCCACACAGACACACACACACACACACACCCCCAAAAAACTCAGCTCAAAAGAGGAGAATTTCTGATGTTTAGATACAATTGAGCTTGGGCCAACACGAATGGGGCAAATAGCTCACACAATATGGGTAAAATAAGCCAGATACAATCACAAACTAGAGAAGAAACTTCGCTCATAGGAGAAACTTACACAGAAAAACAACAGGAAAATATTGAGGAATTTGGCAAAATGGACAGCGCCATCGCGTCCGGAAAGGCCCAAAACCCCAGTCTACAATGTCAAAGTGCTCAAATCCGACCTCGGATGAGCAGTTTACGGCCAAAGCAGGCTCCAAAATGAGCAAAAACATAGCTACAGCTGTTCCTCCTCTCTTCTCCACGTTTTTTCTGTTCTTCTCTCAGTTTTTTCAGTTCCCACACTTAGCTTTATTACTTGGGCACCCTTGGCCTTTTAGATGACCTCAAACAGACCCCGAACAGGCCAAAAACTGACCTCGCAGTGCATACTTGTCACCTTTTTTCATCATTCGCACACCTAGCACTCATCTTTTTTCCAATAATGCATCTCTCCACCACGTGAAGTGGCCCCAAAAATTGGTCCTAATGATGACCTTTCTGCATAACTCTCACAAGAAAACACCCACGTTGTGTCCGTCCTCATCCGCGTGCAAATATTGACCTCGTTCGCCCTCCTCCCGCCACTAGATGCCATCTGACGCACCTGCTTACCTCATGTCGTCGACCCGCGGATAGCTTCCTCGAGAAGTTTTACACGCTATAAACTCCTCATTATTGTAGAAAAACACAGTGGTACTGGTAATAGTGAAAATCGATGCACTATGTACACCCTGTCCTACTTGTACACATGTGGGCCCCACATAACCACCTGGCTAAGGAAAATGGGCAATCCTTTATTTGATGCACCATGCATGTGTATGTACATATGCGCAATCCCTTGCTCCAAAAAACTCCTGACAACGTGATAGGTTACATTTTTATTAGGTGACCTCCCCGAGTGTGCTACAAAATCAACCCGTCCATTCATGCTATTGTGCTCATCCAACCTCTCAATATAGGCCTTGTCTTGTTCAATCTTTTCTTTGCCAAGTTTCTTGTCACGTTGTCGAGAAAATTGCGGTCTTGCCAGGAAAGCACCGGGCTTATGGCTGTGAGAGTTTGTGAGAGAACTCAACAAAAACTATATGAAGGAGTTAAACCATAGATGCCATGAAGACTAGGGTTTGGAAAGAAGTGCAATCAAAGAAGACTCACTCTTTCTCTCTTGCACTCACACACACAAAGAAAGAACACAAAAGAGAATGTCAAAACAATACGAACATAAAAACATCAAGGCTATGGTCATATCGTATCATGGGTAATATGAAAGGGTTAATAGATGAGTTAATGGAATTCAATCTTGACTGACCAAATAGCCTGCTACGAATTGTTCTTTGGAATTGTAGTTTTGTGCTTACCATAATATATATATTTTGTCTAGTGATTGGGATTAATTGTGTGTACAAATCCTCTTGGTTCATAGCAAGATAACTACGCTTACGTCAAAAGAAAATTTATAGTTTATGAGAGGTAGTATGATGGGATCCGGTGATAGAAGTATTTCATTAAGCCTTTCTGGGCCAAAGAGAAACACTATACGTTGTTGAAAGTGTATTTTTCGGCTAATCCATACGTTAATTCTAATAGATCGTACAGAGTGAAAGCGATAGAAATGATCATCATGTGGGTTATTCATCTAGGATAGTATGTGAGAAATGTAGATATGAGAGAAGTGAAGAGATGAGAAGTTTCCCTCCCAAGCCCTATTCTTGCCCGTAGGCAATAAGGATATTGCGGAGAGAGATGTACCTGTAGAAAAGAGAACCTAGAATTTGCAGAGAGGATGAATTACTAAGAATGAGAGAGATAGGTTTGGTTAAGGAGATGAGATTAGATACATATATATATATTTATATATATATATATATATATATGTCAGATTAGAGATGAAAAATAAAACAACAAGAAATCAAGAAAACATCAATGTAGAACACATCTTACTTGACAAACCCTTCGGCACCATTATTGATGGAGAGAGAAGAAGAGGGGAGCACTTCTCTTTGATTGATACTCCAAGTACAACACCTTCTTTGATTAGAGTTGATCTTCCAAGGATAGCGTACAAGAATGGCTAGTCTCCCTCTAGGAGAAAGTGTAGGCTTGGGCTTATGTTAATGGGGCTAAGTACAATTAGGCATTACTACTCACTCCCTCAAGAATTCCTCTCATCAATGGCTTGAATGCTTGAGTTTTTTTTCAAGGAGGAAGAAGTCCCCTTTTATAGGTGAAGGGAATTCCCAAGGGTTTACACAAGAAGAGAGGAGCCAGTGTGAATAGGAATTGGAAAAGTTGAAAATGAGCTGTCCCTGCATGATGTGGGCAGACTGGGGTCCAGTATTTTGATCATATCTCCTCAACCGTGACTCCAAATAAAAAAGTAAAAATATGGGCAGAAACTTCAGCTCATTAGCTACGGTTTTCTTTTATAAATCATTTTCCAATTCGGATTGGAACCTTGTGTAGAAAATTCATCAAAATAGGGTCTATTTCTGGCAGCAAAAGTCTTCCCGTGGTCCCCTTACCCTAGACTTTCATTTAATTCCAAAGGACACCTCATTCCATATGAAAGCATGACATTGCTCCTTGACAAAGTTTTGTAATCATGCTTGCAATAATACATTAAAATAAGTGTATCTTTGAAATCATGCCACCTAGTGTCCCACTAGGATTTGATTCCCTCCTAGTAGCTATTTAAAAAGAAATATAAGAAAAGTACATAGAATATATATATATTGGATTTTATCCTAGATATAGGATCTAGCTAGGGTGTGAGATGATAATGAAATAGTAGAAATAAAGAATCAATCCTTTTTGCCCCAAGTTAAAGAGGCGGAGCTATTGATGCTTTTCCCATAAAATTTTCTGATGGTAAAGTAAGGATAGGTTACCCTTGAGAAAAATAATAGGATGAGATAGAAAGCTTATTATTATACTTAAATATGTATATGTACATTATAGGAAAGATAATTATGTATCTAAAAAGTTACAAGATAGATCTTGTAGCATGCGTTCCCACTATGTACGTGTCACAGCACGACATCCACCCCCTCTAAACCAGCACATCCTCCGGTATGTGCCACATTATTTCTTTGTAAGATCAGACCTCTTGTACATCTTCCTTGATTTCTTCTTTACTGGATGATTCCAAAGCTTCATCTTCACTTTGATCTTTACCTGTGGTTTGCTCTTCTTCCTCATCAACATCTTCTGGATCATTGTCTCCTCTTCTCTTAAACATTTTGATCCTTTTTCCTGCAATGGGAATCTTTACTTCTATACTATCTAGTTCAAACAAGCTGTAAGTAGCATTTTCATGCACATGCATTGCAACGTACGGTCCAAACCATCTTTTTGAAAACTTACGCATGACTGTGTGCTCATTATCAAGGCTACTATCATACACCAAAACCCAGTCACCTTTGTCAATTGCTTTGCTCCTGAGTCGATGTCGCTTATCAAAGTAGTCCTTGTTTTTCAACCTTGCATTTTTGAGTCGTTCTTTTGCAGCTTCAATGTCTCCAGGTCTTCTCTCTAGCTGCCTTATACGCAGTGCAAGGAGATCTTCCCAGCTAAGCCCCTCTTGCCAAGGTAGTACATTCCATGTGGGAATTGTATCTTCAATTGGCATCACTAGCTTTTGACCATACATTAGCTCCGCAGGCATGTAGCCAGTTACTGAGCTATGTGTTGTACGATCAGCCCATAAAGCATATGGTAACAATTTTGGCCACTCACCAACTCTTCCTTCGCAAGCCTTGGCCAAAGCTTTGATGATAGGAGGATTCCCTCTTTCACTCTTTCCATTGCCTTCAGGGTTGTAAGCTGTAGTAAGAGAAAGCTTGATTCCTAATCTAGAAAAGAACTCCCTTGCTTCTTCGGCATCCAGTTCACCTCTATCTGCAGTGATTTTTCCCACACAACCATAACGGCAAATCACCTCATCAAGAAGGAATTTGCACACAGCTTCTGTGGTTTTAGCTCTTAATGCTCTTCCTTCAACCTGGTTAGTTAGGTCCTCTCGTGCAAGAACCAAGTATCTCATCTTCCAGAGTCCTAGAGGCATTGTGACTAGATCCACAACCCATTTATAGTGCATGGCTAGTGGATATGTAGGGTGCAATCCATCACGATGTCGGACATTTGAATACATTTGACAAGTTACACATGACTCTACAAATTGAGATACATCTTTATACATACCCTTCCACCAGTATTTTTCTTTCAACTTGGAGAAGGTTGCCCACACACCCCTGTGTCCAGCCCATAGACTCTCATGAAACTCTTGCATGAGCTTTACTTAAGTCTCTTTTTTACATATAACCCGTTGTGGTGTAGCACCCTTTTGTTTAGGATGCTTCCACAAGTAACCATCCCTCAAAAAGTACCCATATGCTTTCCTGCGTATCCTCTTGAATTCTTGTTCAGACCAATCATCCTGTTTTGTTAGAGTACTCAAGTAGCTTCCAATAGAAAGCCAATCACCTTCATAAAGATCTTTCAAGAACAATTCAAGTGAATTATTCATGCAGACATTGTTACCTTTGACATGAGAGATAGTACCTACATCATCTCCCTCATCAATCATTTGTGACTCATCTTCATACCTTGCCCTTGATAGCATATCTGCCACTGTATTGTCTTTACCTGCAATGTGCTTAAACTCAGGATTTAAGAACTTAATTTAGGGAATCCACCGCAACATAGCAATTTTTGGAGTTGAGCAGCTTGTAATCATCCCAAGAAGTGGTAGACAATCTGTTTCTACAACCACACAGGCATGAATTAGGTACTCTTTCCCACTTTTCAAGGCTGTAACCATACCCCATAACTCTCTCTTTATCTATGGATAGTTTCTTTGGCGATCACTAAGCACCTTTGCTCCAAATCTTACCACATATCTGTGTCCTTCTTTGTCATCTTTCCCTATTGCCCATCCAATCCATGTAGGACTGGTGTCTACTGTCACAATTACTGGCCTTTGACACTCATAGTCTACCTTTCTCAAAGTTGTTGCTGACTGGAGAAACTCATTTAGCTTTTTCATGGATTTTACATGTGCTTCTGTCCATTTAAACTTTTGATTCTTTCTAAGCAGCTGATAAAGAGGATCAGCTACATGTGCATAATGTGGAATCCAAATAACATAGAAGACACATGCTCTCAGAAACCTTCTAACCTCAATGATGCTAGTGCACGTTTCTTTCATTCTTTGGATGGCATCTACCTTTGTTGGACAAGGTTTCCTACCATATGGCCCGCACATGTGTCCCACAATAAGCACTTCATTGACACCAAACATAGACTTTTTCCCTGACAATGTAAGATTCACTTCTTCCAACCTAGACAAAATTTTATCACAATCATTTATGTGATTTACCACAAACCTGCGGCATCCCTTGAGATCCAAAGCTTCATCTTTGTCACTTTCTTCACATCCTTTGATAGGCAAATCATCAATGAAAGGCATTGTGATTTGAGGAATAAAGTCACGTAAGACCTTATTCATCCCATTCATCATATGTGCAACCGAGTTGGTTGCTCCCTGTGGCAAGGTACACATCCTTACCAAACCCAAAGGTGTCCTCATGGTTGTCAAGTCTCTGCTTTCGATTGCAAGCTGAAATTGATCATACCCTGAGTAGAGATCCCCCATTGAGTAGATTGCCCTCCCTGCAAATGCCTCTGCAAACTCATCCACAATTGGACCTGTACCTACATTTCTAATTGTCACCTTGTTCACTGGTTTCATATCTTGGATGAAGCGTAGAGAACCATTCTTCTTTGGAACTGTGAACCACCTGTTTGAGTATGGAGCACGAGAAGGCTGCAAGATTCCCATTTTGATTTTCTCATTCAGTAGCTCTACTAACTTTGGCAAATGAGCCTTTGGAACCGGAATAGGCTGCAGATTCCAAGGCACATGAGGTATTGTGAAAATTACCATAGGAGCTACAATAGAAGGATCAACACATCCTATCTCATGTGGCTCAAATGCAAAAGCCTTACCATGATTTGAAAGCATTTTCTGGAAGCACTTTGTCTCCTCCTGTGTTAGAAACTCCTTGCGACCAATCTGCAAGTCTTGGAAAGACTCCTTTGTGAAGGTATGCCCAATCTTTTTAGGATTCCTCAAACTTGGTTGTAAAAAAGCCTTCTCAATATTTTCCCTATTGTTGGGTGGTAAGGGTGATGCTACTAGTTTCACCTTCTTTGCTACAATCTTGTATTTAGTTTCAACATGGACTTCTGGGCCAACTGTTTGGCTTTCTTTAAAGGCTTCTATTACTTGATACATTTCCATAGAGCAAACTTCCACAACTTCATTTTCAAGATGCAAATTAGACCCCATTATAGCGTCAAGCTCACCCATAGTATCTACAAAAGAAACTTGTTCACACAAACCCAAAACATTTTCACTAGGCTCTAGCAACGCACTCTTTTTCATGCCTATTTGTACATTATGCACATATTGCCTTTCACATCTCTTCCAATCTTCAAGTTTTGTAAAACATACTGATCCATTCTTTGTTACCAAGGAGCTCGTTGAAAACGCTTCACCTATTTTTGGATCAGGCGAGACCCTTTTTCTTTCTGTACCACTGCAATCCCGCTTTACAATGGTACTTGGCCAAAACCCATCATTTCTCTATGATCATGAAACTCTTTGCTCACCTTTGGTAGAGGATATTCTCTGAGGTTGTCACGATTTCTTTCATGGTTCACACAAACTGTGAGAAATTGGACAGCTCGTTTACCATCTTTGCTATGTATCCTAGCATATGCTGAACCATCATCCATTACATTTGTTTCCATTCGAACTCCCACAATGTAGGGCTGTCCAAGGATGAGATGATATGAAGATGTATCCTGTACAAAGAAGTTTTGGTCAATCTTTACATCACCTATTGTTACCTTCACACCTGGACATGCTGCATACAATTCACCGGATGAATTGTTTGCCACTTTTACCATCCAGCCATGATCTGTGTCCATCGGCCATTTGCACTTGTTGTAGAGACTCTTTGACATTATGTTTATTTCTGAACCATGGTCAATCAAGGCAACAAATGGCTCTTCAAGATCACCTACCTTGACCAAAGTTTCTGTGGTAGCCCTTGCCCAATGACTTCGTGAATAGTAACTCCTAGGAATATCTTCAACTTCTTCATCATCATTTGAGAAATACACTTTCTTCACTCTCCCACTAGATTGGTAGCATCCTACCACAGCTCCATCATTCTCCTTATTTTGCAGTTGCATCCCTTGTGTCTTTGAGGTTTCCCCTTCAACCTGTGGACGAGAAACTTCAGCAAGGGTTTGCCTCTTCCTCTTGATGATGTCAATGATCTCCTCATGGAATTCACGCTTTGCAATGCCAAGAACTTCTCCCAGAGTAAACTCAATCTTGCTATTCAAGATCCTTTCCTCCAAGACTTTCTTTAAATTTGTAGCAACCTCAATATCAGATTGTAGTTTATAAGTTGGGCCTTTTGTCTTACCTTTCGTTGGCTCTTTCTTCTTTCCTGTTGTAGACTCCTCCATGAGTACTTCAGGTGGAGATGCTCCTTGTGTTGAGGGTGTTTGAGAAGGCATTGAGTCGCTTCTTCCCCCACTTCTAGAACCTCTTTTTGATGGTCCTTCATCAACATTCTCACGTCTGCGCTTCTCTTCTACAATTTCCTCATTTTGTTGGCATTTTGTAATGTAGGCATGCACTGACAATGAGTCCACTGGATCATTCCATCCTGTTTCTAGACGTATGCAATCACCTGCTTCATGTAGAATCTCTTTTGTAAGATTTCCCTTTTTAGCTAATTGAATGACATTTGGCCAAATTTGACCATGATGGTCACTCACCTCTTCATCACAAAAATGTTCAATTTTTACTCCAAAAGTAGCTGCCTCAACTAAAGAGGTGGCATGCTTAGTTGCCATATCTTCAACTAAGGTTTGCATTCCCCCCTTCCCAAAGTTAGTTCTCAAGGGTAGACCTGTCTCTCTTAAGTGGATTTTACCATCCTTAAAAAAGACAACATCTTTTGACAAAGCATCACTAAAATCATCACAATCCCTTCTTACATGGTCTGTACTATCACACCAAATACATCTATTAACAAACCCTTCTTTGGGCTGTTGTCTTTGCCTAGGAAGTGGCCCTGATGGTTGGCCTTTTTCTTCAAGCTTTGCAAACTTCACCTTCAAGTCACGCATTCCCTTCACAAGCTCATCTACCATGGACTCATCAAACTTAGGAGCGATAAAAGTAGGCTTTACCATTTTGTCAGAAGTTGAGGTGGAAGGACTTGTAGTGTTGACTACCATCTTGTCCCTTCTTCTTTGTCGTTTGGCAAGCAGTGAGACAGCATCTTCAACCTCATTCCAGTCGGTCTTTAGTCCTTGCTCAGCATCTTTATCTTCAAGAAGAAGCTCCAAATTTTCTTGAAACTCTTTACCTGCAGCTTGTAAGAAAAGATCTGTCTTCTCGGCATCTAGTGTGGCCCTTTCTGTCCTGGTGAGTTGTGCATAGCGCCGCTCAAATTCCCTAAGTAGCTCTGTTATTGATAGTCCTCGCTTTGGCTTGACTACCCATTCTAAGAATGTCCTTTTGGTCACTCTCTCAGAGTCCTCCATAAAATATTCCTCCTTTAAAGCTACTTTGAGTTCTTCCCAATTTTTCCCATGCCCATCTTTAATTACCCTAACATGCTCTCTAATTTCTGGAGCAACAACTAGCTCAAAGCTTTGAATCATCTCACCTTCTGACACGCGATGCAGCTTCATCTCCTTCACATACTCGCGTAAGTACTTGGTTACATCTTTGCCATTGAACTGATCCATTCTATTGATGACTGCTTGTATGGCCTTCGTTGCTGAAATCTCCCTTCTTTCAGTGGCATGTTGTTGTTGCATGAACATTGCAAATGCTTGTAACATTTGCATTGTTGCTGGGTCAAAATGAATACCCTGTTGCTCAACATGATCACCCATGGTTACCCACAAAATCTCACCCTGGCAGTTTTGCATCGGGTTCACCAAAAATATGTCGAGAAATTTACGGTCTTGCCACGAAAGCATCGGGCTTATGGCTGTGAGAGTTTGTGAGAGAACTCAACAAAAACTATATGAAGGAGTTAAACCATATATGCCATGAAGACTAGGGTTTGTAAAGAAGTGCAATCAAAGAAGACTCACTCTTTCTCTCTTGCACTCACACACGCAAAGAAAGAACACAAAAGAAAATGTCAAAACAATACGAAAATGAAAACATCAAGGCTATGGTCATATCGTATCATGGGTAATATGAAAGGGTTAATAGATGAGTTAATGGAATTCAATCTTGACTGACCAAATAGGCTACGAATTGTTCTTTGGAATTGTAGTTTTGTGCTTACCATAATATATATTTTTTGTCTAGTGATTGGGATTAATTGCGTGTACAAATCCTCTTGGTTCATAGCAAGATAACTACGCTTACGTCAAAAGAAACGTTATAGTCTATGAGAGGTAGTATGATGGGATCCGGTGATAGAAGTATTTCATTGTGCCTTTCTGGGCCAAAGAGAAACACTATACGTTGTTGAAAGTGTATTTTTCGACTAATCTATACATTAATTCTAATAGATCGTACCGAGTGAAAGCGATAGAAATGATCATCATGTGGGTTATTCATCTAGGATAGTATGAGAGAAATGTAGATATGAGAGAAGTGAAGAGATGATAAGTTTCCCTCCCAAGCCCTATTCTTGCCCGTAGGCAATAGGGATACTGCGGAGAGAGATGTACCTGTAGAAAAGAGAACCTAGAATTTGCAGAGAGGATGAATTACTAAGAATGAGAGAGATAGGTTTGGTTAAGGAGATGAGATTAGATACATATATATATATTTATATATATATATATATATATATGTCAGATTAGAGATGAAAAATAAAACAACAAGAAATCAAGAAAACATCAATGTAGAACACATCTTACTTGACAAACCCTTCGGCACCATTATTGATGGAGAGAGAAGAAGAGGGGAGCACTCCTCTTTGATTGATACGCCAAGTACAACACCTTCTTTGATTAGAGTTGATCTTCCAAGGATAGCGTACAAGAATGGCTAGTCTCCCTCTAGGAGAAAGTGTAGGCTTGGGCTTATGTTAATGGGGCTAAGTACAATTAGGCATTACTACTCACTCCCTCAAGAATTCCTCTCATCAATGGCTTGAATGCTAGCTTGAGGTTTTTTTCAAGGAAGAAGAGGTCCCCTTTTATAGGTGAAGGGAATCCTCAAGGGTTTACACAAGAAGAGAGGAGCCAGTGTGAATAGGAATTGGAAAAGTTGAAAATGAGCTGTCCCTGCATGATGTGGGCAGACTAGGGTCCTGTATTTTGATCATATCTCCTCAACCATGACTCCAAATAAAAAAGTAGAAATATGGGCAGAAACTTCAGCTCATTAGCTACGGTTTTCATTTTAAAATCATTTTCCAATTCGGATTGGAACCTTGTGTAAAAAATTCATCAAAATAGGGTCCATTTCTAGCAGCAAAAGTCTTCCCGTGGTCCCCTTACCCTAGACTTTCATTTAATTCCAAAGGACACCTCATGCCATATGAAAGCATGACATTGCTTCTTGACAAAGTTTTGTAATCATGCTTGCAATAATACATTAAAATAAGTGTATCTTTGAAATCATGCCACCTAGTGTCCCACTAGGATTTGATTCCCTCCTAGTAGCTATTTAAAAAGAAATATAAGAAAAGTACATAGAATATATATATATTGGAGTTTATCCTAGATATAGGATCTAGCTAGGGTGTGAGATGATAATGAAATAGTAGAAATAAAGAATCAATGCTTTTTGCCCCAAGTTAAAGAGGCGGAGCTATTGATGCTTTTCCCATAGTATTTTCTGATGGTAAAGTAAGGATAGGTTACCCTTGAGAAAAATAATAGGATGAGATAGAAGATTTATTATTATACTTAAATATGCATATGTACATTATAGAAAAGATAATTAGGTATCTAAACAGTTACAAGATAGATCTCGTAGCATGCGTTCCCACTATGTACGTGTCACAGCACGACATCCCTGTCAAGAAGTTGCGGTGCGACTAGAAAAGCGTCGGGCCTCTAACTGTGAGGATTTGTAGCAAATTCAAGCAAGGTGTAGATGATTTGAAGACAAAAAACACTCAAGTAGAAAAAAATTCCATCCATGAAAGCTCCACTTTTAATAAGAACCAATGCTTACTCAAAACTCTTGTGTGTGTGAAGATTAGGTGTAGCCTCGCTCCTAATTGCATAGATGTAATGCTCATTCAACTTGTTAAAAACCCTAAATTGACGCTTTGATTCTTCATTGTGACCACTTCATAGAAGCTTCAGTGCTTCACTAGAGAAGCCCAAGTAGTTATTTAAAGAGGGGAAACCCTAATTGGAGGCCTCACAGCCTCAACAATGTAGTGGAAGCAGCACGAGACTGCACTAGCACCTTCTATTGGAATGGTTGTATCTCCTTGCTTATATGCCTAAATGAGCTCATTCTTGGCTCTAAAAATTTCCCCTCAGCTTGAGAAATGATGGAATTGTCGTTGATGTAGCATTTTGAACCATTTTTGCTATTTTTGGGCTATTTTTACAATCTTAGTCATTTTTTGCCCAAAAATGCCCCTTTTTGTCTATAAAATGCCCAAACAAGCTGGAAAAAATCCCTAAATTTGTGGAGAAATCCCATTGGACTCAAATTCCATGCTGAAACTCATTTTCTCGCTTGGTAAGCACTTTGGTTACGTTTTTTATGCACGTGCATGAAACTTGCTATTTTTGGCTAAGATTGTCCGCATTGAACTTTCTAGGCAAAACGAGCGTGCCACTTTGAAACACTTGACATTTGTACGTCCCTAAAGAAAATTAGGCATGCTTTAATTTGGTAAAACATGCAACGGTGCCATATCCACGACCTCTCGTACCAACAAGGTATGTACACGCCTGCAACCATGGCATCCGTTTTCGCATATACTATACTATCACACTATCTACATTGTAGCATTTGGTCCCACACATCAAAAACTTTAAGACTGAGGTAGATATTTTTATTTTCACATTATGCACATGCCAGGGAACGACATACACCCCCTCTAAACATGTACATCCTTCAGCATGTGCCACACATACCTTTTTGCAGCAGATTCAATCTTCATTTATGTCCAGATACATGTTGATTTCATCATCGCTTGCAACAAAATCTAATGCATCACCCTCTTGTTCTTCATGCACATCCATAACATTTTCATCAGAGCTTTCATCTTGATTTTTTTGTGAATCAAAGGGATCTATATCACCTCTTCTTTTGAATAACTTGATTCTTTTTCTTGCGGTCGGAATCTTCATTTCTGTCCCGTCCAACTCATGCAAGGCAAAAGTTGCATTTCCATGTACATGTTGAGCCACATAAGTTCCAAACCATCTCTTTGAAAGATTTTCATATTGTTGAATGTTGGTTGTCAAGACTGCTGTCACACACCAACACCCAATCACCTTCCTCAATAGCTTTAGGTCTAAGCCTATGCCTCTTATCAAATCTATCTTTATTCTTTAACCTTGCATCTTTCAATCATGCTATTGCAATCTCAATATCTTGGGGCTTTCTTTCTAACTGCTGTATGCGCAAAGCAAGAAGGTCTTCCCTACTTATTCCATCTTCCCAAGGTAATACATTCCGTGTGCGAATTACATCCTCAATTGGCATTATAGGTTTCTGACCATACATCAACTCAAAAGGCATATAACCAGTAAATGAGCTATGAGTTGTATGATCAGCCCATAAAGCATAAGGCAATAACCTAGGCCACTCTCCCATTTTACCTTTTGGAGGCCTTAGCCAAAACTTTAATGATAGGAGTATGATCACGCTCTGATTTACCATGTCCCTCAGGATTATATGCGGTAGTGAGAGCAAGTTTAATGCCCAACCTAGAGAAAATCTCCCTTGCTTTGTCAGCATCTAGCTCACCTCTGTCCGCTACTTTTTTCCCAACACATCCATAATGGGTAATTACATCATCCAAGAGGAACTTACATTCCCCTTCTGTGTTTTTTGCTCTTAGAGCACCACCTTCAACTTGGTTGGTTAAGTATTCTCGTGCAAGAACTATGTATCTCATTTGCCATAAGCCCAATGGCATTGTAACGAGACCTACTACCCACTTATAATTCATGGACAATGGGTAAGTAGGGTGCAACCCATCACGATGACAAACATTTGAATACATTTGACAGGTTTCACGAGACTCCACAAAGTGAGATACATCTTTATACATACCTTTTCACCAACACCTCTCTTTCATTTTAGTAAAGGTGGCCCATACACCTCCATGTTAAGCATAAAGACTCTCATGTAACTTTTTCATAAGCTCATTTTGAGAATCCTTATCATTCACGACTCTCAACGACATTCCATTCCGTTGTTTTGGACGCTTCCATCAGTACCTATCTTTCAAAAAGTATCCATAGGCCTTTCTCTGTATTCTTTTAAACTCTTGGTCGGTACACCCTTCTTGCCTTGTCAAAGTGATTAGATAGCACCCAATGAGCAACCAGTCACCTTGATATAGATCCTCTGTAAATGACTCAAGTGCATTTGACAGACAAACATGATCACCCTTGGCATGAGAGATACTATAGAATTGTGTGCCTACATCATCACCCTCAACAACCATGTCTTCTTCATTTTCATACCTTGCTTTTGAAAGCATATCCGCAACTGGATTATCTCTCCCGGCAATATGCTTAATTCTGGATTTAAGGACTTTATGTAGGCAATCCATCTCAACATAGCAATGTGAGGAGTTGAGCAGCTTGTGATCATTCCAAGAAGGGGTAGATAATCAGTCTCCACGATTACAATTGCTCCTATCAAATACTCTTTGTCACATTTCAGTGATGTGACTACTCCCCATAACTCTCTTTTTACCTGTTCTCATACATTTTGGAGAGGTAAATGAGTGTGTGCTTCCACAATCACTTAAGAATTCAACTTGTTCACCTTGGCAAGCCCTTGGCTCTTAGAATAGTAATGTTGTCTTGTCGTGGGATTGTTGATTATGGAATGCATAGTGTTTCTCTCATTATCTTGGTCTCCTACTATTAGGTCTTCCATAGTAGCAACATGATCTCTAGCTACAGCTCCTCTTCCATGGCCTCTTCTTACATTCCTCCCTCCACAATGGACCAGTTTACCTCTACCATTATGTATTATTGGAAGTAAATGTTTGGATGTTCCTACATTTTCTTTATGACAATGGTTCCTAAAGTGACCTAGCTTGTTACACTCATAACAAAAACATTTGGATGCTAGGATTGAGTTTTTGTAGTTCCTACTACTATAGGGAAAAGTTGATAAGCTTGATTAACATGTCTAGGGTACCAATTTTTGGGTTTTCCTCTAGTTTCTAAGTTTAATCTCCCTTGATTCATGATCACTTCCTTAGCCAGAGGTGTTGCTCTTAAGATAGCATCCTAGAGTGATATGGGTCTCATTGCTTTGAGAGAGGTATCCAAAGGCTGAGTTAGTCCAAGACAAAATCTATCTACTTGATTTTTAATGGACATCTTGGGTGCATATTTGTGTAATGTTACAAATTTAGAGTAATTCTTCTCCACAAAAAAGTATAGTTGTTTTGGAGAAAAGAGCTCATTCATCTTAATTGACCGATTAGATAGTGGAAGGTATCGCTCCATGCAATTAGTCCTTTTTAATAACCTCCCAAGATTGGAAAGGTCATGGGATTCCCAAGTCCTTGCAATGCTACATCCACCATATCTTTGCATCACTAGTGAGGCAAGAAAAATACAAGCATAATTTGATTTTTAGGTTAGGTTCTAGCACCTCCAAAGCAGACTTCCATAGCCTTGATCCAAGCTTTTGCATCATTAGTAAGAGGATGGGGTGTAGGAGGGCCTCTTTATTTTCCATGAGATTATGGAGGAGATTAACATCTTGACGAATAGGTGTACGCCATGTGTGCAAGAATGGTGGGTGTGTAAGAGATGGGCAAGAGTGATCAAAGGATGCACATTTTCCCCGAAAAAGGAGGTGAATAATTTTATGATTTTCAGCCTTCCATAACTCCCACATATGATATCCGATTTGAGCAGAGATCATAGAGCTTCAATCTACGCGTTGAGCTCTTTCCATAGATATGCTACATGATATGGTTTTACCTGCTAGATTTTACATTCCATTTCGGGGGAAAACTTTGGATTCAAATAAGCTAGCCGTTTTTCTTGTTTGAAATCAAAATCTATCCTTTCATTACTTTCTTAATATTAAAGGTTTGACTTCCTTAAACTGCCAAATAAAGAGGCCCTCCTAGACCCCATTCTCTTGCTAATGTGCACTCAACATGGTTTCATTCTCCTTTGAATGTGGAAGGTTGGGCTTGTTTCAAAAGAAGCTTTTTCTCCTATAGTGGTGTACAAGGGAGCAGATGGTACCTACACAATAATACACTCATCAATGCTTGATTTATTACTCAACATAATTTTGTTTAAGAAAATTTACTTTCAACCACTCAAGCAAAAAATGCAAGACACGATGTGAAGAAATAAAAAAATCTTTTATTGTTTTTGTAAATTATTTGTGAGGGTTTACTTGTCACAATAAGATACAGGATTCTTTGATTAGGTTGTCCTCATGTTGAGGGGGTCACTACAATAGTAAAATGCCTATCACATGGGTTCAACATTGGGGATTCTTTAACTCTATATTTTTTCACATTTTGACATACAGAAGGGTGTTGAAAAATGTTCTGAAAAAGAAATACATATTGAATAGGAAAAGGGTCTCTTTTATTGGAGACAAATTCACAGCTAAGGGGTTTTATCATTTGTACGCACCATTGAACAATATGCTATCTCATTAGTATGGTAATCTTTACATATATCGTTCGTAGATTCATAATTATAAGTCCACTTGTGATTATAAGAAAATTCCTGATGAGTGAGAATATCTTCACTCGCTGTAGCGAGACAACTTTGATAAAATTTATTGTAGACCCACTTGTTTTGAGTGACTACATGCTCACCAATGAACAAGTTTCCTATGATTACCACAAAATAATATAATTGGACCACTCACAACTCCTCCGCCCATCGTATTTTCTTAAGATAAGTCTTGAGATGTGATCTTTGTAGCACATATGTTTAAGATTCCATCATTATCATTCCAAGCTATCTCCCATCCTCTGGAAATCCTTGAGGAAGGTGCTAAAAAATCCTTCATCAAACAATATCACTACATCCCTCTGAACATATATTCAAGTGACTTACAAGTTGTAGAATACATCAGTTCAAATACTTGGATCTTCTTGTATTCGACAATAGGATCCTCTTAGAATATACATTTCATGTTAGACTATCCTACATGTAAATAAGAAAAAACACATTTCTTTAAGCAAATAGAAATCCTAGAACCATAATCTAGGATCTGTACTAGTGTGAGGTCTCCAACCTTTTATTTATTTTGAGTAATCGAATTACCCCTCACATGTCTCTAGGACCTAACCAAACACAAACATAGTTAATCTAGCAAATAGGATATCGGCAGCACCTAGCTTTAGCTTGAACTACTAACTTGATTCCTAGTCTTGTCTTCTAGAGAAAGTGTCAAAATTATTATATGTGACCATTTCTCCTTCTCTAGGAAAAGAATCCTCTAATGATTTTTTTGGTCTGCAACCATTGAATGATACCTTTACCTAAAGGGGAAATAATCTCTATTCATAGGAGTGTAGAAAGCAAAGAGGTTATGATACTAACTGGGTTCACCCATCCATGATTGACAACCGAGTTGATTTCCACATTCCACCCCGCGTCACACACTAATTTCCCTGTTATTTAACTACTACCACATGTTATTTGAGGGTTCCTTTTATAGCTCCTTGACACAATTTCCTTTTGACAACCTTTCAAGCAATAACAATCAACGAGCAATCGACACCCAAAACATTCTTTCCTAGTTAAAAAATAGATGTAAGACTCTTCTTCAGTAAAGAATCCAAATCCCAAGAATTCACTCCTCTTGGCAAGTGTTTAATACACCCATTGACTTTGTCTTCCCATACAACCAAATTGCCTTGTAATATGGACACAAACTCGTAAGGACTATCCTATAATTTGGTCACAAGCCTACAAGATATGTGCACCCATATGCATTGCTTCAACACTCACTCTTCTAAAGGGACTTTTGAATAAGTTAGTATTGGAGTTTGAAAGAAGAAGGTTTGAGAGTTTTCGAATATGTAGAAAATTCTTTCATGGAATCTACTTTCAAATAATCTTTTTCTAAGATAGAAGAATATTATCAAAACATATGTGTGAGGTTTCACGTAATTAAGTTCCACTTGGGAGTGTGTTCTCTTCACCCTATAGTACCATCTATGCAATAAGAGCGATACTTAATTAAACTCTTTTGATCTTGTGAGAGTTGCCTAGTGAGAACGTTGCATGTCCTCCATAACAGTTCTTTTTTCTTTATTGTTGGCCCTACTAGTGCTAGCCTCTTCATCATGAACCTTGCTAGCTTGGATTCTCTTTGGTCCCATTTTGTGCTTCAGCTAACTTAACTTAAACATACGTACATTATTTACACAAAGTTGTATCGTGAGATCACAACAAGTAAAACTATTGTAAAAGTCATGTTCTAATCTAAGTAAAATTTTAAATTTCAATTGTGCAATTCATTTAAATTGTAAAGAATAATGACTATATGATGTTCTTTTGTCGATTTTAGGCTCCTTTATAGCCTTTTTATTATCTAAGGATATAAATTTTTCACGTTTTAGCGTAAAAATTAGAAAAATAATAATCTAAATATTCAAATAATAAAAATTGTATCATAGCTTGAATACCATTAGATTTTTTTAAAAAAAATATTTAGAGAATCATTTTTTATTTTTGGTAATTGTATCCTAGTCTGAAGTCTTTTAAAGTATTGAAAATTGCTTTTAGCATTATTTTTAAAACTTTATCTATTAAAAACTCAATTAAAATTCAAAAAAAATAAGAGTGTAGAGAATCCTATAGAAAATTTTCTTAGGGAAATTCTATTCATAGAGTTGCGTACTAGTTAGCTTCTCTAGACTAGGCTTTCTATATAATTTTAAATATTGAATGTATCAAGTAAGTATTCCTTTATTCATTATTAACTAATTCCTAAGTTTCTACCATGCTAAATCCAAACAATGGTCCATCTATCTAATTTTGTACTAATATTCTCTCACTAGAGCTAGATATAAATTAGCTTATATTTAATTGGAGCAATGACTAACAATAATTATAGAGCCTAAGCTTTAATATTAATTTACTCTATGGTTTATACAATTGGATAGAAAATGAGATTTATGCATAAGACATTGAAACTATCTTAATTTGTGTAGGTAGAATATTTTTTCTCTCTCTAGATTAACAAGGTGTAGAGATTATGCATGCTAAAACATGTTAATATTTCTTCATCAATATATTTATTTCAAGCATAATATCATGCATGGATGCAATTTGATAGATGTAATGTATCTTAACAAATTTAATGTTAAAGAAACCTTAGTCTCTCTCTAAAATTAATTTAGTTAAATATTCAAAGTATATTAGATACAACATGTACAAAATAAGTGACATAATGGTGATTGTAACATGATATAAAAAAGTAAGCATCGTAATATAATTTAATTAAATTTTCAATTATTGATCTCAAAAGGCTTGATGACACTCCTTCCACAAAGCTTTCCCGTTAAGGGTCTCCTCCACACTTTGAGTGGGAGAGTGTACCTCTCGGGGTTCACTATGTGTGAAACTACCATAACACGTGCGTTCAAAACATGTTTGTAAAACCCCTTATCTGTGAATTTTTTTAGGAATATAATATACCTTTTTCTCTTAAAATCTGTAAGTTTTTTTCAAATTTGAAAAAATAATGCCCTTCTCTACATATATTTCTGCAACTTTCAAGAACTTTAAATACCCTTCTGTTGAGCTCACGTGATAGGTTACATTTTTAGTAGGTGCCCTCCCTGTCGGGGAGTGTACGCTCTACTTAAAATGTACCGAAGAGTGGACTCTCTAGCTCTTTAAACTAGCCCCAGGGTCTTCTTGGGCACCCAAGATTGCTAAATGAGACTAGGAGTAGTTACCAAACACTTGTCATCTTGCTAGGCAGCTATCTGATGTTACATGGTGCCACTTCATGGGTCATGCCATGGCTCATGGGCATACATATGGCCATGTATACCATACCTATTTATCCTTAGGCTTGAAATAGGAATTAATTGACCTAGGGATTAAGAATTTAAGGTGATTGTGTGCACATACTCACACACAAGATACACTAATAGATTGAGGAGCCTATGATGGGTGCAACAATACATGAACTTGGTAAATTTGGGTTGAATTTCTAACGAAGTATGGATTTTGACAAAAACCAAGCATAAAAAAAAAGTCAAGCTCTATCCATGTGGCACAACCACTAGCCCAAACACCTACTATTTTTGGAACTCTAATTCAAAAGTGAGAATCAAGGTATAAAATGTTATGCATAGGGAGTCCAAAGTGCAGATGAAAATTTTGGACTCTCTCTATCTCAAAAACGTATGCAATATAGTAGAAACAGAGGAGGATTGTTTTTTGGGCGAACCTAGACTTTTGAATTGCACATACATACTACATTAATCAAGACTTGATTCGGATGTAAATCTACTATATTTGGACAAAGAGTAACATCATAGGAAATTATTTATATTTTGAAAAGGCAAGGTGACCTTACATAAGAATTATCTTTGGATGGGGTGGAACTTGTAGATTCTATGCAATGAATAGGCTAGAAGAGCTATCATGTAACAAGCATCACAAAAGCTAAAAGTCTCTACGACTCTTAGAGATCTTCTATCGCATCTCCCATAATGTCTACTATTGTATGTCTATACTAGAAAGTGTAGATCATTGGGCAATTCATAGTCGCACGAGTCTCTCTCTCAAGGCACGGGGAGGCAAAAAGGATAAAACATCTGTTCACAGTTCTTAGATTGCATGACCATGCCATTTTCAGAATGACACCCAGCTTGACCATAGACGGCGTCCTTGTTATCAATTAGAGATCCATATCCCTATATGTGAAACATGATCTCTATCATTGACATACAGAGGCATAAGAATCTAAGCAAATAAAAATTGGAGTCAAGAGAACTAACTTAGGTTGATCTAGGTTTGGACACATTCGTGCATGAGCATAAACACCCCCAGTCCAACTCATGTGAATGACATTGGTGTTGCACGCTTGGATGTAATCCTTGGCGCACACCCATCATACTAACACCGTATCCTCTATCTTCATAATGAGACAAAGGCTCATATTCACATGAGTTGGAACTCTTTGTAGATACAAAGGACTCTTCTCCATCTTCCATTCTAAGAGCGTGACCTCCATGGTTGTAATACTGAGGAAATGGTGTATGAGAGAAATTTGAATTTGTACTACCAAAAAAAGAGATTAAACTTGATTTGCCTAAAGTGCTATAAAGTGTTAATTAATATAACACTAACATAGTATATTGTGTCTTTTTATAAATATAAAAAACATTAATTTGTATAAAACTAACATGTTACATTGTTTCCTCTTACTGTGAATACAAATAGTATGTATTCTAACGTCTCCAAAAATAAGATACCTACAGGATTCCATCAGGAGTTGCAAACAAAATTATGATATGAGATGCAGTTATTGGTAGCATTTTTACAGTAAAAAGATATATTATCTCATAATTTCATTATAATCATATTAAATTAGTCTCATGTGTTTGCATCTCACATAGCTTTAATATCATTTTTTTAAAACCAATGCAATAGGTAGTAGAGCTTGGATGGGTAGCAGTCACAAATCCCACTTGGGTTGTATGGGCAGACACACGGCTTCATAGACACTTTTGTAAGTACATGCTTATAGGTTTTCATAACATAGCTTTTAGGCTGATGTGAATGAGAACAACCCTAAGCTTTGGATATATTTTTGTACTAACCAAAGATTACGATTGGGCCCCAATAGTAGAAAAGACTGGGATGGCCACCAAAACCACCAGGGATACAAGACCCTCCAAGCCATGCCTCCATCAACATATTGGCCTTTTGTGAGTATTATTTGTAACTTTGAGTTATCTATTTAATCTAAAATGATTTTTAACATATTTTTTGATTGAAAATCACTCTAATATAACTTTTATTGATGCAAAAAACTCATACCAAGAGAGATCTCGATCTTGTCACCAAAGAGGAGAAGTAGGATAGGAGGATAGTCGAGGATCATGCACATGCTGCATTGTCATAACAGACACCTGATCCCCGTGCTGAGACACACCAGGGCGATGAGTTTGATACTGATGCATAGCCGATTGTGCTATTTTGTTGTATTTTAGACAAACTGATCATGTACACATATTGATAGTGAGTGTGTGTGTGTGTGTGTGTGTGTGCGTGCGCGCGCGCGTGCACGTGCACACACACACACACGTACAGATATATATACACGCACATATATATACATGGGCACACAGATACACATTGATGGTCGATATATTTAGTTTCCATTAGCCACTTCTAGTCTACTTGTAAAGTGTCAAGTTTATGTAAACATATTGACAAACTGATCATCTACACATATTGACATTGAGTGTGTGTATGTGCGTGCACAAACACACACACACACACATGTACACACATATATATATACATGCACACACACATACACATTGATGATCGATATATTCGGTTTCCATTAGCCACTTCTAGTCTACTTGTAAAGTGACAAGTTTATTTCAACTTGATCATTCATATTAAATTTGTTCCAGTTTTTCTTTCTATTCACATAGTGTCAAAAGGGAAAACACATTTATTGATGATGCATACTTTTGATTTTGTTTTTGTACAAATTCATCAATAACCTTTTTTTGTAGTGTATGTAGAGCACTCCCAAGTGTACCCTATCCACCTCAAATCCTATTGTCGAAATCATCTATGTGCATCTGTATTTATTTGTGAATGACATCTACGTGTGTTATTGTGTGGAATGTTTGGTGTGTGTAGAATGCGCATGCAAGAGAGAGAGAGAGAGAGAGAGAGAGAGAGAGAGAGTAAGACAAGAGAAGCTAGACCCTGAGAGTCCACCACCCATTATATAGCAAAGCCCCTAGCCCTTTGCCCTAGTTGGACTCCCCTTTCCACACCGCCTAGCCCGGCCCTGCCCTTGTCTAGCACGGCCTTGCCAGTGTCCTAACATTACTCCCCCCTTAAGAAGAGTTTTTGTCCTCGAAAACAAAAGTGGGGAACTTCTTCTTAAGAACACTAATGTTTTCCAAAGTGGCACCTTCTTCAGGTCGGTCTTTCCACTTGATTAAGGCTTGTTGACGTACGTGATGATGTGTACGCAACCCATGATAATCAAGAACATGTTCAAGTTCATGCGGTAAGGTAGGAGGTTCAATGAAATCAACCAAAACCTGTTGGTCAATGACATTGTCCTCCCCATGTAACCGCTTACGTAAACGGCTTACATGAAACACCGGATGAATGCGAGAATGTGAAAGTAGTAATAATTTGTAGGCACGATCCCCTACTCACTTGAGTATTTTGAAAGGCCCACAATATCGGGGAGATAATTTAGGTTTCGGCCCAGTTTGCAGACTTTCTGAATGTTCTGGCACACGTATAAATACTTCCTCCCCTTCTTCGAAGGTAACTTGCCAATGTTTCTCATCTGCGTACTTCTTATACCGATCCTGTGCTTGTCGGATGTTTTGACAAGCAAGTTTCAACATATCCATGTGGTCTTGGAGAAAATCCTTAACCTATTGGAGTTTTTCGGTTGCCAACCCCACCGTAACTGGTGACCTAGGTTGAAACCCGTACATCAACATGAAAGGACTAAAACCTATTGTGACATGCTTAGCACTATTGTAGGAAAACTCGAGAATAGGTAAGTATCCTTCTCAGTCTGACTGTTTTTTGCTGACGTATGCTCTTAGCAGATCCTCTAGCACCTGGTTAAACTCGTTCCGTCTGACCATTTGTTTCTAGATGATCATCTGTACTGAGGTTTAGTTGTATACCCAATCGTTTAAATACATCTCTCCAAAAGTGGTTGTTAAATTTGGGATCACGGTCATTAACAATGTTACTTGGCAAACCATACAAATTGTATAGATTGTCCACAAATAACTTGGCTAGTTCTGGTGTCTTAACCGTTGATTTGGTCAGAACAAACTTATAATTTGCTTGTGCGTAACAACTCAAACACCTGCCTGAGATGTTGTAAGTGTTCGTCTTCAGAAGCACTATAGACTAGGATGTCATCAAGGAAAACAATGACAAATTTGCCCAAATATGGCTTCAAGACACTATCCATAAGTGTCATGAATGTTGCGGGCGCACTGGTTAACCCAAAGGGCATCACCAAGAACTCGTAGTGTCCAAACCATGTTCGGAATGTAGTTTTGGTTATATTGGCAAGTCGAATACGGACTTGGTGATATCCTGACCACAAATCTATTTTCGTAAAAATGCGATCATGAGTGAGCTTATCAAACAACTCATCTACTATAGGCAATGGGTATTTGTTCTTAATTGTAACCGCATTTAAGCCACCGTAGTCTACGCACATGCACATACTGCCGTCCTTTTTCTTCACTAAGAGGATAGGCGAAGCCCATGGTGAACAACTAGGTTGTATAAACCCTCTGGTAAGGTAGTCAGCAAGCTGACATTCCACCTCAGTAGCTTCTGAATAACTCATACAGTAAGGTGGTTTACTAACAGGTTTACAGCCTGCAGCCACATCAATGCTATGTTGTATTGATCGTGTCGGCGGTAATCCTGATGGCAACTTATTAGGAAATACATCTTGAAATTCCTTTAATAATTTTTGTAATTGACTAGCAACGTTTGCTTGTTTAGAATTAGCAATTGGTGGAATAGAGAAGAGAGAAGCATGCGGCGTTGAGGAATGTTCAACAGACTTAATGTTAAAAAGAAAATGAGATTGTGAGTAACACAAGAAAACCTGATCTATTTCATTATCAAAAACGAGCTGCATAATCTCAGCGGTACAAATCAGTGGTGATGAAGGTATATCTTTTCCTCCTAACAACAACACATGTGTGCCATGGGATTCAAACATCAAGCTGTTGTGCTCGTAGCTACGCTTCAGTGATGGTCCTAGGCTATGCAACCACTCCCTACCAAGAACCACATTAGCCCTTTACATGTTCATAACCTGAAAATCCAAACATGTGCAGTACCCTTGTACTTCCAATGGAACAGCTTGGCATTGAGTATCCCATATTTCAGTATCATGTCCATTCATCATTGCTACCTTGTAGTGGTGGGTACTCAGAGTTTGAGGCAGTTTGAGTTTTTTCACCAATCCGTAATTGATGAAATTGTGAGTAGCACCATCATCTACCAAGATGCGCACCTTGTGCCCTTGCAGATATCCGTGCGTACGTACTAACTCATGTGGTCCAAAGGTTGGTTGCCACATGGAAGCTGTGAGACAGCATTCATGCACCACCTCAGTGTGTGTTACTTCCATTGTAGAGAATCGTGAGGAAGACTCAAGAGGCAGCAGTTGCACCGTGTGCACTGCTTTCTCCTTGCTCTGAGAAACCGACCTCCCCTTGGGACAATCCTTTTTTCCATGACCTCTTCCTAAACATTGAAAACATAATTTTTCTTTCTTGGCTTTATCAAAGTCCGCAGGAGAGAGAGGACCCCTGGACCCCTTGGGTTTTTTAGATGCATCTAAATTGGAAACTAGAAATTTTCTTTTATTGTGCCCATACTGAGTGTGTGTAATACCATGTATATTAGCAGGCACGTGACTATTATGTGTTTTGTTTTCATCAGGATCATCATGAACATGTGCTTTCACTATGGCTTCCTCAAGTGTTTTAGGGTCCTGGGTCTTAACATACTTCTTAAGCTCGGGTGTCAGACCTCGTATGAACCCCAGTACTTGTTGGAAGGTATCTAAGCCTTCCAACTTGAGGATAACATCCCGATAGTGAGAGATATATTCAAGGAGTGACGGGTATTGGCGCGTGGAACATGTGTCCCAAGCCGTTCAATTCTGATCGGCCTCGTTTGTAGAAAAAAATTCTTTGCTAAACATTGCTTCAAAAGCTGCCCAACTCTGTGGTATGATGTTCTTCTCCTTGAGAGACATCCACCATTTTTAGGCCTTGCCTTCTAGAGTTAAGATCGTTTGCAAAACTCTGACTGCATCCGGAGTACGCCGTAAGGCGTGAATTCCATCCCAGTACTGAGAAAGATATTCATTGCATCCTTATTGCGGTCTCGATCTTCTCCCTTAAAAATCGATGGTTTGGTGTTTTTTAACAATTCATCCACCTCTTTTACAGTGAGAGTATGCAACGTATCAGCATTTGGGCCTTGCCCTAGATTAGATGTGCCTTGCCCTTGTGTAGCAATGTGCTCATACATGTGCGTGTCAGCAGGACTCTTGGACTGCTGTTGCATTAATTGAATTACTAATGTGGATAGTTTAGTAACATTTTCATTTAAAGCTTTAAAATTTTCATCCATGACTGTCATGCGTGTCTGAAGTGCACGAAATTCTTGAATATCAAGCAATTCGTAAGTATCTTCACCTACCGTAGCGTCGCGGGTACTCTCCTTGAGAGGATCCGGCCGCCGGGCATCATTCGTAGGATCATGCATACTTTGCTCAAAATTGAATGTCATATTGATATCCGAATCCATGGCAGCACAGTGTAGTGGAAATAATAGCAAGAAAAAATACATGTAGATGTAGAATGCACCACCAAGGCTAATTAAGATCAATTAGCCTTGCTATTTACGTCGATTGTCAAAATCGAAAATGATCCAAAATTTCAACCGTGCAGGTACTTGTCTTGAACACGTTGCAGCCGAATCGCGTGTGAGGGATATTGCTTTCGACCGCAATCAATTTGAGAACTACTGTCGCCAATGAATCTGCTTAGCTTTTATCGGCGTGCTGAATTTCTGTAGCCAGCACACAGGGAATTCGTGAAAGCCGTGTACTTGCCGGCCTCGTCTCGATTCCACTCGGATGTGCTCAAGTTTGTTTCTTACGGCGGGGTGTATATCCCTTGGGTGTGTACTCCTTGCGGGGGTGTGTATCACCCCTAAGCCTATAGTTTGAAGTCCTAAGGCCAAGGGCCTTAGGCACTTCAGTGTGAACTTGAAGCTTCAAATGGCCATAGCCGTGAGGAGCAGGTAGCACATAGGGGCTTGGAACACCGGGGGCAAACTATGCAATGCAAGATGGGCTTCGGCCCTGTGTCGAAAAGAGACCAGTAGGCCCTTGCGCCTGTGATGAGCCAGCATGCCGTCAGTTTGGTGCTCCTGCACACCCGGTGGCTCTCCTTGCCAAGCCCGCATGCCCACGGGGCTTCTTCCTCGTCGACTTCCTTAGCAAGGGGTGATCCCCACAGTCTTGGACCACGACATGCAAGGCTTTGTGTGGCTAGAAAGCACCACGCCTTCCCCTTTCCCAAAATAGGCACTTAGATCTGATACCAATGTAAGACAAGGGAAGCTAGAGCCTCAGAGTCCACCACCCAACCAACCATTATATAGCAAAGGCCCTGGCCCTTTGCCCTAGTTGGACTCCCCTTTCCACACCGCCTAGCCCGGCCCTACCCTTGTCTAGTCTGGTCTTGTCGGTGTCCTGACACACACACACACACACACACACACAGAAGGCTTGTGTGTGTGTGTTGGGTTGGGGGGGTGGGGGGGGGGGGTTCTCCTTATCCTTGAGGGTAACGATAAATTCAAAAATTTTCTAAAACATTTACCCTCTACAAGGGTCTTCAAGATACCAAAAAAAATTGTTTTACCCTAAATCTAGCACTCAATATCAATAAATTATGTGCATATAGAATCCATGATGTTGACTAGGCTAGCTAAGTCTTCTCCTCCTTTAAAACATTATACCAAAGAAATAAAATTTTTAATGATAGTCTAGAGTTCTTGGATCTAGCTTGAAGTAGCCTTTCACACCTTTTCCAAATCTTTCCATGTTACTGGTTCCATCATCCACATTGTGAATGAAAATGTGATCTAAAACAACTAGTACAACTGTTAAAGCTTGTGCATACTTTTGTTGAAAAATAGCATGGGATGAACTCTTTGGAATGGATTTCCTTATGCCATAGGCCTCATAGCACTCTGTAGGTCCTTCCTAGCCTCTCCCTAGTCTTTACCTAGCATGAATGTGAACCTGTGCCCTTAAAGTTATCAAGGCTTCTTTACCCATTTGGATATAGAGTAAAAATAAATATTGGACTCTACAAAGACAATAATCGAGCCATGTTGCATTTCGTGCATATAGATCAAGAGTATTGACCTGAAAGATAATTCTTAATATTATTTTTATCAGACATTAATGAAGTTGCCATGAAGGATAGAAGAGCATAGCAAGATACCTAGCTCTTGGTGTGGAGCTTCAATCATTGTGAAAGTAGCATAAGACTGCATGCCTCAATGAACCATGCATTGTTGTTTAGAAACAACTGACAACTCAAATACTAGCACAAGCGACGAATGATTTTAATTTATGTGTTCTTGTTTTTCGACAACTAGGGATCGGATCTTCCTAAAGATTGAATTATAGTAACAAGAGTTGTAATCTTACTTCTTTCAAGTTAAAATTTCTTCTTGTAGTGCAAATTCATGACTAAGAAGAATTGATATCGATTTGCTTGTACAAGGATGAAAAAAACAATTTGGTCACTACTATGTACTAGATAGCGGAGCATGAATTGTGCATTAGGAATGTTGGAAAGTTCACCTTGAGGCATCTCACTTGAGTTCTAATTTGCATTCCATCAAGAGGATTGTTAGCAAACAAGCACTTGTCTTATAGACATTTGTCAAAAATCAGAAGTTCTCATTGTTTTGGGCTTTATTGATCTTGGTTGTTGAGATTATTACTGACTTCTTATTAACTCCTTATAGAAAATTATATGAACCACTAAGCTATGACACATGTAAGTTGTGATTCTAGCATACGAAAATCTAAGGATCCATAAGATTAAAAAAGACATTGTTAATCCTAACCTCCTTTGATATACCACGTGTAGTGTAAGTGGCATCGTATGAAAGGTAGTATAGAGTGGTACCTTAACCATAAAAAGCTACACGATTGCCAATAAGAGTTGATTATTTCATTTATCAACTCATCCCAAGATAGTACGTAGCTTGTGCATTGATATGCCTTCGTGAAGAACATGAAATCACTTGACATGGAAGAGCAAACTCATGGGGTTTGGACTTGTCTATACTTGACTAAGAGGAGCTCTCCACATTGCAAAGAGGCACTATGACAATGTGATGTAGACATTAATATTCCTGTTATGATTCACACATAAATACATACATATATAGATTGGTGGAGCTACATGTTGGAGCAAAAGATGGTCAACCCTAAAAGCAAGGTGACATGGGTTAGAAAAAAGCTGTGCACTCTTTAGGGTGATTGACATGAAGGATCACAATTTTCACCCTAGCTGCATCCCTATGATCTCTAGACTATCGATGACTATGTGTTGCATGCATATTTGTTTGTATGTATGTAGCTACACACACTACCACGACATAGTGTTATGGTGTGTATTATATTGTCTATATAATATGTCTATGGTTTGATCTAGCGAACTGATCATTAACACGTCAAGCAAATGCCCTAACTAACTACCATTGGCTTGCTTTTGAAGTTTTGAACCCTAATTTCAACCTCAAACGGGAAATGGTCCCTTGGCTGGACATACGTGACATTAAGGGAGAACGATATATGCGGGCTGCTCGTCAACACGCAGGTGCAGCGGCAGGTCATGGAGCTTCTTGTTCTTCTTCATGAGCTGACTTAGAACTCTCTTCCTAACATGGTCGAGATTATGTATTGTGCCTGCTCGATTGTATCCCTGCTCGACCTGCGAAGGCGTGAGCATGGGGTAGTCCAGGTATCCCTTCACCTGATCGTGCGTGTAGTACGTGGACTCGTCACCCTCATTCACCTCTGCTCCGATTGCGAACCGCAGCGGCAGGTCTGGATTCGCTATGAAGAGCCTCCCAAACGAAATCATGTCTGCTGCGCCGCTTCGGATCGCATCCATCCCTGTCTCCCTCGTATACCCTCCACTCAGCATCACCCTCCCCTTCAAGGCTTTCCTGAATAGCTGAAGGCTTTCATCTTCAACGTGGCCTGCATGTCAATAAGGATCACCACCAATATGTTAGCTGGTTGCCTTCCTTTTTATAATTCTTTTTTATTTATATAAGTAAATAAATGAAGCTCTCAATCAATGTGTTTATCAAAGATAGACCAGAGGAAGATTCATGATGGATGCTTGTACACCTGCCTGCATTCGTGATTGCTAATGATTTGAGCCCCTTGTACGTCATGCGAGTCTCCGTGATGTGGAGGTAGGCGAGTTTCATGTCGTTGAGGCGGGAGATGAGATGCAGTCCGAGCTGGATTGGATCAGAGTCATGTGCTCCAAAGTGATCTATGACGGGCGAGATGCGCATTGCTGTCTTCTGTCCACCTATTTCCGATACCACGGCCGACATGACCTCCAATGCAAAACGGCAGCGATTCTCTACCGAGCCTCCGTACTCATCCTCCCGGTCATTTATGGCATCCTTTAGAAACTGGTCTATGAAGTAGCCATGTGCACCATGAATCTCAACACCATCAAACCCTATATGGAAAATTTTGGATGATCTAGTTATTGCTAACTGACAATCCTGCCAATCATAAATGCTTGGCATTGGAGTATAAGATCTGCATATTGTAGTGTCATACCTGCTTGTATTGCATTTCGTGCTGCACTCCGGAACTGGTCTACCACAAAGAGAATCTCATGTGTGCGCAAAGCTCGCGGCTGAGAGTACTCAGCCCTAACTCCTTCAGGGAGCCTTATCAACCATTGTTTAGGAATTCTCTGTGCTGTTGAAGATACTGGGCTGCATGGGAGCCCCTCTGAATCTGGCTGGTAATCTGCACCAACAAAGAGACCCAAAACCTCACTTATTGGGATAATGTATTAAAGCCAAGACAAGGCTATTATTTTTGTGCTAGTGAATCTGAAATAGGATATGGTGGTCTGTAAAGCAGACATGCATTCCTGCACAATATATATGGTGAGCATCATTACATACACATACAAAACATACGTGTATGGGACGCCCGACCAACATGCCATATCTGACAAAAAATGTAGCCGCCTTCATCATGCACAGCACGGACGACATTACGCCATCGCTGCACTTGCGCTTCGGTCCAGATGCCAGGAGAATGAGGAAACCTAGGATTGGTTCATCCATTGATCAATTTGAGAGAAGCACACTAAAGATGGCATATGTTTCAGCTGCAATTAAGGAAAGCTTACAATATGAATTAGGTTCTATGGAGAGCGTGCAGCTGATGCTTACCCAATGCCTTCTTGGGAAATGGCGACGGCCTCAGTGATGAGCAAACCGCCTTCGGATGCCCTTTGACTGTAGTAGACTGCATGAGCCTCTTGTGGACAGTAATTGAGGGCGCGGCATCGGGTGACGGGGGCAAATACAACCCTGCAAATATTCATGTGATCAATTAGCACAAGAAGATTTAGAAATTTTCTCAAGTAGGAAAACAGAGTCTTTTTCAATGTTTTTCATACAATGCATAACATCATGAGCTTCTGCTTGAGAGGCACCGCATACGTAGCTAGGTACAATTGGGGGCAAGGGACCACCACCCCCCCCCACTGGGCCCTCGGTCCCCTGCCCCCAATCGTACCTAGCTAGGTATGCAGTGCCTCCCTCACACAAGCTCATGATGTTCAGGTAAGTCACAATGTGGGAATTATTGTGAGAATTTGTCCTAAACTTCTTGTGAGCTGTTGCAGTATCATGATATAGGCTTTTGTGTGGGATATTACAATGGCCTAAGCTGATCTTGTGCAAGGGAATAGTAAAGTTCAAACCTCACCTGCATGGGTATATTATTGCCCATCATGGGCATTGGTTTTCACTAAATTTAGCATTATTGCTTAATTTGCATATTAACTCTTCTCCGCATTAGTTCTCTCTCTCTCTCTCTCTCTCTCTCTCTCTCTGACAAGCTCGGTATCCGCAGTATTCGCAGCGTTGCCGGTGCCATTACCTGTGAGAAAGATTCATTCCTTCGATGGGCAGTGGAGCTAGAAGGCTGTTGAATATATTGTTGTCCACATCCAGCTGATGCACCAGAGGGGAAGATGTAGCAGGTGTTGCATCGTGCTGCATTTCTAGATTTCTCTTCCGCTCAACGACGTTACTAGTTAGTAGTTATAATTACAGCAGAAAGTCGAAGTACTACGTCTTGTCAGCTATATAGATATCTATGGAGTCATTTAGCTGCTGCGAAACAGAGCACGGCACAGACTTTAGAAGAGTCCCTGTCTTTTTTCCTAGCTTAAAATCTTATATATATGTATATACTATATTGTTGACTACGCTTTTCACATTATTCCTTACCTTTGTCCCCAGCACTACACGCACCGTCACCATGCAGCTTGTTTTTCTCTTCATGTACCTTTATGCACATGTATGTGCTTCGTCTAGGCCTATAAGTGACACGGGCTGATCCACGGCGCTCAAGGCAGCCACATGGCAGTATGAATTGGCAAGTACAAGAGTAATTAGCTTGCCCGGTTCAAACCGGTCGTCGGCAAAGAAAGAACAAGGGACCTTGTGGCGCACACACCAATTGAGCTGAAGAAGAGAGCAGCATTTTTGGACCCACCAAAAAATTGGTGAGCCCCCCCCCCCCCTTCGGCGCTCCAGGATCTCTGAAAGATTTCGGCCGGTCTGCCCCCACGATTTGAACCCACCACCTCCCACACTAGAGATGTCGGCTCTCCCATTAAGCTTTCGCGTGCCACTTGAAAAGAGGGTGAGAACATAGTATGATATGGCAAAAGTGTCGGGGTGCAAATCATACGGTGTTCACTTGGAGATCACTTTGGAATGGTTGGGGTCACACGGTGACCATTGGGAGATCACTTTAGAACGGTTGGGGTCACACGATGATCACTTTGGAATAGGTAGGTTCACAGGGTGATCACATCTCAATTGAAAACCACATGGGGATCACTTGATGTTCACATTGAGTTTCCTTGGGGTTCACTTCGATTGTGATCACATGACGATCACTTGGGGATTAATTCATCAATCCCACCTAACACACATGGTGTCAAATAATCCTCAAGCCCCCCCTCCCCCTTCTCTTAGAAGAACTCCGCTTCCAGGCACTTTTTCAGCACGGACTGCGAGGGTAAGACTCACGCCATTGGGTTGTGAGTCAGCTCCCTCACCACGTCAGCTACACATGTTGGATGCATTGTTGTTGCATCTTTTTATTAAAAAATCTTCTTCCATCTCGTCTGAACAGAGGAGCCAGTGGTAAAAGAAACGCATGAAAACTATTGTCGGGCTTGTTTGAACCTGGCCTTATCTCCCCATGGTGCTACTATTCAACGTCTTGGATCCTCCCCGGCCCTCATGGGCACTCCTAATCATCGATCCCTTCAGTTATTACCTGTGTCTTTTTTGTCGATGGTGCATGGTGCGTGTGTTATACACATATATACATACACATACACATGCATAAATACATGTGCTAGACATGAACATAAAACACATATGTATACATGCCCATGCATACATACATGTGTGCAAGTAGGGGTTACCAGCTTGGGTAAAATCGATAAAATAAGAAAATCTGAGTTGATGCGAGGAGGTCAATTTAACAGGGAAAGGGTCGTGAGGGGTCCCGCTCATTGAAGCACTGGACAAACCAAGAACGGCTGCGAGACACCCGTCAAGGCAGGAGACAGACGAGCAGAGTTTGCGATTCTCAGTTGATTGTCAAGTGCACAAACCATGCTCAGGATATTTCTTTTTAATATATGGCTTACGTTTTTCAACAGCCTCAGGTTCGACGGTGGGTTGGCTACAATAGCCATATCTGTGCGTGTTCAAATCTAACTTCTCCCTTTTAGAGAAATCAAGTGAGTGCAAAGGTTGACAAAGGCTGAGAGGGACGTAAGGATGGTCGGGAGGAATCTCTTGAAAGTCTGAATAAAATATCAGAGTGGAGTAGTAGAGCTCCTCAGCTATATCTAACACGAGCATGGGAGATGGGATCAAAGGCTCCCATCACTTTTGGGCCCGACATTAGGCGCGCGCCGTAGATCTTGTCGCAAAAGTAAACTCGGATATTTTTGTAAACTTGGGTAGCCGAGTTTACAAAAATACCCGAGTTTACTTTTACTCGCCCCAATACTTTTGCACGTCAAAACTCCATGGAAACGTGTACATTCCACAGTGACATGCGCGGGCGTGATGGATAGACCACATGGCCCTAGATCCTAAGTTGTGCGTTCAATCCCGTGAGGCGGGGCCCGGGGGGGGGGGGAAGGCGAAGTAAACTCGAATACCCGAGTTTACATTGTCCACAAAATCCCAAGATCTACGGTCCTCAATCATCCCACCGTAGATCCCATCTCCTCCCATGCCCGTGTGAGATATAGGCCAAGGTAGTAGAGCCAGGATGAAGATCCTTATACATAATGTGCAAATACACATATATGTAGATACATATACAAAGCCATTCATTACATAGAATAAACACCAAAATAAGGGTGCACTTAAAACTGTTCCGAAACTTTGGGTCTAAACTCGAAATACTCGCCTGTAGTTAAATTAAATCTTGTCAAATTTTACGAGTTTTCTTCAAAGCAAGCTTGGAATCTAGCTAGGATCTTGCAATTTTACCTAGTGAAAATTGCACCAAACCCCCGGTTTTGTTGAACATTGGTATTGGCATACACACATGCAGAGAGGTTTCTAAGGCAAAACCCTTTTGCAAGTTTTTTTCCATGTTGTAACTTTTACTACAAGCAAAAATATATAACGATTTCAGAAAAGAAAGGAATGAAGAATCTTTGGTGATGCCACGCGAGGCCCTCGAAGCAGAGGGTGAAGTTGGGCGCGTGCAATGGAACATGCTGCAGCTTGCGTAGGCCTCTTGGGGGCAGTGGAGGGATGCGACAGGCCAAACGAGCGAGGAAGGGTGCCTTGGTGATTGGAGCTGACTGCGAAGGCCACAATGCAGATTGTTCAAGGTTTTTTTTAACATTAGAGGTTGACCTTTGCAGCATCATCATCTAAGCGGTGGGTTGGTTCACTAAAACCGCCACTACATCTTCCACCACGACCAGCGCATGTTCGAATCTAATCTTCCCATTTGAGAGGAAGAGTGTGAGTTCTAAGGGTGGTGGTAAGGAATCTCTGAAGTATGCACAAGCAATGGCCGATTTCAACCTCCAATGTCCTGATGTTTTTAGAAAAAATATTTTTCTAAACATACATTGATCGTCTTTGGTGACGTACCTGTTACAAAATTCAGCTAATTTCTCATATTTTACTCTATGCAATGGAAATTGTAGGAGGATTTTTTACCTTCTCTTGTGCTAATGGGTTTCTAATGGATTTCTAAACCACACAAATGTAAGTTGAGATATATTTTTTTTTCCCAAACTCACAATAGTGAGTGTATATAAACTCGCAATCCGATGATCAGGACAACCTGGAGGTGCATTATTGGGAGGTGCATTATCGAGAGTAAAGATGGTCTGCAAAAGGTGAGATAAGTTTTTCTCAAACTCTGGCTGTCCGGTTCTACAATAGAGGAGAGGTGAACAATGAAGATGGCAACTCTTTTTTCAAAAGTAAAGTCTTTATCAAAAGGATTATAATAGTATTGTTATAGGACACTTGTCATTCCCAAAATTTCTAAGGTCTACAAATTCTCCACATTGCACGTGATTTGAGTTTGGAGGCTTCCAACTTCTCCGAGTTATTCTTTGTCGCCAAAAAGCTGCACCTTGTTTGGCTTTTGCCCTGAATCCTGGTCATTGAAGCTTTAAGGAAAGAGGACCATTGGAAACTCCCTTGTTTGTTTGTGCCTTTCATACCTTGGTCCTTGGCACATTTTTCTTCTTCTAGATGGCATTGTAATTAGTTGGACACTCAAAGTTCTACAATTTGATTAAGAAGTTAGTCGTCGTTATCACATTTCTTTCTTCGTGGACCTCAAAATCAAACATAGAAGCACTAATAAAGAAACCACACAAATTGCTATTAAAAGGTCGTTTGTGCTTTTTTTGCAGTTTGGAATTGGACGCATCTTACTCTTTCGTCTGGCCTAAGCAAGGAAAAGTGTGTGTGTGTGTGTGTGTGTGTGTGTGTGTGTGTGTGTTTTTGGGGGGGGGGGGGGGGGGGGGGGGGGGGGGGGGGGGTGTTTGTTGAAAGAGTTTTTATCATTCAACTTTTTTTTTTTAAGTATTTAATTGAGCTTGAATTACTTTAAACTTAGAAAGCTACAAAGAGCCTTGGGTATCCTTTGCACATGGTTTTCTAGGAAAAAAACATCAGAGGGGTTGACCATCATGACAAATTTTATTTGTTTAACTTGCACTATTGTTTCAAGGGAAGTGTGACATTCAGTTGTTTCTTTTTTTTTTTAATTGTGTAGTTGAGCTTGAATTGCTTAAAGCTCAAAAAATTACACATTAGAAAGGGAATAGGATATAGGAGGGTTTCTTTATTTGGCAGTTTAAGAAAATATTTAAAATTTAATAAAGTTTTGACCAAGGGTTAGAATGGTGGGTAGACAGCTTAGACATGCTTATATAAAAATACTTTTGTTTATTTTCTTGGAGAATATATGCAGATTTTACTAGATCTGGTTGGAGTTACTCTCCTTTCAAAAGCATATTTTTAATTTTTAAATATTAAAAGTTTTCCTCTCTTGTTTCCTCTTTGTCTTCTCTTTCTTCTTGTTTCTCCCCCTCCAAAAGTTTCCCAAGCTCTGTTTCTCTCTCCAACTGATGAAAAGTGTATATCTGCAATCTTTATCCCACTCTCTCCCTAAAACGCACTGACATCTCTCTCCTTCTCTTCTCATGGTAAGACATCTTTTTGTAAAGTAGCCCACCACACACCATTCTACCTCTGCAACATCTCCTTCTAAATTTGCAACCTCTTCCTCCATAGCTACAACATCTCCTTCTAAACCTGCAACCTCTTGCTCCATTGCTACAGCGTCTCCTTGTAAACATGCAACCTCTTTCTCCATAACTACAACATCTCCTTCTAGATCTGCAACCTCTTTCTCCATAGCTCCAACATTTCCTTCCAGATTTGTAACCTCTTTCTCCATATCTCCAACATCTTCTCTTCTAGATCTGCAACCTCTTTCTCCATAGCTCCAACATCTCATTCTAGATATGCAACTTCTATCTCCATAGCTCCAACTTCTAGGTTCCCAGTCCACTTTCACTCCCTTCCCAAGCTTTCATCTCTCTTTCGAGTTTCATAACCTCTTTCTTGACATGCAACATCAACTTTCCTACTCTGGCTCCCTATCTCTTTTCAAAAACCTTTTCACATTTGCTGCAACATCTCCTTCTTTATTGTGTGTATGTGTGTGTCAAGTAATTTCTAGCAAGAATGTACTTGCTCATAGCTAACTGGCAAAGGATTACAATTCAATAGAGATCTACTATACATGGTGCCAATTTAGCAGAATGCAAGGGGTGTATGTAAGGCTTATGAAGGGTCACAAGTTTTCAATGTTGGCAAAGGATCCTACGGCAAGTGTTAGTTCCTACAAAACATGTGTGGTCAATGTATTTTTTTCATGAATAACTTATTGGAGCTCTTTTTTCTTTGACATTACAAGGATTATTTATTAATTGTCTCTTGTTTTAGCAGATTCTCCTATATTCAACAACATTGAAATCTGGTACTAGTGTCTCCAAAAAAATTATTTGAAAGCTGCTAGTCAATGGTTGGGAAACTTGACTCCAATGCATTTCAGCAATGTAGGCCACAATCTGGGTTGGTCCAAATTCAACAATGTTCAAATACTTTCTCTTGGAAGAGGTGAAGTGTTGAATGTTTATATTGCAATCAAATTCAGCTATGGTTTTAAAAAACGCTCATTGTGTTTAGCTTCTGATATTGTAGATCTATGTGTTCAGGTTTTATCTGCAGAAGGTGTATCACAAAAGTTAATCACGTGGAATTTCATGCCTGTAATATTTGAATAGGCAAGCCCTAGGGAAATATAATCAGTCACTTTGTGGCTCAATTGCAGACCAAGAACCAACCAAGCCAAGATGGACATTCCAGTGTGGAACCAAATCTCAACAACCAAGAATCGGTTGAAAGTTTCTGTTAAACTTACAACTGCAAAGAAAGGTGTTGCAAATGGAAGGCAAGACGAAGGTGCCAAACGTCGGAGCAATAGAGTGGTAGTGAGAGAGAGAGCCTAACTTTTTTCTCATGTACGGAACACTTAAGTATACAACTCATATGCTAAGCCAGTGGGCTCATGTAATCGATTAATGCAATACAACCTTTACCATCTTATTGTGTCATCTCTTTACTTGAAGTGAACTTTGTCATTGTTTTGAAGTTACTTTATGTTATCATTCAGGTTAATTGTGTGCACTTGTCTTGAAATACTATTGTTTCCCTCATTTTCTGGCCCCACAAAAAGTTGTGTCAATAACTTACCAAGTTAGCCAAGAATGTTTGTAGTTGACACATCCTTGTACATAATTGGATATCAATAGTGGTTAGTGAAAGGATGGTCACAAGGCACCATATAACAAAGGAAAGCTCATTATTTGTATTTCTAAATGAAAGATATTTAAATTTGAAATGTGAACATGAAACATATAGTTACTAATAATACAATTAGCCTTTATAGAAATTAGGAAGAGAATGGATATCGGAGGGCCTCTTATTTGGATGTTTAAGTAAGTACTTAAAACTCAATGAATTTTTGACCAAATGCTAGAATGGTCGGGTAAGTGGTGGACTTTAGGACATATGCACTAAAGTTCCTTGGATCAAGTTAGTGGCTTACACCACTCAGGTCATTATAGATTTTGATAATATGACCATAACTTCTATATACAATATGAAAATTTATTCATGGAAGTATACTTTTAATACGTTAAAAACATGATAAGACTTTTATTTGATTTCAAAGGACCCAAAAAATGAATGGAAAAAAAAACAAAGTATATGCAATAAGTTGCAATTTATTACTGAGCCTAAATGAGTATTGGATTCCATCAATCTTTATTGAGGTGTCGTAGAAGCTTCACAACTATACAACATACCTAAAATGGAATTTTCGAAAACGTTTGAGCCAACTTCAGAAATATCTAACCAAGATTAATGATAGTAAAAATTCTTGTGATTTGACAAATTATTCTATTAAAGATGGACATGGAAATGCGTTAAGTATGGAGCTTGATTTACTTTTTGTAATTCTTATTTTAGAAAAACACATTTTTAAGACCCTATAATAAGCAAATTCCATTGTACATGAGAAAAATCACTCGCCGAAAAACTAAATCACTTGCCGAAAAACCAAAAATCAATCCCGAGTCTCGAGCTCTGCTTGAGATTGGGGTTCTCTAAAATATTCTCTTTTGTCAAAATATATTGGCCGGATTGTGGTCAAAAATTTGGAGTTTTCCATGCGAGGCCATGTTTCGGGGGTAGATTATGGCCAGATCAGGCATCTTTGCACCAAAGAACCGCATCGGGGGTGTTTCGATACTTGAGGGGTCTGGACCAAGCTTCGTGTACGACAACACGCAAAAGCCATGTTTGACATGCAGATTATGGCCAGATCAAGCATCTTTTGCACCAAAGAACCGTGCCGGAGGGTGTTTCAGTACTCGAGGGGTCCGAACCAAGCTTCATGCACTACGACGTGGAGAAGCCCTGGTTGACCAGGGCTTCTCCACGGACCCCTCCAATACCAAAACACCCCCCGACGCGGTTTCAACTAGGGCTTCTCAACGCTATGGTGCACGAAGCTTGGTCCGGACCCCTCGAGTATCGAAACACCCCCCGATGCGGTTCTTTGGTCCGAAAGATGCCTAATATGGGGCATAATCTGCCTCCGAAACATGGCCTCGCATGGAAAAGTCCATTTTTTTGGCTCCAAAAATGAGGCATGTAACTTGATCATGGTGCAAAAAAAACCCCATAATTTGATGGACTTAACAAGTCCCGAATGCAACACATTCTTTTGAATCTTCTTCCAAGTGAACCCATTTTCTGTGATAAGTAGACTTCTTACAAAGAGGGTACGCAAGACCAGACCCTTATTAGTGACCATGCCAAATAAATTTTAAAAGAGGAAGAAGAATATAGCTCAAACAATAGAGGAACGGATATTCCTTGCTACAGTCAAAAGTCTGGCTGCCCTGCATAATATTTGAAATAGCACACTGCAAACCATAAAACAGACTAATCGACATACCTGGCAGATCTCGTAGCAAAGAATCGAAGCCCTAAGCGAACAGAGAGAGAGCAAGAGCGAGACAGGGCAACAACACATGTGCCTTTAGATGCATTCTGGGTTGAAACTACTTCTTTGACTCTCGAGCATCTTCAGCTTCGCAACATCCGCGAATGTTCTTTTTTTTCCTCCGTCGCCAGCTTCCCGAGGATGCTACCACACTCTTGTCCCTATTTTGGTGAACTAATGCACCTTGGTTTTTTTTCTCGCACAATTTTATTGTTCCCTCAGATTCTTGGCATGCAGTGATAGTTGATTTTACCTTCAATCATAGCAGGACACTTTACTTTCCACGGTTTTCTTCTGTTGTTATATCAGACGCATTGTAGTCATCCACAAGACTATATAACGGTTGTCCATCTATAAAATTCATATGATTTAAGAGTCAATATTTGAAGGGCTTCCAACAGATGAATCCTTCATTGTGTAGGGTTCTTTTCCTTGAGAATTTTCTTGCTGAGCAACTTGCGTGTCAGTGATGGGAAGCGCGGTGGGAAGCACTCTTAGAGACAAATCATTTTTCCGAACCATACACAGAAAGAGGAAAGTTTAGAAGAATGACTTGCATTTTTCTTCTTTTTACACTATTTCTCTTAAATTTCAAGCGGAATGATTCCTTTTCCTCCCGCTCCTAAGGGGCTTATTGAATTTTCAAGGGGCATGATTGTAAGCTGAGACACACTTTCCCCATGTGGGAAGGGTTATAGTTTTCAACCTTGCCGATCTGTGCCTATTTTATTTTATTCTTGGCTTTGAGATTTGTGTGTGAGTGCTGCTATGTGATCTCTTGGTATTTCAGTGTTTGTTGTATCCATTCAAAGATGACCATCGAAAGTCGTTCCTACAACATTTTCTCACAAGAAATTCTCTTTGAGAGAGTAGTGGTGGAAATCAAACTTTGGATCAAAGTAATAATAGTAATGTTAATCGCGTTAGAGCTTGCCAAAAACAATTTTTTTAACTGAAGAAATTAAGGGCACACCTAAAGCTCTTTTTTTTTAAGGTCAAAATTCAAAGATTTTCACGTATTCACACTAAAAATTCTAAATTTTGCCGATTTACTTGAAGGAAAGCTTAGAATCTAGCCGATGTTTTGCTATTTTAGCCAGTTTAAATAATACTGGTGAAATTTTACCACTTTGAGCATGAATACCGACAGAGGCTTCAAATTTTAACCCCATCACTTACTAACTCAAATCCTAATCCATGACCTTATTTTCCATAGGAGGATATCTACAAGCAAGTGGCATTGTATTATGAGTTTTGAATGCTTCTTAGTAGCTATGCCAAATGTATTAAATACTATCCTAAAGACTACTGTAGCACTCATGTAGTAGTACGTGATATCTCCCATGGAGATGGGAGATGGAATCCAAGGCCTACATTAATCTAGGGACTTGACATTAAGCGAGCTTTTTTTTTGCAAATGTATACTTGGGTTACTTACCTTTGTACAAAAATTTACTTCTCCACGATGCACTCCATTCATACACAGACTTTGCTTTTATAAATTCTTTATCATTTTAATTACTAAGTGTATTTTTAAGGTGTATATATATATATATATAATGCATGAATATTTGGATATACATATCTAGCAAGAGTATTTCAAATTTCTATAACACAATCCCCCGCTCTATTCTCGTTCGATAAATGCTCCATTAATAACTTTGCTTTCTTATGAATTGCTCTCTTTATTTGTGACTCAAGTTCATCTATGCTATTAAGTTGAACTACAAAGTTTTTCTTCTTGCTAAGTTGTCTCACATTTCAGTTTCAGCAAGGTTATGTATAACTTTTTATTTATGTTCAAGTTCAATTTTAACTTTCCGATTGTCGAGTCAAGGTGCCAACACTGCACATTTTAAACGTGTACTCAAACACTCCTATTAAATTGAATTCTAGATCGACAGGAAATTCTTTTCTTTCATGAAAAATTACTAACACAAATTACCATTTGTAGTACTTGTACCTCTCCCCGTATACCACCAATGGTATATATACTTTCCAATACGGGATACCCTCTTGGAAATTTTATTGAGATGCTTTGTCAATATGCTATGCCGCTACTCTGATGACATGAGCTAAGGTGCTTTGGGATCCTGAACAATAATTTGTAAGTACTTTGATATTATGCATAGTGGTGTCAAACACATAGTAAATATTTTTTTTGCTTTATATCTTGTCTAGTCCATTGGTCACATGCACACAGACTCGTCGATTTCAGCAGTGTGTCAATACTCATCTGGTGCAGATTCACCGATCTAGGCAGCACAACAACAAACTACAGATTATTTTTAAAAAAATTATACCAAATCCAGATTCACCGATTTAGGAAGCATTAGTGCAAATTTTCCAGTTTAGGCAACACGTCTTATTGGTGTAGATCCGCCAATTTAGGCAACACCAATCACAAAATCATGTTGCAGTGGTTGGTCACCACTGTAACTGGTATGATTTTGTTACATGGGTATACAAAAGGAAGGATATTTAGATTTGGATTTGGATTCGAAATGGGTATATGTTGCCAGATATTTGGACTTGGTATATGACATTTTCCTGTCGCGACAGTATTTATGGAATTGGACTTGAGATTGATAAGAATTGCTTATTGAATGATGAGTATGACCAATAATATCCTGATACACAAGGGTATGACATATACTTCTTATTCTAGTGGTATGGGACACTAGATTAGGTACTATGTGGATGACGACAGACATAAGTATAGGTGGGGTATTGAAGCATCATTGCCAAGCATTTAGATGCATTCTAGGTTAAAAATGACTAGGTCAAAAACTCACTACTGTTAATAATCGCGATTTTTGCACTTGACCTAAAGTGAGATTTGAGACCATAAGCATGTGTGCTTAGGTCTTATAAACATGTCAAGTTTTGTGACGTTTGAATGTCATTTGATGTTGTAAGTGATTTCAGTCATTTGAGTGTAGCTTGAGTTAGATGCGAGTTGTTTGTTGTTTTCCAATAGATTGACAACCTCTTGTAGCCTCTATGCACTAGTGCAGTCAATTTCGTCCCATGGATTGACAATTATATTCGTGGTTCTTGCTATGTCTGCAACCAATAAGATAGGAGTGAAGTTAGACACCCGTCCCACATTTGGCGCCGCTGTCGGGGACGAATAGAACTAAACTAGGGAAAACATGAGTGTCTTGTGTGGTTATCCAATAACTTTCTCTAGGTTTACCTAGAGTTAAACTTTTTATTTAAAACCGTATAGCTTAAGAGTGTCGTCTTTTGTTGTGTAGAGGTAGCTTGGAACACTACAAGAGGCTATTCATATTAGCGACGCTCACACACCGACGCTCAAAAAAAAAAATCCCGGCGTCGCTATGAGCGTCGCTAATTTACAAAGAAAGTAGCGACGCTCATAGCGACGCCGACTGGGCTAAAAAAATAACAGAGAGCGCCCAAAAACTCAGATCTGAGATCTGAGTTTTTCGGCGCCTCAAGCAAGGAGCAGGTAACGCTCTCCCTCTCTCTCTCTCTCTCTCTCTCTCTCTCTCTCTCTCTCTCTCTCTCTCTTTCTTCTCCACAAACACACACACAGACACACGAGGAGAGGAAGGAGAGCCAGGTATGCTCCTTCCCTCTCCTCACTCTCATGTTCCCTTCCCCTCTTTCTCTCTCCCTCTCTCTCTCTCTCTCTCTCTCACACACACATAGTGTTTTTGAGAGAGAGAGAGAGAGTACAAACATAAACAAAAACGCACACACACATACATAAACAAAGAATGCACACACACATTGAGAGAGGAAAAGAGAGAGAGAGCATGCATAAACAAAAAACGCACACATTGAGAGAGGAAAAGAGAGAGAGAACATGCATAAACAAAAAACGCACACATTGAGAGAGGAAAAGAGAGAGAAAACATGCATAAAAAAAAAACGCACACACATTGAGAGAGAAAGAGAGAGAAACTAATTTAACGTCGTAGGAAACTAATTAAAATTAAAAGACCTAAAGATCTAGCCGACGAGGAGTTGAACTCAAGACCTATTATTCAAGAGGAAAATGGCATAAGCAATCTATCATACTTGGCATGGGTGATAGAAAGGTAATACCATTTATCTCTTTTTATTGGCACACACATCCACACACGCGCACACACACAAGAAGAAGAGAGTTATAACGTCGTAGGAAACTATCCTAAAAGACGTTAAAGATTAGGTTAGATGTAGACTTACGTTAAATTAGATTTAGGTTTATTTAAGTTAAATTAGATTTAGGTTTATTTAAGTTAAATTAGATTAGATTTAGGTTTATTTTTAATTAGATTTACGTTTATTTACGCTAGATTTAGATTTACGTTATATTAGATTAGATTTAGGTCTCCATAGACTGCGATGCCTTCATGAAGCGGGTGAAGAAAGCCCTCAATGGAATATAGGGTATTGCTGCCTTCACTCATGGTGGGCTCCGTCGATCCAAAAGTACTGGTGAAATGTCTTCAGAAGATAGGGAAGAAGGTGGATCTTCAGGGTGGCAAGAGTCACTACATCCCCGACACAATGACCATCTAGACAACCTCTAGTCATTCAACAGCAACTTCAAAGTTAGTAACAAGAGCAAGAACGGTCTAAAGGGCCAATTGCTGTCGTCAGATGTGGATGGAGATGAGGCAGCGTCACCGTCGGAAGTTAACTCTCACATCTTTAGTGATGAGAATGCCAACTCTTGCCGAGTTATGTGAAAAATTATGTGTTAAATCAGTTTTAAGGTTCTTATAATCCCTGTTAGTTTAGTTCTTTGTTTTTAATATAACATAATTTACATTAGATTTAGATTTATGTTATATTAGATTAGACTGAGGTTTATTTAGGTTTATTTAGGTTTACCCACACACACACACACACACACACACACAAGAAGAAGAGAGTTTTAACGTCGTAGGAAACTATCCCAAAAGACGTTAAAGATTAGGTTAGATGTAGACTTACGTTAAATTAGATTTAGGTTTATTTTTAGTTAGATTTACGTTTATTTAAATTTACGCTTATTTACGTTAGATCGAGTCCATGCAAGAATTACTTACGGTTTAGGGTTTACAGTTAGACGAACAGTGAAAAGATCTACTGTGAAAAGATGTTAAGATGCTGTGAAGTGCTACAGCTAGAGAAGAGGCAAAGGGGTTTTGTCCACTACATGCAGTATCATGTAGACGTGGGTGTGTAGATTTCTTGTACGCACAAATATAGGTATTGACCAATAAAGACGAGATTATAACCCGGTGGTTCTGATCTCCGTGCACCTCTAGACCGAGGTGTGCGGGGATTGGACATGACTAGAGAATGTGAGGTAGAGAGAGAGAGAGAGAGAGAGAGAGAGAGAGAGAGAGAGATAAGACAAAGAATGCCGATAGAATATTAAATTTGTTGTCCAAGTTATAAGATTTTTATCCTCATTTTGAGTAGTGACGAGGATGTGGGACCGTCCAACCGAAACACCTATCTCTCAACGAGGGTCTTATGTCCTTGTAATCAATGCAAGCATGTTGTGCGACGGACAAGACGTGTTTCTTTGCAGCACGTTCGCGAATTTGGCGAGTTCGATCCATCTATTATAGATCGAGTTGTTGCCAATTATAACTCGTCGGACTCTGACACTGGCCAACAAGCCGCAATCTTGCAACCCAATAGACGTGTTCGCAGGCGCTTTGGTCAAGCAGCATATGTGAGGCCACAAGATGTAGCCTCTGACAGCTCGGGGGATGATCATGCAGAGCACATTCCCAACGAGGCAATGTTTGAGCCCGAGATTGATGAAATGATCGAGACGATCATGGATTCAGAAAGGCTTATCTATGATGATATGAAAAGTGAAGCCGATACGCCATTGTATAATGGAGCACGTATGTCTAGATTGAAAGCACTCCTGATTCTTCTCAACATGCAGGCAAAGTTTGGATGGAGTGACACTAGCGTCACAGCGCTTTTCAGGTGATCTATTACAATTAGTTTACTTTAATAAAACTCTAAATGTATAATGATCTGATAGATTTTTACACGACTGTATCGTATTTTTATGTTGTGTAGATTGCCTAAAGAGCACATACTACTAGCTGACAATGTGATGCCAGATTCCCGAGATGAAGCAAGAAAGATTTTGCGAAACTTGGGGATGGATTATAATTCTATCCACGCTTGTCCTAATGACTGCATTCTTTTCAGAGGGGAATACATAGACATAGAGAAGTGTCCGAAATGTGATTCCGAAAGATATCGAGTAGATATCCACAGGAAAAAAATTCCACAAAAGGTTTTGTGACATTTTCCTCTGCTTCCTCGCATCAAGCATTTCTTCGAATGTAAGTCCATGGCCGCCCTAGCATCATGGCATGAGGAGAATAAATCTTCGGATGGTGTGCTACGAATTCCTGCAGATTGCGCAGCCTGGAAACATATAGATGGAACATGGTCGGATTTTGCCAGGGAAGCTCGAAATTTGCGCTTAGGCCTGGCTATGGATGGCGTAAATCCATTTGGTCAAAGATCAACATCTTATAGTGTATGGCCCGTTGTCATCGTCAACTACAACATTCCCCCGTGGTTGACTACGAAGAAGGGGCACCTATGGCTAAGCTTGATATTGCCAGGGCGATATAAAGTGGGGAATATGGATGTGTATCTTCGTCCACTATTGGAAGAGCTACAACAATTGTGGATTGGCATAGAGGTGGTGGATATGAGCCGACACATAGGACGACGGAATGCTTTGATCAGAGGCATTCTAATGTGGACCATGCATGACTATCCCGGGCTAACAGAATGCTCAGGTGATCTATTGACACTCCTCACTCAGACACTGTAAATCTTGTTTTTTCCCATAGTTGATCTATTATCATGTGTATACATGCAGGGCTTCAAACAAGCGGATACACAGCATGTGTCACATGTGGACCTAGACTGAATGCACGTAGGGCGCCCTCACTGAAGAAGCAAATCTACGAAGTTCATCAAGCGTATCTTCCAGAGAATCATGTGTTACGCGACGGCTTTTTGGGAAGAGAGCCACCAAGGATGTCTGCACAAGCATGGTTAGAGCAAAAGGAGATGTGTGATGACGGATTGCCTCCAGGGATGAAGAGACTATCTCTATGGTACGAGTTACCATACTGGCCCCGACTCATGATCAATCACTTGCTCGATCCAATGCACATATTCAAGAATGTGGACTATCTACTATGGGACCATCTGACCGGTAAGAAAGATACTTTGGGAGCCAGAGTTGACCTTAGAAATGTGGATCGTATGGAGAAATATTGGCCGCAAACAGCGTCTGATGGATCGATAAAACTCCCTAAAGCACCATGGATTTTCACAGGATCCCAAGAACACAAAGTAAAAGAGACCATTCGATCTTTGCGGACCCCCACTGGCGTAATGCACTCGCTCCGAACGTGTTTTACTAAAGAAGGAAAGCCTACCGGTTTGAAGTCACACGATTGGCATAAAATGTGTCAGGTACGTTCATAGTGGACTTTAATATCATTGCATAAAATGTGGACTTTAATATCATTGCTGCACATACTTTACAGTTTATTTTACCGGTTGCCATTGAGGGATGTTTGTCTTTCGACATCCGTAACACAATCTACAAACTTGCAAAGCTGGTGCAATGGATCTCACAAAAGGAGATCAACGTAGACTCCATACCATTCGCCAAACTAAATGCTGCGGAGCTTGTGTGCATGTTTGAGAAACATTTTCCTACTACCATGCTAACCATTCAGGTGCGTCTTCTTGTTCACATAGTTGATGAGGTGGAAATAGCTGGCACAGTTCATTCCAGATGGATGTTCTTCTTAGAACGTTTCATGAAAACGCTTAAGGGATATGTGCGTCAAAAGGCACGTCCGGAGGGTAGCATGGCAGAAGGTTGGTTGGTATCAGAGTCCCTAGTGTACATTGGAGAGTGGCTAGACGGATTTGATAAAGTCCGGGACACGCTATGGCGAACCATAGATGATGAGCGCATATCTGGGATTTTCATGTGCAATCTCGGTGTTGAGAAGAAGATGACGGAAGATCTAGAGGCTAAAATCAACCGATTTTGCATGCTTCACAATCCAGTGATGCAAAAGTGGATTTCACAATATGAGGATGCAAAGCAAGAGCGACAAAGGGCACGAATCGAGTGGAGACGGGGAAGACGACCACCGATGCACTATCCAACGGTTCTGGAGAGCCTACCAACCTTCATGAGCTTAAGATGGTTGCACAACCAATTGAAAAGCACACAACAATGCGGTGACGAAGTGACTGAGGAAGAGTGGGAGTACTCTCGGGGGTTGCGCGACCAAGGTAAGTTTGCAATGTACGACTAGCTAGTGACTTTATTTCTAAACGTTTGAACGGCCACTCATAATCTTTGTTCGTTGTAGTATAAGTCATACACAGCAGCATGGTGTAAAGGTCGACATTTTAGGGTGGAACGAATCGACAAAAAGCGTTTTACTCAAGATTGTGGAATCATGGCAAAATTTGAACAGTCTAGTCGACGACGTTCCTCTGATGCAGATCCTGTGGTGGCGGAACTCACTTACTTCGGCACGCTGCAAGAGATTTTGAGGATCGATTACAGAGGATTTTTTGTCGACTTGTTCGACGTGCAATGGTTCAAGATAATCATGGAGGGTAGCAACACTACTGTGCGTAGAGGAGAGTCTGGTTTTCTTGAGGTGGATTCTACTAAGAAATGGACTGACCTAAGAGACACTTTCGTACTACCCGAGCATTATGAACAAGTAAGTATGTAAATAGTTAACATCCCCCTTTTACAAGTTATCTGCTTGAAAGCTCTCATGTAAGTTATGTGGCTCTGGCAGGTAATATTTCATCCTACAAAGTCTACATCAAACTGGTGGTACGTCATAGAGGTAGCCCCTCGTAGTGCAAGGATGTATGAAGGCTACCATGTGCTAATCACAACGGCATCAATCGAGGAGATCAGAGAAGATGCTCAATCCGAAGCCGCTGCGGTGGTGCCAGACGAGCATCAAGATGCTACTACTCTATATGGGGTGCATGCAGAGGAGCTACAAAATGAAACAGAGGATATGTGTTTAAACGGAGAGCTCTATATAGATATAGGAAGTTATGTTGAGTTATGCGAGGATCAGAGAGAGATCTCTTAAAGCCACAAATATTGTATTTGAACAATTTTGCTCCGTGTTGTAAAAGCTCTGGCTCTCTAAGTACCTTCCATGGTGTATAACGCTCTTTTCTACCCGCGCTCATATCTTTTGATTGAAAATTCTGAGTTTTTGACTTGCCTCTTCTATCACTCAATTCATTGCGTCATTGTATTTATATGCGTCATTACGTCATTGTATTTAATGGTCTTTGCGTCATTGTCTACGCTATTCATTCAATATTAAGTTTAAATATTCGTGTGTTCAATGCAGGTATGGATGATGAGGAGTTTCTTTCTTCTTTGTCACCGCAGCAGAGACAGTGGTACGTGGAGCGTCATCGCTCTAGCGCATCATCGCGCATTCCTACTCCATCCGCATCTCCCTCTATTTCGGAGCATTCGGCGCGCTCCGAAGCTTCGGCGTCGACGAGACGAGCTTCACACTCGTCTAGACACCGGCGCTCTAGTGGTGGCGGTGGTGGTGGCGGTTGTTGTGGGGATTCCGCCACCGATGCCTCCACACCGCCTCGTGTTCGACAAGGCTTTTTACGCTCCCCTTCTTTGCCGGCCCCCACACCAGCCACAGCATCGCCATCTACGCCAGGTTTTGCACGGCTGACTGTTCCTAGTAGCTACACACCTCTACCTACTCCGCCAGGAGCCACCCCACTCGACACTCCTCGCTTCGGGGCCCAGACGCCGGTGGAAACACCTGACGTCCGTACCCCCATCGACACGCAGCTAGAGACCCCTGCTGGGACACCGAGGTTTACGCGTCACCGGCCAGAGGGCTTGCCTTACTCCGTCGACTTCAACGGCGGCATCATCATGGATGATGACGGCAAGAAGGTGATCTCGCGTATGCGTGGTCTTTGCTCTCAGCTGTTTAGACACTACATACTAAACAAATGGAGTGAAGTACCAAGTGATTTAAAAAACAGAGTCATCAGCATACTTCATGATGAGTTTCCCGTTCCAACACAGGATCAGCGCTTCAATGAAGACCTGATGAAGATTCGAATGCGCAAATACTGCAAACACAAGCGTTCCGAAGTGCAAAAAGCAATCAAGCATGGGTGGAACAGGCCAGATTGGCTGGCCAAAGAAGATTGGAAGAATGCGAAGGAAGCAGCGCGCGAGAATCCCGACAAGTGGAAGCAACAAAAGGATGCAGCCAGCGCGCGAGTAGAGGCAGGGAGCTCGCACCACTTGGGGAGCGGTGGATGGGCATCATTTGAGGCCGATTTTGTAAGTGTTTTCGCATTGCTCTTTATGTTCGATAGTTTAGGGTTTATGAGTTTTTTAATTCTAACATAATGAATTCTTTGTATGTTTTGACAGTGGTCGATGACAGGATGTGATCCCACACCGTACGAGCGCGAGTACGCAAGCAGGAAGGGCTTAAACGCCCTGATGGACATTCTCAGTTCTCGCGGCGGCATGGTTAGTATTAGGGTTTACTCTTTTCTATTTTTTGTATTGTTTTATAAATGTCGTTATATGTTTGTACTTACTGAAAGCTGTCTTATTGTCTTTTTTTGCAAAATCCGACAGATACGCCGCTTGGACGCGATGAGACGTCTGACTAAACGACGTCAGTTTAGCCGTAGCTAGATAGCATTTGTTTAGGGTTTCTCATAGCTTATGTATCATGAGACGGATTTTATACGTCTTTTTGAACCATGTATATTATTACATTTGTCACCACAGTTCATTTTGCCAATCAATTCTTTATGCCTATGATGTTGTACAATTGTCATTATTACATTTGTCAATCAATTCATTTTGCCTATGATGTGTACAATTGTCAATTTTACGCTTGTCAATTTTGCAAACAATGCGTCTTGTGGGTGACTATTTTGGGTCTATTATCTACCCTTGCACTTTTTTTAAAAAGTGAATCAAGTACAATATGGTTGATGGGTGGCAGGGCATTCAATGCCCTGTCACCAAAAAAAAATTATCTCGGGCGTCGCTATTTAGCGTCGCTATAGACTTCTATGTAAACGTCGCTATAACCGTCGCTATGACCTTCGCTATCAGCGTCTCTATATAGCGACGCTCATAGCGATGCATATAGCAACGCTCTCGTAGCGACGCTATTAGCGACGGTTTTAGCGACGCCGGGGATTATAAAAACCCAGTGTATTTCCGTCGCTAACAGCGTCACAAGAGCACACAACCTCTTGTAGTGGAAGTAGATTGTACTTGTTAAGTACCTTGTAGGATTGTAGGATTAGATTAGGATTTTGAGAATGATTGATGGACAAAACAAGTCTTAAGCTCAAAGCTCCAAAACCATTAAAATAAAAGAAAACGAGTGTTTGTGGACACTTTCCACAACCCAGTGTAGTAGAACCTAGGAGTAGGGTAAGTAGAATCCGAAGTGAGATCTCAAATCATTGCCCACTCCAAAGGAATCATCTGTGAGTTGTTTATGTGAAGTTACAGAATTTCAGGTCTACAACTTGAAACAACACCAAAAGACTGTCAACCAATGAATCTGGCTAGAGACTATGCTCATAAAGTTGTATGAACTAGTGGGTAAGCTTAAGGATGCATTTGAGATAAATTTTCAAGAGTTTGCAAAAACTCAGATTATTTACTTTTTCTTGACATTTTAGGCTAAATTAAGTTTTGACTTGACTCAGAGGCTTAAAATAGATCATAATAAGACTGTCCACTAAAAAAGTTTAAAAAAGTGTTCATTTTGGGCCAAAAGTAAATAATCGTGATTATTTACTTTTAGCTCAAACCTTACCAGGGTTGATACGAGAGACTCTATGCATGATTACAAAGATCTTTTGTGAAGGCTCATAGAGTTTGGGTCACAAAACAGACAAAAAACTTGATAAGAACTGAAATCTATATTGATTGTTGAGAAATTGTGTTTGACTTGATAAATCTTGTTGAAATTTGGTGAAACTTGACTCAGAAGCTTAAAACATGTCACAAAAATATTGAGTATTGAAAATGTTCATTTTAGGTTAAAAGTAAATAATCATGATTATTTACTTTTAGCTAAAAAAATAATCAAGGTTGATACTAGAGACTCCATGCATGATTACAAACATCTTTTGTGAAGGCTCGTAGAATTTGGATCACCAAACTGACCAAAACCTTGATAAAAAGTAAAATCTGTAGTGATTGTCTAGAAATTGAGTTTGACTTGATAAATCTTGCTCAAATTTAGTGAAACTTGACTCAGAGGCTTAGATTGAAGTGTTAAACATCTGTACATGCTCAAATGACCAAAAATATGTAAAAATTTATCAGAAGTAAATAATCGCGATTATTTACTTTTGCCCTATGTCTTAACTTTTTTGACCAACTAAGCATACCACCAGTTTTATCATGTTATATTGAGCTCTCATATCAAATTTGGTAAGATTTGGATCTCTTAAGTAAAAATTGTGGCTAGATTTGTAAAGTCAGTCTGCGGACAGAAAACTATTGATAAATTCAAAAGTAATTACCCAAACTTGGTGAAACTTGGCTAGGGAGCTTAACTTGAGTTTCTTAAACAATGGGTATCAACATTTTGACAAAAAGTTGCAAAAAACATTTAGTAGTAAATAATCGTGATTATTTACTTCTGCTACAAAATTGGACAATTTTGCATATTTGAGTATACCCCAAGGTCAAGTATATCAAGTAGACTCCACAAATCAATTTTGGTGAAATATGGATCACAAAATTGAGACTTAAGCTAGATTCTTGGCATGAGAGTCTACGGACAGTAAACAATCAATAACTTGGACAAATCTTGTTCAAACTCAACCAAACTAGTCAAGAGACCACAACAAGGTGATTATATGGCAAAACAAGCCTAAAAAGTAAAAAAATAAAGAAAAGTAAATAATCACGGTTATCTACTTTTGAGCCCAGAAACAAGATTTTGAACTTTTGAGCTTGTATAGTGTTAGAACAACATAATACAAGGCCACTGGTCAAGTTTGGATTCAATCCAATCCAGATTAATACATGATAACTCAGTTTCAGGTTGCAGATTAGTCCTTTAGCTCCTTGTAAGGATAGAATTTGGCATTCTCATTTGTTGACTCACTTAGCTCAAATTTAAGAACCAGATTGCAGATAAAGAATTGGGAGCTTGATAGAAGTTGAATTCAAGTCAAGTGGAAAACGGATAACAATCTAATCCGCCGGTTAGGTTATTCGAGGCCTAGATTTTCATCATTTCAAAGGTTGCAACCAATTTTGAAACTTTCAAGCTAGAGTAAATCAACTCTTGTGAGTCTAAAGAGTAGTCAAATACAAAAGTTCTTTGACAAAAGCAGTCTTATCAAACTCGAGCAGGAAATTTTTTGCTAATCAATACCAAAATCTGCTAGGGGACAGTTTTTACAGAACCAGTTGACATGGACTCATCTCAAACTGAGAGTTCAAGTACAACAGAGAAAGCTAGTAGCAGTGACAACACAGGTACAAGTGCAACAGAGCAGATTTTACAGCTATATGGCTACAATGGAGATAAAGTCTTATATGGAGATTTCGAAGGCCATAGATACTTAATGAGCAAAAAAAGCAGCACAGGAGCCAAGATCCTATTGATCCGAGTAAAGCCAAAATCAGAGAACTCCCACATGTTCAGAGACTTCAGTGGAGCTAGGTATTGCAAGCTCGAAGATGAGGTGCAGATAGAAGTTCAAAAAATTAACCCAAGTATTTATCCAAAAATCTACACAAGCCCACAAAACATACAATTGGTGCATATGCAATTAGGGTCATTGTACATGGATTATAGTGGTCAGATCTATAGTCAAGAACCAGAAATGAAAGATCCAATAGATCAACCAATAGAAGCAAATCTAATTGGAAAAGCAAGCCAAAGACGATACAAAGGTCAAGATGAAGCAATCTACAACTTGATGCTCAGTGTTTTACAAGAAAATGCCAACAACTTGGCAATCATAGAAACAGAAGCTCCTCAATAAGAGTTTGACATTGGACAAAGCCAAATGAAATATTACTAGCCATGGCATATTTCTGAGACTTTGGACGAAAAGGTGGATATTTTTCTGAAGATTGTCCAAGAAATCCCGAAAACAAGGACACATCAATTGCCAAGCAAGATGAAGAGAAAATTGGAAATGCAAATCTCAATGTAAGTGCATTTAACTCGTAACTTTTAATGCAATCGGATGATTTTGCATTACCATTAGAAGCACCAGTAAAAACACTGCAAGTTCAGAATCACCATAGAGATGGGCAGACACTTGAAAAACTGAAAATTGAGTCTTTGAACAACAAATTCCTGCATGAATTTGGTCAAGATGTCTATGTATCACCGAAGGTTGAAAAGATTGTTAAGTTTGCAAATGATTCTGCATCCAGTGCCACAAGTGTGCAATCATTCATGAGTCTATGGGACACATCAAACAGAATGATGTTAGCATTATATGGTACCCATAATTCATATGCACACTATGTAGACCAAAAAGAGAAATTGTACAAAAAGGATCAACCAATGTTTAAACGGCCCACATACCAGCTCATAGAAGTGCGTTCAGTGATAGATCAGAAAGGATGGTTCATTTCAGAGGAAAGAATCTATTATAGCCCATCCTCTCTAGAGTTGAAGGATATTACTTGAGTGAACCTAGAAATCTATTCAGAGCCAAATTCTCCTCCATCAGAAATCAAGCTTTGATGTTGTAACCCAACGAGCATATACTTTGATCAAAACAGTCGTAGATATAGATGAGAGTCTAGCATCTATGATTCCTTGGGTAGTGAAACCACAAAAGCTCATATCATAGGAGACCCATGGGATAGACAATATCAGGGCAAAGATAATGCTATCTACAGCTTAGCTTGGGGAATAATTTGTCATGTTTCAAGGAGATACATAGCAAACTATGCAGAAAGTTTCGAGATGCAAAACATCAAGAGTGCTACCCAAAGTGTACCTTCACAGTCCCAAAAGGTGAGACTAAATCATAGCCAAACAATTTTGAGCTATTACAATAAAGCAGGCTACAGTGATCACCCTAGGAAGGGGGGAGTTGTAGATCCATCAATCTCCGCTTATGTACTAGGACATGCTACACCAATTAGAAGCCCTAGAGCCTTTAACCAGCAGACCCCTTCAAGACAAAAACCATTGAAAGATCATATGGTTGTTGGAAGTTTCCAATTGACCTAAATTCCATTAGCGTCTACAAACAAATGCTTATATGAAGATTATCAGGGACAAAAGTTTCAGTTGATCTCCACAAGTCAGAGTCAAAAGTAGTGTTCAAACAGTTATATGTAACAAAGCTCACATATGCATATCAAGATGCACATGGTAACGAATATCAGCAAGATCATGACCTTGTACAAACCCCTACGGATGCCCGAATGAAGTCAAAGACTATCTGAAGATGATGCAAAGCCTCAAGTTGCCAGAACAGGTGACAAAAAATTCAAAGTCAATGGGAGCTAAAATCTAGAAATCTACACAAAGGTCACCACTAAAATCTCCTCTAAAGAGACAAATTATGCCAGAAAGTACAATGGATCTATTAAGATCAAAGGTTACTCAGATGCAGGTAGATAATTCTCATCAATTGCAAAAAAGTGCAATATCACAATCATACGATTCGACATCAACAAAAGCAAGTGGTGAAAGCAAAGAAAATGTAGATAAAGCTCAACGAAAGGACACTGCCACAACAAAAGCAGTCAATACAGAAAGAAATCCTGAGATAATCAAGTGCAATATTGTTGGTGAAAATGAAAAAAAGCTATCAAGAGAAGTAAAGCTCAACGAAAGGACACTGAAGAAATCCTGAGATAATCAAGTGCAATATTGTTGGTGAAAAGGAACAAAATCTATCAAGAGAAGTAAAGCTAGATTTTTAGCTAGACAAGAACCTCATGTCTTTTCGTACTTGGAAAAAATGTGGTCAACAACAACTAGAAGATGGTCCTGAATTTGTGAGCATATCAGGAGACAAACGAGAAGAATGTTAGGGAATTATCTCCACCACCATTGAAGTAGGTTCACAGATCATCACGGCTCAATTCCATGTGATCACAACAAAGGATATGCCAGACAACGTCATAATGGGAATACCAATGGTCCAAAAGGTCCTAGAGATACAGAGCTCAATGAAGATGCACTTCTCACAAAAAACAAACAATGAAGACCAATATTGGTCACCCGCCACAGCACAAGGTCCTCAAGCACATTTAAAATGGTGACTATTATCAAAGCAGATCTTATTGAAGATGATTCATCTCCATCAATCGGAACTTTAGAAGAGCTTAAAGCAAGTCAGACAATAGCAAGTACAGATCAAACAGAAAAAAAATCAACCATGGAAGCTATTGAGGAAAGAATGCCACCAAAGCCAGAAGTTAATAAGAATGAGGTTGCAAAAAATCAGCAATAAGAAGTCCAAAGATCAATCAAACATTGCCAGCTGAATCGGCTAATGTAAGTCAGATTAGAAAACAAAGTCTCAAGCCACTCTCCATAGAGACACAATTAGATCAAGATGAGATCAAAGCAAAAGATGGACAGAGATCTTCAATAGAACAAACAACAAGGATAGCTATAGTTCTCAGCAGTACAAAAAGAGCAAGTATCATGCAATGCTCTACAAGATAAAGAAGCAAATTGTAATATGGTTGCACACAACATTTAGTGCATTCTAGAGATTACTCCGTGCAAACGTGATAGCAAAACAATGCTAGGTTTGCATACATGTCAAAAAGAAATGGTTGCTATCCTTAGCATCCAAAAGGATGAATAGAAGGTAAAATTTCAGGTGAATCCTTCAAAGGAAGTGCTTGCAGATGTCATCATTGGACATCAGTTGTTAGACCAACACAAGGCCTACAACGAAGATAAAATGTATTACTCTCTTTTCCAAGAGGTAGCAAGCAGTAGTTATAGGTACCATCAATGCTAGATTCAGAGTTGCAGAAGTCACAAGAATCAAAGACAAATCTTGCAGACAAAGGTAAAGCTAAAGTGGACCCTCCATCGATTAGATAAAAAAGGTGTGATAGCGTATGCCTCTATATCAAAGAACCCTCATGGATCAGCTTCTTCAAGCAAGTCAGGCTTTCAAAACTTTAAGTCAATTGCTGACCCAACTAAAACCACAAAGGAGACACCCAGAAAAGCAAAGATATTTTAACCAAAGTACTCAAGAAAGCAAAGCAAAGTCAATGATCCGATTTGGATTAAAGACAAGAAATCAACATAGAAGGATAAACACATGGGATGGATAGCATCACAATGGAGCTTAAAGGAACAGAAGTACTATAGAGGTAACATACAAATATGGGTGCCAAAAAGGCAGGTTAGAGCAATGAAGTAATGTCAAGTCCCTCCCAAGAAAGAAGGCCCACAAGGTATCAACATTGACAATATTCTAGGATACGAGTGAAGCAAGTATACAACAGAACAACGATGAAAGATGCTAAAATCTACCACAACTCTCAAGAGGATACAAAACAAAGATGGATCTCAAAGAATCTTCCTCTTGGACAAGGATTCTACAAAGAATATACAAAGATTTGACTACCATTCAACCACAAGCCAACTGCAGCTACACCAGGCCTGCATGAAGATCTTAGGAGCTCAACAAGACCTAGAGCTCAACAAAGTCAACAAAGGAGATATAGAGGTCATCAAGAGATTTGGATTCCTAAGTCTTCTAATGCTCCTAATCAAAATCCAAATATCAACAGTCAACAGAGGTCTATAACAACATCAAAGACTCCTATCAACAAGCCTAATTGGACAATCAAAAAGATAATGGATTTCTCACAGTCAAAGAAGGACAAGCCAACGAACGCGAATGCAAATTCAAAGATGATGAAACAGGTATGAAAAAAGAAGCCTTCAATGCCAACTTGGTCCCTCACTAATAATATTTTTGAGGATTTCAAGCTTACTTTTACCTGAAGAAATGTTTGTAGTAAGCACAAGAATGTGAAAAGTCAAGTCGTCAAGGTGCCAAAAATGCTCTTTGGTATAGTCAGAGTTGGGTTGTTGAGCCATAAAATGAGCAAAGCATTAGTCCCAAAGCTTCATGTCATATTAAACTCTATGCTAAGAGTCATAGTTATTAAGCTTACGTTCAAGCTGGAAGTGTTGACAATATCTAAGTCATGTCGCTCATGCTGGATGAGCATAAGAGTCGAAGTCTATGAACTTACAATTGGGGGAGTGTCGTAGAGTCCAACACTCATGCACAGTGCACAGTAAGATGAGAGCACTTATCTTCATCAATAAAAACCATTCTTAAAGGGGTGCCAGCTTGCAAGGCCATGTCATATGATTTTATAGCTACACCATCTTTTTGAATTACCCCTCAAAATATTTCTTGCACAACATATTTTTTCCCATGCATTTCATTGTATGCATAAATAGGATGTCCCACCATTGGACATATGCATTAGACACTCTTTTTGCTACCACCCATGCACCTTGAGTGGACATAAACAGGCAAACCAATGTTACATCATGCTACCCTCTCATAGTTTCTACCTTTTTAATTCCATATCTATCAGAAAATAATCCCTTGAGCAGTTTATTAATATTTTCCATGCAAGTAGGTACTCCAATAATGCGCTTATCCCAAAGGACCTTTTTTCCCACTGGGTTTTTTCCCTTTGGTCATCCAGGTATTAGACCCTAATTTAGATCCTCATAATTTTACTTCTCTTGTACATACTTTTCATAAATAAATAGTAGCCTCATCATTATGCTATTACAACGGACAAATGCAACATCATCTCTCACATCTGACATATTTGAACCAATAAAGATGCTGCAACAAATTAAACCTCATCAACAAGTTCGATGACAAATGAAGACGACCAACCCATCAACAACAAATCAAAACGCCTATCCTCGGACACTGTTGAAAACTGTTTATGAATGCACATCAAAGACGAATATGAAGAAGCAGTGAAGATTGGATTTACACACTTTTCACATTTTTCTAAAATGGCCATGTATTGTAATTTCCTGATTTATTTAGCCATTGTGAAAATTGTAACATGTTACGGGCTCAATAAGAGGTCCAAGATGTAAAGCATAGGTCACTTAGTGTAAGCGGGTTGCAGATACAATAATTGTGGAGCCTCAAAGATCTTGGGCACCGGACATTACACATTTTAGACCTTGGCTAAGGTATAAAAATCCAGCTTTGTAAAGTTTATTATTAAGTTTTGGATAATAGAAACACAGCGTGAGCTAACACCACTCACTTCTATCCTTCGCGCACTTCCTACTCCCTTCCATGTTGTCACATTGCAGCACCGTCTATTGCGTTGCAACCGCAGGTAAGAGCTCTACGCATTGACATAAGTATTTTATGGTAATCCGTAGCTTTTGGCGTCGCTGACCCACAACCTAATATCATCATAAGTAGGAATTAAGCTTCAAAATCATAAAATAAATATAGGTGAGGTATTGAGGCATCATTGCCAAGCATTTAAATGCACTCTGGGTCGAAAAAAACTAGGTAAAAAACTCATTGCTGTTAATAATTAGAATTTTTGCACTTGACCTAAAGTGAGGTTTGAGACCATAAGCATGTGTGATTAGGTCTTGACAAAAATGAAGAGTAGTTCATATACACAATTTTTATTAGTGTTTCATAACAAGGAATGTTAAGATGTATATAAAGACAGACAATGGCACTGCTACAAATCTCTACATGCAAGATGGAAACAAAAACCAGCATGGTGAATGAGCAAAGATACGAGAACATTGAAAATAGGAATGAATCTTATTGTTCTTACCAACATATATGCTAAAGAAGCCTAATAATCTTACCCAACGATGTTCCTATACCAAACCTCCAAAATGACATGGATGAATGAGGGGAGATCATTTCAGATCTAGATGAGGAACAAGGACTGAGTAAGGTGTGGATGAAGATACTCAAGAAGCAGCTACTGCTTCAAATATATACCTTCATGTAGAGGTTTGAAGGTGAGGCTCAGTGATTAATCTCACCTTCACCCCTAGATGAGGGAGAAGGACCAAAGAAGGTGATGATAAAGATGCTCTAAAAGCAGTCGTGTTGCAGATCTGTAGCTTTCCATAGAGGTGTGAAGGTGAGACTGAGTGATCAATGGAGAAGGGAGGTGTTCATAAAGATACCTTAGAAGTATCCAATGTTGTAGATATACAGCTTTCTTAGATTTACAGGCTTTTGTAGAGGTGTGAAGGTAAGGATGAGTGATCAATGGAGAAGGGATCGAGGTTTCAAACCTCTGTTACAAGAGGTATTTTGACAAAAAAGTGGGCTTGCAGAAGGAGATGTAGGCTCATAGCTAAAGGGGAGAGAGAGTAGATGTAGCAGCCTTAGAGAGAGTAAAGAGGAGAGAGAGAATGTCAGCACATTTTTTGAAAGACCCCTTTTTAGGGAGCGAGGGGGGACTTAATAGCCTCTAGAGAGAGAAAGAGTGGGTTTTTACCCCAGCTTTATGAAAAAAAGTTCAAATTTTCTTAGTTTATCATTTTATTAATAAAGAAAAGACACCTCCACTTCTAGGCCTATAAGTTTGACCACTCAGTTTTAGAGCTTCCCACACCCACCATTTCAGTCCACATGGCAGTCCCCCATCTGATCATTCCTTAATCTCATTTTTAGTCCCATGGAAATTAAAGAGGCCCTTCTATACCCCATTCCCTTCCTAATGAAGAGCCTTGGCATATCCTTTGCACATGGTTAATCAAGAAAAAATACATGAGAGGGGGGATCTGACTCGCCTTCTTCAGCTTTAGCTTTCATATTTTACTACAATGTATTTGCCCCACGAGCACGTTTCTAGAACAACATTTGAGTCCAAGGCCTCATCCTTACCTTGAATTGAAGTAGTAACGCATTCGTGGATTGCCAAATAGTCCTTAAAACCATGGCTCTTACAATGTAGATGTCAGTCATAAGACCCAATTAATCATCAATGGACCTAGAGCCCATAGCAAGGTCACACTTAAAGAAGGGGATTCCCATATGTGCATCCTCTTGCAGATCGTGCCCGTGAAGTCTCTCATTTTTAGACATCCCCAATCCTCCATCCACTTCGCATCCAATGAGGGATAGTTCTTGAATTTAACCATGAACCGCATTATCACTTTACCTTTTATCTTTCTATCTTTATGTGCTAGTGTCTGTTATGGAATGAGTATCTCCTTGCTTTCCTCCACTTTGAGTTGCTCATCTAGCTCCCCATCATCGGGCACATCACCTTTAAAAGGCTTCAAGAGACTCACACAAACAGCATTGTGAATCCTCCAAGTATCGCGCAGCTTCAGTCTAAAGGAGACGTCATGTATCTTTTCTTTTATCTGGAAAGGTCCATATTATCTCATGCTAGGCTTTGGGAAAAGCCGCTCCTTTCCCTTTTTCTTTCTCAGGCGTGCCTTCTCAAAACATTGTGAGCGGGATGGAAACACACACAATGCCTCCATAATCACCCCCCCCCCCCCCCACACACACACACAATGAGGCACCACTCGGCTTACAGAGTCCACCTAGCCAAGGCAAGGAACACACTGATGGAGTGAGAGGAGAGAGACTATCCATTTGCCCACTCAATACACACACACACACACACACACACACACACACACACACACACATAAATCAGCTCAAAGGAGGAAGATTTTTTATGCTTAGATACAATTGAGCTTGGGCCGACATCAATGGGGCAAATAGCTCACACCATATGAATAGAATATGCAAGATACAATCACAAATTTGAGTTGAGGCTTCACTCACATGAGAAGATTACACAGACAAAATAGTAGAAAAAAATTGAGGAATTTGGCAAAATGGATAGCCTCATTGCGTCCAAAACGGCCAAAGATCCTAGTCTACAATATCAAAGTGCTCAAATCCGAGCTTGAATGAGCAGTTTATGGCCAAAACAGGCTCCAAAAACAACAAAAATTGAGTTGCGGTTGTTCCTCCTCTTCTTTCCACTTGAGATTCTTCATTAAATCTACCACTTGCCTCATGTCTTTCCTTAGCCCATTATCTTGCACTACTATAGTGACCACTGCTGGCATAACCTGAGGAGTAACAAAAACCACTGGTTCATGATGAACCCTTGGCATGCGACCTTGCAAAGAATCCATAGGCTGAAACTCAGACCTCCTGGGCAAAGACTCTACTTGTAGCTGACTCATTCTTCTCAACTTCCACTCTTTATTCCTCGCTACCTCTAGTGCATCTTCATATGTCCGAGGCTTATTTAGCTCCACTCTCCAACGTATATTCTCCCAAAGACCAGCCAAGAACCTGTCCTTCTTCATCATGTCAGATGGGGGTACGTGTGGTGCCAAGGCCTTGCATATCCTCTCCCATGACATTGAAAACTTACATATGTACACATCTACTGGCTCACCAAACCCTATACTTCTTGCATACTTTTTTAGGATCTTCTATTTTCACAAAATCCACTTCCAATCCATGGCGTAGATTGTCTTAACATAATTTCAGAGGTAGATCAACCGCACACAACTCCTCTTTAGATGCTTTGGACCAAACTTGTGCATCACTCTTCAAACAAATCTGGAAAGACGTAACATGTGCGCCAGATCATGAATTTGATTGCTAATGCAGGCAACCTCCATCTTTTCCAAAAATTCTTCCACATCTTCATCACTTCTTCCATGAAATTCCGGATAAGAGAAATCCATGGCTACCCAAGTTTCGATGCTTTGAAAACCCCTTCTAACACAAGTACAAGAACCCAAAACATTTTACTGACTCAATCCCTAGAAACTTCAATGGAGCTCAAGCTTTTAGAAAAAGATGAACACATGCACATCAAATGAGTTTTCATATTTAATCATCGGAATAACAATAGGAAAATGATATTCCATTATATCTCTTAATCTTCTTGGCCAAAACATAAAGACTATGCATTGTTGGTAAAATGAACATTTATCTAGATTCTTTGTGCAAAATGAAAAAGGGTGAACTTAGGTCCGTCATGATTATCCATTAAAAACCATCCATGCATCTCCCAAGAAAGGACACTTGACTAATTATCCTCTGATTTTACCAGAATTTGAGCAACATAACAGCATAAATGGCTCAAAAGACCAAAAAACCAGCCATCACAACTTGGAAAATTTTTGGAGCCGTAAAAATCCAAAATATAGATTGTATATGTATGCATAACCTACCAACAATGGCATCCAAGAAACAAGTAGGAATCACTAGTACATAGCCTATGACGAGGTCACAAAAAGGGTGCTCCAGCCACCTGTATCATCGAAAGGATCTCACATCGAGAATCCCCCAGCTCAATAAAACCTCACCACAACCCTCTTATGAAGGCTTATGAAAATCTCGTATAGTCATCTCAAAAATCTTCTAGACCAAGTCTCAGAAATGGCTGGGATTGCCAAATAAAACGAAGTATGGCTCTGCAAAGGCGTACAATGGCAGTATCCACAAGTAACGTACAATACCAAACAATGCACTCAAACATGCGCCAACTGATGCATACCAACGGCAACTGCAAGTGACTCCCACTTGCCAGTATATCATTCTACTCTAGCTACATGTGCCTGTGTAAATCATCTGTACTTGTAACCTGTAACCTGTAATCTGCAACCTGTAATCTCGAAGCTAAAGGTACTCGAAGAAGATCCTCGATGGGGCGCCAAAAGAATGTGAGCGGAATGGAAACACACATAACGCCTCTATAATCACTAGACACTTACTCTTGGAATAATACAGGCACACACACTATGAGGCACCACTCCGCTTACACAATCCACCTGGCTAGACAAGGAACACACCGATGGAGTGAGAGGAGAGATACTTTCCATTTGTCCTACTCAACACAGACATACACACACACACACATAAATCTGCTAAAAGGAGGAAGATTTCTAATGCTTAGATACAATTGAGCTTGGGCCAACACAAATGGGACAAATAGCTCACACCATATGGATGGAATATGCCAGATACAGTCACAAATTTGTTGAGGCTTCACTCATAAAAGAAAGTTACACAACCCTAACAGCAAGAAAATAGTGAGTAGTTTGGCAAAATTGACAGTGCCATTGCATCCGGAACAGCCAAAAACCCAGCCTATAATATCAAAGTGCTCAAATCCGACCTCGAATGAGCAATTTATGGCCAAAACACGCTCCAAAAATAGCAAAAATTGAGTTGCGGTTCTTCCTCCTCTTCTCTCCATGTTTTTGCTGGTTTTTTCTCAGGTTTTTTAGTGTCTACACTTCACTTTATCCCTTGGGCACCTTTGGCCTTTTGATTGACCTCAAACAGACCCCGGACAGGCCAAAAAATGATCTCGTAGTGCGTTTTTGTTACCCTTCTATATCCATCCGCACACCTGGCACTCAACTTTTCTAAATAATGCACCCCGCAATCAAGTGAACTCGTCCCCAAATATAGTTCTCATGATGAACTTTCTGCATACTAATCATCACAAGAAAACATTCCCTTTGTGTCCTCACTTATCCATGTGCAAGTGTTGATCCCATTCGTCATCTTGACGCCACAAGATGCCACTTGACGCACCTGCTGACCTCATGGCGTCAGCCCACTGATACCTTCCTTGAGAGCTTTCATGCTTTACAAACTCCTCATTATTATAGGAAAAAAAACACTGATACTAGTGACGATGAAAATCGATGTATTATGTACACGCTCTCCTACCTATACAGATATAGGCCCCACATAACCACCTGGCTTAGGACAATGTGCATTTCTTTATTCGATGCACCATGTATGTGTATGTACATATGCGCAATCACTTCTTCCAAAAAACTCTTTATATTTTAATGGTTTAAAATCAACACAAATCCTCCACTTTCCATTTTTCTTTGGGCTGAGCACTACTCGACTCACCCGTTTTGTGGTCTCCACTGGAAAAGAATGTGAGCAGGATGGAAATACACACAATGCTCTATAATCAATTGACACACACTCTTCGGATAATACACACACACATAGTGTGGGGCACCACTCGGCTTACAAAATCCACATGGCCGAGACAGGGAACACACCGATGGAGTGAGAGGAGAGAGACTATCCATTTTCCCACTCAACACATGCACACACACACATAAATCAGCTCAAAGGAGGAAGATTTTTTATGCTTAGATACAATTGAGCTTGGGCTGACACCAATGATGCAAATAGCTCACACCATATGGATCGAATATGCCAGATACAATCAGAAATTTGAGCAGAGGCTTCACTCACAGGAGAAACTTACACAGCCAAAATAGTAGAAAAATAGTAAGAAACTTGAAAAAATGGACATTGCCATTGCGTCCAAAATGGCCAAAACCCTCAGTCTACAATATCAAAGTGCTCAAATCCAAGCTCAGATGAGCAGTTTATGGCCAAAACAAGCTTCAAAAATAGCAAAGACTGAGTTGCGGCTGTTCCTCCTCTTCTCTCCACGTTTTTTCTCATTTTTTCTCACGTTTTTCAGTGTTCATACCACTTTATCCCTTGGGCACCTTTGGCCTTTTGATTGACCTCAACGAACCCCGAATAGGACAAAAAATGGTATCGCAGTGCGTTTTTGTTACCCTTCTACATCCATCCGCACACCTCGTACTCAACTTTTCTCAATAATGCATCCCACAATCACGTGAAGTGGTCCCCAAATATAGTTCTCATGATGACCTTTATGCATATTTGATCACAATAAAACACTCCCGTTGTGTCCTCACTTATCTACGTGCAAGCCTTGATCCCATTCGTCCTCCTGACGCCATTGGATACCACTTGATGCACCTGCTTACCTCATGGTGTTGGCCCGCTGATAGCTTCCTCGAGAATTTTTATGCTCTACCAAATCCTCATTATTATAGAAAAACACACGGATATTGGTGACAATGAAAATCGATGTACTATGTACACGTTGTCCTACCTGTACACATGTGGGCCCCACGTAACCACCTGGCTCTAGAAAATGGGTAATTCTTTATTTGATGCACCATGCATGTGTATGTACATATGCACAATGAATTCTTCCAAAAAAAACTCCTAACAACGTAAGAGCACCCAATCGTCTTCTTTTAATTTCAAATCACGACGGTCGATCTACTGTCTTCTTGTGTCTTTCTTGAGATTTCTCTAAAGCCTCCCAACCTTGGAAAAAGCAGTTTCCAAGTCCCTCATGTACTAGTCGGCTTCAAAAATCTTATCTTTCATGCTTAAGAAGTGTGGAACCTTTGGAGCACCTTCAAAAATCTCAAATGGGGCCTTTCCCATCGAAGAGTGAATCGTGTTATTGTAGAAAAATTCCACCAAAGGTAAAAACCTTGCCCATTGAGTCTTCAAATCGGAGATGTAAGACTTCAATAAATCCAGTACAATTGTATCTGCAATCCCAAATTGCCCATCTATCTGCGGGTGGAAAGATGATAGAAACTGCAACCGTTGATAGATCGCTTTTGGGTGTGTAAAAAGTAGCGTTTATATGCATGGTCATATGTACAAAAATATGTAAATACATGAATTTGGGAGCTTTTCAAAGTGGTTTCAAGTTCAAAAAAAGGTGCAACGCATGCACATTGTAAATATGCGTGCTTGAGTGTCGGTAGTCGAGCATACGTACATGCCTGGATAGGGTATCGGGGCCTTGGATATGGTTCTAGCTGGTTTTTTTTGGCTCTAGATAATGTGTTTGAGCTTTCTAGAATGTAAATAATGTAAGTGACAAGTGTAGGTACTCTCATCCCGCTCGAGAAGTTTGGCACATGCGGTAACTGTCTATTTGCGGCGCCTGATCTGCGGTGATACGTGCATCGCACTAGAAGTGGTCAAAAATGGAATGTGGGGATGTGGAAATGTGCCTTGGGTATCGAGGATCAAGCGTGAAAAATTTGGTGAATTTTGGAGTCCGTTTGGGGTTTTTCCTGCGAGAAATGC